>NC_083401.1:146896782-149296782 GCF_020745735.1 Hemiscyllium ocellatum | reverse complement strand
CAGTAAGTCATACAAATGTACTGCAGGGGGCATACACATCACTGTTATACTTTATTTACAGCATAAATATTTGGACATCACAGTAGGTCGTGATTTTTCAGGAATATCATTTTTGTCAGTGTATCAAGGGTGCCAGTTGATAAAATACAAGTCAAAAAAAAAGTTTGTTGTACTTCTAAATCATGCATTTTAAACTATACCCCTTTAAAAACCAACACACACACACCACACCAGAAAAAAGATAAACGGTTTTACCCATTCATTATACAATGGGTGTAATAAGAATATAGGCAAGGGAAACAAAATTCAGAAGATGAAATGTCCAGATTACAAGGTAGAAGTTTTTTTTATCTCGCTGTCCTTTTGATTTTTTGCAATGGTCAGATGCTGTTGTTTGTCCAGTACTGATCATCCTTCAATTTCAGTGGTTGGTCTCATGAACTTGGGTCTTGTATGCATGCCCTTTTTTAAGCTTCCTGGGATTTTCTGTCTTTTTCCTTACATAAAGACAGAGATGAGAGAGTGGGTGAGAGGATGTTCTCTGAAGGTTCTGAATGCTTTTACTCTCTCCTGCTCTTGGCACTTTGGTAGAGCTCGAAGTGTTAAAAGCTCAATAAATCATTGCAGTTGCCAGGCAGAAATTCCTGAGCTCAAAGGATTCTTGGTGTCAATTCCTGGTGAACTTCCACTTCAGTTTATTGTCCCAAAACATGAAGATATGTTGTTCCTTAAACATGGGCTCTTCCTTCTAATATATTCTAACTCCACTCACATTGTAGTATTTATACTCAGTGACGTGCAGTTGCATGACATCAGGACTAAAGTTCTTGCATAGCAGAGCTCACAAAGAAAAATGATCTTCTGAAAAATCTCATGCAGTTATCTTGTCTTCAAAGAAGAAGTCAAGTCATGCTTTTATATGGATTCACATCGGCACCTATGTTCCCTTTCCCTTCATTCAAAGTTGTCACTTCTTTATCTTTGTCCCTTCAATCTTAGAAAACATTATTAATGAATTGTAACATAATTTGAAATTCTTCAGAAGCATTCTAAATGGGAAACAGGGAAGCTGGGACTCCCTGAATGCATGTCCTAAAGTGAGGTTGTCCACCTCTATAAAGATTGGGTTGTGTGCATAAACATAGGAGCACAAAACACCCATCAACTCTTCGACTGGTTCCTTATTCCTCGGATCATCAGAGCTCAAAGTTCTACAAGGTTTTATGTAAGGGAATCATAGTTGTGAAATCCATGAGAGATTTATGAGGATATTGAAATGGACCAGACCAAAACCTCTCAAGAAGCTGACTTAAACCCTAACTTTTTATTTTAGTTAAAGGCTGCTATCTGTCATATTGAGGGGATCTGGGAAATTTTGTCTGTGAATCGCAGAACGTTAACATGCAGCAACCGGTTGGGAAAGAAAATGTCAGCCTTTACTGCAAAGGGTTTGTTGCATCAGAATGCAGAAACCTTTGTGCAATTGTGTCGAACTGTGCAGCTGGAGCTTTGTATAGCTTTTGCCTTTTTACTTAGAGGAAGTGCAAAAAAGGTTCACTTGACTGCTTTTTGGCTTATAAGCATTGTCCTATAAAAAGAGATTGAGCAAAATATGTCCACTGGTGGAGTTTAGAAGAATGGGACATGATTGAAATGTATAAAATTCTTAGTCAGGTGAGATATTGAGAGGCTGTTTACCCTGACTGATGAGTCAAGGCTCAAATATCCTGTCATTCAAATCCCATCCCTTCATTTCAGTGACAGAAAATATATATCATAGACAGAACTTGCTGAAATTAAATTGGGAGAACTATACAAAAAAAAATCAAGCTCTCCAGAAAGAAACAAAGTTTTTTTTTATTTAAATCTATCCAGATACAGAAATATCGACAATGCTTGACTTAATGAGTTGCCATTGTCAGCCACATGTCACCTTCTGAGTGACAGTCAAATTTCCTGAGCTCATCAGTGTAAGAATACACTACTGTAACTGCTTAATGAAAAATAAATCATAAATTCAACCTCTATACATCTAGAGCAATTTAAGTGGGAATCATCTCTGACTGTACCGACTGTTTCTTATGCAATAAACTAACCACTGCTTCATTGAAAGTGCACACAATAACAGTGTGCCACCTGAATGTAAAACAGGACAACAAACATTTTCTGAAAGCTCCTGGCTTTCCCCAGTGAGAGCTGATCAAAGCCAATAAGCTTTTTATTTTCTGTGGCGGTCTTGCTTGACGTTACATTTGGGAATCTCGTGATTTTACACCAGCTCTTAGAACTAACTGGTCAAAGGCCTTTGTTCTCTCAAAGGCAGTACAGATTTGAAGTTCCCACACAATATCAGTTAAATGAACAAGGACATGGAAATTAAATGGCAAGAAGGTATTTAACTGTCATTTTGTTGTTTCCACTGCATTTGTTATGGTATTTTATTTTTATTGGTCACATATGGAGTTGTGCAATAATCTTCTAATTCTGTAAGGTGCTAAGGATGGACCATTTATTAGTATTGAACTTAGGGCTACTGTTTCATGTTGATTCTAGAAATGAACACAGGTCTTGCAGTGGCTGTTCAACAATTTTGTCCCCATACTGAAGGTATGGTATCAGTGGTGAAGATTTACATGTACTTCTGCCTCCAGAGTGCTACTCTAAATACTGTGTACTCCCTTGCCTAAGAGTTATAGCACTTGTCTAAGTTGGATATACTGTGTGTGAGCTTCCTCCCACTCCTCTTCATCCAGCTGTCAGTATAAGTTCGTATGTTTTGCTCCTTCAGAAATGTTGAACTTTTTCTCAGATTGATTATTCACCCTACCCATGCCCCTCATGATTTTATAAACTTCTATAAGGTCACTCCTCAGTCTCTGACCCTCCAGGAAAAATAGCCCAAGCGTATTCAGTCTCTCCCTATTGCTCAGACCCTCCAACCCTGGTAACATCCGTGTAAATCTTTTCTGAACCCTTTCAAGTTTCACAACATCCTATAGCAGGGAGACCAGAATTGCACTTGATATTCCAAAAGTGGCATAACACATGTCCTGTACAACCGCAACATGACCTCCCAACTCCTTTACTCAATGCACTGGCCGATAAAAGAAAGCATACCAAATGCCGCCCTCACTATTCAGTCCACCCAACCTCCACTTTCAAGGAACTATGAACCTGCACTCCAAGGTCTCTTTGTTCAGTAACACTCCCCAGGACCTTACCGTTACGTTTATAAGTTTTACCCTAATTTTGAATATGAGAGGGAAGAGTGCAGGGAACTTGAATTGATGAGGCACATCTGAACCACTGTGTTTTCTGTTGGTTTGAATTTGGAAACTGTATCATGCTGCTTGTTGGGCGTGTGCAATTTTTGCTTTAAGTTTATATGCAAAATCGCTTGGGTTCCACTCTTTTTCATTGGGATGCTGAAGAAGAACAATACTACCCATATCATCAATTATTTCTTCAATCAAAGTAGTCTTTGGTAGATTCAGGTGCGAAAGTAATTTTTTTTTAATAATCAATGAAGACCACGTTCAATTTTTAATCAACAAAAAAAATTGTTGACTAAAATTCAGTCAACTTCATAAAATCTAATTTATTTAACTGCTTTGAAACAATGGATGTGCAAAATATTCACTGATGAGAAACTGGTTTCAATTCTTTGTTCCTTATATCTGTAATGTTAACTCTGAAACATGAGGAATAGGAAATTGAGTTGTGATGTGCTTGGATAAAATGAGGGTGTAACGGTGTGATAGGCTTCCTTAAAATTATATTCACTCCATTCTTATTGCACATGATTTTAGGGTTTGGCTTAGCTATCTGTTACTACAGGCTTTAATGGTCAGCAGGGGTAATTTCATATTTGTTTTAATATGAACTACGAGAATGAGCTATTGCTGACCCACAACATCTCTGTTATAGGCATATCCATTCAGTACTATGCAACAAACATTTGGCTGGAGACCAAAACATTTCTTCTTGGAGGGAGAAGGAAAGAAAAATTGAATGGGAGGTGTAACTGTCTGATGTTGTACAACTACTGGTAACTGGACAAGTAAGATTGGTTATGGTCAAAAACATTGCAAAATCATAGACTTGACTGCCATTGGGAAAAATGTATGGGGTGCTTATTGAAGCATCCATATCTTTGTATGTACAAAACAACAGTTTGGGACTGAGAGTCCATTTGAGGCTAATCCCAGAAAATTTGTGGATTACTGATCATAATAAATATAGTGCTGAGGCTGTTGATTAGAATAAAGACTTATCTAGGTGATATGGGGCTATACGAGATGGTATGAGACTGGACTAAACAGTGTATAACACTGTTGTTCATTCCAGGATGGAATAAGACACAGCAGTATAGGATAGGACAGGATGAATAGTACAAACCAAGACAGGACATTTCGAACAGGCAGTATGTGCATGGACAAAATATGATAAGAGACATAAACTAAGATAGGTCTGTCTGGGTTATTGGGTCCTTTAATCTCTCTTCTTATGGTTTCTCACAAAATGGTTCCTTTTTAATTAGGGCATGATGTATAAGAGCAAGTGGGTCATGGTGAAGTTCTATAAAATACTATTTCGGTCTCAACTGGAGAATTGTGTCCTGTATGGGCACTGGACTTCAGGAGTGATGTAAAGAATGCAGGAGAGCTTTACTAATGTCAACAGACAACTTGAAATTGCAAGAAATCTTCTATTTTTTAACACTTTAGGCATTTTGCATTTTAAGACCAAGGCTTTTAATGCATTGATTGCTTGATAGGTCATTTTGGTGGATATGTTTGACATTTCTGACAGGACCATTTGATAAGTTTCTACTACAGGTTTGACATTTGGGTTTCACAGCTTTACTGACTATTCCAATCAGCCTGACAGTCACAAATTTGTGCTTCTTACTCACATTTATATCTGTATCTAATAATTCTAAAGAGCAAGTGACCTCCACCAAAGAACCACATCCAAAGGGGTCCATGACGATCCAAAGAAATGAGATGAAAAGAGACTTTCATCCTCGAGTACGATGGCAGGAGTGTGGATGATCCAGCCCACCTGTATAACACCAGCAGGAGTCTGGGAAAGTCTCAGATCAGACCTCCCTCCTGTGGAGGAACTGTCCAGAATGACAGAATCTTCATTGCCAGAGGATGGCTACCTGCTGCGGTTGTACCAGCTGGCCCTAAAAACGTTTGGAGCTATTCACTAGTTGCATGGTGCTGAAATGGACTGCTCCGAAGGCCTTGAGACTGTGGGTCTTTGTCCATTTACAATTTAAAAAAAGCCAACCACACCTTGCCCTTTACATCACCACCTCTGGTCCTTGAGTCAATCCATGCCTTTCATGGCAAGGTATGACCCTCCAGCTGGCTCCTTATGACCGTTATGCTGGTTGTGGCATGCCCGTGCTCAATGTGATAAAATCCACAGAGTGGAAACAATTAACCTTGTAGTGACTGCAGGTTAGATAAAAACAAGACTTTAGTAAATGGTCATTTGGAGTCAAAAAGTCTTTTAGACCCTTCAGTCTGACTTGTTCACGCTGACCAGATATCCTAAACTGGTCCAGTCCCATTTGTTTGCATTTGACCCATTTATTGAAAACCTTGTTTAAAAAAGCTGCTTTCTAATGCTGAACAACAAAAAGGTCAATGATTCAGAACCTTTAAAGTTCAACAGCTAAAATTGCAGACATTTGAAACAGAGTCTTAGTGTACAGCATGAAAACAGACCCTTTGGTCCAACCCATCCATGCCGACCAGATATCCCAATCCAATCTAGTCTCACCTGCCAGCACCCGACCCATGTCCCTCCAAATCCTTCCTATTCATATACCCATCCAAATGCCTCTTAAATGTTGCAATTGTACCAGCTTGCACCACTTCCTCTGGTAGCTCATTCCTTACATGTACCACCCACTGCGTGAAAAGGTTTCCCCTTAGGTCACTTTTATCTCTTTCCCTTTTCACCCTAAGCCTATGCTCTCTAGTTCTGCACTTCCTCACTCCAGGGAAAAGACTTCGTCTATTTATCCTATCCATGCCCCTCATAATTTATAAACCTCTATAAGGTCACCCCTCAGCCTCTGACACTCCAAGGAAAACAGCCCCAGCCTGTTCAGCATCTCCTTATAGCTCAAATCCTCTAACCCTGGCAACATCCTTGCAAATCTTTTCTGAACCCTTTCAAATTTCACAACATCTTTCCGATAGGAAGGAGACCAGAATTGCGCACAATATTCCAACAGTGGTCTAACCAATGTCCTATACAGCCACAATATGACCTCCCAACTCCTGTAGTCAATAATCTGATCAATAAAAGACAGCATACCAAACACCTTCTTCACAATCCTATCTACCTGCGACTCCACTTTCAAGGAGCTATGAACCTGCACTCCAAGGTGTCTTTGTTCAGCAACGCTGTGTAGGACCTTACCATTAAGTGTATAAGTCCTGCTAAGATTTGCTTTCCCAAAATGCAGCACCTCGCATGTATCTGAATTAAACTCCATCTGCCACTTTTCGGCCTATTGGCCCATCTGATCAAGATCCTGTTGTAATTTGAGGTAACCTTTTTCGTTGTCCACTACACCTCTAATTTTGGTGTCATCTACAAACTTACTAACTGTACCTCTTATGCTCGCATCCAAATCCTTTAAGTAAATGACAAAAAGTAGAGGACCCAGCACCAATCCTTGTGGCACTCCACTGGTCACAGGCCTCCAGTCTGAAAAACAACCCTCTACCACCACCCTCTGTCTTCTACCTTTGAGCCAGTTCTGTATCCAAATGGCTAGTTCTTTCTGTATTCCATGAGATCTAACCTTGCTAATCAGTCTCCCATGGGGAACCTTGTCAAATGCCTTACTGGAGTCCGTATAGATCACATCTACCGCTCTGCTCTCATCAATCCTCTTTGTTACTTCTTCAAAAAGCTCAATCAAGTTTGTGAGACATGTTTTCTCACGCATAAAGCCATGTTGACTATCCCTAATCAGTCCTTGCCTTTCCAAATACATGTACATCATTTCCCTCAGGATTCCCTCCAACAATTTGCCCACCACTGACGTCAGGCTCACTGGTCTATAGTTCCCTGGCTTGTCCTTACTACCCTTCTTAAAGAATGGCACCATGTTTGCCGAGCTCAGACAACCAGAACTGTCAATCAAGCAGGTGCCCTGGTCTTTCAATAGGATAATGAAGATTTGGGGTTTTTGCTGAGCCTCATTATGTATTCTTGGGGAAGGGGGTGTGGATGCAAGACCATACCTTAGCATTGAGAGCATGAATAGGACATTTTGAACTTTGCACAAGGCAACCTTTTAAAAGCTGATTTTGGTTCACAATACATCTGATGAATGGTGAATCACACCTTTCCAGAAAGCTAGCTGGCCTGACTCCATGAAAGTTGTCGAAGAGTGGACCATGTCTATCTGGATAATGGATCCAGCTCAGTCAGGAGTGCTCTGTATAAACTTGTGATGCAAAACAGCTGCATTTAAAAGGTGTGATGAAGATCAGAAAACCTGGGAATGGAGATCGGTATCCTGGAATTGTGACCCACCATCCATTTTTTTAAAAAGAACTAGTCATCCCAATATGAAGAAGATCCAGGTCAGTTATTTCAAACAGCATAGCCAATGATAGGGATGCCAGCCGTCCTTGCAGTGTGGATGATGTGACCAACAGCAGGTACAGCACTATAGTACTGTCAGCGGGAGGGAGGCACTTGTCAGTGAACCAGGGCAAGCATTAGCAGAGGCATCAGTCTCTGAGGTAATTGCAAGGTCATGTGTCCTGCCTGAGGATAGATCCCCTTTGTGAATTACCTCTGGCAAATAAAGTTTAGACCTCAAATGGGTTGCAGTTAAGACCTCCTATTGCAAAGCCACCTCCCACTGATTTTCTGAATCTTGACTCAGTGAGGAATCTTCGTGCCTCAGAAGTAAACTTACGGCATGCAAAATTGAAGATAAGTGGCTCATTACCAGCCTCATTTGGCATCTGACTGCAGATGGATTTATTGCAGCTGAACCTGCCATCCATCTGATACTCCTGGAGGTGAGAAGGTGTCAGTGAGCTAGTCTGACATGGAGCTTTCTAACAGTCTGTGCACCACCTTCTCCAGAGTTGTCTTTATGGACCCTCGACAACTCAAAACAACAACTGGTCTTCTCTCCTCAAATGCTGTCAGACTTGCTGAGCATTTCCAAATTTCAGATTTCTAACAGGGAAGCTCCACAGCCAGAGGTGAGCCAGGTATCCACTCAGATTTCCGTACTCAGATTTCTTGGTGTCTAGTTTGTTTGAGACAGATGGTAAGATAGAAAGTTGCAAATTAATGAGGCGAGATCTGATGTTAATGAAGTCTTTAACAAGCATAATACTTCTGAACAGACAAGTTGCAGCTGCCTGTAGAGAATCTTGTCTCCGCACCCTGAACTTAGCTAAAAAATGCACTGAGCTATTCCCGCATTCGAACTAGGCCTCACTGGACATCCTTTGTGATTTTGCCACATTTCTTACCATAGTCTACATAGTTCAGACCCCTATAAGATTCTGCTCCATGTGTTTAGGTCTGTGATGTTATAGCCATGAAAATAGTGTTGTAAGTAAACTTTTTGAGATATGTGTGTCAAAAAAGCACCTTAAGATCTTTATAACATTGCTCCATGTGATAATGTAGGAAACCACAAAATGCGTCAGTTTCTGTACTTTATATTTTTGTGAGACAACTGATCTTCCTTTGCCTGAACTCCCAAACCCCACAGCACTCGGAACTTACCTGTGTTTAGAGTGACAGGGATGGACTCTCACCATTTGTGCATATGCTGAAATTTCTGTCATAGAATTATGTTAATAATTTACTTTTGGGCTAACATGTGATGTATATGTTTTATTTTCATGCTTTGTGTTTGTACTGATGGACTGATCGCCTACTCATTTTAGAACCTGGCTGATATTCATCCATTCTTTTTAATGTTAAATTTCTCCAGGTTCCTGCTAATGTTATGGGACAAGAACAATTTAATGGGAGGGTATTTGTAGTAGCGTAAGTGTGCTTTTAAAAATAGTAAAGGTAACATCTTGGATGTTACCTAGTTAGGCTGAAATGTCAACCATTTCCTGTCAGATCACAACTGATCTGTTGCATATTTCCAGATTTTATTTTAGTGTTTTTTTTCTTAACATGTCTCCACATGCATGCTGACGGCACTCCTACTGTTGATAGCCAAACAGTGTGTCAATGGTGACAGTTCCATTGTTCATGTGTAGGAATGACTTTAGTTGATAGGGTAAGAATTGCCTGCTATTTCAAATCGAGTGTGTCAGACAGCTTAATTAGCTCATATTCTCATTATAGGAACTATACTATGTTATTAAGAAATGGAGGAATCCTCCCCTTCATGCTATCTTCTTGTGTAATATCTGAAGCTAAATTATTGTGCCACATTAATAATGAGGCAGCCAAGGTTTCTGTTACAACGTGACATCTTTAATACAAACTTCTAATTATAGCATCAAAAATGTGATTGAAGTTGTTGTTGTTTACTCTGAGATGGAGATGTTGTGTTCAAACATAATAAGCTATGCAAATGTAGTCCTATCATTAATGAATGTTGTTTTTCTGTTATGGTGGTGGCTGTGAAGAACAGTGAGTTGAAAGCCTTTCCTGTCTGATATTGATTGCAGTTGGAAGTACGATGCAGTCTTTGACGCTTTTATCAATAGGCACTTACTTTATATTCAAGATGTTGTTTGCTAATGTTGATGGATGATGGAAAATGTACCTTACAGACTATGTAAACTATGTAAACAAACTATGTGCAGTAACAGCATGCTCAGATAACACTGGATTCTTATGTCGAGGAAAACCATTGCAACCCTGTCTCGCCTTTTTAAAATTATCTCAATTAAGCTATATTAAGCTAACTTTGTTTTGTTTTTTAAAAGTAGACATGATTGTTTTGAGCACAATTATAAGACTTCAAATAATATTTTGTAAAGGGACAGTGCTGGCTTGGAGAAGCTCTGTATGAGCAAATATCAGTGTATCAGTTCAGGAGTAATGGGTCGTACATGAATAGACAAAACAGCATTGTTTTTGGTATATGTTAACGGTAAATGATGAGTAGCTATGTTCGAGCATAATTTATTTATTATTTTCTAAAACAGGATTAGAATTGCAATATTTTCCTACTTGTTTTTGACAAGGCACAACTTTTGTTCAAGATTTATCAGGAGCTGAAATGAAAACTTTTATGAATTTTCTAGGTCAATTCGTTGAGTTTAAAGGGATTTGGAATTGATAGTAAAATTGGGATGTTGACCAAAGGTTTGCAAAAACAGTACGGAATTTTTAACTGTGGGACTGTTGCATTAAATTGTTCATATTACTTAAATGGAAAATAAAGCAAGGAATTATATTGGGGGTGCGTGTGGAATTAATGGAATTGGTGACAACTGTGGGAGTGGAGGTGTAAAGCTGCTGGGGGAAGGATGGGGGAAATAATGACTGCAATATGGTCGGAGATCGAACAGGCTGTGGATGGGAAGGGAGTAAAAATCAGGCTGCAAGATGGTAGAAAGGAGGAGTGGTCAATTGTATTGTTAGTGGAGAAGGAAGCTGGGGGAAAGTGGAAGGAGGCTGAAAACACAAAGGGGGGAGTGGAGTGAGAAGGAGGCTACGAGGGGGAGCAGAGTTGGAGGCTGCAAGTTATAGAGGAAGGAGGAGGCTACGAGGTGGGGGCAAAGGAGAGGCAACTGTTTTAAAACTGTCAATAAAGTCATACTGTTTGAAATAGAAGCCAGAAAATTGACACAAGACAACAGGCATAATTAGCAAAAGTTTTTCTTTCAAAATAGTTGACACACAGTTTTACACAAAAAAGTCATCACCCTAAATAGTCTTTCCACAGTGGTGAGGTCTGTCAAAAACCTACCTTAGTTTTAAATAAATGTAAACATTCAGCTTCTCTACCTGTCTACCTCTGGGGAAGTGAATTTCAAACTCAAATGACTTCAAAAAAGATTCTTCTTATATTTGTCTTAAAGGGCGATCTCTTATTCTCAAGCATATTGCTTCATAAGAGGAAACACTCTTTTGGGTATTTATCCTATTGATCTCCTCAAAATCCTGCATCTTTGTATAAGATCATCTGTCATTCTCCTAACTACCTATAAATTTGACCTTTTCAACCTTGCATCGTAAGCTAAGCCTGTATCCAGGATGGGTGGAGTAAATAATCAAAAAAAAACTGAGTGCTGGAGATCTGAAGCAAAAACAGAAATCGCTGGAGAAACTCAGTAGGTCAAGCACCTGTGGGAAGAAAGCAGAGTTCGGGCTTAAAATCCGCTGACTCTTTGAAGAAGTGGTGCTTATGGTTAAGATGAAGTTGAGGGAGTCGGGGAGAGGGGAGAAGTGAGCAGATATGTGAAGAGAGAGTTGAAAGTGGTATGTAAATAAGGAAATTATAGATACTATATTAGAACAGGACAGAAGAAAAGCTGAATAAATGACAGTAAGCACTAAAAGTAGGAGAGAGTGGGTGAGTTGTACTGAAAATAACCCATGTCATAAACTGGACCGGGTATGGGTATGAAGTAATTGAGTCCTAGAGGCTGCAGAGGTCCCACGTGGAAAATTAGATGCTGTTCTTTGAGTTTGGGTGAGGCTCGCTGGAGTACTGCAGCAGGCCTGAGACAAAAGTGTTGGCGTGGGAACACAATGGTGTGTGTTTAAGAGGCAGTCAATTGGAAGCTCATAGTTATTTTTATGGACAGTACGTTGGTGTTCTATGAAGCAGTCACCCAGTCTACACTTCATCTCACCAATGTGGAGCAGACCATACTATGAACATTGATTATGTAGACAAGATTGAGTGAAGTGCAGATAATTTGATGCTTCACCTGGAAACAATGTCTGGAGCCTTGGGTGGTGAGGAGGGAAAGATAAGTGGGCAGGTATTACACCTGCTGCATGGAAAGGTGCCATGGGAGGAGATGTTGGGAGTGAAGGAGGAATGGACCAGAGTATCCTGGAGGGAGCAGTCCCTGTGGAATGCTGACAAGAGACAAGAGGGGGATATGTCTGGTTGTAGCATCCTATTGGAGGTGACAGAATTGGTAATTTCAGTCTTTTTGAATGCGGAGGCTGGTGAGGTGGTAAGGAGGGCCAGAGAGACCATATCTTTGTTGTGGGGGTGGTTGGGGTGGTTTGGGGGTGGGTGGAGGTGAAGGCAGAAGTGTGGGAGATGGGGTTGAACACAACTAAGAGCCTTGTCAACCAAAGTAACAGAGTCTTTAGTTGACAAAAAAGGTGGACATTTCTGAGGCCCCACCCCAACCCCCTTCCCATGTGGAAGATGTCATCATCAGAACAGATGCAATGGAGACTGAAAATATGGGAGAATGGGATTGAGTCCTTACAGGAGACAAGGTGTGAGGACGTATAGTTGGGTAACTGTGGGGATCGGTGGGTTTGTAGTGGATATCCATGGCCAGCCTATTCTCAGAAATGGAAACAGAAATGTTAAGGAAGGGAAGGGAGGAGCCAGAAACAAACCAGGTGAAGGTGACAGCAGAGTAGAAATTGGAAACGAAATTGAAAAATTTTTCTAGTTCAGAGCAAGAGAGGGAATCAGCAGATGTTACTGATGTACCAGAGAGAGTTGTGGGGAAGGACCCAATTAGGATTGGTACAAGAAATGTTCCATGGACCCACAAATTTACAGGCATAGCTTGGGCCCATGGTTTGACTTGAAGGAAGTGAGAAGAGTTAAAGTTGAAGAAGTACAAAGTGAGGATGAACTCAGCCAGACAGAGGAGGAGGATGGTGGATAGGGATGGTTAGGCCTCCTTTCAAGGAAGAAACGGAGAGCCTTGAGACAATCCTGATGGAGAATGGATATATAAAGGGATTGTTAAAGATTCTCTGAACTGCTTCTTATCAATTATATCTTGCTTTTCAAATAAGGGGACCAAAACTGTACCCAGTACTCAAAATGTTGTTTTCACCAATGTGCTGTACAGCTTCAATGAAAATTCCACGTTTTTATATTCCATTCTACTCAGGGTAACAACATTCTGTGGGTGACATGGTGGCTCAGTGGTTAGTATGACTTCCTCAAAGCACCAGAGACCTGGGTTCAATTTCAGCCTTGGGTGACTGTGTGAAATTTGCATGTTCTCCCCCGTGTCTGCGTGGGTTTCTTCCCACAACTAGAAATTTGCAAGCTGTGCATGCTAAATTGTTTCATGGTGTCCAGGGATGTGTAACTAGTTGGGTTAGCCATGGTAAAGGCGGAGTTATGGATATAGGGTGAGATGTTGTTTCGAGGGTGGGTGCAGACCAGATGGCCCTAATGGGGTCTGTAGGGATCCTTGGATTGATTTTTTTTAAAGAAAATACCTACCTCATTGTTTTCTGGACCTGTATACTAACTTTGTCATTCATGCAACAGGATACACAGAACCCTCTCTATTGTCTTTGCATTTAAACAGCATATTACTTTTCTATTATTCATGCAAAAGTGGACATGTTCTCATTTATATCATGTCATAATTCCATTTGCTGATTTTTTTTTTCCTGTTCCCTTGGCCTATCTGTATTTCTTGCAGGTTCTCTACCTCCTCTTGACAATTTACTTTTCTATCATCTTGGTGTCATCATAATTTAGCTACTATACAGTTGCCTCACCTAAATCATTGATCCAAAGTGACATTGTGCCAACTCTGAAAATACTAATTCATCCTTGCTCTCTGATTCTTGTTAGCTAGCCAATTGTTGTCATTGCTGATATTTTACGCTGACACCATGAGCTCTAATCTTGTTCAGTAATCTTTGATGTGGCACCTTTATTGAATGCCTTTTGGAAACCTAAATTGACCACATTTACCAGTTTCTTTCGATTTACCAAGAATGTGATTTCAATGACTTGTAGAATCTCTTGATATGGCAATTGCTTTGCCGAAAACTGCAAGAAATTATGGAATGCAGCCCAGTCCATCATGAAAAACAGCCTTCCTTCCACTGACTCTGTCAACACTTCCCGCTACCTCGGGAAAGCAGCCAACATAATCAAAGACCCCTCTTACCCTGGTTATACTCACTCCACCCTGTTCCATCAGACAGAAGGTATAAAAGTTTGAAAACACGTGCCAACGGATTCAAGAACAGCTTTTTCCCCGCTGTTCGCAGACTCATGAATGGACCTCTCATATATTAGAGTTGGTTTTACTCTGCACCTTCTCTGTAGCTGTAACACTATATTCTGCATTCTGTTCTATTACTAAAGTACGATTTGTCTGGATAGCACACAGAACAATACTTTTCACTGTACCTTGGTATATACGATAATAATAAATCAAAACAAAAAAAACTCTTGCTATCTGTTTTTTTTAAGACAACCTAGCTTCTCATGCTTTACTTTCTGCCTCTTCATTATCTTTTTAGTTACTTTAAACTGAATCTTAAATATGATCAATCCTCTTACCTACCACCAATCTTTGAAGATTTGTACAATGTTTCTTTCAATTTAATTTATTCTTAACTTACTTGGGTGATGCATCTTTCTCAAAGAACCCCTTTTACGCTAGGGTGAATTTTTGCTGGAAGTTCTTAAAAACACTCCACAGTTCTACATTTTATGTCATTGTCAAGCAGAATACAGGCTGTTTGGTTCCAGTGTGGCACAGGGCATTGTGCAGAACTTGGAGCCTGTCCTTAATATCATGGCCTGCTTCACTACCACATGAGCTGTGAAGCTGTGTCTTGAACAGAGGTAGCCAAACAACAGCCCCGAAACCATCTCCAGCCTTTGACCTGTTGCTAAGCCAAGATCCCAACACAAATAGTTTGAAGGAAAATTGGAGTTGACTGATTGGTGGCCAAGGTGGGTGTTTCTCGGGGATTATTCATTGTATTAGAGTGAGCAAGCAAGCACTCATGGAAGAGCACTGACAGCAGCCCAAAGAAAATTTAATTTCAAGAATACTTACTAGATTCTATGCATTGTGGTTTTCCAAAAATGTGTGTTGGAATTTCAAATCTTTAATTGATTTGTTTTACTTAGATTTTGAAACCTCTTTTTGAAAAGTTAAATCAGCGCTGTATAAAGTTTTGTTTCACTAGCCGAAGATTCTGATTCTTGCGGAGGTCTGGTATCGAGACTGGCTGGCAGTTCTTCAATCAATTTTCTGAGCAGGCACTCTGCATCTGCACAGTGAATGCTGGCAGGCCTTTTGGCACTTAGCAGCTTCTATCCAATGCATGACTTTTCAAGTAGATGTAAGCACAATTCCTTCTTCCCCTGTCACTCCAGTTATGTTGAGCAAAGTACTACAGCACTAAATGCTGTCCTGACTTGGATCTGCTAACAGCACAGACCCAAATTTGAACCTGGGACCTTCAGGTCTGCCATGGCATGATAGTACACACTAAGTGATTTTTACTTATTGGAATGTGTTCTACGTCAATACTCTGTTAAGGAACCTTACAGTTGTATGTACCCCCTTCAATTATTTACATTAGAAATATCACTACTAAAAATTATAATGATACCAGGGATGAAGATTTTCAGTTATCGGGAAACCGATTTTATGCGTCTTAGTGCAAAGAAGGTTAAGAGTAGATTTAATAGAGTTGGTTCAAAACCATGCAGGGTATTGATGAGGAAAGTAAAGAGAAATGGTTTCTGGTGGCAGAAAGGTCAAAAAGTAGAGAAACCAATTTTAAATTAATTGACAAAAAAAGAGCTAAGAGAGATTAGCAGATTTATAGACTCTGCAAACACTTCACTAGAATTCTGCTAGTGGGTAAGGGATTGAAATATTGAAGCATAAAAACTGCAATAACCAGAGCAAGTCTCAGGATCAGTATGACTGAAGGTCTCCACTTGCAATTTCAGTGATTTTTTTAATAAGTCCTTCAAAACTAGATGGATGGATCCTGACAGAGTGTGCATTTTAAACACGGGCAGGCATTCTCAAGGCTGCGAAGACATAAATCCCATGCCAGCTGTTGCTCGGTTGGTGGCACTCTTGCTACTGAGTCGGATGATTTCATCTTCTCTCACTTCAGGACCTGAGCGCAAAATTCAAGGCTGCTTCTGCAGCGCAGTACTGGGGGAATGCTGCAATGCTGGAGATGTCATCTTTTGGATGCGACACAGGTTAAAATATTGATTAGATCAAAGCATTAAATATTGTCACGTAGACTGACTACACATCTCTTCATTTATTTCTGACATCATCTTTTGCTTCATTTAATCTTCTCTAGTTGCAATCCACTGTTACCTTAATGCCCTGTAATCATGATAAAGTAAGACAAGTTTCCCATTATCAATACAATGCTTCAAACACGTTGGAGGTTCTGATAACACTGGAATATAACAGAATGGCCTCGTATAATAAACATTGTCTGTTACTAAGCTACCACCTTCAAGGAAAACTGTAATCCATAAAAAATGGATGAATTTCACTGAGTGAATTAGAGTTCGCAAATATCCCTTGATGGAAGAAAATCCTTGGTATTTTTGGGCTCCTCCTATGTGAGGATAAACATTTCCCTGCTGAAATACAACAAATCTCACTTAAGCAGGGAATTAAGTGACCATTGTTGCATTCACTTTTTCTGTATTTCCACAACCAGAATGACACCAGACTTTGATGCCTTGTATGAATAGAAAAGACACCACATTGTTCATATTAAGACACAAGAGTGAGAAAGAGGGTAGATTCACTCTTATTATAATATATTGTTATGATGGGCACAATTGTAATGATACAAATACACATAAAAACCATTTTTAAATGATCAAAATTTACCTTTATTTTTTGAATACTTGTAACATTCCCTAATTTCCATGCCTTGATATCCAGGCTTCAACCAAAAGGATTATCCACCCTGTGTTGTGGCCATTGTCTCAGCTTCTGTTGCTGCACCAATGAAAGATACTAGCCATCTCATGCTGCAGCACAAGCCCAAACTGAAGTGATGTACTCTGTGTGTGCTGTTGTACAGGCTCAGGCTTGTGCCTTCATGCCTTCTGCTGATCTCAGAGCTTTAAGAGGCTTGCAAGATCCCAGTTAATCCTCTGATCTGCACTTCAACAGATTACACGGATTACACAGATTGGTGAGGGGTTGCTTTTCGGAGTCTCAGTGGCACCATCAAGTACAAACTTACTGCTCTCTCTGAAGATGACAGCATACATGTTCCCACCACTACCACTTCATGAGTGCCCTTGGTGTTCATCTGAGTCAGCTCAGACCACTGCTGTCTGCCCTGTAAAGACTTCAAAATCTGAAGCAATCTTGCAATGATTACAGGGAGCTGCTATCACAGTGTATAAGCAAGGTGCTGTGGGCAGACTCAAAGATCCCACACTAGGATCTTATACACTCTAAAAGAAGACCGCAACACTATAGACTGCAGTGAGACTCTCAGGAATATCCACTGAAAGCCCATGGACATGAAGACACAGAGATTACATCAGTCCTTAACTAATGTAACTCTTAAGTCTGAGTCTGGTTAAAGTACAGCAATGTTTTGAATTAATGAATAGTAGTGTTACTTTGAAGTCTAAAATGGGAGACAGTTCTTGGCTTTGCCTTCCCTTCGATCAGCCTAGAAAGAACCCACACTCAGAGTGTAGCATCAAACCACACGGTAAAGACTGTCCATGCAAGATGGTATATCCCAAAACTGGCTGTTCTAGATCCAGTGCTACTGCAGGTATCTGGCAAGGCCATCAGCAATCTCCCCCAATGAAAATTAGCAGCATCAAGCAATCTGGCAGATAAATAGACACTCGGTAGCAGCAGTAGAACAGGCAAATATAACTACAAGACAGTATTAAGGGAACGCACAAGGGTGAAGAATAAATCTTTAGTGATGTGGCTTTGGATAAAGTTGTTCAGGAAACATTATTATTGATGGCAGGTTTTGGTTCAGGAAAGACACTGATGTTGCATTCTGTATTTCTGTATGATCTGGTACACTTGGGAAGTTCAACCACACTGAAGAGGTCTTAATGGCACCCTCTCTAACACTGCTCCTTCCTCCTTGTGAGTTATCTCTTGATGTCTGATAGCAGTAGTGAATACAGCAGACCACCATGATTAAGTGACTTGCACCAACATGTAACTGCAGCCTGTGCCCATAATTTCCATACCTCACTCCATGCTGGAGCAGTTTAGGCACCGAAACCAATGCTTTAATATGCCAATTGTCTGCTGCAGGAGGTTTCTTACATTCCTATAATTCTTGTGTGGATTGGTGGTGGTGGATCAGTGTGTCTCTTTTCTCCTAGCTGTCACCCTCCACTTTTGGAGGCCCAAAGATGACAGGAATAGAAGACTGTCTTCAACCAGAAACACTGTAGTTTCTGCCAGGATTGTGAGCATTCACTGACTTCAGACATGTGCATGGCTATGCTCATCAACTGCTTTTTGCTGAAGTGCTATACTTTGTAGTTCTTGTTTAAACCACCATCACACGCACATGCGCGCACACCCCTGGACTTCGGCAAAACCTGATCTGACATCTCCCTGAACAAATGATAACATATAGCAATTCCTTCTGCTCACTTGTAGGTTCTACAAAAGTTCCCAAGGGCAGCATACCAGAAATTCATCACTGGATCCATCTCATATCATGGAGTGTATAGAAATTAATTTCACTGTGACCTTTATGGCCACTAGCAGCACAATCTTTACTGTCATTTGTATTATACTACAACAATAAAGTCCATTTCTAGAGTGCTTCAATGCAATTAAACATTCCAAGTTATTTCAAAGATGCACTACAAGATAAAAATGAAAGTCACATGGAGATATTAGGGAAGAATAATCAAAAGCTTGCTCAGCTAGGTTTTAAGCAGTAAATTCCAGAGGTCAAGTCCGAGGCACTTAAAAGTATGGCTACTAATTAAAATTGGAGAATGAATGGAGCACAGTATTCTTAGAATTGAGAGTTTGGGAAAGATTGTGAAGTTAGGGAGAGATGAGGTCACAGGGGATTTGAAAATGAAGATGAGAATTTTGAAATAGAATGGTGCTTAACTGGAAGCCTTTATTGGTCAGGGAGATTTTCATCCACAGGTTGTGAATTCTTAATGCTTGTGGAGAGTTTGGACTCTAATGCTGGAGTTCTGGGGAGGGTGCAACTTGAGAGTTCAGTAAGGAGATCAACTTGTACTCATTGGAATTTAGAAGAATGAGAGGCAATCTTATTGAAGTATATGAGATTCTTAGGAGAGTTGACAGGGTAGATGCAGAGAGATTGTTTTCACCCTGTGGGAGAATCTCGGACCAGATGGCATAATCTTAGGGTAAGACAGATTTGAAGAATAATTACATTTCTCAGAGAGTACTTCATCTATGGCATTCTTTACTGCAGAAGGCCATCAAGGCAGGGTTTTAAAGTATATTCAAGGCTGAAAGACAAATATTTAAGTGAATCAAGGATTACAGGGAAAATGCAAGAAAGTGGAATTGGGGTTATCAAATCAGCCATTGAATGGTGAGCAGACTTGATGGGCTAATTGGCTGACGTCTGCTCCTACATCTTATGGTCTATGAGAGGCTGCAGGTCCCCTAGTAGGAAATCCGCAGTTCTATAACCATTGTCTCAGTTGAATCTGAGATGTCTCTTGCATTGTTCTTGAGAGAGCTTGAGGCATGAGAGGTGCTCTAAGGAAATCTTCAGTAGAGATCCCTCTGCTTCCTTCCACTTACCATAGCATCTCCTCTTTGCAGCCTGTTCTCTGTTTGTTGCTAATATTGGTGATACAGAAGACCATCAACTGCAGCTCCGGTATCTGTTGTAGACTTGATGGACTGAAACCTCTGCTTTTTTTCTAACGTCTACACCAGATCAGAAATAAACCATTATATTAATGTTTCCACTTAGAATTATGGGTGGCACGGTGGCACAGTGGTTAGCACTGCTGCCTCACAGTGCCAGAGACCCGAGTTCAATTCCAGCCTCGGATGACTCTGTGTGGAGTTTGCACATTCTCCCTATATCTGTGTGGGTTTCTCCGGGTGCTCCGGTTTCCTCTCACAATTCAAAAATGTGCAGGTTAGGTGAATTGGCCATGCTAAATTGCCCATAGTGTTCGGTGAAGGGGTAAATGTAGGGGAATGGGTCTGGGTGGGTTATGCTTTGGCACATCGGTGTGGACTTTTTGGGCCAAAGGGTCTGTTTCCACACTGTAAGTAATCTAATCTATTTAAAAGAGATCTATCCTCAACTTGGAAATCTCTAGAATTACTAGAGATCTATCCTCAACTTCTGGTTGACTATAATTATCACAAACCACAACCTGGTAACTGACCCAAATGGTGAAGTTCCAGGTTTCAACCTCCCATGGAAAATTCAGACAGTGCTGAACTGAATGGAGACAGACCAAAAGTGGAACATGAGCAACAGCTCAATTTTTAACTCTAGTCTTCCAAGTCAGCTATCATAAGGACTAGGGGAAAGATGAGGACTGCAGATGCTGGAGATCAGAACTGAAGAGTGTGGTGCTGGAAAAGCACAGCCAGTCATGCAGTATCTGAGGAGCAGGAGAATCGATGTTTTGGGCATAAGCCCTTCATCAGGATTATAAAGACTTCATAAAGACTACCCTACTTTCAACAATACTACCTCCATTTCCATCTTCCCTTATGAAACCATTACCTAGACTTGCAGGTCTCAGTCACCACATTCAATTATATTGCACTAAAAATTGCCTGTTGCCCCTGGTATTACTGAGCTCTATCTGCTTCCTGTCCCCAACTTGAATTTACTATCCTACTTAGTTGGGTATTTCACAGTTGTTTTTTGTTAGTTCAGTTCATTCTGAACTGAAACAATGAGTAATCTGCGTCAGTGTCAAAGAATGAGTTTTCTGCATTATATTAATCAGGTGCATATTATGCACGAACCTGACGAAAGAGCAGGCTGCAAGACCTGGTACTTCCAAATAAACCCTTTGGACTAAAACCTGGTGTTGTGTGATATTTAATTTTATCCACCCCAGTCCAACACCGGCACCTCCCCATTGTAACAGTCGATCATTGATGAACTTGCAGACTTCCATTTGACATAAACAGATGCGGTTTTAGTGAAGCTGACGCGTTTGTTTGCGTTTCCCCTTCATACTGACACCTGTTTGAGCTTACAAAGATGCTGGTATAAGAGTAGACTTTTCTAGTGTGGAACTTCATTTTGGATTCTCTCATAGTCAGCACACACTCCACAGTGGATATTCATGCAGAGCTGCTAATCTTCATGACCAAATTCCTTTGATTACATGAATATTCTGGTCCACCAAGTGCGAATTTAAATCCCTTTGGTCTAAGAAATACATTAACTGCATCAGGAATTTAAAAATTTCTCGGAATAAGAATTCATGGCATTCCCTCGCTAAGGCCATTATGGATCAACCTACAGCACATAGACAGCGATGTTTCAAGAAAGCAGCTCACCACCACCTTTTCAAGAGCAACTAGGGATGGGCAATAAATACTGATCAGCCAACAATGCCCATGTCCCACGAGTGAATCAGGAAAAAAGGAAGGTTGGAGGAGTCTTGTAGAATGTGGTCCCCTTGCTGTGCTGTAAGTTCTTTGGTCTAATGTTCTGTTAATTATACATGTGGCTGCTAGACTGCATGAGCCAGCTACTTGAACAATGCTCACTGACTTTATGTATTAATAGTAAACAAAAAGTCACTGTTTGCTATCTATTCAATTTGGTATGGGAAGATTATACGCTGTCTAAAATGAGTGAAGATTAGACTTATTTGACCGTTCTCATTAAAAGTTGAGAGTGTGTTTTGCTGGAAAAGCACAGCAGGTTCTGATGAACGGCTCCGGCCCAAAATGTCGATTTTCCTGCTCCTTGGATGCTGCCTGACCTGCTGTGCTTTTCCAGCAGCACACACTCAACTCCGTTCTCATTAAAAGCAAAGTACGTGGCTTATGTTCTGAAATATATTGTGAGATTGTTTACATGGACAGACTCATTGAGAACAAGCATATTGGAAGCTGTCAATTTGTAAGTCTGTTAACATAACTTACCTCCAGTATTCTAAAATAGTTTACAACATTGCATCCTTTATATATTTTCATGTTGCTAACTTCTAATCTAGTTGCTCATTTGTTTTTTTTCCTACTGAATATGTCCATCTCCTGTTAGAAAACTGACCATCATTTACAAAATCTCTCTGGCTACCAACATGCTACCAGAAGACTGGACACTGCTGACATATAAAACAGGATAGAAGAATAGACCAAATAATTACAAGCCAGCGAATGTAACCTCTGTTGGAGGGTGGAGTCATATTCTTGGAAAACGTTCTGTATAGCGATCGTTGTTTTCAAATACACAGATTAATCAAGGAGAGTGGGCGTGGGTCATTTGTGTTTAATTAATTGGTTGTGTTTTTTTTCAGGAAGGATTTAGTAGGATTGATATGAATGGTATGTTTGATGTTGTTCATGTGGATTTTAACATGTTTTTTGTCCAGGTCCAATATGGCAAACTGGCCAGACTTTGACAAGTTGGATCCAAAATTGTCTCAGTGGCTGGAGGCAAAGTCATTATCAGCAGTTGTTTTTGTGTCTGGAAAATTGTTTTGAGTAGAGATATACAGGCTACAGTACTCGGTTTGAGCTTTTAGCGAAGTCTACAGAATTGAGGGCAAATTACTGACATGTATAGGAAATTAGTTGAATGTCAGGGAACGGAGAGTTGGAATAATTGGCATGAGTGTCGAGTGGTATCCCCCAGGAATTTATGTTGGGGCCTCAATTATTCTCGATATTCATTAAGACTTGGATAATGGCATAAAAAGCCAAATATCCAAATTTGCTGATGACACAAAATTGGATAGCATGTTGACGACAGCATAAGATTACACCTGAATATTGATAGATTTAGTGAACAGATTTAGTGAAAGCTGTGCTGATGTATGTTAATATAAGCAAACATGAGGTTATCCATTTCAGGATTTTTTGAAAAAGGCACTACATTAAATACTGTGGAAGCCTAATGAGTTTTGGGGGTTCAGTTGCATAGCTGTTTAAACTGCCACAATGGATACAGGTTGTTCTGCTATAACATGCATTTTATTAAAGCAAATTCACTGTAACACAATTGACGAATTGAGGACACTGTTTCTAAAGTGCAAACTTTTAAAATGCGTGTTGACTGTAACACAATTGCATCACCAACACTTTAAACTCTGTTTCTAAAACATGTTTTTTTTATAATGCGGGGATGCAGAAGAACGTAACCATCATGCTATAGAAGAACTACCTGTACAGCAAATAGTCAAAGTGGCTAATGGAATGCTGGCCTTCATATCTAAAGGGCTGGAGTATAAGGATGCAGATGTTATGTTACAGTTCTCCAAAATCCTCGTTAGATCCCACTGTGAGCAGATCCGGACACCACAATGAAGGATATTTTGGCCCTGGAGATAGTTAGGGCTAGGCCATTGAGAAGATAAGTTAGAAAGCAGTTCTGCATGCAAAGAGTAATGGAGGTTTGGAATCCTGTCTTTCTCAAATGATGGTTGATTAAAATTCATTTGTTAACTTTAAATGTGAGATACACAAATTTTAATTAAGCCAAGATATCAAGAGATATGGGCTCAAGGCAGGCATATGAGTTAGGCCACTGATCAACTATGATCTTATTGAATGGTGGAGCAGGCCTGAGGGTTGAATGGCCTACTTCTGACCGTGTCAGAGCCAACCCTCTGCAGGTTAACTGACTGAGTCCCCTAGCTTTTTCCCATAACCCTGAAAATTCTCTCTTTTTGGATAATTGTCTGATTGTCTTTTGAAGGCCTTGATTGAATCTGCCTCTATTAGATACTCAGTGGGTGAGTTCCAGCTCCTAACCACTCACTCAATTGAGAAAAAGTTGTTCCTGATGTTATTGTTGTTTCTTTTTACCAATCACCTTAAATCATGGTATATATCAGTGATATCAATTTAACTGTAAATGGCATAGTTAAGAAGTTTGCAGCTGATATAAAAAATGATTTTGGGGAAGAAATCTGAAGACTGATATGATTGAACTGAGAAGGTGCACAGAAATTAACAATTGAAATTTAATGTGTAAATATGTGAAGTGTGGGGGAAGGCAACAAAGACAAGAAATAAACAATAAATGGTAGGATATTGGAAAGAATATAAAGATTTTGAGTGTGCATTTACATAATTCTAAAAGTAGTAGGTCTGGTAGACACTGGTTAAGACGGCATACAGGAGAGTTTCCTGTATTGTCTAAGACATAGTTTCCAAGAGCAGGGGCGTTACAATAGAATAGTACAAAACATTAGTTGGTCCACATCTCAAATGCAGCATGTACCATGTTATGCGACGTTTCTGATTGCACTAGAGAGGGTGCTGAGATATTGTCAAGGATGGAGAATATTAGCTATGAGAAACTTTTTGATGGGCTGAGGTTGTTTTTGAAACGCCCCCCCCCCCGGGGGGGGGCGGTGAATGAAGGGTTAGTTGAAGTGTATAAAATTGAGGGGCTCAGAGTGAGTGGATAGGAAGGATCTACTTGCCTCAGTAGAGAGGTTGATAACCAGAGTGTTACAGCCAAGAGAGAATGGTAGAATGGCTCCCCTATCTTTCCATCTAGTGTTTGACTGCGACAGACTGCTTTTTGTGGGAAAAAAAATCACTTGTCCATTTAGAGTGTTTAACTGTTGTGACAAAAAGACAAATTTCCTTGAAAGTTTGAAAAGTAAAGGAAATCCTTAACCAATAACAAAAGTTGATAAAATTGCTCCAATACAATAGAACACATCCACGAAACCCGCATACACAGAAGTAGATTACAAGGAGGGAGAATAGGTTAGATTGTTTAAGAGCATTTGAGAGAATCACATACAAATCCTGTCGGTTGCTATGTTGAATGGTTTCAAACCATATTTGATGATCTTTCTGGATCCTGTGTAGAGACCTTTTAAAGTCTTGACAGACGATTTCTGTCTCCTCTGAAGTTAGCAGCTGTTTGGATTGTATTGAAGATGTTACCTGAAGTGTTCTGCTGGTCAGATACAGACAGGTGCATATTTGCAGAACTGTTGGGAAGATGAAGGGCTATGAGTTTTTCAGTGGCTCACCCATAGTTTGTTGGACTCAAGAGTCTCAGCATCGCAGAAATGTTACAATGCAGAAGAGGGCACGAGCTCTTCAAATGAGAATCATTAATAATCTTCCAATGCCCTTTTAAATGCCTCAATTGAATGCCTCCACCACAGTTCCAAGCAGTGCATTCAGTACCCTAACTACTGGCGATGTGAAGTTGTTTTTCCTCAATTCAGACTTGCTTTTTCTTTTCAGATCACTTTAAATCTATGCCCTCTTCTTCTTCCACTTACAAGTGGGAACAATTTTTCCCTATCTGTACTATCCAGCCCACTCATGATTTTGAAAATCTCTGTTGGATCTCTTCTTAGCTTTCTTCTCTCCAAAAAAGGTCCCAACTTTTGCAATCTGTCCTTATGATTGGAGTTTCTCATCCCAAATCATTCTAATAAACTGCTTCTTACTCTCTTCAGTGTGTTCACATGCTTCCTATAATGTGGTATCCAGAATTGTACACAATATTTCAGCTGAGGTTTAACAGTTGCCTTACACAAGTTCACCGTCACCTCCTTACTCTTGTACTCTGTGCCCCTGTTAATAAAGCTGTGGATCCTGTATGCTTGACTAACTGCTCTTGCTACCTGTCACGCCACTTTCAACTACCTGTGCACATAAACAGTCCGGTCCCTCTGCTCTTTCATCCCCTTAGAATTGAACTTCCTATTTCATGTTGTCTTTCAATCTTCTTCTCACTAAAATTCACTTCACTTCTCTGCATTGAAACTCATCTGTCACCTATGTGCCCATTTCACCAACTTAGAACATAGAACATAGAAAAGTACAGCACAGAATAGGCCCTTAGGCCCACGATGTTGTGCTGAGACTTAATCCTAATGTAAAATATAGTAACTTAACCTACGCACCCCTCAACTTACTGCTATCCACGTGCATGTCCAGCAGTCACTTAAATGTCCCCAATGACTTCGCTTCCACCACTTCAGCTGGCAACACATTCCATGCATTCTTAACACTCTGAGTAAAGAACCTACCTCTGATGCCTCCTTGATACCTTCCTTCTTATATCTTTAAACTATGACTTCCTGTATCAGCAAATCCTGCCCATGGGAAAACTTGTCTTTATCCTTCTAGAATTCTATACAGCCCTCCTCTGGCAGTAGTAAGAAGTTGTATTTTAAGTTTCATTCCTGTGTAAGGGAATCCATTAGGTGGGCAGCTAATTTACAATGTAGTGGTGCCAACAGCATTGTTTCAATTCATGCACATCCTGAGGTGATCATGAAGAATTCTCATTCTCAACCTTACACCTCACTTGAAGTATGGTGACCATCAGGTTAAACTGTCAGTTATCATCTTTCTCCATTGGAAGAGCAGTTCAGTGGTGATTTTATCTTTAGGGTGTTGGCTGGATAGCTCGTTTGTGATGCAGTACTGCCAACGTTGTGACTTGAATTCCAGCGCTGCCTTAGGTTACCTTGAAAAAAATCACACCAGTCATCTCTCTCTCTCACTCACTCACTCATGAGAGATCAGCCCCATGGTCCTCTGGGACTATGGCAACTTCACTTCCATTCTTGTGTAAGTGACTGGTGGTTTCAAAATCAACCATTCTATGTCAACAAGTGGAATAACAAGTGAAAGGGCTCTCTCCTTCTGTCCCCAAGATGCCAGTTCTTCTGGTAATGTTGTAAATGGTATCATCCAGCTTTTGCTCAATTTTCCAACTTTGAATGTGTGTTGAAACCATAAAATATTGCAGATTGTGAGCAAATCTTCCAGTCGGTTGCTCTGTGTTCATTAGTTCTATTCTCCATATAGATAGATCTGATCACTGTAGGGTTTAGATAGTTTGCAGTCACCCTGTTCAGAGATGTTAGATTGTCCCTGCTTAATAATAATTTGGTGGAGCTAAATTCCCACCGAATAGAGAATTTGACTAATTCTCTGTCCATTTAGAAAAATTGAAAGGTTAAAGGGCCGAATTGAACTGTGTGAGGACAACCTGCTGATACAATGAACTTACAAGTCCATAAGGCACACTGATTTTGAAAGGAGATGTTTGGGTGTATCATCAGATGTATGGCAATTTTAGATGACCCTTTTCCAAGTGTAAAAAAAAGTTCATCTTAGGGCACTACACATATGATACCATCATGTAAATGAGATAGTCGCATTGTTCACATGCAGAACAATGGGCGGCACGGTGGCACAGTGGTTAGCACTGCTGCCTCACAGCGCCTGGAGACCCGGGTTCAATTCCCGACTCAGGCGACTAACTGTGTGGAGTTTGCACGTTCTCCCCGTGTCTGCGTGGGTTTCCTCCGGGTGCTCCGGTTTCCTCCCACAGTCCAAAGATGTGCGGGTCAGGTGAATTGGCCAGGATAAATTGCCCGTAGTGTTAGGTAAAAGGGGGTAAATGTAGGGGTATGGGTGGGTTGCGCTTCGGCGGGTCGGTGTGGACTTGTTGAGCCGAACGGCCTGTTTCCACACTGTAAGTAATCTAATCTAAACTGGTTAGGGAGATGCAGCTCTGAATTGTTGTCATAATTTGTGTAAAAATAACAGACTGAAATTTAAAAAAAACCTTTGCTCAGTATGGTACAATGATTCATAGACCAGGAACATTCTGTTTAATTCCCAATCTGTGCTTGCTTTGCCGATTTTAAGCCTAGGGCTCCAGCACATTTGCTCATTCGTTCCCATTCCATTGGATTAGCAGAGGGAAAGTTTGTCAGTGTCTTACTCATAATCTCTATGCAGTAGAGGGTACTGCACAGGGTCATGTTGATCGAGAAAAAGATCTCAGTTAGGTGAACAGTTTACTGATGAATGTTACTGTTTTAACAAGGCCCTGGAAGATTGCAATTGGAGTTAGAACCCTGAAATTCTTTTTCACCAAGATGGAAAACTGCCAATAGCGGGTCATGTGTATAATTTAATAAGTGGAGATGGGTCATAATGTGCATCTTTTTGGTTTACAATACCACCTAAAGTGATGATTATTCTTAATGAAAGAGCTATTCAGAAATGTGACAATCCTTATATTTTGTATGAACACTTATTTATTCATTTCTTAGTTTATATGTGAAATAATTTCTCTGTATTAACTATGCAACATTCATTGTGCAAACCTCAGAATTCAGCTTTTCAGGTTTAAATCAAACTTAATTTACAATGCAACGTGATCATTAAATTAGCAGCAGTAAATTTTGGACAGACAGAAACTGACATTTAACAGCTTTCCACTATGGTAACGAGGTAACTTGAATTCCTCTGGACTGCAGAGAAAATCTCATTAAATTCTGAATTTGGTTTACATTTTATCATCTGTTTGTTCTGCTATCGTGATTTGTTTAGAAGATGTTTTAGTTTACTGATTGTAAATGCTAATTTACTGTGTGTAGTTAGGATGAAGTACATAACTCTTACAACACCAGGTTATAGTCCAACACGTTTATTTGAAAACACTAGCTTTTGGAGCGCTACTCCTTCATCAGGTGTTAGTGGAGTGGGACCATAAGACACAGAAGTTATAGCAGGTAAAATGACATATTTAACAAACCTCAGTTGTTGTTAAGCCTTTCATCTTTTAGAATTGGTTACAGGTTTCGGTTCATTAATACATAAATCCCAGAACTATGTTTAAGTCACATTCTCGAGATAAGTTAAGGTTTTATAAAGAAAAGATGATATCTCAGCTCAGACAATGTCTTAAAGGTGTGAGTCTGTCTGTATCCCAATCTTTACTCAGACTGCTTGTATTTCCAAATTGGAATTTACAAATTATATGGATTGACTGCCTACTGGTTGTTTACTTTTTGAGCAAAATAGGATGGATCTGTAAATATAATTCTGCAAAAACAAATTCACCCTAAATCGAGGTTTGTTAAATATATCATTTTACTTGCATGACATTGTAATCATTTGCTATAAATTCTGTGCCTTATGGTAGTACTCCACACAACCACCTTAAGAAAGAGAAGCGCTCAGAAAGCTAGTGCTTCCAAATAAACCTGTTGAACTATAGAACATATATCATTACACCGCAGTACAGGCCCTTCAGCCCTCGATGTTGTGCCGACCTGTGAAATTAATCTGATGCCCATCTAACCTACGCTGTTTCCTTACTATCCATCTTTATGTCCAGTGCCCACTTGAATGCCCCTAACGTCAGTGAGTCTACTATTGTTGCAGGCAGGCCGTTCCTCACCCCTACTACTTTCTGAGTAAAGAAACTTACCCCTGATATCTGTCCTAAATCTATCACCCCTCAATTTAAGACTATGTCTCCTCATGTTAGCCTTCACTATCCAAGGAAAAAGGCTCTCACTGTCCACCCTATCTAACCCTCTGATTATCTTATACATCTCGATTAAGTCACCTCTCAACTTTCTTGTCTCCAACAAAAATAGCCTCAGTTCCCTCAGCCTTTCCTCGTAAGACCTTCCTTCCATACCAACCAACATCCTAGTAAATCTCTTCTGAACCCTTTCCAAAGCTTCCACGTCCTTCTTGTAATGCAGTGATCAGAACTTTACTCCAGGTGTGGCCTTAGCAGTGTCTTGTACAGCTGAAGCATGACCTCATGGCTTCGTCAATCCCCCTACCAAGAAGAGCCAACCCTATAACCTGGTGTTGTGTGATTTTTAACTTTGTCCACCCCAGACCAACACTATTTCCTCCACATCATGCCTAATTCTTATTTGTGCTGCAGTCACATGCCATACAATGGAGGTGAAATTGTATTCAAATGCAGAATAGGGACAATGATCCAGTTTAGGAGGCCAGCTCCCAAATCAAAACAGTATTGAAAATATTTCCAAATCTAAGATTTTAGTTAAATGTAGAAACTTGCGTGACAATAGCATATTAATTTGCTTTTCTCTTCCAGGTGTTAATCATCCTGCTGTGTCTTTGCAGTTTAAAATATTGTTTGTTGCAGATTTGATTTAGATATAGATATAGAATGCCAACTGTGTGAAAACAGCCCCTTCGGCCCAACAAGACCATACCAACCCTCTGAAGCGTAACTCACCCAGACCCATTCCCCTACACCTACCCCAGGTGAATGAACCTAACCTACACACCCCTGAACATTATGGGCAATTTAGCATGGCCAATTCACCTAACCTGCACATCTTTGGATTTTGTAAGGCAAAACTTTGAGGAGAAAGTGAGGTCTGCAGATGCTGGAGATCAGAGCTGAAAATGTGTTGCAGGACACACTTTCCTCATTCCTGAAGAAGGGCTTATGCCCGAAACGTCGAATCTCCTGTTCCTTGGATGCTGCCTGACCTGCTGCGCTTTTCCAGCAACACATTTTCAGCTAAGGCAAAACTTTGTTTGGATCCTTTTTAAGTATGCGTTACAAGTTTTGAACATGGAGTATTCATGATTTCAGATCTATATGGAATGGTTGTTTATAAGAGCTGTTACAATCTAATTGTAATTTATTGCTTTTCTCTTCACTTTGTGTAGCAGTGGAAGTTTGTGCTGTTTTTTAATCATGTATAATTCTCATCAGATAATAGTTTTTTTAAATTGAAGGATTGCTTTGTTTCTTTTCTTTGTCTCAGATTACATATTTGTCAATGTCTAAATACACAAATAATCCTGTGTACTGAGAATCTGCGTAGAGTCATAGAGATGTACAGCATGGAAACAGACCCTTAGGTCCAACCCGTCCATCTTGCAGGAAATTCTTCACAAGCTATTGTTCCTACTTCAATAAAAATAGAATATTCTGGAAACACTCAGAAAGTTTGCCAACATCAAATAAAGCAAAAGTAAATTAACACTTGAGATTGATGGCTGATGGAAAATGCTAGATTTAAAAGTAAGCACAGGGCCAGGGAAAAATGTAGAAAACGAAAGAATGAATAAAAACAGATGATGGTAATGGGCAAAAGAAAGAAAATATGTCCCATTGCCCCATATCTTCAGATTTTTTAATCACTCCTGTCTGCCAACTGTCATAGACTACTCCCTCCTGTCCTCTCCCTCCAGTTTTCATTTGTGTACAAGTTGCCATGAAGTTACCAGTCTAACACAAAGCTATGGTTAATGTAAAAAACCTGAATTGCCCAATTGGGGTTTAGAGATTGGGCAGGGCCCAGAGTGTTGTCAATAAATCATATATTTGAAATAAAAATGTGGAACCTGCCAACAGAAACATGGTCCACAACTACAAAAAGCTGACACAGGTAAATACAAACCAGCACTTACACTGAAGATTTTAAAAATTACAGCAAAGATTCCACCTTGACCATTCCTTTGGGCAGTAAGTTCCACCTATTGGGAGAAAGGTTTTCACCTAACAATTCTTTTAATGCTTTCACCAATTTATTTATTTATTTATGTCTCTCTGATTATTGAACTCACTACTAGTACCACCCTTTTTACAATGTCTAATCCCTATTAATTTTATGCACCAGAAATGAATATTCTCCAGTGCTCCAGAGGAAACAACTCCAATGTATCCAGACATCCCTCTCAAGTTGGTCATTCCTGGGAACATCTTCTCAAGTCTCCTCTATATTCAGTCTAGTGCAATATCAATCTTATGGTGACAAGATTCATATGCAATAATTTAGCTGTTTCTTTACACTTCTGAGTATCCGTCACTAATGTCCATTGCTTTTTCTTATCGTTCAAAACGCAGTACCTTGCAATCGAAATCCATTTACTAATTTTCTGCCCAGCCCACCAGTTCAGTAATATCTTTCTGCAGTTCACAGTTTTTATATTAACTATCAATTTTCATACACTTCTTATTCATACCCTTAATATTAAGTCAAAATCTTGGATTATGAAGGGCAAGTGATTCAGCATTGCATTTACCAGAAACCATTGTAAATAGCCTTTCAGTCAAATAAATGTATTGATTCTTACCCTTTGGTTAATGTCAATTTGAGCCAATTTTGGATTGAGCTTGCCACTTTCCCTTGAATCCCACAGACTATTACTTTTCTTACCAATCTGTCAAGGAAGTCCTTGTCAGAATCTATATAGGTTGGGTAAAATGTACTACCCTCATTGACACTTTCTTAAAAAAATGCAATCCAATATAAAGTTCATAGTTGTGGGAAAAATGCAGGAAAGCGGATGTGAAGAATGTCGGATCAGCCATGATTCTATTGACTGGTGGAGCAGACTCCAGGGGCTGAATGACCTACTCCTTTTGCTATTTCTAATGGTCTTCTGGTTGTCTTTCAAGTTTATGCCATGGGATCTTTGACATTCATGTTTAAAGAGGTTTTGAGTGAGGTTTAGATACACCAGGGTTCAAAAGTTAAGAGATACTAAATATTTGCATTGTCCTCACCACCCGTAATGTCCTTTCTGAAGCTGGATGGTCATCTATATCATGACGCTGACCATGTTTTAATAAACCCTATAATGATGATCATAAAGATGACACTTGAACGTTTTGCAATATGTTATGCCATTTGTTATCCTGGGCTTCATTAATTGGGGCATGGAGTGAAAGAACAAGGAAGTGATGTTGATTTTGTCTTAGGAACAATGTAAAATGTTGCTTAATTCGTATTTTGTATTTCTTGTCTTAAGGGAGACATGATTTTAGTTTCATTTGTACAGTTGTTTTTTTGTGTGCTTGCATCCAGGCAAAGTCTGGAAACCTCTTTGTAGATGTCCATTGTTAACGAGGTTTTATAACCCTCGAAGTGAAGAGAAGTGCACTAGAAGAAAAGCTGTTGGCTAGCAACAAAGATCCAGGGTGACACTGAGACAGGAAAAATTTAGATGTCAGTCAGTCAGTGTGTGGGTGTAGTAGAAAGTGGAGGCAGGGAAGTTAAACTTTTTGTTATAGGAAATCCTGCAATGCTCCTAAAAACTGAGTTTAGGGAGCTCACATGTTTGCTTTGAAATTAAGTTGTTAGTGAGTTTAGTTTATAGTTTGTTTTAGGTGTATCGTGGAGAGATGCCAACTGAAGAAAAACATCTAGAGACTCTGCAGGAATTTATGAGTAGGAAGCTGGTTGCAGCTATGCCAACCTGAACAAGAAGCCTTAGTGTGGTGAGAATAGTGAATTGTGTCTGGGATTTGATATTTAGATACAATTACAATGTTTAAAAGACATTTGAATAGAGACATGAATAGGAGAGGTTTGGAGGGAAATGGGCCAGGAGCAGATAGGTGGGACTTGTTTGGTTTGGGATTATGTTTAGCATGTACTGGGGTTGGACTGAAGAGTCTGTTTCCGTGCAGTATGATTCTATGATTCTGAGTGGAGTGACTTTGAATCCTTTTGCTAGAGCTTGTACTAAAATCTTTCCAATGTTTTTGTTTCATGTCATAGAGTTCTTTTTTTCTTGTTTATTAAACAACTCATTATTTACGTTAAAATTATGCTTGCAACTCCTGTGAGTGTGTTCAGTAACAAACATCCACAGTTTAAAAAAAATCAAAATGAGGGTTTATCAGGCCAGCTTTCATTTTTACTTGTCCACTATTAATAACAGCTGGGATTATTACTCTTATTTAAGAGATTAATTTGACCTCAGCTGAAATGTTGTGTTCAGTTCTTCCATCAATATGAAGGCAGTGGAGACAGTGCAGAAGAGGTTTATGAGAAGATTCCAAGTGTAAGTGAGAGATCCGAAATTGTATTTTATGAACAACTTATCTTGTTCAACTTTCTAAAAGGAGGGAATCTTGCTGGATTTTAAAATGGCTATCATTACTGCTAGTTTGCATTGATTTTTTTTCTCTTTGGAGAAATTCTCACTGAGGCCCAGTGAGGTTTCTTGCCATACCTTACCAAATGTGTTTCGTTAACTACTAACCCTACCACATGGCGTCGGTCATATCTGATTCTATCCATGCATCTTTCCCAGAACAACTTACCACTAATAGAGTCATAGAGATGTACAGCATGGAAACAGACCCTTCGGTCCAATCTATCCATGCTGACCAGATATCCCAACCGAATCTAGTCCCACCTGCCAGCACCTGACCCATATCCCTCCAAACCCTTCTTATTCATATACTCAACCATATGCCTCTTAAATGTTGCAATTGTACCAGCCTCTACCACATCCTTTGGCAGATTATTCATATTAGTACCACCCTCTGCGTGAAAAGGTTGCCCTTTAGGTCTCTTTTATATCTTTCCCCTCTCACTCTAAACCTATGCCTTCTAGTTCTGGACTCCCCGACCCCGGGAAAAGACTTTGCCTATTTATCTTATCCATGTCCCTCATAATTTTGTAAACCTGTATAAGGTCACCCCTCAGCCTCTGACGCTCCAAGGAAAACAGCCCCAGCCTGTTCAGCCTCTCCCTATAGCTGAAATCCTCCAACCCTGGCAACATCCTTGTAAATCTTTTGTCAACCCTTTCAAGTTTCACAACATCCATCCGATAGAAAGGAGACCAGAATTGCACACAATATTCCAACAGTGCCTAACCAATGTCCTGTACAGCCGCAACATGACCTCCCAACTCCTATCCTCAATACTCTGACCAATAAAGGAAAGCATACCAAACGCCTTCTTCACTATCCTGTCTACCTGCAACTCCACTTTCAAGGAGCTATGAACCTGCACTCCAAGGTCTCTTTGTTCAGCAACACACCCTAGGACCTTACCATTGAGTGTATAAGTCCTGCTAAGATTTGCTTTCCCAAAATGCAGCACCTCGCATTTATCTGAATTAAACTCTGCCTGCCACTTCCCAGCCCATTGGCCCATCTGGAGCAGATCCTGTTGTAATCTGAGGTAACCCTCTTCACTGCCCACTACACTCCAATTTTGATGTCATCTGCAAACTTACTAACTGTACCTCTTATGCTCGCATCCAAATCATTTATGTAAATGTCAAAAAGTAGAGGACCCAGCACCAATCCTTGATAGGCATCCCTGGTGCCTGTGCTATCTTTACCATTCCACTGTGTTCCCAGACAAATGTTGGCAAGCTGGTATTGCCTCTCACTGACAAAGTAAAAGTGCAGCAGCCACAAGCAACGTTGTCTTCAGCTCATAGCTGAAACTCCCATGCACCTATAACTCCATTCTTTCACCCCCTTGTGGCTATTTAACCACCAGGCTACACAGTTTACCCGTCCTTAGGTACTACCTATCTGAAGACCCCCCTCCCTGTGTCCCAGTCTGCCTTTAACCAACATATGAGATGTAAGCATATATATTTGGTGTGCAATACAAATGTGAAAATAAACATTTACAAACGCATTATAGTGAAAATTTGCAAACTAACGCTTCATGAATTTGCCTTTTCAATAGCCTACATGTTTTTGCCATCAAAGTGGCACTAACTTCATTCAACCCTGGTTGTTATCCCAGCCACTTTGCAATTGTATTGTGCAATCTCAGAATGGCAAGCAATGGCACGTGACATAGCTTTGGTGGACTCTGTCAGTGTTAGACTCCACCTGGTTGCCAGATACCAATTGCGACCCCTGAGACAGTCCCCTTGTATGTCTTACACACACATCCTCTGCAATGTGGAGAGCTACCACTCTGAACCTTGCCTGTTCTGCCTGCTACCTCAATCTTGACAATACACCTTGATGATATTAATTCTATTCCTCCATGATCCGTCTGTGGAGGCCATGATGGTGTTCACATATCCCTCCTGTAGCCTAACATGGCCTCCAATACATATCACCCTGACCTCCCCAACCCTGCATCCTCTCACTATCCTGAGATGCTGATCAACATGGAGGTTCTTTGCAGCCAGTAATGAGCTGAAGTTGACAGATACCTGCTCTAATTTCTTGAAATATAGATTGCTTGTTTGTGCATTTAACATGAATGGAAGCTGAATATTTATGAGTTGAGTTGGATCTTCAACAAGGTGTTTAACAAGCAAGAATTCCCTGTAATTGGCCACTCGATAGTGCCTATTGAGAAACCTTCATCATTGGCCAAAAGCATAAAAGATTGAGGGAGATGCTTCCAACTGCTACGTAGACCTCACTGGATTTCTCATTCAGTTCGATCTGAAATCTTACCATAGTACATATTACATAGACCCCCTTTACAATGCTGCTGAATGAGTTTTGACAAGGAAACATCAAATCCATCTCATTAGCTGCCTGTCTCAACCTGAGCCCCAGTCCCATTATTACTGGCTTTTAAATAGCTCTAATTAGGCAGCTGTAACTTTCATTTGTCAGTCTGCTTGTAACACCAGAAGGGAACACATTAAACCAGCTCCAGGCTTACCGAATGCCTATCTCTAATCTTAATTGGTTCAAAATTATTTAATTTCTGGAAAGAATCCTGAATTTACTTTGTGATGTAAACCAACTCCTAGTTTACAACCTCTGCATCTTCACCAGCTGTTTAACTACATCTGAGCTCCTGTGAAAGACTTTGTCTGTAGTGACAACTGAAAGGATCTCCACTGGACACACACTTACTGGGTTGTGTAATCCACATGAGTGAAAGCCAATATCTTTCATTTATCACAATTTATAATTTGTAACCTCCACTTCTTTCTTTTCTCTTTCTTTTCTTTGATGTAAGCGTGAATGTGTGTCACAGACCAATTCCTCTGGGTTTTGACTATATTAATAAATTCTACTTTGTTTTTATTGGAAGGAGTTTGCTGAGTGTCACTTTCATTTTGATTTCAGAAATCGGTTTTGGGAAACGGTACCACCTACTTTTGAGAGGGAAGGGAAAATATAAAAAATAAAATAAAATCACTTATAGACAGAGCAGGAGAACAATGAAAAACATTCAGTTCACTTCTCCATTTTTTTCACAGGGATAATATAAGTTTAGATCGATTGGAGAGGTTGTGGGTAAAGTGTTGGAAAAGGTTATAAGAGATAGGATTTATAATCATCTAGAAAGGAATAGTTGGTTAGGGATAGTCAATATGGTTTTGTGAAGGGCAGATCATGCCTCACAAACCTTACTGAGTTCTTTGAGAAGGTGACCAAAAGGGTGGATGAGGATAAAGTGGTTGATGTGGTGTATATAGATTTCACTAAGGCGTTTGATAAGGTTCCACATTGTAGGCTGTTGCACAAAATACAGAGGCATGGGATTGAAGATGATTTAGCGGTTTGGATCAGCAAGTGGCTAGCTGAAAGAAGATGGGGGTGGTGGTTGATGGGAAATGTTCATCATGGAGTTCAGTTTCTAGTGGTACGCAAGGATCTGTTTTGGGGCCACTGCTGTTTGTCATTTTTATGAATGACCTGGATGAGGGCACAGAAGGATGTGTTAGTAAATTTGCAGATGACGCTAAGGCCGATGGAGTTGTGGATTCTGCTGAAGTATTTTGTGGGTTGCAGAGGGTCATAAATAAGCTGCAGAGCTGGGCTGAGAGGTGGCAATTGCAATTTAATGTCGAAAAGTGTGAGGTGATTCACTTTGGAAGAAGCAACAGAAATAAAGAGTTCTGGGCTATTGGTAAGTTTCTTGGCTGGGTAGATGAGCGGAGAGATCGTAATGCCCGTTTACATAGATCCCTGAAAGTTGCCACCCAGGATGATAAGGTTGTTCAGAAGGCATACGGTGTGTTAACTTTTATTGGTAGAGGGATTGAGTTTTGGAGCCATGAGGTCATGCTGTGGCTGCATCAGGAGCATTGCGTACAGTTCTGGTCACTGCATTATAGGAAGGATGTGGAAGCTTTGGAAAGGATTCAGAGGTGATTTACTAAGATGTTGCCTGATATGGAGGGAAGGTCTTATGAGGAAAAGCTGAGGGACTTGAGGCTGTTTTCTTTGGAGAGACGAAGGTTGACAGGTGACTTAATTGAAATGTATAAGATAAGCAGAGGGTTAGATACCGTGGACAGTGGGAGCCTTTTTCCTTGGAAGGTGTTGGCTAGCACTAGCTTTAAATTGAGGGGTAATAGATCTAGGACAGACGTCGGAGGTAGTTTCTTTACTTGGAGTAGTAGTCCTGCCTGCAACAGTAGTAGACTTGCCAAGTTTAAGGGCGTTTATTGGATAAACATATAGATGAACATGGAATAGTGTAGGATAGATAGGCTTCAGATTGGTTCCACAGGTCGGCGCAACGTTGAGGGCCAAAGGGCTCTACTGTGCTGTAATGTTCTGTGTTCTAAATTGACACTGTTCTCCTTGGAGAATAGAAGGCAGAGAGGACATCTGATAGAAGGATTCAAAATCATGTGCAATCTGGACAGAGTAAATGGGGTGAAACTGTTTCCACTTGTAAAAGAATCTTAGAATCCTGTGGAAACAGGCCATTTGCCCCAACATGTCCACGTTTACTTTTCAAAGGGCATCCCACTCAGACTCACCCTCTCTACCTTATCCCTGTAACCCTGCATTCCCTGTGGTTAATCCACCAAACCTACACATCCCTGGATATTATGGGCAATTTAACATCACTAGTCCTCCTAACCTACACAGCTTTGTACTGTAAGAGGAAACCGGAGCACCTGGAGGAAACCCAGATAGACACGGGGAGAATGTGCAAACTCCACATAGACAGTCACCCAAAGCTGGAATTGAACCTGATGCTGTGAGGCAGCAACATTAATCACTGAGCCACCGTGCCAGAATTCAAAAGGATCCAGAAAAAAAGACACAGGTTCAAAGTGTTGTGGGGAAAATCACCAGTGTCGGAGTCAGAGACAGGGTTCAACAACAGAGTTTATTGTACAAGGAAATACTGGAGCTCTGGGAAGAGAAAGTTGGTCAGCTGCGAGTCTTCTCTCAATTCAGAGCACAAAATACTTTTACACATTTTGTAATAATAGGTCAGTGATGAGGTTATTGTCTCTTTAGTATGTTTTTTTTATGGTAAACATTGCAGAATTGATAATAGTTTTGGTGCAGTCATTGTCAGTTCCAGTGCAGCCTTTGTTAATTTCAGTGTGGTCATGGTCAGTTTCAGCGCACACATTGTCAGTTTCAATGTCTGCACAGAAGTCCATTGCTGTAGTAATGGGTGCTAATCTCTCTTCCTGAGAAGGACGATTACTGCAGCCCTGGCTATTAGCAGTTTATATTGAGTTCATAACAAAATGTTAGCATTTCTATCAAAGGTGTTGGCTGGACCCAGACACTTCGGCGGGCAGTGTACGCTACTTGTGTGTTCTCTTCCCCCACCCGCCTTAAACTAATCAGCTAGGTTGTGAGTGCATTGTGCTGGCATTTTGGTGGCCCCAGGCAGTGTCTGTGTTTGCTCTGCTGTCTCTCTTCATATTGTGGTCCAGCGGCCATCTTGTGTGTCAACTGGCCAACTTGTGGCTCAGTGGCCATCTTGTGTGTCCATGTGCCTAGTGTCACCCTGCCCCGTCGCATCTTCCACTTCAAAGGTAATCTGTAAAAGAAGCAAAAATGATATGAGGACAATACCTTTTCATGAGTGGTTGGGATCTCGTGTGCACAGCCAGACTGTGCTTTTGAAAAGCACAGGCATTTGAAAAGCAATCAGACAGTAATGTGGAAAGGAAAAATGTGCAAGGGTATGTGGAGCAGGCAGGGGAATGGCATTAGATGAGATGCTTATTTAAAGCGTAGGTGCAGACTCGATGAACCAAAAGGCACTCTTCTGAGCTGCTACAGTTCTGTGATATTGACTATATTGTGCAATTCAATATTAAAAAAAGGGTCAGTTTTGTTTTAGATCTGAATCCAATCATAATTTCGCTTTGCGACATACGCATTACTGCAGAGACATAAATATCTCCAAGATATTACAACCGAAGTTAACAATCTCATTAGTTTATTAGTTTATCGAAGTTGTAGGAAGTCTGTACAGACTCTTGTCGTTGTTAACAATGCAAGCAATTGATGCAGACTAAAGGTTGCTGTAGTAATTGGTTTACATCACTACTACAGTATGGCAGTGTCTGTAATCCTGTCAGCATCACTCAATCCTTGGTGCCTATAGGTCTACTGCTGAAATGGGGAGTTCTGAACAACTTGTTGAATCCCACTTCTCATGAGATATTTATTTTGTTGGTTGCACTGACTTGTGGATATAGAAGGAGATAATGCATTCGCACCAGGACTGCTGTTGAGAGCATTAGTGACTGATTTCCATATTATTACAATGAATCATTTTGCCACTAAAAAAATATTGTGGGTCCACATACTTCGCTTAGAAACTAGGTGTGTATCTCTCTTCAAGAACAGAAAGAAGCAGCCCTGTGGAATAGAGGGCAGCAGGAGTGTGCAACCTACAGAGCAACTAACAAAGTTTTCAAATTAATTGAGGTGGAAAACCCACAAGCAACTGCCAAAAACATGTCTCCAAAATTCCACCCACCTATACTTGAGACTCCCCCGTTAATTATTGCTGGAAATGGCTTGTTTCTGACTTATATAATTGTGGTTAATGGTGGGTGAGGGATGGAGAGAGAGCGTGAACCTACTGTAGTCAAGTGGGCAGAACCAAAAGTAGAGGGAAGAAAATAGTACCTTTTTGAAAGCTATTTATTCTAGCCTGCTTCAGCCTAGCTCTGTTTGCTAGGAATAAAGTCCAAGAATTGGAACAGATATCACATGAGCAGTAAGTTGGCAGAACTAGAAGGCACTTCATTATAGTTCTGCCTTTTAGAGTGAATAGGGCCAGAGGAAAGTACAATTCACCAATCATCGATCCCACTCACTGTCAATTAGGGAAAGAAACCAGACAACAATCCTGTACAGTTGCAAGCTTGGCAACCCCCTACCCTTACTTTTCTTTACAACCTTTGTAACATATCTAGTTCTATTTAAGGAAGAAGCAACTTACTGGAAATTCAGCAAAATGCGCCTAATTTTCCCACACCATTGGCATATAAATCTCAGCATCTTAAAAAGTTAAACAACTTGTTTATTTTTAATATTTCAACTTCTACCAAGAATGGGGACAAAGTTCAGCACTGTTTCATATTTTGCCTAATCGAAATGTGTTTCAAACCCAATTCTTCCTTAGAAGGAATAGCTATTCAACACAGGAAGCATTCGCCTCATGGTATTATCACTAGACTGTAAATCCCAGACACTCAGGCAACGCTGTGAGGAGTCTGATTTGGTGACCATGAATCCATTGCAGATTGTCGAGGGAAAAACCCATCTGGTTCACTAATGTCCTTTAGGGAAGGAAACTGCCATCCTTACCTGGTCTACATGTGACTCCAGTCCCATGGCAATGTGGTTGACTCTTAACTCCCTCCCTCTGGGCAATTAGGGGTGAACAATAAATGTTGGCCTACACAACAATGCCCCCCCATCCAACGAATTTAAAAATAAACACTTTGAAAGAACTTCAAGATGTAGTCAGGAAGTAAAACAAATGCTGACTTATCAAAACACTGAAACCAAGACTAAGATGGCATGTTGTGTGCATTTCCAATGTGCACCACAAATGCATTCAGATAGGTAGGACACATTGAAAAACTGGGTGTGCAACTTGTGAATGGGATGGGTGTTGCTAAAATCTTTTATACATACTTACTTGGGCCTTTCCAAGTATGTAGCTTCAGTTTCTGTTCAACCCTGGTCATTCAGAAAGGCCTCTGATTTGCTTCAATTAACTGATGGCAGAGCCCTACATTATACTGAGGAGTAAATGTTCAACATCTGGTATTTGTAAAGAACATCAGGATGCTGTCATCCCATGGTCTTTTTCATTTATTCTTTATCTCATTAAATATGGTGTCTGGTCATAAAAGAGAATCCAGGAACAAGGAAAAGCCACTTGGCTGAAGTTCATCATTGTATTTTAAAGTGATAAAACATTTTGATTGAGTAGATACAGATAAACTATTTCCTCCTGTGGAACAATCCAGATCCAGCAGGCACAATAATTAAGTCATCCAGGAAGTACTATTTTATGTGGAGAATATGTAGAGGCTCAGCTCAGGTTGGAATTGAATAGCAAGTTTGTATTTATCTGGTTCAGCCTGAGATTGTTGTTAGGGAGGGGAATAGATTTTATGGCAAGAGTACAGGATTTGTGTTTGAAGATAAAGGCTTCAACCTTTCATGATATTTGGCTGGACTAAATTATGGTTCTTTGAGATTGAATGTTGGACAAGCAACTATTTCCATTATAAAATCCAGATGAATTTTAAATATTACTAGTGCTTTCGCCTGACTATCAGATGTTGAGAGCAGTTTAAAATTAAAAATGTTTTGAATTCATCTTCTCTTTCGTCTTGTTATGAGCTTGCCTAACCTTAACCTTATTCCAGGGTGTGTGTCTATGTATTAATAGAGGGATACAAATTGCGTGGAGCCAAAAGGGTTTTGAGAGGCATCATGTACAGGTGCTGTCTTGATGGGCCGAAGGGTTTGTTCCTGTGTTGTACTGTTGGTTGTTCTCTGACAGCAACTGTTCACTATTACACCTCTTTTAGACCCACATTTTGTTGTTTCATCTGTCCATTACCATTCCCTTTGGCTCAACTCCATCAACCTTTATGTCACTTCATGTCTTCCATCTTCTACCTGATCACAAACGTTTTTGTTCTTTTGCCACACACCTGCATTTCACCAACATTCCTAAACTTTCCTGGTTTTGATGAGAGGTCATAATCTAAAATGTTTCTCTGGACAATGCTGGCAGACCAAGTAGTATTTTTAGCACTTTTAGTTATGTCCAGTATATAAGTGTAGCAACACGAGCACATTAATCCCTATGCAACAGATGATTAAACACATGCACTGCACAAAGAGAATAAAAGAGGGATTCTTTATTTCATTAGGAATGAATATTCATAGATATTAATGGAAAGTTGTGACAAGCCGGAAGCATAAATCTGTAAGAACTAAAGAGAAGAATGGATAAGGAGCAGTTGGATGGAAGGAGGAGATAGTAGATCTGACTAAGCGATACGTGTAGATTCGATCACTTTTGGGGAAAGGAATTTAGTAGAATGGAGCACAGTCATGTGCAACATCGTGAGGCACAACCAATCTATGCCTCTTACAGGTTAATGTCGGCACGGTGGTTGAGTGGTTAGCACTGCTGCCTCACAGTACAAGGGACCCGGGTTCGAATCCAGTGTTGAACAACTGTGTGTGGAGTTTGCACGTTCTCCCCGTGTCTGCATGGGTTTCCTCCCACAATCCAGAGATGTGCAGTTTAGGTGAATTGGCCATGGTAAATTGCCTATAGTATTCAGGGATGTGTAGGTTAGGTGCATTAGTCAGGGTTAATGTAGGGTAATTGGTTGGGGAATGAGTCGAGGTGGGTTACTCTTCGGAGGGTTGGTGTGGATTTGTTGAGCCAAATGACTTGTTGCCACACTGTAGGGATTCTAAAAAAATAATGTTAGGCTGTCCTGGAAAATAATGCCGGTAACTAGAAAAAAAAGTCATTGTGAGAAACGATCCCTAGATCTTCAGTCAACACACAACATTCTATTGCATTGTAGGTTATCAAACCATCTCTGCCTCCCGTTAATCTTGACTTAGTGACTATGTATCGTGATATGGGCTGAAGTGATGCAGAGATGGGAAAAATGTTACACAGTAAAAGAGATAACTGCTAACCAATTTAACAAATGCTTAGCAACAGCTGCTATTCATTCTAACAAATTAAAATGCACACAGTGTTTGCAAACTTCAGTCTAATAGTATTCTTCAGTTTTGAAAAGATGTGTAATACTCACACAGTCTTGCCAACTTTGAAAAGAGATTTTATATGTGACAGCGGTTTAAACCCAAGCTGCTAATCAAAATAGTTTTCTTTCTCTCTCGCTCTGTAATCGTGATCGTGACAGATAAAAAAAAAATCCAAACCTGTTTCTGCTGTCAGGGCCATAGGAGGTAGGCTGGGGATTATGGCCAACATCCTTTTTTCTCTTCAGCGTTTGATAATCCTTTCAAATGCATAAAAACTTCCAAAATCTGTGTGCCTTCTACTTCTACAATCAAATTATTTATTCCTTTGGATCTCTTCAGGTACTGAAATATAACCTGCAGGTATTACCTGGAATTCAGTACTTTGCCCAAGCCATTTTTTTTATAAAAGCCAAGATAAAGATCTGTTTGACCATGTGGGTATTAGAGCTGAACCCAATCATGCTCTGTTTTCAAGAGTCATTTTACAATGATCAGGAGCCTTGGCTGATTATCTCCTCTTTTATTTAGGCCAACTGAAATCAATTACAGCCTCCACAGCTAAAATCACCTGAAAGGCTCTTGTGGTGCAGTGGTGGTGTCCCTACCCTTGGACATCTGATTTCAAGTCCCACCTGCTCCAGAGGTGTGTAATAACATCCCTGAACAGGTTGTTTAGAAAAATAGACAAAGATTTGCTGGGGGCTCTTGTGGAACTGTGGTCGTGTTTCTGCATCTGAGCCTGGAGACCCGAGTTCAAATCCCACTTGCTCCATATTCGCATATCATAATCTCTGAACAGGTTGGTTTTAAAATAAAAACAACCTAAAATAAGCTGACAAAGCACAGAGAAGGGATCAAACCTGGTATCTTCCTGGTCTGCGTGACTCAGTTCCATAATGAAGTCAATGGAAAGTAAAATAGGACAGAATCTATTATGGATGGTTGATTCATTACTGCACCTTTTTTCTACACCCTGCCAAATTTGTAAGTTCCTTTCAAGATTGATACTTTAATCAGTCATGTCCTGATTTTATTTCCTAGCATTTAGAGACTCACTTATAGTCTGCTGAGCCTGTTTGAAAACCTTTATCATAGTGATAACAGTTCTTCTCCCTACCACTTCTCTGGTTTGGCAATAATCATTCCACACATGCTATGTACTATTTGAGAAACAGTTTCTAATAAAAATTTGTGGTGTAAAAATGGCACTTCAGTGAATTTGATAGATGCCTTCTCCTAGGAAAAAGTAGAAGTAAACTAGTTTTGCTATTGTCTGGCACAACACAGGTTTCTTCTGCGTTGGACATGTATCCTGAAACTATTGGACAAGGTGATCCAGATTGTGACAACTTGGTTTTTAATGCACAGTATCCCTTGAATGGTGTAAACACATTATTAATTTTGCCTTTAGATGCAACTCTCATGCTGTTACAGTAACAATTTAACACTGACTCTCTTAATGCTCCCATTTCACATTACTAAAATAAATCGGCTTGAAAAGAATTTTGTCACCATGGTAAAATCTCTTTATCAACTTTGTTTACAGGCAGGTGTGTGCTGGCATCATTGCCACTGTCATTGTGGTTTTGCAAACTGCATTTGCTGCTGTTACAAATGATTCTTGAACCAACTAAATCTCGATAATAGGCTCCCTGAATGATTCTGCACATTAATCCAATGAAGGGACTGAGCTTAACAGTCAAGCAGAGTGGCTAGGTGGCTCAGTGGTCAGCACTGCTGCCTCACAGCGCCATGAACCTGGCTTCGATTCCAGCTTTGGGCAACTGTACGTGGAGTTTGCATGTTAGGGGGGGCTCTCTTGTGGTGCAGTGTTCGTATCCCTACCCTTGACTGGCAGTCCTGGGTTCATGTCCCATCTGCTTCAGAGGTGTGTAATAAAATCTCTGAATGGGTTGATTAGAAAAGTGGGTTAAATTAACAGACCAAGAGTGTGGTCAGGCAGCATCCGAGGAGCAGGAGCACACTCTCAACTCTGATCTCCAGCATTTGCAGTCCTCAGTGTGTCCTAAATTAACAGACCATCAAGGTTTAAAAGCTGACCTCCAATTGGTGCTGGCCTCAGCTGGGTGATGGCAGGATTACTACAACTAGTTCAGTGCTGTGATTTACATGGAGAAAATAGCTCCTGTTTCTTAACACTAATTTGCTGTCCAGCTACCTTGTTTGAAATGCACATGCATGGATGTCAAGTTGTGGAATATTGGCCTCAGATGTATGCACATTCCCTGTGGTCGATCAGCCTGCTCTCTGTAAAATTGAAATATGAAGAATAGTTACTCGGGATGCTATGAAGATCAAATGATTCACTTTCACATAGCATCCTAGTGTGTTTCACATGCTTTGAAGCATTGTTATTGTTACATTTGTTACATGGACAAAAATAACAACTTTCTTATCAATTGATAGATTGAATAAACAGGAATGATATTGACCTGTTCACCTGTTTTCTTTAGTACTGATTAGGGAGTAACATCAAAATTTCTAATGTTACACTGCAGAATGTCTCATCCAAACACTAAGGAATTATCCACAGATTGCGATTGGTGTTTAGGGACAGCAGAGGGGGCAGATCTTGTGCTGACTTGGTGGGACAGTTTGTTTATGGCTTGTCTCTGAACCAGTACCAGTGTGAGGTAGCACCATTGCTCTCTGAGGTTCAAAATACCAAATTTGGCGATGGAAAAAGTACAAATGCAATAAGTGTATTTCTTGATTTGTTTTAATGTATAGTATCAATACCCACACTGTGGCTAAAAAAAAAGTGAGCAAATGATCACCTCGAAACCGTGATGTAACAGAAGACACTTCTCTGGTTGGTGTTCAGGAGATACCCATTGTGCTGTGAAAACACATCAATGAAATTTAAAATAATGAGCTTCCTTTTTACCTCTGAACCTGGGATGCTAGTTACTCAGTGGGGTCTAAAGCAGAAGTTCTTGATATTGTTACATTCACTGAGATTAGCTAACCTCGTATTCCAGCCCAGTTTGTTTCTGCTGATTGCCTTAAGTGATGAGGCAGTAATCGAAGATAATCAGAAAATGATTTAAAGAGGTTTGTAAAACTGATCTTACAGTGCACGGCTAGTTGCTCGACTCTGGAGGTTTCTGCTGCAAACCACTGTTGAGCATAACCAATAAATCTGGTTACAAGGGGATTGAAGAGTCGATTGAGAGTTAGAAATGTTGAAAAGTATGGAGACTGAGCAGATGAATGAAATTAAACCAGGTTTTCCATATAGTGCAGATTTGGGCTGTTGTAGTGTAGTGTAGGCATGGCTTCAAGTCTTGCCTGACCAAAGTTCTGCAACAAGTTGATTAAAAAATATCAATTTAGTGCAGATTTAGTGATTAATCTAGATTATACAATGTTGGGATTTTGGATGCAGCAGGTTAATGAAGCAGGGGGAAGGCATTACAACCAAGTTCAACTTCACCCTTGCTCAATGCCCACATAAAGGGCACCTTTGATCCTATGGCCATCTTTGCCTATCTAGCTGAATGTCAGTTTTTAACTGTGAAATGTTATAATCTTTACTCAAACTTGTTTGCTTTCTAAATGTAATCAAATTAATTTTACGAATGTTGGTGCAAATTAGATTATGCATTATTTTCATTTACTGTGCAATGCGCTCACTTTACATTTCCAATGTGCTTTGCAGGTGATCCTGATTCTTACTAAGCTCTTCCATTCAGATATGGGGAAGGTTCTGGAAAGTTCTTTGTGGCGGTGAGTCACTTTTTATTTACGTAGAAATGCCAGCAAAAATAAACTTGCCAATTTGCAAGTGAGGAGATTTCAGTAAAGGAATGACAATAAGAACAGATGGGTGGGAGCATTGCTCAGAATCTGTTATTTGCTTGCTTTAATATTAAAGATGTGCATTTCCATATTTTTATTGGAAAAGATCCTACTAGGGATTATAGGATTTGAATCCACTGATAGAGTAATAATAATTTTGCTCATTATGTGTAGGACTTTCCAAAACAAAAATTGTATGAGATTACCCTTTCAACTTGTAAACCAGCTGATAGGTCACGTGAGAAGTCTTATTCATCTCTGTCAGTGATTGTTGACATTGCTCCATGGAAATTGACTCCCTGCTTCCATTCCTTCTTAGTTTGTGACTGGATTTCCATAAACTGTCAGACACGGGAATGAGCACTTCATCATTCAGCAGTGTCGATACATGACATCCCGACACTTCAATTATGTGCTGCCTTTATATAACCACATTTCTGCCAATGGGAAAATTCTGTTTGTAACAAAATCAAAATATCTGCATTTGTATAGTGTCCTTTATGACTAAAGGATACCCCAATATTCCCAACTGCTGTTGAGGTATTTTTTTAAAGCTTTGTCATTTTATAATTTATTAAAAGTGACAGCCAACTTGCATATACCCTTCAAATAGAAAAATGCTGTAATAGCTGAATGTATTTCTTGATGTGATTAAGGATCAAGTATGCATTTTGAGGAGGAGTCTCCACTTTTCTTTAGATATTGCATGACATCTTTTATGTCAGCCTGAAAAAGTAGACAGTCTCATCTGAAAAATGCCACCTCCTACACTCTTGGGAAGGGGACTTAAAGCCACAATGTTGTGACTCGAAAAAAGGGTACTATTACTGGATCAGTTAACACCAATCTGCATTGTGAACCACATGATGGAATTACTTCCAGTCAGATGGCCAACACTTGCAAGCTAGGTTTTCGCTGGCTGCTTCAGGTTGAAACTTCCAGGAATGGTGCATTTAACCACTGTGCTTGTTTCACATAACTCTGATCCAGTCATATTGGGGTTTGGCTGTAGGGGATTTTAGGAGAAAATGAGGACTGCAGATGCTGGAGATCAGAGCTGAAAATGTGTTGCTGGAAAAGCGCAGCAGGTCAGGCAGCATCCAAGGAGCAGGAGAATCGACGTTTCGGGCATGAGCCCTTCTCCTGTGGTGTCACCATCACATCATTTGTAGCTGAACTGGCAAAGTCATCAAATGAACAATCTTGCGAAGTTCAAATGAAAAAAAGAGCCCCTTTAACCATCTCTGCATTGTTAGTTGTGACAGTAAGCTGTTAGAGGGTTGAGAATGAATGTTTCTGAGGGTGGGTCTTCGCTGACATTGTAGGAAGGTCCTTACAAGGAAGCAATTAAAAACCACTTTTTAGGCCTCAGTTTACAGGTAGAGTTCAATCATAACCAGAACCAAATTATAAGACAGTGCTGTCAAAAGAAACTGCTCTTAAATCTCCTTGTTCATATTAAAGCCATTATAGCCAGGACAGTCCCTCTGCTCCTGATAGTTGTATCTTTTCTACTGGTTGGGAGAATTAGGATTCACTTCATGGGTCTGTACTGGAAGAGTGCCTCTTGGCCTATCCCATGGCTGGAGACACAATTGTTGCCTCTTCAGATCAAGCATTATATCTCATCTCAGGGGTCCATATCAAACTTTCAAGAATGAGCAATGATACCTTCATTACTTGTTAGCACCACTATTAGATTGTGACTGCCAGTGTCAGACATGCGGCAGCAGAGTGACACATCCGTAAGGCTTATCATGTGAGTATTTTTGCACACTGCCATTGTAAATAGTTCTAAAATGCATTGCCAGGCTGGGAAAACTAATAAAGCTATTCTGCTCCTCCAGAAATATGGAAAGAGATGGTTATCACTGTGATCTCATAACATAAAAATGGTTAAGGATGGAATACTGATTTGAAACAATCCATACCAGTCCCAGTTTTCTATTACCTTGAAGAATGAAGTGGAAAAATGGGCGTAGTGCCCAGTGGGCAGCCAATCTGACTGCACTTATGCCTGGCTGATGTTGATAGAATCATACAGCACATGAGCAGTCACCTATGTTGACTCTGTTGGTGCTCTGAAAGAAATATTTCTTCTCAGCTCTTCTCCCTTGGAGTCAAAGAGATGTACAACAACAAAATAGACCCTTCAGTCCAATTCATCCATGTCGTCAATATATCTTAACTTAATTTAGTCCCATTTGCCAGCATTTGGCCCATATCCCTCCAAACTCTTCCTATTCATATACACATCCAGATGCCTTTTAAATGCTGTAATTGTACCAGCCTCCACCATTTCCTCTGACAGTTCATTCCACACAGGCACCATCCTCTACGCGAAAAAGTTGCCACTTAGGTCCCTTTTATATCTTTCCTCTATCACCTTAAACCTGTGCCCTCTAGTTATAGGCTCCCTCGCCCCTGGAAAAAAAAACTTTGTCTTGTTATCATATCCATGCCCTTCTTGATTTTATAAACTCCTATGAGATCATCTCTGACTCTCCATGGAAAACAGCCCCAGCCTATTCAACCTTTCCCTACATCTCAAATCCTCCAACCCTGGCAACATCCTTATAAATCTTTTCTGAACCCTTTCAAGTTTTACAACATCCTTCCATTAGGGAGGAGACCAGAATTGCATGCGATATTCCAAAAGTGGCCTAACCAATTTCCTGTACAGCTGCAACATGCTCTCCCAACTCCTATACTCAATGCTCTGACCAATAAAGGAATGCATACCAAAAGCTTTCTTCACTAACCTGCGACTCTACTTTCAAGGAGCTATGAACCTGCACTCCAAGGTCTCTTTGTTCAGCAACGCTCCCTAGGACCTTACAATTAAGTGTATAAGTCCTGCTCTGATTTACTTTTCAAAAATGGAGCACCTCACATTTATCTAAATTAAACTCTATCCGCCACTCCTCAGCCCATCCGATCGATATCCTGTTGTACTTGGAGGTAACCTTCTTCGCTGTCCACTACACTTCCAATTTTGGTGTATCTGCAAACTTACTAACTGTACCTTCTATGTTCACATCCAAATCATTTATATAAATGACAAAAAGCAGGAGACCCAGCACCGATCCTTGTGGCACACCACTGGTTACAGGCCTGCAGTCTGAAAAGCAACCCTGCACTACCATCCTCTGTCTTCTACCTTTGAGCCAGTTCTGTGTCTAAATGGCTAGATCTTCCTTATTCCATGAGATCTAACCTTACTAACCAGTTCGCCGTGAGGAACTTTGTTGAACGCCTTATTGAAGTCTACATGGATCACGGCTACCGGTCTGCTGTCATGAATCCTCTTTGTTACTTCTTCAAAAAACTCAATCAAGTTCGTGAGACATAGCTGTCCAAATATTTCCTTTAGTTTTCCTTTGAAAATCATATTGAACGTGTTTCTGTTTGCTTAGGCAGAGCATTTCAAATCACAACTTGCTAAGAGTTTTGCTCCACGTTTGTATCCTGAGCTATCCACATGTACTAGAATCCATAATGAGATCACGTCAGTAGGGCACAGGGATGTCTACTTGTGCAAGTTTTAATTTTTTATTTTAATATTTTGGTGAAAAGCTTTGGAGGAAGCATTATGCCATTGGAGAATATGCAAGAAGAGTTACTCTGTTTGTAAACACATTTATGTAATATGTGCATACAAAGGAGATTACATGCTCTTTATACATAATAGCGTTGTAATAACACAATCCATAACCAAAAGATCATAAGAAGTAGGAGTAGAAGCAGGCCATTCAGCCCAACAAGTCCATTTGCTATACAATGAAATCATCCTCAATAGTAATCCCCAATTCCACTCTCCAGGGTTATCTCCATAACACTTATTCCCCTTAATAATTAGAAATCTGTTTCATTCAGTCCATTATACTTGTGTAAAATCAGGAGGGATGTGTGAGTGACTCCTGTTCCTTTTAAAAATTTGATCCCTATTCAAAATTATCCTTAATTCTTGCAAGCAAACATGGGGGCAAATTTTAATTTTCATTGCCTGGTCGTAAACTGACAGACAAATAGTCGACCACCTAAAGTAGAACCCACCCCATTTTCGTTCTAAGCATTGAAGTGGAAAATGTATCCAACTGTCTGTACAGAGTAATAATTAGCTGTCAGCAAATTGAAGAGGTGAACACACTTGGAGGCAATTTTGCAGAGCAGCTGTTGTGTGCTGTCTTGAATCCACTTCCAATTTTAATAGTCCTGTGAGTGTGAATGTACTGTTCAATCTCCCAGTAAGAATTGTTTAGAATGTGGCTTGGGAGAAATCCACTGGCCGCAAAGCATGGCACAGATTGATCTGCCACTTGAAGGCTTTAATTTAAAGTAAACAAACGTCCAGATTATTGTATTTCGCATCACTGGTTCAGGATAGAACTGGTGTAGTGGATTAGGCTGAGGATGGGGAAAAATTTAACCCTGCACAGTAAATTTGATCAGATTATCAACTAGGTGCTTGTCTTGATGCTGATTGAGGTCCTTCAAAATTTAAGCAAATGACTGTGCATCATAAGACAGGGGGAAAAATGTAGAAAAAGCAATTTTTGTTTTTTTTTAAATAGCACCATTTTGTTGGAGGATTTCTAATTCAGAAGTGTCTGTATGTCTTGCTAAATGCTGGAGTCAAAATTTGATAAATGGGAGACCCTTCTTCAGGACAAAACTTAGAACTCCTTTTTGATTTCCATTTGTAATGCAGTAACGTGTATCCTGTTATTTAAAATAACCACAAGGGTACCTGTGGACTTTTAGACTTTGTCAGGACAATGTAAACTTCTCTTATTATAAAACTCTTTCCAATTAAAGTGCCTTTTCTTTCTTTGTCAGATAAACAACCTTTAGTTATTCCTGGAAATAAAGGGTGGTTGTGAAATGAGTAATGTTCTGGTAGGTTAAACTCACTGTCTGTTACAGAGGCTGCTGATGGATGTGCTGCAGATGAGATTATCCACTTGCCATTGGAGACAGTCAAGGCTTCCTGAAATTGTGCTTGCTGTCTCAGAACAATTTGCCAGGAATAACAATTGCAAACAGCTTGAGTTAATGATACTTAATTTTGCCATTTTAAATCTGGCTGTGGGACAGCTGACTGACTTTTGGGAAGACACCCAGCTTTATTCACTTAAGTTGCTTTCACACTATCTGGGCATGCACCAAGTTCAAACATGAGCAGTTGCATTAAAACCTCGTTTATGATTGATTTATTGGTAAATCTTGTGTTTGCATAGTTTTCCTGTTGTGAATCTCCCTCTCAGAAAATGGTACTAGATTAGCAGCTTGGATATTCAGATCTCAGAATATTTACAGCTCAGAAACAAACCACTCTGCCCAGTGGTTCTGAAGAAGAGTCAGTCTGGGATTCAAAACATTTACTTGGTTTCCCTTTTCACAAATGCTCCAGACTTACTGAGTTTCTCCAGCCTTCTTTGTGTCTGTTTGCCCTGTGATTATGTGTTATACTTATTCTCCAAGTGAGTCTCCTTCCACTATATTTTGTTCAACTCTATTAGCATGACCAATTTATTTCTCCCTCCTCCAGCTTTTACTAAAATGCATCCATGTGACAAATCTGGGAATTTGAATGCTGACACCAGGAAAATAATATTACCTTTTAAAGTTGCTAAACTATTAATAAGAAGTCCAATCATTTTGGTATTGTTCATGAAGGAAAGGAGTCTGCCTCTATCCTTTTATTTCTACATGGGCTTAGTAAGCACTGGCAAGGACAACATTTGCAACCAATTGTTAATTGCCCTAGAGAATGTGGTTGATGGCTGTGTTTTTTAACCACTGCAGTCCATCAGATGTTTATTGATGATGTTTATAGGAAGGAAGTTTCAGGATTTTAACTTGGTCACAGTGAGGAAAAGTGATATATTTCCAAGCTAGGTTGATCTGTGACATTGAGGGGAACACATAGATAGTGGTCATCCCCTGCATTTGCCACCCTTGTTGTTGTTGTGGCTGTGGATTTGGAAGGAGCTGTTGAAGGAGCCTTTGTGAATTGATGCAATGCATCTTGTAGATGGTACACACTGCTGCCATGTACTGCATGTGGTAAAGTGAATGAATGTTGAAGATAGGGATGTAAATAAAGCAGGCTGTGATGGTGTTGAGCATTGAACGTTGTTGCAGCTACATTTGCCCAGCCAAGTGAAAAATATTCCACCACCCTCCTGACTTGTCAGTGAGCTAAGTACTAGAAAATGGGACTAGTGTAGATTTAGAGTAGCTTTCGTCAGTGCAGACTCAAGTCAGTCAGAGGGCCTCTTTTGTACTGTATGATTGTATTTTGTACGTGTGGAAGGATTTGGAATTTGGGGATGAGTTACTCAATACAAAATTCTTGGAGTCTGACCTATAGTAGCCACAGTATTTATGTGGCTGATCCAGTGAAGTCAGTTGCAACCACCAGGATGACAATAATGGGGGATTCAGTAATGGAAATACCATTGATGAGTAAGAGAGATGAATAGTTAATAGGTTCTCTCTTGTTGGAGATGCTCATTGTCTGGTACAGTGTGGCATGGGGATTCCTAGCCACTTATCACTCCCAGCCTGAATATTATTGAGGTCTTGTTGTGTTTGGAGTTGACTTCAATTTCTGATGAGTTATGACCTGTGCTGGCTGTGTCATGAACCTCACAAAAAGGTAAGCCATAAGATAGGAGCCCAAAATGTTGGAGGTGGTATATTCGCATGGATAGAGGTAATATATTGGCTAATAGGCAGGAAACAGCAAGTGGGAATAAGATTCTTTTTCAGGTTGACGATCTGTGACCAGTGGAGTTCCATAGGGATCAGTGCTGAGACTGCAATTGTTTGCCATATAGGTTAATGACTTGGAAGAAGGAAGTGAATGTACTGCAAGCAAAGTTGCAGATGGTGCAAAAAATAGGTGGAAAGGCAAGTTGCAAGAGGGATACAAAAAATTTACAGATAGATATTGCTAGATTAAATAAGTGGGCAAAATGTTGACAAAAAAATGTGGGAAAATGTGAAGTTGTTCATTTTGTAAGGGAGAACTAAAGAACGATATTATTAAATGTCAACAAACTGCGGAAAGCTGCAACATAAAAGAAGTGGTGGAGGCAGGTAGCCTTGCAACATTTAAGAAGCATCTGGATGGGTACTTTGGGCGGCACGGTGGCACAGTGGTTAGCACTGCTGCCTCACAGTGCCAGGGACCTGGGTTCAATTCCCGCCTCAGGCAACTGACTGTGTGGCGTTTGCACATTCTCCCCGTGTCTGCGTGGGTTTCCTCTGGGCGCTCCGGTTTCCTCCCACAGTCCAAAAATGTGCAGGTTAGGTGAATTGGCTATGCTAAATTGCCCGTAGTGTTAGGTGAAGGGGTAAATGTAGGGGAATGGGTCTGGGTGGGTGTGCTTTGGCGGGTCGGTGTGGACTTGTTGGGCCGAAGGGCCTGTTTCCACACTGTAAGTAATCTAATCTAAAATGCCAGGTCACAGTAGGCTATGGACCAAAAGCAGGCAAATGAGATGGGTGCAGTTTGGTATTAGTTGGCCCGCAGAGACACGGTAGGTCGGAGGGCCAATTTCTATGCTGTAGGGACTTGGGGTTACTTGTACATAAAATGTAGAAAGCTAGCATATGGGTGCAGCAGGTAATCAGGAAGGCTAGTGAAATGTTGACCCTTATTTCAAGTGGATGAAGTATAAGAATATGGAAATCTTATTACCAGTGGATAAAGGTGCTAGTGAGATCACATCTGGAGTACTGAATGCAGTTTTGGTCCCCTTATTTAAGGAACGATGTCATTTCGTTTCAGGCAGTCCAGAGAAGGTTCACGAGGATGATTCCTGGTATTGGAGGTTTATTTAATGAGCAAAGATTAAACAGGTTGAGAATTGACTCATTGGAGTACAGAAGAATGAAAGCATTTAAGATTCTTCAGAGGCTAGACAGTAAATGCTGAGAGGATATTTCCCCTCATGGGAGAGTCTAAGGCCAGAGGGCACAGTTTCAGAATACAGGATTGCCAATTGAAGACTAAGATGAGGAGTTTTTTTTTCCTGAGGCTTGAGAGTCTTTGGAACTTCTTTCCACAGATACACAAGGGTTCTGCCCCTACAGCTCTACATCAGGCTGAGATAGATAAATTCTTGATCAGTAAGGGAATTGAGGGTTAAGGGGAAAGGACAGGAATGTGGATGTGAAGAGTATTGGATTAGCATCATCCTATTGAATGGTGGAGTAGGCTGAAGAGACTGACGAGCATCCTGTTCCTATTTGTTACGGTGCTGAATATTGTGCAATCATCAACAAATGTCCCTACATCTGACCTTATTTGGGAAGGAAAATCACTGAGGAACTAGCTGAAGATGGTTGAAACTAGGACACTACCCAGAGGAGTACCTGAAATAATTAATATTCTGGGGGTGAGATGATTGATCTCCAGCAACCACAAACATTTTCCTTTGTGCCAGGTATGGCTCGAACTAGCAGAGAGTTTCTTCCCTGGTTTCCATAGACTTCAGTTTTACTGAGACTCTTACATACCAGACTTAGTCTTTTGGAGTTTTGATGTCAAGAGCAGGTAATTTCATGTGACCATTGTAATTCAGTTCTTTTACCCATTTTTGGATTAAGGCTTTAATGAGTTCTGAAGTTAAGTGGTTTTGAGGAAACCAGAGCAGGCTGACGTGCAAGTTATTGGTGAGTAAGTGCTACGTGATATCATTGCCACAGAAACCTTCCATTACTTTGTTGTTGATTGAGAGTAGATTGTTAATTGTTTGATTGGATTTGTCTTGTTTATAGACATATTAATGACATGGAGGAATGAAGCGAATGTACTATTGCCAAATTTGATAGATAACACAAAAATAGGTGGAAAGGCAAGTTTTGTGAAGATTACACACAGTTTATAGAGAGATATTGATAGGTTAAGTAAGTTGTAAAAATTTGGCAAATGGAGTGAAATTGGTCATTTTAAAAGAGAGAACAAATGAACAGAATATTATTTAAATGGAGAGAAAGCGCAGACAGCTGCAACACAGAGACTTGGGAGTGTTTGTACATGAAACAGAGAAAGCTAGTGTGTAGATGCAGTAAGTAATGAGGAAGTTTAATGGAATGTTGGCCCTTATTTCAAATGGTTTGAAGTGGTGAAGAAACGCACTTTGTAGTGATGAAACCTTTGAAGAGCAGGTGTGCATGCTGGAATGGATAGAGATAGAGGATGCTGATGTGCTGAAAATTTTGTCAAACATTAAGATTGACAAGTCGCCAGGCCCAGACCAGATTTGTCCTCAGCTGCTTTGGGAAACGAGAAATGCAATTGCTTCGCCACTTGCGAAGATCTTTGCATCCTCGCTCTCACTGGAGTCATACCTGAGGACCGGAGAGAGGCAAATTTAATTCCTCTCTTCAAGAAAGGAAATAGAGAAATCCCTGGCAATTACAGACCAGTAAGTCTCATGTCTGTCGTCTGCAAGGTGTTAGAAAAGATTCTGAGGGATAGGATTTATGACCATCTGGAAGAGCATGGCTTGATTAAATGCAGTCAACATGGTTTTGTGAGGGGCAGGTCATGCCTCACAAACCTTATCGAGTTCTTTGAGGATGCGACTAGAAAAGTTGATGAGGGTCGAGCTGTGGATGTGGTGTATATGGACTTCAGCAAGGCATTTGATAAGGTTCCCCATGGTAGGCTCATTCAGAAGGTCAGGAGGAATGGGATACAGGGGAACTTAGCTGTCTGGATACAGAATTGGCTGGCCAACAGAAGACAGCGAGTGGTAGTAGAAGGAAAATATTCTGCCTGGAAGTGTGTGGTGAGTGGTGTTCCACAGGGCTCTGTCGTTGGGCCTCTACTGTTTGTAATTTTTATTAATGACTTGGATGAGGGGATTGAAGGATGGGTCAGCAAGTTTGCAGACGACACAAAGGTTGGAGGTGTCGTTGACAGTATAGAGGGCTGTTGTAGGCTGCAGCGGGACATTGACAGGATGTAGAGATGGGCTGAGAGGTAGCAGATGGAGTTCAACCTGGATAAATGCAAGGTGATGCATTTTGGAAGATCGAATTTGAAAGCGGAGTACAGGATTAAGGATAGGATAGTTGGCAGTGTGGAGGAACAGAGGGATCTTGGTGTGCAGGTACATAGATCCCTTAAAATGGCCACCCAAGTGGACAGGGTTGTTAAGAAAGCATATGGTGTTTTGGCTTTTATTAACAGGGGATTGAGTTTAAGAGTCGTGAGATCTTGTTGCAGTTCTATAAAACTTTGGTTACACCGCATTTGGAATACTGTGTCCAGTTCTTGTTGCCCTATATAGGAAAGATGTGGATGCTTTGGAGAGGATTCAGAGGAGGTTTACCAGGATGCTGCCTGGACTGGAGGGCTTATCTTATGAAGAGAGGTGACTGAGCTTGGACTTTTTTCATTGGAGAAAAGGAGGAGGAGAGGGGACCTAGTTGAGGTATACAAGATAGTGAGAGGCATAGCTAGAGTCAATAGCCAGAGACTATTTCCCAGGGCAGAAATGACTAACATGAGGGGTCATACTTTTAAGCTGGTTGGAGAAAAGTATAGAGGGGATGTCAGAGGCGGGTTCTTTACACAGAGAGTTGTGAGAGCATGGAATGCGTTGCCAGCAGCAGTTGTGGAGGCAGGGTCATTGGGGACATTTAAGAGACTGCTGGACATGCAGATGGTCACAGAAATATGAGGGTGCATGCATGAGGATCAGTGGTCGGCACAACATCGTGGGCTGAAGGGCCTGTTCTGTGCTGTACTGTTCTATGTTCTGTGTTCTACTGCAGCTGTACAAAGTGCTGGTGAGACCACATCTAGAGTATTGTGAGCAGTTTTGGTCCCTTATTTAAGGAAAGATATAATTTCATTAGAGGCAGCTCAAAGAAGGTTAACTAGGATGATAACTGGTGTGCAGGGAGTGTCCTGTGAGCAAAAGCTAAACAGGTTGGGACTATACTCACTGGAGTTTAGAAGAATGAGAGGTGATCTCTTTGAAACATAGAATTCTTTAGGGGCTTGACAGAGTAAATGCTGAGGGGATGTTTCCCCTCATGGGGGAGTCTAGGCCAAAACGGCACAGTCTCAGAATAAAGGGGTGCCAATGAAGACTGAGATAAAGAGGAATTTCTTCTCTGTTTTTAGCCTTTGGAACTCCTTTTCACAGAATGCTGTAGGGCAGAGATCTTGTGCATGTTTAAAGCTCTTGATCACAGGGGAATCATAAGTTGTGGGGAAAGGGCAGAAAAGTGGATTTGAGGAGTGTCAGATCAGCCATGATCCTATTGAATGGTGGAGCAGCCTCAAGAGATTGAACAACCTAACTTGTTCCTGTTGCTTATCATCTTAGGGCATGCCTAAGCAATATTCCATGTTATTGGGCAGATGCTAATGTTATTGTTGTAGTGGAACAGCTCGGTTAGAGGCATAGTTACTCCTGGAGTACATGTTTTCAGTATTACGGTCATGATGTTGTTAGAATCCTAGCCTTTGCAGAGTCCAGTCCTCTCAGCTCTTTCTTCTAACTGCAACTATACTGTGGCTTTAAGAGATGTATTTTGTCCAGGATGTTTTTATGAAGAGAGTTGCGACAGGGGTTATGAGCAGTCTGTTCCAAGCTAATAAAAGAAACAGCTTGTGAGACATTTTAAAAAAAATGTTGAAACAACAGAAGTAGCAGGAAGGGGTGGGGTCATTCTCCCATGGAACCAAAATTTTAGAGCATAAGAATGAGGAGCAGGGGTAGGCCACCTGGCCCTTCGAACCTGCTCCACCATTCAATAAGATCATGGCTCGTCTTTTTGTGGACTCAACTCCATTTACCCGCCTCTGACCATAACTCTTAATTCCTTTAGTGTTAAAAAAAATTCTATCTTAGCTGTAAAAATGTTTACTGAAGTAGTGTCAATTACTCCACTAGGCAGGGAATTCCATAGATTTACAACCCTCTGGGTGAAGAAGTTCCTTCTCAATTCAGTCCTAAATCTGCTCCCCCTAATTTTGAGGCTTCTAGTTTCACCTGCCATTGGAAACATCCTCTCTATGTCTATCTTATTTATACCCTTAATAATTTTATATGTTTCTATAAGATCCCACCCCCACAATCTTCTAAATTCCAATAAATATAAGCCCAGCCTACTTAGTCTCTCCTCATAAACCAACCCGCTCAACTCGGGAGTCAATCTAGTGAACCTCTTCTGCACTCCCTGTAATGCCAGTATATCCATTCTCAGGAAAGGAGACCAAACCTGCACACAGTACTCCAGATATGGCCTTGTCACTACCCTGTACAGCTGTATCATAACCCCCCTGCTTTTAAACTCCATTCCTTTGGCAATGAAGGACAAAATTATATTTGCCTTTTCTAATTACTTGTTGTACCTGCAGATCGACATTCTGTGATTTATGCACAAGGACACCCAGGTCCTTCTGCATAGCAGTACGCTGCAATTTTTACCATTCAAGTAATTGTTCTTTTTACTGTTACTCCAACTGAAATGGATGACTTCACATTTATTAACATTGTATTCCTTTGCCCACTCACATAAAGTACCTATGTTCCTCTAAAAGGTTTCACAGTCCTCTGCACACGTTGCTGTCATCTTAGTGTCATCTACAAACTTTGACATGGTCCCCAACTCCAAGTCATCTATATAAATTGTGAATAATTTTGGTCCCAACACTGATCCCTCAGACACACCACTAGTTACTGATTGCCAACCAGAATAGCACTCATTTATCCCCACTCTTTGTTTCCTGTTAGTCAACCAATCCTTTATCCGTGCTAATACTTTACCCGTAATGCCATATATTTTTATCTTATGAAGCAGCCTCTTGTGTGGCACCTTGTCAAAGGCCTTTTGGAAATCTAGGTACACCACATTCATTGGATCCCTGTAGTCGACCTTGATCATAATGTCTTTATAGAATTCCAAAAGATTAGCTATGCATGATCTGCCCTTCTTGAACCCAAGCTGCGTCTGCCTAACAGGACAATTTCTATCCAGAATTCCTTGCTATTTCTTCCTTGATAATAGACTCAAGCATTTTCCCACTACAGAAGTTAAGCTAACTGGTCTATAATTCCTCATTTTTACCTACTGCCCTTTTTAAACAGTGACGTCACATTGGCTGTTTTCCAATCTGTTGGAACTGCCAGCAAATTTTGGAAATTTTCTCCTGTCATCTCTTTGGGATGCATCCCATTAGGGCCAGGAGACTTGTCCATTAGCTTGCCCAACAGTACCTCTTGGTAATAATAATTGGTTCCAGGTCTTCACCTACCTTCGTCTCTTTGTCAATGACTGGCATGTTATTCGTGTCCTTCACTATGAAGACCAACACAATATACCTATTCAATGTCTTGGCCATTTCATCATATCCCACAACTAAATGCCCCTTCTCATCCTGTAGAGGACCAATATTACTTTAGCCACTCTTTTTTGTTTTATATATTTATAGAAACTTTTGCTATCTGTCTTTGTATTCTGTGTTGTTTTCTCATGTTCTAAATGACTTTTTTTAAAAACTCTCTTTGTGGCTAAAAGAGCTATGAAGTTTCTAGTTTCCCGCTGATCTTGGCAACTTTGTATGTCTTCCCTTTTAATTTGTTAGCCTCCCTTATTTCCTTAGACACCCATGGCAGTTTAATTTCCAGTAACTTGCAGTTTGGAAGCTGTTATAATCTTTTCCTGTTATAGCAAAATGCATGAGTTCTTTCTCTTTCTCAGAATCTCTTGATGTCTTTCCTCCTGGATTGGAGAATTGCATGTGAGACAATATTGGAACAGTTGCTGTTTAATAGTGAAATAATCTATTATTCTGTTACATTTTCCAATAGAATTAAGTTATTCCAATTCTTCTTTCTTTTGTTTGTATTTTAACCGCAGTGTTAAGAATAAAGTGTGATTTGCTTCAAGCCTGGTAGTTTGACCAATTGAATTGTATCCAGTACACAACACCCAACAGTTGCCTTTAAAAATAAGAAAACATTGGATTCTAGGCTATCTTTTTATTATATTTTGAGGGGATTTGGTTTGGTTCATGACATTACAACATGGCATCTGTGATGCTGAGGATGCTGACTTTAATTATCTTTTTGGCACTTCTGGCTATTCCAATAGTTTCAGCTACTAGCACCATAAATAGACTCATTCACAACTTAACCACCAAACCCTGTGCCCTAACTGCTGACTCCATCTTCCATCTCCCATCTGGCAACTATTGGCTCACAATGTTAGTATCACGTTTGACTTAGAGATGAGTTTCTGGCCACTTATTCACCATGATACCAAGATGGCCTGTTTCTATCTCCAAATTGATGCTTGAGCCTGCCCTTAGTTTAGCTCACCTGTTAGGAAACCATCAACTATCCTTTTGGTATCTCTAGACTTGACTACTCCAATATACTCTTGGCCAGCCCACCACATTGTACCTTGCATAAATTTGAGGACATCCAAAACTCTGATGCCCATGTCCTTATTTATATTAATTCCCTTCACCTTTACCCTGTGCCTGTTGACCTACACTATCTCATAGTTAAGCCATGTCTGAACTTCAAAGTTCTAATCTTTGTCTTTGATTTCATCCATGATCTTGCCCCTCCCTAATTCATAATCTCCTTTTGGTCTTGCTACTCTCTGTGATGTCTGTGCACCTTTAATTCTGGCCTATTGGTGATCTTACTTTTAATTGCTTCACCAATGGTAACTGTGCTGTCAACTGTATTTGCCCTAAACTCCGGAATACCCCCTCTAAGTCACTCTACCATTCTTCCTTCAAGATGTTTAAAATCTCTTTGGTCAAGCTTTTTGGTTATCTAGCCTAATATAGCTGTTAAATGGTCTTGTGCCAAACGTTTGCTGTATAATGCTCCTGTGAAGAGCATTGACACTATTATCTTGAGGACACGGTAAAACTTCCAAGGATAAAAATGTTGTTTGTTGTAGACGACATGCTGATTTATTCAGTGAAATGAGTAGAAATGTTGCAGAAGTAAGCGTAAAGCTGTGGGAAATTGTAGTGCGGATAAGGGTGCAAGAAAAGCACATTAATTTCAAAAGAAAGGCACTTAGTTCAATTTGCTTACCAAACATTGTGAGTTTGAATTCCAATTTTATTTAAATTCATCAGATGAGCAGAAAGGTGTCAATCAGTAGCTCACAAAAATTATTCCACATTCACCTTTCAAAGTATCTTTTTTTCTCTTATCCTTGGAACTGGCCAAATGTGTACAGAGCAGGCTCTGGACAGTGCATGCCTGAAGTGCCAATCAGAGCCCTACTTACACCAGAGAATCTAGATTTCAAAGACACTTAGTGTCAAGCATAAATGTCTTCTGAAGATGCAATGTTGGCAGAACTTGTTGAGCTGAAAATGTGTTCCTGGAAAAGCACAGCAGGTCAGGCAGCATCCAAGGAGCAGGAGAGTCGACGTTTCGGGCATGAGCCCTTCTTCAGGAATGAGGAAAGTGTGTCCAGCAAGCTAAGATAAAATGTAGGGAGGAGGGACTTGGGGGAGGGGAGTTGGAAATGGAGGTGGAAGGAGGTCAAGCTGAGGGTGATAGGTCAGAGTGGGGGTAGGGGCGGAGAGGTCAGGAAAAAGATTGCAGGTTAGGAAGGCGATGCTGAGTTCGAGGGATTTGACTGAGACAGGGTGGGGGGAGGGGAAATGAGGAAACTGGAGAAATCTAGGTTCACCCCTTATGGTTGGAGGGTTCCTAGGCGGAAGATGAGGTGCTCTTCCTCCAGCCGTTGTGTTGCTATGTTCTGGCGATGGAGGAGATCAAGGACCTGCATGTCCTTGGTGGAGTGGGAGGGGGAGTTGAAGTGTTGAGCCACGGGGTGGTTGGGTTGGTTGGTCCGGGTGTCCCAGAGGTGTTCCCTGAAACGTTCCACAAGTAGGCGGCCTGTCTCCCCAATATAGAGGAGGCCACATCGGGTGCAGTAAATGATGTGTGGAGGTGCAGGTGAATTTGTGCAGGCGGATATGGAAGGATCCCTTGGGGCCTTGGAGAGAAGTAAGGGGGGAGGTGTGGGCGCAAGTTTTGCATTTCTTGCGGTTGTAGGGGAAGGTGCTGGGAGTGGAGGTTGGGTTGGTGGGGGTGTGGACCTAACGAGGGAGTCACGAAGGAAGTGGTCTTTTCGGAACGTTGAAGCTTGTGAAATTTTAATCTTTTGGATATTGATTTGTTGTCATAATGGTGTTCTCACCCAGTCATTCAACATTAGCACTAATTCCATGTATTGTTTCTGTTGAACTCTGTCTTCGTGTCTGCATCAGTTTTTGGTAGTTTAATATCTTTGGAGCAGGCAGTAGTTATGAGTGAACAGCTCCCGTTATCCATGTGCCCTTTCAGTTATCATATTCTTTTGGAGGAGACAAATTGGTATGCACCCTGTGGTCTCTGCATTGTCCTGTGTAGCAGTCACTGGGTAACGACATAATGGTTTAGATTGTTGATATGCTGTTTTCCACAAAAGGAAATATTGGACTGAATCTTCTGCATTTTGGCTAAGTGCAAGTTGTATTGAGTTTTTTGGGAGCTTCTTGTCATAATCTCACCAAGCATGCCTCATAACTACGTAACATGTCACTGTAGCATCTCTCACACCTGATTATATCCCTGTCTTACCACGTTCCATTCCAGGAACAACTCGCTACTCTTCAGATATCCACTGAAAGACCTGCATCTAAGGCATCCATACTATTTTTGAAAAGCTGCTGTACCACAGCAATATCTTTCAGGACACAGCTAGCTTGGTCAGTAAGAGTCCTGCTGACTTACGTATAGTGATCGACACATTCTGTGTATATTCTGTGACCTTCCCATCCTCGGTGTTTCCTCCAAGTGGTATTCAGCATGGAAGAGTACTGATCAGCTGAGTGGAGTGATATCTGTTGGTCAGCAGGAAACGTCTTTGCCTATGTTTGACCTGTTGTAATGACAGTTCGTAGATCTGGAGTTAATGTTCTGGGCTTTCAGGGTAACTTGTTTTTGACTGTGTACCACATTGCTGTCACCTCTGCTGGGTCTATCCTTTTGGTGGATATACCCAGGAATGGTGTCTGGGATATTGTGTGTAAGATATGATCCTATACATAATCTTATTTGGATTATACCTCTGTTAAACGCTTGGTAGTAACAGTATGCATTCATTCATTTCTGACCTGAATCTCTAGACTCTAGGTTCTTTAGGAGCAGGGACATCTTTTATGAAATCGAATGAACCTTTCCTTACGTTATGTCTCTGAGTTGCCACAACTCAGAGTTATCCACTTCTGTGCTTTGGTTTGAAGTTTCCATGGAGTCAGCAAGTTTGGGCAGAGGGTATAGAGGTTTTGTGGAGGTGGATCAGGCATACTGTGTTGTTGTTCTGGTGATCAAGAACAATCCAGTTAGTGTTCCCTAGCATGAGTGAGCTGTTACTCTTCCTAGTTGTTTTCTTTCTCAGGCTCAGCTGGGATTTCTCCATTGTCTGACAGCCTGCCAATCAAGCCTCATGAGGTACTGACCGTTGCCTGTTGAACTATGATGACAATTCCACCATCCTGTGTTTTTATAGGGAGCTGCACTCATTTTTTTGAATACCGTGTTTTCACTTGGAGGTGATGTACTTGGCCACCACCTTTATTCACTTTGACATGGTGTGCTTGACCAGCTCCTCTGGCAGCAGTAAGTACATGGTTCTCCTGGGAGCTGATGGTATTCCTCTTGTTGTGATGAGCCAGGTAGGAAGTCTGCTTCACAATATCATTGACGAATGAGTTCCTGATGCTGATGGCCTTAGAGGAGATGTTTCATCACTTTGTAGATTAGATGGAGTAGGTTTCTTTGCTGGATTTTGTCCTGGCTGACTTTGATAATACAGCTCCAGAAAATTGAAGCCAACAGCATGTAGCGATTTCAAGGAAATTCCTGCACATGATTAGGAATGTCGCAGGATCATTTTTGACTCACTGGTCATACTTGCATTGTACTGATTCCACTGTCACAGGATTCTTAAAGCTCAGAAAGAAATTCTCATTGTCACAGTGGAATTTGAACTAATTTTTCTAGGACTTTTAGTCCAGACCTCTGGTTTACTAATCTAACAACATGACCATTACATTACTACATCCTTTTTTGTGACAGTCATTTCAATTTGGATACTGACAGTCAGTAAAAGCTTTCATCCTCTCAAGTCTGAGCTGGGTGAGAAAGCAAACTTTAGAACTTTAATAACAACTGTTCAGGGATTGAAAGAATTAGCAGTAACTCTTACTGAAGATAGCCTGTGGTAATTTACAGAGAATGGGAAGCTTCTGAAGATGATAAGTCGCCATGTTAACTCATTGCACCACCCAAACATTTTTCATATGTTTTCAAAATTTAGATGTTGCAAATTTCATGAGAACTAATGTTCATTAATTAATCCATGGTTTTTTATAATTATAATTATCAATTAAACACATTCTTGAGCTGTCAGAGCAGTTCCTCTGGACCCATGCACAAAGAACACATTTACATTCTACTTTCAGAATAGCAGTGATTATACTTGAAAGAAAATGCTTCATTCACTGTACAGCACTTTAGGATGTCCTGAGGTTGTAAAAGGCACAACATAAAAGCAACTTTTCCTTTTCTTCTAATGGTGTTCTATTTTTAATGTGCTAATGCAGTGAAGGGTTTCGTGTGGTCTGTCATTGTCCATCTCTTGAACTCCAGTAGAGCGATTTCATAACAAAGTAGGCTTTCTAATGCTTTAGAAGGAGAAACCATACAGTGAAGTGGGAACAGACTGGTGTTCAATGATTGAATTCATTGAATTCATGTCTCTATGCTGAGAAGTAGCATGATTGGTCTAGACAGGATACAAGGTTTTGTGAATTTGAAGTCTATTTCCTGGTCAAGCTGAAGATCTCTTCATCATCCAATCCTGTATAGATACACTGCAGTGAAAAGATACTTTGAGTCATTCCATTAAGGTACTTCAGAACCTGATTCTTTCTCCTCTCTTGCAACTCTCCAGTGAAAGTTCTTCATGTGTGGACGTACACAGTGAATAATGACAGGTTGTTCAACAATGAAGGACAACTGAATTCGTTCTGATCATATCTTCTCTCAAAGCCTATACAGTTATGTTTTTCAGTAGTAGCCATTAGCTGGTAATCAGAAGTGACTGTAGATTGTTTCCTTACTGGTTTAGGCTGTAGAGGACAACTAGAGGAACCTAAAAATTTAAATCCAATATTGCAAAGCTCAGAACATTGAAGTGTACATTTCCTCAATAAGCCATAAGGAGACATTTCTCCTTTAGATGTCACAAATAACATAAGAGGGGTTGGAGAATATTCAGTAGAAGTTTGGTCTTTCTATTGTTCTGTTAAGAATGTGCAAGTAGAATATTTTAAAGTAAGTTTATTTTCTAATACTTATAGTTCAATGTCACAGTCCGTATCTGTCCCTTTCCACTGCGTTATCTGCATAATTAATTTCCATTTCTATGTAACCCCATCACCTGATTAGTTTCTCTGCACAAAACCAGAATTGAATGTACTTATTTATCGTGTAAACTGTGTATGTAATATAATTACCTAAGTATATTACTTAAGTATATATAATTTATCATTTTATTTACTGCTAGTATTCACCCCAACATTGGAAGTTTGGTATCGTTCATTCACAGGATACGACTGTCACAGGCCAGGTCAGCATTTATCGCTCAGTCCCAATTGCCCAAAAGGCAGTAAAGCCAATTGCAGTGGATCCAGAATCACATGTAGCCCACACCAGTAAGGATGACACGTTCATTCCCCAAAAGGCATTTGTGAACCAACAATTAGCAACAATTTTATGGTCATCTTTAGACCCTTAATTCCAAATTCTGAGATTTATTTGAATTGAATTCTAATTTCGCCATCTACTATGTTGGGATCCAAACCTATGTCCCAGAAACATCACTTGGATCTCTACATTAATGGTTTAGATAATACCAGTAGACCAGAATGTTTTTGTTAGCTGTTCCAGTGTAAATCTTAACCACTAGTGAAATCTGGTTGCGATTCTGTTTTCTGACACACAGCTAGGACCAGAAGAATCATAGCAGGAATGGCTTGATTATTTTAAATAAGACAGACTGAGGCAACAGTATTGAACAGATGGCAGCAACACTGCACTGATCTATAGCCATGACATTAATGGCAATAGTTGGAAAGTTACTGTGTACTAAGCTTGTCCTATAAAATAATTTTTATATTTTATCCATGAATTCGTATATTTTATGCATCAAGATTAGCTGAAATTCAGTAAATATCTTGTGTATTCATTTCAGCTATTGTGTTTCTGAGGACTTGGCTGACTCATGGTTAAGATAATGGCATTTTTCCAATAAGGATCGAGTTATTCAGTATTTCTATCGATGTAGGACTTTGAATGTGGGCCCTGAGTGTATTCGTTACTGTAAATAACAAAGTGACTTGCATTCAGATTAAAATAGGAATGAATGAGAATCACTTGAACTAATTAATCATAATCTGCCTGTCATGATAAGGCCTGAAGGACTTTTTAGGTACAAGAATAGTCTGCAAAATAGCCTGCAAAGTTTTATCCAAAAGATGACCCCTTTGCTTCCTGTTGCCTGGCACTTCAACATACTACTATGCTCCCTGGCCAACATCTTTGCCTTGGGCTTGCTGCAGTGTTTCTGTGGGGCTCGGTGAAATCTGAGAGAACAGCATCTCATTTTCCAATTAGGGACCCTTCAACCCTCAGGACTCGACATCAAGTTTGAATGATTTTTAGGGCCTGAACACCTTTGCTTATCTTTTATCCTCCCCCACACCAGGTCTGGTCATCGCATGGGCTGTTGTCATCACAGCCAACCCATTTTTATCCACTAATGGTCCCCATTAGCAGTTTTCTCTTTCTCCCAGCTCAACAATACCCATTCCTCTGTCTGCCCAACTGCTGGTCACTCTCTCTGGGCTCCATCTCTGCCTAACACTTATTCCTTCCCCTGCACCCCCCATCTTAAGCACCTTAATCTTTTCCTAGCTATGTTTAGTTCTGAAGAAGGGTCACTAGACCCAGAATGTTGACTTCACTTTCTCTCCACAGCTGCTGCCAGACCTGCTGAGTTTCTTCAGTTATTCTGTTTGTTTAAGAGAGGTCTTGAGTTTTGCTGGCAAAGTTAGGGTCAGTTGCTGCTGGGTATGGAAAAGAAATTAAAAATGAAAGGCAGGATTGGAATATTTTACTGCTGTAATTGTAGGCAGTGTGGGAAGAAACCATTGCTTTTTGCATGTGCATGTTTGTGTTGGCTGCAAAACAGATTGGCTTGAAAAGGAGCCATTCATTTAACAAAGAAAGAATCATTTGTTTTTGAAAGCAATGGCCTGTCTCTCATTTATCAGCTGACTGATAGTATGGTTCCTGTAGAGTGATGATTCAGATGGAATTGAAGATATTTCCTGATAATTTTTCCCTCTGGAGTAGAGATCCTGTGCAAAAATGCTGATTACAATAATATGTTCTTTCCCCATTCTTTATCAAGTCCCTGAACTTGTTCATTTTCAGGCTTATAGTTTCCCTCCACCGTTGCTATGCGTTTCTGTTTTGATGAAGTTGATTAATTTTCTTTTTAAAATACTTAAAAATTGAAATAACCATGCTTTTTAGGGGTGAAATCCTTGCATTTTTTAATGGATACCAGCAAAATTGTTTTTTTACATGTTAACAACTGTGCAACAGCAGTTCCATGTCAGTTATCCCTCGCATTTTTCTCTTCATCCTGTTGGTCCACACTGCAACTCAGCAAAGATTTAGGTTGAATCTCTTTCACTCCACTTGTTGATCATGGATTGACATTGCTGAGCCAGCCTAGAGACCTGCTAGTAGCATAGAATTTAGGAGTAGGAACAATCCATTTAATCATTCGAACTTGCTTACCATTCAATGAAATCATGCCTGATCGAGTTCTTGTCTCAAGTGCTGTCTTGTGATTGTACCCCACAACTCTTGACTCTTCTGTCCATCAAAAATCTGTCTAACTCTGCATTGAATAAATTCGAAAATTTCACAACACCAGGTTATAATCTAACAGGTTGGACTATAACCTACGTTGTGTGATTTTTAACTTTGTCCACCCCAGTCCAACACTGGCACCTCCACATCTTGGATAAATTCAATAGCCTAGCTTCAACTGCTTTCTGAGCAAGAGAATTTGACATACTAACAACCTTCTGTGGGGTAAAACATTCTCCTCATCTCTGCATTATAAGAGGTGAGCTCTTACTGTTAAACTTACTTCTCAACTCACCCACAACAGGAGACAGCCTTCCATTATTCACCCTGTTCAGTGCCCTCAAGACCTTACAGCTTTCTCATTCCCATTACTGATGCGAGTGCCCAAGGTATAAATACCCATCCATCTTTGTGGTCATGTAATCATGTCTAATATCTCACTTATCCTATATCAATTTGTTCATAATCCAGATAATTATTCACAGATTAATACCTTTGAGGTCTTGATTCTAAATTAACCCCGAGGTACACGTAACCCTCAAAATATAATCCTCAAATATATTATATATGTTATTGGTACCTAGATGGCCCACAACAGCTGGATCCTCCGCCTCCCACTGTTAATTGTTGTGCAGCACAAAGTTGATGTCTCAAACCCCACATTGGGTTGGCAACACACTCTCCAGAATCATACTGTCAGCTGCAGAGAACAATGTTTAACCGCCTTATTGTACTGACACCACCATCCCTTTCCCCTAACTTGAATGTATTATGGTTCTGGAATTAATTTACTCAACCAGCTTGCAGATCCCACACTTATCAAGAAACGTGAACTTGGACAATTACAAAAGCCGAGACTTCTATTTTCTCAGTCTCCATACCTTCCTCACACACAGTCACACCCTTTTATCCTTGGCCATGACCCAGGGAGGTGACTGCCTTCTAGAACAAAGTATCCAGATCACAGAATCTCAGAAGTGTTACTGTGTAGAAGGAGACCACAGTTCACTGTGCCTGCACCGGATCTTCAAATGAACATCAATACCCAGAGCCAATCTTCAGCTTTTTCTCATACCTTACGTATTATTTTTATCTAAGTAATCATCTAGTACCCTCTTACATGCCTCAGTTGAACCTACTTTGACCACACTTCCAGGCATTACATCCATACCCTAATGACTCACTGCATTGAGAAAGACTTTCTCACCTTATGTTTGCTTCATTTGCAAATCACTTTAATTCCTTGCCATCTGCTTCTTGTTACTTTTACAAGTGGGAACAGTTCTTCCTTAAGTACAAATGAACAATTTGGTCCCTCTGCTTCCACTCCCTTTTGAATTGTACTCACAAATTTATACTGCCTTCCAATGTTCTTCCATCACCTCGCTGCATTGATCCCTACTTGCCACCTACTCCAACAACTGATCCATGTGCCTTTGGAGTTCTACACTGGCTTCTTTATGGTTTACAGTTTTTTCAAATTTCGTGTTTCTTGCACCGATACCAACCCCAGGGGAACTCTCCTACAAAACCTCCTCCAGCTTGAAAAAATCCATTGATCACTACTCCATCGATCCACTGAAATTGCTGTTTCCTATCACTCAGCCAATTTTGTATCTACCTTTCCTTAGTCCCTTTTATACAATGACTTATAACTTTCTTCACGAGTCTGCTGTGTGGCACTATATCAAATGCCTTCTAGAAGTCCATTTATAGCACATCAATGGAGTTTGCCCTCATTAAGTCTTTCTGTTACCTTCTCCAAAAACTCCAGTGAGTTAGTTAAACACAATTTTCTTTTGGAAATCTGTGCTGACTATTCTGAATCAATCCATCTTTTTAGTGTGACTGCTAATTCTATCCTGAGTAATTGTTTCGAGAAACTCCTTCATCACTGAAGTTAAAACTTACTGACCTGTAGTTGCTGGGTTGAGCTTCACAAATTTTCTTGAACATGGCTGCAGTGTTTGTAAATTTCCAGTTCGCTGCTACCTCCCCGAGTCTAGGAAAGATTAAAAGATTATGACCAGTGCCTCTGCAGTTTCCACTCAATTTTTAAAAAAATCCTTGAATACATCTCATTTGTCCCTAGTACCTTGTCAACTTTAAGTATCAAAAGTTGATCCAGTATTTCTTCTTTATAAGTCTTGAACACTTATGGTGACAGAGTTTCCTCTCCAATGTTTACGTATCCATCCTATACTGTAGCACCCATAACTGAACACATTACTCCAGCTGAGGTCACCATGGCCTGGTTAGCATTTCCTTTGGTAGAGATAGAAGCAATGTATTCACTTAACAGCCATACCAGTCTGCCTCCTAGATGCATCACATCGTGGTAGCACAATTTCCAGCTCATCAGCTATGAGTCAAGGTTCCTTAAGATGCAGGAATTTCATGAAGATGTGGTTGCTGTGGATCACAGTGGCATGCTGCAAAACATCATTGGCCAGACCATCTTTATTTTGTTTAACTAAATAACTAGTAATTAAGCTTGAAAATAGTATTCATTTGCCTGTAGTTATATTGAGTGGACTGTATTTTTTCGATGCCAGTTTAAAATACTGATCCTCCAAAAGGAAGAATAAAATCTGAAAACTCACTAACTACTCAATTAATTAATGCTTCTGTGCCTTTGGCTTTCACATCCTCCTGTAGGGCTGTGACTCCCCCCTTCTTTAATGTAAAAGTTTGGAACAACATAGATGCCCGCACTATCCCAAATTCCTCCTCTCACCAAATTCCCAATTCACTCCTTATCCACTGGACTCGGTGATAAGCTTCTCTTCACGTTTGCATCTAATTGAAAATGCTTGGTCCTGATATTATTTTCTTGTTGATACCTTGTGTTTTATGACCTTTGAACAACTGTTGGAACAGTTGGTGATTTTAACAGAAGTAGGCTACCACCAGTGCCTTTATGCTAAGTGGCAGGGCTTCTTGCATTAATGCCTAAGTCACAGCCTGCTTTTCAGCCGTTGTATATCCCCGCTGCAAGGTGCCAACTTCTGCATCTGATTTTATGGTGGTTTTGCTGAACCCAAGATGAACTTATTTGTGCAGAGCTGAAGGGGAGATGCTGATTAAAATTCCTTGCTAGAACTCAGCTTGAAAGTAGTTGGAAATTGCAACAGCATTTCAGTGAGAAGAGCATACAAAAGCTGCTTTTGGAATGACTTTACCACTTGATGCTTGCTGCTCGTATTGGTCGCTGAAACTTTTATAAGAATGGATTGAAAGAAAAAAGCAAATTTTGCAGAGGTTTGTAAAGAGCATATAGAGTTCAGAGCCAAGAAGGTGCCAGATTTGAGCCCTAGACCGTGTTGAACTAGTTGATCTCATCTACCACAGTGAAAAGAGTCTTACAACTGTCCTCATTGCCCTGAATTGAAAAGGGCTAAATAAGCCAGTGTTTCTGTTTCTGGTCTCTTTTCAGCAACTTTTGCAAAAAATGTTTATGTGAGCAGATTGCGTGAAGGCAGGAGATGGGCTCAGCCATGATATTTTACACAATAGAGTAGCTTGCCAACGCTCACTGTCAGGGTGTACACATGAATAGTAACCACTTGGCAAGATAGAAGAAAGTGCCTGTCACCCATGGAAACCCAGAGTTGACGCCTAGCTGGGTACAAGGAATGGAGTGGGGGAGCTGGGGAAAATAGTAGTGATAGTAGGCCGGAAACAAAAACTTAAAATTACAGAGACAAAAAGTCAATTAAACAGCAGCTGCTGTGCGAGGGCATTTAACTGCTGAGCAAGCTGCAAGATGGTGTGCTCTTCACCTCCTGTGAATGGAGAATTCAAAGGCTTTGTTTTCATACAATTGAATTGGGCTTTCCAGTTGCTTTTTAGATATCTAAGTGCTAGAAATGATGTTTTACCTGTATGAAGGGGGATTATCTACAGCAGTGCAGACCCCTTTTTTTCTTCTTGAGCATCCTCCCAGCATACACTTAAAAACTGCAGCCTTAGCCGAGAATCTGATTTGAATGCCTGCTGGTTAAATGGTTGTGCCTGCTATGTAGGTTCCAGCTGCTGATCAGTGAGGATGCAAATTGAAGTTAAATGTTCCCTGACCATTGTGTGCTTGTTTAAAAAAAATAGGAAAATTACATTGCTGATTTCATTGCACCTGTCTGAAATTTTCCATTTGCAACGTTGCTCATTCAAAGAGGCAGGATGGCAGTTTAATTGTTACTAAGAAGCTGGGATATATATCCTGCTTTACAGTTTTATCCCTGGCCAGTTGCATTTTCCCAGGCCTTGAGAAACTTGACAACTCAACGGAAGCAAAGACAGCTTCAAGGAAATAGAGCTCCCCTCCCAGTGTCAGTGATCAAAGCCACTCTACTTTGCCCATGCCCCCAGCAGTAGAAGTACGTTCCTTATTCTTGTTGAAGAATGCTCCCTATCCGACTGGAAACTAAATATTGGGTAGGGGCTCTGTAAGAATAAAAACATCAAGGCCTTAAACTCCAGAGCGTGTGGAGCGAACACTCAATGCCCTCTTTTACCAGTCCCACTATTGTCTTCCCATTCCCGCCTCAGTCAAAGCAAAACGATCAGTGACATAGTGTAGTTTTACCTCCTTCTTCATCTTTATTCTGGGCCTTGGAGGGAGAGAGAGAACGATCACCCGTGTGCACAGAGACATGAGTTCTCGGTCTTCACTCAAACAGCAGGTTCTTAATGAATTATATAGTCACATACAGGGAACAGCCTTTAAATAAGGCAACATCTATATTGATTGGCTGACCGTTACAATCAGCGAGCATCAACGGTAATGGTTAAGCCATCTGGCATTATACAATGGATGTTTTTAACCTTGTTAACTGACTTTACATAAGGAATGCTTTTTCACCTCGTCAGCTCACTATCCTTGTCTCCAGCACCTCATTGGTTACTTCAAGTTCTTATCTGATCCAAGTCATGCTAGCTGAGCCTTTGTCCCACACAGCCAAAATCTTAACTCTTTCCCTGCCTGCTCATACCTTATACACTTTCTCACCACTCCTATTCATATCAGGTCATTAGGTTGCTGATACTATGCAATCAGAAAATAAGAAAAAAAGATTTATAAAGATAAAAGACAGCAGAGTCATTTTTGTTTGTTGCCCTTGTGCTTGACAATTCCAATGCATTCCTGGAGTGGTTAGCACTGCTGCCTCACAGCACCAGAGATCTGGGTTCGAATCCAACCTTTGATGACTGTCTGTGTTGGGTTTACATGTTTTTTTCCATGTCACTTGGGTTTCTTTCAGGTGCTCCAGTTTCCTCCCCCAGTCCAACGATGTGCAGGTTAGGTGGATTGGCCATTGCAAATGTGGGGTTTCAGGGATAAGGTAGGGGGTTGGGCCTGGGTGAGATGCTCTTCAGCAGGTTGGTGTGGACTCGATTGGCCGAATGGCTTGCTTCCACATTGTAGAGATTCTGTGATTCTGAAAATAACCCAGCCTTTATGGTCAATGTTACGCTGGCCAACATATTAAAACAAAACACAACCACATCATCCTTTAACCATTTTTCATTCCATGCCAGCATATTGTTCCCAGTCCCATGTGCTCTAAATTTGTCCATGAACCTCATACCAAAATTTTTATGAAAATTGAATTACATAACATCCAACAGTTTCTGTTTATTTATTCTGCTTGTTACAACCTAAAAAAAAAGGTTTGTTAAACATGATTTTCCTTTCATATATCCATATTGACTATATATAATCTTCTGTTATTTTTGAAATGTTCTTTATTATTGATGCTAGCATTTTCCTTCATAACAGTTTTGTTGTTCTCTTTTTTCTCTGTCCTTTCTTTAAATTGTGTGGGTTTTCCTTTTCCACTTTCCATAACTGAATACGTCATAGAGAGTCACAGAGTCATTCGGCACGGAAATTGACCCTTTGGTCCAATTAGCTCATGCTGACCATAATCTCAAACTAAACTAGTGCCACCTGCCTGTATTTGGCCCATATCTATGCAAATGCTTTCTTATTCATGAACTTCTCCAAATGTCTTTTAAGTGTTGAAACTGTATCTGCACCCACCATTTCCTGTGAAAGTTCATTCCTCGGAGAAACCACTCTCTGCGTAAAGAAGCTGGCCCTCGCATCCTTTTCAAATCTTTCTCCTCTCAACTTAAACATATGCCCCTAGTCATGAAATCCCCCACCCATAGGGAGAAGACACCTGCCATTCACTTTGTTTAAAAACCAAAAAATTTACAAAACGTCTGTAAGGAAACACCTCAGCCCACCTGTGCTCCGGTGAAAAAAGTCGCAGCCCATCTAACATTTCCTTGTAACTGAAACCTTCCATTGCTGGCAACATCCTAATAAATAATTTCTGAACCCTCTCCTCCAGCTTGATAATATCCTTCCAATAACAGGGTGTCCAGAACTGGACACAGTACTCCAGAAGAGGAGTGAGTTAAAGTTAAAATAATTTAAAATCAGGCTCTGTGGCGCAGTAACTGTTGGGATTGAACAGTTAAGTGTGTATAGTTTGCTTCCTTAAGTGTTTCACCTATGCACAGAATAGCTGATTATCATCAGAAATCACAAGGAAGGTTTTTATTAAGGATATCTTTGGTATTTTCTAACTGTCACAAAGACATTATAGTTATCTGTCCCTAACACATGAGGTATTTATACTGTAGAGCTGATGACACCAACTTTTAAAAAAAATCATATGTTTCCATCCTCTGTCCAGGATTTATCGTCTAGTTGATGCACAGTAAAGACTTCACTTAGAATTTAACAGGATTAGTATTATCATTCAGTGCTTATGTGAGGGACAGGATAGTGGTTTGTTGTTCAATGAGCCATTATGTCACTGCTGGAACTATGTTGCTCTGCTTTTACATAAATATGTTTCAATGTATAAATAGCTCCTTGCCCTTCTTGTTGCCTTATTCCTGTCCAGTTTCCTTGGATGAATGCTTAAACAGCAATAAAAAAGCACCACCTGAGGAAAGATTGGGGAGTGAAACTAATTGGGTTACTCTTACAGAGAAGTGGTGCAGGCATGATGGATCAAATGGTCTCCTGTGCTGTGTGGTGTTTTGTCATAGAGTCATAGTCATTTTTAATTTTGCCTTGTCCATTCTGCCATTAATCTGCTCTCCATTCTGCTGTCTTTCCTGGGTGATCCCCATTACACTACTTTATGTAGTTCTGCAATGCGATGACGAGTAGGGGAACTACAAAGTTTGAGCCTATAACACTACTCTCCAACTGTTTGCATCACCAGTGACAGGTTCCATTCACATTCCAATTAGCATCAGATTATCATAAATTACTGTTAAATCAGTATAAATACAATATACATTGTATGGATGTTATTTATATATATAAGATGTTGGCAATGTAATTTTTATGCTGTATTTTCTTGGTCGCCCCTGACTTGCTCCAAGTTGCATTGAACCATCACCTGTGGGATGTACATTGTCACATGCACCCAAGTACTTTGATCCTGGTGACTCAAATGATAAGATGACGGGCGTGTAGCTGCTTTGCCAAGACTGCAGTGGATAATTTGGAACGGTGACAGGCTATTTGAGACTTGCCCTGGTTCAAACATGAGGTGTCAAGGCCCCATTCTGGGACAGTGGCAGGCCACTAGTCAATTGCATCTGTTGTTCAGAAGATAACATCTGCCAGTCTGACCTTCTCCTGAACTCTCTGAAGTCTACAGTGCCTTTCAGTTCAAATAAAACGTACTTGTAATTTAATTCCAAACCCCCTACTCCCCCCAACCCCACACCACTTACCATATGATCTAACTGAAACAGGATTTAATTGTTAAGAAATGTGTAGCCAAGCATGATATGGGTATGTAAGTTCCACTCCATTAAAATGAATCCAGAAGCCACTTTCATCTTGCAGTATTATCTTCCAGCTGAAATCTGTTTTTTGTTACTTTATAATAGAGGCTTCTGACAGCATTTTGGCTAGGAATATTCGAACATAAATTTATAATGGCAATTATGTTGTATTTGGCTGTACGGTGAGTCTTTTAGCCCTAAAAACAGGTTCTGAAAATTAAATAATTAATATAGGAGGGTTTGATGCCATCAGGGAAATGTTTTTCACTTGGAGTCTATTTTAAGAAATGGGGAAAATGCACAAACTAAATGTCTTGCTTCAACTGTGTGGGCTTTCTTCATTGGCTGGCATTTGGCTTCCAGCTTTGGATGTGATGGATTTTCAATAGTCCCATTTACAGTGGAATGAGGATTTATCCTGGCTCTTGTTTAACAAAGTGATTCGCTAAGAAATAAACAAGTGTTGATCTTTTTGTCGCATTGAGCTTCATTTCAAAAGCAAGTTGTAAGCTGAAAATAAAGATGGCTATTTTATTTGCATCATTTTAGTTTTATTGCCCTCAAAAGGTGATCCTTCTTTTTTTTAAGATTATAAATCCATTTTTGCATTCAGTTGCAATTGTTACTTTAAAATTTTTTTTTGTATTTCTAAAACTTCTGGATCTGCACATTCTGTATTGTTTTATTTTAAGAAATAAACCAGGAGTTAGAATCTTATTACAAACATTTTATCTTATTATCCTGTTGCACGTTCTCCCCTCCACATCTCCAATAATATAGACATCATTTCTTGGTTTAGCTTATTATGAAAAATGAGTTTCTCACAGGTAAGGCAGTATGGTCTCATGTGGTTCTGTTCGCCGAGCTGGAAGTTTTTGCTGCAAACGTTTCGTTCCCTGGCTAGGGAACATCATCAGTGCTATTGGAGCCTCCTGTGAAGCGCTGAACAAACCACTATAAATACCGGAAGAAACATCAAAGCAGCGCTTCACAGGAGGCTCCAATAGCACTGATGATGTTCCCTAGCCAGGGAACGAAACGTTTGCAGCAAAAACTTCCAGCTCGGTGAACAGAACCACAACAATGGACACCCGAGCTACAAATCTTCAACCAGACTTTAAGTATGGTCTCAGTTTTGGGATCAATTTGCAATTTGCATCAATGTCCATGGATAGGGAAAAGAAACAATAGTTTGGTTACTTGCATGAGTTACCATGCAGTACTTCAAGCTGAAAACATATATTTTATCAGAGACAGGCTGAGGAACTGGATTGGGTATGTTTACAATACCTCTTATGATGGAATTGCCTTCCAGCATTCACAGTCTCACCTTACTCATAAAGAATGAATTTCTCCAAGATGTTATAGGATCCTTGAAACTCCACAGTTTTCTCCAAGGCTCTTGCTGTGACTGCAAAAGAACTGCTGTTTATAACTATTTACATAATTTCACCATTTCCATCTTGTTGAATTTCCAAGCACAGATAAAAGAAAGATAAACATTATCATCCTGATGCAGTAAGGCAGATAGTTGAATTTGAAGCTCATTGTTAGGCAGAGTAGATTGTCACCATAATGGCACATGCTTGGTACTGGGTTTAATGTGAGTACCTCAGAAATGTCTAGGCACTTGGAGCAGATTGAATTGTGTTGAGATTGCTGCAAAATTGCTTCTTTCAGTAGATATTTCTTTTCCAAATTTGCAGTGTATCTGGATCCCCAGGATTGAAAATTGAGTCATTTAAGTTGCAGTTTGGAATCGTGCTGGTAATTAAAGATTGCCCTTTTCTTGTCCTTGTAGAAGTTAGGCAAAATATAATAAATCTATACAGGGTTTAAAGTCAGCATCCAATAATTTGCTCTTCCAAGCTTGAATATTGATAGCAAAATAATCTGTGAACTAGATTCCAGCAACCTCTTTGGTCTAGCACCTGCAGTACTTCTGATTTTCATCATTGGCCACTGTGAGATGTTCTCACAAGACAATGCCTTCGTAATACTCACTGCCTTCTGGATAGTAGGAGCCAGGAAAAGAGAAACAACAGAGAACATATGTGTTGACCCTGACATGTGATCATCCGTGGTCCAGCAAGTTCTCTAGTCTGGCAATGACCAGTCCTGAAGCAGCCAGATTCAGGAGGCACAAGCCATACTGGTTCCAGCTCAGGAACTGAGACTCCACTTGGATTTCTGACAAGACTAGCAGAACTAGCAACATTGCAGTCACCTCAGAAGAATCCATCCCAGCATTTTCCAGTTTAGACCAGTAAAATTCCAAACTGGTCCAAACTGGCTTTTCCTTGTGTTTTCTTATCCTACTATGCTTTTGGTTCGGAAAGAGTTTCATTCTATTTAAGCCTTTGTTTAATTGGGAGTATACCGTTGAAAAATGTTACTTGAAATAAACCACTGTTTTGTTCATCGTTGCCTCTTTGCTACTTGATAATAGATTCTCACAACCTACCAATCCAGAAGAAGACAAAAGTATTTTGTGCTGATGTCAATGGGCATGAGACTGATTGATGAGATAAGGGAAATGATCAACTTGTATGACCAGATACACAAATTGACAATGAATTAAGGTCAGTTGTGGATCACCCAACTCTGGGAAGCTTAACCCCAGTCCACAGCTTGCGTACAAAAACCAACTCAAAAGTCCTGTGAGAGTGCAGCATCGTTGGAAACATCAAAATTTAGCCATTGACATCACAAAAACAATGAGCTGATCATTATCACATTGTAGTTTATAATGAGTTGGCTGATTGTGTATTTGTTGTGTTTCCTTACATGACAAAAGTGACTTACTCTTCCAAAAAATACTTTATGCAGGACCTTTTACAGTCAGACATCTCAAAGCACTTTATTGTGAACAAAGTATTTTTTGGAAGAGTAAGTCACTTTTTTTGCTTACTTAACAGGACATGAGTTATCAATTAACAGGATGAGTCCATACAGTACTAATGAACATGATATTAGCAGAAATCTTGCTGGAATGTGGTTTTGTTTGACATTGTTCGGTTTAGTGTTTATAGAGATGCCTCATTTTCCCAGGTTCCAGCTGGCAAGTAACCCTGACAGCACAGTGGTCTGTTGGCAGCGACAAATAAATCTTACAGGCAATATTGCGATTCTGGCTGTTTCATGTTTAGACCAAATGGGACCTGTCAGTCTGGAAGATGAACTTTTTGAAACAACAGATACCCTTCATTATTAAGCAAATGCTCATACAGCAGCTTCACTGTAACTGTGATTTCTGTAGCCAAGTACAATTGAGGGAATTAGTTATGGGAATGGTGTCATTTTTCTGCTGTGAAATAATATGTGCATAGCCAATTCTTTCCCCTACATGGAAAGCAATAAAGCTGTCTAGCTCAAGGAAACGATCAGAATGGTGAGAAGGTTCACAGTTAGTATCACAGGCAGCCAAAAAAACTCCGGAGATATTAACAGAGCATGATGGAAATACCCAGCAGGGCAGAGCAGTCAGGCCTGTTTTATTCATTCATGGATGTGAGCATCACTGGCTACACCAACATTTATTTCCCATTCCTCATTGCCTTTGAGAAAGTAATGCTGAGCTGCCTTCTTGAACCACTGCAGTTCATTTGCTGTCTGTAGACCCTCAATGCTGTTAGGGAGGGAGTTGCATGATTCTGACCCAGTGACACTGAAGGAATGATCATGTGTTTCCAAGTTGGGATGGTGAGTGGCTTGATGGGAAACTTGCAGGTGAAGGTTTTCCCATGTATATGATGTTCTTGTCTTCTGCATGGTGGTGGTCATACATTTGGAAGGTGCTGCGTAAGAAGCCTTGGTGAACTTCTGCAGTGTATCTTATACAGTATACACTGGCTTGGTTAGCTGGACAGCAGGCTTCAGAAAGGCCAACAGTATGGGTTCAATTTGCACACTGGCTGAGGGTACCATGAAGGACTCTCCTTCTCAAGATCTCACCCTGCCTGAGTGTACTGACCCTCCGGTTAAAGCACCACTGGTTTTCTCTCTCTATGGTCTGCTAAGACTATGGCAACTTTACTGCACCTTAGTGGGAAAGAGAGTGAATGTTTCTGGATATAGTGCCAATCAAGTGGAGTGCTTTGTTCTGGATGGTGTCAAGATGTTGGAGCTGTATTCTTCCAGGCAAGGGTCATATCCTTCACACTCTTGACTTGTTTCTTGTAGGGAGTCAGGAGCTGAGTTACTCGCTGCAGGACTCCTAGTCTCTGAATTGCTTTCATTCATCTCTGGGATTCAACTCTTTGTCCATGTTTGAACCAAGACAGCAGTGAGGTCAGGAGCGGATGGCCATAGCAGAACCTAAACTGAGCATCAGTGAGCAGTCAGACATAGGAGCAGAATTTAGGCCATTCAGGCCATCAAGTCTGCTCTGCCAGTCAATCATGGCTGATACATTTCCTAACCCCATTCTTCCGCTTTCTCCCTGTAACCCTTGGATCCCCTTAATTCTCAAGAACCTATCTATCTCAGTCTTAAATATACTCAATGACCTGGCCTCCATAGACTTCTGTGACAATGAATGCCATAGATTCACCACTCTCTGGCTGCAGTTTCTCCCTGTCTCTGTTCTAAAAGGTCTTCTCTTTACTCTTAGACTATGCCCTCTGTTCCTAGTCTCTCCTGCCAATGGAAACATCTTTGCAACATCTACTCTGTCCAGGTCATTCAGTATTCTGTATGTTTTAATTAGATCCACCCTCATCCTTCTAAACTCCATTGAGTGTAAACCCAGAGTCCTTAAATGATCCTCATATGTTAAGCTTTTCATTCCCCGGACCATTCTCATGAACCTCCTTTGAACTTGTTTCAGGACCAGTACATCCTTCCTGAGATATGGGGCCAAATACTGCACAGAATACTCCAAATGTGGTCTGACCAGAGCCTTACAGAGCCTCAGAAGTACATCCCTGCTTTTACATTCAAATCCTCTCAAAAAAAATGCCATAATTGCAGCTGCCTACCAAATTACTGATTCAACCTGGAGGTTAACCTTGAGAGAATCCTCGACTAGAATTCCCAAGAATATTTGCACTTCAGACTTTTGAATTTTCTCCCCATTTAGAAAATAGTCCGTGCCTTTATTTTTCCTACCAAAGTGCATGACCTCACACTTTCCCACATTATACTCCATCTGCCACTTCTTTGCCCACTCTCCTAACCTGTCCAAATCCATCTGCAGCCTCCCCACCGTCTCAATGATACCTGTCCCTCTATCTATCTTTGTATCATCTGCAAACTTAGCCAGAATGCCCTCAGTTCCTTCATCTAGATCATTAATGTATAAAGTGAAAAGTTTTGGTCCCAACACTGAGCCTTGTGGAACACCACTTGTTACCGGCTGCTATCCTGAGAAAGATACTTTCATCCCCACTCTCTGCTTTCTGCCAGGTAACTCAGCTTCTATACATGCTAGCACCTTGCCTCTGACACAATGGGCCCTTATCTTACTCAGTAGCCTCCTGTGTGGCACCTTGTCAAAGGCCTTCTTGCATTTCATATCACTTCCTTGGTCTAACCTGCTCGTTACTTTCAGACACTCCAGTCCTGTATTAACTGGCCCTCTTCTTATTGTCATTCATTTGTCCAGTGGGTTTGACGTTTGATTGCTAACCCTTTCCATACATTCTATCCTATATGTGTCTGTCCTGGAGATTTTAATAACCTTTTTTGAGTTGTGCTCTCAGGTAATTGCAGAGCAAATGCTGTTTAATCGTGATGTTGATGACACCTCCCATCACTTTACTGATAACTGCAAGTAGATTTGTAGGAAGTAATCGACTAGGTTGGATTTTTTGAAAGTCATGATTGAGATGTAGGTATTGCTGATTAGGCCAGTATTTGTTGCTGATCCCTAATTACCCAAAGCCAGTTAAGAGGCAACCGAATTGCTGTTTCTGGAGTCACATGTAGACTATATCAAGTAAGGATGGCAGATTTCCTTCACTAAAGAGCACTAGAGAACCAGATGTGTTTTTACAACAATTGACAATGTTACATGGACACCATTAAGATGCCATATTTTTTACTCATATTTTTAATGAATTCATTCTGCTTGTACATTGACCTGGGATTCTGAATTGCTACTCAGTGTCATTACCAGTGCACCATCACCTTCCCATTTGTCTTGTTTTTGTGTCCAGGGCATTTCTGGGCAATTTTTCACTTGTCCAATTGTCAAGTGGATGCCAGTGTTATAACTGTACTGGAACAGCTTGGCTAAGGGGCATAGCTAGTTCTGGAGCATGTCTTCAGCAAAATTGCTGGAATGTTGTCAGGGCTCACAGCCTTTACAATATCCAGTGCCTCCAATAGCATCTTGATATTGCATGGAGTGAGTCAAATTGACAGAGGACCATGTGATGCTGGTAATCTTTGGAAGAGGCTGAAGTGGATCATCACTCAGCACTTCTGGATGATGATTGTTGAAAATGCTTTAGTCTTATGTTTGAGGAGAAAGTGAGGTCTGCAGATGCTGGAGATCAGAGCTGAAAATGTGTTGCTGGAAAAGCGCAGCAGGTCAGGCAGCATCCAAGGAACAGGAAGTTCAACGTTTCGGGCATAAGCCCTTCATCAGGAATGAGGAAATAGAGGGAGGAAGAGAGCTTCTTCAAGGAAGGCATCCTTGCAAGAGGATTCACAGTAGGTTAAAATCTTCGAGGAGAAAGTGAGGTCTGCAGATGCTGGAGATCAGAGCTGAAAATGTGTTGCTGGAAAAGCGCAGCAGGTCAGGCAGCATCCACGGAACAGGAAAGTCGAAGGGCTTATGCCTGAAACGTCGAATCTCCTGTTCCTTGGATGCTGCCTGACCTGCTGCGCTTTTCCAGCAACACATTTTCAGCTTAGTCTTATGTTTGCATTGTGTGCTGTGCTTTCCCATTCTTGAGGATGGGGATATTTGTGAAGACTCTTTTTAGGTGAGTTGTTTCATTATTCACCATCATTCGCGATTGCATGTGACTGGACTGCAGAGGTTAAATCTGATCGGTTTGCTGTGGAACCATTTAGCTGTGGGCATCACTTGCTGCTTTATGATGATTGACAAACATGACATCCTGTTTTGTGGCTCCACCAGCCTGACACTTCATTTTTACATCTACCTTGTGTTTCTTCTGATCTCCTGGCTAGATAGTAAAAGTAGACTGGGGGATATGCTGGGCCATGAAACTACAGATCGTCTCATGAAAGTTAACATTTCAGCTTAGTGACTGTTCATACTCAGTGTTACAGATTTCCAGCATCTGTAAAGTTTTACCTTTTTAATAGATTTGAAAGTTGTGATGTCAGGTCTTTGTACAGCAGCAGTTATCCTACTTACCCCTTCGCAAAAAGCTAAATTATTGTGCTGCCCATCCATAAACAATGTTCTGTCATGCTTTTTTTTTCAATGTTACAAATTCCTAATAATTAATGTCATTACCATTACATGATGATGTACTCAATCTTGATTCAGGAACACAATGCTTGCATTGATCCAAAGCTATGATGAATGATAATCAAGTCACACAATATCCATTTAATGTACAGCTTGAGTACTGTTTATACCATCTAGCCAGTGCCTAAACTTCAAAATACTTCAAAGACTGCAAAGTGGTTCAAGATTTCCTTCTTGTCCTTTCTCCCTTCACCTCTCTGTCCATAACACTGGTAATCTTAGACTCCCTCCTTGCAGAACACCAGTCCAGTCCTTAGCTCCCCAGCTATATGAGCATGAAGACAAACTGCTGAGGGTCAAAAACTCATTCAGTCTTCCTTTTTGATACCATTGTTTCAGACTGAAGGACAAGAGAGATGTGGTAACATGCCACGTAGAAAGCCCCTTAACTTTGCTTGAAGTGAGTTAAAAATCACACAACATCAGGTTATAGTCCAACAGGTTTATTTGGAAACACTAGCTTTCAGAGTGCTACTCCTTCAACAGGTATTGTGGAGAATACGATTATAAGACACAAAATTTATAGCAAATGTTTACAGTGTGATGTAACTGAAATTATACATTGAAAGAGACCTGGATTGTTTAAGTCTCAACAAGCCGGGTCTTTTTCAATATATAATTTCAGTTTACATCACACTGTAGACTTTGCTATAAATTGTGTTTTACAATCTTATTCACCACAATCACCTGATGAAGGAGCAGCGCTTCGAAAGCCAGTGCTTCCAATTAAACCTGTTGGACTATAACCTGGTGTTAGTGAGGACTGCAGATGCTGGAGCCCTGAAGAAGGGCTCATGCCCGAAACATCGACTCTCCTGCTCCTTGGATGCTGCCTGACCTGCTGCGCTTTTCCAGCAACACATTTTCAGCTATAACCTGGTGTTGTGTGATTTTTAACTTTGTACACCCCAGTCCAACACTGGTGTTCAAAATCATGCTTGAAGGGAGACAACCATCTCTAAAAGGTTTGCCAGTTCTCATACCCTCCCTCCCATCCCTTTTCTGGCTCTTTCACCCTCGCCGTGGTCGAAGAAATTGCAGTGGGAGATGCCTAGGGTGAGCATGAATTTGCACCTTAATGTGCCTGTGTCATTGTGGTGGTCTGTGAGTTTGCCTTTAAAACTTGCAAGTAGGAGGAGATCCAAGATGGCGGCGACTCAGCAAGTCTGAGTTTACAGTGCTCTTCCCAAAACCTGGAATCCAGACAGAGATGGAATGCATTCGAAGAAAAGCTACAAAAGCACAGCCAGGCTATTGAGGAATTACAGGGCCGAGTGGAGGGGGCGGAGCTAAAGGCCACGACCTCCGAGGCTGCAGCACAAACAGCTGCAGAACAGGTGAGAGCTCTGGAGCAGAGAGTCAGGGCCTTTGAAATCTACATGGATGACCTGGATAATAGAAATCGGAGAAAGAATATCCGTCTTCTGGGCCTCCCTGAACAAGAAGAGAAGGGACAGTTAGTAGTATTTCTGGAGCGATGGTTGCCCCAGCTTTTAAACCTGGGGGCTGAAACTGACCGGGTAAGGGTGGAGTGGGCCTACCGGGTCGCTGTACGCGGATCTGGCCCAAACCAGCGCCCACGCCCGGTCCTGTTCCGGCTGCAGAGTTATAGGGAGAGGCAGATACTCCTGGACGCCTCCAGAAAGCTTGGAAAGGATCCTAAAGCCATGATCCATGAAGGATCCAAGATTATGTTATTTCAGGACTTCTCCCCGGCTTTGGCACGAAGGAGGAAGGCGTTTGATGAGGTGAAGAAATGTCTAAGGAACTTAAATATTCAATACACCTTACGCTACCCAGCGACGTTATGCTTTAACCACGAAGGATCCGAGTATAATTTTAGATCACCAGAAGAGGCTAAGGAACTTTTAGACTCGTTTAAATAAATCGTAAGAGACAATTTATGTTGGCTTGCCTCTTCCACACTCCGTGGGGAGAAGTGGATACTTTACTCTACTTTACTTTTGCTTCTGGGAGCAGGGTTGTCTTCCCTTGCTATTTTATGTTATACTTAACTGTAATTTGTTGGAGTTGTAATTTTATAGTTATGTGTGTTTGTACGGTGCATTGATGCTATCAGATATACTCAGGTATGGGTGGGGAGGGGTGGGGGTGGGGCGCTCACTGTTAACTCTAGCTCGGTATTATATCTAAATCCTATTAAGGAGCGCCCGGGTCAAGGGTGGAACACTGTTTGGGAGAGGATATGGTGGACCTTTAGAAAGGAAGTAAGGCCCCCTGAGAATAAGGGGGAGGATCTCCATTCAAACATTTTTTTTTGTTCTTATTGTTTGGAAATAGTTTCCTTTTTATTATACTGTTATGAGTGTATTAGAAAACATTTTCTCTTGTTTGAAGGATGTAAGTGACTCAACTATACACTCTGGATAATTGTGGATTAGATTAGTAGTTAACTGAGTTTCATTGTTTTTCTTTCTTCTTTAGTATCATTCCTTTGAATTTTGATGATTATATATTTAAGATCTATTTTTATATTAATGTTTGTGCTTGAAAGTTCTGTTTATTTTTGTAAATCTGTCAAAATATTAAATTTCTAATAAAAATATCTTTAAAAAAAAAACTTGCAAGTACAATAATATGATATTTTAGTATTGTTTAAAACAAAGAGCGGAGACATGCTGCTGATGTTTCTTGCTTTCACTTATTAAGGTAGAGCCACATGAACACCAAATCTCAAAAGGAACCACAATTCATACTGCACGAGAAAAGGTTGCTGATTGATTAGCAAGTGGAGTCAGATTGGTAGAGACATTGCTATGGAGAATGTTCAGAGAATGGATAAGCTTTTGTTTAAATTCAAGCCAGGTAAGTTGACCCTGTTTCTGCAAGGCCTGTTGCCATGGTGAATGCACCAGGGACTGACATGATCCCAAGCTTCTGTTTGGTTGAAATAAGGGCAAAGTGTGGACATCATCTTTATGCTTGCAAAGGACAGGAGCCAGTGTGTGAATATGTACAGCCCCCAGCACTCAGAGGTGGGCCACTTTATAAGCCCGACCTCCAAATTTAATTCATGTTTTCTGTGAATAACTGAAAAATTGTGTGAAAAATCCATAATGTAAATTGATGTGGATACTTGAAGTGATAGATTAAATGAATAGGAGAACAGTGAGCAAAAACTGAGGTGTTGGTGTTTTCTTGTGAGAAAAAGTAAAGTGAATTGCTTTCTAATCTAAAGCCAGAAGTGCTGATATATGAGATAGAACTGAAGAAAAGAATGGACTTTTTGAATGGAAGTAACCAAAACATAGAAGCATTGTGTGGAAGCTGCAGCCAAATTAAATTGGTCATTTTAAATTTGACTTACAATATGCACTATTAACTGGGATTGCCACTTTCCTACTGAATCAGCTAACACCTTGTTGTTATGCCCTTCCTCTAGGACATCCACAGATCTTCTGATAGATTTATGGCACATGAGTGAGAGAATCTCCACATGAACAAATGTTATTAAATCTCCCTTTATACATCTGGCTATGAATGCAAATTGAAATCACCACTGGAAATCCAGTAGAAAAACACTTTCTCCTTGATCAGATGTTGAAGAAGCTATGAGGATGGAAGTATTTATAAAAGAACAGGTTGACAGGGGAAGGATAGCTTTTCCTAGTTTCCATTTTTGGAGATAATAGATTTTGTAACATGGGATTGTTATTTTTCATTAATTTATGTAATTTACTCATGTTAGGTTCAGGGTAAAAGATTGTCAGGGTAGGCAGGTATGTGAATTGGAAGTTACTATCAAATCAGTATTGACTCTATTAAACGGCAGAACACGCATGAGGAGGCAAATGACCTACTTCCCTATGTTCATTTCTTTGTTCATTCACAGGATGTGGGCATCTCTGGCTGGGCCAGAATTTATTACCCATCCCTAATTTCCCAGAAGACATTTAAGAGCTAACTGTATTACTGTGGGTCTGGAGTCCCATGTCGGCCAGACCAAGTAAGGAATGCAGATTTTCTTTCCTAAAAGATTTTAGTGAACCAGATAGGTTTTTCTTTCATGACAGTTGGCAATGGTTTCATGGCCATTATTAGAATTTTAAATCCAGATTTTTATTGAATTCAAATTCGACCATATATTATGCTGGGATTCAAACCCAGGTCCCCAAAACATTACCTAGACGTCTGATTTAATAGTCAAGTGATAATACCACTGTGTGTATTCATCTGTTTGTAATCTCCAGTCAGGTTTAATGTAATGCTCCATTGCTCTTTGAAGACTGGTGAGAGATCCTGCAGAGACATAAGGTAATTGTAGCATCATAAAATAATCAATAGACAATGTTTGATATTCAGCGTTCTTGTAGATGTTTATTGCACATTTGCCTACTAGCAGATATTAAGATAAGATAATGGATGATATTTGACTGAAAAGTACATGAGCTGTGCAAGTCTAAAGTTATCCACGGTATGATTCTCAGCACAGGGCACAAACAGACTTTACTGTGACATGACATGCTGAACAATGACCTCAGTTACAGTGGTGTGGAAAGATAAGAAATGAGGTAGGGAACAGCAATAGCAGAATCAGAGGAAGGAGTGTGAAGTCTACGAGAATGTTGTTTAGTTGTGTTTTTCACTGTTTATGACAAATGGCACAGAAACTGAAAAAAAGCGAAAATGTTAAATCACTGTAAAAGAAGGATCATTGTCTTACCAGGATTTTATATAGTCGAAATTTCTACTTTTATGACAGGATATCTTTTTTCTCAGATGTGTTATTTTCTTCCTGAATCATTTTAAGATTGGCCTGTGACATAGCAGATGACAGAATAGCAAGGACCAAGGGAAAGGATAATTTTCTTAGGCTTTTCCCAATCTGTCAGTGTAAAGAATCCCATCTTTGTCTGTAAATAGGCCTTTCTAATTATGTTATGGTTGCACAGAGGAAATAATCTAAGCGATAAGGCAATCATTTGTGTATTTATTTTACACTTCAATTTGTGTGCATTTCTAGAAACTTTACAACTTTATGTCAAATCAATGGTACAGTGTATATGACAGAAAAACAGCTTGATTGTCAAAAGTTTGATTAAATGAACATACAAATTAGGAATCGGCCATTTGGCCACTCGAGCCTTTTGCTCCATTTGATAAGGTCGTGGCTGATCTGTTTGTGGTACAGCACATATCAACTGGAGTCTATGGAAAACTAGCACAGAAGCATCAAAGTAATTGATTCTGGACACAACAAAGGCAAGTGTTTCAATGGTGTTGGGTGAAAGCTAAGGCAGGGATAGTCAGGAACAGTGTTTCACTTTTGGAATTAGGCTTAGTTTGTGGAGATGGAGAAGAAAAGAATATCAGCTGAAGGAAGAACAGGACAGCAAATAAAAACAGAAAGAATTGAGGATGCTGTAAATCAGAAACCAAACTAGACATTGCTGGAAAATCTCCGCAGGTCTGGCAGCATCTGTGGAGAGAAATCAGAGTTAAAGTTTTAGGTTGAGTGACCCCTCCTCAGAACTGCAGGGCAGCCCAAGGAGGAATTAGTGGGTTGGTAATATTGTCAGTGTGGAAAACTAGAGGCTTAGCATTTGAGCAAAACCACAGGTAGGTGGAATTGGGTCTCATTAGCTAACACACAAAATCTGACTCCATGCTTAGGTAGAGCTGAGTCATTGAGTACTCTGGAAGACGAGTCACCACTGCTGTAGATGTGTTGGCTTTGTCCAGATAGCTACAACTGGAAGGACAAAAAGACGGTCTATTGTATTGACTATGCACTGGTGAAAGAGGATGGCTTGTTGACTATATTCACTTCTTCAGAGAGGCGAAGGAAGAGAAAGAGGGATAATGAATGATGGTCATATGAATAAACAGTATTCTCTTTGACATTGTCTAGGTTGTTTTGGCATGAGAAACTGGACAAAAAACAAACAAACTGGAGACCTTTAAATGGTGAGTTGAAGGAGAGATGGGGATGAGGCATTGAAGCAACTATATAATTGAGGACCGCAAAACATTTTTGATGAAGTGAGAATTTCAGAGGATGGATGGGTAAAGATGGATTTTTTTGAGCAGTGGATTAAAGTACTATGAGGGGATAGAGGAACCATTCAGAAGATTAATAACTGTTGACAATTGTGTATGATTAGATTATTTACAGTGTGGAAACAGGCCCAACAAGTCCACACTGACCTGCCACCCAACTAGTCCCATTCCCCTACATTTACACCTTACACTGCGGGCAATTTAGCATGATTCACCTAATCTGCAGGATTTTGGACTGTGGGAGACACGGGGAGAATGTGCAAACTCCACACAGTCAGTCGCCTGAGGCAGGAATTGAACCTAGGTCTCTGGCGCTGTGAGGCAGCAGTGCTAACCACTGTGCCACCGTGCCGCTTATGATTGGAAGCCTGGTAGGAAGTTGAATGATTGGAAATGGAGACGAAAGTGAGTTAAGAAAATGAGTCAGTTTCAGAGTAAGGGATGAATTTGGAAAGAATCTGGAGAAATGAGGTAGAACTCAGAAAGTGCTGATAATGCAGGCCTGAGTTGGTTGAAGGTTGACAATTGGAGACATAATGGATACAAATGGTGAAAGTAGTAGAGGTAGGCAATTGCAGTATTAGAAGGAAGGAATCAATAACTGAAAGCGAGGTTAGAGAGACTGGTGGAAAATAATTACATTCCCTGGAATTTTGATCCAGACTTTCCTCAGGTTTTAAGATCTAGTGATCAACAAAGTTGAGGGAAGTTATTACAGAATACAAGTTCTAGAAGGAAAAGAAAATGGACTTGGAAATGTTATTCACCCAGACAAGGAGCAGCAAGATCTTACAATAAGCTCTACGGGTGCGAAATATTAAACCATTTTATAATACATTCATGAGATGTTGGTGCAGCTGGCCAGACCACCATTTACTGCTCATTATTACTTACTCTTGAGAAAGTGGTGGTGAGCTGACATCTTGAACACTTGCAGTCAATTTAGTATAGGTAGATCCACAGTTCTGTTAGAGAGGGAGTCCCAGGAGTTTGCCCCAATCACACTGAAGGAAGATAGCTATATTTCCAAGTCTGGGTAGTGTGGCTTGGAGAGGATCTTGCAGGTGTTGGCCTTCCCATATATCAAATCCTTCTATCCTTTAGGTGGTAGTGGTCGTGAGTTTTGAAAGGATCCTTATCAAAGGATCCTTGGTAATTGACTGTAGTACTTCTTATAGATGTACATGTTGCTGCTACTGAGCATCAGTGACTATTTGTGGGTGTAGTGCCACAAATGTCATGTGGGCTGCTGTGCTCTGGATGATGTCAGCTTTCTTGAGTGTTGTTGGAACTGCAATCATCTAGGCAAATGGAGACTATTCAATCACAGCTGGCTTGTGTTTGTGTATAGTGGACAGGATTTGGGGAGTCAAGAAGTGAGTTACTTTCTGCAGGATTCCTAGCCTCTGACTTTCTCTTGTAGTCACAGTATTTGTATGGCAAGTCCAGTTCAGATCCTGGTCAATCGTAACTCCCTGGATGCTAACAGCGGGCAACATAGTGATGGTGATGCCATTGCATGTCAAATGGCAATGGTTACATTCTCTCTTTTTGGAGATGGTCATCACTGGCACTTATCTAACATGCATGTTACTTGCCATTTGTCAGGCCATACTTGGACATTTTCTGGGTGGTGTTAATTTGGTAATTGAGTGGTTCAATATCTGAGGAGTTGCAAGTGGTACTGAATATTGAGGACTCATTAGGAAAGGTCCACAATTCTGACTTTTTATGGGAACGCAGTTGTTGATGAAGCAATTGTAGATAGTTGAACCTAGAATGCTACCGTGAGGAATTCCTACAGTGACATCCGAGAATTGAGATGACTAACCTCCAGCAACCACATCTAAGTTTGTGCCAGATATGATTTTAACCAGTGAAGAGATTTCCCCCCCACCACCACTCGATTCTCGTTAAGTCCGGTTTGCTAGGGTTCCTAATGTTACACTCGATCAAATGAGGCCTTGATGCCAAGTGCAGTCACTCTCAACTCATCTCTGAAACTCAGTTCTTTTGTCCATGTTTGAACCAAGGCTGTAATGAGGTCAGGAACTGAGTGACCCTGGTGAAACCCAAACTGGTTGACAGTGAGCAGGATGTTGCTGAGCCAGTGCTGCTTGATAGCACTGTTTAGGACACCTTCCACCATTATACTGATGATTGCAAATAGACTGATTGGGAGTTAATTGCCTGATTTGGATTTGTCTTGTTTTCTTTTATGTAGTGGACATACCTGGGCAATTTTCCACAATGTTCAATAGATACAATGTTGTAACTGTATTGGAAGAGCTTGGCGAGGGGAGCAGCAGGTTCTGGAGCACACATTTTCAGAATGATCACAGGGCCCATAACCAATGTAGCATCCGGTAGCTCCAAACATTTCTTCATGTCACGTGGTGTGAATTGAATTGGCTGAAGACTAGCATCTGAGATAGAACATAGAATAGTACAGCATAGGAACAGCCCCTTCAGCCCATGATGTTGTGTTGATCATGAAACCAAGTTAAACCAATCCCTTCTCTCTGCTCGTGGTCCATATCCCTCCATTCCATGCTTATTCATGTGCTTATCCGGAAGTCTGTTACTGTATATGACTCCACAACTAGTCCTGGCAGTACATTCCAGGCACTTGCCACTTTGTAAAAAACTTGACCTTCACATCTCCTTTGAACTTTCACCCTCTTGCCTTAAATGCATGCCCTCTTGTAATAAATATTTCAACTCTTGGAAAAAGATTCTGACTGTCAACCCTATCTATGCCTCTCATAATTTTATGAACTTCTATCAGGTCTCTCCTCAGCCTCCACCATTCCAGAGAACACAACTCTAGCTTGTCCAACCTCTCCTTCTAGTTTAGATGCTGGTGATTTTGGGAGGAGGTGGAGATGGATCATCTATTTGGTACTTCTGGCTGAAGATTGTGGCAAATGCTTCAGCCTTATCTTTTGCACTTGTCTGCTGGACTTCCCCATCGTTGAGGATGGAGGTATTTTGGGAACCACCCCCTCCAGTGAATTGTTTAATCGTTCCCACCACTCACGACTAGATGGTGCAGGCCTGCAGAGCTTAGGTGTGATGAGTTGGTTGTAGGTTCACTTAGCTCTGTCTATCGATAGCTGCTTCTGTTTGGTATGCAAGTAGGTATGATTTATATCTTGGAGGAGAAAGTGAGGACTGCAGATGCTGGAGACCAGAGTTGAAAAGTGTGATGCTGGAAAAACACTGCAGGCCAGGCAGCATCTGAGGAGCAGGAGAATTGACAATTCCTGAAGAAGTGATTTATATCTTCACCAGGTTGATTTTTAGGTATTACTGGCAGTACTTCTGGCATGCCCTCCTGTATCTTCACGGAACCACAGACAATCCCCTGCCTGGTTAGGAATCGTGGAGTGAGAGACATGCTTTGCTGTAAAGCTACAGGTTGTATTGGAAAATAGTTCTGCTGATGATGATGGGCCACGCTGCCTGAATGCTCTAGTAAGAGTGCTTTGCAGGGTCAGTTGATGGGGCTGGGTCAGTTGATGCCTTTGTCAGTTCCAGTGCCTTAATTCATCTGGTTTAGGGCTATTTGAGAGAGCAGTTAAGAGTCAAACAAATTGCACTAGATCTGAAGTCACATGTAGGCCAGACCAGGGAAGCCTGGCAGATTTCCTTCCCTAAAGGGCATTATTGAATAAGATACTTTTTATTACAATCATCAAAGTTTTCATGGCAATCATTGCATTTCGAATTACAGATTTTTATTGAATTCAAATTCCACCATTTACTGTGATGGATTGGGTCCTCAGATGATTACCTGTTTTTCTGGATTACTAGCCTAGCAACAATGCCATGAGGCTAACACCTTCTCCTCCTACTTGCATGTGGCTGACCGAATGATTTCACTTCCCAGAAGCCCTCTGGTCAAGATTGCTTTTTAAATGGTGTGCATTAAGTTCTCCAGGCTGAGATCATGACCTGGCAGATCATAGAAGTGAGCATGACATATTGTTACTATTGGCCTTTTTATAGCATCATACTCAGGAACCTTCAGGTAGCTGGAAAGTAGGGTGCACTGGCTGGTTGTTTTATTTCTGCCTTTCCTCCCTTATACAGGTAGTTTTTCTATATCGTGATGGTTGCGTTCTTGTGTAACCCCGCATTGTAGAAAAATTGTGCTTTTGAAACGATTCTTAAAGTGTTGCTAATGTAATTACATCACAACATATTTGTGTTAGCAAAACACACTTTATAGCAGAATGACTTGTAGTGAAAATATGATAATGCCTCCATATAGTCCCTGATACTTATTCGTGATTGGTGGGAAGTAGAAGCAGATTTGGATTTTTTTTGTAGTGAAGGCATGAGGATTTTCAGGCTTCTGCAACAATTAACATCAGCTTGATTGGAGCTGTAAATATTTTATTGTTTGGATTTAATTGCTTATTATTCAAAAGCTTTTGTTTATTTATAGATTTCATGTGAGTTTTTATCATGTACATTTAAATTAGCAAAATTATAATTAAGTTCTTTAAATTTCTTAATGCATAATGTTCACTAAAAATACAAACAGCATTTTGGCAAAGTTTTGGAGAGCAGCCAGTGTACTTATTTTCATCTTGACTATTAGCGGTTTTTTTCTCTCAAAGAAATATATAGTCATCCAGATCTACAAACTGCAAATAATTTTATTCTTCACAATCTGGTTGCTATTGAATTTCTAGGCTGGTATATCTTCTGGACCTCGCATATGGCACCTAAATCTGAATGCCTTTAGTCCTTTGATCCTGGATGAGGTTTTAGTAACCTACTTGCCTGAAAACAATTAATATTTTGGGAGAAATTATCACTTCAGTTGCAAGTTTGCTTTGGCAGGGACTTTTCCAAGTTTTCAATATCTCCTTCAAGTTGGGAAACCTTTGCACTGGAAAGATAAATTTGTAAAGTTGTGTCTTAAGTATCTAAAAGATGTATGCACAAAGTGATGTGACGTAGTACAATTTGGTGGCATGGTGTTGGTATCACTGGACTAATAACACAACCCCGTGCTAATGTTCTAGGGACATGGCTTCAAATCTCAGGTAGTCAAATTTAATTTTTTTAAAACCTGGAATTAAAAGCCAGCCGAATGATGTCTGTTTCTTAAGTGGTAAGAGATTGGAAAGTGATGAACAAAGGGCCCTAGGTGTCCTTGTGGATAAGTTAGCGAAGGCTGATATGACTGTGCAGCTGATATAGGATGATGAATAGAATGTTAGTCTTCATTGCAACAAATTTGAGTACAGTGATCATGAAGTCATGCTTCAATTGTACAGGAGCTGAGTTAGACCACACATGGATACTGTTTGGTTTCCTTATCTCAGCAAAGCTTTCAGTGCCATAGTGGGAGTGCAACAAAGGTTCACCTGACTTGTTCCCACATGTGAATTCAGACTCTAGTTGCCTCTTAACTGACCTTTGGACGACCACTAAATATTGGCTTAGTCAGTGACATCTACCCCCCCATCAAATTGGATTAGTGGGCTGAGGTTTGCTGCTGTCTTTGGGTTCTTGACGTTGGACCCAAATTAGAGTGCTAAGACTGCATTTTCTGCAGTGAGACCAGTAAAGCAACCTTCTCATTGGCTGCATCCAGAGTTACCCTCCTATTAAGGGTGGTCTGCAAGCTATATATGCTAATCAGAAGGCTGGCAGCCATGGAGCCTTAGCCTCAACATAGAGCCTCAGCCTCAACATAGAGCCATTCATCCCGATCCACATAAACAGTCACCAAGCCGGAGAATTATGGATCAAAAGAGAAAGCCGTCCCAGTGTCTCAGTCACAGATGCTTTTGCAATCTATTGTAAACCTGGCCACTTCTTTTTGGTATGGATTCACAGTGTCCGCTTTCACTCCACCCTGTTGTATAGAAGCTGCCTCCACAGAAGTGGTAGCCCCTGCAACTGATCAGTCTGCTCTACATTGCTCTCTAATTCTTTCATCTCACTTTTGATTGGAGCTAAGCTGCCTACTCATGTAGTGTGGGAAGGTTTCCTAGAATGGGGAATGAGACAAGAAGTGATCAGAATGCAGCTTCACTCCATTTCTCTCTCTGCCTCTCACTCTCCCTCTTTTCCCCAACCCACACAGCCTTGTCCCTTTCTCAATAGACGCTGCATGGGCTGCTGAGTATTTCTAGAGTTACCTGTTTTTTGTTTCAGATTTCCAGCATCTGTCATATTCTGCGCTTGTGTTAGCATCTTTTGTGATGACCCTGGGGACTAGAGGGGAAATGGTGCTGACAAAACTCCAGCTGCATATTCATAGCCCTATGCTCCTGGGGAGTGTGGCAGCAAGCACAGTGGGGAACCTCTCTCAGCTGTCACTGCAGCTGACACGTTGACATAGTGGTTGGGAGGTAGGGGGGGAGCTATGAAGCTGACACAATTGGATAAAGAAGCATCCAAATTATTTAAATTTTAAAAAAAGATATTTAATACCCTTATGAGGAATGAAAGCTCCTTTCCAACTGACATTTTTTAAATAAAAGCATACAGCTATATTCACTGTGATATTCTGTAGGCTGAGGTAATTAATGTCTATTGCAAATTCAGTTACTAATTATGTCAGGTGCCACCCCCACTTATGCCATTTATATCTAATATAGGCAGCAGTAATTCCACTAATTGGAGAAGGTGGGCTCTGGTTCCTATTTCAAGAATTGTCGTTGACAGCAAAGGGAATTAGAGTTGACTGCCCAAAGTTAATTTTGAGTGCTGAATCCAAGAAACCGTGCCTCGAGTAAACATGAACTACATCGTGACTGTCTAGGCTGACATTTCAGACAATAGACAAGGGCAAGAAGTATTTTCTTATCTGTTCATAAGAATTGTTCAGCGTACTTGCTAGGCCATAGTTCTGATGGTGAACTAATATCTGAAATGTGCAGAATATGGTACAATCTTTAATGAAATCTTGTCAGGCACAATTTACTGCATGTTGCTGCTTGCACATTGGCCCAGTGTAAGCGCTCTTGTTGAGTCAGAAGGTTGCAAGTTCAGTTCATACACTACAGACCTGAGCACAAAATCTAAATCAACATTTCAGTACTGCGCTATCAGAGGCATTTTCTTTTGGATAAGACATTATACTGAGGTTTTGCCTATCACCTTATGTAAAAGATTCAATGGCTGTGCTTTAAAGAAGAGAAGTGAATTTCTCTCAGTCTCCAGGACAATTCTTGTCTCTTAATAAATATCAATAGAGAATCGAGGATTGGCTGACTAATATAAGACAAAGTTGGGATCAGGGGTCATTTTCAGAATGTAACTGGTGGATGCCAATATATATACCTGTATATTCATAACTTGGATGAGTAAAGTGACTGAATTGTAGCCAATTTTGAGAATAGCACAAAAATGGGTGGGAACGAAGGTGATGGGGATGACAAAGTGTCTGCAGAGGGATAAAGATGAGTTATTGAGTGGGCAAATATTTGGCAGATAGACTATAATGTGGGAATATATGAGCTTATGCATCTTGGTAGAAAGAATAGAGGAGCTGAATATTATCGAAGTGAAGAAAGGCTGCAGAAAGCTACATATCAGAGGGATTTGAGAGTTCTTATCCATGTAGCAAAAAAAGCTAAAAAATCACACAACACTAGCTTAACACCACAGGCTGGTGTTGTAATTTTTAAACGTGCCCACCCCCGTCCAGCATCGATATCTCCACGTCATTACAAAAAGCTAGCATCCAAGTTCAGCATGTATTAGAGAAGGAAAATGGAATGGTGGCCTTTATTTTAACAGGCATGGAATATAAAAGTAAGGAGGTCTTGCTGAAACTATCCAAGGCACTAGTCAGATTACAGCTGAATTCTGTGACCAATTTTGGGCCTCTTATATAATGCAAGATATACAGACATGGGAGGCATTCCAGAGAAGGTTCACTAGGTTGATACCAGGTATGGAGGGACTGTATTATAAGAAGGTTGAGTTGGTTGAGTCTGTACTCAATGGAATTCAGAAGAATTAGACGCAACGTTATTGGAACATACAAGGTTCTTAGGGAACTTGACAAGGTGGATGTTGCCAATACAAGGAGGGTGCATAAACAATTGAGGTGTGATAATGCAACGTCAATTGTCCTAATATAGATTGGAAAATAGAGCAATGGGGGAAAAGTTTCTGATGTGTATTCAGATAGATTAGCTTGGTAAGTATGATTCTGGCAGTGGCACATTGCTAGGTGTGGGTCTGCTCAAGATTTGTATTGAGTGAATCAAGAGTTAGGGACCTTTAAGGAGATAGTGACCATAGTATCATAATGATTAGGCTAGCTTTGGAAAAGGACTAGAAGTAATTTAAAATAAAAATATTAAAGATAAGAGGGGCCAATTTCAGCAGGGTGAGAGCAAAGTTTGGCAGGAATATGATTATAAAATGGATTGCCTTTAGAGAGGGGGAGATGGTTCAGGTACAGTTAAGATACTTTCCTCCATGAAGGAAAGATAGAGTTACCAAATCAGAGCATATTAGATGACGAGAAATTGAGAGTAAGATGAAATAGAAAAGGTGTATATGACAGGTGTGAGGTTTTTAATATGTGGGAATGAGAGTAAATGTAGAAAGATTAGAGTTGAATTGGTGATAGGAATGTGTGAGGCAAAGAAATAGCATGGGAAGAGACTGGCAATTAACGTGGAAGGAAACCCAAAAGTTGTCTGGAGAAGTATAAATAGTATTAAGAGGAGGGAGACAGTCATGCAGGAGTCAAAAAGAGAATCCACACATCAAAACAGAGGGCATGACTGAGTCACTAAATTAGTATTATAAACAGAAAGTGTTGGAGAAGCTCAATAGATCTTGCAGCATCTGTGAGTAGAGAAACATAGTTAACGCTTTGAGTTCAATATGGCCTTTTCAAACGTTTTTCTTTCAAATTATACTGAAATGCTGCATAATACTGAAATTATTCATTTACAAAATAATTCCTTGAGTTCATCTTTACCAAGGAAGAAGTTACTGCAGAAGGTTGTCATGAAACAAGTACATCAGACAATGGATGATGTAATATTTAGTGATGAAGTGATATTGCAAAGGTTAGCTGTGCTTAAAAATTAATGATTTGGAGGTGCCAGTGTTGGACTGGGGTGTACAAAGTTAAAAATCATACAACATCAGGTTATAGTCCAACAGGTTTATTTGGAAGCTTTCAGAATGCTGCTCCTTCATCAGGTGGTTGTTGTGGGAACTGAGGGGTACAGGGATAAGGTGGGATGCTGTTTGGAGTGTTGGTGCAGACTTGATGGGTCAAATGGCCACTTTCTGTATTGTGGGATTCTATGATAGAAAGCATCTGACGATGGTGAAGAGTTGAAACTGGCCACAATCTTCCTTAGATATAAATTGTAAATGTTGCACCCTTATCCAAAACAATTGCATATTGATAAATTCACTGCTGCCACCCCCACCAGTTTAACCTTGATGATGACAAAACCTTTGGAAATGATAATCTGGGCCAAAAATAATAGTAATCTGGAGCAACTTTGTATTCATTAGTGAAAGCTAACAGATTTAGTAACGGCTTTTAACAAGTTGATTGCTCGATATGTGCAATACTGTCAATGCAGTGTTTATAGTTTTCCAAAAGTGTTTGGTAATATGCCAGTTTATAGACTTGCCATCATATGAAATTATCAAGGAATAAGAGGGTAAGTGGCAGCATGGATACAACTCTGGCTAAGCAATGTCAAACTGAGCATAGTGTTGAGTGGTTGTTTGAACTGTAGGAATGTAAATGTAATACCTCTGATATCCCAGAGGTAAGTAGTAGGGCCTCCATTTTTGGGGGGATATACGAATGACCTAGATTCATTTCATAGACTACAAATTCAAAATTTATGTATGACAGTAAACGTGCAAGAATTGTGGACTATAAAAGTGATAGTGATAGACCTCAAGGGGTGAGACAGGATGGTGGATATACTTGGGCTCCAAGATGGCATGTGATGCCAAGAATGCTAACGTAGACAAGCTGACACTGAGGTCACATTGTTGTAGCCATTGCTGCTATTAGGGCAGTCAACTAATTTGGAACAGACTCATGATTTAGCACTATATTACATTTAGTGCTGCCTTTTTTCTACCAGAGTTCTGATTATTATGTGTAAGTTATCTGTCTAGTTTTCACATTAAACTGCTCATACTCAATCACACACAGTCTTTCACACATACACACTGGCAGTTCCCACCTCAAATCTGAAACTATGAGGGTATGTTTTCCTTTGGAATACTCAAGGTTAGTGGAATTTTCCCATCCTGTGACGTCTCTGCACATGAATTTAATTATCAGAAAAACAGCCACCTTTCCAGTTCTGAGTGAAACAATGGGCTGTAATCAGTTAATAGATGGTTGGTCTTTAAAATAATAAGGTGGGGCAGGAGGGTTGAGCTAAAACCAAATTCATAAGGCAAAATTAATAAAAGCTATAGAGCTGAGTAGGGTAAGACATAGTTTGTGTAAATAACTTGCAGTGATACAGTATAGTAACTAAGACCACATTAAGGAAAAATTGCTAAAAGACATTTTTCTGAATATATTAAGCATTCATAATGACATAGAAGATTTAATGATGCAATAATTTCCTTGAATTCCCAGAGCAGTAATTGCTGTTTTATAGGCTGTTGCATTGTTTTGGATCTTTGGGGGATAAAAGATCAAAACAGCGGCACTTTAAAAAGATGGAAGAGAAACAAAGACAGTGAATCAAACGAAAAAGAAACCTACCTTGCTGTCTGGCACAGCAGTGAATCTGCACAGCTACTACCTTTGCTGTTTGAGTTTATGTACCTCAGGATATCAGAGTGCAGCTAAGAAAAAAATAATAAACAGCAAAATTCGCAGCTTGGAGGAACCTATGTGGGGGAGCTCACATCACAGGAGCAGCTAAGTGCAAAGTTTTGTTTTCGTGTAACCTTGCTGTTTTTTGTAAATCTACAATAGTGAATAGAGTGGGTTCTTTTTTGATTATATTTTTTATTGAGATCCTTCTCTTAGTTAAATTTTAAAAATATAAAACAGTGGTACTAATTTAGTCTGGAGCAGTGTTTTGTAGAGCCGTAAGAATGTTCTAGTTTCTGGGTCTGTAGATTGTTAAAGTGCAAAGCTGGTCTTTAGTAGAGTGATGTGCTCTTCCTGTCGGTTGAGGGAGATCTGGGAGAGTTTCCATGTTATTGATGATTATATTTGCAGTAAGCGTATTTGGTTATGAATCCTATCAGATTGCATGGATTGGTTGGAGCAACAGTTAGATGCTATGAGGAATTTACAAGAACTGGGGATGTGATGGGATAGCAGCAGAGATCTAGTAAATCCTTAGAGTATAAAGGCAGTAGCAGTTAACTTAAGAGGGAAATCAGGAGGGTAAAAAGGGGACATGAGATAGCTTTGGCAAAAAGGATTAAGGAGAATTCAAAGGGATGTTATTAATACATTAAGGACAAAAGGGTAACTAGAGAGACAAAAGATTTCCTCAAAGATCAGCAAGGCAGTCTATGTGTGGAATCACTGGAGATTGGGGAGATTCTAAACGAGTGTTTGTATCAGTGTTTACTATGGAGGAAGACATAGATATAGGATGTGGGGAAATAGATGGTGACATCTTTAAAAATGTCCATATTACAGAGGAGGAGATGCTGAATGTCTTAAAAAGCATAAAAGCAGCTAAATCTCCAGGACCTGATCAGGTGTACCTTAGAACATTGTGGGAAGCGATTGCTGGGCCCCTTGCTGAGATATTTGTATCATCGGTAGTCACAGATGAAGTGCCAGAAGACTGGAGGTTGGCTAACGTGGTGCTACTATTTAAAAAGGTAAGGAAACATCTGGGAACTATAGACCGGTGAGCCTGAAGTCAGTAGTGGTCAAGTTATTGGAAGGAATCCTGAGGGACAGGATTTACACGTATTTAGAAAGGCAAGGGCTAAATAGGAATAGTCAACATGGTTTTTTGCATGGGAAATCATGTCTCACAAATTTGATTGAGTTTTTTGAAGAAGTAATGAAAAGATTGATGAGGGCTGAGTGGTGGATGTGCTCTATATGAACTAAGTTAGGCGTTCAATAAGGTTCCTCATGGTAGACTGGTTAGCAAGGTTAGATCACATGGAATACAGGGAGAACTAGCCATTTGGATACAGAATTGGCTCGAAAGTAGAAGACAGAGAATGGTGGTAGAGGGCTGTTTTTCAGACTAGAGGCCTGTGACCAGTGGTGTGCCACAGAATTTGATGCTGGGTTCACTGCTTTTTGTCATTTATATAAATGATTTGGATGTGAATATAGGAAGTATAGTTAGTAAGTTTGTAGATGATACCATAATTGGTGGTGTAGCGGGCAGTGAAGAAGGTTATCTCCAAGTACAATGGGATCTTGGTCAGATGGGCCAATGGGCTGAGGAGTGGTAGATGGAGATTAATTTAAATAAACATGAGCTGTTGCATTTTGGAAAGGCAAATCAGGGCAGGACGTTTACACTTAAAGGTAGAGTCCTGGGGATTGTTGCTGAATAAAGAGACCTTGCAGTTCATAGCTCTTTGAAAGTGGAGTCTCAGGTAGAAGGATAGTGAGGAAGGCATTTAGTATGCTTTCCTTTATTGGTCAAAGCATTGAGTATAAGTACAGGACATTGGTTAGGCCACTTTTGGAATATTGTGTGCAGTTCTGGTCTCCTTCCAGGGTGGTGCTGTTTTCCCTGGAGCGTCAGAGGCTGAGGGGTGACCTTATAGAGATTTATAAAATCATGAGGGGCATGGATAGGGTAAATAGACAAAGTCTTTTCCCTGGGGTCAGGGAGTCCAGAACTAGAAGGCATAGGTTTAGGGTGAGAGGGGAAAGATTTGAAAGGGACCAAAGGGCAACATTTTCATGCAGATAGTGATGTGTGTATGGAATGAGCTGCCAGAGGAAATAGTGAAGGCTAGCACAATTGCAACACTTAAAAGGCATCTGGATGGGTAAATGAAGAGGAAGGGTTTGGAGGGATAAGGGCCAAGTGTTGGCAAATGGGACTAGATCAATTTAAGGTATCTGCTTAGCAAGGACAAGTTGGATCAAAGGGTCTATTTCTGTGCTGTACATCTCTAATTCTCTAAGACTCCAGGTAGAGATATATGAATTTGACTTCGTAGCCTTGCTGAGATATGTTGGCAGGGTGTTGATAGCTGAAAACTTAAATATTTCCAGGATATTTAACCTTTCAAACTTTGACTCAATGGAGAATGAGGTGGCTTATCTTGAATGTTAAAAGTATATGTCTTAATGATACTTATAATGAAACATAAGAGAAATGCACGAATGAGAATGGATCTTAGCGAAGAAAATTCGGATGCAGCATCAGTGCAGGTGGAACTAGGAAATAAGAAAAGGATAGAAAATGTTGATTCAAGTAGTTTAATGCTGCTGGACAGTAAATATAGGTTTGAACAGAATCCCTATAGTACAGAAAGAGACTATTTGGCCTGTTGAGTCTGCACTGACCCTCCAAGGCCACCCAGGCCAAATCTCCATCTTATGACTATGACCCTGCATTTAACATGGCCAGTTTACCTAAACTGAACAGCCTTGGACTATGAGAGGAAACTGGATAACCTGAGGAAATCCATGCAGACAAGGGGAGAAAATGCAAACTCAACACAGTCACCCAAGGCTGAAATGAAACTTAGGTCCCTGGGGCTGTGAAGCAGCAGTGCCTACCACTGAGCCACCATATCACCCTAAATGTGAATGAGAAAATAGAGTGTATGTCATAAGGTTTAATATTGAGATTAAAACTGTTCAATTACATGGGGCATATTGAACTGAAAAGGTAGTTTGGAAATTGAGTCAACGGAATACATTGGGATAATACAGTAATTAACCACTAATAGATTGGGCTATTTTAGACCTGGTATTGAGTAAAGAGATTGGGTTAATTCGGATCCTGAGAGGAAGTGTGTTCACACGACGAAGGATCAGTTATAATATATCTGAATATACTGGCAACAGAAAGTAGGTGAAAAAGCTGTGAACGGAGGGTGTGAAACTAGGCGAGTTGCTGAACTCAATGGAACACATTGCACATCTAGTGCCAAGAATGCAGTGTGGCCCAAGTGGAAGCCAGCTAGGCCTGCTTTCCAATTGACTGTCGTGATCTTTGGATTTACTCTGAGCAAAATCTTCTTTGAATTAGAATACTCATATGTCTTACTTTAAGCAATAGTGATACGTCTTAATTTAAAGTAATGCAATGACAAGGCCATATTAGTATGCATTAACAAAAACAGAAATTTATGGAAAAGCTCAGCAGGCCTGGCAGCATGTGTGGAGAGAAATCAAAGTTAACCTTTCGGATCGAGTGACCCTTCCTCAGAGCAGTTCTTTTGGTTTTTATTTAGTATGCATTAACTTTAAACTAAAATAAATTGTTTTTCTTGCATATTTAACAAGAGAAATCCAGCTTACATATTACTGATTTTGTTGACTATTAAAAAGATGTACCTAAATAAGCATTTCATACAAATTAATTCCTAATAACAAAATATTAAAGTTAATATTGCTAAAAGACCAAAGTATTCAATTAATATTGGCTTTGTAGATCTGTACGCACTCTATTCTCTTCTGAGTTGAGCATGATCATGTTTGGCTTACAGTAAAATGTATGCATCTATATGTATTATGATTATGATATGTAAATTATTATCGTTTCTCGGTGTCAAACACAAGTTTGTCTCAGATGACATATATCCTAGGAAGCAAGAACATGAGATTTTGTGTTTATATTGCCATTTTATAGGTCCTGAAGGTCCCACAGTACTTAAAGTCAATTAACTGGTCTTTTTTGTGTAAGTATAGTTATAATGCAGGGAAATGTATTGGACTATAGACGTGAATTATAGGAGGCATCTTACATTTAAGTGCTTTTGCCTGTGAGTTTATTATAAAAGCAGCAGTACTTTATGCACAGAGTATTAATTCAACTAGAGTATAGGACTGTATTAGTTTGTAACATATAGGGACATTTAGCCAGGTATCATATTTTTCTTTAAACTATTGGAAAGCTGATACGTAATTGAGAGGAGGGGGTTGTCCATAGCGACATTAACTTTCATTTTTCTTCCACTAGACAGTTTGAATTTAATTCACTGCTTGTTATAAAATTCCCTTGTGTATATTTTTAAAAAAACATATTAATGATTGTCCTGACATAGTGCACATAAGAATTGTAAAGAAAACATACGCTGCTGACAGAAATGAAAATATTTATTCTGAACTTCTTCAGACTTTCTGGCACTATAACTCTGTTGGACTCCAACATGCAGTGATAACTCTGATTTGAAGCACAGAAGAGGAGATTTGAGGAATTTCAATGCAATGATGTTCACTGGAGTTGTTAAATTATATGACATTACAACATAAGGGAAGCAATTTGATCCAGTGCCCACTTTGAAAGATGCCAGATTTTCTATCTGACCTGTCATTGAGCTAAATAATTCCATATTATGATAAAAATATTTAATGGGAAAATACGAAGAACAGTTTCCACGTTTTATTTCTTCCAATAGTCTTGACAATCAGTTTAAAAATCTTCAACTATTTACCCTTTTAAATTCTCTCAGAACATTTCATTATGAAACAAAGTCAAGAATTTTTTAAGAAATAGAAACTCTCCCTGCTGAAAATCTGGTCCATAGTTTCAACACCATTCACACAGAACTATGGTGAAGAGAAAAGAAATATCACAATTCTCAAATGTCTTCCCTACCTGAGCGATTCTGTATTGGGAGCAAAATGGTTGCTGCTATCCAGGATTTCCTTAGGGTCTGGATGCAGTGTCAGGTAATTAGAGTAAAATAGGTGCAAGAGGTCAAAAGAGGAGGAGAATTGGACAGGAAATGCCAAATGTCTGCAGAGAAAAGAATCATAGCTGAAAATGTGTTGCTGGAAAAGCGCAGCAGGTCAGGCAGCATCCAAGGAACAGGAGAATTGACGTTTCGGGCATAAGCCCTTCCTCAGGAATGATGAAAGTGTGTCCAGCAGGATTCCCCTGTTCCTTGGATGCTGCCTGACCAGCTGCGCTTTTCCAGCAACACATTTTCAGTTCTGATCTCCAGCATCTGCGGTCCTCACTTTCTCCCCGGAGAAAAGAATCAGCCAGGTATCACAAGGAGTGGAGCCATTGGGAAGGCTTTCTCTGACAGATTGAGGATCATAGAGATGTACAACATGGACACAGACCCTTCGATCCAACTCATCCATGCCAACCAGATATCCTTAATTGATCTAGTCCCATTTGCTAGCATTTGGCCCATATCGCTCTAAGCCCTTCCAATTCATAAAGTAAGATACCTTTTAAATGTTGTAACTGTAGCCGCCTCCGCCCTTTCCTCTGGCAACTCATTTCATACATGTACCATTCTCTACCTGAAAAAGTTATTCCTTAGGTCCCTTTTAAATCCTTCCCCTCTTACCTTAAACCTGTGCTCTCTAGTTTTAGACCCCAGGGAATAGACATTGTCTATTTACCTTATCCACGCCCCTCATGATTTTATAATCCTCTGTAAGGTTACTCTTCAATTTCCGATGCTCCAGGGAAAATAACCCCAGCCTATTTAGCTTCTCTCTAGCTCAAACTCTTCAACCTTGGCAACATTCTCTGTTATTAAAGTGACTTCTTTTCAGGTTGCCATGTGTCAAAATTGACCTTGAGTCTTTTATCTTGTGGAATCTAGAATTAAAAAGGTTGTTAATTGGGAAAAACCATTTGTAGAATTCTGAACATTCATGGCTAGTGTCATGAGGCTTTAGCAAAAGCAACAGGGTATTCAAATATATTGTTAGGATGGTCAAACACAAAACAAGAAGCATTGTTTTGTCCTTGACCATCTTGGTTTTGCTCCTAAATCTCATCCTATTCACAAATTTACCTGCCACCAAGAGTGCTCAGGTATAGAACTCTCGCAGCTAACTCCAATTTGCTGACCTAGTCCATATTGTCCACATGAGGCCATTCTGTTTTGATGGGACAGCAGAAATATCCATCCTAATATAAACACTAAGGACCATGCCAAGGAACAGACCAAAGCAAAAATAACATGAGGTCTTTTTGAGTATTCCTAAGGAAGCAAAGGACCAGGATTTGAAAGATAGTCCTTGCTTTTGGCATTTACCATCTTTCTTACCCAATACAAACGTACTGCAGTTCTTATATTAAACATACCTGTTAAGCAGTTGGTTTGCTTGGTAAGAATTCTGGATCAACCAATAAATGCGTACAGCATCTCTGTTGAATTAAGGATGCACACAGTTATATGAGGATTATTGACAAATAAGAGCAGGAGTAGGCCATTCTGCCCATCAAACCTCCTGTGCCATTCAAATAGTTCATGGCTAATCTTATTGTGACCTTACTGGACTTTTCTGCTTGTCCCTATCATTATTGGCTCAATTGAGTTGGTAGAACAATAATCTTGGCCCAGGAAAATCTGAACTGGAGTAAATACCCGTGGAACCAAATTCTTACCTGCCCCAAGGGCAATCTTTCAGAGATGCAACCATTGCAAACACACCATTCTCTGTGTTTATCTTTCACTTTGACTGCACGGTGTTGAAATCAATATTTGTTACGCAATTTTTCTGACTCAATTTTTCTGTGTGCCTCACAGTGCCTCAAAACTGTGGAACTTTTTAATCCTTATACACAGCAGGCTTTTACTGAGGTTTCTTTATCAATACAAATGAGAGTGTTTGTAATGTTCAGTTTTGTTTGTTTCCAATCATTTTCTTTTCATACTGAGAAAAATTCTACCTTTTTTTCCCCTATCTTTCCTTCCCTTGAATCTATTGAAAGAGGAACATTTTATGATTCAATGCAGATGTGACTTCCCTGAATCTCAGTTTTACTGCAAGTATTCATAAAATAAATCCTTCCATTTTAAGAGAAGTTCCCACAAAAATGGACTGGAATGAGAATTCTGTTTTACAGTATGTCTGTAGTTTAACAAGTTGGCTCTTTATGAACACTTAAGAGCTCATGAATTCATGCTATATTTCAGAGGTCTCTGTAGCATGGCGAAGTAATCAAATTGTAAAAAGTTGTATTGTATCTCTGAAAGCAATATCTTCAAATCTGCATTAAGCTCTTGCTCTGGTAAAAGATTCTTAATTTTAACAGAGTCTCTAGTCTCTGAAACATCAGATTGTTTTGTAACTGTTACATCTGTACAACATTACCTGGCACAATATTTTCAATTAGTGGTCTGTCAGGAAGCAGCTGTCTCCTGGCAAATTATTGGACAACTTGCTGTGTAAGGCATGGATGTGGGAAAGGAAACTTTGGGAGTATCTTGTAGCAGGGAATGGGCCTAAGTTTACAAATGTTGCCGATTTGGGAAACCTGAAATAATAAAAAAGAAAATGTTGGCTATAGGTACCTGTGGACAGAGTAATCAAGCTTCAGGGTGATAAATCTTTAGCAAAAGGCCTAAAGTTTCTTCGAAAGGGTGTTCCTGCCCTTCAAGGCTGCTTCGTGTTCTAGATCTCTTCTGACCTGGTTCAGGCTGGCAGGAATGCCGCATGTTCCTAACTCAGGCTGGAGGTAACATTGCAGTGAGGACATCAGCATCAGAGGAAAATGGGTCTGGGTGGGTTACTCTTCGGAGGTTGGTGCGGACTGTTTCCACACTGTAGGGTATCTAATCTAATTAGTGAGTTGAAAATGTGTTGATGGTTAAAGCACAGCAGGTCAGGCAGCATCCAAGGAACAGGAAATTCGACGTTTCGGGCCAGAGCCCTTCATCAGGATGTGGACTCTCCTCATTCCTGATGAAGGGCTCTGGCCTGAAACATCGAATTTCCTGTTCCTTGGATGCTGCCTGACCTGCTGTGCTTTAACCAGCAACACATTTTCAGTTTCGTATCTAATCTAATTGTCTATTTGGCATGCTTCTGAAGTTCCCTTTATTCTTCCCATAAGCTTCTATCAAAGTTACATTTCCATTTTTATTTTTTATCAGTTGTCAAGTCGATTCACTTAGATGCTACCCTCACAAGCTAAGTAATGGATTTGACAGGTTTTCTCTTAGTAAACCCACAAATAAAGACTTACTTGGTCGTAATAGGGATAAATAATCCATCCTTATCCTCTTAATCTGTCTGCAACCTTTTATACAGTTGACCACACAACCTCCTGGAATGCCTCTGTGTTATCATCCATCTGGGTGGCACATTTTAATTTTTATTTATCTAACCTTTGTGATAGAGGTGGCTGCAATGGCTTATTTTCCCATTTCAATACTGTTAGTTCTAATGGCACTGAAAGATCTATCTCCCCCAGTTTCTCATCAAAACACTGTCCCCCACCTCCATGATACAGCATTAGTTTCTGCACATTGCTGATGACACCCAGCCTTAATCTCACTTAAACTTTCTGTTTTTCTTAAATCGTCACCTTGCTTATTTTATATCCACCGGTGGATGAGCAACAATTTCCTCAAACTAAATATTGTTTTTGGTCCTTGGTGACAATTTCATCCCTTTCTCTGACAACAGCCTTAGGGTAGGCTGGATTGTTCACAAGCTCAGTGTCACATTTGGCCCCAAGATAACTTCCCAGCCTCAGATCCATGCTAGTAGCAATCCCGCTTATTTCTTTCTCATTTACATTGCTGCTTTCTGCTTCATCTCAGTGTGTCTGCTGCTAAAACCCTCATTCGTTCCTCTGTTACTTCTGGATGCGACACTTTCCAACACTGTGTCCTTGCACACTTCCCACTTTCTATCCTCTGTTCTCCATGTCCTCAATCCCACCAAGTTCAATAGCTGCTGTGGTCACTGCTTGTTAAACCATGGTTTGATTTTCTCATTCTGGTGTTCAAATTCATTCAAACCTTTTGGCCTCCTAGATTTTAAATGTTGACAGTGCCTTTAATTGTCTACAACCCAAACCCCAGATGTTCCTCCCTAATGGATACTGGAAGTAATCTTTTCTCACTTGTATACGTATAATAGTTTTGATTTGTCCTTGCACTCATTCAGTCATCTTTTTGACATGCCTCTGAAGTTTGTTCTTGGTTAGGAGGCTCCCTGAAGAATTGGCCTGGAAAATCAGCATGCTGATTGCCCACTGAGACCTAACGGTCCTGCTGCAAAAGGATGTCTGTAATGTTAATGGCATGTCAATTGTATTGTTAAGGTACAAACATGAAGGATGTTGTTTAATTAAGAACCTAGGGCACATGTAAAAAGTGACAGTTAATTTATTATTAAAAAGAGTACAAGAGAGACTGCCATGGGCTCTTGTGCAGTTGTAGTATTCCTATCTCTAAGTCAGGAGGTCAGGGTTCTAGTCTCACCTGTTCCAGAGGTGTGTAAAAATGTCTCTAAACAGGTTGATTAGAAAATAGGTTTCAAAGAAAAAGAGAGTCTGAGAGGACATTAAAGTCTGCAATAGGAAAATCGAAATGTGTAATTCTGCTTTCTTTAAATAAACCTATTGTCAAGGAAAGTATTTGAATTAGAATCCCTACAGTGTGGAAACAGGCCCTTCGGCCCAATACGTCCACACCAATCTTCCAAATAGTAACCCACTTGGACCCATTCCCTTACCCTATATTTACCCCTGATTAATGCACCTAGCCTACACATCCTTGAATACTATGGGCAATTTAGCATTGCCAGTTCACTTAACCTACATATTTTGGATTGTGGATGGAAACTGGAGCAAATCCACAGACACTGGGCGAATGTGCAAACTCCACACAGACAGTCGCCCGAGGCTGGAATCGAACCCGGGTCCCTGACGCTGTGAAATAGCAGTACTAACCACTGAGCCACAGCGCCATCCCATTACAAATAAAAGTTCTATTATCTAGTTTCATATTTCAGAACTGGCTTGGCATTGATATAACACATAATAATAAAGAAGGGATTAAATGACTAAAGAATCATCCATTCCAGGAGACTTATAAATAATTGAGGAATGTTGACAACCCTTGTGTCCTGTGTATTTTAAAGAAGGACCTCACTGGCTTTGGGATGGGTGGTTTTGCTGTCTGACCAGAAACCGGCGTAAAAATTATATTCTGTGGAATCTTGAGAATGGGGAATCTAGATGATTGTGTGTGCAGGTTTCAAATTGTCCCAGGTGATTTCATTAAGTGTAATTAAAAAGGCAAACATGGTATAAAAACAGAAAGTGATGGAGAAACTCAGGAGGTCTGGTAGCATCTGTGGAGAGAAAAGCAAGTTAACATCTTGCATGCAGTGAGCCTTTTGCACTTGAAATACAAACTCTGTTTCTCTCTTCACAGATGCTGCCAGGCCTGCTCAGTTTCTCCAGCACTTCCTCTTTATGTTTCAGATTTCCAGCATCCACTGTTCTTTCTTTTATATTGATGGGTCTTGTGTATTTGTAGTCAAGTAACCCAGGTTGATATAATGCAAGTTTTTTTAACATATTATCCCTTCACTGTTTTCACTCTGGGTGATCCTGGGTAAACTCTTACTGACTCAGCGTTGGTTCTGGTCAAACAGAACTCTCTGGGCAAGAAATTTGTTCACATAGCACAGTCTTTCTGTCTTTCTGCACAGCCTGTGCGGTAGTGCATGAGGAGAAGGCAACATAGAGATGTGTCTATTGCATGTGATGGGTGTGAGAACAGGATTCAAAATTTGGACTATACAGGCCCTGTACTCACACTCTTTGTGCCCACACTCTTACATGATCTTTCAAAGATGCAAGATATGCCCAGCTCTAACATTCCTTTTGAGAACAAGCACCCAGATTGGAGTAAAGGTGATTTTTGACAACCATTTAGATTGCAAAGTGTCTGGCAATGTTCAGCATGTTTTTGGAAGTCTTTTGTGTTCACCAATTGCATTTATTGCATCTTCCCAGCGAGGGCAGAGGATCAGCTGATCTTTCCAAACAAAAGCAGCTGTAAGTATGGGGCCAGCACTGCCAGTTTCTCTGGGCTTGCACCTTGACAGGGAAATGAACTCCAGTGTTGCAGGGAAGGAATGCTCTGCACAGTGTGCTCTGCCACTTTGGAATTTGACTCCACCATGCTCCTTGACAGGGAATGCATCACAATATCTGACCCCATAATGCTGAGGGCCACTTCCTATATAGGGTTTAGGATTTGCCCATTTGTCCGTGCTCCATACCATTTTGTTCCACCCTGGTCTCCAAAGGAAAAGGCATGATGTTAGTGATTGAGTGACGTTTTGTTTGAGTGTTTTAATGACTAAAGGTTAAGTGAATGTACATAGAGTGAGAGGGGTTTGTGAAGCTAGCATCACTAGAGTGTGTGTGTGTGTGTGTGTGTGTATCTTACAATGTCTGGATATTAAACAGGAGAGGCAAGGAGTGCTGCTGAGTGAGCGATGGGTTCTGGGTGCATTGAGCAGTGTTGATAGGCTGCTAAACATAGAATCACAGGCCTTGACCAACAACCTGAGATTATTAGACCCTTACTTAATACTGTTTCCAGAATCAGGGATTTGACTTTCCTGCATTTCTAGCCTCTTGAGTCAATTTTTTTTTGGTTTCCTGGAGCAAATTTTCTGGCATTTAATCCATTGTTAAGGAGATGCTTGGTTGCTAACAATTTCTTTTGCCCTCTCAGTCTACTTTATTACCATGTAAAAAATGAGGTCTGCAGATGCTGGAGATCACAGCTGAAAATGTGTTGCTGGTCAAAGCACAGCAGGCCAGGCAGCATCTCAGGAATAGAGAATTCGACGTTTCGAGCATAAGCCCTTATGCTCGAAACGTCGAATTCTCTATTCCTGAGATGCTGCCTGGCCTGCTGTGCTTTGACCAGCAACACATTTTCAGCTACTTTATTACCATGCTGAGTATTGATATTTAACTGTGCTAGTCAATGGTTTTAGATTAGATTAGACTTACAGTGTGGAAACAGGCCCTTCGGCCCAACAAGTCCACACCGACCCGCCGAAGCGCAACCCACCCATACCCCAACATTTACCCCTTACCTAACACTACGGGCAATTTAGCTTGGCCAATTCACCTGACCCGCACATCTTTGGACTGTGGGAGGAAACCGGAGCACCCGGAGGAAACCCACGCAGACACGGGGAGAACGTGCAAACTCCACACAGTCAGTCGCCTGAGTCGGGAATTGAACCCGGGTCTACAGGCGCTGTGAGGCAGCAGTGCTAACCACTGTGCCACCGTGCCGCCCACTTGATTTGGAAAAAAAAATAAATCCTCTGAAAGGAGGAAAGGGCTAGTGTGCTTGCTTTGTTGTTTGACACCAGCAGTCATGCATTTTTAAGACCGTTCCTGGGGAGCACTGTGATCAAAGCCAGCATCAGTCATTTTGTAGCAAACTAGTATGTTTACCGTGTAGCAAACATATTTCTTGACACAGCTAGATATCAAGATATCAACTTATGCAAGCACTAGGTCTTTTCCATATGACTGTGTTTCCGAAAGTGGCAGACAATTGATTAAGAGTTCATGCAATGTGTTAGGGACAAAATAATATTTTGTGGAACAATGCAGGGAACAGGCTATTTTTGACCTTGTCATGTGTAAAAAGACATGATTAATTATTTTACAGTAAAGTTCCTCCAGGTAAGAGTGATCATAAGATGATTGAATTATATATTCAGTTTGAGGGTGAGAGGCTTAGAGATCTGAAGCTAATGTATTAAATTTGGATAAAGATGACTAAATTGCATGATGGGAGAGTTAGCTAAGGGAAATGAATACAGATTCAAAGTAAGGTGGTAGATGAACAACAGCTGACATTTAAGGAGATATTTCATAACCACTGAACAAAGGTATTTTATAAAGAGAGCCTCCACAAGAAGGATGAATTGTCTGTGTCTAACTAAGGAGGTGAAGGACGGTATAAATTGGATAAAAGGACATACTACGTTGTAAACAAAGTCCGAAATAGCTGAAAAACTCAACAGGTCTGGCAGCATCTGTGGAGAGGAAGTAGAGGTAATGTTTTGAGTCCAGCGCTGAAGAGGGGTCGCTGGACCTGGAATGTTAACTCTGCTTTTCCTCCACAAATGCTGCCAGAACTGCTGAGTTTTTCCAGCAATTTAGAGTCATAGAGTCATAGAAATGTACATCATGGAAACAGACCCTTTGGTCCAACCCGTCCACGTTGACCAGATATCCCAACCCAATCTAGTCCCACCTACCAGCACCCGGCCCATATCCCTCCAAACCCTTCCTATTCATATACCCATCCAAATGCCTCTTAAATGTTGCAATTGTACCAGCCTCCACCACTTTCTTTGGCAGTTCATTCCATACCCGTACCACCCTCTGTGTGAAAAGGTTGCCCCTTAGGTCTCTTTTATATCTTTCCCCTCTCACCCTAAACCTATGCCCTCTAGTTCTGGACTCTCCGACCCCAGGGAAAAGACTTTGTCTATTTACCCTGTACATGCCCCTCATAATTTTGTAAACCTCTATAAGATCATCCTTTAGCCTACGGCGCTTCAGGGAAAACAGCCCCAGCCAGTTTAGCCTTTCCCCATTGCTCAAATTCTGGTTTATGTTTTTGATTTCCAGCATCCACAGTTTTTTGTTTGTTCACAACATAGAGTCATGTAACTTGTGGAGTGTCACAGGGATATGTATTGAGACCTCAACTCTTTATAATCTATTTTGATGTCGCAGTATAAGGGGACTGACTGCCAGATTTGCTGAAAGTTCAAAAATAAGTAGGGAAACTGGTAGTGGTAAGGATAAAATGAGTCTCTAAAGGGATTTATATCGTAAAAGATTACACAACATCAGGTTATAGTCCAAAAGGTTTGTTTGGAAGCACTAGCTTTTGGAGTCTGCAAGAGGTGCGGCAGCAAAGTCTCTCGTTGTTCATCCCAGTCCAACAATGGCACCTCCAAATCAGAGATTTTTATAGTTTATGTAAGTGGACAAGAGTTTGGCAGATGGAGTATATTTGAGGAAATTTAAGGTTGTTCACATTTGTGGGAAGAATAAAAACACAGACTCTTATTTTAGCAGAGTGTCTGCAAAATGCCTTGAAAAAGAGGAATCTGAGAATCCTTGTACATGAATCACAAATATAGTAAGTAAGTTAAGGGGCAATTAGAACATTGGGCTTTATTGCTAGAGCATAAAGTAGGGAAATCTTCCCAAAAGATCACAATTCTGATCTTTTAGTCTCAGCTTGATGTAGGATCATTTCGGAACTCTGAAACTGTTGCTTTCCTTTTTTAAAATTTAGAAGTATTTGTAAAATCCCCAAATTTTGACTCGTATGCACTACCAAAGACATTCATGCTTAAAACCAGATGAAGTTTTGCCCAAGAGTGAAACGTGTGGTCACTTTACTATTTCTAATGATTACAGCTTTGCAGTTTTTAAAACATCTCCTGTTACCTAGCTTTGTAACCGTCTCTTAAACGTTTAACATTCTCCACTTCTTGTTTTTTCCAATATGTATCCAGTTATTATACTTGCATCAAAAAATGTAAATTTTGGGCTGGCAGTGCTTTAACACCCAGTGATTGCCAATTAGAAAATAACACTGCATATAAAGTTGTGAGGGTGAGTTATTTTACAGCCATAACTTATTATACAATGTGGATTTGACATCGTGGGAAATTAATTAAAACCTGTAACTTAGCTACTTATTAAGAAACTCTCTGCATTCACTTCAACAGCATTATGAAAATGGCAAATAAATTAAAAGCAACCAGAATTAATGACTATCAATGAAACACATGATATACCTGATCATTTTCAAGAAATCTTTCAGCAGGAGACACTGTAGGGTGTAGGTTTGCTTGCTGAGCTGTAGGTTTGATGTCCAGACGTTTCATTATTTGGCTAGGTAATCAAAAACTAACAAACTTAAAAGACCAAGTACAACCCATGGACAAAACCAACGTCGTCTACAAAATTCCATGCAAGGACTGCCACAAACACTATGTAGGACAAACAGGAAGAAAGTTAGCCACCACGATACACGAACACCAGCTAGACACAAAAAGACACGACCCTCTCTCCCTCATAGCCCTACACACGGAGGAAAAAAAACACTATTTCGACTGGGACAACACATCTATCCTGGGACAGGCTAAGCAAAGACATGCCAGAGAATTCCTAGAGGCCTGGCACTCCAACCACAACGCCATAAACAAACACGTAGATCTAGATACCATCTATCAACCTCTCAGAAAACGAACAGGAAATGACATCACCAAAAACCCCAGGAACCCCATCCAGGACAAACATATAAATAGAAAGCAGGAGACAACAGCTTCGCTTCACTTGGAGGTTGCCACTGATGATGTTACCTAGCCAGGTAATGAAATGTTTCGATATCAAACCTACAGCCTCAGCGAGCAAACATACACCCTAAACCTCAACCTGAGCTACAAACCTTCACAAACCTAGCAGGAGGCACTATTTTGTTCGAGCAGACAAACGCAAGTCCGAAAGAGTTGGAGGGAGTGGGGAAAGTGGGGTGGAGGGGAGTGGCAGTCTTTTTGCGAGAAGACTAAAAATAAGCAATTTGGCTTTATTTGAGAAGCAATATATAAAATGTTTGCGGTTAATTAGTTATTGACTTCTGAAGCGCAAGCTCTAAATGTGACAGGTGGCTCAGACGCTCTTAAGAAGCATAAATGTGCTTGCTACAGCTTCTTTCCAGGTGCCAGAAAACTGTTAGAATAATAATATATAGACCATATCTGTCTGAGAGGAGGGGCAAGTTGTATCATCCTGGAAGCTGGTAGATTTCTTTTAAAATGTATACAGCATGTTGGTCATATGAAACTGCATTGTAGGCTTTTCAGATTGGCAATATAACTCAGTGATAGCATGCTTGCCTCTGATTTAGGAGGCTGTATGTTAAAGCCTCATCCAAAGACTAGAAAATAAATTTGAATCTGACTGAGGGATTACATCCCATTGAGGGTGCCATCTTTCAGATGATACATGACCCTATCTGCCTTCTTGGCAAAATAAAATATTCCACAGCACTGTTGCATATAAGAGCAATAAGGAGTTTTCTTTCCTCAAATAATTTCACTGAACAGAATTCACTGTCCATCAACTCATTACTGTTTATAGCATCTTATCCTGTGTAACTTTGTTGCTCTATTTCTTATATTGTGACTGATTACTAAAAGTATACTTCTTTGGTTGTTTAAAACACTGTGTTGTCTGGAAGCAGGGAAAAATGTTAGAAATGCAAACCCGTGTCTTTCCTATTACCAGAATATACAATAGTAAGGATCTTGTCAATCTGATTAGGTTAATTATCCAATAGCACTTATTTAACAAAGTAAAAGATTGTCATTTTTAAAATCTGATTCTTTTTGTTATGGCACATTAACCAGATTCAATTTGAATTTCATTTGTCCTTTGTTCATGTTTTATGCCATTTTTGTTTGCATTAAGTATTTGATTTGAGGTCTGTCTTCTAGAGATCTTTGGCTTGGTTTGAAAATTTGGCTCACAATCCATTTGCCAGACTTTCATTTGTCCATTGTACTTGAATACAATCAGGCATACAAATGAACTTTGCTGAAAAAGTAACTGAAGTGCATTCATATATGAATCACCCTAGTTTAGCAAGTCATTTGTGGTATGGTGCACACTGCATAACCTTGTTATTTATGAAAAGAATTATAGATTTTTGCCTTGATTGTAGACAAAATCCAGTAATATGTTCCAGGGAGTTTTGCCTCTGCGTTAGCAATTGAAATTTGTAATCTCATTGAGCATTGCTTCAATCACTAAAATTAATTGGCAGTCTGTGACATGAGTTAACTATATTTGCTGCCTAATTCTCTTAGTACAATATCAAGTGATAAATTACACACTTCTGTCATGGCATGCAATTGTATTTCAACCAAAAGCAGGAAAAAGTCTTTATCTGTCTTATTAACAACTTGCTAATTAAGTCTCATTCGCAAACTCACACATTTCAAAACTATCTGTGTCCATGATTTTTTTAGTGGACTGTACATTATATAGCAAAGTGGGCATTTCCTTTTTTTAGCTGAAAGATACTAGTCTTGGATTTTTGGTCTAACATATTTGTATCATTTGGAGCATTCTATCATGAAACTACATCTCCATCAGGACACCCACGTTTGGCTAAGGGTTTCTACAGGCTTCTCCATCTACTAAGCCAAAGGCCTTCGTCCAGACCAAGGCACAGTAAAGACCCATTTGGAGTCTGCTGCATTGCTTTTGTATGTGTCAAAAAGTAAAGTTTATGTTACTCATGTTTCTCTCTTCCCTAAACTCATTTTGACCTTCTGGTGGTTCACATTCTGCTTTGGTGGCTTGTGGTCTGTTGAGTAGAACTTTTGCTAGAATCGTAACACCTGCCACAAGTAGCAATCTTTGACAGTCATAGAGCCATAAAGATGTGCAGCATGGAAACAGATCCTTCGGTCCAACTCGTCCATGCCAACTAGACATCCTAAATTAATCTAGTCGCATTTGCTAGCACTTGGCCCATACCCACCTACACCCTTTCTATTCATATACCCATCCACATACCTTTTTAAATGTTGTGCTGGTCTCCACCACTTCCTTTAGCAGCTCATCCCATATACATACAACTCTCTGTGTGAAAAAGTTGCTCTTTAAGTCCCTTTTAAATCTTTCCCCTCTTGCCTGAAACCCATGCCCTCTAGTTCTGGACTCTCCCCACAGCAGGGAAAAAATCTTGTCTATTTAATCTAACCATGCGCCCCATGATTTTATAAACTTCCACAAGGTCCCTCCTCAGTCTCCAGTGCTCCAGGGAAAACAGTCCTAGCCTATTCAGCGTTACCCTATAGCTCAAACTCTCCAACCCTGGCAACATCCTTGTAAATCTTTCCTGAACCCTTTCAAGTTTCACAACATCCTTCCTATAGGAGGGAGACCAAAATTACACACAATATTCCAAAAGTCCAATATGTTTTTGCCTTCATTATATGTGCACGTGAAGAATTGCGACATCCTTGAACTCCCAGGGAATAGTTTGATGATCCACCTTTTCTGGTATAATTATGAACTTAATAGGAATCAAATAGTAAGGCAATATTAATAAGTTGGATGTAATTCAAAGAGCATAAATGTTTGGAACGGAAACATTTTTCATCAGACCCCAGATCATTTGTATGACAGATTATAAAATCCCTAAAGTGATGCTTTTTCAAATTACACAGAAAATTTATGGCCCTCCAAGCCTGATCAAAATGTACTGTCTAAACCTGTTGGTCAATTCCTAAGCATCTGTATCCCTCTATTCCCCACCTACTCATGCATTTATCCAGATGCATCTTAAGTGAATCTACCATGCCTGCCTCTACCACTTCTGCTGGCAACGCGTTCCAAATGCCTACCACCCTCTGTGTAAAGTACTTGCCTCGTATATCCCCCTTAAACTTTCCACCTCTCACCTTGAAAGCGTGACCTCTCGTTATTGAATCCTTCATCCTGGGAAAAAGCTTGTCTCTATCCACCCTGTCTATACCTTTCATGATTTTGTAAACCTCAATCAGGTCCTCAATCTCATTTTTTCTAATGAAAATAAACCTAACATACTCAACCTTTCTTCTTAGCTAACACCTTCCATACCAGGCAACATCCTCATAAACTTTCTCTGCACCCTCTCCAATGCTTCCACATCCTTTTGGTAATGTGGCGACCAGAACTGTACACAGTATTCCAAATGTGGCCGAACCAATGTCTTGTACAATGTTAACATGACTTGCCAGCTCTTATACTCAATACCCTGTCCAATGAAGGCAAGCATACTATGTGCCTTCTTGACCACTCTATCCACCTGTGCAGCAACCTTCAGGGTACAATGGACCTGCACTCCCAGATCTCTCTACCCATCAATTTTTCCAAAGGCTCTTTCGTTCATTGTGTAATTCGCTCTAGAATTAGTCTTGCCTAAATGCATCACCTCACATTTGTCTGATTTGAAAACCATCTGCCACCTTTCTGCCCAACTCTCCAGTCTATCTATATCCTCCTGTATTCTCTGACAGTTCCTTATGTTTTCTGCTATTCCATCAATCTTTGTGTCATCTGCAAAACCTGCTGATCATACCAACAGTGCCCTCTTCCAGATCATTTTTATATATTACAAACAACAGTGGCCCCAACGCTGACCCCTGTGGAACACCACTGGTCACCTTTCTCCATTTCAAGAAACTCCCTTCATCAAGTCTGGTCCTATTACTCAACACTTTGTCTCCTGTTGCTTAACCAGTTCTTTATCCACCTAGCTAGAACACCCTGCATACCATATGACTTCACTTTCTCCATTAGTCTATCATGGGGAACCTTATCAAACGTCTTCCTAAAGTCCATGGATATCCCATCAATAGCCCTTCCTTCATCTATCAACGTGGAACTCTTTCAGAACATAAATGTGGACCATAGTGGTAACCGAGATAAGACAAATCTTAGAATGACATGTAGCCCACAGATTCAGAGAAAAATGCATAAGACTGCCTGAAGAGTTATGTCAAGTACATATGTTGTTTCCTTCAAACAGCCAAGAATGCAGGCAGGTAAGGTCAAAGGGCAATTTAGACAGACCAAATGATCCCAAAAACGTCAAACAATGTATGCTGACCTCCACTGTAGAAAGTCCTGTAGGTTTTTGCTTAGCTCCTCAGCCAAGTTAGAATGCACAGTAGATGATTTAAGTGCATAAGAAAAGGCCATTTTCGATAACATAACAAAACCAATGATAATCACTTAAAGTATTGTCAAAATGCACCAATTTATTTATGAAAAAGTTAAGACTAGAAGGCATGCATCAAAGACTGTTGCTTCATCAAGTCTGGTCCTATTACTCAACTCTGTAATATACTCTGGTATTGGTTCCATCAATCTGTTTTAACGTCTTCTGTAAATAATCTGAAGGATACTTCCTGGTCCCTGCATTCCCTTCCCTACTGCCACCAAAGGCAAATCAAGCAGGATCTGGGAATGTCTATCTGGTACTCTAAATAAATCCTTCCTTGATTGGTTGATCGACATGTTAGAAAGTCTGATAGTCTTAGCAGCTGAAAAAACATCACATTCCACATAGTATTTTATTATCTTCATCAATTCTTATTCTTATAATCATTAACGACTTCCTAAATCCAGTTTTATAATGGAATTAAGTAGACTGACATTAACTATCTTAGCTGGAGACTGATTTCACATCTATAAAAATGTTTATGATCTCAAGTCCTTATGGAGGCTTGTTCATTTTATACTCTAGTTCCAAGTTACACTCACTACTAAAGTTTAATTATATACTTGGTTTACATACTCTCTGTTCTTGGCATTTCAATGATGCAGGATCTTTGCAATTTGAACTTTTCCCTAGTGAAATCAGGAGTTTCATTCTGTGGATTCCTTGTTTCTCTTCCTGGAACCCTCATTTATGTTCTAAATTATCTTGGCGTTCCAGTCTGGAAGTTATAGGAGCTGAGTGGAAACAGCTTGGAAGAAATTTCCAACCTGCATCTCTACGCTATTTTGAAAATGGAATACACATAACACAATCCAAATTGTCTGTCATATGACCAATGAGACTAGTTGTTCAATCCAGAATCTGCACTAAATATATTCTGTACTTTATATCTTCAATCTCGAGAGTGTGATTCACTTAACTAAAATATAAAAGCCAATCTAAATGAAATGCTTTGTAAATGTCTAATTCTTGAATAAGGTGGCACTTACTTCCTGCACTGGTTCTAACACTCAAACGTCACTATGTTGTCCAGACCTCAAAGTTAAATGTTTAGGTGAAATACAGTGCAAATTAATGTATTCAAACAGTTGATTGGCTGTAATAATGTAATACTGTGCAGTACACAAGATGCATATTTTTCAAAAAGTAAAACTGCCTTTGACTTCAGTTCAAATTTCTTTTGGAATGCAATATAATATCTTAATACCCAGTAACTAATCATTGGAAGTTCCTAAACATACAAGTTTTATGGTTTTGTATATGGTTATGCCAATATTTTGTTCAAGATCCAAATACCTTTCTTTGTCTCAGTTAATACCCTTTCAGATGTCTGCCTGTTCATGATTCCTGTCATTAATGACTGTTCATTTTCAGTCAATCGTATTAACTTATTTTGTTTTTCCACCTTTGTTAATAGATATCCCTTCTTTGTATGCATGTTTTACTTTATCTTACTATATCCATTACTTTATATTTAGTTACCATTAAAGTCCATCTGCTCATCCTGAATCCATCCTGTTAATATATTCATCTGTCTTTGAAAGGATGTTTTTGGTTTCTCTAATGTTCACCAAAAGATCAAATCGTTGCTAAGCTTTTTGTAAGAAGAACTAGGAAACGATATTTTAGTTTAATCCTTTCAAAGAATCCCATTCAACAAGAGGCCTGGCCAAAAATCAGTTGAGATTTAGAGGCAAGCAAAGTTAATTATATACATACTTCTTTCTAATTACAAGTAATGGTCCTCTCAATGAATCCCATTGTGTTAGCACCAGACATTTCCATGTGGTATGGCGTTGTATAGATGTATGTATCCTAACCTCAGTGCACTGCAGAATCCAATTAAGATTGGCACACTTGTTATAGCAAGGAGTGGGAGTTGGTGGAAATTAGTTTTGCTTGTTACTGGGGCCTTTGGACATACTTTGGGAGAGAGGACAGTGGCAGAACAGTAATTCTCAACTGTAATGCTAGACTGGAGTGCAATATAAACTGGTATGTTGATTTGAGAATTGTAATTGTCACATTGATCTTTCTTAGTTTGCCTTGCATGAATTGATAACTGAGGTCTGTCAGTCTGGGAACAGCTTTGAAAGCAGGTGTGACATTGTCATCTAGCATCTGACAGATGTAGGTAAATGAGGGCAGGGAGATATTAGGAAAAGGGAGAGTTAAAATTCTAAAGAGAATGCCGAGAAACTAGAACAGTGTAACAATTTGCATAAAGACAAACAGTGAGGGACAGGAAAGGGCAGAGCGTTTAACTATAATTTCACATTCGTAAATGAGGTCCATGCATGAAATTGCATTAATACAAATTAAAAACATCTAAATGCATGAAGTATTTGCCAAAAGATATGTCATATAGCACTGCAAATGGAGATAAATTGTATAATTGATATAATTGCAATTACACATACCCTGATTGCAAATGACCAAGATTTGGAAATAAATATTCAAGGATCCACAATATTTTGAAAACACAGACAGAATGAAAAAGGTGAAACCGTGGTGCTGATAATAAAGGATAGCATAAGGACAGAAGTAATAAAAGATTCTAGTCAAATGATCAGGAGATTGAAATCACTGTGGATGGAAATGAGGAATGACAAGGGACAGAAAACACTAGTGGCAGTAGTTTATAGGCACCATAACAATGGTTACACTGTTGAACAGAATAGTAAGCAAAAAGAATTGGAGCTTTTAATGAAAGCAATTATTGTGGACTACTTTAATCTTTTGTTCAACTGGGTAAATCCAACTGGCAAAAAGTGATAAGGAAGATGAGTTTATAAAATGCCTTTACAACAGTTTCCTCAACTAATACATCAATGAAGAATTAAAAGCTGTGTTGCTTTAGATCTGTTTAAAGCAGGATTAATTGCAAAAGATCTTCTGGGAAAACTTCATTCAAAGTGCAGTCAATTTCCATATTTAATCGGAAAGTGAAATATCCAAGTCCAAAGCAAGAATCTTAAAATCAAACAAAACCACTTACATCTGTGTGTAGAAAACAAGTTGAGGCTGATTATAAACAGATTAAAAGATAAATCAATATTGGGAAAAGAAATACTCGCATTTATACATTACCGTTCATGGTCAACAGGTATCTAAATGTGCTTTGCAGCCAATGAATTATATTTGAAGAGTTGTCATTGTTAAAATGTAGGAAATTCATCTGCAACTTTGCACACAGCAAGCTTCCCCAAACAGCAATGAGACCATGGTAGGATAATATGTTTTTGTGATGTGGATTTAGGAATCGATGTTAGCCAGGACACTGGAAGGACTCTCCTAACCTTCTTCAAAGTCCTCACTTTCTCCTTCTTCAAAGTACGGCCATGGGATATTTTATGTCCACCTGAGAAGGCAGACAATTTTTTGGTTTAATTTCTCATCCAGTAGACAGCACCTCCAGCAGTGTGGCACTTCCTCAGTATAGTACAGAAGTGTTGACCCTGTTTGTTATACTTGGTTCTTATGCCCTGGAGTGGGACTTGAGCTGGGATGCTTCTAACAAAAGTGGTCAGAGTGATACCACATAAGTCACACATGACAAGATGAACAAAAATAAATTATTCAACATATTCAGCTGAAACACTTTCCATTGAAAAATGCAGTAAAAAATGTCCATTTGTGGTTTTCCAATGAAGTTAAGATGGTATTGTTTTAAACAAGATGTCTATATTTTTGTGAATATAGTAGTAAAACTGTAAAAAGTGGATTTTTACAAAGCAGAAAAGGTTGACTAAATGTTCATAAAAAGGGAAAAACAGAATATGAGAGCAAACTCGCCAAGAATATGAAATAGAATCCAGCATCCCTGGGGGCAGAGGCAGTAGAAGTTATCAAGGGCAATCAGAGAATAGGTAGAGATGATAGAAATGATGAAAACATGTTTTGTATTTGAATACAATCCTAAAAATGTTAATGGACTCTGAATTGTATTTACTAATGGGGCCCCGACCTGCTTCTGAAGGAACTCAAGCCACTTAAGTTAAAACCACTTGACAATTGAAATGGGTGGACCTTTAGGTAAGTCACCTGTTCAGTTTGTTTTATAGTTTTTGGCTCTGCTACCATATAGCTTTTAGGAGCAAGTGAAGCATTGGCAAGATGAAAATAAGCTTGGCAGCATACAATTCCACTGCCACTTGAAGGCCAAAATTGACATTGGTATTTTCAAACTATCTTTTAATTTTTGTTTGGACACAAGTGAAGCAATTAGCCACCTTTCTATCTCTTTGTCAAGACCAATAGTGAGATACAAAACACCATATGTGTAAAGTATATGAGAGAAACATCCCAAATATTTCAAAGTACTTCACTGACAATAAATAATTTTCACATTTAAGAGTTATTGTTACATTGAATACTTCAAATTTCTTGTAAGAACACACAAACAATAACGAGCTAAATGGCCAGTTAATGTATTCTTGCTGTTAGTTGAAGATGGTGTTTTGACAATTTCTATTGGAGTGATCACTACTTTTCCAACAGAAGTGACATTGTGGGGTATTAGTACAACTGTACAAGGTACCCTCTGTACTCTTGAGAGCTGTCAACTTTGTTGTTTGCTGAAGTCTTTGTTATGATGTTAGAATGCCTATGTTATGATTCAGTGATGGGAAATCTCTCCCTTTCTTTCAGAATGAGAGAGAGAGTTTAACACATTTAAAAATTGGTTACAAGAAAGATTTATTTTGCGTGTACCTGATTAAATTTTACAATTTATGATGGAAGGTATGTATGCTAGCTGTGGCCAGATAGGAAATGTGTGTTTATAAATGGATTTATGGTTTTCCTAGCTTACAGAATTAATCTTCGTTTATGTGAAGTTATCGGTTACATAATGTATTTAGATAAATATACTATCCCTATCGATATAAGGCTGACAGTCAGTGTTTATCACTTTAAATAATACTACAGAAGGATTACGAGTAATACAAAAAACAGCACACCTTGAGAGTAGAATTGAAAGCTGCACCTATTGTGCATAAAATAAGTTCACAATGTCAGCAGCAAGATTTTACAGACCTTTTTAAAATTTCTCATTGAGCACTCCCATGATCTCTGAGGTTTGCACTTTTGTAATTTCAGTTTTAAGATGTAGTTCCAGTCTGTCAAGGGCTTAACTGAAATTGACCAAATCAATTGTAAATGCTCTAGAGAGTAAGGTTTTGCATTTGAGAAGGAACTGGTTTGTGAACTCAAAGTGGTGCAGAACATGATGTACCTAGAAACAACTGACCTTTACAAACAACTTCAGGCACAGCAGTGTGAAATAATAATCAATATACTTCTCCACAGATTGAGACAGAAGTCACTTTGTAACATTCAAGTTGGTCAAAAATCTGTTTGAACTTCTCAAACTAGATTGATGGACCATACATTCATTTACAATCTCCATCATTTATGTTGGTTGAACTACCAGATAAAACAAAATAATTCTCAACGAAGATGGGATGATCAAGACTAAAGATTCAGGTGTCACAACTTGTATTCAGATTATTATTCAAACTGGACATTAAAATTGATCATTTTGTATACAGCGATCTGCTTGCATGGCTAAACTGTCAAACTGAATTAGCTCAGAGCTACCACAGCAGATATCTAAGGCCCTAACTCTAACTTAAAGACCTGGTCAAAATAGCAACCTGAGCTCCATTTTGCAATCATGTTACATTAAGAACAATTGATATGACTACTCATTCCTACTTACTTTAAACAGTTTTGCCTCTGCAATCACTTCAGCAGTGATAGTACAGACTTTGGACAAGAAAGTTCATGCAAAACAGAAAAACTGAGACAAAGAGATCGTAAAACAGGAAGAATCAGATTTCACAGTAGGCTTGTTGTTCAGCACTTTGAAATAAAATATTGATCGAGATTTGTAGTTGTAGTTGACTTGACAGTTGCTGTTAGAGATGTGTTAATTGAATTTTAACAGTGACAATTTGCAGTTACAGAAGAATATAGAATAACATGGAAGAAACATTCCTACAAACACACAAACAGACACAAAGAAATGCCAAGCCAAAGGCAGAAATATCAGGGCACCAGAACAAGAACTTGGTCAAGATCTAGGTTTTGAAGAGAAAGATTGAAGGATGTTAGACTGGATATTTCAAAGAATGGGGCATGTGTTGTTGAAGACATATTTAGAAGCATTTGATTAACACCGGGGAGAAATCCAAAGGAAACCAGAATTGAAGGAACCGAGAACTCTGAGGGTGTTGGGAACTAAAGATTGTAACAGAGATGGGGAGACAGGGGCCAAGAAGAGACTTGAACATAATGGTGAGATTTTACATTTGGAAATATTGAATTGGAAATTACTTATGTCAGCAAGAACTAATTTGTGAGCAGGAATTCATGCAGGATAGGATAGGAGCAACAGAGTTTGGATGGATGAAATTTATAATGATTAACAAATGACCATTGGAATGTGCAGGTGACAAAAGTGGTAATTGATGTGCAGAGAGAAGGAATGAGACATGTGATAGAGAGGACCGTAATAATGGGGTCATTGGTGGCAAATGTACAGATTTCTTTGCTTTTCTGATGTTCTTAGACTGGTTTTGACAGATGATCATTAAGCTCTTTGTGCTTGTTTTGATCCAAACCAAATTTGATAGATGCTTGAATGCGTTAGGTGCCACATGAATTTATAACTGTGTTCCATAGAGTAGAGGAAGCCATGATGGGGACCATATCAAGAGGTGTGACTGTGGCTGGGGATGTTACACTATGGTGAAGGGACAATTGTGACTACAACTCTTTCTGTCTCTCAAGAAGAAAAAAAGAAGGCACTGTGTGTCTGATTTTAAATAAAAATAGCAGTTTACAATAAATCTGATTTGGCAGTGAGCCTAAAACAAAATAGATCCCAAAACTGGAGGAAAAAAATTCCATTTATTGTTAAATGTCTTATCTGTGCGCAGCCATTAGTCACTTCCTCGGCTTTTTTCTTTCAAAATGGATCAAACAATGCAGCAGGCCTGTGACAGAAATGTCAACATGGATACATGGTGGTATATTGAAGTAGTAAGCAACTGGAAGCTCAGAGCCATTTTTACGGACAGAGCATAGATATTCAGCAAAGCGACCACTCAGTCTGTATTTCGTTTCCTCGATATCCACACTGTGAACAGCAAACACAGTACATGATATTGAATGAAGTACTTCATTCAAGTGCTTCACCTGGAAACTAGGTCTGGGGTCTTCGATAACAAGGAGGAAGTGGATAAATGGTTAAGTGTTGAACCTTCTGCAATTACATGGGAAGATGCTGTGGGGGTGTGAGGAGGTATGGGCATTTGGATTTACCTAACAAGGTGATGACTTGTATGTACACTGCTACACTGTACTTTATCTGCAGCATCCACCAATAACATATCTGCCATGCTTTTGCTTGGTTCCCCCAAACTGTTGATATACTTCTGCAGTCTGTTCCTGCCCACCTCACTGCTTACCTCCCCATGCAGTCACAGAAGATGCAACACTTGTCCATTTAAACCACTGTGTCCCCACACTGACATTTGTGTCGAAGGCCTACCGCTGTCTTCCAGCGTGCCTCAGCACAAGCTTGAAGAACATCATCTCACTTTATGCTTGAGGACCTTACAGTCTCTAGGATTTAACATTGAGTTCAACAGTTCTAGAGACTGAATCTATCCTTTCATGTTGTTTTACCCACCCCCACACCCTGGACCTGTCATGACATGGGTTGCTTTAAGCACAACTAACCCATTAATTCCTACTCTCACCTTCCATTATCACTTATTCAGCCTTTGTTCTGGCTTGGTTTACTATCAATAATCCCCTTGTCTGTGTGCCCCTTTCATATCTCTCTCTCTCGCTCTCTCTGGGCTCCACCTCTACCTCTCCCCAAAGCGCCCCCTTGTCTTCAGCATAAGTATCACTTCTTCCGAGCTGCCTGGTAACAATTCTGATGAAGAATCACTGGACTTGAAATAGCAACTCTGCTTTCTTCTCACAGATGCTGACAGACCTGCTGAGTTTTACCAGCAACTTGTATTTTTGTTCAGGCCTCCAGCATCCACAATTCTCTGTTTTATAAGACTTTAAAAAAAAAATCAACCTGTTCAGGGATGTTTTACACACCTCTGGAGCCTACTGAAATATGTAAGATTCTTAAGGGGCTTGACAGGTTTGATGCTAATAAGTTGTTTCTCCTTGTGGGAGAACCTAGGGCCGGAGTGCATAGTCTCAGAATAAGATGTTGCTTGGTTAAAATAAAGATGAGCAGGAATTTCTTCTCCCAGAGGATAGTGAAAATGTGGAATTCCTTACTGCAAAGGGTTACAGGGGATTTGTTGTTAAGTATTTCAAAGCTCGGATGGATATATAAGATTTTCAATCAGTGAAGGAATCAAGAATTGTTTTAGAAAAGCAGCAAAGTGGAGTTGACGATTACCATATCAGCCATGATATTATTAAATGCAGAATTCATGGGTTGAATGGCCTACTTCTACTCGAATTGAATTGAATTTATTGTACCAAGGCACAGTGAAAAGCTTTAGTCTTGCAACCAATACAGGCAGATCATAGAATTAAGTAGCATAGATAAGTAAATAATAGGTAAACAGCGGCAAAAACAAAAACACAGGTACATGCGAATGTGAAGAGTTGTGAGTCCATGCAGTAGTCTAACAACAGTAGGGTAGAAACTGTTTCAAAACCAGCTGGTGCGTGTGTTCAGGCTTCTGTACCTTCTCCCCGATGGTAGAGCTTGTAGGAAAACATTGCCAGGGTAGGATGGACCTTTGAGAATGTTGGCTGCCTTTCCTTGACGGTGGATCTGGTAAGTGGATTCAATAGTTGGTCTATGTGGTCCAGGCTGAGTTCACCACTCTCTGTAACCGTCTCTGATCTTGAATGGTACAGTTATCATACTAGATAGTGATACATCCAGACAGAATGCTCTTGATGATGCACCTACACAAGTTGGCAAGGGTATTCGCCATCATGCCAAATTTCCTCAGCTGCCTGAGGTAGACGAGACGTTCTTGGCCCTTTGTAACCAGTGCGTCCACATGAAAAGTCCAAGCTTGTTGTGGATGATCACTCCCAGGAGCTTGACAGTCTCCACTTGTTCTACCTCTGTGCTGTTAATGTGTAGTGGGGCACGAGTAACATCCCACCGAAAGTCAATAATGAGCTCCTTGGTTTTGCCGGCATTGAGTGCTAGGTTGTTCTCAGTGCTCCATTTTTCCAAGTCTTCCACCTCCCATCTGTAGTCTGTTTTGTTGCCATCTGAGATTCGACCGACTATGGTGGTGTCATCAGTGAACTTGTAAATGGCATTATTGTGGTATTTGGTGACACAGTCATGGGTATACAGGAATACAGTAGGGGGCTGAGTATGGACCCCTAGGGTGCTCCAGTGTTGAGTGTTAGTGACCATGAAATATTATCCCCAATCTTCACTGATTGTGGCCTGTGGGTCAGGAAACTGAGGATCCACTTGCAGAGAGTGGGCCTTAGTCTGAGATCACTAAGTTTAGTAATCAGTCTCGAGGGGATAATAGTGTTGAAGGCTGAACTGTAGACAATGAGTAGGATTCTTACGTAGCTGTTCTTGGTGTCAAGATGTTCTAGGGAGGAGAGAAGGGCAAGTGATATGGCATCTGATGTGGATCTGTTGGTCCAATAGGCAAATTAGAGTGTGTCAAGAATAGTGGAGAGGCTGGAGTTGATTAATGCCATGACCATCCTTTCAAAGCACTTCATGACCATCGAAGTTAGGGCCATTGGGCGGTAGTCATTGAGACATGCTGCATGAGCCTTCTTAGGCACAGGGATGAAGTTGGCCCTCTGGAAACAGGCAAGGACAGTGGCCTGCTGCAGGGAGAGGTTGAAGATGTCAGAGAAAGTCTCTGCCAGTTGATCTGCGCATGCTCTTAGAGCCCGGCCTGGTACTCCGTCAGGTCCCATTGCTTTCCTTGGATTCACTCAAAGGAAAACTGATCTGTTAGGATAGGTTCATCAGGATTTGTCAGAATAGTTGTTACCTTGCAATTGAAATTCTTCACAAAGCAAGCATTGAAGGCATTTAGACGATCTGGGAGGGATGTGTCATCGTCTGCTATCTTGCACTGTCTCTTTTTAGAACCTGTGATGTCATTCAGTCCTTGCCATCATCGCCCGGTGTCAGTCTGGGTCTCTAGTTTGGATCGGTATTGGTCTTAATGGCTCTGCGAAGGTCATACTTGGATTCCTTTATATTTGAGTGAGTCTCCTGATCTGAAGGCCTCGTGCCTGGATTTTAGCAGGTTCTGATTCATCCAGGGTTTCCTGTTGGGGAACACCCAGAATGACTTCCTCGATATGCAGTCCACCACACACTTGCTGGTAAAGTCTGTGACGGTGGTGGCGTACTCGTCCAAGGGACCTGCGGACTGTTTGAACATGGCCCAATCAGCACCGGCTAAAAAATGAGGTCTGCAGATGCTGGAGATCACAGTTGAAAATGCGTTGCTGGTTAAAGCGCAGCAGGTCAGGACCGGAGTTGATCCTCTACCTCCTCCGACCAGCACTCGACCTGTATCCGCGAGGGGGTCTCCTGCTTGCGCTTTTGCCTGGAATCTGGAAGAAGAAACACAACATTGTGGTCAGAGTTCCCGAAATGAGGGTGGGGGATGGAGCTACATGTATTCTTAAATGTTATGAACTTCATCAACTTTTACACCATTGTTGCGGAAAGAGAGATGTTGGGTGGACTCTGTTTTAGTCGAGAGTGTGCCGCTGGAAAAGCATAGCAGGTCAGGCAGCATCTGAGGAGTAGGAGAATCGACATTTCAGGCATAAGCCCTTTATCCGGACTCCATTTTAGTCAGGCTGTCTTGATGAATCAAACAACTAAGGTTAGAAATTCAAAAGGAGGTTGGAGGAGGGTGAAAGGCAGCAAGAGGAATGTCAAGCAGCACAGCACTTTGGGTAAAAAAGAGCAGTGTGGGGTCAAGAAATGAACCTGCAAGTAACCTTTGTGATTTGTATCAAGGACACCCAATTCCGTAGGTATGCAACATTGCTCTGTCACTCAGAGATATTCTGCTTTTATTTAAGTTTTCTAACCAAAGTAGATGACTTATAACATTACCGCATTGTATTTTAATTTCAGCATCTGCCATGTTCTTGCTGATCCCCCAAAGAGTTAGAGTCACAGAGACGTACAGCATGGAAACAGACCCTTCGGTCCAACACGTCCATGCCGACCAGATATCCCAATCCAATCTAGTCCCACCTGCCAGCAGCCGGCCCATATCCCTCCAAACCCTTCTTATTCATATACCCATCCAACTGCCTCTTAAATGTTGCAATTGTAACAGCCTCCACCGCTTCCTCTGGCAGCTCATTCCATACACATACCACCCTCTGTGTGAAAAGGTTGCCCCTTAAATCACTTTTATATCTTTCCCCTCTCACCCTAAACCTATGCCCTCTAGGTCTGGACTCCCTGACCCCAGGGAAAAGACTTTGCCTATTTATCCTATCCATGCCCTTCATGATTTTGCAAACCTCTATAAGGTTTACCTCAGCCTCCGACGCTGCAGGGAAAACAGCCCCAGCCTGTTCAGCCTCTCCCTATAGCTCAAATCCTCCAACCCTGGCAGCATCCTTGTAAATCTTTTCTAAACCCTTCGAAGTTTCACAACATCTTTCCGATAGGATTGATGTAAATCTGCAGCCTCTTTATTCCCTTCTCATCTAACTTTGTGTCATCATAACTATTGCCTTTTCAGCAAATTTTCAATATTTTGAAGAAAAGTTATACATTGTACAAAAAGAGAATCAATATAAGAAAAACTGGTAATCTATAGGCAAATGTCAAAGCTCAAACCCCCCTGTTTTTACAGTTTTCGAAGGAGCACTTTTGCAGGTGCGATATGTCAGATGTGATATTAAACAAAGACCAACCTTCCCTGTCAAATTGACATAGAAGAATCTGTGGCTCTGTTTTGAAGGAGTGTGGGAGTTTGTCCTTGTTTCCTAGCAAGTGGTTATCCTTCACTCAGTAATGCCGAAGAAAGGATATTGGGTCATTGTCAGCATTTTATTTTTGGGAGTTTTAGCTACACAAATTGGCTGTGGTGTTTCCTACATTACATCCATGACTTCAGTACAAAGTACCTACTTGACTCATCCTTCTAGTGGGAGAGACCACGCCATGACACCCTGCCCAAAGTTTCATTCGGATCAGTGCCATTTCCATGGTCCACCGTCTACGAGGTCCAAGTCAGGACTATGATGGAACAGCCACGTAAGAATCCTACTTGCCTGGATATAATTTGCACCCCAATATGTCAACATTTTTATGCACAGGTTCGAACAATACTACTTCTCTATGCAGGATCTCCAACCAACATTATACACCAGGTACATTGACGACATTTTCTTCCTCTGGACCCATGGCGAGGAGTCACTGTTAAAACTACATAGTGACATCAACAAGTTTCATCCCACCATCAAACTCACCATGGATTACTCTCGACTATCTGTCTCATTCTTGGACACATGCATCTCCATCAAGGATGGACACCTCAGCACTACACTCTACCGCAAACCCACAGACAACCTCACAATGCTACACTTCTCCAGCTTTCACTCAAAACATATTAAAACAGCCATCCCCTATGGACAAGCCCTACGTGTACACCGGATCTGCTCAGATGAGGAGGAACGTGACGGACACCTGGAAGTACTCAAGGATGCCCTCACAAGAATGGGGTACGATGCCCAACTCATCGACTGCCAGTTCTGACATGCCCCAGCAAGGAACCATGATGACCTCCTCAGGAGACAGACATGTGCTGCAACCGACAGGGTACCCTTCGTGGTTCAGTATTTCCCAGGAGCTGAAAAACTACGCCACGTTCTTCGTGACCTGCAACACATTATCAATGAGGATCAGCACCTCACCAAGACCTTCCCCACACCTCCACTACTTGCCTTTAAACAACCGCCAAACCTTAAACAGATCATTGTTCGTAGCAAGCTGCCTTGCTCTCAGGACAATTCCATACAACCCTGTCACGGTAGGCGCTGCAAGACATGTCAGAGTGTGGACATAGGTACCACCATTATGTGTGGGGACACCTCCTACCTTGTACATGGCAGGTACTCATGTGACTCAGCCAATGTTGTCTATCATATACGTTGCAGGCAAGGATGCCCTGAGGCATGGTACATTGGGGAAACGGAGCAAAGGCTACTACAACGGATGAATAGGCACCGCACAACAATCAACAGACAGGAGAGTTCTCTCCCAGTTAGGCAACACTTCAGTGGTCCAGGACATTCGGCCTCAGACCTTCGGGTAACCATCCTCCAAGGCGGACTTCAGGACAGACAGCAGTGAAAAGTGGCCGAGCAGAGGCTGATAGCTAAGTTCGGTACCCATAGGGAGGGCCTCAACTGGGACCTTGGGTTCATATCACATTACAGGTGACCACTATTGCACTATACATACACACACACACATACACACACACTTCTACACACATATTCTCTCTTTCTCTCTCTCTCTCTCACTCTCACACGCACTCCTATACACACATATACATGGACACACATACACAGATGCGCACACAGACACCCACCCTTACAGAAACACACACTCCCACACTCTCACATGCACCCCCTAACAGACTTAAGACACAGTACACTCACTAACCCTAACCCTAACCCACGAGGAGGTTGAACAGTTCATCAACTTTACTAACACCTTCCATCCCGACCTGAAATTCACCTGGACTGTCTCAGACTCCTCCCTCCCCTTCCTAGACCTTTCCATTTCTATCTCGGGCGACCGACTCAACACAGACATCTATTATAAACCGACTGACTCCCACAGCTACCTGGACTACACCTCCTCCCACCCTGCCCCCTGTAAAAACGCCATCCCATATTCCCAATTCCTTCGTCTCCGCCGCATCTGCTCCCAGGAGGACCAATTCCAACACCGCACAACCCAGATGGCCTCCTTCTTCAAGGACCGCAGATTCCCCCCAGACGTGATCGACGATGCCCTCCACCGCATCTCCTCCACTTCCCGCTCCTCCGCCCTTGAGCCCCGCTCCTCCAACCGCCACCAAGACAGAACCCCACTGGTTCTCACCTACCACCCCACCAACCTGCGCATACAACGTATTATCCGCCGCCATTTCCGCCACCTCCAAACGGACCCCACCACCAAGGATATATTTCCCTCCCCTCCCCTATCAGCGTTCCGCAAGGACCACTCCCTTCGTGACTCCCTTGTCAGATCCACACCCCCCACCAACCCAACCTCCACCCCCGGCACCTTCCCCTGCAACCGCAGGAAATGTAAAACTTGCGCCCACACCTCCACACTCACTTCCCTCCAAGGCCCCAAGGGATCCTTCCATATCCGCCACAAGTTCACCTGTACCTCCACACACATCATCTATTGCATCCGCTGCACCCGATGTGGCCTCCTCTATATTGGTGAGACAGGCCGCTTACTTGCGGAACGCTTCAGAGAACACCTCTGGGCCGCCCGAACCAACCAACCCAATCACCCCGTGGCTCAACACTTTAACTCCCCCTCCCACTCCACCGAGGACATGCAGGTCCTTGGACTCCTCCACCGGCAGAACACAACTACACGACGGCTGGAGGAGGAGCGCCTCATCTTCCGCCTGGGAACCCTCCAACCACAAGGTATGAATTCAGATTTCTCCAGCTTCCTCATTTCCCCTCCCCCCACCTTGTCTCAGTCGGTTCCCTCAACTCAGCACCGCCCTCCTAACCTGCAATCCTCTTCCTGACCTCTCCGCCCCCACCCCACTCCGGCCTATCACCCTCACCTTGACCTCCTTCCACCTATCCCACCTCCATCGCCCCTCCCCCTAGTCCCTCCTCCCGACCTTTTATCTCAGCCGGCTTGGCTCTCTCTCTCTTATTCCTGATGAAGGGCTTATGCTCGAAACGTCGAATTCTCTATTCCTGAGATGCTGCCTAACCTGCTGTGCTTTGACCAGCAACACATTTGCAGCTGTGATCTCCAGCATCTGCAGACCTCATTTTTTACTCACTACACACACACAAACACTTTCTCACACTCACAACCCCCAACCCCAGACAGACAAAGACCCACATGCGCACACATATTTTGTGGGGTGAATTTGTACTTGCAGGGTTACATTGGACTTTGCTCAAAAACTGCATGAATTCATGTAAAACTCCATTATCTCACTTTTTAGGTTAGGATCAATCTAAACATCATAGCATAGACAGAGAACACAGGGGGCTAACACCTTCAACATATTGTCTAGCTATCACCCATTGTTAACAGCTAACCTGAGAATGCAACTTTTGAAAAAAGGTTTTGTGATTTACACATGAAAGAAGTGAAACTATCATGGTGTTCAAACAGATGAAAGACTCAACAGACAATCAATTTTTCAATGTATAATTTCAGTTACATCACATTGTAAATTTTTTCTATAAATTCTGTGTGTTAGAATTGAGCCCTCCTCTATCACCTGATGAAGGAATGATGCTCCGAAAGCTAGTGTGCTTCCAATTAAACCTGTTGGACTATAACCTGGTGTTGTGTGATTTTTAACTTTGCCTGGATATGTTCAGTTCCAACAACACTCAAAAAGCATGATACCATCCATTGCAAAACAGCTGCTTGATAAATACCACATCCAGTCTGATTTGAAAATATACTGTCCTTCCTTCAGAATTGTTGGGTCAGATTCCTGGAACTCCCTCCTTGATGACATTGTGTGTCTATCTATAGCACGTGGACTGCAGTAGTTCAAGAAGGCAGTGGTCATGCTTCATAGTGTCTCAAACTCAGTCTGTCAATCTCAGTGACTCACCCTCCCCCACAAATCGGCATATTCCCTTCTTGGTTGCCCTCACTGTCAATACCATTAACTGTGACCTTCACTATGTTTCCACCCAACCCATTTACAAAACTTTTCATCTTCCCCACTTTAATCCCTCCCCCACCCAGTCCCAGGTGTACCAGGTTAACATGACAAACAAAATACCTCCATCAAAGCCAAGGTAGTGTTGACCTTATATGACCCCACATACATTACCCTTTCCGTCTCATTCTATATCAACACCACCCTTAAATGTTGCATTGTCTGTTTTCACAATGATTGTCCCCTTTCTATTTCAGCATGCTGTTTCCAATCACTAGAATTGACTTCCTGAATTTGTCTATCTCAGCAGCAGCCCCTGATGTACTCTGCTTGACTTTCATTGAGTTGACCCCAAGAATGACCATTGCCACCCTCATGACTAACTTTTATGGAAAGCAGTAGGGACTGCTGACCAACCAGACCCTTGACCAATATCTGTGCAAATCCCCAACTGATCTACTGCAACTCTGTGAGCTGGTGATAGTGGACCTGTCAGACTGAATTTGGCCCAACTCCCTGTTTGTTATGACACTGACACCCTGGCTGTAACCAAGGAGCCAACTGACTGTGTCTAAGGCACTGGATAGTCATCAGACTCTGCCCTGACTTAATGTGTCCAGACCATCTGATTGAAGGTTAGAACATAAGAAACAGGAATAGGAACATCACATTTGACCCCATTCCTCTTGTGCACTGTTTAGTGCCAGTGCAACTTAGCCATCAGTTCTTATTCTTTAAATATCTGCTGTGATCTATGTTTCATAGTTTTGACCATGCACACTCTCACTCACGAGAAGAAAGTGAGGACTGCAGATGCTGGAGATCAGAGCTGAAAATGTGTTGCTAGAAAAGCACAGCAGGCCAGGCAGCATCCAAGGAACAGGAGAATCGACGTTTCGGGCATAAGCCCTTCAGGAAGAAGGGCTTATGCCCGAAACGTCGATTCTCCTGTTCCTTGGATGCTGCTTGGCCTGCTGTGCTTTTCCAGCAACACATTTTCAACACTCTCTCTCACACTCACATTCACATTCACACTCTCCCTTTCACATACACTCTCTCTCTCTCTCTCTCACTCTCACACGTCTCTCACTCTCACACGTCTCTCACTCTCACACAGACACAAACACACACATCCTCTCTCTCATACACATACCCTCTATCTCTCTCTCTCTCCCTCTCTCACACACGCACCCCTCCCCCAAACACACACACACACACACACACACACACACACACACGTCTATGGGGTGAATTTGCATTTGTAGATATATCCTACTTTATTTACAAAGCATATGATCTGTAGATAATCAATGTGGCATTTTATAAGTTTCTAGTTTGGAAGTAAAACCAGTCTGACTCCAGGTTGAGACAAAAACAGATTCAAAACAAGGCCTCATGCCTACAATGTATTGTCTTGCCTGAGATGTCAACTTTACACTAATAAAACCTTAAGTTATCTTGCAGCAGTAACTTTTAAGAAATTCTGGTATTTGCATATTAATCAATTTAAACTTGCATCTCCATTCTTACTGATTAAACACATAATAACCATCTAGGTTTGTTCAATACATTTTCATTAGTTTTATGACCCTTTGATCTTTTACTAATAAATTCTGTGTCTGATGTATTCTATCTCACTAGCTGCCTGAGAAAGGAGCGGGGCTCCAAAAGCTCAAATAAACCTGTTGGACTATAATCCATTAAAGTGTGATTTTTTTTTTGACGGTGGATTAAAGTTGACTTGCTAAGGAATTAGTCACCTTTTTCCTGTGGTGTAAATGGCTGTGATGATTTTATATTCTTGCGTTTGGTGCAAGACAAAAAGCATTGACTAAATGTCTCTCCTTTCAGCAAAATTCAATGAGTTATTAGTTTTAAAAATATTGGAGATACAGGGAAAGGCTGCAGTTCTGGGCAGGGTGATTAAAAACTGGAGGTTGTGTGATCAAACATTCAGGAATAGGTTCAGTCAGAGATGGTAACCCAAGCATCGTGCATATGCAGAATTGGGTCTTCAAGTATGCAAATTGCCTCTGCCTTCTTAAAGTTTGGAAAAAGTGAGTCCGTAAAAGGAAATTAAAGCCTATCTATTTTTCTGTTTTAACAGTTTCTGCATGACGCCGGGGCAGCTTGTTTTTCAAAAATATTATTTTATTTGCAGAGAAAGCTCTGAACTCCTTGCCATAAAAATGTGGTTTTCAGGCTCAAATACTTAAGTACAATTGTCAAGCTTCTGCCTCAGGGTGTCTTTTCAGCCATAAAATGGATTATTGCCCTCTGCAAGTTTTTATAAATATCACATCATGGAGAAGGTTACTTGTGCACAGCCAAGATTGCATCCAGAGAAATCCTACTTAATGCATAACCTATTGGACAAGCAACCTCATGCTTAGAACAAGATTATGATGAGACATTAGTTAGTACAACATAACTTGTGATGTTGTAAGGATTATGAAGAACAAGTCACAATCTGAATCTGAAAGATACAAAATATTTTGTTGCAAAGGTCGCTGGAGATTTGTGAGCTGAAATTGAAAAGTTTAAAAAATTAGCCTGGGTCTACACAGAACAGGTTATGTTTACTTTAGAAGTTGAATTTCCAACCCAGGTGGTTTATTGGTTGACTGCCGTTAACAAATTTATAAAATTTGAATTCGTTTTTCACACAATTAGAATGATCACCTCTTAACCTTTTTGTCAGAGCATTTTCTCAAGCTTCTGATATGAGCTTACATGCTATTTTGGTCTATTCTACTTTCCCCAAAGTGCCAGAGGCAAAGTAGAGGAAATAGGGGAAAAGGTACAAAAGATGTACCACTTTGCAGCATATCCATATTGCACTTTGCCACTGCAATAGCTCTTGAATTTTTTCTATACACAGCCTTTATTAACCAAGGAAAAAGGTCTACATCGTGGGAAATATACTTTATCAGATGTATACGTGAGGTGTTCATGTTGCCTTCTTTTCACCCATTAAATTTTCTTCTCCCTCTCCCAGATCATTGCTATCCTTTGACTTCTTGAGGTAAAAAGCAAGACAGAAGGTTTTGCCGACATATGTCGTCATAGTCAAATATGATAAATGATGTTACATTTATATAGTATCCAGTCTCAGGATATTTCAAAACATTCTATAGCCAACAAAATGCTTTTGACATGTAATCACAGCTGTAATGTGATGAACACAGTAGTTAATTTGCGAATAGTGATAACCTTTACAAATAGGAATGTGATGACGATGTGTTTAGTGAAGATGTTTGAGTGCTATTGGCAAGAAGACTGCAGAGAATCCCATGCCCTAACTTCCCCCAATTACTTTTCTTCCAGTTGTGCCATAGAGTAATTTTATGTCTATTTGACATCCTAGTCATCATCAGGCGTCATTGGACACAAATCAAGAGTGACAATCTTGACTAGTTGTCTTTACACAAATAAATGATTTTTTTTGTATAAAACCTGCAAAACTCCAGCTCAAATTTATTTAATTAACATTAACATCCAAATAAATTTTGGGTTTTCCTTCACTGAATTATTGTATGAATGTCTTAGAAATCCTGTTGGTGACTACTATTTACTAGCCTCTATATTACCTATATGTTTGGAGTGAACTATTTTCTGTTTCTAAGCTTCATGCTTGACTTGAGAAATGTCTTCATTTACTCAGCTGATTTACAGTTAAGACCCTGAAAACCAGTGAAGTGTTCCTTGCAGCTACTCCTCTCATACAGTGACAGATCACCTCAGAAATGCACAATAAGCTAATGTGCACTCAAGCAGCACAGGTACCTGATTAATTTACAAAAAGGAAAATAAATATTGAAAATGGTGATCATTAAGTGACAAAGGAGCAATTGCTTTTTGCAGCGTTGTCACAAAATTTTAAGTGCTGAAATACCAAGGTACCATTTTCAGCCATCCCTATGTATTACTCTTTTACCCAATTAAGACCAATCTGGGAGGAGTATTTTGAGTAAAAAAATCACATCAGTCTGATTCTGGGTCGCAATTAACAAGTGCACAAAGTTTGAAATAGACCATCTGTTTACTACAGAGTGTGTGCTCTTGTCAGTGGGCCAATTTCCATAAGCAGCCCACTGAATGGGAGAGCTAGAAGCTGTATTTTTGATAAGTGGGCAGGCTTTGGGTAGGTTTTTGGAAGATATAGAAAGTGGAGGGGGATAGTAGTCCACTTATGAGAGCTGAGCCGTTAGGGTACAGTATTCCTGTGCTTCTTTTCCCAGTTTCATAGGGAATGTTTCTAAAAACATTCCTCAATAATGTTGTAAGTGATAACCACAAGAGCCATTAAATCCTGCAGATGGCATGACTTTCATCCCTCTCGTAGGTTCTAGCAAGCAGATCCTCAACTGACGTTTAACATATTTGCATAGGCCTATTGTTTATTTTAGGCACCCCTCTGAGATGCCTAAAAACAAGCCCTATGAATTTAGCAGCAGGACTGACGTAAATGCAGATTCATCATGAAGGTCGTCTTGAGGCTGTGCAGTAATCTGTAGACAGGCTGCATACGAGTTATTAAAGTATTGCGCTTGCTTACCTAGTGTGTCGCTGGTTGCCAGTGGTAGGATGTCAGATGGGTAGATGGTCAGGTCAGGGTGACAAGTAGATAATTCATTAGCTTGTGAGGAATAAGATGCCATTTAAGTAGAGTCATGGGGTAAGGTGTCTGATAAGTAGGGAGTAGAGTGCCAGGTGGATAGGAAGGCTGGGGTACAAGGTGACAAGATAAATGATGCAGTGTTTATGAGTAGGTCAGTGAGGGTTGAAGAAAGATAGGTGAGTGGAGAGAAGGGGCCAGATCAGTCAGGTATGGCAGGGACGACAGGGAGGGGGAGTCAGGTCAGGAGTGATGGTGTGGGTAGTGACTCTGTCATGGTGAGTTGATTCTGGCAGGGGACATGGGGTAGTTGGTTTTCATCTGGTAACAGAATGTCAGGTCTGTACCAGGGGCTGGTGGGTGGATGTGAACCTAGTCAGGAAATTTCAATAGCATAAGTACTGCTCTTTAGGCATTTTCATTGTTGTAGACCCTGTTTCAAAAGCAAAGTACTTTTTCAAAATGCCGACTCTACTTCTGTCCAAGCGGGATGGTCAGAGTTAGGCAGCTCTGTTTAAAGGTTCCTCTAGTGGCCATGTTTTCCCACATGCTTTGTGGCCTATGTTTCTTACCTTTTCATTGATTCCTGCTGCTACTGTCTAAGTGCATAGTGCAGATACTGGAAGGCCTTCCCACTGGTCTAAATGCCCGTGTTATAAAAGCTGCCTTCACAGAAAATTGATTTACTTGCATCTGACTTCTTGGCCAATAAGAGACATACTGGGTATATGCTGCAGGTCCATTGGATGCTGCTTATGAAGATGCAAAAGAGTAAAGTCTTGCTACAACTAATTTTTGAGATTCAGATACCTTATTTAATCAATGTTTATCTGACATTTAAGGTATTTCAAAGCATAATCAGCTACTTTTTCTGTTGGAAGTAAAAATATTAAGTCACCTTGCAGTCAGTTGTCCTATACAAAACTGGGGTAATGATAATGATCTTTTTGATGTCAAAATCAGGAGAGGAAATAAATATTGTAACTATCACTAGAGACAAAAGTGCTAGGAAAACTAATGGGGCTGAAAACTGATAAACCCCTGGACCTGATGGGATGCATTCTAGGATATTAAAGGAAATAGCTGCAGCAATACTGGATGAATTGGTAATAATCTTCCAGAATCCTTAGATACTGGAAAAGTACTAGAGGTTTGGACAACTACCAATATAACATCTTTATTTAAAAGAAGGAGACAAGAACAGGTTCATGTTCCTTAGCCAGTTAGCTTAACATCTGGTATTGGGAAAATATCTGTTATAAAGGAAGTATTAACAGAGTACTTATGAATACATAATACATAACATGCTGAGTCAGCTTGGCCATGTGAAGGGGAAATTATGCCCGACAAATTCATTAAAATTCTTTGAGGAGGTAGCAAGTTGGATAGATAAACGGGAAGCAGTGAATGTGGCATTTGAATTTCCAGAACACATTTGATTAGGTACCATACATGAGGCTATTTAATAAGGACGGAACCCATGGTGATGGAGGTGTATATCAGGATAGATAGAAGGTTAACTAATAGAAAATGTTAAGTTGGGATAAGGAGGTCATTTACAGGATGGCAACCTGTAAGAGTGCCACAGAGATCAGTGCTGAGGTCTCAGTTACTTACAACATCTGGTAATGACTTGGATGGGGAATGTGAATGTACTCTAGCCAAGATTGCAGATGTCACAAAGATAGATGGGGAGGCAACTGGTGAGGATGGCACAGAGACTGCAAAGGGATATGGACAGGTTTAGTGAGTGGGCAAAAACTTGGCAAATGGAGTATAGTGTGAGGTGATGCAGTTTGGTAGGATGAATAGAGGAGCTGAATACAGCAAACCTTTTAGTAACTGCCACTTGCGGGACCAAGAGTGTGCTGGTTGATCAAATATTCTGATTGATGAAGAGGTCCACATAATCAATGTATAAAAACACACTAATAATAGAAAAGTAATGCAAGGAGTACGCACATTGCTGTTATATTTTACTTATAGCATAAATCACTTCAATAATAATGCAACTTATTTGGTCGGTATGGACCAGTTTGGGCCAAAGGTCCTGTCTCTGTGGTGTAGGCCTCTAAACTATGCCTTGAAAAAAACTCACTGGCAAAGAAACTTCTCACCCTAACCCTCAAATGACTACTCGGACACCATGATACTACAGTAAACTTATGGTATTTCAGGTATATAATTTTAGCTGGTTTATCAAGAATGCCAATTCACAAGCTGCTGGTTAAAGCTAAGTTTGCTGTATTATTTAAATGGCGAAAGAGAGCTGCAGCACTGAAAGATTTGGGAGTCCTGAAGAATGAAACATAAGCTAGCATCCAGGTTTAGTTTAATGGAGACAGGAAACAAACTGTTGCCTTAATTTCAAAGGGAATAGAGAATAAAAATAAGGAGGTCTTACCAAAACTAGATTTAACAAGACCACACTGAGGAAATTGTGACCTGTTCTGGTCCCCTTGTCTATTAGAAAAGAACACAGAATCCTTACTGTTCCTACTTTGGCCTAACAAGTCCACACTGACCCTCTGAAGAGTAACCCACCCAGATCCACTTCCCTATTCTATTGCTCAACATGTACCCCTGACTAATGCGCCTAACCTATACGTCTCTGAACATTATGGGCAATTTAGCATGGCCAATTCACCTAACCTGCACATCTTTGGATTGTGGGAGAAAACTGGAGTACCTGGAGGAAATCCACACTGATTCGGAGAGAATGTCTGTGTGGTGTTTGTACAGTCACCCAAGGCTGGAATCGAATCCAGGCCTCTGGTGCTGTGAGGCAGCAGTGCTGACCACCAAAGCCACCGTGCCACTGATACTGGAATTGCAGGCAGTCCAAAGGAGGTTCACTGGGTTGATTTCAGGCAAGGAGGCATTTTATTCTGAGGAGAGTTTGAGGTTGGGAATGTACTCATTGCAGTTTAGAAGAATGAGGGTGAGCTTATTGAAGCATGTAAGATTCTTAGGAGAATTGGCAGGGTAGATGTGGAAAAGTTATTTCACCTTGTGGGAGAGTCTTGGAGTAGACGACATAATAGCAGTGAGGGGTCACTCAGTTAGGATTAAGATGAACAGGAATTTCTTCATTCAAAGTATAGTGAATCTGTGGCACTGTTTACCACAGAAAGCTGCTGAGGCTGGTTAAGAATATTCAGGTCTGCGACACAGTTCTATGTAGTAAGGCAATCAAGAATTATGGTGAAAAAGTAGGGAAGTGGAGAGAAGGATGATCAGATCAACCATGATCTCAATTAATGGCAGAGCAGACATGATGGGCTGAATGGTTTACTTGTGCTCTTGCGTCATATCATCTTTTGGTCAAACAACATAAGACGTTATGCTCAGTTGCAACATTTTAAATCACTGCCTACTTTCAGAGTAAAGAAAGCAGAGATTTCAATGTATGGGAGAAATGGCTTAAAACGTTTACAGTATAGAGATGTGTCCCTTCTGCCCAACAGATCCATACCAGTGTTTATGCTCTGCTTGATCTTCCTCGGGGAGAAAGTGAAGACTGCAGATCTGCAGATCTTCCTCCTCTCTTAATCCATCTCCGTCCATTAACGTATCCATCTACTCCTTTCTCCCTCTTGTATTTATCTAGCTTTCCCTTTCTCAGAGAAAATGTTTTCTTTTTAATTCCTTATTGGATATATTAACGGCTAATTTTTGGTTCCGAGCTTTGGATACCTGGAGAGATAGAAAACGGTTTCACTCTTAATCCACTGAACCCTTCAGAATGTTCAAAACCTTGAGCAGATCACTGCTTAGTCTTCTCCTTTCTACATTAAAAAAGACATCAATCCCATCAGGTTTTCTTGTTTGGCGATACTTTCTCAGGTCTGGTCCTGTCCTTTGCTCCTTTCCCAGTGCTTCACTTACCAGCCTTTGTGGACGCTGGGGTCTAGGCTGATATTGATGCTTTGTCCTGCCTGGGATCATTTATATTTCTCCTTTCAAAGTGCTTAACTCTTTTCCCATTAAACATTCTTCTGGTTTCTGCCTCAAATTGCCATATTTAATCAATTACCTCATTGCCTAAAAGCTCTTCAATCAAAAACCTTCCTTTTATTCTTCTCCCTAGTGCTTCTTGTGATAATCCTTCATGTCCTCCCTCATTCATCTATTCATCCATCACTGGAACGATCAATCACTTTTTACCTTTACTAAATTCCCAGGTTCCTCTCACTCTTCATTTGCTGAGGCTGTTCATCTCAGTTTTGATCTCACTCTCCATGCTGCTATAATAAAATTGTAGAAAGTGCTGGAGAAACTCAGCAGAACCGGCTGACCTGTGGAGAGAGAAGATGATAAGAAATAAGAACAGGAGTAGACCATTCGGCGCCTCAAGCGTGCTTCGCCATTCAATATTTCATGGTTGATCTGACATTCGTCATGTCCACATCGCTCCCCTTTTCCCATAACCCTTGATTCACTTAACAGAGATAACATTTAAAGTCTAATGGCGTCTTCAGAACTCGAGCATCCGTGGTTTTTTTTAAGCAGCTGCTGCTGTTGGACCTGTCAAAAATGTTGATTCCCAAACACGTCGTGTTCGTCAGTTGCCCTGACTTTCCTCCCTTTTACAAGTATTCTCCATACCTAAATGCATTGTAACCCTCTTGATCCCTGCTTCTCCCAAATGATACTAACAGGAAGCATGCTGAGGGCTTGGTAACTGCAAGCTGTCCTTGTGGAGTCAAACTGAAAGGATTCTCCTCCTGCCTCCCGTGTTTGGCTACTTTAGCTGTTCCAGGAAATTTGGACACAGGGTACAGAACGTCACCCAAATGCTCAATAGATCAGACCTCCCAGCACGATTACTGGCAACATTCTGCTGGCCATCCACTGAAAGGATAAGAACTGCAGATACTATAAATCAGAAACAAAAACAGAGATTGATGGAAAAGCTCAGCAGGTCTGCAGCATCTGTGGAGAGAAATCAGAGTTAACATTTCAGGTCGAGTGACCCTCCCTTGATCATGTCTGACAATGGGTGACTCAACCCTAAATGTTAACTCTGATTTCTCTCCACAGATGCTGCCAGACCTGCTGAGCTTTTACAGAAATTTCTGTTTTGTCCCTGAAAGTCTTGCTTTCCACCAGCTGCGAAGGTCACTGGGTTTTACACCAATTTCTGTCAAGCATTTATTATTTTATATCTTTTTTATTTGTCAGATCCTTGTAAACTAAATGAACCATGGAATTTGAGCCATGTAAAGGTTTTTGAAAAATTAATTTAAGACTGATTTGAGAAGTTAAACAAGAGACTCTATCTCTCGACATTAAGGAAGAAATCAGTTACCATCCCAATTAATTTCGCTTTGTTCCAAATGTCACTAAAATGAATATTGTCTTCACATGACAAGGCAGAAGCCTATGGAGCTATTTAGTTTCCCATTACACTGGTGGTAGAAGGGCTTATAATGCAGTTATAAGCATCTGTCCTACTTAACCCTGGAACCTAACAAATTAATGCCCAGTTGGTTTAATCTCATTTGAACCCATTTACTTTTCAACTTTGAATCTTCTCCCTGTGCCTCTGCTTTTCTGCAATTACATTTTGCCCTGTTCCTTCCCTTCTTCTGAAGGGACTGCCTCATGTTAGGTACAAATGTTAGAGGTTTTGCCAATTCTTTTAGTTATAGCTCAAGTTGGTTATTAATCTAGAGAGTGAGCATGAGCAAGCTGTTCTACTCTCATCTAATCTCTACGTTTTATGCATGCAATTTACTCCATGAGTCCTGGATCCAAGTAAAGGAAGTCTGTTTGATTTTGAGCCATTCTAGTTTTTAATCTGTTGATGCGGAGTGGGGGCTGGGGGAGGGGGCGATCATCTTTTCAATCACACACTGGCTAAGCGACTTGATTTGTTTTGGATGAGTGAACACGTGAGACTCTTAATCTTGTGACTTAAGTATTGGGGTTCTAGCTTTGCAATTGATTATCCATTTGTGAAACTGCTTCCCAGCTGTTAATGTTTCCATATGGAGTTGTCTTCTGTAATGTTACCATTTCTGTGCAGAGTGTCTTTGTTTAATAGTGAACGTTACTGTGCCTTGTTGTCAATCGAGAACCTTAGCTGAGCAATTAATAACAATTAAGAGCTTCATCCAGCCATCTGCGGCAGTGCAGTGACTGTGCAGGAAGCTGGTAAAGCATCACTGGCAGCTTTGCTTGTGGGCTTCCAGGAACATTCCTCCTTGTTAGGTACTCAGAGCTTGATTGAAGGATCCGTTGTCAGGGAGAGGGAGCACCAGCTGAGAATCTAACCCTCCCTGCCCTTGTGGCCAAACCCTGTTCCACACCTCTCCACCCCCACAACCTGTACCCAATGCCACTCTCATTCTGCCTTCACTTAATGGTGACCTGGGTTCCTCGCCGATTCCTAGACTTGCGGATGCATTGCAACCACTGCAGTGCCTGGTGCTACCTGCATTGAACTTCTGGCCTCTGAGAAGGCCTGGATTTCCACCTCCAGGTTCTTGTTCCTAGACAAGTTCTGAGACTGGCTGTGTAAGTACAGGGCTGGCACTTAATGCCAAAGAAGGCAACAAAGGGTACTCATTGACTCACCAGCCAGCAAGTATTGGCTGGATTAATTACCAACCATGGTCAAAAAGAACAGAGGCACCAAATTGTTTTCATTAGATCAAATGCTCTCTAGGTTTTCTCCTAACCTAATAACTGATTTATTGAAGAGAAAAATCCATTGTGATAACAACTAAAGAGAACTCTTTACTTCTTGTTCAAATATTTTCAGAATATTGTTGATGCCTCCTTACCCAATAGATCTCAAAAGAGTTATTTCAGTCAATTGAGAACTGCATCTGTTAGATCTGTAGTGATGATTTTTCAGGTACATGTATCCACAACTAGATATTGATTAATTATGTGTCAATAAGCTGATTTAAAATGAAATATGTTTAAGTGAACAATTTATTTTCATCTTCTGGTTCTCTTCAATTATCTCTTCTGGGGGTGATGACTCATGTTTGGCTCTAACAATGCAGTACAAGTAGGCATTCTTCACCCTTGAGATTTGACTGTTTTACTGTGTGTATCACTGAGCAGCTCTTACATGCTGATTTCCTGAGATCGGGTAGCTGAAAAGATCAAGATTGAAAGATTTAATCTGAGGGGAGTGATTGAAATTAGTTTGAAGGAAACAGTAGGAGGGAGGGAGGGAGGTCTCATTTTGGCCTTATCACTTCATTCCAATACTTCTGGGGCTGCCCAAGATCTGTCACCACCTTCTACTCTGTGCAGGGGTTGCTAGTTTAACTTGAACAGATGTGAGAAAAATGGCTTTGATTCCATCCTTCCACAACAGCATATGCAACAGGAAAAAGAGAGATGGATCAGGATAATCTTGATGGTCACAGATGGTGAAGTGGCAGATGTCAGATTTTTGAGTGGTGAGATAACGACCAGCTTCACTTACCCATATCCCTGCTATTTCTCCAGAGATTATAGCAATGGATCTCTATATTCTGTAAATGTTCTATTATCCAGCATCTGTGGGACCAGAAGTGTTTACAAGATAATCAAGAGGTCCATATAACCAATGTAAAAACTCACAGTAAGTCATAGAAATATAATGCAAGGGTATACATATCACTGTTATATTTTATTTGATTGATTGATTTGATTAATTGTCATGTGTGCCTTAGTACAGTGAAAAGCTTTGTTTGTGAGCAGTACAAGCAGCCCATTGTAAGTAAGGACATGCAGATGGCTACTCCTTTGGTTTGGAGGAAGTGGGAGGATTGGAAAGAGAAGTTGTTCAGGGTGAGGACAAGTTCAGTCAGTCGAAGGAGGGTGTCAGTGGAAGGGTACTGGTTGGTACGGCGGGAAAGGAAGAAGCGGAGGGGTTTGAGTCCTTCGTGATGGGGGATGGAGGTGTACAGGGACTGGATGTCCATGGTGAAAATAAGACGTTGGGGACAGGGGAAGTGAAAATCATGGAGGAGGTGGAGGGCGTGGGTGGTGTCTCGAACATAGGTGGGGAGTTCTTGGACTAAGGGGGACAGGACCGTGTTGAGGTATGCAGAGATTAGTTCTGTGGGGCAGGAGCAGGCTGAGACAATGGGTCGGCTGGGGCAGTCAGGTTTGTGAATTTTGGGCAGGAGGTAGAAACGGGCGGTGCGGGGTTGTGGGACTATGAGGTTGGAGGCGGTAGATGGGAGATCCCCTGAGGTGATGAGGTTATGGATGGTCTGGGAGATGATGTTTTAGTGGTGGGAGGTGAGGTCATGGTCAAGGGGGCAGTAGGAGGAGGTGTCCGCGAACTGGCATTTAGCCTCAGCGCCAAACTACTACCGCGCCTCCCTTGTCTGCCGGTTTGATAGTGAGGTTGGGGTTGCAGTGGAGGGCTGCACGTTCCGAGAGTGAGAGGTTGGAGTGGGTGAGAGGGGTGGAGAGTCCCCAACGCCCCAGCTATGCCTGCCTCTTCGTAGGATATGTGGAACAGTCCATCTTTCTCCGCTATATCGATGACTGTATCAGCGCTGCCTCGTGCTCCCACGAGGAGATTGAACAGTTCATCCACTTTACCAACACCTTCCACCCCGATCTCAAATTTACCTGGACCGTCTCAGACTCCTCCCTCCCCTTCCGAGACCTCTCCATTTCTATCTCGGGCGACCGAATCAACACGGACCTTTACTACAAACCGACCGACTCCCACAGCTACCTAGACTACACCTCCTCCCACCCTGCCCCCTGTAAAAACGCCATCCCATACTCCCAATTCCTTCGTCTCCGCCGCATCTACTCCCAGGAGGACCAATTCCAATACCGTACAACCTAAATGGCCTTCTTTTTCAAAGTCCGCAATTTCCCTCCAGACGTGATCGACAATGCCCTCCACTGCATCTCCTCCACTTCCCGTTCCTCCGCCCTTGAGCCCCGCCCCTCCAATCGCCACCAGGACAGAACCCCACTGGTCCTCACCTACCACCCCACCAACCTCCATATACATCGAATCATCCGTCGTCATTTCCGCCACCTCCAAACGGACCCCATCACCAGGAATAAATTTCCCTCCCCTCCCCATCAGCGTTCCGAAAAGACCATCCCGTCCGTGACTCCCTCGTCAGGTCCACATTCCCCACCAATCCAACCTCCACTCCCGGCACCTTCTCCTGCAACCGCAAGAAATGCAAAACTTGCGCCCACACCTCCCCCCGTACTTCCCTCCAAGGCCCCAAGGGATCCTTCCATATCCACCACAAATTCACCTGCACCTCCACACACATCATTTACTGCATCCGCTGCACCCGATGTGGCCTCCTCTATATTGGGGAGACAGACCGCCTACTTGCGGAACGTTTCAGGGAACACCTCTGGGACACCTGGACCAACCAACCCAACCACCCCGTGGCTCAACTCCCCCTCCCACTCCGCCAAGGATGTGCAGGTCCTTGGACTCCTCCATCACCAGACCATAACAACATGACGACTGGAGGAAGAGCGCCTCATCTTCCGCCTAGGAACCCTCCAACCACAAGGGATGAACCTAGATTTCTCCAGTTTCCTCATTTCCCCTCCCCCCACCTTGTCTCAGTCAAATCCCTCGAACTCAGCACCGCCCTCCTAACCTGCAATCTTCTTCCTGACCTCTCTGCCCCCACCCCTACTCCGGCCTATCACCCTCACATTGACCTCCTTCCACCTATCGCATTTCCAATGCCCCTCCCCCAAGCCCCTCCTCCCTACCTTTTACCTTAGCCTGCTGGACACTTTCCTCATTCCTGCAGAAGGGCTCATGCCCGAAACGTCGATTCTCCTGCTCTTTGGATGCTGCCTGACCTGATGTGCTTTTCCAGCAACACATTTTCAGCTCTGATCTCCAGCATGTGCAGCCCTCACTTTCTCCTCACTTATCAGCACAAGCCTGGATGTCTTCCAGGTCTTGTTGAATTTGAACATAGACTGCTTCAGTACCTGAATAGTCTCAAAAGGTGCATTCATCAGTGAACATCTGCTATTCTGACCATTTGATGGAAGGACAGTCATTGCTGAAGATGATTGGCCCAGGACACTGCCCTGATGAACTCCTATAGAGAGATGCTGGAACGCAGATGACAGACCTCCAACAATCACAATCAAATGTGCCAAATATGACTCCAATCAGCGGAGAGTTTGCTCCCTGATCCCCATTTTGTAGGGCTCCTTGATGTGATACTTGGTCGAATGCAGCCTTGATGTCAAGGGCTATCACTTTCACCTCACTTCTGGAATTCTGCTCTTTTGACCATGTTTGAACCAAGGCTGTAATGATGTCAGGAGCTGAGTGGTTTTGGTGGACCCCAAACTGGACATCACTGAGCAGGTTATTGCTGAGCAAGTGCTGCACTATTGATGATGCCTTCCATCACTTTATTGATGATTGAGAGTAGACTGGCAGGCAATAATTGATTGGTTTGTTCTGCTTTTTATGTACAGGATATACCTGGTAGTATATTTACCACATTGTTGGGTATATGCCAGTGTTGTACCTGTATTGGAACAGCTTGGCTAGGGGAGCAGCACTTCTGGAGCACAAGCCTTCAGCACTGTTGCTGGAATGTTGTCAGGACTCATAGCCTTTGCAGTATCCAGTGCCTCCAACTGTTTCTTGATTATCAGTGGAATGAATTGAATTGGCTGAAAACTGGTATCTGAAATGCTCAGTAACACTGGAGGAGATTGAGATAGATTATCTGCTTTGCACTGCTGGCTGAAGACTACTGTGAATGCTTCGGTCTTATCCGATGTGTTGGGCTCTTCTTTTATTGAGGATGGGGATATTTAAAGCTTTAAAAGAGGATGATTCTCCTTCATATTTTGCTTAATATCTATGTTATATATGGTATATTAATACAGAGCAGAACTTGAGCAAACGTTTGAATGGGCCCTTCAAGATATATCACACGCACATGCATAGGGACAGACACACACATAAATTAGATTAGATTATTTACAGTGTGGAAACAGGCCCTTCGGCCCAACACGTTTATACTGACCCTCCGAAGAGCAACCCACCCAGACCCATTCCCCTACATTTACCCCTTCACCTAACACTATGGACACTTTAGCATGGCCAATTCACCTAAGCTGCACATCTTTGGACTCTGGGAGGAAACCCACGCAGACACAGGGAATTGAACCCAGGTCTCTGGCGCTGTGAGGCAGCAGTGCTAACCACTGTGCCAGCGTGCTGCCCACTGCCACTGTGCCACCCATGGAGGAAGTAAATTTGCTGGAGCTTGTTTAGACATTAACTTTAAGCACAATCTTTTTAATAAAGTTGTGAAGAATGATTTAACACTATCACTTCCTTTAGATTACAGATATCTATTGTGATACTCTGAAAATCAATATTTTTACTTCTTGAATAACATTTAAAGTGTGTCACATGGACAGGAAGGAAAGCAAGACTATTTTCAAAACAGCCAATTTATTTTCCAGTTAGTCAATTGTTTCTTTAAACTATTGCACAATTTGTCATTCATTTTCATTCTTACTGTAGAGGGATAAAATAGCAAGCAACTTCATATCAACAGCTCATGAAAATCCAACAAAAAGTGTTTGAAGATATCCACTGATCTATCTTTACCATGCTCTGAATTATGATGCTGTTGCTTATTACCAAGGGAATATTGTCACCAGTTTGTATCCATGTATTTTATATTGTATTACCTGTAGATCACAGATATTGATCAATGAACAATGGGAATGCTTGGTATCTGTGAACAGGAAGGAGCATGTGATGAGAATGTGCCTGTTATAACCATGCTTCCAGTTTTATTCAGGGCAAGTGGAGTCCTCAAGTATGAAGATCCAACCAGTTTTTACTCTGGGGCCTCATTGTTAGTTCAAATGTTCCTCCCACCAAAAGCTATTGGATTAACAACACAGCCAAAGGGCAGGAACAGAAGTTGTCGTGGGAGCTGGATGCACCAGGAACCAAAAGTAATGGCCTATGACATATAATGTGATTCATAGTATTTGTATCCACTATAACAATGACAAAGAATTAAGAAAGGATAAAACGTTTGTCAAAGAGTAATGCAATGAAGATGCAACCTTTCCATAACAATAACACTGAAGGCTGATAGTGACTTCTTCAAATGTTGCAAGTAATAGGACACCAAGTAGAAATAGTTTAAATGTTTCTTTTATATTAAAAGTGACTTGTCCAATTATATTGCTCCTTGACTTGTATCTAAAACTAAACTGAATGACTAGGTACATTATTTCTGTTATCCTCCTAATGTATATGCAAATCAAATCCCAGAATGAAACCTGCTTGATATGTGATAGTTAGCAAGGTGGGTTAGTTGCTGAAACACATTCGCAGAACGTTACATATTCTTTTGACAGAAAAATGCAAATTTATTACAGAATAAAGTAGAATAATAAACAATTATAGATATTGAAGACTGTTTGAAAGATCTTAACAAAAACAGCAAAACGAAATTCAATCCTTCCCAAAACTATTTCTGTTAGAGCGACTCAAGTCCAGATAAATTATACTCCTATCCTAATTCGTAGGTTTCTACTTAACTGACTCCCAGTTTATTTTTGCTGGACTGTGGAGACAATTTTATCATCCCCAGTCTGCAAGCATGAACTTCTCATATTTCTGAGGCCATAAATGATTTCAGTTCCAACAATGTAAAGAGGTTGATTAAAAACTCCCTCCTTGCTCGGAAACTTCACAGAGCAGAAAACACTTCTGCTGAGGTGACTTGTTCCCTTCAATGTTGCTGGAAAAGATTATTTCCTTCTGAACTGAACTAAAATTAATGGCTTTGCTTTGCTTAGTCTGCTGTTCATAAAACTTACCAGTATAAGTATCTTATCAATTAAAAATGCAGAGTTTTTCCAAGACTCTTATTGTGGTCACATGTTTTCTTAGCAATCATGTCTTTTGGTCACTGTTCCAGAGTGATCTTCTGACATTTTATTTTTGAAAAACATTTGTAGAATTGTCAAAGATCCCTCTGAATCCATTCTAAAATCTAACTTTAATGCATAATAACATATAAGACTTCTTACACTCTCTTTTGACAACTAATGGTTCACTGAATTGTATTCAGTTTTATAATGTGCTTGAATTTGCACATTGTCCTGTGTTTGTCTTTTTGTCTCTCATTATCATATTAATAGATCTATTTATTTTCTTCTCATTCTACCAAGTCTGTCTTATTATTTCTCTATATATCTCACCTTGCCTCTTTCCTTTTAATGTTTCTTACTCTCAATCACTTTCTCCACAACCACCCACTTACTCATGTTGGTATATATTGAGAAAGTAATTTATTTGAACAATTAGTGCACTTAATCCTTTAAAATTACATGTTCGCTCACTGTATGACTTGAACACTGCAACATTAATTAATTATAATTAAATTCATTTCATGAGTCAACACATTTCAGTCACCAAGATCAGGTAGAATTTAGTTAGTTCAACAAACGACTGTTGCTGTTGTATTGAATTTCTATAAAAACACATTGAAAAATTTGTTAAATGAATATTTAGATCTTTATTTATGCAGACTGTTTACAAAAATGGATTTTATTATTTTCACCTTGGTCACAATGATTTTGACTAAATTGGCAAATGTCTTTATTATGTAAATAACTATTGGTTTTAAATTTTCTCAGTCTTTGCTCAAAATGTTAGCACAGTAAAACCTTATTCTGCTAACATTCACATTTCACAAGGAAAATAAGAAGAAAATAAATAGAGATCTCTTAACAGAATAAGGAGAGACAGAAGAAGAAGAAAAGCAGACTCAGGACAATGTGCAAATTCAAGCACATTATAAAACTAAATACAATTCAGTTAACCATTAGTTGTCAAAGAGAGTGTGCGAGAAGACTTATATGTTACTATTCATTAAAGTTAGATTTTAGTAACCAGGCTTCTTTCACGATTTTGTTAATATGGCATTGATTTGAAGAAACAAATTCTGTGGCAGCATCAATAACATCACTGTCTTGTGGTTAGAACTGGGACAGTGCAGAGATCTTGGAGGCTTGTAGAACAAATGATTATTATTTTCTTATGCTTGTTCTCCATTTCCCTTGCAACCATGTACCACTTCCTGGTCACAATTCCATATTCTTCAGTGTAACTTACAGCTCAGACTGAAGTGTTGGAATTTCAAGGTGGATTTTATTTTCTCCAGCCAGTGAAAACTGACAAGCCATTGACTGGAGATTCCTGGATGCACGCTGGTATTCATTGCTGGCTCAAATAGTTAGTTGTGGAATAGTTCGACTGTTTTACCTACTTCTTCCCTTTGATTTGAAATAAGGAGAAATGGTTGTAAATATTAAAAACTGTAGCTTAGCATCCTCTTAGGCTATCCACCATAGTTATGGAATGAGATCAGAAGAATCTACTCGAAACTTAAAGCCTATTCTGTTGATGTTATAAGTTGATGTTTGTCCAGAAAGGTACACATATGTCCTATCACAGTACAACTTCTAAGAGAGCAGTTGAGAAATGTTTTTTGTAAAGGGAAAGGATAGCTGGGATTTTAGAGTTTCAAGTCTAAGATCTGCTAGTTGATACAAATAGGGCAGGCACGGTGGGTCACTGGTTAACACTGCTGTCTCACAGTACCAGGGATCCAGGTTCAATTCCACTCCTGGGGACCTACTCATGTGGGTTTGCATTCTCTCCCTGTGACTGTGTAGGTTTCTTCCAGGTGCTCTAGCTTCCTCCCACAGTCCAAAAATGGGCTGGTTAGGTGGATTTGCCATGCTAATTTCCATAGTGTGCAGGCTAGGTGGGATTAGCAATGGGAAATGAAGGATTACAGAGTCTGGTTGGCATGCTTTTCAGAGGATCAGTGTGGACTTATTAGACAGAATGGCTTGCTTCCACATCTGTTGGGATTCTATGATAACATCACTTTATTGGCTAATACAGTTGGTTTCATCAGGTATACTTATGGTAAATATGATTTATTCTAGCAGTAACAACTTGTATTTGCACAGTACCATTAATGCAGAGATGCAATATACCTTCCAATTTGTCGTCACTGTTGTGTGCTATTACTCATGATTAAAATTATTCCATTAAATTTAGTTCTCATGCATCGAAGTTTCCTTTTATGCGTAATATTCAGAATCTGGCACCTGCTTTTCACACTACTGTGATGGACATTTCTGTTCAGACTTGACCATCACCCTGAGATTTAAGTAGATATTTGTAAGCTGAAGTCAATTTGGCACCTCAAATTTAAATGGAAGCTTAATTATCGGCTTGGCAACAACTCTTTTTATCACAACTTGACAGCTGTTGCATGATTCTTGCCAAGCAGACTAGTTCAGAGCTCCCTTATCACCACTATTATACCAAACACCTGTACATCCAATAAACACACAATATGGGACATAAAAGTAAGCTCAAATAAGATTTTTATTTTCAAATCATTTCTGTGATTGTCATGTTTAGCATTTTGAGAGCTGCAGGGTTTATGAATCAGGTAAGAAAATTATCTCACTTGCAGGCATTGGGCAGCAAAATGATGATGTCCTTCTTGTTAAGAATTAAATAGATCTTAAAATTCCTGTTTGTATATCATCTTCCAGTGACCCCTTTCCAGCCACCTACAGTACATCTTTGCACAATTCTCCAAGCTTTTCAAAAATGTCTAAGAGAACAAGCAAGGTCCGAAATGATGAGGGAGCTCAGCACATCATATTGACCATACATTGGAAGCACTATGGCTCAGTGGTTAGTACTGCTGTCTCACGGCACTAGGGTCCCAGGTTCAATTCCAGCCTCGGGCAACTGTCTGTGTGGAGTTTGCACATTCTCCCCTTGTCTGCATGGGTTTCGTCTGGGTGCTCCAGTTTCCTTCCACAGTCCAAAGGTGTGCAGGTTAGGTGAATTGGACATGCTAAATCGCCCATAGTGTTGGGTGCATTAGTCAGGGGTAAATGTAGGGGAATGGGTCTTGGTGGGTTGCTCTTCGAAGGGTCAGTGTAGATTTGTTGGGCTGCAGGGCCTGTTTCCACACTGTAGGCAATCTAATTTAATCTAGAAAAAACTAAGTTCATAGATGCAAGAAACTCTCAAATTAAGCACCCAGCTTATGATACTTCTGGAATTACTTTGAACATCTCTACATAAGAAACTAACAGTTTTCAGAGGATAATCCCAAGGGCATTGTGCAGTCAAGAAATGGAACAAGAATGGATGCTTGGAACTCCAGAAGTAATGGTGCAGGAGCAGTAAATAAACAATTGCAAGTGTTACTCTGGATACAGTTAGGGAGATGAGAATAGAAATAGGCAAATGCAGACCAACTAGGTGGATAACAGTGGAGAGGTTTTGCAGGAGGATGGGGTAGTCAACTGTGTCAAGACTGCAGAGAGTTTGAGCAGAATGTGGAGGGAGGTTTCTGTTGGCGCAGTAACAGAGGATATCAATTGTCATCGGCAGATGTGAAAATGCATTCATTGTTGACTGAACTGCAATGAATTAAAGCCATTTGCTGTGTGTAAAGTTCCCATTCTAGGCAAAATAAAAGTGGAGGTTTTACAGGATTGCATAATAATATCACTATTAATTTCCCATTGCTTCTTATTTTTTTGTTGACAGGTCATCAGATTATGGAACAAACTATGTAAAACTGAACTTGCAGTCTGGCACCAACATAATCACCAATTTCTACATTTGTCCTGCAAACAAGAAAAAGGTACGGTAAAGCTCAAGTATGGACATGGGAGCCAGTGAGTTATTTTAAAGGCCTTTCTCACTCTCTTTTTCCCAAAGCTATGATGACTTTGATGCAGGTTTTCAAACAACCAGAGAAAGTGACTTTCTTTTTACGGTTAGATATCACCACTACGTAAGTACTTTACACTGTGCAACAGGGAAAATTATCACCAGAAAATGGCAGGAACTATTCCACCTTTTTTAAAGAGTTTTCTCAGTTTTTTATTTGCTGATGATTCAACATGACAGCGTTCAATTCAAATTTTGTAACCTACTGTTTTTTTTTCCTCCCTTCCCTTTCTTATCTGTTCAACAAAAAAATTGGGCAGTTATGTTAAAATTCACAAAGTCGATCTTGCCATGAGATCATTTTATCCCTATGTGGAAATATAATTATTTTCTTTGAATTTTGAAGCAAAGCTTCTGTCTTGTCAGCTCTAAAAATGCAATTTCAAGAGGAAATGAAATACCAGCTGTAGCAATTTTCTTTCAAACTCTTGCATATTTATTTTGTTCTGAATGCAACTTGACCTGGCATTGAGGTTTCATATAGAAACCAAGAATATCTGCATTTTGAATCTTGTTCAGTCATATTTGCGAATGGGCAGGTGCCATTTTAGAGCTTATTTATTAATTCAAAAGGAAAGACATCTTGTTGGCAAGGTGAACAGTAAAAATTCTAACTGTTTCTGTGAGGAGATGTGACCGTGGAAGCTCACCTTTGGAACATGACTACATCAATCTGGCAGATGATTGCAAAATAATTGGTTGCACTTTACTTTTTTTCCCATTGTCCTATGCTAGACTTTGTGGAATTGGTAATCAAAGCTCTTAGTTTGCCCCTTTGGGGCATGTGATGCATGTACTATATTGTCATAACTGGCTTTTATGCGAGTGCTATTTTTTCTCACAAACAGGATAAAAATAACTGCTAAATTCAGTGTCTGGTGGAATGCTTTTAGTCTTATCTCGATAGCTTTGGGCAGTGTAGAAAACTGGTAGAAAGCTCACAATGTCTAGCCATGTCAAATGAGAAATTTAAATATTGTTAAGTGTTGAGCTGCTGGAGGTGATGAAAATGCATTATTTGTACAAGTTGCAGTGGGAGTAAAAGCTTTATTGTAACTGCATGAAATGATTACTTTCTGGTGACATTGCTCAAATAGCAACAGTTGGGTTTCACTGGGTCACTTGTGTACTGATATGGACACCGCAGAAGAAGTTAAATGCAAGTAGTCTTTATTCCATCGTATGCTAAGAAAAAATGTTCCCTTGGTAAGTTTTTCCCTGTATTGAATACAATAAAGACAGACAGGTGAAATTTGTTGTAATGTTAATTCATCTGCTCATGTATAGACTAAAAATAAATACCTGAGGTTATTCTTTTTCAAATGCTTTCAAAATTGGAAGGTATTCAGGTTATAAATTCCCTTTGCCCAGATTTCCTCAAACTAAGTTTGTACACATCATTACTTTGAGATTACATCATGTGTTTTATGATCTGCTTATGTCACCTGCAGTGGGTCTGTTTTCAGATTTCTTGATTCTTTTTGTTAGATCTGAAATGCAAAAATCATGTACCCAGTACTGGAAGGGAAAAAAAAAGTGTTTTTCAGAAATCAAGTGTATGAGATTAATCCAATATCTGGTCAAATCTGACAACTTGTTTTTGTTTGATCTTCTAATACCATTTGGTGGGCATTATAGTGACATATATCCTCATTTATTCTGGATCAGAGTTTCTTGAAGATCAAGATCATTCCTCCACAATACAGATGTCATGGAAGTACTCTTTTGCTTCAAATACTGTCTTTTCCTCACATATCCTTGAGCCAAATCCAAAAAGATTCTGTTATTTTTCTGGTTTGTGCCAGTTTAACGTCAATATGCAAGTCTTTCAGACATCTTCATGCTTCAAATGTACTTAACTCTGTCAAACATCAAGCATTTCCTGATGTGGGAATCCCACTTCCACTTTTGTCAGAAGGGAAAGAGGATCAGGTATGAATTACACAGGATGACCCAAACATTCCCCAATTTGACTCTTGAATCAACAGTATGGGAAACATAAATTGATGGAGTTGATGTAAGTGTTCGTGAAGGGCAGATAAAGTCTGTTTAAGTGTCATCATCTGAAGTTTTTAAATGCCCTGCTCTTTCAACATTAAAATAAACACAATTCGTTATCAGTGAGAAACTAACACTTGAGAAAGCCTCAAGGCATCTAAATGACAACTCCATTCTTTAATGTCCGTTTTCAAGACCTTTTCTCTCTAGTATTTGTGAAGATTGTCAAAGTTCACAAAGTTCTTTTAGCTTTACAATTCAGTTCAAAATGGACACTTCACCATTGATTCCTTAAAGTGTTGCAGTGAAATGCGTAGGCTTCTCAGGGCATTGACATGCTCAGGATCTACACTCATCTGCCTTCAGAGGCACAGCATTTAGCACAGTAGTGGGACATTTTCATTCATCATATCAATCATTTCCTAAGAACAAAGGAAATAAGAGCAGATGTTGGAATTTGAGTTGTTGGAGCCAATTCCCTTGTTCAATAAGATCATGACTGATCATCAACCTCAACGTTACTATTCTGCACTGTTGCCATATCCTTACGTTCATTGAATATCTAAATATCTCTCATCCTGTGTGTGGAAAGCATGAGCTTCCACGTTGAGGAACTGGGAATTTCAAATATTCAAAATCCTTTCTGCGATGAAGTTTCTCTGAACCACAATACTGAGAGTCTGACCCCTTATTCTAAGTTGTAATCCCTGTGCTTAATTGTGAACAGTTGTTTTACAAACAAATTTGTGCTCAGTAAGAAGAGGTTATGCCTTTTTGAGAGAGAAAGTTTCAAATCTCAATTCAATATTTTTAAAGGATATTACGTTATTTTATTGAATTTGTTGTGTTCTTCAAGAAGAAGAGAGGCAACTTTTTCACACAGAAAGTGGTTCATGTTTGGAATGAACTGCCAGAGGAAGTGATGGATGCAGGTACAGTTACAACATTTGAAAGACATTTGGACAGGTACATGAATAGGAAAGGTTTAGAGTGATATGGGCCAAACACAGGTGAGTGAGACTAGTTTAATTTAGGAAACTTGGTTGACATGGATGATTTGGACTGAAGGGTCTGTTTCCGTGCTGTATGACTCTAAGAAACTAAATTCCTATCGATGAAAAATATTCTATCTGATCAATGCAGATAATCAATTAAAATTTTGAAAACTAGATTAAATATATTTAGTTAAAAACCATGCTACACCAGGTTATAGTCCAACGGGTTTATTTGGTTTCTTTCAGGAATGTGATTTAAAAGAAGTTCTGGAATTTACATATTAATGAGTCAAAACCTGCAACCCATTGTAAGTGATTAAAGATACAACAACAATCTTTGTTCAATACATCATGAGTTGTATGACACTTTGATCTTCTACTATAAATTCTGTGTTCTATGATCCTGCCCCAATAGTTACCTGACGAAGGAGCAGCCGTCTGAAAGCTTGTACTTCCAAATAAACCTGTTGAACTATAGCCCGGTGTTGTGTGATTTTTAACTTTGTCCATCCCAGTCCAACACTAGCACCTCCACATCTTAAATATATTTAGGTAGATGCCTTTAAATCAGAGTTAGGCGTAAGTAATAAAATTGAAAAGGAGCCGGCCATAAATGCTCAAGGAATGACTAATTATAATACAGATAAATCATGGCTCAAGTCAACATGGACCATTTATTATGATAATTATACCACCATAATAATCCATTACATTATGAAAGCAAACATATTCTTTGTTTCACCCTTACCTTAATGTGCAGTTGTTCTGTCCTCTTTGCAAGGCATCAAAGTCACCCTTTTTCAATTCTGACTTGTTTAGCATTTATTTTCTCTTCATTTCAGACTTATAGAACATGCATATTTTCGTACCCAAAAGAGAAAATGCTGGAAAATCTCAGCAGGTCTGGCAGCATCTGTAAGGAGAGAAAAGAGCTGACGTTTTGAGTCTAACTGACCCTTTGTCAAAGCTGGTTTCAGATTCCAGATCTGCAGTAATTTGCTTTTATGCATATTTTAGTTTTGTCTTGCCAATATAAATGCTGCTTTACTGTGATCTGCAATATAGTTTTGCATGGACCACCAATGGTTAAGAAAATGAAAAGAAAATATAAAGAGGGCAGAAGGCAACCACTACATTGTCTTTATCTTCCCTCTACCTCTCATCCTAGAGTTGGGAGATAATCAATTCATGGCGTATATTAAAAGAGTGCCACTGAATGCATTTGTGATCTGTTAGAGAATACATTCTGAATTTTCAATTTTCTTGAATCACAAAGCCCTAACCTGAAATACAAACACAGATTATGCTGAAAATACTTAGCAGGTCAGGCAGCATCAATGGAATGTGAATAAGGTTCATGTTATTACTACTTGGAATCTGAGCTTTAAAGTGAACAGAACAATATTTGGCTTTAGGTTTAATTTGTATTTCTCTTTGATGTATTAAGATGGAGAAACATAATTTTAGTTTCACTTTGGATTTGTTTTGTGAGTGGTGTAGGGTTGTCTGGAAATGTCTCTACATACACTTAAATCCACATTTAAAAAAGGTGACTAGTCCACTGTTTTAGAAAACAAGAGTAAATTAAATGAAAAACCAATTGGGCTGTTACCTACCAATAAGGTGTTCCATGACACAGGAAGATAAAAACAGAAGCAGGTTTCCTTTTAGAAAGAGTGAGCCATTCAGAAGGTCAATGAGGTGGCAAGTTACCTTCAGACAGAAGCAGCACATTAGGAGAGAAAAGATCTGTAATATCAACAGTACAGTTAGGGCAAAAGAATGGATGCCCTGAGTGGCTTAGGATTACATAAAAGAAAAGCTTTAAGGTGTCAGAAAAAAATATATTCTACAAGACTGTTGAATGTACAATTTTAAGGAACACACAGGGAACTGTTAGCAGTTTGTTTAAGGGGCTCATGAAGAGATGTTAATTAATGGAATAACATCAAGTAAATGCAGAAGTTTACCAGAAGGAAACAAAATTCTACATGGCTTCTGAACAAGAACCTTCGAGGTTGAAAAGGGGTGACCCTTCACCTAGACTTGAGTACGTGTAAGCTGTTCTTTGGCTGTAGAAGAGTTAGACAATAGACAATAGGTGCAGGAGTAGGCCATTCAGCCCTTCGCGCCTGCACCGCCATTCACTATGATCATGGCTGATCATTCCTAATTAGTATCCTCTTCCTGCCTTATCTCCGTAACCCTTGATTCCACTATCTTTGAGAGCTCTATCCAACTCTTTCTTAAATGAATCCAGAGACTGGGCCTCCACTGCCCTCTGGGGCAGAGCATTCCACACAGCCACCACTCTCTGGGTGAAGAAGTTTCTCCTCATCTCTGTCCTAAATGGATCAGTGGTGCTAGAAGAGCACAGCAGGCAGCGAAATCGATGTTTTGGGCAAAAGCCCTTCATCAGGAATCAGGCTTTTATTCCTGATGAAGGGCTTTTGCCCGAAACGTCGATTTCACTGCTCGTTGGATGCTGCCTGAACTGCTGTGCTCTTCCAGCACCACTGATCCAGAATCTGGTTTCCAGCATCTGCAGTCATTGTTTTTACCTCTGTCCTAAATGGTCTACCCTGTATTTTTAAGCTGTGTCCTCTGGATCGGCACTCATCCATCAGCGGAAACATGTTTCCTGCTGCCAGAGTGTCCAATCCTTTCATAATCTTATATGTCTCAATCAGATCCTCTCTCAGTCTTCTAAACTCAAGGGTATACAAGCCCAGTCGCTTCAGTCTTTCAGTGTAAGGTAATCCCGCCATTCCAAGAATTGACCTCGTGAACCTACGCTGCACTCCCTCAATAGCCAGAATGTCTTTCCTCAAATTTGGAGACCAGAACTGCACACAGTACTCCAGGTGTGGTCTCACCAGGGCCCTGTACAGCTGCAGAAGCACCTCTTTGCTTCTATATTCAATTCTTCTTGTTATGAAGGCCAGCATGCTATTAGCCTTCTTCACCACCTGCTGTACCTGCAAGCTTACCTTCATTGACTGGTGTACAAGAATACCCAGATCTCTCTGTACTGCCCCTTTACCTAAATTGATTCTATTGAGGTAGTAATCTGCCTTCCTGTTCTTGCCACCAAAGTGGATAACCATACATTTATCCACATTAAACTGCATCTGCCATGCATCTGCCCACTCACCTAACTTGTCCAGGTCACCCTGTAATCTCCTAACATCCTCATCACATTTCACCCTGCTACCCAGCTTTGTATCATCAGCAAATTTGCTAATGTTATTGCTGATACCATCTTTTTTTTAGATTAGATTAGACTTACAGTGTGGAAACAGGCCCTTCGGCTCAACAAGTCCACACCGACTCGCCGAAGCGAAACCCACCCATACCCCTACATTTACCCCTTACCTAACACTACGGGCAATTTAGCATGGCCAATTCACCTGACCCGCACATTTTTGGAGTGTGGGAGGAAACCGGAGCACCCGGAGGAAACCCACGCAGACACGGGCTGAACGTGCAAACTCCACACAGTCAGTCGCCTGAGTCGGGAATTGAACCCGGGTCTCAGGCGCTGTGAGGCAGCAGTGCTAACCACTGTGCCACCGTGCCGCCCACAATATCATTAACATATATTGTAAAAAGCTGTGGTCCCAGCACTGATCCCTGCGGTACCCCACTGGCCACTGCCTGCCATTCCGAAATGAAACCCTTTGTTTCCTATCAGCCAACCAATTTTCAATCCAATCTAGCACTTTGCCCTCAATACCATGCGCCCTAATTTTACTCACTAACCTCCTGTGTGGGACTTTATCAAAAGCTTTCTGAATGTCCAGGTACACTACATCTACTAGATTTCCCTCGCCCATCTTCAGAGTTACATCCTCAAAAAATTCAGGAAGATTAGTCAAGCATGATTTTCCCTTCATAAATCCATGCTGACTCTGTCCTATCCTGTTACTACTATCCAGATGTGCCATAATTTCATCCTTTATAATGGACTCCAGCATCTTTCCCACCACTGAGGTCAGACTAACTGGTCTATAATTTCCTGCTTTCTCTCTCCCACCTTTCTTAAAAAGTGGTATAACATTAGCCACCCTTCAACCCTCAGGAACCGACCCCGAATCTATCCGAACTCTGGAAAATAATCACCAACGCATCCACGATTTCCCGAGCCACCTCTTTCAGTACCCTGGGATGTAGACCATCAGGCCCCGGAGACGTATCAACCTTCAGACCTAACGGTGTCTCCAACACCAAATCCTGGCAAATATAGATTCCCTTAAGTTCAGGTCCTTCTGCCACTGTTACCTCAGGGAGATTGCTTGTGTCTCCCCCAGTGAACACAGATCTGAAGTACCCATTTAATTCTTCTGCCATTTCTTTGTTCCCCGTAATATATTCCCCTGTTTCTGTCTTCAAGGGCCCAATTTTAGTCCTAACCATTTTTTTGCATTGCACATACTTAAAAAAGCTTTTACTATCCTCCTTTATATTATTGGCCAGTTTACCTTCGTATGTCATTTTTCCTCTGCATATTTCCTTCTTAGTAATCCTCTGTTGCTCTTTAAAAGCTTCCCAGTCCTCAGTTTTCCCACTTATCTTTGCTATGTTATACTTTTTCTCTTTTAACTTTATGGTTCTTAACTTCCCTCGTCAGCCACGGCCGCCCATGCCTCCTCCTAGGATCTTTCTTCCTTTTAGGAATGAACTGATCCTGCAACTTCTGCATTACACACAGAAATATCCGCCATTGTTCCTCCATGGTCATCCCTGCTAAGGTATTGCACCAGTGAACTTTGGCCAGCTCTTCCCTCATAGCTCTATAGTTCCCTTTATTCAACAGAAGTACTGTCACTTCCACCTGTACCCTCTCCCTCTCAAATTGCAGATCGAAGCTTAATGTATTATGGTCACTACTTCCCAATGGCTCCTTCACTTCGAGGTCTCTGATCAATTCTGGTTCGTTACACAATACCAGATCCAGAATTGCCTTCTCCCTGGTTGGCTCCAGCACCAGCTGCTCTAAGAATCCATCTCTGAGGCACTCCACAAAGTCTCTTTCTTGAGGTCCAATACCATCCTGATTCTCCCAGTCTACCTGCATGTTAAAATCCCCCGTAATAACTGTAGTAACATCTTTGCGACAGGCCAATTTCAGCTTCTGATTCATCTTACATCTGACATCCAGACTACTGTTTGGGGGCCTGTAGATGACTCCTAAGAGGGTCTTTTTACCCTTAGTATTTCGTAGCTCTATCCACACTGACTCTACATCCCCTGACTCTAGATCCCCCCGCGCAAAGGACTGAATATCCCCCTTACCAACAAGGCCACCCCACCCCTTCTGCCCGTCAGTCTGTCCTTACGATAGCACATGTAGCCTTGAATATTCATTTCCCAGGCCCTGTCCACTTGAAGCCACGTCTCGTTATCCCCACAATATCGTATCTGCCAATTTCCAAAAGAGCCTCAAGCTCATCCATCTTATGTCTAATGCTTCGTGCATTCATATATAGTATTTTTAATTTGTTACTGCTCTCACCCTTCCCATCAACCCCTATTTCACTCAACCTTACAGCATGATCCCTTTCAGAGTTTTCTGCCTCATTGATACAGTTGTCTTTCTTGACTTCTCTTGTTCTAACTTTCCCTTCAATTTCCTTTTTAAACATCCAGTTTGTCCCCTCCCCCCCCACTACTTAGTTTAAATGTAGCGGTGTTGCAGTAGAAAACCTGCCTGCCAGAATGCTGGTCCCTAACCTATTAAGGTATCTCTTGTAGAATTTATGCTGGCCACAAAATATACCCCAGTGATCCAAGAACTTAAATCCTTGCTTCCTGCACCAGTTCCCCAACCACACATTCAAGTCCATTATCTCCCTGTTTCTGGCCACACCAGCCCGAGGAATTGAAAGCAAACCGGAGATAACCACCTTGGACGTCCTGCTTTTCAGCCGCCTTCCTAGTTCTCCGAAGTCCCGCTATAGTATGTTCCTCCTCTTCTTCCCGAAATCATTTGTGCCGACATGTACCACCACCTCTGGCTCTTCACCCTTATCCTTGAGGATTTCCCACACTCCGCGATGTCTTTCACCCTGGCACCAGGAAGGCAACACACGATCCTTAAATCCCGTTTGCTGCCACAAAAACCCCGGTCATTTCCTCTCACGATGGAATCCCCTATTACCACATCTCTGTGCGATGTCTGACTCTTCCGCTCTGCCTCTGCGCCGACTTTTGATTGACATACCTGGCTGCCTTGCGAACTGGCAGTGTCATCAGTCTCTACTGTTTCCAAAAGCTTCAACTTGTTCCTAACAGGTACTTTTGCCGGGGTCTCTTGCACCTGTCTCCTCTCTGCCTTCCTCATCGTCTGCTCTCTTCTGCTCCCTTCTGGCATGATTCATGTAATAACCTCACTGAAGGTCTTGTCCAGAAAGATCTCGTTCTCTCGGATGAACCTAAGGTCCTCGAGTTCTTTAATCAGCGCTGCAATATGCTCGGTCAATAGCTGAATGTGCATACACTTTCCACACATATACAAGCCAGACACACCAGAGTCGTTGACCTCCCACGTTAAGCACGTAACGCACTGAACCAGCTGGGCAGTCATGTCTTCACCCTCTTCAACTGTGGCGTAATCACTTCACTCAACCTCCTTGTCAAAGACTCCTGAGCTGAAGCCTCACTCTTCGATCCAAACTTCCTTAGACCCTCTTTTTGTGGCAAGTCTATGGACTCTTAATTTAGGTTAGAGGAGGAAGAGGGAGGGAGACCCTACTTTGTAGGACCTGGGGTTTAGAACACACCCACTCTAATAGCAATCACTTACCTTCCCGACCGGCTTTGCGCTCCGCCTGAACTTCCGCCCAGCTCCCGCCGCTCTCTGCTGCGAAAAGGAGTTGAATTTTTGTTTTTGATATTTGTAGTAGGATCTTTTCAAATAGTACTTCCATTTTGTGAGTTGATTCGCTCAGTTGACTGGAAGCCTGGTTTGTGATGCCAACAGCATGGATTCAATTCCCAAGCTGGCTGCGGTTACTGTGAAGTTCTCTCCTACTCAACCTCTGTCAAGCCTGAGGTGTGCTGACCCTCTGGTTAAATCACCACCAGTCATCTGTGTTTAATGAGAGAGCAGCCTTCTGGTCCGGAAGCCTATAGCAACTTTACATTTTACATGGAATATAGCGCAAAATAATTTATATTGCTTTTCCTTTTCTATGTCATAAGTTTACACTTTTTTTTGTTAAACGTACATTAGCAGCAACTTGTGAATATGTCCAGTTACTGATTACTGTGGCAAACAAATTGCAACTTATGATCCATCAGGTCAGGCTTTGCTTTCGCAATTAAGGTCCTGAATTATCATCAGCTGTGATTATATCAGGAGAGAAACAAGAGTTAGTCTTTCAGATTGATGAGCATTCTTCAGAACTAAGGAAAGATATAAAGGTATCCTAAAACCTCACACTCTTTGCTTTCTATTACATTCTTTCAAAAATCTCAGCCTTAACAGAAGACATCTTTGCAATTTTTAAAATTTGAAAGTGCATGAAAAACTAATTACTCATGCTCGTCTTAAAATGTTAAACTACTTGAGGTATTAAATTACCTGTGGGGGGCTTAAGTCATACGTATCTTGATATTCTCTCCAATCCTGACTCTGTACATTGTACTAATACTTGGAAATCCCTAAAAAGGTAATCAATAATGAAATGTGAAAGTGGCAGGAATCGCAAGCTGTGTGAGTGTCCTCCATCTCTAGTTAATTGATTGACTCTGCAACCCTGAAGCATCCAGTACTTTCCCATCATCATTAGTACTTCTATTAAACTATACTGACATTTCAGCCTTTCCTGCTGCAACTTTTTAAAACTATTGTAACAACCTACTTTCAGTACAATTAATTAGTGCATCACAAGATGTTGGTTTTATTCTGATTATGGCAATCAATGAAGAAAAAATTCACATGAATCAATATTATTTGAATTGCATGACATGAATAAAATATTAATTCATAAACAACTTGTTCAGGCCCACTGTTTCACTGCTTTATTGAGCTACCATTGGTGTTGCATCCCTGGCTGAGGCCAGGAAGAGTGACCTGCCTTTGTTGCTGTGTAATAACATATAACAAAAGATGCATGTTGCAGCCTGTGGTGAACTCATTCTCAGATTGTCCCTCCTTGCTTCTGGTTGTTTCACTGATATCAATTACATGATTTGCATGAATGTCAGGCATAAGCCAACATCTGTCACTCTGTTCCAATGCTCAATTGTACATGTTATATGATGAGGCTTAAAATTGCTGCATTTACTACCATCAGAAAGTTTATTCAATGGCTACTAATTTCAGGAGTGAGCAAATCCATCTTGCGCAAGAAGTATTCAAAGCAGCAAATGAGCGCTGAACACACTTAATAGTCCAAATAGAACATAGATTTTCAAGCACTTGTTAATAAATTAACAATTAGAAAATTGAGAGACTTGTGCTTTTGGACACAAGGTGCAGAGTGAAGTAAATAGATTTGTAGATAAAAGAAAAGCTTGCATTTATATATTGCCTAATGTGAGAGCAGGACAATCCAGAGAATTTTACAGCTAATAAACTACCTTTCTGAAATGTATAAAAATATCACGCAACAGCAGGTTAGAGTCCAACATGTTTATTCGAAAGTACAAGCTTTCAGAGTGCCACTCCTTTGTTAGGTAGTTAATGGGACTGGATTGTAGCACACAGAATTTATTGTAAAAGATCAAAGTGGCATACAACTGATGCGATGTATTGAAACCTAGACTTAACAGCAATCTCTGAGTTCTGCCTAGTATGCGAAAGAGGCCTCAAGATTATCTTTACATCCCTTTCAGCAGCCCTCATGTAACAGCCTACTTTTGATTAGAGAGTTATGAACAAACTTTTGTTTTGAAGTGCAACCTAAAAGCAGAGTATGGATGTGACCTGAGTGTTTTACATCCATGGTAACTTAATAGTGGTAGTTGTTTACTCAGTAAATATTGACACCAAGAATATTTACCTGCACATTGTGTGGAAGGTGTCTTTCACTAAAACAGTGTTGTCACACCACACTGAAGTTCATCAGAAATTTCTATCAAATAGCTTTGGCATAATGCAGTGTTAATAGAAATGACATTCATTCATTAATGAAAGAAATATTTCATGCTGTTGAGTAATTTCATAAATAGAAAACTAGAAGCAATTGCTGTAGTAATGTTATCGAGGGTTTTCTGGAAAAATAGAAGTTATAAAATGCAATCCACAGCATTGGACTTTGAACTAAAGCATATTAGGACTTGGAAAACCATAACGGTGTGCTATGTCAGATTATTAAGTATCATAAATAAATAAACCCCTTCCACACAATATTCAGATAAATGTGCTTTGTGTTAATATTTAAGTAATACACATCTACCTTTATAGAATAACCATGGATTTAAAGTACTCAGAACATACCCATTCTCTGCTTTTCACGTTGCCAGTTCAACAAAAACATACAGAAAGTCTCATGCAAATTGACTGTGTGAATGTTAATATTGAAATTATATGGTCAGCGCTAATGTCTGTAGGATAGATTTTAATCTTAATAGTTTAAAACAGAGGATTGTGATTTGGCAATAAAAGCAAAAAGTTGTAGAAACTCACCAGATCTGGCAGCATTTGTGGAGGGAAACAAAGACAATCTTTCAGGTCAATGATCTTTCATCAGAACTGAAGGAAGATGGAAACATAAAAGATTTGAAGGAAGGGGGCAGGAAGTGAAAAAGGAAAGGTCTATCATATGGTGGAGGCTGGGAGACATTAATGGCAAACCAAACACTACCAATGGTAATCGTGAGGAAAGGTTGTGTTCAAATGAGGTGTAAATTGCTACATAAAAGCAATCTGAGTACATCATGAAGGAATTAAGAGAAAAATAAGATGAAGACCAACACAGTTAAATAGAAAGAAATAAGGAATCATAAGAAGAAAATGGAGGCAAAGGTTTGGAATCTAAAGTTGTTGAGCGCAGTGTTGAGTCCATGAGGTTGTTGTGTTGAGTTAAAAGGTAAGGTATTCTTGCGTTGAGCTTCACTGGTATATTTTATCAGGCATTGGGCAGAGAGAGTCAAATATTGAAGCAAGGTGGAGAATTGAATCCTATTTTGCATTCCTCCTCCTTATTTTCATTTAACTCGTAAAGAGATGTAAAATAGGTTGATGAATCGCTATCTTTTTAACGTTATTTCACAAAATCAAACATCCCTGCAACTCATCTTTTATTTAATAATTCTACATACAATTTGTGTATATTTTGAATCCCAGTTAGCCACATGCAGTTAGCAGTAGTTAGCTTTATGAATCATGTGCAGCCAAAGCATTCCCATTGAAATATTACATGCTGTGAATTAATAACTACAGTTGTTTAAATTTATGAACCCCTAAATATTCCTAAATCATTAATTTGCAAATCATGCTATTCATGCTTTTAATAACAGATTTGCAAAATAACTTGTTCAAAAAAAAAGAAAAATTTCTGCTGATGGCAGTGTGAAAAAGGATAATTGGAAGACACTTTGTGTGTACTGCACAGGTTCTGGAGGCACACTGTTGATTTTTAATTTGCACAATCGATTTCAGTCATGAAAGAGCATTTGAGCAGCGATGGTTCTCTGTGTTGTCATTAGCTGACAAACTGACATTTAAGATAAATGATTCTTGGGATAATAATTCCCAGATTACTTGTACTGGGCTCTGCTGACTTCCAGCAAGACTGCTATTGTTTGAATGTTCTTGGTTCAGATAAATAACCAGCTTTGAGCCATGGAACAAGCAGTGATTGTTCTCCACACTGGGGCTCATGCACTGACAGACTGAGTGAGGATGATAATTAATTGGTCAGAGCAGGCTCAATTGCCCTGACTAAATATGTTTTCCCAGAAGTCTTTTCATCGTGAACGAGTTACACAGTACCTAGCTATACAGGCTGTATTCTCTGTCTGATGTCGCCTCCATTGTTGTGGGGCATGAGAACTTTGCTCAAAATGATGAATTGTATTGGATTGATCATGTGCTTGACAAATATGAAACACCATTTCTATGACAAAGGTTCAGCTTTCTGGCATCGAAGGTGTCTGGAAAATAAATGATAACTCATCCATTGTCTGGACCATTAAATATCATGTGGGGGGTGAAGTGATCCCCTAATTTCTCTTAAATGTAGGGATGTGTAATGTATGTATTGAGATAAAAATTATTTCAGTTTAACCATTTTTCAATAGCAGATGAAACAGTCTTTACATTTTTTACTAAATACCATACGAGCAACTATAGTTGCTTTACTCCGGTGTTTGGAACACAAGAACAAGATGAGCGGACTGTTCCATTCCTTGAACCTGCTCTGCCATTCAATTAGATCAACTGGATATTGTTGGTCTGTACCTTAACTCCTTTTACTTGTGTTAGTTCCCTAATCATGCTTACCTGACATTCTAATAGTCATATAGCATAGAAACAGACAGACCTTGGGTCCAACTCATCAACGCCAACCAGACATCCCAGTCTGACCTAGTCTCATTTAGCCCATATCCCTCTAAACTCTTCCTATTCATATAACCATCCAAATGCCTTTTAAAATGTTGTAATTGTACCAGCCTCCACCACTTCCTTTGGCAGCTCATTCTATACATGCACCACCCTCTGCATGAAAAAATTACCTCTTAGGTCCTTTTTAAATCTTTCCCTTCTTACCTTAGACCTATGCCCTCTAGTTTTGGACTCCCCCATCCTGGTCTATACACCGCATCCATGCCTTTCACGATTTTATAAATCTCTATAAGGCCACTCCAGGGATACTCTGATGGAATCCAGTAGATTTCACATATTTAGTGCAATCCCTCACATCATGCATTGTTTCTGTTCATAATCATGACCAAATTGGGTTTGTAGCTGAAATAGTTTGCTTCTTTCCTGCCTCCCTATTATTTACAGTAGAATGTTAAAAGTGCCAGCAGGAGAAGACAATATGATCTGTCAAGCTTGTTGTGCCATTCAATATGATTGTGGCCGCACTTTAACTCTGCTTTTTCCCCATCTGCTTCCAAATCCTTTGAATCCCTGGAATCAAAAATCAAACCATCTCAGTTTTAAATATTGTTTAAGAAAGGTAACAGGGATAATCCTGGAAGTGTCTCATGTTGGTGGTAGAAGAATTATTGGAAACGACTCTCAGGGACAAGATCTATCTGCTTTCAGAGGCAAATAGATTTATTAGTGATAGGTAGCATTGGACTTCAGTAAAGCCTTTGACAAGTGTCCCTCATGGCAGACTGGTACAAAACGTGAAGTTACTTGATATCGGCATGAGCTGGCAAAATGGAGACAGAACTGGCTTAATCATAGGCGACAGAGGTGGAAGGATGGTTTTTGGAATGGAGGGCTGTGACTAGTGATGTTCCAGAGGGATCAGTGCTGAGACTTCTACTGTTCGTGATCTACATAAATGATTTGGAGGAAAATGTAGCTGGTCTAATTCGTAAATTTGTGGAAGATACAAAGATTGGTGGACTTATGCAAAATGAGAAAGATTGTCAGAGGATACAGCAGGATATAAACCATTTGGAGATATGGACAGAAAAATGGCAGATAGAGTTTAATCTGGACAAATGTGAGGTGATGCATTTTGGAAGGTCAAGTAAGAGTGGAAATTGTGCAGTGAATGGCAAAACCCTTAGCGGTATTGATAGGCAGAGAGATCTGGGTGTGCAGATCCACAGATCATTGAAGGTAGTAAAAAGGGCGATGGCATGCTTGCCTTCATTGGAAGGGGCAATGAAAGTAATGATAGACCAGTTATGCTGCAACGTTATAGAACTTTAGTTAGGCCACACTTGGAATATTGTGTACAGTTCTGGTCACCACACTATCAGAAGAATGTGAATGTTTTGAAGAGGGTACAGAAAAGTTTACCAGGATGTTGCCTGGTATGGAGTACTTTAGCTATGAAGAAAGGTTGGCTAAACTGGGTTTGTTTTCACTGGAATGCAGGAGCTTGAGGGGTGACTTGATAGAAATTTATAAGATTGTGAATGGAATGGATAGAGTGAAAGTATGAGGCTTTTTCCCTTGGTGGGATCAATTACTAGGGGACACAGGTTCAAGATGCGAGGGGGCAAATTTAAAAGACATGTGTGAGGCACATTTTTGACACACAAAATGGTGGGGGCCTGGAATGCATTTCCAGAAGAGATGGTGGAAGCAGACACAATAGCAGATTTCAAGAAGCGACTGAATGAATGCATGAATAGGAAGGGAATAGAGGGATATGAAACCTGTAAGTGAAGACAGTTATAGTATAGAAGAGCAAAACATGTCAGCGCAGGCTTGGAGGGCTGAAGTGTCTGTACATGTGCTGTATTGTTTTTTGTTGTTCTCTTCAATGATGGTGCATCCTCTGGGGTAGAGAATTCCAAAGTGAAGATATTTCACATGCATTGCCTAAATAATCAACCCCTTATCCTGTGACTGTGCCCTCTTGTTCTAGTTCCTTCAGCTAAGGGTAGGTACTGGCTCAATACCTACCCTGTCAAGCCTCTCATAGCCTTGAATATTTCAATAAGATGACTTCTTATTCTTCTAAGCTACAGAGAATGGCCTCTCATCTCAGGGACCAATCTAGCGGCTTTCGCTTTACTGCCTCCAATGCAAGTTGTTCTCCCTTATATAGCCCAAAATTGCAGGCAGTATTCCAGGTGTGATCTCACCAAATACATAGAAATTTAAGTAAATCTTAAGAACATAAGAACTAGTAGCAGGAGCAGTCAATTCAACCCCTCAGGCCTGCTTTGTCATTTAATATGATTATGGCTGCCCTTGCATCAACTGGCAGAAAGTGAGGACTGCAGATGCTGGAGACCAGAGTTGAAAAATGTGGTGCTGGAGAAACACAGCAGGCCAGGCAGCATCCGAGGAGCAGGAGAATTGACGTTTCGGGCATAAGCCCTTCTTCAGGATCCTGTTATGTTTTTCCAGCACCACATTTTTCAACACTTGTATCAACTGGTCTCAGCTGTACTTCAATCTTCTCGCAGTAAAGCTATTAGTCTTCCTAATTTCTTGCTGTATCTTCATGATAATGATAGTGTTATTTGTGTGTACCAGATACTTCTGTTCATTAAAATGTTTGAATGTCATGCCTTAGAAAGAAAAATTCTTACGAGCAAATCTATCATCTCACATTTCCCCATATTATAGGCCACCTGCCACCTTGTTTCCCACTCACATTTAGCTTGTGTACATCTCTTTGCAGCCTCTTTGTGCCGTCTTTGCAACCTACATCCAAACCTAACTTTGTATTGCTGGTAAATATCAATACACTCTGTCTCATCATCAATAATATATTTTGTACATGGTTGAGGATCAAGCATTGATTCTTGTGGTACTCCATTAGTCACAGCCTGCCAAGCTGGAAAATACTCCATTTATCCTTACTCACTACTTCCTATCTATCAGTGTCCTATTCATTAGCCAATTCTTCATCCATGCTAATATGTCACACCCAAATCCACAGTAATCTATTATATTGTGTATTAATTTTTTGTATAGCTCTTTATTGAATGTCTTTTGGAAATCCAAGTGTATTCCACATTCTGGTTCTCCTTTATATATCCAAATAACTAGACCTCAAAAGATTCCAATAAATATGTCAAACAGAAATTCCTTTTCAAAAAGCTATGTTACTGCGGTTTCTCACTATTTGGAAATTCATACTGAAATTATTGAATATGGAGCATAGCAGATTTTATTTAAAAATCATCGGAATAACTTGATATGTCTCCCATGTATTGGTGGAGGGGAAGGCTCTGATGGATTGTCAAGGAGAGGGTACAGGGAAAGGGGAAAATCAGATTTTTGACTCCGATCAGGCAGAGATCGATCGTGGTGAGAGCCATATTTGAGGCTGGAATTTTTTTTTAGCTGATTCGTAGTTGTCTTGGGAAGATGCCATTGGAACTTGTTCTTGAATGCTGCATTCTTGTAATGATGCTCATATAACAATGTGACGTAGAAAGAAAAAGGAATTGATTCAGTGTTAAACTTTGTATTGCATGTTTGTGGTTGTGTAAATCGATATATGAAAGTATTTTTGTGTGTGCTCTCCATTACTTTAGCACAAAGCTATTCAAAGTTCACAATTTAAAATGTTGTGATGTGAAATTTGCGCATTCTACCATATGGGGGGAAAATTAGTGGGAACATGAGCCTGAATTCCTGGTCAGTGCTGCCAGCGGGTGGAGTTACATGTCAGAAATGTGATTTTATTAGAATATATTCCTTGCATATCTGAAAAGGCTGGTTTTTAATTATCCATACTAATATCCCTCACATAATACATGCAAGCGGGATGATAAAATACATGCTTAAAAAAACCTCTGCAGAATGAATATGGGGAATACAAAATGAAACATTTTGGGAGAAAGGATAGATTGTGCTGCAAATGCATCACACTACTTCTTTAATGGCATTTACAGGATAATATAGTCTTCTGTTGGTTTATTGAGAATGTTAATAACTTATAGACAAGAGAGAGGGCACTTGATTTTTCTTCGCAGCAAGATAGCTCTTGCTGGTATTACCTGGAAATGTACATAAACCTTATTAATTACTCAAGGTCTTTCATGCATATTTGAACCTTTAATCCTCCCTTTCAAACTTTTGGTATGTTAAAGGAAAATTGAAAGGCTGACTGTTCATTGTTGTCCATGATTAAGGTCTGAATTGCTGAAATACAGCAATGAGTAATAAATGACCAGTAATTGAGTTCCCAGATAATCTGAACTCAATGCATCAGTTACATTACTGGCTTCATCTGGGATTTGAAGAGCATGTCATAGGAGATGGCTATCCCTCAACAGAGGACGGCATCTCCTTTTCAACTATGCATCACTATCTCTTTATGTATCACCAACTGCATAATAAGAAATGAAAAATCTTTTCAGGCATTTCCTGTGAAATGATCACTAGACTGCATTTGTTTTTTTAGATGTAAACTCTTTCCTGAAGAGCTTTGAAAACTGTTGAATTAAGTTTTTAATCATGCACTCAAATGGCTTATCAGTGATAAAAAGGTGTTAACTGATAATGTTTTTCACATTAGATTACTGCTGCCCACTCCTGTGAATGCACAGTATATAAGGAAATAGAAACATCAAGAATGCAAAATCTTAGGATAGATTTGGCTCTTCATCCTGAAAATACCTATTGCGTCTGTACTGGTTCACGCTTTCTCCAATGCTTTCAGATTTTGTGACTAGCATAAAGCCTTTTTCAGAAGCGTGTGGAGGGAGCACTGTGATTATGTCAGAATGTCCAGAATTTGCAAGAGCTGTTTAATTGTGATATCAGAAACTCTTTTGGTTAATTCAAACTCTTGGCTTCATCCCATAAACATCCATCTGGTAGTGTGGTGTTTTCTGCCTTTCAAAAGAGGAAGAACTTAGTCTACATTCCACGTAGTTATGTGGCATTCCCACACTTTTGGGCACAATTTAACCTAGACTGAAAAGATGGCATGATCTCTCCTTTAGCGAAGGCCTACTGAAATAAGTATCAAAGTTCAAGGACACTGGGGTCAGAAATCCTCTTTGCCAGTTGAAGGGGGACAGCTTCTCATTATCATCTCTGCTGTCATTTGGAGATCAATGGTAGCTCCTGTGTTACATCCACTGGAGGCACATGCTCAGTGAAGGGCATAGATAACAGCTTAAGGGTGTGTGTGTGTGTCAGTAGTTAGATGGGGATGGCAGGTCATGGGATCGGTGATGTCAGAAGGATGGGCCGAGTGGCTTTTAGCAACCTCCCCTCCTGAGTGTCTAACACTGAGTGAACATCCACCACCTCCCTGCCCTGGAAGTAAATTATGACAGGGAATTCTTTTTTGGGTTTCTTTCTAGTGACTGTCCAGACAGTGGTAGCTGCACAAAGCCCTTAAATAATCAGTCATCACCCCCATGAGCTTTCCTGCCTCAGGCTTACTGGAATTGAGACAGAGGTAGGAAAGCAGCGGTTCTGCACCATGCCCTTCACCTCTGAACTTGCCTCAAGGGAAGGTATTAAATACCACACTATGCTGTCCTCGGAGCGCACTGCTTATAATCAACAAAAATGCGATCAATCCCCTGCCCTATTTGGAAGTCCAATTCACACACTGATTACTCTTTTTTTTTGTGAAGAACTCTCTAACTGGGTCTTCAATTTGACTTACATCAGCTTCCAACTATCTATGTGTAAAAATAAAATGTCTGTCTATCTGCTTGACAATCTTTGACAACCTTGAACCAATCTCAACCAAATTTCATGAGATAATACCTTGGATGAAGGTGTCTGTTGTTAGTGAGTTGAAATCTAACCATCCCCACCAGGGGCCCTTTGGCTGTGAGTCGGGGATCTCGCGACCCTGCCTACTCTATCTCCACCGATACCATAACTGAAAGAGGCTTTAACCGGACTTAACAATGTAACCTAACAAGGAATGTGACAAATTCGCACCATCAATCCCTGCCTTTCTTTCATGTTTCATGTATGTTCCTCATCTTTTATAAGTTGCATCTAGGTTACTTCTGAGATGCTACAAGCTCTTACTTGTTATAGGGAAAGTGACGAGCACAATGCAAAGCCAGGAAGGTGAGGAAGCTAGAGAGAAAAGCAAAGAAAGTTAACAGAAAGTGACAGGCAGCAATTGGAAAAATAGAAGATGAAGAAGCTAAAGTATGCAAGCAGAAAGTTATCAGAGGGTGACATAATGCCAGGAGAACCAGTGCTACAAGAAAGGAATATGATCTTGCCAAATATTTGAGGATATGTGAATATCATGGTTTAACAAAGTGGAAAAAGAGCTACCTTCAAAGTATTGCACAAATGAAAAAGTTTATTGCCGCTCTTACATGTGCCATCTTACCGACCGAATGTTTTCCTTGTTGTCACAACAACCACAACAAAATCTCCGTTTGGCTTGAGAGGAAAAAATCTATGATATGGTCTATCATTAAATATTTGATGTTTCAATTAATGTTGAAAATGCAAGTAATGACAATGCATATATACTGCATGTGTTTTCTTTCAAAACTGACAATGAAATATCCAGGGTATGAACAAACATTGAAGAAATACATGCAAATTTGGATTTTGATCCAGAGATTCTGAGTGGGACATTTAAGTGTATAGAAAATACTTAGTAGAAATTAAATGAAAAATTGTAAATCTTACTAGAGTCAAGCCAGATCCAATAAAATAAATGAAAGTTAATTCTTTGTTAAAAAAAATGTAACTAAGTTGTTTAGTATAATAATTTTGTGTGAATTTAGGTATTTGTGTTTCATATTTGTGAGATTAAAACTTAATTAAGGTAATTGTGTGAAATGGTAATTAAGTAAATTGTCGAATTAAATCTGTCCGATATATGAAATGGTTTGAGTAAATTACTTGATAGAAACATTTTTGTGATTTAGTTTTTCAATTTTACTGTCTTTCTGTCATGACATGGGCTGATTTCAGCACATGAGCCCATTTTCACCTCCCTTTGTTTCCCATTATAAGCTTTTCTTTCTCATGACACATCATCCATCCCTTTGTCTCTGTAAATATCATTTTTTTCTCTCTTTCGCTTATCCTTTCACTCCTTTTCCCTCCCCAACTCCTGTCTTTAGCATAGATACCACCTTTTTCTGGGTCTACCAGTATGAAGATGGGTCACTGGATTTGAAGTGCTAACTCTGCTTTCTCTGAACCGATGCTGCCAGATCGCTAAGTTCCTCTAGCTATTTCTGCCTTTGTTTCAGATTTCCAGCATCTTAATTTTTTGTTTTATTTTAATATCTGTCTCATTCAGACCATATGTCTGTTGGATGAATATGTCAGCTTACTTCATGATAACATGCTCTTTATCTTTTATTTTCTAAATCTTATTTTTAACTTTTAACCCTTTACTTCCTACATGCAGGAAAGGTAGCCCAGCTCGTTAATATATAATTTGAAGCTGTGTTCCAGATTTACCTGTATTCTGTAGTAAATTGTTTATTTTATGCAAATCATGCTTCCTATCGCAAGAATGCAAAATTGAACTCTGAACAGTGAGGCCAGTATGCTCAACTTGTTGTCTACTGTTAATTTCATGATCGTTATCTTCGGTGGATAGAAAATTATAAATCATGCGCTCTGGTATCTGTACCCATGTTCCTGGTATGTGTTCCTGTCAGATGAGGCTCTGTGCTTCTTATGCCCCTGATTAAAATTTACCCTAATATTTCTTGGCAGCAGAGGCTAAGAACATTAGTCAATAAAACGTGTACAATGTACATAAATGGCAAGGTTGAGACAAAAGAAAATGGAATTTCGAAGAATGAGAGGCGACTGTATTGAAACATACAAAATACTTAGGCTACGTAACAGGGTAGGTCTTACATGATAATACATGGCATGGAAAGGGTGGACGCTAGGAAGTTGTTTCTGTTAGGCGAGGAGACTAGGACCTGTGGACACAGCCTGAGAATTAGAGGGGGTCAATTCAAAACAGAAATGCGGAGACATTTCTTCAGCCAGAAAGTGGTGGGCCTGTGGAATTAATTGCCGCAGAGTGCAGTGGAAGCCGGGACGCTAAATGTCTTTAAGGCAGAGATTGATAAATTCTTGATATCACCAGGAATTAAGGGCAACGGAGAGAATCTGGTAAGTGGAGTTGAAATACCCGTCAGCCATGATTGAATGGCGGAGTGGACTCGATGGGCCGAATGGCCTTACTTCCTATGTCTTATGGTCTTAAGGTCTTGAAAGATTGTTCCCCAATGAGGGAGAGTCTGGGAGCAGAAGGCAGAATCTCTCAATTTGGAGAGATGAAGAAGGATTTCTTCTCTGAGGGTAGTGGATCTATGAAATTCATTACCTCAGAAGGCTGTCAAAGCAGGGTCAGTCAATTTATTCAAGCCTTTGAGATAGATAGATTTTTAATCAATAAAGGAATCACGGGGTAGGTGGAAAAGGCAGAAAAGTGGTGGTGAGGATTATCAATTCAGTTATGATCTCATTGAGTGGTGGAGCAGACTCTATGGGCTAAATCTGTATCTCATCATTATCTCCTGGAATGGCTGAGTGGGCTCATTCTGCTCCTATATCTTATGGTCTTATGTCACATTTATAATTCATTAGCCATTAAATAAATCATGAATCTTTATGGTCTTACTTCTGCTATATCTATAATCTCCTCCATCTCCAGAGTATCACATTGCCCCCAGTTCCACACCTGCAAATGTTCCAATCCTCTAACTTTGGCTTGATGCTTTCCCCTAGCCTGCCTTTGTTATTTTCAACTATGTAGGCTCAATCTTCCAGAATTCCTTCTTTGTACTCCTCCACTTTGCTTTTAAATTCCACAAAAAGTTGTTCTTTTGGTCCCTCCCCCTCTAATAACTTCTTTAATTTGAATGTCCTTTTCTGAAACATTATCAATGCTCTATAATTGCAGGTTGTTGTTGATTGGCATGCCTCATTTGGAAGATCCATTTTTTTTGTTTAATTGCTTGTAAAATTACCTGGTTTATAAATATGTCATAGATTGAAGAAGTTATTTTAAGACTCCTAATGTTGGTTTGATAGGTTTGAATAAGAAAATGGATAAAATGTGAATATGAGGATTTTTTTTAGCCAGAGGGGTGCACATTCTCCCCGTGTTTACATGGGTTTCCTCCAGGTTCAAAGGTTTCCTCCCACACTCTAAAGATGTGCAGCTTGGGTAGACTGGCAATGTCAAATTGCCCATAGTGTCCAGGGCTGTGCAGGCTGGGTGAACTAGCCATGGGAAATGCAGTGTTATGGGATTTGATAGGGGCTGGGTTTAGGTGGAATGCTCTTTGGAATGTCAGTGTAAACTCGATGGGCCAAATGGCCTCTATCTGCACTAGGTATTCTATGATTCCATGTTGAAAACATAAAAAGAGCAAATTAGTCTTGAGGTGCTGTAGCATCTTGCTTTGGGTAATGTTACAGTGTAGTGAATGCTGATTTGTAATGTGTTCTTAGAAATGAATGTTGATTTATTTTGCACTCGGGTATTTCATATTGAAGTAATTGTTAATAACAGTCACTGTGAGGCCAGATGATAACAGGCTATCGGCATTAAGGTTGGTCTGTAGTAATGTGATCAATATTCTATTTGAATAGTGTGATTTGACGAAGTTTCACTTAACACAATTAACTTGGTGGTAACATGAACTTTGTTTTCTGTCAGGAGCAGGCTAGTTGTTTTATGATTGAAACAAAATTAAATTAGGATTAAAAGCACCTGACCAAACTGTACATCTACAACATGTTTCAGCAGATTTTTAAAAACAAATGTTGTTTTTATGTTACAAAACAAGCTTTGGGAATCCATTATCTGTTCACTTTATACCATGTATAACGTATTTCTGTTTGGTTAAGCTTATATCTTTTACTCAATTCATTCTTTTGTTTACACTGCACAATGCATTTAACAAGAGCAGTAAAGATAACATCATTGTTTGAGTTTCTATAATTGTAACTATTTATTGCTAACTGGCACTGGGTTGGTAAAGGCAGTTTTGATAAATAAATTATCTTCCATCCCAACAGAAAGTTGTGATCACAAGGAGTGCAAGTCAGAAAATCAGAGCGATGACGTTGTAGTCACATCTTCACACCAGACTTCCTACAAAAGCAGTTTCCCACTGAGAATATGAGATTGGGGAATTACCATTTAATATTAAATTTTTGCACATTTTCTAAAAACATCCTACAATTTCCTTCTTTATAAAAAAGAAGTTGCAAAATCTTTGGTAGCAGGCCATTTCTAGTCGCACTTCACTCCTTTACAACATTATATCTCAGTAAATGAGCTGTTTTTTTCCCTCTTAATTGGCTTCCTAATTGCCAGATTGATTGCATTTTGTTGTAAAGATGCTGATAATTAGTTGTTTCAATTGCCCACACTCTGCAGAAATATAACTTTGACATTCCTATTTAATGGACTATTGAGTTCATCGTGAAACAGAAAATCGCAGTCATTTAGAGGAAAAATAATACTATATTACTAAAAAGTTAGTTCTTGCAGAGCAGTTCAAACTTAAAACAAATAGACTAATGTCTGAAAAAGTAAAATCCCACAGGTTCTGATATTCTGAATTGAAAATATGAAATGCTGGCAACATGAAGATGAACAGACAGCACCTGTGGAGAGAATAGACAAAACATTTCAGTGAATTTCTTGCACAAGGGTCATTACTGAAATATCTATTTTTCACTATCCACACATCTTCCTGACCTGTTCTGTGTTTCTGTGTATACTATGCCAATCTGTTTCTCAGTTCTGAGTTTTTAGCTCAGTGTCATGCTGGTAAAGAGTTTAAAGCTTTAACTCCTTCTCACATACGTAAAACGATTGTGCCTTCTCCGACAAATTTGTTTCAAAGTTAAGCAGTTGATATATCAGTCCCAAATGATTACTGTAACCATTGGGTTCTTAGAAAAAAAGCTAAGCACTTGTATTCTATTTGGTATTGATCAGTTGACTTAGTTATGAAAATATGTTATCCAAAATACAAAATTTTTAACATGATTAGCTGGAAATAACTTGAACTTTATGAAAATAATGAATTTTAAAGCATGGGGTGCTAGCTGCAGCGGTATAACTGTTGCATTTGCAAAGAATACAAGGTACTTGCTTGGAGTCACTATATCGACAGCATTTTCAGAGCAAGGTCACATTACCAAGTTTGCGGGTATAAAACAGATTGGTTTTGAACACAGATAGCCAGAGAGAACTTACCATAGGGGAAACAGCTGTTGCCCTCTCTGTCTTTCTCTGAAAATTCTCCTCAAAGTTTGAGAGTTGTAAACTCTCGAGGCTCATCACCACAAGTGAACCATTTTTAATAAATCTACACAACTGCCTCCAAGGAAAGGAGGGATCAACTAGCCATAACTGATCCAAGAGGAATCCTCAGTACTCATAACTTATGTGAAAGTAATTCTAACTACAAACCAGCATTTGGGACAACTGTGAATGTTTATTTTTCTGAATTTAACTACTACTTGGCCAAAATATTTTTGAGATAACACTCGGAAGAATTTTGTATTTGTTTTAGACTTGGAAGCATTATTTGTGTGTATTTATGAAAAAGGGTAGTGGACATAATTGCACAGTTAACCCATTATTTTTAATAATGCTTGCATTTTAGCTTGAGTGTTTTCTCCCTACAATGCATTAAATAATAATTTGTTAACATAAGGAACCTGGGTGACGTATTTCTGATTCAGATAGTGTCAATTTCCTTTCTGAATTCAAACTTTGTTCTGGTCAGTGGAGGAATGGGTCAAAGGAAAGAATTAGCCCTGCCTTCAAAACTGGGCCGTTACAACTAATGGAATAAGAGTTGTGAAAGTACTGACTGATCCTGAATTTGTCGGTCATGTAGGACCATATGGTCACCCTTGCAAATGTTTAGTTTCAGGTAAGCACAGAAGATCTGACTCGCTGTTCTGCTAGGATTGTTAGACAACATGGCCAAAGTAGCAAAGTGAATAATTAGCCAGGTTATCATATTATGTAGTTAAATTAAATACAATGTTTATAAATAATGAATTAGGAAATGTAAATCTTTTACCTAGCTGGTGTCTGGACCAGAGATGAAGTGGAGAGCTAAAATAGACTTTCAAATGCTGAGCAACATTCGAACTAAAAAAGTGTTTTTGCTACAATTGGGTTCATGGGAATTATTAGATAATTACATTCCTTACAGTGTGGAAATAGGCCCTTCAGCCCAACCAGTCCACACCGACCCTCCGAAGAGTAACCCACCCAGACCCATTTCCCTCTGACTAATGCACCTAACACTAAGGGCAACTTAGCATGGCTAATTCACCTGATCGGCACATCTTTGGACTGTGGGAGGAAACCAGAACAAACCCACGCAGACACAGGGAGAATGTGCAAACTCCACACAGACAGTCACCCGAGGCTGGAATCGAACCCGGGTCCCTGGTGCTGTGAGGCAGCAGTGCTAACCAATGAGCCACCATGCTGCCCCAAATTATGTTTCTCCCTTCCTTATAATTTTGTGGTTTTATACTTCAGGTATGGGTGAGGATGGGATTCGTGCCTTCAGCGCTCCTAGTGGAAAGTTCTATGTGCATATTAAACAGAGGAGATGTTCTAAACATATGTAGACTTTTTACTATAATTAGCGCCTTGGTCACCATGGTGCAGGCTCTAGTTATAAAAGAGAGTGAACAAGTGATGTAATATATATGAAGATGGCCTAAGGTGACAACTTCATTTCACTCTTCCTCCTGTGGGGAATATCTTTTTTTCTGCTTGCTATTTATCCCCCGTCCTTAAAAACTGAAATTGAATTTTGACTTTGCTCAGCATTGGGAATACATGATTTCAGGGCAAGGTCTGCACTGCATTTACCTATGATTCTTTTAGTTTTGAAGCAGTAGCTTGGCTGATGCCTCTTTTTCTTAACTGCAGTATACTTCAGAAAGATCAGTTCAGGCAGCATTATGTCATTCTCTAGAAGAGAGAGAGAACATTGGAGGGTGGGTCATCAGTGGATCATTGCCGCATATGTGTCCTGCCTGTCAGCTTGTGAGTGACGTTGATTTAGAGTTAGGAATCAACGTACTGCTGCTCATGTTAGTACAGGGGTAGCTGACAGGGACCAGAAGGACTGTGAGCAAAAATAGATTTAATGTCCACTGCCCCCCACCCCCAACTGACACTACCTGAAAGAAAACAAAAAGATCAATGTCACCTCATTGAGTTAGTAATATGGTCCCAGTGAGACTCGACATTTCTTCCTGGATCTTGATGTCTAAAAAAAAGCACAAATGTCTGTATATATAGAGGCAGATTGTGCGGATATAACTATCATTGATTATTTCTATAGCAAAAAAAAAGCTGGACAATGGTCTTATTAATGAACTTACTGTCTGATTAAATTCCTGGTATCCTGCTAGATGCTGACATAATGCAAGAGCATTCTAAAGTACCTGAAGGAGGATTAGCTGACAGCTTCTGTCCGTTGAATTCCATCTTTTTTAGCAGATTGGAGTTGAGTTATCTTTATCTCTTCCCAGAGCATCTGTGACACTCAGCTGAAAGGGTAGCCAGAAAATCTGGTGTTGCTGATGTTAGCCTCTGTTGGCAAGTCATTAGAGTAAATCAGGTGGAAACAGCTGCTCTTCTTTCTCTCCTGCTGGTCGGGGAAATATTCATCTTTGTTTTGTTCTCATTCTAACACTGGGAGTGCGAGGAGCTGACTGAAGGCAGAGGAAATAAGGGTGGGGGAGGTTTCCATTGCTGGAGACCTTCTGCTGTATTTGGACATCGAGATTTCTCTTTCCAACAATAGTGTTCTGCTCATTTTGAAAATTAGCAATCTATTGACAAAATTAGATTCTCAGAAGCAGCATGTTTTAATGGGTGTGTTTCAACTATTTTGTTTGTCGCTTGTTAGTCATACTGGAAAATTGGGATTTCCTAGGTTATTTTTATTTGAGGAATTTCACTCTTACTGTTGTTAATGTGGGATTGACACCCATAGGACATTTTACATGAGCAATGCCTTTATAATAAATACTTCATTTCATTAGGAAAAGCTTGTCACATTTGCGATCTTTCTCTGAGGGGAGTTTTCAACATGCTGCCCAGTTATTTAACTAATTTTATATATCGACATTCAATTTATTCAAACTGTCCATTGATTTCAATGCAAATTAAAATTGAATAGTTCCAATAATGAGTGGTTAGTCCATATATCCAGATTTATGCTCGGTGATGTGTTAAAAATCCACTTCTTCCTCTGTCCCTTCAACTGAGGTGATTTGTTTGAATGAATCTATTGCTTTTCCTGTACAGTGTATTGGATTGTCTGTCATAACATTGCAAGTTCTAGTGATCGTATGACGGTCATAAGTTATGCAGAAACCTGGTCAAGTCCTCAGCTTGTGCCAAAACCTTGCCAGTTCTTCCATACCCATTCATGATGGGAGACTTAATGTTAAAGTGAGCTTTATTGGGGTGAGTGATTTTCACCCATCTTTGATTTACCTTGCAACATTATCAGTATTTCCTTAGAGGAGTCTATATCATTTATTGACACCAGATGGCTTCATTGTGTACATTTGTTTTAAAATTGCATTTATTTGGACTTGCAAAATCATTGGGCTTCACAATGCCAATGAGCACCTTTAAAATGTATTATTATAACTAGTCCCTGGGTGAGGATTCCCAGACAGACTGCCTCAAATTGTCATCTCATGGGCGAGGATGGATGAACTTTATCCACTTGCTCCCTCACTTGATGCAACAAGATTAATTAGATATCTTTCTCTCAGACCAAATGAATATACGTTTTTTTTTAAAAATAGCCAATTTAATCAGGCTTTCTTGAGTTGAAAAAAAGTGAATTTGTTAGGTACTAAATGTGAGAAATAAAAATACAACACACATACACAGTTAAAAGCAAGCTGCAAGTCACAAAAAAGGAAAAAAAAGAAGAAATGATAAAAGTTAAAAGGCGTTGATCGTTGAGCAGTTGATTCTTGGCTTTGCAGGTTAGTAGAAATTCTTTAGCCTGATATAATTCTTCACCTGCAATGCAGGCATGATTAGTGGATGGTTCTTCAACTGTGATTTCTACTGCACACCAGAGCTAGTGCATACGACAGCCCTAGCCCACGAGCATGCATAAACCAGGATGGAAGCTCACTTTTAACCTGTCTCTTCCTGAAAGGAGAAAACATAAACATGTCTTTCACTGAAACTACTCTCTTTTCTCACTTTCTGTTTATTCAAGGAATATGGGCATCACTAATCGGCCAGCATTTATTGCCTGCTGTGATTGCCCTTGAAAAGGTAGTGGTTAGCTGCCTACTTGAACTGCTGCAGTCCATGTGCTGGAGGTAGACCCATAATGCCCATCAGGTTCACTGTCTGAGCTATTACTTCAGTTATACTTCAGTTTGTTATGAATTTCTTCGTTTCACGTTTCCTTGACACCTTCAGGTATGGCATGATAGTGGTCCCTCTCCAAATAACCACTGAACGTACAGCTGCAGTCATTTCTTGATTGTATTTCTACCTTTAAAAGACATGTTGCAATTAAAAATTCAATGAGTCAACCCAGGTTATGATTGTGATCATTACAATATTTACTGTTATAATATAGCAAGGATAGCAGCCACATTGCTATTTGTGGGAACTAGCTTTGTGCACTGTGATAATGTTATCAAAATCTGTCATTGTAATATTGATTGGTCATTCAGTGTCATTACAAACCCTTTAATGTATTTTTATTATGTTATGGGCTGTCTTCCACCATCTCCAGATTCCTTATATAAGGGATAATAAAATTGCTGCATTATACAGGTTGTTAAAAAAAATCTCAAAATCCCCGCTGATGTCTCTGACCAAAAAATTCCCTTCTCATATATATTGATTCAATCACCTTATAACTTATGACTTCAAATCAACTACCTTCTTGAAAACTCCATTTCCTTTGTTCACTCTCCTGTGGGGAAACCTTTTCTAACCTCTGACCTTGTATGAAAGTGTGCAATCTAGCACTGTGTTCCTTATCCAAGTTAAAACAGCTTGCCTACTTATGTGGTGTTAGTCTTGGCTCAATGATAGGACTGGCACCTCTGAGTCAGCACATTGTGGTTTCAGTTTTTGCCAAATTCTCCAGTTTTTCAAGGAATTATGAACCAGGAAACAAAATTTTTAAATTCCTTTTAAGCTTAATTCAACGTGCAGATGGCAGAAAATCTGTCCTCGTAGTAAGGTGTGGCTGGAGCTTCTTTTAATGGGAATGAGTACTGGGATGCAGTAGCTTTTTCATTTATACATATAAAATATGCTGTGACTTTATCAATGACAGCTGCCTTGAATCATAGTCACAGTACAATTTCCAGGGTTAGATTACAATAGAGAGCTTGTGAAACGTTTCTAATTCTGATAATCTGATCAGATCAAATATCGTCGTTTAATATGCAAGCTGTGTACTGAATCTGTAAACTATCTTTAGGGGGTAAATCCATTTTCTGGCTGCTTAGACTGAAAAATAGTCAAGAAATGGGATTCACACTTTAAAATAAATGATCATTCTTTAAAATGGTTTGAAATTGCATTCTTGCTTCAATATATACTTAAAAAGAGAAATCTAGGGAAGGGCATTTACGTAGTTATATGAATGCTCTTCGCCCATGAACAATGTTTTCTCTAAGCTTCACGTTAATGCAGAAAACTGAAAGATCCTGCATAAGCTGTGCAAAAGTTGGCCCCTCTAAATTAATGCAAGAAATTTCAAAGGGGCCATGCACTTAAAAAAACCACCCACAGAATCCTCTAAAGAATGAGGGGAATGTCTGTTATAAACACAGCATTTTATACCAGATGTCTATGCCCTGCATTCTTTCTATGTAACCATGAGAAACAATAGATAAGTTGCAGGAGGTCATAGGCAAAATAAGTGGAAGATGTAGTTAGATGTTTTAAAAAAAAATGAAATGGTGGCCTGTGAAAAGAAAAGGAAAGAAAAATGAAGGGATTAAGGAAACAAGCCTAATCTTATTGGTTCATTTGAGAGTATGATTTAGATGTATCACTGAGTGAAGCAAGAATTTAGGGTAGACGAGGATCAACTTGGTTTCTTTACTGTTACACTGATCCTGTATTCCATAGGAGACAAGTGAACTTGCCAGTCAGATGCTTCTTTTCCCATATTGCTAACAATTATGTGAGAAACTTATGGACCTCTTTGCAATGAAGATAATCTGCCTCTGTTCTTCTCTCCCTTCTCCTTGCCCTGAACTTGCATCATTCTCTGGTTTAACTCCTGTGTCCCCTCATTTCCTGTTAAAATTCATCTTTTCCATCTTGTGCCATTATCGGCCTGACCTCAAACACAGTCCTTAATCTCTCTGTTCTTATACTGTCCTATCCCCTTTCCTTTACTTCTTGACCATTCTGTTAACTCTGCACCAATCTTTCCTGTGACTCCATATTTGAGTGTTTCCAAACAGGTTTCTGCCATAGTATCAAAGCAATTCTCAGCAAAGTTGCAAATGATATTCTATATATCCTTGATCTATCTGCAGCCTTTGCACCATCCTCCCTGACATTTCTCCCATCATTGTCCAACTGCTGTTTACTGGTTGCATTCTCATCTATCTAATCATTGCCAGGGAGTTTAACCAAATTGTTTCCTGTTGCAGAAATTTGTCTTTGGTATCCCCAATTTTAATCTACACATTGCCCTGAAGTAGAATCATGGATTCATACAGCATGGAAACAGACCCTTTGGTCCAACTTGTCCATGCCGACCAGATATCTTAAATAAATCTAGTCCTATTTGCCAGCATTTGGCCCATAAGCCCTCTAAACCCTTCCTATTCATATACTTATTCATATAACTTTTAAATGTTGTAATCGTACCATCCTCCACCACTTCCTCTGGCAGCTCACTCCATACACGCACCACCCTCTGCGTGAAAGGGTTTTCCCTTTCCATTTTCACCTTAAACCTATGCTCTCTAGTTTTGGATTCCCCCACCTATGGAAAAGACCTTGTCTGTTTAGCCTGTCCATGCTCCTCATGATTTTATATACCTCTGTAGGGTCACACCTCAGCCTCCAATGCTCCAAGGAAAGTAGCCCCATCCTATTCAGCCTCTCCCTATACCTCAAACACTCCAAACCTGGCAACATCCTTGTTGATCTTTTCTGAACCCTTTCAAGTTTCACAACATCTTTCTTATCTGAGGGAGACCAGAATTGCATACAATATTCCAATGTTCTGGACAGACACAACATGATGTCCCAACTCCTACATTTAGTGCAACGACTGATTAAAAGCAAGCACACCAAATACTTTCTATCTCCACTTTCAAAGAACTGTGACACTGCACTCCAAGGTCTCTTTGTTTAGCACTACTTTCCAGAATTTTACCATAAAGTGTATAAGTCCTGCCCTGATTTGCCTTTTCAAAATGCAGCACCTTGTATTTATCTAAATTAAACTCTATCTGCCACTCCGTGGCCTATTGGCCCATCTAATCAAGATCTCCTTGTACTTTGAGATAACCTTCTTGACTGTCCACTACATCTTCAGTTTTAGTGTCATATGCAAAATTACTAACTGTACCTCTTATGTTCACATGCAAATCATTTATATAAATGACAAAAAGCAGTGGACCCAGCACTGATCCTTGTGGAACACTGCTGGTCACAGACCTCCAGTCTGAAAAGCAACTCTCCATTAGCACCCTCTATCTTCTACCTTCCATCCAGTTCTGTATCCAAATGGCTACTTCTCCTTGTATTCTATGCAATCTAACTTTGCTAACCAGTCTACCATGAGAAACCTCGTCAAACACCTTACTGAAGTCCACATAGATCACATCCACAGTTCTTCCCTCATCAGTCCTGTTTGTTACTTCTTCAAAGAACTCAAGTTAGTGAGATGCCATTTCTCTCACACAGAGCCATGCTGACTATCCCTAATCAGTCGTTGCTTTTCCAAATACATGTAATTCCTGTCCCTCAGGAATCCCTCCAACAACCTGCCCAAAACCAATGTCTGTCAACGTACACAGAAATCCCAACAATACATGGTTCTACCTCATCATGACCACTGTCAACCCCTGAACTGTTTATATTCTGCTCATCCCACATCCAATACCAGATGAACAATTACTTCCTACAAATAATGTTGGGAACACTGAAGCTTTGGTCACCATCAGAAACTCCATTCCATAGGCGCTACACTTAACCACTCAGTTCCATCTCCCATCCTATCACCTGAATTCACCACTGTCTGAAATGCTCAGTCATACTTTTGGTACCTCTGAATGAGATTGTTCCAATGAACCCTGGATTATTTCCTTAAACTTGAAGTCACCTGAAACTCCAATGCTCATGTTCTGAAGTTGACACCCAAGTTCCAATAACTCAGCGTTCCTGCATAGTGCTGTGGATTGGTTCCCAATTAAGCAACAGTTCAGTTTTAATGGCCATATTTTTAAATTGCTCATGACCTTGCCCTCTGCAAAATGTAAATACAAATGATTATTGTTGTTTGTGTCAATGCATTTTAATTGCCCCTGCCAATGCACAATTTACTAATCTTTTAACAAGATTGCAGTAAAGCAAATTTAACAGTGTGAAGGAGGAAATGATTGCAAACTGTTTTATATAATGAGAAAAGAATCTTAAAGGTAATAAGCTGCTTACAGATGCCAGCAATGTTTCACTTGAATGGGTTTGCACTTTCCTGGCATTGATATCCAAGGTTTGGATTGTCTATCTTGTACTATCAAAAACAACAAAATTATTTGTTGCTAAAGTTGTCAAGAGTTTAAATTTTGTGTTGCCTGTAACGTATCAAATGTCTCCCACATTAGTACTCTAGAATTTTATTAGGATGCTGTGGAAGCCCTCAAAGAGCAGCACAGCTTGTTTTGTTTTGAAAAACACATTTGAGATTTGATCAGCTACTGGGTAGTCAGTAGATGTATTTTAAGGATAAATTAGATTTGTTTCTAAATTCTTATATTCCTGTTAAAGAGATCAATTAGTGCATATTGTAACAAATTTTTAATTTTAATACAATATTTCTGGATAACATTGTTATTGCAGAAGTACAGAATCTATGTACGATAACCATTATTTGTTGTCATTATTGGCCAGAAAAGGTGAAATTTCATTTGGTTTGCACATGAAAAAAGAACCAGCATTTAAGTAGCAACTTACCATCTTTCTCAGAAATATTCTCAAATGTTTCAATTTCACTTGCAGTTACTCAACAAATATGGCAATTACATTGCATGCAGCAAGACTCCACAAAAAGTAATTCCACTAAGTCAGTTTAGTTCATGCCCTTTGAGGGAGGATTGTTGACCATGCCACTGTGGCTACACATGTGTTGATCTTTATGTTATCTGTGGTTGGGAAAACAGGAGGGTAGACCAGTATGTTACAATGCTGTCCAATGACTGCATGTCTGCTGCCAGTCTACCCTTCCCTGCCTATCATGGTTCTTACAGATGGCAGGGCCCATGGCACACTTACACTGGGATGTGGGGAGCTAACCTTAATGTAAAATCCAGCTCCATGTTTCCTTTTGAACACTGACTTTCAAACATCTTGACAGCAACTCTGACTATGCTTTGTAAAAATGCAGAAAGGAGAAAGTGAGGACTGCAAATGCTGGAGATCAGAACTGCGCTTTTCCAGCAACACATTTTCAGCTCTAATAATGCAGAAAGCAAATACAGCATTGTGAAAAAGTCATAGACCTGAAATGTTAACTCGAATATTGTTTGGACTTTTTAATTATTTTCTCCCATCATTAAATCAGCTTGGTTTATGGATCCAAACACTTGAGTGGGCCAAGTGTACTCTCAGTTGAATCAAAATGACATTTCTCCATTATAGCCTTGCTGAATTGTTCCTGTACAGATCCTCCTGATGGTGATAGTCCCGACGTGCGAACCCAACCTCTATCTACTATTCCAGCCCCGACCTTCTACTCCACCCCCTTATTGCTACTTCAGCAAAATGTTTTATTGCATGTTTGCAAATGAAGCATTGAAAACAACAAGATTTGTTTTATTCTTGAAAATGGAATTCATTGTGAAATATTGTGTGAATTGATAACACGATTTGTTTTGTGGTTAGGTGCAGTAAGACAATGCAGAATGTAGAGGTAATGTACTTTGTTGAAAGGAAAGTGAAGCCTAATAGAACCACCAATACCCCTCAGTCTGTGCCCATATTCCTCAGGTAAAGATTAGTGTTGCATGAGGGCTTGAAATAAGTTGTTTGATCCTCCTTTTGTTTAAAAAATCAGATTTAAAAGGAGAGTGAGGGAATTAAGCAGAAAGTGTTTGTGCCTGATGAAAGACTCGTGGTCAAAATGGTTAGCTTGCCACAGTTTCACAAGCTCAGTTAATCACAGATGTGTCAGGCTGCTCTGTAATGTGTGATGCTAATGGAAATATATTTACATTTCAGATAAAATGTACAAATAGCTCTGAAATGCCTCAAAGCCTTTTTCTGTGTTCTTCTTTCCATTCATATCCAGAATTGTTGCAAGAAAAGTTGCAATTGAAGATTAGGCCGCTCTAGTTTAAACAAGACTGATTTAATGCAATTGTGTGCCTTATACCTTTTCTTTAAAGAAATCCTAATGATGTCATATCCAAGTGATAGGAACATTCATATCAATATGTAACTGAGATTATCTGATATACTTTATAATGTTTGTGCTGCTCACACAAAAGTCTCGCTTGCTGGAGTGTTTCATTGGAAATTCCAGAAGCATGTGACAGTAATTTCACAATATGCTTCCCAAACAGGTAAGACTCTGTGCCAAGGAACAACATTTACAAAATGTATCCTGATGCACAATAATTTAAAATTATCATTTCTCCATACCACCATAGAATAGCAGAATGGAATATATACTCCCCCCCCCCCCCCCCCCCCCCCACTACCAGCCACAAAGGGGGGCATTGCTTTGACAATTTGTAGCTCCTCAGAGTTCCTGAAACTTTTAATGCTGGGGGAGCATGACAGATTAATTCATTTGGGAATTTAGAACAGCCATTTGCCTTTTGTTCTTTCTCTGAAATCCTGTTAGTTAATGTGAAATTAGACTTACTGTCCACAAGAAGATGCCATGTCATGAAGTTAGTCTTGATATCGTGACAGTTTCTGTCCTGAACATTCTTCGCTTGATTGTATAGTAGTCACCTCATAAATACTTAATGTACACAATTCTCAAAGTAAGGACAAAGACCTGTTCAACACTCAGCCATGTACTGAAGCATATTTCATGTACAATTAAATTATAAACTAAATGGGCTATAATGTTGTGTAAGCTGACAATTACCATTACAATTTACAGTTCTATTTCCATCTAATTTGAACCAAGAATATTTGGCCCAGATTTTCCTGTCAACTTAATGGTGAGCCTAATCTTGCTCATCATTACTTAAGTAGAATTGTTAATGCAACTTCATCTTACATGAGGCATCTTACATGACTATGTGTAACACTGTGAACATTGCTGTTTTGATGCCCTGCTCTGCTGTTATCTGAATTGTTAATTTTTTCTCTTCTCAGATGCTACTTGACCTAAGTATTTCTAATATGTCCAGTATTTTGCCCTTGTAATAATATTTAATTGTGAGATTTTGAAGTGGCAATCTGTCACTTTACTGACCATTTTTAAAGCTTGAAACGCAATTAAATTGAAACTGTACTCCATGTGGTGGGCAAGAAAATTTCCTCAGATGGCATAAATAAGCAATGTGTGACAGTTTTTAACAATACAACTTCAACATTTTTTGGGACTGCATCAAGAGTATTTGCCAACATCATTAGTGCTTAAAATGTATTACAAATTTATTAACATTTGATTTCATCATGATTTCCTCGACATTTAAACCCTTTTGCTTTTATAGCACTCTGACCGTGCAAGTGTTTCTCAGTTTTTCTGTTAGTTTCCTGAAATCTGAAATCCAGAAAGCTGACACTGACAAATCTTTGGCTATTTATTACAACAAGGTTTGTTTCTCAATTTTTCATACTGTTTTTCTGTATCATTGGTTTTCTAGCTTTTTTCCCTAAGCTTATTTTAGGCATATTTTAGATTTTTCTTTTGCAAACTTTTAGCCCAGCTCTTTGGTGGACAGCTGCTGTAAATCTTAGCTGAAACCACACTGTTCAGAATGCCCCTGAGCCTTCCATTAGCCCTGCTGGACTTGAAACAGAAAGCAGAGTTCACACTTAGGGAAGGAAGGAAATACAATCTCACACATCTAACAACTGTTGCCTTCTCTAGTTTTTGTACCTGAAATATCTATCTGGCCACTTGGTCTGCCTTCAATGACCACATTGCACAAGCTAAACTGTAATTATCTTATGATCAAGCCTGTTCTGTTTTTCTAGATCCATCACACCTTATCTCCTGAAATGACAGATTTTGCTATGTTTAAAAGCAAGCTGGGTAATTATTTAGTAGCAGATTAAGACACAAATGATCAAAAATTAATGGTTTTGATGGTGGTGAGTTGTCTGTGTGACAAAATTGATGTAACTTGAATAGTATAGTTGATCAATTGGATTAGCATCCTGGAATTTCACTCATGGGAAACCTCCTGTACCTCCTATACCTTGGGAACAAGGGAGAAAAATGTCAGGGCTCTCTCTGCTTGGATATTTTGTTATGCATGCACACTGCCGAGAATATTGGACTTTGGGTGATGTTAGGGAGGTGCAGTATAAGTATATTGAGAAAACCATACCCTTCAAGTTTGTTTTCATCCTAAATGTAATGGGAGTTTGGCGCACTTATTGTAACTAGGATGGGAGGATAGAATACGTGTACTTGCAGCCTGAGTAAGACGACCATCGCTACCCACTGAAACAATAGGTATAGGAGGTTTGAAGCTTCCCAATGCTGGTAGGTCATGCTTCTCCTGCCTCTCAGTTGTTTATAGATATTAATGGACAGTGAGGCAATGCATATTAACCAAATGGATGGAGCAAAGACTTGGAATCCTGAAGAGGAAGCAAATTGTTGTACATAGTTCAGTCTCCTTACTAAGGGAGTCAAGAAAATGCATCTATTTTCCTTCTTGAGAGAGTGAATGAAGAGAATCACTGGTGAGACTGGACACTTTTACCTGCCCCCAGTGGTGCAGATGTCTACCAGTGCTCTGTGAAGAAGACATCCTTCATCCTATAAAATTCAAGCTATACAGTCCTAGCACAAATGCCAGTACCAACTTTCAGAGCTTTTCAGCTTTTTGGTATTTTGAGTAGAATAAATATTTGCACTAACTGCAGAGATCTGAGACAATATGGACCAAATAACCCCTTCTTATTTCATAGTTCTCAATCCCTACTATACAAGTTAATGCACTGAGATCCACCAAATACCCATGTGGGTTACCTTCTGTGTGCAACTGGCAGCAACATTTATTGATGTTTAATAACTATCTTGCTAAGCTAATACTACAGGCAGATTTGTTACAACTTTGCATCCCCTCATCCTTCTCCTTTATTATTGAAATAGATACAGTCACCTTTAATATTTCATGAGAACACTAAAACAAACTCTCTCTGACAAGCCTGCCAATACAATAACTTGCTGCTGCTGCTTCTGAAAAGACTTCATTTTTTATCTGGTTACTGATGAGAGTGGAGGCAGGTTCTGCATGTCCTCAATATGTGGAGTTAGGAAGAATTCTAAATACAACTTGACGTTAATTTCCATCCTTTAAAGCTTGTATATTTTCCATGTAAGTTTTTTGCTTTTGGAATCAGAAATATATGGGCTGACTCAGATTTTGAAAAAAAAATCCACCATACTACTATAGTTTTTCATCCAACACATTTTGGATAGTTCAAGTGAAAATGAATGTAGAATCTTAAACGATAAAGCCTAACAGATAACTGTACATATAAAAGTATGTGTTAAGGAAGGCTAAATAATATCAACCTATGAATTCTTTGACCTTGTTTTGAACCTAGGAGATTGTGGGGGAAATAACAAGTCCAATCTCTATTGCTATACAGGTTCATTTGCATGCGTTTGGGCAATGTGAATTACGTGAAGCGACCTAAACCAATCTGAACAAGATTGAGTTCATGTAGCTGCCCTCACGCTCACTCACATTTGCCACCAATAGAACAGGAACAAAGTTTGAACATGTACGACATTAAAAAATTCAGCTGGAGTGATATTAAACATCTGCAGGATGAGCTTCAACAGAAACTAATGGACAGCGGTGAGCGGTCTTTGGTAGGAGCAAACCTCTCCGGTCAAGGCCTGGAAAACCTCTGCACCCCCACTGCCCCTTTGCCATTTGATGGGTGGCTAACAGAGCAGACATCCACTGGCTAGTCTTGCTGGCAATACAACCAGGAGAAGTGGGTGTTGTTTTGGCAGGAGAACACAATGGCAAAAGATAATAGCATCCCCTGAGGAATTGCAATTTATTTAAAATGATTTGGCACTGGAGCTTTCAGGCCAATGTTGTAATCTGGTATCCTAAAGCCAATGTGCTTCTGTCCCTGTGTCAGATGTGAGCCGACCTTTTGGTTTCTGCCAGGATTCACCCACACATCTGCTACTGGTAACTGCCCAGCAATATTTGGGTGGCACAGTGGTTAGCACTGCTGCCTCACAGTGCCAGAGACCCGGGTTCAATTCCCGCCTCAGGCAACTGTCTGTGTGGAGTTTGCACATTCTCCCTGTGTCTGCGTGGGTTTCCTCTGGTTGCTGCAGTTTCCTCCCACAGTCCAAAAATGTGCAGGTTAGGTGAATTGGCCATGCTAAATTGCCCGTGGTGTTAGGTGAAGGAGTAAATGTAGGGGAATGGGTTTGGTGGGTTACTGTTCGGATAGTTGGGCCGAAGGGCCTGTTTCCACACTGTAAGTAATCTAATCTAATATCCACAATCTCGCTGAACATGACTAAGTAATTGCTGCTAATTGTCTCCTCACCACTACTGCGTAGATAGCCATAACCATTCTTCACCCACCTCTGGTAGCACCAGCTAAAAGGGTGAACATTTTAGACCATTCTCAACTTGCCACCAGCAAAGCTTGTAACGTTCTGTCTCATGAATATTAAATGAAATTCTACTTAGAATATTATCAAGAAACTTTGCAGAGACTCAAAAGCAATAGAAAGAAATCCTGTAGACAAGACTTATTGATAGTGAGAAGCAGCTGCCAGGCTAAAATACAATATACTTGACAGATTAAAGACATCCTGGTCCAGAAGTAATGTTTACACAAAACCTCTTAATTCCTGAGAAAAGCCTGCAGGACCTAAATTCTGTTTATTGTTATTAGTAAGATTAGCTGTATGTTTCATGTATGTTGTTATCCCTTTCATTCAGAGTCATTCGGTAGAGACTGCAAGGAAAATAACCTCCAGATGGTTTTCACTTAGTCTGCCTTTTTTTAAAGTTAGTAGTTGCAGCTCTCAAACCAGTTGCTAAAAATACTTCCTCCCTCCTTGGTGGTTCTGGTATAAAAAGGGATTTAACAGGAATTCAGTAAATAATTCATTTTTCTGCTCTAGTTCATGAGGTGCTTTTTTTTTAGTCCTTTGTAAGATGTGTTGAAGGCTGAAAGGATTGGACTCAACATGCATTGCAAGATGCATTAATGATGTAGGTTAGATAATGAAATATCCTGTAGTTTAAAATAGATATTCTATATCTGGCTTGTATTGTGCAGAGAGTAGTAAATGCTGAAAGTGATTTACAGATCAGTTGTGGAACGGTATTGGTCAAGCTCCATTTAAGTAAATTATGTGTAATACACATCGCCTAGTGACAGAAAGGATATTGACTTTGAGGAACAATGGCAAACAGCCAAAGTAATTCCAGATTTCAGAATTTTAATCTATAGGAAATTATTAAGGTAGTTCAGTTTATTCTGTTAAAAGAAACACACTTTCAGGCAATCTAATGAAAGTTTTCAGTATTTTTAGGGAGCTTGTAAAGAGTTATTCCAGAAAAGTGTTTACCTTGATGGAAGGACACATAAAACGTAAGTAAAAAATTTAGGTATTGAAAGGGAAGCCATGCAAACTTTCCTACACTACAATTGCTGGAATATATTTCCAGAGATATTTATGTTCAAAAGGTAATTGGGCATATTGGTTGTGAGAGAAGGCAGTTGGGATATGGTGCAAAGATGATGAAATATGTTTAAGCAAAAGGATTATTATGGCTTCTCCAAATCTTACACATTCTTATGCTCTTAATTGTATTGTAAGGGCAAGGTGATACAAGGTACTTCTGGAAATAGCTTCCAATAGTTTATTATCATATCAGAGGCTCAAAATAAGACTTGCATCTCTGACCACTTCCATATATCTGTTATAGTAATTTTACTACATATGCTGATGACATTCAGCTTTACCTTACCTACAATATTGCTGAATTTCAGTTTGCTTATCTGACATTCAATACAGGGTGAGCAGAATTTCTTCCTATGTCATATTGGGAAGTCTGAAGTCATTGTTTTTGTTCACTGCTCCAAATCTATTTCCTAAAGACTGACTCTATTCCTGTCTCTGGCAACTGTCTTTCAGATTAAGCCAATCTGTTCATATCCTTGGTCTGTCAATTTTGATCAAGAGACAAGTCTCAAATCTCTACTTTATGTCACCATTAGAATGACTATTTCCATCTGTGCCATCACTGAGATTTACCTTTGCCTTGGCTTATCTGTTGCTGTAATTTTCACTCTTTCACTCCATTATCTCTAGCCCTTATCTATCCAAAGCACTCCCATGTTCCATGTGTAAACCAGAGGTTATCCAATTTTCTGTGGTCCATTTCTTAATACCAAGTTCTGTTTCCCTCCTAGCCCTGTAATCATTGACCTGCAAGTCGAGCAACTGACCTCCTAGTCGAGCAACATCTCCAATTTTAAAATTCTCAGCCTTGTTTATAAATCCCTCCATGACTTCTCCCTTCTCTATATCTGCTTATTCCTTCAGCCCCACAATCCACTGACATGTTTGCGGTTTTCCTATTATAGCCTTTTGTACATCCCAAATTGTAATTACTCCAGCGTCTGTTCTTGCACCTTCAGTTACTTCAGCCTGAAGCTCTGGAAAGCTTTCTACATCTCTCTGCCTCTCTACCTTATCTTCTGCCTTTAAAACATTGCTTAAATCCTTCCTCTTAATCAAGCTTTGGACATCTGACCTGATATCTCCTGGTCTGGTTTGGTGCATTGTTAAGTGTCTTGGGACACTACATTTCCTTAATGGTGCTATATAAATATAAGTTGTTATTAATATACATGTTATGGTTAAATTGTCAGAGTGTTTAAATTTCTTCTGGTTGTGTGGAAAGGTTCATTGCAATTTGCTCATTCCTCATGGCAATATGAGCCAGAATAGAGGGCGGCACGGTGGCACAGTGGTTAGCACTGATGCCTCACAGTGCCAGAGACCCAGGTTCAATTCCCGCCTCAGGCGACTGACTGTGTGGAGTTTGCACATTCTCCCCATTACTGCGTGGGTTTCCTCCGGGTGCTCCGGTTTCCTCCCACAGTCCAAAGATGTGCAGGTTAGGTGAATTGGCCATGCTAAATCGCCCGTAGTGTTAGGTGAAGGGGTAAGTGTAGGGATATGAGTGGGTTGCGCTTCGGCGGGTCAGTGTGGACTTGTTGGGCCGAAGGGCCTGTTTCCACACTGTAGGTAGTCTAAAAAAAAATGTGATGTGATGATATCTAACCAAATGTATAGATGACTGCACTTGTTACTATTGTCAACTTAAGTACTGAAAATAAACAGTGAGACTGTTGTAATGAACAGTGGGCCAATGAAGCAAGTTCAAAAAATCTTGACTGGTGGTTAGTCAAATCTGAGTTTACTTACACACTCAGCTACAATATGAATGCATGTTGGGAACTGAGCAATACACTGTGATAATTGGAGTGATTATCTAAATGTCAAAATGGTGCAAGCTGTTGTCACCACGTTCTGTGCGCAGTGATGTCAGTACCAATACACACACAGACTGCCACACTTTTATTTTAGACAAATTCATTTCTAGAAACAATAACCGATCCTCTGCTGCCTCAGCAGCAGCACACTTTCCTTCTAGGCTCCTTAAGCCAATTCAGTCCAGAGTTGGAGCAGGGGCAAAAGTGGATTCTTGAAAGGAAGGGAAGATAGGATTAGCCCAGGTCCCTCAGAGGTGTGTGATGTTTTGTTTCTGCCCTGTGTGTTGAATCACTGTGATCATTATCCGTCACGCCATCTTTGTGACAGGCAACTGCTACAATCCTGAAGAAGGGTTACACCCGAAATGTTGACTTCTTCATCTCCTGATGCTGTCTGGCTTGCTGTGTTCTTCCAGTCTCTAGCTTGTCTACCTTGGATTCTAGCATCTGCAGTTTTTTTTTGTCTCTAAGCGGGTCTGTCACTGGGTAGTAACAAGACTCTAGAGCTCTCTGTTACTCCATTAGGAGGTGCCATTCACAATAAATGCAGCCAAAGTCAATACAGTATTTACATATGGTGCAATGTCAATATTAATTAAGAAAATCAAAAGGCAGTTTCTTTGGAATTACAATCCAGAAGGGTAGAAGTCAGAAGCAGCACCTTTTGTAAACATTAAATTAGTTCCTATCAAATCTTTCTCTCTGTCGCTTTAATGTAGTCATTAGCTTGAATATTAGTCTTAAAATGGAGTATAGGAATTTGACATGAGTATATTAAATTAGCTTGTTCAGAATCTTTGCCATAGTTTTCCAAGGCACAACCCATGAAGGATCATACAGTACTAATAAAAGCAGGAGAGTAACCACTACCTCCATGAAGCTGAGGTTTTCTCAATTTGCTTTGGGTTTACAGTGTAGTTTTCGTGAAATCAATTAATCTGCTGAACAGATAGCTCAGGTGGACAATTGCGTCAGCAAGTGCAACATCACATCGTACTATCCTTGTTCTATAATATTTGTCCCTAAGTTGCTGAAAGCTAGCACACTGGTGCATCAGGCAATTAAGTAGGCATGGTCGTCTTTATTGCAAAGGATTTTAGTACAGGAATAAAGATGACTTACTTCAATTATAAAGAACCTTGGTAAAAATTACACATTCACTAAGCAATGTGTGCAGTTTTGATCCCCCCACCTATCTGAGGAAGGATATACTTTCTAGAAAGGGAGTGCAATATAGGATGACCAGGTTCCTAACTCAGTTATTCCTGGGGTATTGGGGTTGTCCTGAAGAGTGATTGAGGAGATATATTTATTAATATTTAAAAGAATGAGAGTTGAATTTATTGAAACTCGTAAAGTTCTTAAAGGATGAGGCAATATAGATATGATGTAGAAAGTTTGTTTCCCCGGCTGAGGAGGTGTCTAGAAACAGGAGACACAGTCTTAGAATAAAAGAAAAGCCATTTAGGACTGAGAAGAAGAACTTAATCACTCAATGAATGGTGAATGTTTGGAATTCTCTATCCCAGAGGGCTGTGGAGATTCAGTCTTGAGTAGATATAAGACGGATATTGGAAATCTTCTAGATACTGGTGACGTCAAGTGTACGTGTTTGAAGTAGATGATTAGCCATGATCTAGAATGGCAAAACAGGCTCAAGAGGCTAAATGCTTCCTCTCGCTCCTATGTTCCTATGATCTGAGCTGGGATGATTAAGATGGAGTGTTGGGATTGATACTGTCACTAATGAGGAATGATCATTTGGAGAAACTACTGGACTGCTGGAAACTGTGGAAGCGTCTGAGTCATAGAGTCATAGAGATGTACAGCCCCTCATAATTTTGTAAACCTCTGTAAGGTCACCCCTCAGCCTCCAATGCTGCAGGGAAAATGGCCCCAGCCTGTTCAACCTCTCCCTGTAGCTCAAATCCTCCAACCCTGGCAACATCCTTGTAAATCTTTTCTGAACACTTTCAAGTTTCACAACATCTTTCCGCTAGGAAGTAGACCAGAATTGCATGCAATATTCCAACAGTGGCCTAACCACTGTACAGCCGCAACATGACCTCCCAACTCCTGTACTCAATATTCTGACCAATAAAGGAAAGCATACCAAACGCCTTCTTCACTATCCTATCTACCTGCGACTCCACTTTCAAGGAGCTATGAACCTGCACTCCAAGGTCTCTTTGTTCAGCAACACTCCCTAGGACCTTACCATTGAGTGTATAAGTTCTGCTAAGATTTGCTTTCCCAAAATGCAGCACCTCGCATTTATCTGAATTAAACTCCATCTGCCACTTCTCAGCCCATTGGCCCATCTGGTCCAGATCCTGTTGCATTCTGAGGTAACCTTCTTCGCTGTTCACTACACCTCCAGTTTTGGTGTCATCTGCAAACTTACTAACTGTACCTCTTATACTCGCATCCAAATCATTTATGTAAATGACAAAAAGTAATGGGCCCAACACCGATCCTTGTGGCACTCCACTGGTCACAGGCCTCCAGTCTGAAAAACAACCCTCCACCACCACCCTCTGTATTCTACCTTTGAGCCAGTTATGTATCCAAATGGCTAGTGCCTTCCAGAGAAATTAGTAGAGGGAAATGATTTTTTTCAAAAAATAGAAACATTAAGCAGAATCTTCCAGTGGCAGCAGGGTGTGGCAGTGGGGCAGGAAGTCTGTGGCACTTATGTTTGATAATGGACAGCCAACACAATGGCCAACCAATGAGCTCTGCTTGGTCAAGGAGTATGGTGAATCATGCAGCAGATAGACAAGAAGACATTAGCTCAATGTCTCAATGGTGAGGTATCTCACTTAAAGGGCACACAGAGTGGCATTTAACTCCTGCAGCATCAGTCTATCTATCTATATATCTATCTGAGTGGAAGCTGAGACTGCAACTTTGAATGTTCCAACCCTGCACCCATCTCTCTCACATATGTTGTAGAGAAGACAAGGAACAGCCCTAGCGATACCTGACTGCAGGATCCCCTTGTACAAACTGGGACAGGTAGGAAATGCAGTTTCTCCACTGATGCCAACAGGAAGTCTTCCTGTTTGATCAAAGCAGACCAAAGGAAGATTGCTGTAAGGGTAAGTAATGACAATGGCACCCATTATGGGCCCTTGGTGCAGTACAGGAAGAGGATAAATATTCCACCAGCATGACAGGCATTGTGTAGTCACTGCAAAGTGACACTCCTAAGGGCATAAGCAGTGTAAGTTAGAAAATGCAGAGGGGTGTCAGTCAGCAGTTTGGTTCCAGACCTCATTATTAGATGGGACATTGGTGGGTTAAGTATGTGGGACTCAATTCATGATGTAGATGTATCCCCAGTTGCAGGGCAGCTGATTGGAAAATACGTAACTGGGAGTGTTCAGGAACTGCCCAAGGCACATATGCCCATAAGGAAACAGTGAGGTCTGCGGATATTGGAGATCAGAGTTGAGAGTGTGTTGCTGGAAAAGCACAGCAGGTCAGGCAGCATCCGAGGAGCAGGAAAATCAATGTTTCGGGCCAGTTTCCTGATGAAGGGCTCCAGCCCGAAATGTCGATTTTCCTGTTCCTCGGATGTTGCCTGACCTGCTGTGCTTTTCCAGCAACACACTCTCAACACATGTCCATAAACTGCTCACACACTTGCTCCTTCTGTCGCTCCTCAGTAGGAGCATTCTATGACTGGTGATCAGAGTGTCAGGCATCAGAATCCAAGCCCTAGTTGAGGAGGAGGCCGCAGAACCTTGTAAGGATGACAGAAAAAAAGCCTGTGCTGATACAGAGACTGGGATTTCTCAGCCACCAATGAGGATGTCTGGAGAAAGTCCAGCAACATATTACATCAGCTATTTCTACTTGTTCTCCAATGTGAGTACTCATTTTAAGCTAAAACATAAAACAAGGCCTTGGCTTTCCCAGCTTCAACCCCAAACATTATCTCAAAGGAGAATGATGACATTGAATCTTCAGAAGATGCATTGCCTTAGCAATCACTTGGATCTTCCAGAGCATTGAGACAGTTACCTTGGTGAGTAGATCAATGGTGAGTAGGCATTCTGAATTAGGCTCATGGTCACATCCATGTGAACATCTCATAGACACAATTCCCCCATTGATAGAGGATATAATAGGCAAGGTCTTCTTGACACTAGAAGACAGCTGGAACCCGACCCATGGTTAGCCCTATGTGATTGTTAAGCCTCTGGATTCAGCGATAAGAGATTTGATGGAGATACAAGGACAGGCAGGGGACAACTGGTAAAGGTCATGGCCCACCTTGAGTCACAGGTGGAGGGGTTGGTCCAAGTTCTCTTATGGCTGCCTCCATAGAAATGATGGCTTAGAGAGTTATGTTCCACAGAAAACACAGTTGCTGCCAGATGTGCACTTGGATCTGAACTGCGCAGACTAAGAGTGCACTGCAACAGCAATTAGACAAGTGAGGGATGAGGAACATTGACCTTTCTCCAGGTACCCCTTCCTGTCAGAAACGTGCCATCATACACAGACAACGAAGAGCCACATAAGCACAAAAGGTTTCATCCTAGGGCACTCCAAGGATGCATGCTTCATCTTTCTTTGCCAGTGACCTGTCATTTCCAGCAAATTAGGCTGAGGAAGGTGCACCTGTACAAGAAGCCCTTAGCAGCCAGAGCTCTCAAGGTCTTGGACCATCATAAGATGGTCATCATGGCCACCTTAGTCAACAGTGCCAAAAGTCCACCGCCATATCAGCTGGGAATGTTGAGGTTACACCTAGGCACAGTGTTAGCAAACAAAATGTTAAGGAATCGCAAAAGGTACCATAAGTGTCATGTCTTATCACGGTACAGACGAAACATACTTCAATGTTTAATTTCCCTTTATTGGTATATGTTGAATTTTTGTTACCTTTCAGGTTGCTGCGATGCTGTATGGATTTAAAGGTGTTTCACTTTGTTTCTGATCAGTTTGAATGATATTAGCCTGTGGGTACACCAGTTATTGTGTCACTTTGTCAGTAGTCGCCTCTCTGACATGTATCAGCTTAAACCTATTTGTCAAGTCCAGTTGTTACTGAGTAGGCTGTGTTCATCTAAATGTCATGCCTCTGGGGTTGCAGTCTGAGCAGCACCTACAACTAAGTCATTGCTTGTCTTGTTAATGTCCGAATGACAGGTTTCTGTGCAGAGCATTACCACCATTTGGAGAATGTGTCAGCGAGATATGTGTGAATTTTTGCCAAATCAGAAATGCCTGTTGCTTCCAATGTAGCATCCCTACTGGCTTGATTGTATCAAGTGTTTATAGTAATTTTCCTTGATGGTGCCAAAGCTCTCACGAATGTACAATGGTGTCCAGTAGCGTTCTGGTCTGGCTCATATGATAATAATCAAGACTGATTGATATATTTGCAGATGAATGCAAAAAGGGCTACCAGGCCAGAAGCTTGTTTGGGGCGGCACGGTGGCACAGTGGTTAGCACTGCTGCCTCACAGCGCCAGGGACCTGAGTTCAATTCCCGCTTCAGGCGACTGACTGTGTGGAGCTTGCACGTTCTCCCCGTGTCTGCGTGGGTTTCCTCCGGGTGCTCCGGTTTCCTCCCACAGTCCAAAGATGTGCGGGTCAGGTGAATTGGCCATGTTAAATTGCCCGTAGTGTTAGGTAAGGGGTATATGTAGGGGTATGGGTGGGTTGCACTTCGGTGGGTCGGTGTGGACTTGTTGGGCCGAAGGGCCTGTTTCCACACTGTAAGTAATCTAATAATCAGTAATCTATAGAAACCTGACCTTAGTTGCATCCTGCTGAGAGGAAGCTCATTTTTGGTCTCCTGCGCTGTTAAATTCACCTGTCCCTTTATTTCAAATTCCTGGGAGCAGTACAAGATTTTGCCCACTTGTCATATAGATGTGCTTTAGTGTATGAAAAGCCAGAATGAACTTTGAATATTTGCACTCATTATTAGTAATTTTGGAATTGAAAACTGACCTCAGTAATGGTGACCATGAAACCACAATCATAGAGTCATAGAGATGTACAGCATGGAAACAGAACCTTTGGTCCAACCTGCCCATGCCGACCAGATATCCCACCCCAATCTAGTCCCACCTGCCAATACCCGGCCCACATCCCTCCAAACTCTCCCTATTCATGTACCCATCCAAATGCCTCTTAAATGTTGCAATTGTACCAGGCTCCACCACATCCTCTGGCAGCTCAGTGCATACACGTGAAAAAGTTGCCCCTTAGGTCTCTTTTATATTTTTCCCCTCTCACCCTAAACCTATGCCCACTAGTTCAGGACTCCTCGACCCCAGGGAAAATACTTTGTCTATTTATCCTATTAATGCCCCTCATAATTTTGTAAACCCCTATAAGGTCACCCATCAGCCTCTGACGCTCCAGGGAAAACAGCCCCAGACTGTTCAGCCTCTACCTACAGCTCAAATCCTCCAACCCTGGCAACATCCTTTAAATCTTTTCTGAACCCTTTCAAGTTTCACAACATCTTTCTGATAGGAAGGAGACCAGAATTGCATGCAATATTCCAACAGTGGCCTAACCAGTGTCCTGTAAGAAAAGCTATGCAATTCTTTCATATCCTTTAGGGATTTACCATTCCTACTCTCACTGGCCTGATTCCACATGCTCAGAAACGTAATTGACTCGTAACTGCTGTCTGTAGTGGCCTTGCAAGCCACTCCATTCAAGGACAATTAGGATTAGGTGGCTTTGCTTGTGATGCTCATGTCCCATGAAGGAATAACAAAAATATTAGCAAAATTCTGCATATTTAATATCTGCTGGGAAGCTGTACCATATGGATGAAAATATATCATACAATGATTCTACTTAATGATGTGTGGTGATGGCAGAATTATCAGAGTACATGATATGTTTTGTTTGCAGTTGTTTCCTGATTTCTTTGCGGGATTTATCTTTACATCCTGTTGTATTTCTCCAAACCTCTGACACCACCCTCTATCAAAGGAGACTTTCATTAGCTCAATGCAATGGGTTTAGAATTTGGGTTGGGATTTGAAGGAGTTTCTCACTGAATATATATGTAATGTAATTAGAAACCAGGATTCAGACAGAATGTGGAGTGAACAACACAATTTGTGTAAATAAGGTAAAATTTTGGGGATAGATTTTTGCAGGATTTTATAAGAATGAAGAACAAAGCAAAAGTAAAATGGTTAGCGATAAAAATAATGCTGTCTGTATCCTGGAAAGATAACTTGAATAGATTTACTAAATCCTAATCTGAAAGATAAACTTTGGCTGATCTATTACTGAATAGACTGTGAATTAAAAAATGGCACTGTAGCTTTCAATGCTGAAACTAAGCCAATAGCCGTGTTAAGGAAGATCGCACTCTCTCTACTAAGGTTGCAGACTGCTTGATAGCAAACATTCATCTCTGGTTTTAAAACTAGCTGGAAAATTAACTTGCCTTGATAAACTTCAAACTCTTTTTAAGTCTATTAACAGTATCATCTTTGAATGATCGTCTACCCAGTGATGACATATTCAGGCAATATTTGGTTCATCACTGATTAAAACTAGTACAGTTATAAGTGTGTATTCCCTGTACCATCTGCAGAGGGGTGGGTATAGGAGCCTTGGTGCAACACATTGTGTCAGGCTTCACTTGAATTGCAGTGAGCTGACCTCGCACAATTATAATTCAGTTAGACTTTGGGCACACTGTTCATCACTCACTGTGACTACCATAGTGTTTAAAGTCTGGTTGAAGATTTGTAGCTCGGGTGTCCGTTGTGGTTCTGTTCGCCGAGCTGGAAGTTTTTGCTGCAAACGTTTCGTTCCCTGGCTAGGGAACATCATCAGTGCTATTGGAGCCTCCTGTGAAGCGCTGCTTTGATGTTTCTTCCGGTATTTATAGTGGTTTGTTCTTGCCGCTTCCGGGTGTCAGTTTCAGCTGTAGTAGTTTGTATGTGGGGTCCAGGTCGATGTGTCTGTTGATGGATGTTCTTGCCGCTTCCGGGTGTCAGTTTCAGCTGTAGTGGTTTGTATATGGGGTCCAGGTCCATGTGTCTGTTAATGGAGTTTGTGGATGAATGCCATGCCTCTAGGAATTCCCTGGCTGTTCTCTGTCTGGCTTGTCCTATGATAGTAGTGTTTTCCCAGTCAAATTCATGTTCCTGGTTGTCTGAGTGTATGGCTACTAGGGATAGCTGGTCGTGTCGTTTTATGGCTAGCTGATGTTCATGGATGCGGATTGTTAGCTGTCTTCCTGTTTGTCCTATATAGTGTTTTGTGCAGTCCTTGCATGGTATTTTGTAAACTACGTTAGTTTGGCTCGTGCTGGCTATTGGGTCCTTTGTTCTAGTGAGTTGTTGTCTGAGTGTGGAAGTTGGCTTGTGTGCTGTTATGAGTCCTAAGGGTCGCAGTAGTCTGGCTGTCAGTTCTGAGACGCTCCTGACGTATGGTAGTGTGGCTAGTCCTTTTGGTTGTGGCATGTCCTCGTTCCGTGGTCTATCTCTTAGGCATCTGGTGATAAAGTTGCGTGGGTATCCGTTTTTGGCGAATACCTTGTATAGGTGTTCCTCTTCCTCTTTTCGCAGTTCTGGTGTACTGCAGTGTGTTGTGGCTCTTTTGAATAGTGTCGTGATGCAGCTTCGTTTGTGTGTGTTGGGGTGGTTACTTTCATAGTTAAGGACTTGGTCTGTGTGTGTTGGTTTCCTGTGTACCCTTGTGGTGAATTCTCCATTGGGTGTTCTCTCTACTAACACGTCTAGGAATGGGAGTTGGCTATCCTTTTCCTCTTCTCTCGTGAATCGTATTCCTGTGAGTGTGGCGTTGATGATTCGGTGTGTTTTTTCTATTTCTGTGTTTTTGATGATTACAAACGTGTCATCGACGTATCTGATCCAGAGTTTGGGTTGGATTTGTGGTAGGGCTGTATGTTCTAACCTTTGCATAACTGCTTCTGCTATGAGTCCCGAGATTGGTGATCCCATGGGTGTTCCGTTGATTTGTTCGTATATCTGATTGTTGAATGTAAAGTGTGTGGTGAGGCACAGGTCTAGTAGTTTAAGTATGCCGTCCTTGTTGATAGGTTCGGCCTCCTGTGTTCTGTTGTGTATGTCCAGTAGGTTGGCTATTGTTTCTCTGGCTAGGGTTTTGTCAATTGATGTGAACAGTGCCGTCACGTCGAATGATACCATGGTTTCTTCTTTGTCTATGTGTGTATTCCTGATGATGTCCAAGAATTCCTGTGTTGATTGTATGGAGTGTTTGGATCCGCTGACTAGGTGTTTCAGTTTTTGTTGTAGTTCTTTGGCCAGTTTGTATGCTGGTGTCCCTGGTAGTGATACTATGGGTCTGAGTGGGATGTCTGGTTTGTGTACTTTGGGTAGTCCGTAGAATCTGGGGGTGTTGTTGCTTTCAGGTTTCATTCTTTGCTGGTCCGCTTTGGTTATCCACTAAAAAACCACTACAGCTGAAACTGACACCCGGAAGCGGCAAGAACAAACCACTATAAATACCGGAAGAAACATCAAAGCAGCGCTTCACAGGAGGCTCCAATAGCACTGATGATGTTCCCTAGCCAGGGAACGAAACGTTTGCAGCAAAAACTTCCAGCTCGGCGAACAGAACCACAACAACTACCATAGTGATTGGGGGATAAATATGTGACGCTAGCAGAAATTGAAGAGCTGCTATTTGCCTCTGCAGTAGTGTCAATTCACTAATGTGTGAAATCTCCTGTTAAAGAATTAGCTTTTTAGGGATCAGATCAATGGTGGATGCACTGAAAATGAACTGTATGGCAAGGAGATGGCTACCCGATGCCTATTGACAACTGTGCTTAGTGATTACCCAAACATTTTAGCCAGAGAGGGTCTCATGAAATGCTGGGATCTTGGATGAGCATTGCATGCTGTTGATGTGTAGACTCTTAATGTATGAAGACAGAAAATAGTGCATTGGGGACGTACAGAGCTGACTGTGTAGTAGGCCTAAGCCTTCATACAACTTTGGGTACCTGAAATATTTACTCTACACCAACAAAGCAAAATTGAGCTGTCTATTTTCCACAGCACTACCATCAGTTCTAATTTTCAATGGCACAAACGTTACTTCTGATTCAATATAAAATAAAGAAAAAAACTGCTCCTGCAAAATTCACAGCCTGAAATAGCTGAAAATTCTGCCTGTTTATTCACAACTGCCAGATTAACTACTGATACCAACAGATCAGAGGTTATCTTTTTTTCATAAAAAAAAATCAAAATGCAGTGGATGTTGGAAATGTGAAACGAACACAGAAAAGTGTGTAGAAGCCCAGTGGTCTGGCAGCATCTGTGGAGAGAGAAACAGAGTTAACATTTTGAGTTCAATATAACTGTTCTTCAGTTCTGAAAAGGAATGGGAAAATGATGATTATTATGCTCTAACTAAAGGAAGAAGGAAGATCAGTGAGTGGCACAGATGGGAAACATGCCTCACACCAAAAGGCAAAAGGATTGCTAAAGGTAGCTGATGGAATAAGGAATGGAAATAACCAAGGGGGGAGAAAGTAGAGTAGACAGGGACAAAGAGAGATAGAATTGTAAACAAAGGAGAGAGAAAGTAGTTAATGGTGTGATCATTGATTTCTGGAAATATAAAATGGATAATGGTCTGATAATGTCTAAACATTATTCTGCTTGATTCAGGAGCAATTTATATGCCTTAACCCATTCTGTTGTGATGCAACAGTAGTCCAGCCGACCACTCCAGTAGGTTCCATCTGCTGAAAGATAAAATGGTGTTTGAAGCAGCACAATAAGAGTGATTGATGTTTGTTCCAAATGTGCTTGTTTGTGCCAGGAACACAAGATAATATAGCTGTCACTCAATATTCTGTACTAATCTTGAAGAAACTCCAGCGAGAATATAATTTTTGTGGGTCCAGTCCTGGCATCGGCTTCTTGTGGAGTGTTCATCCAGACAGCATTATCATTTAATCTGAACTAACATGTTATGACACACCACTGGAGAAGGTGGGAGCTGAACCTGCATCTCCTGTCCAGAGGCAAGGAGGACATGATCACTGCACCACCAGAGCTCCAAATGCATTATTATTTAACACACTGTGCCTAATAAATAGAATCTTGTATCTGCAGTTAATTCATTGCACATTAAGCTGTGGAAAATCTGTTATCTGCTGGTAGCCCAATCGTTTTTGTGCTCCTACCAAATATCACAATTCATTTTGAGAGTCTTATTCCCTTCCTTCTATCGTCTTTAATGTGATTCTGCCATTATACCTGGTCAGAGTGTGAAAACAAACTTTATCTCCTTGGCAGTAAGAGGGCAAATGAGTCCCGAAATTGTTCAGGGTGCATTCAATATTGATTATAGCAGGATTGCTCTGTGTGGTGCTCTCCTTGCTGAGCTGGTGGAAGTGCATTCAATAACATTTGGAAAGGGAGCAAAACCTTACCTATTCATTGCCTCCTTGTGGAAACTTGTCTATTCATAACAATCTTTATATGGATTGGAAGTGGCCCAGTCCCCTTCCCCAACATTGACACTGTTCCACTATGTGGGCTGATATCTTTCAAGAAACAGTGTTCCCTACTGTAATTGTGGGGCCCACATGTCCCTTGAGCAGTCTGGTAAAGTTCATCTTCAACACCGCACTCTTTCTGTGTGGCAGAATCCCTCATGTAATGAATGTATGTACATTCTGCCACTTAGAAGTGAATACAAAGCACTGAAAATGGTGAAGACCTTGTGTGTTTCGTCCTCTGTCATTTGCTGTACAGAGTCATGCTTACACCATTTCTTACACCACACAGAATCCTCAAGCAATTTAAGAGCCATGATTTCTTGACAATGATAGTGGTGTTACAGGTTGGAGGCCCAGCACACTGTAGCTTGAAATAGCAACATATGAGTTCTTGCTTGTGATTCCTCACAGAGACAGTTTCCAGTTTGAGCTGTTTTAGCTAATGAGATGTGACTGGGAAGGTACTTCCTGACAATAGGAAAAACAGAACCATCAGCATTGTATTTCAAGGGGTAAATGCACATCTTCTGTGTTAGATAGGATAACCACCAACAAACTGTACTACCATACTAATTTTATTCTGTGCAGTAATGAACATTATTCCCAACTTTTGGGTCGTGTAAAATTTCTTCTATTGCTTCTTAACTGCAGAGTGAGAATTAGTAACAGCAGACAAGCTTGATGTGCCATGTTTGAATTAGGAGAATGAGTATCAGAATTGAGAGCTGAAAATGTGTTGCTGGTAAAGTGCAGCAGGTCAGGCAGCATCCAAGGAGCAGGAGAATCGACGTTTCGGGCATGAGCCCTTCTTCAGGAATGAGGAATCCTATCAGAATTGAGAGCAAATAATGAAATCTTAAAATTCAAATATATCATTGACAATTCTTGCACAATAATCCTGAGAGCACTGTTACTGGGTGGTCAGGAAATTAGTCAGAGACCTAATGCTTTTGAGCAGAGTGGAAAGTTTGCTCTTGGTGGCTGAAGTATTCAAGTTGAATTGAATTGTAATTTTGCATCAATTTCTTATGATTCTTGCCTGGAATTACACAGTACAGTTTTAAAACCAGTGCTGCACTGACAGGAAGCCAACACCTAAGGAGAAACTTGAATTTTTGGCAACCAAATCAGTAATTTAAATGAAGTCTTTATGCAGATTATTTTGTCTGAACTGATTATTAGGTGCTGTTGCCAGTTTGAGACAAGTGTTTTGATTTGGATATTTTTGTTTACTTCAACATAACATTCCAATGCCACTAATTGAACAATCAGAGTTCTCATTTCTTTCATCTTATAAAACATTATGCAGCAGCATATTTTAAAAAAACCTGCTTTTAAACTGATAGCAATACACACTTTATATATTCCAGCTGTTAATCTTGTATTATCTCTAGGTGCTCTGTCTCTCTCTCCCGCTCCCCCCCCTCCCCTCCCCCCACTCTCTCTCTGGTTGGTTGATTGCCACAATTATTAAGATGCCACATTTCAAAATGATCCTGGGATATCTAGCTTGAAGCACGTCACTCATTTTGAAACAATTTATACCTTTTATCTAAATCCCTCATAGTAGATATACCTGTGCTGATACCTGGAGCACGAGTGAGTGATGCATTGTGTAGTGAACTGTGAACTTCTCAAAAGATAGTGGCAGCTGCCATCATTTCCTGCGGTGCAAATTTCTCAATTTTATAATTTTTTCAGCATCCACTTTTGCTTTTATGTTAAAAAATGTGTATCACAACATTACAAAATAGGGGCCAATATTTTCCAAACTCAGCACTTTTGCTTGATTACAATGGAAAGCACATATTTGAATATTTACTCTTCTCCTGCTCTCAGTGTTGGAAAGCTGTCACATCACTAGTTGGATCGATAATTCTCTGATTTGAAGATTATGCCACTTAGCTGTTGTCAGCGAGAAGGCTTGCTAATTATCTTAAGTGTAATAGCTTTCACCAGTGTTGGCCGTCTCTGTCCTCGTATCTTTTATTGCAGTTATGTATGCTTAAGGCATTTTGGAAAAACAACTGACATAGCAGAATGAGTCTCTGACATCGTTTAACATCTCATCATGAACCATGGCTGGCAATTACTTGCAAAAAGATGAAGAAAATGAACTGTTCTCAGTAACTATTCAGAATTAAGTGACACTCATTCTGTTTTTAAAGTATTAATACATCTGTTAATCTGCCAATGTATTGGTGAGAGACATAACCTAAGCAGAATCATCTGTGACAACCCTGACATTTGAAATACAGGAGATATCATCGAGGTATTACTTTGACTTTGCCCATGTGGTCAGATCTAAAAGTCACAGATTGGCTTTCCCACATTAATACCTAAAGGGATTTCTACACATTTGCTTTCCTGTCAGCTGAAAATTTCTTGATAGGTGAAGTGCCCCTAAAGAAATTCCCTAGTGCTAAATCAAGGTGCTCTTGGAGTAAATGTGAGCTGGTTCCTTGCTGTGCTTGTGCCATGAGCTTTCTATGTGGTTATAATACTGTTTCCCCTGTAATTTTGGCCTTGAAGTTCTTTTCAATGCTGCAATTAGGGTATGTAATTATTTTCTAAAAAGCAAATCCTTTAATTCACTTGTATTTAAGAAGGCTGAAAATTTGATCAGTCTGTGATGAGCGTCTCAACTTTAGGAAAGGAGGCAATTATTTTCTGCCAGAAGCAACCTCAGACACTTTACAGAGAGAGACATCCTAGGCTGATATTTTGATCCAGTTGTTTAAACAAAAAGGTTCAAAACAGATTCATGACCTTTTAATTAGCCCTACCTGATAGACAGCTTGTGGCCAGAGGGGAGTTAGAATAATGCAATTTACTCACTCCCAACTTCAATTCTGCTTCCCTCAGATATTAATGCACCCTTTTGAACATGGGAGGAAGGAAGTTGGATCCTACTTTACATATTCACACAGGGTCCAATGAGATCATCAAGACCTGACCTTTGCATTCACTCAGATGCCTGATCAGGTAGCATCGGAATTGATAGTAAAATGCATGTGGCTATAAAGGCACTCTGTCTTTTTGAAGTACGACAGCATTTACATTAACGTCTGTGAGGAACTTGATATCCTTCATTCGAAATGACGACCACTTTTTCTTCATATTGCATTGTGCTTAGAATCCAAATTCCTTGATGATGAAGCACAGTGGGGAAACAGAAGGAAAGGAAAAGGAACAAATCTTGGGACTCTGGGTCTCAGTACTTTGCGGCATGTCCTGCTCCATGTGCCCAAAGATCTGACTATTGAGAATCGACCTGTTTAGGCACATTATGCCCCACGGCAGAAACTTCCAATTGAGTAGACATCATCCTCCAATCAAAGGGCAGCCAATAGAGAGGGATTCAGTGATCAGGCGGAGGCGAGTGTCAGATCAGTTCATCAGCCAAAACTCATTGGGAGCCCGACACAAGGTCAGATGATAAGTTTTAAAGTTTTATTTCCAGTTTCCTTGTGATGCAGGATCTCCTGATCTCAAAAGACAACATTTCCATGGCTGTAACTTTCTGCCACAAATAGCTATCTACATTTACTGGCCTGGCAGTCACTCTGGCTAGGTATCAGGTTGAGCACTGTATACTTTTATTTCAGTGGAGACTTAGCTTGAAATCGGGCAGGGTCTTCCCAAACTCCACCTGGCTTATCTGCATCCTCTTTGGATCCACATTCATATCACCCCTTTGTTTCTATAGTCTTTCATTGATCAGGGGACCTTCACAATGTATGCTAAAACATTCATTTAGACTGTGTGCTTCCATCCAGATTTTCTTTTGTGGCAACTCGGTGCTAATTGTTTGGTGGTTTGCCAGATTTCAGTGCACAAATTTGAGCTCTGTTTTAATGAAGTAAACCTTGAAGTGTTGGAACATTTGAACTCTACATCCGTTTACTTTCACTAAGCCAAATCATGCAGAAAGTCTGACCTTCTGAAAGAGAGAGCCTGTGGTTCGTTTGTTAGAAGAATGTTTTGCTTTTCACTCAGTGAGTGCAGTCAGTTGGAAAAAGGACCGACATGTACCTCTTGGCATCTGTTTGGTATGGTTGTCTTTCTTTTAATTACTCAGGCTTCAGCTCCATAGGACTTGATGCTTGTTGTTCTGTTGGCTTCTGCTCATGCTTCTGCTTATTATAACAAAATGCATTTGTTGCACAAAATATCATTACATTCTTAAATTATATCCACAAAGTGGCCAATGTAGCCAACTCTAAATAGCTTTTTTTTTAAGCAGTTTGAAATCAAGCTTTCTAATGAAAAGTATCACTATTATGAAAGACTGAGTTAAGCAACTTAATAAATTAATTAATCTTGGCTCAATTCCTTAGTGAAATAACAAATAAAATACCTTAATTCCATGGTTATGACATCATAATACTTGCATGATTTGCACGAAACAGCTTCACCTATCTAAACGTATGAAAATACTCATCATGTTTACATTTCTTCAGTGCAGAACCAGAACAAATGCTAGAAACAATACATTAAATGACTATCACACGACTTATTATTGAACATTCCTTGATCTGCTCCATTTTTAATTTGGAAATTTTTGATTAGCTACTTGGGGGATTGCATTTCATTGAAAACTCATTTTAACAAGTTTACCTTCAATTGTTATTTTTGTAAGTGATGGGGACAGCTGTCATGGCAATGTTAGCTGCTATTTCAGTAACCGAAATTTCTAATGTCCAAAATCCCTCTCCTTTGAGAAGCTGTGATCCACAATCTTTAGGCTGCATAGCTCTGGTAATAGGGGGTAAAATGGTGAAAAAAACCCTAATACACATTTCACAATAGCATGTAATTTAATCAACTTAATTGTGTTTGATTCCATTAATACTTTTTAAACCTGATGGTCTTATATACAAAAGAGAGCAATTGCTATTTTTAAAAGCATGTACGAGAGGATGAGAGAAAGAAAGAGAAGGAAGAACAGAAAGGCATAATTTCTATCCTGTCACTAATTGAGACTTTAACAACTTAAGTTAAATTTTGAAAGTAATTGAAGTACCTTTTCGGGAAACAGAAAGAGAAGATTCATGGAAAGTGGATACAATGTGGAGAGGAAGAGAGTTAGGCAACGTTGGCTCAAAGATTAGAAAGTTAACCAGAGAAACTGGCTGTGTATTAGAAGGTCTCAGCATTCACTGTTGTTGGATGAAAGTGGAGTACCATGTGGATGCATGTTGTGTACTTGTGTATTTTGATCTGTCAATGTAAGAGTCAAAATGTGTAATGCCATGTTGTCAACCCATTTTAGAGGGAAACATATCGGTCTAGCCTGCTTCATGTAGGGTGATCACCTTGCACAATAAAGCTCATGGTGTTAATTAACACCTTGCCTCCCAAGCTTCTTGAAACATAACACAGGCAGTAAAACGGGGTCAGATTTATTTTTAAAAATCTCAGTCTTCAGATGTGGGCATCCTTGACATGGGCCAGCACTTATTAGTCTCCCCAGTTGCCCGTTGAGATGCTGCAGTCCTTGTGGCATGGAGCTATTAAAGAACACATTCCAGGATTTTGACCCAGTAACTGTAAAGGGACAGGATATCTTCCAGAAATGTAATTGCGGTCCCCCAACTCCCCAGGGCTTTTCCAGAAATTTTATTGAGAGCTATATTTTGAATTTTAGGAGCTCCTTCATCATTTTCACTAACTCATTTATAAAATTATGCAGCCAAGTAATAACATGTATTAACTTTGTTTAAGTTGCGATATGCATATTTGGGCTTGCACAAAAATGGGCTTACTACATTATGTAGACTATTATTGTAAGTTGCTCATTAGTGTATTGGACCCAATGTACAGTTCCTATATGTATACTTACTTACTGTCACACTTTGTCAGTGTATGGTGTTACTTGCCATGAATAATGACACTGTAGACCACTCGTACTGGATTAATAATGTAAAATAAAAGCTAGAAATGGGCTTGAGGTCTTGGTGAACGATGCTCCGTTTTCTACCCTGTCCAATTACTAGGATAGTCACAGTCGAAATCATAGGTTCAGGATTAGATAAAATTAACTAAGGCCATTTACTTACAGGTGTCAGCTGAAAATAACAAACCACATAATTGATTGCCATAAATGGAGGATCCTGTGTGTGCATTGCCTACTGGTCTTCTATAAGGCATTCATTACGGTGTACAATACACAAATTGCAGTAAGCAATGCCCTGGGAGGACTGCTAATGTAGCATGCTTTCCATTGTGTAACACTCAACTGTCGACCTTAGAACCTAGTGAGCAAAAAGGGAGAGCTGCAAGTATTTTTCCTTTTATGACTAACTCATATTTTTTTGTGTGAGGTACTTATCAGAAGAATGCTGACATAAGACATGGGCTTTTTCATCCATTAATCAATAATAACGTAATATTCACTTGCAGTTGAACTTGTGTCAGTATATCATGTACTACATTCATTAATGATCATCAAAATAAAATTTATAATTCACAGTATGATGAGGAAAGGGCACGTCAGTGGGATTCAGAGCAGTAGAGTTGAATATGATACCAAATATTCAACTTTAATAAGTATTAAAGATTCACAACCAGGAATGCACCTAACTTCACCGAAACAATAATGCGAGCTAAAAGCTGGCCTGATTTCAAGAATGGCATTTTAGCTGGAGAAATAAGTATTTTAATAATAGTAAATAATCATAAAACCATTCTGAAGGAGTGTCGTATTGAATATGAAGTGTGAAGTTTCCACAGATACTGCCAGAGCTCTGAGATCCTCTAGTTTTTTCAGTTTTTATTTCAGATTTCCAGTAAAAATAACGATGGGAGTTATGTTCAGGCCTCCTCAGCAGTAGTCAGAAGGGAAGAAAAAAAATCAACTGATAGAAAAGACATGTAAGAAAGGCACTTTTACAAATGGCACTATTACAAGCGTCATGGGGGGCTTCAACATGCAAGTTTATTCCGAAAATCAGGAACCCAAGAAAAGCAATTCATGTATGTCTGCGAGATGATTTTTTTGGATCAACTTGTGGTAGAGCTTACTAGGGAACAGGCAGTTCTGGATTTGGTGACGTGTAATGTAGCAGACTTGATTAGGGAGCTGCAGGTAAAAGAACTCCTAGGGCACAGTAACCATAATATGATAGAATTCACCCTGCAGTTTGAGTGGGAGAATCTGGAATCAGATGTACAGGTAAAGGTAACGGCAAAGACATGAGGGAGGAGCTGGACAGAGTCTATTCGAAGGGGAACTTAGCTTGGAAGATGTGGAGCAACAACAACAAGAGATTCTGGGGATAATTTGGGAGACACAGCAGAAATGTATCCCAAGGAAGAAGAAACATACTAAGGGAAGGATGAGGCAGCCGGGGCTGATAAGGGAAGTCAGAGACAGCATAAAACGAAAAGAAAAAGCATACAATGAAAAGAAAAAGCATACAATATGGTAGGAATTATTGGGAAACCAGAGGATATGGAAGTCTGTAAAAAACAGCAGAGGATTACTAAAGAAGCAGTAAAGGGGGAGAAGGTGAAATATGAGAGTAAGCCAACTTGTAATGTAAGAGAAGATTGTAATAATTTTTATAGACACGTAAAAAGTAAGAAAAAAGCAAGAATGGACATTGGACCACTGGAAAATGAGACTGAAGAAGTAGTAACAGGGAACAAAGAAATGGCAGAGGAACTGAACAGTACTTTGCTTCACAATGGAAGACACCAGCAACATTACCAGAACTTCAAATGAGTTCGGGGACATAGATGAGCATTGTGGTCATCATTGAGAAGAAGTGTTAAGTAAACTGGAGGGTCTGAAAGTGAATAAATCATCTGGACTGATGGACTATACCCCAGAGTCTGATGGAGATAGCTGAGGAGATTGTAGATCTTTCACGTACCACTGGAGCCAGGGAGGGTCATAGAGGCCTGGAAAATGGCTAATATATCCCCACTGTTTAAGAAGTGTGGAAGCAGAAAATAGGAAGCTCTTAGCCAGTTAGCCTGACCTTAGTTGTTGTTAAGTATCCAATATTAAGGATAAGATCGCAGAGTAATTGTAAGTGCTTGGTAAAATAGGGCTGAGTTAGCACAACTTCATCACAGAGGGTTAGGCCTGATAAATCCATTAGAATTATTCAAGGAGGTAATGAGCACACTATACAAGGGAGAGCTAGAGGACATGATCTGTTTTGATTTCTAGAAAGCTTTTGACAAGATGCCATGCAGGAGGCTGCCACAGAAGATAAGAACCCATGAAGTTAGGGGCAGGATACTGGCATGGATATAGGATCGGCTGATTGGCAGAAGGGGTCTTTTTCATGATGGTAGCTGATGACTAATGGAGTTTTGCATGGGTCTGCATGGGACTGCCATTATTCAAATTATCTATTAACAATCTGGACAACGGAACTGAGGGCATTGTTGTTAAGTTTGCAGATGACACTAAAATGATTGGAGGGGTGGTGAATGTTGTGGAAGCATGGAGGCTGCAGAAGGACTTGGACAGGCTAGAAAAGTGAACAAAGATGTGGAACATGGAATACAATGTGGGAAAATGTGAGGTTATGTATTTGATGGGAAGAATAGAGACACAGACTATGAGGAAAGGCTTTGGAAATCTGAAGCACAAAAGGACTTGAAAGTCCTATTTCAGGATTCTCTTAAGGTTATTATGCAGGTTAGTTAGAAATTAGGAAGGCAAATGCAATATTAGCATTCATTTCAAGAGGGCTAAAATACAACTGCAGAACTGTATTGCTGAAGCTGTGTAAGGCTCTGGTCAGATCACATTTGGAATATTGTGAGCAGTTTTGGGCCCCCTATCAAAGGAAGGATGTCCTGACCTTGGAAGGGGTCCAGAGGAGGTTTACCGGAATGATCCCAGGAATGAAGAGTTTGTCATATGAAGAATAGTTGACGACTTTGGGTCTGTACGTGATTGAGTTTAGAAGGATGAGGGAGGATCTCATTGAATAGTGAGAGACCTGGATAGAGTGGCAGTGGAGAACATGCTTCCACTAGTAAGAGAGATTTGGACCGAGGACAGCCTCAGTGTGAGGGATGACCCTTTAGAACTGAGATGAGGAGGAATTTCTTCAGCCAGAGGGTGGTGAATCTGTGGTACTCATTGCTGAAGAGGGCATTGAAGGCAAATCATTGAGTGTATTTAGAACAGAGATAGGTTCTTGATTGGCGAGAGGACCAAGGGTTGCAGGAAGAAGGCAGAAGAGTGGGGTTGAGAAACATATCAGCCATGATTAAATGGCAGAATAAACTGGATGGGCTAAATAGCCTAATTATGCTCCAAATATTTTAGTCCTTTGGTCATATGGAGCAAAAGAGAGAGAAAAAGAGAGTTTGTATGTTTGACTGTGAAGAACCATTTTATTACACTAACATATTTGAAAAGTGGTAAAATATTAAAATAGCTGCAGTAAAGTATGTTAAAATTCTCAGGTAATGAGATAGTTTTAATAAGTTGACTTAAATTTACTTAATTTTACCTTCCAGTAGCAATGTCATTGTATGGATGCTGATGCTGATGCTGACACTGGCATGGTTTAACAATAGAAAACAGTGACATTGTTGAACATATTTATTATTGTACATCTACTCCCATGAAAGCAATAAACCTTTGACTTAACAGAACCTTCTGTTGCTGGAAGTAAGTGTTTAAAGTAAATGTGTCAAATAACTGCCTGTTATGTGGTGGTAAGCACTCTAGAATCTGATTGTGATATTAAGTCAGTGCTTCACACAGGTTTTTAACAATCTATGAACTGGTGAAAGCAATGTTTATAGGTTGGCTGCAGAGTGTGTACGTTGCAGATTTGACTTTTATACTGCATTTTACAAGACTTTATAATTCCAGTACCAATCTTCACACTGACACTTCACTTTATAAGCATTTTGGATCATGAAAACCACTTAGCAGTACAATTATTTTTAAAGTAACCTGGTATCATATTAAAGACCTGCTTGTTTATATTGATTGAACTATACATAATTACAAAAAAAATCCTTAAGAAAATCTCTCTGTCAAGCTAGGAAATAGCAGACCTATATTCTTTGTTACATGGGCAGAATTTTGCTTTTAAAAAATTGAATTATTTTGAAATGACTGGATTTAAAATGGAGGCAGGCTTTTATTCTCAAACCCAAAAATGGAGGAAAGGGTCAATCTCTCTGATGAAAAACAGGCCAGATTGATTGATGATCTGTGAAATAAGTAGATGAAGATGTTTATGTTTAGGCCAAACTTCAGAATGCCTTGGTTATACTTCTGCCATGTATGAGTTCTAGTTAGTGATGAGTCAGGTTGCCCACTTGAATGCAGTACATGGCAACCATAGGTGTATCAGGCTCTGATCTTACAGTTTACATTAGGTAAGGGCTAATATATCTTCTTCATGTTGTCCTGTGCATGTGTTGTCAAGAATGATTCTCATTGTGGAGTATCCTAACACCATCCATACTGTACTACAGGGAGGAAGAAAGGAAGAAAAATTGAAGGGAGAATAGAGAAAGATGGTGGTTTGATTAACAAGAGTACTGCAGTGCTGGAAAAAGAAGATATCCAGAAAGGTTGAGCTCAGAATCTAATTGGCTGGAGCTAAGAAGCAATAATGGTGCACTGACAGTGTTTGGTGTTGTCTATAAGCCATCAATTAGTGAGGAGGATGTAGAGGAACAAGTTTACAAGGAAATTATGAAGTTGCATGAACTGTAAGACATTTATAATGGGGGTCTTTAATTCTCCAAATATGGAATAATAGGAGTAAAGGGCAGTGAAAGTTACTAGGATGTGTTCAAGTAAATGTTTTACAAAAAGAATGCAATGCTAGTCCCTAGTTTTTGGAAATGAAATGGACCAAGTAATAATGTATCAGGAGTAGAACATTTAGGGGATATTTAGTAATCATTGTATCATGAAATTTAGGTTGACTACAGAGAAAGACAGAACAATCCAAAGTAAAATTATTTTGTCCTTATCTAAAATAAATGTTCTAGAACGAGACTTACATCCAGCCAAATCAATCCATAACAGCTACAGCCCTGGCAAATACCCAGTAGTGGCCCAGTTATATCCTGTACACTAAAAACAATAAAAATCCAAACTGGCTAATTATCATTCTACCAATCTAGTCTTGATCATCAGCAAAATGCTGAAGCAGTCATCAACAGTACTATCCAGCGCAGCTTCCTCATCAATAACCTGCTCATAGATACAGAGTTTGGTTCCAGCAGTGCCACTCAGTTGTGTGTCCACATAGTTCCATATGGAGTTATACAGCATGGAAGCAGACCCTTAGGTTCAACTCATCCATGCTGACCAGATATCCTAAACTAATCTAGTCCAATTTGTCAGGATTTGTACCCATCCAGATGCCTTTTAAATGTTGTAATTATACCAGCCTCCACCATTTTCTCTGGCAACTCGTTCCTTAACTGTACCACCCTCTGCATGAAAACGTTGCCCCTCGAATCCCTTTTTTATTTTACCCCTCTCACACTTAATCTATGCCCTCTAGGTTTGGATGCCCCTACCCTGGGAAAAAGACCTTGTCTATTTACCCTATCCATGCCTCTCATGATTTTATAAACCTCTATAAGGTCACCCCCTCAGCCTTCGACACTCCAGGGAAAAAAGCTCCAGCCAATTAAGCCTCTCCCTATATCTCAAACCCTCCAATCCCAGCAACATCCTTGTAAATCTTTTTTGAACTTCTTCAAGTTTAACAGTATCATTCCCACACCGGGGAGACCAGAATTGAATGCATTATTCTAAAAATGGCTTAACCAATGTCCTGACTGCCATAACATGACCTCCCAACTCCTGTACTCAATGCACTGACCAATAAAGGTAAGCATTCCAAATGCCCTCTTCACTATCCTGTCTACCTATGACTTCATTTTTAAAGAACTATGCACCTGCACCCCTAACACTCTTTGTTTGACAACACTCCCAGACCTCACCATTAAGTATATAAGTCTTGCCTTGATTTGCCCTACCAAACTGCAAAACCTCACATTTATTTAAATTAAACTCCATCTGCCACATAGCAGCCCATTGGTCCATCTAATCAAGATCCCATTGTACTCTCCTTCACTGCCTCCATACCTCTAATTTTGGTATCATCTGCAAACCTATTAATCTATATTTGCATCTAATTCATTTATTTAAATGATGAAAAAGAAATGGACCAAGCACCAATCTTTGTGGCACACACTCTGGTCACAGGCCTCCAGACTGAAAATCTTCCAGATTTCCACATAGTCTATTAGTAGTAATGTGTATTCCCGACAATATGTATTAAATTTTTCTACAGCACCTTACAAATTTACGATCCCCACTACCTAAAAGAACAAAGGCAGTCTTTTATCCACTACACGTTTCAGTCTAAGCCACACACTACCTTGAGTTGCAACAATATCATTATTCCTTCACTGTCATTGGTTCAAAACCCTGGAACACCCTTCCCAACATTACTATGGTGGATCTATTCCCAATGAACAGCAGCAATTCAAGAAGGCAACTCACCACTACCAACTTTTCAAGGTGACCTAGCCCAGAGAACACCCCTCCAACCTGTGAACACAGTTATCCATACTGTACTTTTGCAAGTGAAGATGTTGGAGCAAGTGCACTAAAAGATTCACAAAAATAGTTCCACGCATGAGGAACTTTGGTGTGAAGATAGATTGTTCAAGTTCGGGTTGTTTTCCTCAAAGGCTGAGAGGGAATTTGATGAAGATATTAAAAATCATGATTGCTCTGGACAGTGTAAACACGAATAGACTGTTCCCACTTGTGAGGGGGATTAAGAAATTGAGGATACAGATCTAAAGTGATTTGAAAGACGCAAAAGTGACATGAGAAAAAGCTTTTTTTTCCTGTCGGGAGTTACTACTAACTCCACTGTGGTGGAGGTGGCTTTAAATGAAATATCCCTAAGGGATTTAGACAGTTGTTTGAATTTTGAAAAATGTGCATGGAAATGTAGAATAATGCAGGAGAATGACACAAAGTGAATTGCTCATTCACAATGCTGGTGAAGGATGTTGAGCTGAATGGCAGCCTGTGATCTAATGATCCTTTGCTTTATGTTGTTTCGTTGAACATCATATAGGCTGTTTCTGCAAAATAAGGAAGAAAATTATATAGAAGAGTTGTAACATGTTGCAATAAATAAGCTGTTGTATATCCTTTACTCCTTGTGCTCCAACATTCAAAGCCATGTTTTAAATTGCGGAGACCCCTTGTCTTCCATAAGATTTTCCACTTCTCCATCTCTTTCTCCTCCGTTAAGGCCTTCATTAAAGTTCTCCATTCAACTTTTAGTCAAGTCTGTTACATGTACTAAAGACATTATATAAGCACATGTTTTTATTGTCAAGATTAGTGTTGGAAAAGCACAGCAGGTCAGGCAGCATGTGAGGAGCAGGAAAATCTACGTTTCGGACAAAATTTCTTCATCAGGAATGAGGCTGGGAGTCTCGGGGGTGGAGAAATAAATGGGAGGGGGGTGGGGCTGAGCGGGAAGGTAGCTGAGAGTGCAATGGGTGGATGGAAGTGGGGTGAAGGTGATAGGTCGGAGAGGAGGGTAGAGTGGACAGGTGGGAAGGAAAATTGACAGCTGGGACAGGTCATGAGGATGGTACTGAGCTGGAAGATTGGAACTATGGTAAGGTGGGGGGGAGGTGAAATGAGGAAACTGGTGAAATCCACATTGATGCCAAGGGGCTGAAGGGTCCCGAGGTGGAAGATGAGGCACTGGGTGGTTAGGGTGTGGTGATGGAGGAGGCCCAGGACCTGTATTTCCTTGGCGGAGTGGGAAGGGGAGTTGAAATGTTTAGCCACGGGGCGGTGGGGCTGATTGGTGTGGGTGTCCCGGAGATGTTCTCTGAAGTACTCTGAGTAGGCGGCCAGTCTCCACAGGAGATTGCATCGGGAGCAACGGTAACAGGAAATGACGTGTGGAAGTGCAGGTGAACCATTGATGGATATGCCACCTACAAATGGACCCTACCACCATCTTTATCTCTCCACCCCTATCTGCTTTCCATAAAGACCGTTCCCACCGCAACTACCTGGTTAAGTCCATGCCTCTTAAGAGCCCACCCTCCCCTCTCGGCACCTTCTCCTGTCATCGCAAAACCTGTGCTCATACCCCACCCCTCATCTCCATCCAAGACCCCAAAGGAGCCTTCCACATCATGGACGAACATTTCAACTCACCCTCCCACTCTGCTGAGAACATGCAGGTCCTTGGCCTCCTCCATCTCCACTCCCTTAACACCCGACGCCTGGAAGAAAAATGCCTCATCTTCTGTCTCAAAACCCTTCAACCCCATGGCATCAATGTGGACTTCACCAGCTTCCTCATTTCCCCTCCCAGCACCTTACCCCAGTTCCAACCTTCCAGCTCAACATGATCTATCCCATCTGTCTAACTTCTTTACCAGATGCCTCCACTCAGAGGCATTTGCTAAAAAGTTACCTAATTTGCACTTGCTATCTCCAATAAAAAAGAGACTGCAATGATCAACAAATGCAGAATTTTAGACCAACTGCAGTCTGTGTAAATTATTGGTTTAAATCGACAAAATGTTGTTAGTTCGAGGCAGTGACTTGTGAAGATGTAGATGGACAAATTCTACACTTGCTGTGATTTCACAGTATGACAAATTGGATTTTGCTTGCACTGCTATGTTGAGGTTTTTTTAAGTACAGTATTTCTGAACCATTGAATCAGCATGTAAGGCACTAAAATCAGTGTCACACAAGGTTTCTGGGCAAGGAGGCATGGCATGCCAGTTCATTCTTGTAATTTATAGTAACAGATCTGCTTATTTATTTCAGTTTCTTTAGCCGTGAACTTTGAAAAGGTGCCACGATCAGTAGTGAGAATAAACAATGGCATTGATAAGCATCTCTAATAAGTGTAGGGGAATGGGTCTGGGTGGGTTGCTCTTCGGAGGGCCGGTGTGGACTTGTTGGGCCGAAATTTCCACACGGCAAGTAATCTAATCTAATCTAATCTCAGACTATCAATAAAGATTGCCTCCTTTATTTCTATTGAACATTGGTGAAATAACCATTCTGGGTTAATTAAATCACAAAAGCCATTAGGGCATTTGGCCCATCGAGTCTGCTCTGCCATTCAATCATGGCTGAATGGGATTTTCAACCCCATTCTCTTGCCTTCTCTCTGTAACCTTTGATCGACTGACCAATGAAGAATCTATCTGTCTCCGTCTTAAATACAGTCGATGACTTGGACTCCACAGCCTCCTGTTGTAATGAGTTTCACAGATTCACTACTGTCTGGCTGAAGAAATTTCTCCACATCTCAGTTCTAAAGGATCATTCCTTCACTCCGAGGCTGTGTCCTTGGGTCCTAGTCTCTCTTAGTGGAAAGACCCTCTCCACGTCCACTCTATCCCAGGCCTTTCAGTATTTTGTAAGCTTCAATGAGATCCTCTGTCATCCTTCTAAACTCCATCAATTACATACCCAGAGTCCTCAACTGCTCCTCATATAAAAACCCCTTCAAACCCGGGTTCATTTCTATTAACATCCTTTGAATCCTGTCTTATGCTAGCAAATCTTTCCTTAGATACTGGGCCCAAAACTACTCACAATATTTGTTTGCTTGGATCTTCTGCCATGAAGACTGATATAAAAAAACCTATTCAGTTCCTCCATTTCTATTTCTCCAGCCTCATTTTCCAATGGTCTAATGTCCACTTTTGCCTCTCTCTTATCATTTATATTCCTAATATTTCATCATTTCCCACTCTCTTTTTTGTTGTTGTCTGCTGTTGTTAAAATCTTACTAATCCTCTGGCTTCCCACTAATCTTCACTACATTGTATACTTTTAATCTTGCATAACTCAACATTGAAAAAACATAAAAACGTCAATGAAGCTATCAGTCCACTCTGATAGGGTTAAACTCCCTTCTGAAATTTGCTGCGAACAAATGTAATTGGAGCATTGCCAGGCATTCATAATGAGGCCAGCTGGAGGGACAAAAAACTAATGTCTGGCCATCTGTGTCAGCTACTTGGGTTGATAACCAATGCAGTATTTGAGGGGGAGGGGCTTGAGGGACAAGTAATCATGATTACAACTGGGCCAATGTCTGAGTAAATGGAGGTAGGACTCCTGGCATGCTGCCCTCACCATCCTCTCAACCCAGTTGCTTTCTCAGACTTGGGGAGGTGATGATCTAGTGGTATTATCACTGGCCTGTTAATCCAGAGGCCCAGGTAGTGTTCTGGGAACCTAGGTTTGAATCCCATCATGACAGATGGTAGAATTTGAATTAAATAAAAAAATTTGGAATGAAGAATCTAATGATGATCCTGAAGCCATAGTTGATTGTTGGAAAAACCCTCCTGATTCCCTTTAGGGAAGGAAACTGCCATCCTTATCTGGTCTGGCTTACATGTGACTCTAGACCCACAGCAATGTGGTTGATTCTTAACTGCCCTCTGGCAATTAGAATGGCCTAGCCAGCAATGACCTCATCCCATGAGTGGAGAGAAAAAACTTGACACCAGAAGCAGTAGGCCAAGCTCCGTTCCCCTCTAACTTACTGGAATGGAAATATGGTGCGTAAGGGCCTCCTTAACAGGGGGAGCTTTGTAGAGTTGAGAACTTTCTCAACTTGTTCTTCCCATGTTCTTCCTAAAAGTCTGTCTGTGTCACACTCTCTCTCTCTCTCTCTGTGTGTGTGTGTCTGTCTGTCTGTCTGTCTGTCTCTCTCTCTCTGTCTCTCTCTCTCTCTCTCTCTCTTTCTCTATCTCTCTCCTCTCTTGCTCTATACCATTGTGTGTTTATCACCAAGGAAAAAATGGATGTCATTATTTGTAAAATGGTCCCAGCTTATTTTTGAAAGGTCTAGCTAATAGAGTGGTCCCATGTTACAGAGAATGTCCATTCACTCAATGAGGGTGAGAGTTATGGGGCTGAAATATACGTCATGGCCACAACCAGAGAAATGTATTTTAGCCCACTTTTTCTACTGAAGAAATAAACAAAACTTTCACAGCCTTTTAAATAACCTACTGTCACAGGAGATTGCAGACTTTAGTTCTGATTGGTGGTTCCTCCCAAGAAAGATCTGAATACCTTATGTAAAATTAATATCTTATTCTTCAAGCATCCAGGCCATGTTCTTAACTTAGGCCCTTTAAGTCATGTGATCATCAATGGAGTAGTCATTACAAACAGGGTAAAGACAATGACTGCAGATGCTGGAAACCAGATTCTGGATTAGTGGTGCTGGAAGAGCACAGCAGTTCAGGCAGCATCCAAGGAGCAGCGAAATCGACGTTTCGGGCAAAAGTCCTTCATCAGGAATAAAGGCAGTGAGCCTGAAGCGTGGAGAGATAAGCTAGAGGAGGGTGGGGGTGGGGAGAAAGTAGCATAGAGTACAATGGGTGAGTGGGGGAGGGGATGAAGGTGTTAGGTCAGGGAGGAGAGGGTGGAGTGGATAGTGGAAAAGGAGATAGGCAGGTAGGACAAGTCCGGACATGTCATGGGGACAGTGCTGAGCTGAAAGTTTGGAACTCGGGTGAGGTGGGGGAAGGGGAAATGAGAAAACTGTTGAAGTCCACATTAATGCCCTGGGGTTGAAGAGTTCCGAGGCGGAAGATGAGGCGTTCTTCCTCCAGGCGTCTGGTGGTGAGGGAGCGGCGGTGAAGGAGGCCCAGGACCTCCATGTCCTCGGCAGAGTGGGAGGGGGAGTTGAAATGTTGGGCCACGGAGCAATGTGGTTGATTGGTGTGGGTGTCCCGGAGATGTTCCCTAAAGCGCTCTGCTAGGAGGCGCCCAGTCTCCCCAATGTAGAGGAGACCACATCGGGAGCAACTGAGACAATAAATGATATTGGTGGATGTGCAGGTAAAACTTTGATGGATGTGGAAGGCTCCTTTAGAGGTGAGGGAGGAGGTGTGGGCGCAGGCCTTACAGTTCCTGCGGTGGCAGGGGAAAGTGCCAGGATGGGAGGGTGGGTTGTAGGGGGGCGTGGACCTGACCAGGTAGTCTTGGAGAGAATGGTCGTTTCGGAAGGCGGAAAGGGGTGGGGAGGGAAATATATCCCTGGTGGTGGGGTCTTTTTGGAGGTGGCAGAAATGTCGACGGATGATTTGGTTTATGCGAAGGTTTGTAGGGTGGAAGGTGAGCACCAGGGGCGTTCTGTCCTTGTTACGTTTGGAGGGGTGGGGTCTGAGGGCGGAGGTGCGGGATGTGGACGAGATGCGTTGGAGGGCATCTTTAACCATGTGGGAAAGGAAATTGCTGTCTCTAAAGAAGGAGGCCATCTGGTGTGTTCTGTGGTGGAACTGGTCCTCCTGGGAGCAGATATGGCGGAGGCGGAGGAATTGGGAATACGGGATGGCATTTTTACAAGAGGCAGGGTGGGAAGAGGTGTAATCCAGGTAGCTGTGAGAGTTGGTGGGTTTGTAAAAAATGTCAGTGTCAAGTCGGTTGTCATTAATGGAAATGGAGAGGTCCAGGAAGGGGAGGGAGGTGTCAGAGATGGTCCAGGTAAATTTAAGGTCAGAATGGAATGTGTTGGTGAAGTTGATGAATTGATCAACCTCCTCGCGGGAGCACGAGGTGGCGCCAATGCAGTCATCAATGTAGCAGAGGAAGAGGTGGGGAGTGGTGTCGGTGTAATTAAGGAAGATCAACTCTACATAGCCAACAAAGAGACAGGCATAGCTGGGGACAAACAACCTTAACGTCTAAAACTCTGTTAGGCCTTTTAGAGAGAATTATGAGGAACTCTTAATCATTAATGTTCCCACACTTAATCTGACATGTCCTAAACCAGTAATCTTACCTAGGATACACAGAGTTTTAATTTATCCAGTCAGGTTATGGTACGACTGAATATTGACTAAAGAAAAGTACACTTGGAATCAAAGGAATTATAAGAACTGCATCTTTTTATTTGTATTTTTCAAAGCTGACAGCTGAAATTGAAAAAAAAACACTCTTAAAAAAAGTGTTTGAAAGGGTGGCTGTAGTTTGCAATGAACAAGTAACCTAACACGCATTGCAAGCATTGTATTATTGTTTGAACAAGCAGTAGAGGGTCATAGAGACATATAGCATGGAAACAGACTCTTTGATCCAACCCATCCATGCCAACCAGATATCCTAAACTAATCTAGTCCCATTTGCCAGGGCTTGGCCCATACCCCTCTAGACCCTTCCTATTCACGTATCCATCCAGATATCTTTTAAATGTTGTAATTGTACCAGCATCCACCACTTCCTCTAGCAGCGCATTCCACACACACCCTTCCCTCTGCGTGATAAAAGTTGCCCCTTAGGTCTCTTTTAAATTTTTCCCCTCTCATTCTAAACCTATGCCCTCTAGTTCTGAACTCTGCCGCTCCAGGCAAAAGACCTTGTCTATTTACTCTATCCATGCCCCTCATGATTTTATATATCTCTCTAAGGTCACCCCTCAGCACCCGACGCTCCAGGAGAAAACAGCCCCATCTATTCAGCCTCTCTCTATAGCTCAAATCCTCCAACTCTGGCAACATCCTTGTAAATCTTTTCTGAACCGTTTCATGTTTCACAACATCCTTCCAAAGGAGGGAGACCAGAATTGCACACAATATTCCAAAAGTGTCATAACCAATGTCCTGTACAGCCGCAACATGATCCCCCAATTCCTACACTCAATGCTTTGACCAATAATGGAAAGCATACCAAGCACCTCCACTACCCTAACTAGCTGCAGCTCCATTTTCATGGAACTATGAACTTGCACTGCAAGGTCTTTTTGTTCAGCAGCACTCCGCAGGAACTTACCATTAAGTGTATAAGTCTTGCCCTGATTTATCTTTCCAAATGCAGCACTTCACATTTATCTCAATTAAACTCAATCTGCCATTCCTTGGCTCATTGGCCAATTGAAGTTTGAATTGTGATTTGGAGCTGAAGTAGTGTGTACATGCTGTTTTTACTTGCCACAGAAAGTTGATTGTTCTGTGGACTAGTGACTCATTATCAGTGACTAAGATCTTTTTGTCTGGCAACAACTGTGTGATTGGTTCTCAGAAAACCCAACAGCTCAGAGCTGGAAACAAGTTAGAGAGAGAGAGAGAGAAAAAAACACTCTGTTCTTCCTTAGCTGGCTAGTGATGTATCTGTTCTCTGCAGTCAAATCTTGCTGTAGATCTGAAGAAAACCATTTTATCTTTCCTGAAATAGTTGTTGAATGTTGTAACTTTTAGCTGATAAGTTTGTGATGTTTTAAAAGGGAACTAGCTACTTTGTGTTTTGTGCCAACCAGTTGGAAGCATCTGGAGAAAGATGACTAAAGCATTGAGAGTCATAAAGATTGCCTCAATAATACAATCTGGGAGCAGACCACTGAGCTGTCTTTCCAGTTTTTTCCTCTGTCCCCAACCTGTTTTACTCTTCTGTTCGTCTGTCTGTGTATGCAAGGGGGAATTCATGAGTGGAATAGAGTTTTAATTAGAAGTGACATATCCTCATGGGTTATAAATGCTTACTCATAGCGAGAATCTCGATGCAATAAGTAGTCATTCTTGTTCAGTACAGAAATGTGGTTCATGCTTTCTGTCAGTCTGGGTCTGGAAGTCAGGTAAATTGAGGAAATTTGTGTACTTTAGAAAATCTTTAACTTTTGTAACAATCCTGTGAATAGCGAGGCTCGATTTCTAACATGCTACCCCAGTGAGTCGTAACAAAACATGAGATCCTTTAAAAGTGACTGGTGACATTGAATCAGAAAAAGCATTTTTGTATGAGATGATTTATATCACATTAGCTTTGTCTTGATTCTTCTTGTTCTAACCCACTTCATAACTTGGTGGTGTTCTTGCAAATTCAGATTCATACTGAAACAGTGAAGTAGTTCATGGTTTTCTGTTGCACCCTTAGCTATCAATGTGACCAATGTTATTTTGCATTAAAGAATGTTCAAAATATTTCGTATGGCTCCTGAGATACAAAATATAAGATTGAATTAAAATTCTGGAATGTTGAACTTGTAGATATATTGTATACACAAAATGATATTTTTCAGCTTTTTTTTGTTGTTTTGTTCCATCACAAACCTCTTTTCCTGCAACAAAAGGAGTATTGCCATGCTGCCTTGGTTACAGAAGTAAGATGAAGTACTAAGTTACAAATTGCACCACACGGGTTTTTTTTAATGGTTGTTGAGACACTGCATTATGTAATGGATACACCTCTCCTCAGTGTCACCTATCAGGCACAATAATCACTCAGTCTGGCCTTGAAAATATTTTAGTTTTTTATATACCACATTGAAAAATAACTATGGTTTCTTATGTTTAAATACATTTACCCTCCAAATGTCACTTGAATCCATTTTCCTGGTGTTGATGGCTGTGAGAATGCTGAATGGGTGAAAGTAGATGCTTGGAGCTATTGCGACTATGTGACAGAAAGCAATTTGTTGCATGTAAAGTGCTTTGGGACATCCTGAATCTATGTAAGACACCATCTAATTGCAAATCCATTTTACTTGACTGAATGAGTCAATTTCATGTCTGTTGAGAAGTTCAGTTAACACACAAATGTAGGAACAAACCTCTATCATTTTGTTTGAAATTTTGTTTCTAATGTTTAGTCCATTGTTAAGTATGTCATTAATTAAATTTTCTCCTTCATTTTCTTTTGTAGCAAAATAGGGAACAAAAATTCTGGGTACTCCTATCATATGCCTCGAATGAACAATAGAAACCATTTCAGCCCATTTGCTGTGAAAGATTGCGTTAATTCCAAGCAGGGTAAATTCACAATTGTATAAAATGGGGCATGCCAGGCAGGACCTGTGGTCCAGAAATATTGTGCCAAATATTTTCTAAAATTCATTGCAGATTAGCACTGGATCTGTGCCCTGAAGAGGCGGACAGTCAATAACTTGCTGATGGGCATTGGTGAACCGATCTTAGCACAGAGAATGAAATCAATGGTCTAGCATTTCACTTAACTCTTCTTATCACCATTACAAACTGGGTGATGAATAAAAGCTTACATATGTCAAGAAATGTATGTGGGGTTTCACAGAATGTTATTGATTTTGGATTCTATGTTATCACTGACTAAGATGTCTGCTTTTGCACATTGGTGGGACGCCTGTTTTTGAGCAAGAAAGTTATGGATTTGAGCCTCATTCCAGAGATTTGAGCACATAGACAAGAAAGGAGGCAGAGGCAGACCTGGAAGAGAATCTGCAAAATCTGAGGGGAGAATAGATTGAAGCCCAGGCTAGCGAGCAGTGATACAGGAAGTATTGGTAAACCAAGAAAGGAATTGTTTTGAACACAGGAGAGAATGAACTGGGGCCTCACACTTACCTTAAAGATGGGTGCGGGTGGGCAGTAGCAGGCAGCAGAGTCTGACAGCTGCACTTTGGGAGAACATGGATTGAATTGAATTTATTGTCATGTGTATCGAGGCACAGTGAAAAGCTTTGTCTTGCGAGCAAGACAGGTAGATAACAGAGTTAAGTAGCATAGATATGTAAATAATAGGTAAACAGCAGCAAAAACAAAACACAGATACAGGCGAATGTAAAGAGTTTGTGATTCCATTCAGCATTCTAGCGACAATAGGTTAGAAACTGTTTTGAAACCGGCTGGTGTGTATGTTCAGGCTTCTGTACCTTCTCCCTGATGGTAGAGGTTGTCGAAAAGCATTGCCAGGGTGGGATGGATCTTTGAGAATGCTGGCGGCCTTTCCTTCCTTGACAGCAGGCCTGTTAGATGGATTCTATACTTGGAAGGTTGGCCTTTGTGAAAGACCACAAAACAGTGGTATCAAGGGAATGTCCTGATTTGATTGATAGGTGAGTTCTTGGGGGCTGTGGACTTTATTGGGATTGGAAATGAAAGATAAAATTTTAAATATCCAATCATAATTAATTAAGAGCCACTAACTGAGAGAAGTAAACAAACTAGAGATGCTATTATATTTTAACTGGCTAGTATTACTGCATTATTAAGGTTTAAGTTAGAACAGTAAGTAGTAATGAGAAGACGCAGTAATTTAATTCAATAATAAATTAAGAATATAATTAGTTAATTACTTATTTGCAACAAGATAAGGAAGGTTTGTTGTGATTGCAGAATGTGTAAACTCCTGAATGTGAGTGTGAACTAGGACAAACACGTCCGCAGTAGGTGTTAGTGATTCAAACTTCAACTCAGATACGGCATCACATCAGAGTGGTGGAAATTACCTGGCTGCTTTGTATCAGGAGGCAGTCACACTCGTTAGGATAGTCTTTAGATTTGTTCATTGATTGGGGACAGGTGAGTATTACTTCCAATGACAGAGGTAACATGATCCAGAGGACAGAAGTGTAAGAGCTTAAATTTTGGCAATTGTCCGTCTGGTTTGTTTTGATGAGATGGGGTCTATAAGGTTGATGGGTTGACTGATTGTGACATCATAGTACAAGAAGCAAAAAAAAGGAGTAATGTATAATGATAGTGTGAGACAGTCTAGTGAGGGATTGATACTATTATTTGCAGCAAAGGGGTGAGTGTAGATAGCAGTGTTATCTTCTTGGTGCCAGATTGTGCTGGACTAGAGATGAATTTATATTAAGAGGGGGAGGACCCACTCATCATGATGCATGTAACGACCACTGAAAGACAACAAAGAAAAACAGATTCTGTATTATCACAATGAGGAGCAAGTCTCAAAATTAGGAAGCGGATCCAGTAAGGTCTGGATTATTACCTGAGCAACATGCAGACTGCCACAGGCCAGATAAAATCACAGGAAGAAATGCACAGCTTAATGATAGGTGTGGAACACAATGGCTCAGTGGTTAGCACTGCTGCCTCACAGCACCAGGGTCCCAGGTTCGATTCCAGCCTCAGGCGACTGTGTGGCGTTTGCACATTCTCCTCGTGTCTGCGTGGGTTTCCTCCAAGTGCTCAGGTTTCCTCCCACAGTCCAAAGATGTGCAGGTCAGGTGAATTGGTCATGCTAAATTGTCCACAGTGTTAGGTGCATTAGTCAGAGGGGAATGGGTCTGGGTTGGTTACTCTTGGTGTGGACTTCCACACTGTAGGGAATCTTAAAAAAACGTTTGGATTTCCTGTTTGTGGAGCATTGGCATCAGTACTGGGAAAAGTGGAGCTGTACCTTTGGGATAGTCTACATCTGTGGTTGCTTTACTGGATACGAGGGATCACATTTTGGAAGGTGTGATAAATCGGAAAGTTGAAACAAGGCTATTAAGTCAGGGAAATGATAAACAGGTGGTGATTGGAAGGGATAGAAAGTACAAGTTTAGGAGCAAATTAGCAAGTAAGACTAGAGTTACAGCAAAACTGAAAGAGACAAAACTAAATGCATATAGCATTTGAAACAAACCAGATACACAGCAGAAGTAGAAATAAATGAGTAAGTATAGTTATCACAGAGATTTTGCTGCAGGATGACACCAGTTGGAATGTGAATGTTGAGGAAACCATTAGGGAGGACAGGCAGCTAGGGAATGGTGGACGAATGGCTCTTAATTAATTACAGTATTAATGCAATGAGGAAAAATGACCCATGTTCAGGAAATTAGATCAGAATTGAATTGAATTAGCCTTTATTGTCAAATGCACTTGAATGAGTGCAGTGAAACGTTTGTAATGTGATCACTTTGGCACCACCTTATGTACAGGGTACCTATTACAGAATGCTTAAGTATGTATTACAGACTTGAGAGAATCATACATATAAGTTCAGCATAACAATAAAGAACTAAGAAATTTTCTTGTACTCGAACTTTAGTCTTTTGACCAATCCATGCCATCCTTGACCGCTCAGTAAATCTCTGGAATACACTGGACTGCAAACCCCGAGACTTCACTTCCAGTCCCCAAGGGCTTTACCTCTGGGACTCCATGCCGTGCCGGCCTGTCCTGGGACTCACCTGGACTCACCGCCCCCATGCTGCCTGACCTGGCGTGGGACTTGCCAAAACCTCTGATCTCCTCCATCTAGATGTGGTTTGGCTAGAGATGAGAAATTACATCTGTTATGTATGCCACCCAACTGTACCCACATAGGAGGATGTACTAAAAAGAGGACAGATTAGGGTACTTTCTAGACAATATAAAGTCAAATACAGTGGATGTCCAAAGAAACTTGGAGGTGCAGTTGCACAGATCTTTGAAATGCCACAGACAGGTTTAGAAAATAATCAGAACTCATTGAATGCTGGCTTTTATGTCCAGAGGATTGGAGTATAAGGATGCTATGCTGTAGTTATGCAAAGCATAGCTAGACCCCACTTGGAATACTGTGAGCAGATCTATGAAGGACATATTGGCCTTAAGGGTATGTTTACAAGAATGATACCTGGACTTTCGATGTTAAGTTATGGGAGAGATTACACAAATTAGGCCTGGTTTCTCTGGAATTTAGAAGTTTAAAGGGTGATCTGATTGAAACATTAAGATATTAACAGAAAAAGACAGATTAGATAAAGATAAATTTTGGTTGAAGATAGAATCTTTGGTTGGAGATTCTAGAATCCTTGTTTCTAGTAGGTATACACGGGGAATTAGGGCTAGACCAGTCAGGAGAGTTTTTGAGAATCAGTTCCACACACAAATGGTGTTAGAGGTTGGAACTCTCTTTCACAAGTGGCAGTTGATGCTAGGTCAGTTATTGTTTTAAATCTGAGACAGATAATTTTTTGTTAAGCAAAGGATAAGGACAAAAGGCAAGCATTTGGTTAGGCTACAGATCAGCCATGATCTCATTAAATGGTAGAACAGGCTTGAGAGTTTGAATGGCTTACTCTTAAATAAACTTTTGGTATGAAGAATAAAATAGAAGCATATTAGCTAAATGGCCAAAGATTGCAAAGCCCTTAAATGCAGAAGAATCTGTGTGTCCTATACATGTATTGCAAAGGATTACCTGTGCAGGTACAGCAAGTAATTAGGGGAACTAATAGAATGTTATAATTGATTGTGAGGAGGAATTAATACAAAAGTAGGGATGCTCTGCTTCAGTTATACAGATTATTGGTGAGATCACACTAATTTTATTAATCATGCATTGAAAAATCAAATATTACATGGACTATACAACTCAAAACATGAGGAAGAGTGTTGCAGTAATGTGACTCTCCTCCAGTCTGCAGTGTTCAAATAAGCACCAATTTTCTTTGAGGATATACCAGGGAGCAAGCTTCAGTCACCTGAGAGTCTCACTCAACTATGCAAAGTTTGCAGCACATATTTATGTCACTCAATTTCAGAATTTCATGATTCATAAGCTGTCTGATATCATACAATGTCTTTGCTTAATGTTCTAGGACACTCTGTTCTGCATATGTCAAATGCACATCTCCTAATCTTACCTTCCACTATTATGCTCCTATTATGCCCCTACAGTGAATGGTGGCACAGGCAGTGATAATTTTAATACAGTAATGCCAGTGGAAGAATCATGGCATCAAGTTCATCACTGGTTGTACAACCTGCTCATTTACTCAGCTTTGAAGTCCATGCCAAGTAAAATCGAGCAACATGTAAAAACAATCTTTGGCCTGATTTGTCAGTTTTCCGCAAGGAACATAATGGTAAAATTAGCCTGATTCCGCACTGTGAACAGAGAGCTCTTTAATAGCTTATTTGACTGCCAGGATAATATGAAATGAGTTTGTGCTGAGATTATAGGTGAGTGATGTCACTGAAGGACTGACAATGATTGACATGTCACAACATTAATGGGAATGAAAAATGTTATTGGAGAATGTTACATTTAAGTTACTCAATTTTAGTTTAAACCATATCATCTAAATAAATGCCTGGAGATTGTACTGAGCCCTGGCATAATTATGGATGAGGAAAAATAAATCTCAGTCATTTGGATCTGTATAAATGAATGCAGTTGCTTCATTATTGCAGTAACGTTTCCCATTAAGGAATCTGACACTGAATGTAACACTATTGAGGTTATCGGTGCTAACTAACCAAGCCTTGATTATCATGCCTAGAAAGTAAGAAAACTGTGGATGCTAGAGACTTTTTTTTTAAATTAGGAAATGCTGGAAATACTCTGCAAATTTGACAGGTCATCAATCGGAAACATTATCTTTATTTCTCTCTCCACAGATGTTGTGGAAACACAGTATTTCCAGCATTTCCTAATTTTAAAAAAAAGTCTCTAGCATCCACAGTTTTCTTACTTTCTAGGCATGATAATCAAGGCTTGGTTAGTTAGCACCGATAACCTCAATAGTGCCTTATAACCTAAAAATTCAAATTGTACATTCTGTAAGACAGGACTTCTTTAGACACAAAAAAAAATTGTTGGAAATACTCTGCAAATTTGACAGGTCATCAATCGGAAACATTATCTTTATTTCTCTCTCCACAGATGTTGTGGAAACACAGTATTTCCAGCAATTTTTTTTTGTGTCTAAAGAAGTCCTGTCTTACAGAATGTACAATTTGAATTTTTAGGTTATAAGGCAATTATTTTCTTTAATACTACAAGAGTACTTCTAGTATAAATTTTTTGGTGTTTACCTGAAGTATAACATTTCTTTCATGAAATTTATATTTTACACACCTTATTATTGTTATTAATTCATGCTGGGATATGGACATCACTAGTTACGTGAGCATTTATTGCCCATTCCTCGTTGCCCATGGGAAGGTGGTGATGTGCTGGTTTCATGAACTGCTACAGTTCAAGAGCTGAAGGTAGATCCACAATGCTGCCAAGGAGGGAATTCCAAGATGTTGCTGAAGAATAGTGTAACATAACTGGGCCTCAACCACTGTACTTGTTATGAGTTTAAATTCTGATTCTCATCATGTAAATAATTCACTTCACAAAGACTTAAGTTAGAACCTGACAAAACAATAATGAAGGACAAAATGCAGATTGTTGACTATGCTGTGATGCCAAACCATTACCGGCTTGTGGTTGGAGAAATTTACTGCTATCATCATCTTTCCATAACTTCCATAACTGAGACTGGGGCCTGCTTGGTTTACAATGGTTGAGAAAAACCACTAGCAAGTCTTAATGAGCAGAAGCTTTCATATTAAATAAGTTGTAATTTATTGTGTTATAGAAATTGGGTACAACTAAGTTAGTTACAAAGACATTTGACTGTGGATTCTCAGCAAGCTTATTACATATTCAAATTCAGAATTGGCAGAAGATTTTCTGGAAGATATATTAGAAAACTGTGGTCTGTCATCTGACACAATGTCCTCAGGGATCCTATGCATTGCAGATGTTTCATGCAACACTCATGACAGCTGCATCTGTGGTGGTGTTATGTAACCACTTCACCTCTATCCACTGTGAAAAATGGTCAACAGTAATAACTCCAGTAAGTTGTCCATAATCGTGAAATGATGTGCTCAAAATACGTCTTCACAGCCAACCCACTAGGCTTTTTGTCTTCAGAATACCAGGAAATTGCAACATATTCTCAGTCCTTCATTTGTTCCTGTCATATTTTGTCGAGCCTGTTCTGCTGACTGGTCACTGCACTGCTATGGCCTGAGTGATTTTCACAAACAAATTCCTTAACATTTGTTATTGTTTATTATTGCTTGGACAGCATAGTCAGCAATATGTGTAGCTCCCTCTGCACATATTTTGATTTGCACATAGGGAAAATTCATAAAACAGAGTCAGAATCTCTGTATCCATGGAGGCATCCTTACTAATTCAACAAGGTGACCAACAGTTTGTATTCCAATTCTGTGAGCACTTCCTGGCTAAGGATTTGGTCTCAAAACCTCTTGCAAGCCGATATACCAACAGAGCCTGCTTTTCTGGTGTGTATTATTTAGATTAGATTACTTACAGTGTGGAAACAGGCCCTTCGGCCCAACAAGTCCACACCGACCCGCCGAAGCGCAACCCACCCATACCCATACCCTTATATTTACCCCTTACCTAACACTACGGGCAATTTAGCATGGCCAATTCACCTGACCCGCACATCTTTGGACTGTGGGAGGAAACCGGAGCACCCGGAGGAAACCCACGTAGACACAGGGAGAATGTGCAAACTCCACACAGTCAGTCACCTATGTCTTTCTGTGTACTAGGTCCAGTGTCCTGGAGGCATAAAAAACAGTGTTACGTATGGTGATATCTAGTACAGAGTCAGGAAAGCATGTTTCCGACACCACTTCGGCTGCTCTTGACAGATAGCTGCTTTGCCTGTAGCCGAAGCTTCTGCCCAAAAGGGCAGGAGGAGAGTGAGCCTACAATTTTTCTTAAAAGCTAGATTATCTTGTTTAAAAATATGACTCTTGCTGGATTTAAAATGGCTGCTATTGAACACAATTGGTAGATTGGCTGGCGTACTAGCATATTTCTGCAGTTACCAGGTCAGAAGTTGGAATGTCACACCTCATTGCATTGTATAAACACGACAGCCAAGCCAATACAAAGGAATAGGAGATTAAATGGCCACCTCAGCCTGTTCTGAATAAATGACACGATTGAAACATTTTAAGATCAATTTGGTTAGAGTCATAGAGATGTACAGCGTGGAAACAGACCCTTCGGTCCAACCCGTCCATGCCGACCAGATATCTCAACCCAATCTAGTCCCACCTGCCAGCAGCCGGCCCATAACCCTCCAAACCCTTCCTATTCATATACCCATCCAAATGCCTCTTAAATGTTGCAATTGTACCAGCCTTCACCACTTCCTCTGGCAGCTCATTCCATACACGTACCACCCTCTGCTTGTAAAAGTTGCCCCTTAGGTCTCTTTTATATCTTTCCCCTCTTACCCTAAACCTCTGCCCTCTATCTGGACTCCCTGACCCCAGGGAAAAGACTTTGCCTATTTACCTTATCCATGCCCCTCATAATTTTGTAAACCTCTATAAGGTCAACCCTCAGCCTCTGACGCTCCAGGGAAAACAGCCCCAGCCTGTTGAGCCTCTCCCTACAGGTCAAATCCTCCAATCCTGGCAACATCCTTGATCCTAAAGCAAACACAAGAGGTTTTGATCAGGACATCATTACTCACCTTGTTAGCTGAGAGGCTAAGCTAGAACCCCCAATCACATGACTGAAACTGCTGGTTTTGAATGAACTGCCTTTAATTATACAGTTTTCACCTTTGTTCAGTCTGCTTGTGACTCCAGAAAAGTAAACAGCCCTAGGCTAAGCAAAGATCCACCTTAGATCACTATGTCACTTGAATATCTGATTCTGGAATCAAAGGACAGTAAAAATGATTTGATTCACCTTTCCTTCTTGTCCATGATAGACTGTAGTCACTGATGGCGTGTAGACATCAGCATTTCTTTGGTAGTCATAGAGATGTACAGTATGGAAACAGACCCTTCGGCCACATTCTAAGATCTCTTTGTTCAGCAACACTCCCCAGGACCTTACCTTTAAGTGTATAAGTCCTGCCCTGATTTGCCTTTCCAAAATGCAGCACCTCGCATTTATCTAAATTAAACACCATCTGCTACTCCTTGGCCCATTGTATCATCTGATTAAGATCCCGTTGTTTTCTGATGTAACCTGTGTCATCTGCAAACCTACTAACCGTACCTCCTATGTTCACATCCAAATCATTTATATAAATGACAAAAAGCACTGGACCCAGCACTGATCCTTGTGGCACACTGCTGGTTATAGGCCTCCAGTCTGAAAAGCGACCCTCTACCTTTGAGCCAGTTCTAGTATTCTAATGGCTAGTTCTCCCTGTATTCCATGTGATCTAACCTTGCTAACCAGTTTACTATATACAGAGGAACCTCTATTATCCGACCGAGATGGGTGGGCGTTATTTCGTTCAAATAATTGATTATTCAGTTAATCGATTTCCTCTGGGACTTGGAGCTTTCTGTGAAATCTGCTCCCTGTTCAGGAGACTGGGCAAAAGCACACTGCGTGCGAGACCCCGCACCCAGCCTGCCCCCAACCCTGTCTGCTCCCCAGCCACCCCCAACCCCATCCATTCCCACCCTACTCCCTGCTTGCCCCCAACCCCGTCTGCTCCTACACCGCCTCCCAACCTCCCCCAACCACGCACCCCCAACCATCCCAGGCCACCTTCCGTCACCCCTCCGGGCCCCTGCCCCGCCACTTCCGGGGCAGCCGGACTGCGACGTTTTGGCAGGTTCCACCTCTGCCCTGTACAGGACAATGTTGGAGAGATTATCTGGGGGGAGGGGGTTAGGGTACACCCTTGTGTAGAACTCCAGGGAAAGTGTGTGGGGGAGAGCGAGAGGGCGGGAGGTCAGTCATTTAGAGATGGTGCCTGAACTGTCCAGGATTGTGCTCGGCAGCATTTCAGTGAGCCAAGTTTGTTTTTAATCAATGTATGTGAAAACAGAAGATGCAATCAGGGTTGAAACAGCTCTTTGATGTAATGTTCTATTGGGACCTTGAGGTCCCCTTCGGATAATCTGATATTCGAATAATTGAGGTTCCTGTGAGGCTTGTTCGTTCCATGGTACTGATGAGCTCTTGTAATCTACCCAATGTTTGTGCTGCTTGCTACCTTATGGATGAATTCTATTGCTTTCCTATGATTGGGATGTCTTTCTTCTCTCAGGGTTGCTATGAGATTCTTCCGCTTCACAAAAAATGTGAATAGGTTTCTTGAAAGTCATGGCTATATAGGCTGTAATAATTTGACTAATTCTAAAAAAGTTCTGACTGTTATGAAATCTGATTTTGAATCTATATAGTCATAATTTGCCACTAATCAATAGACATCAGTAATTAACTTTCCTAGATCTTGAACGCTATTACGAAATTGCGCTCCTTCAAAAGTTTTATTTGTTCTTGGATTAAAGTAATTGATACAATTTTATAGAACTTCACCAGAAGTGATTGTGTTTTCTTTTATGCTTTGATGAGCTATAACATAGTCAGCTGATAAATCAATGTATTTCCTTTTTGTGCTTATGCTTTAATGTCTAGCTTGGGAGCAGTTCAGTATCTTAAGAACTGTTTTCTCCAAGATGTCCTATACTTTGTGCCATTTGGCTCATCTCTGATATTAAATTTGCCAGATAACATTATTTCTATTGCTATTTTCTTCCCAATGTGATTATTTATTTTTCTTAATTTAAAGCAATTTCTAGTTTCAGTATATCAGTCCTGCTTTTGCTTTAAAGACCTTTTAAATGTGCAGTATATTGATATTGCTTTTTTACATCTAGATGTTTACTTCTTCAAATAACAATGCTGTTTTAGTTTACTCATTTTGAATAGTTTTGAACTCTGTAACATAGGAATTATTGCATTGATGCTGGAGGCTTTTCATGTTTTTGTTCTCAGAATGGAAGTTTCCTGTCTTATATTGGCAAAGTGGAGGTTTACTGCTTTTTATGGTTAAAATGAGCAATTTCCAACTCTAATAAGCAATGCCCATTCTTTTCCACAATATTATCACAAAAAACTTGATGCCGACAGCCTTACTAACTTCTTCCTACCAAAACCATGGTTGAAATTATTGATCTCTCATTATTATCATGATCATGGCCTCAATGCTCTCCTTACCGTCATCTTCTATTGACTCTGCATGAATTCTGGTTTTGCAACATTACAAATGTGATATCCTTGGTTTAAATTACTTATGTGACCATTGGTTCAATTTTTGTAACTGTGTTGTAGCATCCATTTATTGTGGTGGTAATGTTCATTATAAGCTGTAAATATTCTTTTTTAACTTCGAGTTTGTTAATTTATAGTTTTCCCCTCTCCCAACAGGGATTTGTAAAGTTACCTACTGAGCTCCTATACCTGTTCACTGCCTCGTTAAACCTATTACTAAGACTGCTTACACATATCCTCCTTTTCAGATAAGAATCTGCAGCTGCTAAGTGTACCTTACTCCCAGTTAACACTTGTTTCTACGCTTGCCTCACCAGGTCTGAACCAAAAGCTTTACTATAAAATGCTGCTACTCTTTTGTTGATCTTTCCATGATTTTTTTTTGCAGATTGTTTAACTGTTCAGTTGCAGCTGCTGACAGACGATTGAGTAGTTCTTAAAGCTATCAATGTCCAGTTCTGTGCTTTGCTTCACTTTAATATTCTCTGCATTTGGGGTCACTGGAACCCTCACCTTTGTTGTCATGTGGTATTAAGCAAAGGTGACCACTGCTGCTACCATGTTATATAGGCTACAATGCCATTCACTAGTGACAGTGGTTGGGATAGTTTGCTGCCTCTGTCCTTTCTCTTTGGCTAGGTCTAAGGGTCTATTTTTATGCATTGGGGTTAAAGTCAAAGGAGAAGAGGCTGTTCATCTTTAACAAGATGGAATTTATTGCATGATAGCGATCAGGTGCAATTTACTTTAGTGAGTTAGACTTTGTTGCTAAGACTGTGGAGGGACATGTGGATGTAGATTTTCACTCTTCAAGATCCTAAGTTATTAAACTTGATATTGAGTCCTAGAAGTTGCATGGTCCCCAAGCGAAAGATGAACTAGGACTCAACTTTGTGTTGAATAACTTTAGAGCCTGATTATATCCTTTCATATTTTTTACCCACACCCCCATATCCTTATCCTGTTATGACATAGATTGCTTTCAGCACAGCCTACCCATGCTCTCCCAGTCTTAGCTGTCACTATCACTTATTCAATTTCTCTTCTCTCCTGGTTTCCTGTCAACAGGTCTAACAATTACTGTGTCCATGTGTCCACCTAACCACTCACTTCTTCTCCCACTCAAGTCTTCAGTATAAATACCACCTTATCCTAGCTGGTATCAATTCTGATGAAGAGTCACAGACTCAAAATATTTACTCTGCTGTCTTCCTATAGATGCTGTTTTCGTTTCAGATCTCAAGTATCCACAGTTCCTGTATATAATTGCAGTAGGTTGCTGCTGTCTGAGACAATTTTTCACAACAAAACTATATTTCAAGGTTCGGTTACTGTTGAGAGGCTGATAGCCCTGAGGACAGAATTGGAAATTAGCACTTACCATGTTGAGTAGTTCTGCTTCCCTGGCTAATGAGAGACCACTGTAGAACTAGATAACTACTCTGGAAAAGGTTGTAAATCTCCAGAGAAGCACAAGTGTACCCTGTAGACAATAGCTTGAATCTCAAAAAATGCAAGAAATATCTTCAAAAACAATCTGTTAGTTCCTTATCCCAACCTAGAGCTATCTGTTCAAACTGACAAGAACAAACAGAGCACTGGGAATAGATGGCTGCACTATAATGTGTGTAGCTTCGACATCCTTAGTAGTATCCACAACTTTAAGAAGGCAATCGAAAGATTTCTCTATCTAAAAGCCTCTCAGTGATTACTGACCTGTAGATTAAACATATTCCCCAGGAAAAAAATTTGCTCTCTGAACTTGTGAATGCTACAGTATTTATTGTTTAGAACATTCATCTGTTTATTTGTGGCAAAAGAGACTTAATTCTTCAGGTGAACATTTGGATAGTAAACTGGAGTAATCCAGAGGTCCTTTTCTTAGAAATACAGTACTGTACAGTGAATTAATCCTAGCATGCTAGGATGTGGGGTGAAAATTATGGTCATCTTGTCATGGTCATGGTCATCTCACAGAAAATGAGTTTCTTTTCATCACCTGGAGTACTGAAATGTTTGTATGAATTATGTGCTTGACGGTTATGATGCTGAGCCAATGATAAGAGGTTAATTAAACCAAAGGGATTTGCAACAACTCATCAAATTAAAGGTGAAAATGAGACAAATCTAAACTGAAGATTGTCAGAACATTGACATACTCCAAATTAAAACAGCATTGTATTCTACTGAATTCTCTGCAGTCTTTGATAAATGAAATGATTGGTGTTAGTCTGTTTAACAATTATTGAAAGTGCTTCTGGAATAAAACAGGTGATTTCAAATATCCAATTTTTAATTTTATTATTTCTATTTGTACTTACTTTGCACTGAGACAAAGTCAGTGATTATGCTATGGTGTAATACCATTGGCTATTTTGATAGTTATTAACTGCCAGTAGTTACAGGTGTTTTCATGTTGCACATACTCACTCAGTAGAAATTGCAAGGCGACTTGCAAAGTTAGCTTGAATGGTCTTAATATAGTTCTGGCGGTTGCAGCCCACCACTTCAAACTGGCTATTATTTGACATTAAATTGGCAATAGAACTAAATCAAATTGATGCACTTTGGGTGAACTGAGAAGTGCAGTGAAGCACAGTTGATGTTCAGAAGCTGAAGCTGTGCCTTAAGGGAAGAATTGAGGAAGCTTTGCACTTTATCTGACCCTGTCCCATTTAGCTTCCCTGTTTCCTAATGGTGACACCTGATGCGCAAATTGGAAAACCATGTCATTCAAATAACTTGAATTCATTGTTAATGAATTCCATAAACCAATGTTAAAAATTGATGTAAAACCCCTTAGTTTAAGCTGAAATCAGTGTGAGAGAAGCAGCATGAGAATGCCGTACATTGGTGCACTGACATTTATTATTAGATTAGATTACTTACAGTGTGGAAACAGGCCCTTCGGCCCAACAAGTCCACACCGACCCGCCGAAGCGCAACCCACCCATACCTCTACATTTACCCCTTACCTAACACTACGGGCAATTTAGCATGGCCAATTCACCTGACCCGCACATCTTTGGACTGTGGGAGGAAACCGGAGCACCCGGAGGAAACCCACGCAGACACGGGGAGAACGTGCAAACTCCACACAGTCAGTCGCCTGAGTCGGGAACTGAACCCAGGTTACATTCACATGTAGTTCCTCAGATCTGACTAGTACTGTATGGGAACCAGGATTTGGTCATATGACTTTGTGGGTACATGACAATTTGCCTCCATATCCCTGGATAATGAAAATGATTTTCCATAATCCCTGTTTTGAATTCATAAGGTAACACAATTATTGAGATAATTAAGGCATTTAGTTCACCATAATTCATCTTCCCAGAGAAATTGCACATTTGCTCCATTTCAGCATCTAGTTGTTGCTCTCAGAAGCTGCCCTTGGAATCCTTGAAGAGGATGATGTCCATGAGCCACGCAGAGGCATTATGAAGAGAGAGTTGTCTGAAGGCTAGCAATGAACTGAAGTCACTAAGTCAGCCCTCCAATTGTCATTGTCCGAAATTAGCAGTGTTGAGGTTCTTGGGGAAGGAGGGGGGCTGCATAGAATTGATGGGAGATTCATTAGTAATGAAATGCAAATAATATAGTCATGGCTCACTCGTGAGATTCCAAAGTTACTGTTTAAACCTTAAGGGGAAAATTGGAATTTTTTACCTCGATGTCAAGAATCTGATTTTACCATTTTTATTGTGTTTTCTCAACTTTTATCTGCACAAGTGGGAATCGCCAAGCCACAAGTCTCACTACATCAGCATAGCTGCTTTCTGAGGGTATCTCATTTCATATCTCATGCATGTTTACACATTTGCACCTTATGACATTAAAAGTGCATTCACTTTCCACTTATTTGGAGGCTGCCAGTTCCAGGTTCCTGCCAGTCTCGACCACTACCTCGGGGATAATTGTGAAGCAGCAAGATATGAACGGCACTTCCTCTCTTAGAGTCATAGAGATGTACAGTAAAGAAACAGACCCTTCAGTTCAACTCCTCCATGCCAACCAGGTATCCTAAATTAATCTGGGCCCATTTGCCAGCATTTGGCCCATATCCCTCTAAACCTTTCCTATTCATGTACCCATCCAGATGCCTTTTAAATATTGTAATTGTACTGGCCTCCACCACCTTCTCTAGCAGCTGATTCCATATCATGCACCACCCCTGTGTGAAAAAGTTGCCCTCAAGTCCCTTTTAAATGTTTCCCCTGTTACCTTAAGTCTATGCCCTGTAGTTTGGACTCCGCTACCCTGGGGAAAAGACCTTGTCTATTCACCATACCTATGTTTCTCATGTTTTTTTGAAAACCTCAATAAGGTCACTCCTCAGCCACCAGTGCCGCAGGGAAAGTAGCTGCTGCTTATTCAGTTCTCCCAATAGCACAATCCCTCCAGGCATGGCAAATTTCTTGTAAATCTTTTCAAACTCCTTCAAGTTTCACAACATCCTTCCTATAACAGGGGGACCAGAATTGCATGCAATATTCCAAAAGTGACCTAAGCAATGTCCTGTACAGCTGCAACATGACCTCCCAAATCCTATACCAAATGCACTGACTAATAAAGGCAATAGTACCAAGCATTGTCTTCTCTACTCTGTCTACCCGCGACCCCACTTTCAAGGAACTATGAACCTGCACTCAAAGGTCTCTTTGTTCAGCAGCATTACCCAGGACCTTATCATTAAGTGTATAAGTCATGCCCTGATTTGCTTTTCCAAAATGCAGCACCTCACATTTAACTAAATTAAACTCCATGACATTCCTAGGCCCGTTGGCCAACCTGATTAAGATCCTGTTGTACTCTGAGGTAACCTCCTTCGCTGTACACTACACCTCCAATTTTGGTGTTTTGCAGTGTCTTAAATGCAACTAGATTTTAAATATGTCACCAGTGTCTTAAATAATAAGTTAAATGATGCAGTGGTGACCACTTTCGTCTGTCCAGCCCCTTGTTTGTATGAGAGATATTTCAAGGAGGCCAGTTACATAATTAATGAGATAGAGTGAGAGATTGGAGAAAAGTCAACATGGAGCCATGTGAATTTCTTTGTGGAAAAGAGTTTTCACGCAGAGGGTGGTGCGTGTGTGGAATGGGCTGCCAGAGGAAGTGGTGGAGGCTGGTACAATTGCAACATTTAAAAGGCATCTGGATGGGTATATGAATAGGAAGGGCTTGGAGGGATGTGGGCCGGGTGCTGGCAGATGGGACTGGATTGGATTGGGATATCTGGTTGGCATGGACGAGTTGGACTGAAGGATCTGTTTCCATGTTGTACATCTCTATGACTCTATTTCGACACTAGCAATCACTTTTGTGGCTGTTTTCTGTGCTGTCTCCAGTGCTCAAATATCTCTCTTGTGTTTCTGGAAAGCAGGCTGAACAAATTCTCGAAGTGTATTCTGACCCAGGGCCTTGTAGCTTACATCTATTCTGACATATTAATGCTGATTATCCTGGGTCTATCAAACTTTCCTACCAGTAATTTAAGTTGAAGGAAAATCAGGTTCCTTTACAGATGCATGTTCCAACTTCCTGGATTTTCTCTTAATATACTGCATCTGGACTGTCCTGAGGCAAATCAATTCTATTGATTGCAAGTCTGCAAATGATTGAAATGTTCATCTGCAAGGCGCCTTACACTTACGGTCTTTATTCTGCTTATTCCCTGCCACAACAAACTTTGCAGTATGTATGCCACTTATTTTGCCTTCCTCTATGCAGAATCTTACACTTGTTCACATTATGGACATAATTCAATCCAGCCAGCAAGGGTTTTGCCTGTTCACTGGAACGCCAGTGAGAGCCTAGCATTGCCTTCTTAGGGAAAAGCCTATTATATGAATTGCCAATTAGGGATGAGGTCATGGGAAGAAATCATTGGCTGAACTGTTGAATGGAGATTGATAGAAAGGGCAGGGGATTCCTTGATTAGCCGCTGATTCCTTTTAAATGATAGGCCCCCTTCCACAAGCTATTGAGTTTTCTTTTGGGATTTTCCATGTGACTACTACTTTAGTTCTCATTGTCTGAATACCAGAAGTGATGGCATGAGGCTTTCACATGGACATTGATGGAGAAAGAAGGCACCTGATGAATGCCTCCCATCTCCAAACTCACATTGAATATGGCATTCAGTTCTACCCTGTGCTTCACTTAGATGTTGTGTCCAACTGATGATGTATTTTTTTGGTCCATGGGCTTTTGACTCTAACTCAACAACAGAAATTAAAGATCATTGATCATTGACCAAACCTAGCGCACCCTATTTTCATGCCAATCTCAAACTAATTCTCAACATCTGAACAGCTGTTAGTTTAAAAGATAGATTTTGGTTAGTTGGATGTGTAAATATAGTGTAAAATGGAAGTGGATTTCCATTGTCCCTTTGTGGTGTCACATACACAGAAATTTAGGGATTCTTTCTCGAGCCGAGTTGACTGCTGCTTCATATTATACATGCAATTCTTTAGCTTCTCTCTTATTATCAAGTTGATTATTTTCCATGAAATAGAAGGAAGTTTAATGGGTCTGCAGTTTCCTGTGCTTTTCAAGAAGATGTACTTAATACATCTTCCTTTGAATCTTTGAAGAAATAATTGATCAGAATATTTTCACTTTTGTTTTCCTTACCTTCAAGCCAACTCCACAAGCCAGTTTGTATCTGTTGGAGCTTTCCCTTTTTAATGCCTTTCTACATTTTAATATGTACTTAAGTAAGTACATTTCTTGTTCTGGAGAGTCTACAAGGAATGCTTTTCATCTTAAGTTCTAATTTGTTAATGTATTTGTATCACGTTTGTTTGGTAGAGAATTGCAACCATTCTCTGTCAATGGCTTTATAATGAATGGATGACAATGAAACATCATAGTATGAGAAATTTCTTTTATTTATTCAAAGGATGTTGGGGACTTTACTGGTTAAGGCAGCATTTATTGCCCATTCCTAATTGCCCTTGAAAAGGTAGTGTAGATCTGTCTTCTTGAACTGCTGCAATTATTGGAGTGTTAGTAAGCTACAGCACTGTCATGAAGGGAGCTGCAGATTTTGACCAGTGATACTGAAGGAATGGCAGTACATTTCCAAGTCAGGGTGGTGAGTGGCTTGGTTTGCAGGTGGTGATGTTTCCAATTCGACAGTTCATCTGAGTGCCAGCGGTAGAGGAGGGAGTGAGTATTTGTGAATGTGATGCCAGTCAAGGGAGCAGCTTTGTCCTAAATAATGTCAAGCTTCTTGAGTGCGTTGGAGTGCACTAATCCAGGCAACCGGACAGTATTCTGTCACACTCCTGGTTTGTGCCTTGTAGATGGTGGACAGATTTTAATGAGTCGAGAGGTGAGTTACTCACTGCAGGATTACTAGCCTCTCATCTGCCCGTTTTAGGCAGAGCATTTGTACTGCTGGTCCAGTTCAAATTCTGGTCATTGATAACCCTTAGGATGTTGATAGTGTGGGAATTCAGTGATGGTAATAGTTAGACTGTCTCTTGCTACAGAAAGTCATTGCCTGTCATTAGTGTGATGAGAATGTTACATGTCACATGATCTATTTCACATTAAGAATCTATCTTTTACTATCTTGCTACAGCTAGTTTCTCCAAATTAGAGTTCTGGGAAAATTTTAGCATGAGTTTTCTGATCTCCCATTGTAACTTCAGTGAAAGTGTGATACAAACTACCATTTTTAGCTTGTGATAGTGGATCTTTGCTGATCTTGAGAAGAGCAATAGATCAGGAGAACATGGTGAAATTCAAGGCAACTGCTAGTAGTTCTCCTATAAAGCAGTATTTGCATTCCTGTGCGACACCGTGTTATACAAAAGCATGTGATACAAATAATGGGGCCTCTGGGAAAAACAGTATTGAGACGAACCACCAAAAATATCAGCAAAAATCTAAAAAAAAGTAGTTAGCTTAATAGAATGATAGCACAGTCCAAGTAAATCTTTAAATCATATATTTTAATGGAACAGTACAGTACCTTTAACACTTTAACACTAAAATCACAGACTACAACACTGTACCTTTTATGAAGCTCTTCACCAGAAAGCGCATGCGAGCTGACTGACCATGTGATGTCGACACGGAATTCCAGTTCTCCTCAAGGTTCTCCTCCCGCTTTGAAATAAAGTTCCTTCTGAATGCAGACTACAATTCCCAGTTTCAGGCTAAGTTTCAAGGCTGGCAGAGCTGATTGCATTCCTGTTTTAGCTGAACACACTGAATTTGCATGTTGCAGACAGAGGATCCTGAGGCTGGGTTTTGATGTTCAGCTAGTGCTGGGGTTGGGATAGCATAACAGCGAATGGAAGTTCGCTTTATAAAAAAATATCCACAATTCACAAATCATATTACAACCAAATTGCTTTTAATAAACACATGCATTAATACGAGAACTACCTGTATGCATTTCACATGAAAAGTAACAGTATTTAGTGGAAGAATCCTTCAGCTTGTCAAATTTAATTCTCTGGCATAGGATAAATGCTAGTAACTGTTAAAATATAAGCAGTTAAGATTTATTTTTGAAGTGCACCTTATTTTTCTTAGTGGTGCATTTTGCTTCAGAATTTATTTTTCAACATTCCAATTTTTAAAAATTTATTTTTAAGTCTGTTCAACATGCTCACGATATCAGAGACTAACAATGAGTTGATCATGTGATCACATTGCTGATTCCTGACAGTACTGTCCTTTTAGTGACAAGTCTAGCAATCATGCCTTTGCCCATCCGTAACAACATCACACAATTCATTAGCTCCCTCTATGTGATGTTACCTGAACAGCAAAAGAAATTAAGTATTCTCTTTGAAACTGAACGCAGATGAGTCAAAAATGAATAAAAGTGCACAATTGTATGATGTGACAATCTTTTTCAAGGTGGTATAATTTTTATGCTTTTATCAAAGTATATGTCAATTTTCTTTTCTGTATCCATGTTTTCCATGTTTATTTATGTAGGAGGCAACATAGAAACATTTATGTATTCTTGAGAGAGAACAAAGACCATAAGACCACAAGCTGTAGGAGCAACAGTAGGCCATTTGGACTATCGAGTTTGGTCTGCCATTCATTGAGATCGTGGCTGATTTGATAATCCTCAACTCCACTTTACCTCCTTTTCCTCATAGCCCATAATTTACTAATTTCTTAGAGGTCTGTCTGTCTCAGCCTTGATCATGCTTAATGACTCCACCTTGACAACTCACTACGGGAAAGAATTCCACAAATCCACTACCCTCTGAGACAGAGAAAATCCTCATAATCTCTGGCTTAAATGGATGATTGGTTGCTCTGAGATTATACATCTGGTCATAAATTTTCCGTCAAAGAGAAATAATCTCTCCACATTTACTCTGCCAAACCCCTAAGAATCTTGTATGCTTCAATAAGAAGGTTTCACATTCTTCTAACCTCGGCAGAGTAAATCCCAACCTCTCCTCATAAGAATATCCCTCCAAATGCAGGATCAAATTCTCTGGATTGTCTCAAATGCCAGTATATCTTCTGTTAAATATGTGAACCAAAATTGTTTGCAGTATTCCAGGTATAATGTGACTAGTTTTATCTAGCCATCCCTGTTTTATACTCCATTGCCTTTTAAATAAAAGACAACAGTCCGTTTGTCTTTCCAATTACTTGCTGAACATCCGTGCTAGCTTATTGTGAGTTATGTAAAGGACCCTAAATCCTTCAATGCTCCCACTATCTGCAGTCTTTACCCATTTAAATAATGTCTGACTCCTCTATTCTTTCTGCCACACTCTCAGTTTTCTACATTATATCCCATGTGTCCAGTACCATAGGAAGAAGGTCAATGACCTTCTATACTCTGCCAGCATAAATGTCATCACTTTCTCTCCAGTGCCTCACACTCACTTGATCTCTGATACCACACCCACCTCCTAACAAGCCTCTTTCTCTCAACAACTTTACTCACTACCCCCACCCCAGTTCCTGACACAGTAATCCTGCATGCCCTCTGTGCTGGCTACTGAATCTCTCAGAACACCTCTCTACCTGCACCAACACTAATTACTATGCCAGCCACTTTGATCAACCATAATGCTTGTCTCTGTCTCAATCCAGGACAGAAAAAATCCCATAAAGGGAAGAAAGACTCAAGACAGAAGGTGGAATCCTTATTCCAGCTCCTCACCCCTTATGTGTAGAGCATCCTGACTCTGACCATCCCAACTGGCTGACTGTTTCCAAGCTCCTGAACAGGCATTGAAGACTGCCTTTGCTTAATGTGCCAGGATTCCCTGAGCAAAGGCTATCTCACTTGACTTGACTGAAGCTTGCTGACAACCTTTTCATCTTTCTGTCTGCGCTAATTGGCAATATAAGACAACATATGAGCCAGGTATCTCTAACTGAGGGGGCAACACACAAACGGCTGATTTCTGTTTATTGTTAACTGTATTTTGTACTGTTTAATAAAATAAAAGAAAATATAACCAAGACATTAGAATCTTCTCAGTTGAGGACTGACTCTGAGCTGGCTGGCCACGTGGATGCTGAAAACTGGCTCCCTCACCTCCCTCTCCAAGATTACCCCAGCTCTCAGGCGATGTCCTTAACCCAGGCATTTGGCAGACAGTACAGCTTTCAGAATTCCTACTCACGGCTGCAGCGAACTTTGTCTATCCTGCTAATTATACTATCCCTATCACTAATGAGCGCCTACATAATATATAAAATAAATAAACAAAATATATATAAAGCTATATTAATGTGTATATATACAAGTTACTCCATGATCTCACTTTATCACAAAAAGGATTGTATGATCTTGTACAAGAAGTGTCTGGGAACTTGGACTAACGTCACTGAAAAGGCAGCTGTTCCGATGAATAGAGAGCCTCAGTATTCGTAACGTATTTCAACTATTGACAATGCTGGTCACTCCTTAATCTAATATATAATTAAGCTCATCTGGAATCCCTTTATCATTTTGTAGTTTATTCTGCTAGACCCTCCATAAATTGTGATTTCAAATGTAGATAGGTGCAGTAAGCACATCTGTGTGTAGATTAACTGCATTTTGAGTCCTGTGCAGAGCTGTTTCAAATTACATATTTCACTCCAGTGTAATCAATTTATCGATTGAATTGATTCTGTGTCTTATAATACCTTAATTAAAGACAATGGCAAATGCCTGAACTTGCTATGTAAAACTAGCACTATCACCAAGGATAAATTGGTAGTATTTAAACTAACCTTGGATAGACAGCATGTCTCTTCAGTTTCTAGAAACAAATTAGTTTTCTTGCTTTCATAATTACTTGAACAAAAGCTAGATGACATTTTATATGCTTCAATTATGCAAAATTAATACATTTTTTAACATGAGTGAGTGTGTGCATAAGACAAAGAGCACCTCAGACCACTTACCATATACTGTTATATATTTGGTTGGTGTTTAAGTTCTAAGCTTACTAAAATTAATTATGTTGAGGGTGAAAATATGTGTAATCTCTCTCTCCTCATTTTAATTTGAGCTATTTCAAGCTAAGTAATAGATTGTGTTTTGAAAGCAAACAAAGTCTTTAGTTGTCATCCGATTATCTCTCCTGTTGCTGGTTGTATATATTCTAATTACTAATACCTGGGGGTCAGAGAGGGAACTGAGAGCAGAAGAAATGAGAAAGTGATGCACATGAAATAGAGTGAAGACTGAGAGATGGAAACTTTAGGTGCGATTTTGTCAAGATATATGGGAACTGGTTATCAGGCTCACTTTGTGTTGGCAAATTGGATTTGGATCCAGAAAGACATTAGTCATCTTCCTAAAGTGGTCAAGTAAAAAAAAATCCACATGTTCCAGAAACACTAGGTCATCACACCTTATTTCTCCTGGTTTCCAGGATCTGGCATCACTCCCTTTGCTACCAAATCTCACTTTCCTTTAATAATGCTAACACATTACAGTTTTTGTTTCCTCAGTCTTGGGTTTTGGATGTACCTGCCAGCATTTATTGTGCATCCAGTTAAATGATGAGCATTCAGATACATATTTTTAAATGCAGGACCCTCAGATTTCTGGTAGGTTGCTCCATTGTAAGAGATGGTGCAAGGCTCATTAGCATTGAGACCATGTGACTGCTTTCTTTACATTGCCCCCTCAGATGCTCACTTTTAGGGTTTACAACATTTTAAGTTTGCACCTTGTTGCTTTGTAGGGAGGAAAGATCAGGCAATAGGACCAAAGAGCAAATTTGTCCCACTAAAACTATACTTTCCATAGGTAGTTTTCCTAACTGCAGCCAATCACTCTGAATGTGATTGATCTTGGGGAAAAAAGCATCATGAGCTTCATTCACTCAACATGTACCACAATTTTGATGGATGCGTCTTGCCTATTACAATGGGCTCAGGACATTGGAGGGAAAGAATAGCCAGAAAAATATAAAAATAAGGGCTGCACAGCTGCATGACCTGCTACAGTGTATAGATAATTTTTAATCAAATCGTTCAGAGAAATTGTTACAGACCTCTGGAGCAGGTGGGACTTGAACCCAGGCCTCCTGGCTCACAGATAGGGACAGAACACTGTCCTACAGGGCCCTTAGACACTGTTGTCTAACTCCAGTATACTTGGAGACAAAAATTTGGTCTCAATTGTGCATTTGTTTACACTAAACAATAAATCTCCTGTGGCATTGCATGTATGTATACATTACACATGATTGTGTAAATGAATAACTTGTTCAGTTTTCACGCAATATCGGAGAGACCCATGAGTCTTTAGTCCTAAAGACGCCCATGAAAACCTCTTGAATAGTATTCATTAATTAAAATTATATTCAGCCTGCATACATCTATAACTGACACAGTAAGTTGATGGCTGTTATTATCCTTCACATTATATAAACACCCCTATTACTATAAACAAGCTTTGGCCCAGAGTAACTATGAGCAATACTACATGGCACCTATCAGCATTTTAAATAAATATAAATTGCAGTGAACAGCTGATCCTAATCAGATCAGACTATCCCAATTAAATCTTCAAGAAAAGTAATAAATGCGAATCCGTCCAAAATTATCATCAGGTATTGATTCTTCAGGTGACTATAAGTAGACATTTGTCCCCCCTGTTTGATCAGAGAAGGTGAAAATATAACCTGCAATGTTATAATTCAAATTTAAATTCTTAATATTCTATAGCCTGACACTTACATGTGAGGTGATCCCTGTTTCCCTTGAGAAGGTGGTGGTGATCTTCTTGAACCAGTGCTGTAAGGAATAAAGTTCCAAGATTTTAACCTTGTGATAATGAAGAAAAGCAATACAATTCCAAATTAGGATGGTATGTAACTTGAAAGAGGTCTTGCAGGTGATGTCATTCCTGTGTATCTGTTAGGTGTACAGGTCATGGGTTTCGAAGATGCACTTTAGAGAACTTGGTGAGTTACGACAGTGCATCTTGTAGATGGTACACACTGCTATCACTGTGTGTCAGTGGTGAAGGGAGTGAATGTTGAAAGTTGTAATGGGGGTGCCCATTAAGCAGGCTGCCTTGGTTTGGATGATGTTAAGCTCCTTGAGTGTTGTTAGAGATGCATTCATCCAAGCAACTGAAGAGTATTCCCTCATACTCCTGACTTGTCCCTAGTAGATCATGTGTAGGCTTTGGGGAGAATGGAAGGGTATTACCCACTTCAGAAATCATAGCCTCTAATATGCTCTTGTAGCCACAATATCAGCCTGAGACTGAAATGACTTACCTCCAACAACCACAACCACCTTCCTTTATGCTGGGTAAGATTGAGTGTTGAGGATTCTATACTGGTTTCTAACTTGCACTACTCCAGCTGGACTGATAGGGTTAAAACGAAAGAATACAAAGCAACATTTTTAAAGTATATGTACTTTTTTGCTATATTTGTCAACCCTCTCCCAGTGTTATGCTACTGAAATACAAGATCAAGACAAATATTTAAGACATAACCTGCAAGTGGCTGCCTGTAAATAGATCATTAACAAGACCATGTTTAGATGTTATGTATAATTTTCAGCTCCCTTGAAGTCCCTTTTACAGAGTAATTTATAGTGTCAGCAGATTTGAGGGTTTCTGTCATCTAAAATACCAACAGAAGAGACAGCTGGCACAAGTGAATTAAAAAAGCTGGAGTTTACTGAAACTCCTTCTAAAGAACCTGACTTGATACTGGAGCCTTGATGTTTGGCTCCACCTTTAACCTATCTTGCAAAAAGAAAAGCCCATTAAGCAAATTCATGGCCAACAAGGTGAGTGCAGTGGAAGTCCAGGGCACAATGCAGAAGAATGTTCATGTAGCTTAGTCCATTTGTTTTTACTAAATTTGAGAGAGTGCAGTCCTGGGTTTTAGGAAATGATATCTGACTCTGCAGACCATTGTCTATACCTGCATCAAAGAGTTGGCTGTGAATTTAATGTGCTGAAAATGTGTTGCTGGTTAAAGCACAGCAGGTCAGGCAGCATCCAAGGAACAGGAAATTTGACGTTTCGGGCCAGAGCCCTTCATCAGGAATGAGGAGAATGTGTCCAGCAGGCTAAGATAAAAGGAAGGGAGGAGGGACTTGGGGGAGGGGCGATGGAGATGTGATAGGTGGAAGGAGGTCAAGGTGAGGGTGATAGGTTGGAGTGGGATGGGGGCGGAGAGGTCAGGAAGAAGATTGCAGGTTGGGAGGGCGGTGCTGAGTTGAGGGAACCGACTGAAACAAGGTGGGGGGAGGGGAAATGAGGAAACTGGAGAAATCTGAGTTCATTCCTTGTGGTTGGAGGGTTCCCAGGCGGAAGATGAGGCGCTCTTCCTCCAGCCGTCGTGTTGTTATGTTCTGCCGATGGAGAAGTCCAAGGACCTGCATGTCCTCGGTGGAGTGGGAGGGAGAGTTAAAGTGTTCAGCCACGGGGTGGTTGGGTTGGTTGGTCCGGGCGTCCCAGAGGTGTTCTCTGAAGCGTTCCGCAAGTAGGCGGCCTGTCTCCCCAATGGAGAGGAGGCCACATCGGGTGCAGCGGATGCAATAGATGATGTGTGTGGAGGTGCAGGTGAACTTGTGGCGGATATGGAAGGATCCCTTGGGGCCTTGGAGGGAAGTGAGGGAGGAGGTGTGGGCGCAAGTTTTACATTTCCTGCGGTTGCAGGGGAAGGTGCTGGGAGTGGAGGTTGGGTTGGTGGGGGGTGTGGACCTGACGAGGGAGTCACAAAGGGAGTGGTCTTTGTGGAACACTGATAGGGGAGGGGAGGGAAATATATCCTTGGTGGTGGGGTCCGTTTGGAGGTGGCGGAAATGATGGCAGATGATACGCTGTATGCGGAGGTTGGTGGGGTGGTAGGTGAGAACCAGTGGGGTTCTGTCTTGGTGGTGGTTGGAGGAGCAGGGCTCAAAGGCGGAGGAGTGGGAAGTGGAGGAGATGCGGTGGAGGGCATCGTCGATCACGTCTGGGGGGAATCTGCGGTCCTTGAAGAAGGAGGCCATCTGGGCTGTACGGTATTGTTACTGGTCCTCCTGGGAGCAGATGCGGCAGAGACGAAGGAATTGGGAATATGGGATGGAGTTTTTACAGGGGGCAGGGTGGGAGGAGGTGTAGTCCAGATAGCTGTGGGAGTCAGTCGGTTTATAGTAGATGTCTGTGTTGAGTCGGTCGCCCGAGATAGAAATGGAAAGGTCTAGGAAGGGGAGGGAGGAGTCTGAGACAGTCCAGGTGAATTTGAGGTCCGGATGGAAGGTGTTGGTAAAGTTGATGAACTGTTCAACCTCCTCGTGGGAGCACGAGGCAGCGCCGATACAGTCATCGATGTAGCGGAGGAAAAGGTGGGGGTGGTGCCAGTGTAGTTGCGGAAGATGGACTGTTCCACATATCCTACGAAGAGACAGGCATAGCTGGGGCCCATGCGGGTGCCCATGGCAACTCCTTTAGTTTGGAGGAAGTGGGAGGATTGAAAAGAGAAGTTATTCAGGGTGAGGACCAGTTCAGTCAGTCGAAGGAGGGTGTCAGTGGAAGGGTACTGGTTGGTGCGGCGGGAAAGGAAGAAGCGGAGGGCTTTGAGTCCTTCGTGATTGGGGAATGGAGGTGTACAGGGACTGGATGTCCATCGTGAAGATAAGGCGTTGGGGACCGGGGAAGTGAAAATCATGGAGGAGGTGGAGGGCGTGGGTGGTGTCCCAAACATAGGTGGGGAGTTCTTGGACTAAAGGGGACAGAACCGTGTCGAGGTACGCGGAGATGAGTTCGATGGGGGAGGAGCAGGCTGAGACAATGGGTCGGCCGGGGCAGTCAGGTTTGTGGATTTTGGGCAGAAGGTAGAAACGGGCGGTGTGGGGTTGTGGGACTATGAGGTTGGAGGCAGTGGATGGAAGATCCCCTGAGGTGATGAGGTCATTGATGGTCTGGGAGATGATGGTTTGGTGGGAGGTGGGGTCATAGTCAAGGGGGCGATAAGAGGAGGCGTCCGCGAGCTGGCGTTTGGCCTCAGCGGTATAAAGGTCGGTGCGCCAAACTACTACCGAGCCTCCCTTGTAGGCGCAGTAGTAGTTTTGGAGACAAGGGAGGTGCGGTAGTAGTTTGGCGCACCAACCTTTATACGGCTGAGGCGGGAGGAAACCGGAGCACATGGACAAAGGGTGCTACCAGTGCTGTTTTGCGGCTGCATGTTGCCATCCATGCCATGTATTAAAAGTCAAATAGATTCTAGCTTAGAATCAATCTCCATTGAAATGTTGACAGTGCTTTTTAAATTTTTGAGGAATACATTTATTAAAATGTCCTTATTTACCATGGAACTTTTGAGATTGTTGACAAATGTGCTTTAATTTGAAGTGACAATGATCAACAGAAAATTATTGTTTGACAATATTTGACATCTTCAAAAGGAAAAGAATTAACTTGATAAGACAGCTGAAGAGAGAAGTAATTAGAGCGCATGTCTTTACTGTGTTAACATTACTATAGTTATACATCTCTGAATATTTGGCTGTCATTTTGCTGGCTGTGACAAAGTCCACTATAGCAGCTGAGGTAATCCACAATATTCTAAAACAATTCACAACAATTAGAAAAAAATCTAGTCCATCCAACTCCCAATGTTAACATGTCCTTTAAAAATTCCTAAGATCTGGATATGAAATCTGCATCGTTAGTAAAAAACTAATCAGTTCTTCGGTGGGGCATACCCTATCTGTGTACCAAGTTTACAACCAGGCGAACAAACAGGATATAAATATTACTTTGACACAAATAAACCGAAATACATTTATGGCATAAATCAAAAGAGTTGGAAATCTTCATGTGCCAACAGCTAAAAGAAAAGTGATATTTGAGGAATATGATTTTGGATGTAGTAATTGCTCTTTAATGTTAGAATGATTGGAAGTAAGATTGGCAATGCATTTCTCATACTATGTCTTGTACTATCTGTGCAGAGAACATGTAGGTTCGTCTTTTATGTGTAGATCCTTGGTATTATTGGAAACCTGCCTTCAGAAAACATCTTGCAATTACTCTGGAACGAACAGGCTTATTGATGCATCTGAAGCTTGACAGCAAACACACTTTATCCATTTCAGCTTTCTATAACTGTTGATCTGGGAATTATTTTCAACATAGTGTATGCATCAACTTCACTGAGAAAATTTCAGCTTTCTTTTTCCAGATGATGTTATGGTCCATAGCACCAGCTTGTCATCAACTACTAATTATGTGACAATCAAGCAACCCATGGGAGGGAAGGGAACAGCTGCTTTGAGTTCCTTCTTATTCAGACAATATGTAGAAGTCTCATTTCTAAACCTGCATTCCTCCTTAACATTAGACAGCAATGTTTTCAAGTTTCACCTAGTCAACTTGCTGTCTGTTAGTGCAAAACGTAGCTGTCACCAGGACAGAATGCTTTAACAACTCTACAGACTCAAAAACCACAAATTAGTGTCTGATAATTTAGCCATTGGTATTCAAAGCACTGTGGCAAGAATTGTTGGGTACAATCCTGGCGCACGTGATTAGGTTAGATTTGACTCCCTTCAGTGTGGAAACAGGCCCTTTGGAACAACCAGTCCCTCTGAAGAGTAACCCATCCAGACCCATCTCCCCCTGACTAATGCACTTAACACTATGGGCAATTTAGCATGGCCAATTTACCTGACTTGCACATCTTTGGACTGTGGGAGAAAACTGGAGCACCCGGAGGAAACCCACGCAGACAGAGGGAGAATGTGCAAACTCCACAAAGACAGTCGCTTGAGGCTGGAATCGAACCTGGGACCCAGTGCTGTGAGGCAGCAGTGCTAACCACTGAGCCACCGTGCCGTGATGAGATCTTTATTCCAGCAGAGGCTGCATAAAAGAAACAATTTTTTTCCTAGCTACCATCAGTTCTGAAGAAAGGTCACTGGACCTGAAATATTAACTCTGATTTCTCTCCACAGACGCTTCCAGACCTCCTGAACTTTTCCAGCAATTTCTGATTTCCAGCTTCCATAGTTCTTTCTGTTTTTAATTGTGAAAGAATGAAACAAGGTCAAAGTGAGCCAAAATTTGATTTAAAAACACAGAAAGGAATAGCAGTTCAGTTTAGCCTTGGAAATTTCTAAATGGTTTGAGATTGCTCTTTCTTTGAATGTGCTCTGGTGACAATTGTGCAGCCTCTGTGTACTGTAGTTAATGCCCTGTCAGTGTTAGATATTGGAAGTATTTGATATGGTGCACACAGCAGCTGAAATACCATGGTCTTGAAATCACACAGAAGTGGCAAAGGCAGAAAATGCTCCAACTTCCCACATAGTGGAAATACAAAGACGACAGGATAAAGAGAACCATAACTGCTGTTCCAGAAACTCTGCCATCACTGCCTGTATTTCTTTCAAACCAAGAGGTGATTGTGTTCTCAAACTCTTTAGTGTCCACAAACTTGTCCAAAACGTTTTACCAAAACATCTTTTGTGCTGCTCAGAGAATATTTTTCAGTACCAGGCAGAAGCAAATTGTTCTTTTCTCTCTTCTGACACGTGGCACTTCCCATCTGGGCCATTCACATATGTGTAGTTACAACTGAAGTAGACTAAGGTGAAAATGGAGATGACTCGTCCTCACAAATCTGTGCGCGGTCCTACTACATCTTAGTCCGCAGCATCTCTTTCTTCCTCAGGAATCTATCAGTATACAGGGATAATGTGCTTCTTCTTGAGCAGTGGGTATTATGTGGGCAAAATAAACAAAGGGAACATCAACAGTGACCATTCCCCTGAAATATAGGGCAGTTTTATCATCAGTTTCATGCTTTTTCTAACAAATGTGAGTTAGTCACAGGGCACTGATTTGACCGCCTACAAATAATGTACAGAGGTTAAATGGTTCCCAACTGAGGTGTACTGTGCTGTTTCAGAAGAAAACACAAAAGGCAAGTCAAAGGCAAAGACCATTCTCATGACCCCTCAGTTTTGTTTACGAAATAAGGACTGCAGGAGCCTGCAAGTAGATTATCAATCTGACTGTTGGTCCTCTTAAATTGGGAAAGTACAGCAGGCTGTAAGGAAGCTCTGTTGTGAGAAATTGGTCAAGAAATAGCATAGAAAAATATATTGAGAAATATTTAGGATTTCCTTTGGTGAATCATTTGGGTGGGATAGGCTCTTGGTCCAAAACTACCTCTACTTCTGTCACCCTCTTGTGGACCAGTGCCTGCTCAGTAGATTTGAGAATGGCAGCTGAAACAGTGGGCTTGTCAAATTTATTGGCACTTGGTTTGAAATTCTGAATAGCACAGTGGAAGCTATCATTAATACAGGAGAAGTTTCAAGTTTCTAACTCTGCCAAGATCTTTCAGTCTTTTCTGTAAACTTCAAATATAAATAAAAGTATCTGTTTTTAAATAGTGGCAACTACAATTTGAATCACAATTGCCCAGTAGCAGCAATGCACTTGGCCATAATTGAGGGCAAGCAACCTTGTTGAGGGGCTTGATGCAATTTTATCCTTCAATCAAGTTGCGTGTCACAATTTGTAATGTCATTTGTATGTTATTGTACGAGCCACTCTCTCGTCACGGGTATAGTGAAAGCTATTTGGCTTAAAGCTTTCTTGACTGTTGCCTGAAGGTAGATAAGTACATTAAAGTACAGGTGCAATGGTGGTGTGATGAAGAGGAAGCTGTACAGCAGCTTTGTATTTTTAAAAATGCAATTGATAATACCCAGAAAAAAATGTCAAGCTTCATTCACTCTCTGTTGACGGTGAATAGAGGTGAGGAGAAATTCCATCCACAGAACTGAAATGTAATAACCTTCAAGGTGTGAGAGGACAGATGTAATGAATCCTGCAATTGCTGGTTCTGCCCAAGTTTCTTTGTGTATAACCTGACAACAGAGACGAGTGGAAATGAAAAATAATTTACCCTTGCAATGGTACATGATACAAAGGGGAAATCAGCTACCTTGCAAACGTTGTTACTTTCCTGCATTTTCATAATTCCCAAGTCAGCAATTTTTTAAACAGCTTCATGCTAACATTTATTTTGGATTTTGGAAAGTCTGGTGTTGATCTTGACGTTTTGTGAATTTGTGCTGCCAGGGTTTGAAACTTCAGTCCAGCAATGCAGGCATTTAAAAAAAAACACTTTTGTATAATATCTTTAGCATTGTCAGTAGTTCCATGTTATGAACTATAAAACTCATGATGGTGACAATGTGTGATAAAAAATTTCAGGAGATTGACAAATGTAGGTTTTTGTCCAGTGGCTAGATGATTTAACATGTATTTGTTGTTGCTTTAAAAGATGTACACTTTTAAAAATTGTAATCATCTGCCGACTGAAGGGGTGGATTGTGAAAGAAGACCTTTTGAGAAGCTTTTATTTTTTCAAATATTTTGGTGCCAAATGGAAAAGAATCTTGGGAGCAAAATTTGCCTGAAGCCACATCTGGTATTGTACTGTGCATCCAATCCATTTCATTTATTAAAGCTGTTGTAATGTTATGAATAGAACTATTCAATTGCAAAAGACGTAGACATTAAGTCAACCTGAAGAAATAGTTCCTTTCTCAGGTTACACACATTTAATTATCTTGTTACCTTTCACCAGGAGATCACCCATACTACTGGGGATTGGGACATTTTTGAAGAGCTGATTGAATCTTTTTTGCCATTTTTTTTATTACACTATTGTGGATGATGTGGCCATTGTTAATTACAACCAGCTTAGATTTAGCCTCAATTGGCAAGAGCTAGATGAAATAAATGCTTGCTGCTAAAGTCCAAGCTCCTTAGAAGCAATTTTATGAGGTTGGATTCTGATTGCAGACTTTGAATGCTAGGAGCAAATATTGGGAATTGGGCCATTGTCTCTACCTCTGAAATTGTCAGTCTGGTGAAGTTAATTGATTAACACCAATGCTACTTCATGTCCCACACCTGTCACAATTGATGTACCACAGCACAATAAAATATAGAGAACCTCAAGGGCCTGGATAATGCAGTCTGCTGGTTCAGAAAATTACTTACCTTCTACTACTATGGATGTACATCATTCTGAAAGGGCTGGAGCTATTTTGGAGAACATTTCATCAAATTTTCAACTGTACAAGTTGGACAGTGGCATTCGTATTGGCAGTTTGCAAATCATATGTTGGTGCGCCCCTCCCTCTAGCCAAAAGCAGTGAATGGTGTAGAATTCTCTACCCATAGACTGTCTGACATATAGTCCACATAAAAAAAACAATCTGAGCAACTTGAGGATTGGAGCACACTACACATGCTGAGTACAGTATTCCCTATATTATACTTGAGGAATGGGATCAAATGTTGATACTGAACATAAACCTTTGCTATTCTTGTCAAACTGTCATCTGTGGAGTGCAATAATTCAGAGTTAAATAATAAAGATTAAAAGTTTACTTTGACATATTATTTTGTCTGATTATCAGTGGAGACAGAAATAGACAGGGAGGTAATGGCCTAGCGGTATTTTTACTGAACTATTAATCCAAAGACCCAGGTAATGTTCTGGAGATCCAGGTTCAAATCCAGCTACAGCAGATGGTGGAATTTGAATTCAATTAAATTCAGGAATTAAGAATCTAATGATGACCACGAAACCATTGTTGGAAACATCCATCTGGTTCAGTAATGTTTGTCAGAGAAGGGAACTGCCATTCTTACCAGTCTGGCCCATATGTGACTCCAGACCGCAGCAAATTGGTGACTCTTAACTGTGCTCTGGGCAATTGGGAATGGGTATTAAATGCTGGCCCAGCCAGCGATACCCTCATCATAGAGTCATAGAGAAGTACAGCATAAACACAGACCCCTCGGTCCAACCCGTCCATGCCGACCAAATATTCCAACCCAATCTAGTCCCACCTGCCAGCACCTGGCCCATAGCCCTCCAAACCCTTCCTATTCATATATCCATCCAAATGCCTCTTAAATGTTGCAATTGTACCAGCCTCCACCACTTCCTCTGGCAGCTCATTCCATACATGTACCACCCTCTGCGTGAAAACGTTGCTCCTTAGGTCTCTTTTATATCTTTCCCCTCTCACCCTAAACCTATGCCCTCTAGTTCTGGACTCCCCGATCCCAGAAAAAAGACTTTGTCTATTTATCTTATCCATGCCCCTCATAATTTTATAAACCTCCGACGCTCCAGGGAAAACAGCCCCAGCCTGTTCAGCCTCTCCCTTTTGCTCAAATCCTTCAACCCTGGCAACATCCTTGTAAATCTTTTCTGAACCCTTTCAAGTTAATACATAAAAAGAACGTTTCAAGGACCTTTCTCCTCTTGGATGTTCTGGCTGTGGTATTAACCTCCACTAAGAGATTTACGTATTCAGGTAGCACCAATGGTAATGAAGGTGGGACATGATATGTTGTAGATATGGAGTCAGTGAGTCAAATGGCTTTTCCTCATTATATGCTTTTGTTTGCCCTGTTTACTGGCAGCTATCTATCTCTGTTATTCATATTCTTTTCTATTCAAATGAATCTATTTTCTAAAAGAGTGAATTTTGTTCTAGTACGTTTTGAAGGTAATATTTTAAACTTTATTTTAAAAGGTCAACGGAAAATACAATTTGAAATTTTGTTGTGGCATGCTATATTGGTAATAGAATTAACGACGAATTGTGTCATATTATATAAGTAGGAAATGTAATTTGTCTGTTGGTTGAAACTACTTTTATTTGTATAAAGGCCTGTGCTATGATAGCAGCTTCGAACATGCAAGAGGCTACAAGCAAGATATATATACAAGCTTGGACTTGTTAATAGTGTGCAAGGTCTGGTTAAAACAGCTGCTATTTAGCACACAATATAAAACCAGCTTAAAGAGCCATGAGGTTAGATTGTTAAAAAAGCACATGGAAAGAAAGGAGGGCTTTCTTCCTTGTTGCCATCTAATAAACAGATAGTCCTAGGGCAGAGACTTCAAGTGGAACAAGAAGATCTCAGAGGTGGGGGAGTCCAGAACTAGAGGGCATAGGTTTAGGGTGAGAGAGGAAAGATATAAAAGGGAGCTAAGGGGTAACTTTTTCACACAGAGGGTGGTGCGTGTATGAAATGAGCTGCCAGAGGAAATGGTGGAGGCTGGTACAATTGCAGCATTTAAAAGGCATCTGGATGGGTATATAAACAGGAAGAGCTTAGAGGGATATGGGCCAAGTGCTGACAAATGGAGTAGATTAGGTTAGGATAAATGGTTGGCATAGACAAAGAGTCTGTTTCCATGCTGTATGACACGAAGTCCGTTTATAACATCATCAGCAACTGAGGTTTCACCCAACTATTGATGTTGCAGTGCATGTAAATAGAAAGAGATACCATGGCAAAAGAGATTTCATTTTACTCTGGCTTCTGCCCTGTGGATAGAAGAAATACCTGCAGGTAGGCCAATGGGAGCAGCAGGGAAGATGTTTATTTGTTCTTGCAAGGCAGGTGAACTCACTAATGCTTTCCTCTGTGTTTTGGTTGCTGTGTTCACTGATTGCTAACGTGGTTTGCACAGCTATTCATACTGGGGTGGGGTGGGGGGGGCGCAAAGTGTGGGGCAGGAGAGCAATGGATTAAAGAAGTTGCTGTTTTTGGTGGTCTCAAGCTACAGATGAATTTTTCATTGGGGATTTCAGGCACAGAATGGGTTTCCAGGTTATGGCACCTGATCCATTTATTTTCCAGTCAACCTGTTCAGAGATGTTAATACACATCATTGGAGCAGGTGGAATTGAAACCTGGGCCTCCTAGCTCAAAGGTAGGATCACTACCACTGTGGCATAAGCACTAGATAGATGGCCTTCATGAAGATTGGTTAAACTTGAGCAAGATTATCTTGGTTCCTATTGCATTACCTAATTTCCCCAAGAACAATAAGGTAGGCTTTTATTTACTGGATCTTAATGTCCTTGGGGTAAGACTGCAAAAATTGGTTACTTTTGTTGGGAAAAAGAAAAGGAAGGAACTTGCATTGATGAGCTTGTACAGAGTCAATATCCCAACCAACCAATTAGCGCACTCACTGATGTTACATTGGCAAGGAATTGCCTGGAACAAGGTCCTGCCAATAAAACAACAATGAATGAATTAAGAGGAAGATTATTGATTAAGAAACAAGACTTCTTCCTCTTCCTCCTCCTCAACGCACTCTTTCTGAGGGGAAAGAGGCATCTTCAGTTAAACATCTCATTCAAAGGCAACACAGCAGTCTCTTTTTGTTGCACTGAAGTTTTAATCTAGATTATGGGGGTGAATTTCTGTGGGTTTTCTATAGGAATTCAATGGCTACACACTTGGTTCCAGGAATGAAGCTTGAACCACTTTCCACTTACTGAGCCAATCTAATGCCATAAAGACTGTAAGTAGGTGTTGCATTGTAACAAAGCTGACTTTGAAAATGCCAGTAGATGATGAACATTATAACCGTCACAATCAAGATTCACATGTGAAGGATAGCCACTTTGGTGAGACCCCCACATAGAACAAAAATGAAGATAAGCTCAAGCTTTCAGGAAAAGAATGGAGAGGGCAGAAGAGGACAATAGAAATTGGAATACAACAATTAACATGAAAACCCTCAGTTGCTACATTGTCTTTTTCTCTCCCATTTTAGTGTAGGCTGAATTTGAAAAAAAAATGACAAAAAATGAAATTAATGGTTTTTACAAAGGGCAAAAGGGTAACTAGGGAGAGAATAGGGTCCCTTAAAGATCAGCAAAGCAGCCTTTGTGTGGAGCTGCAGGAGATGGGGCAGATACTAAATGAGTATTTTGCATCAGTGTTTACTGTGAATAAGATCATAGAAGTTATAGAATGCAGGGAAATAGATGGTGACATCTTGAAAAATGTCCATATTACAAAGGAAGTGCTGGGTGTCTTGAAACACATAAGTGGATAAATCCCCAGGACCTGGTCAGGTGTACCCTAGAGCTCTGTGAGAAGCTAGGGAGGTGTTTGCTGGGCCTCTTGCTGAGATATTTGTGTTATCAATAGTCACAGGTGGAGCCAGAAGACTGGAGGTTAGCTAATGTGGTGCCACTATTTAGGAAAGGTGGTAAGGACAAGGCAGGGAACTATAGACCGGTGAGCCTGACATCGGTGGTGGGCATGTTGCTGGAGGGAATCCTGAGGGACAGGATGTGAATGTATTTCGAAAGGCAAGGACTGATTAGGGATAGTCAACATGGCATTGTGTGTGGGAATTAATGGTTCACGAACTTGATTGAGTTTTTTGAGTAAGTGACAAAGAGGATTGATGAGGGCAGATTGATGTGATCTATAAGGGCTTAATTAAGGCATTCAACAAAGTTCCCCGTGGGAGACTAGTTGGCAAGGTTAGATCTCATGGAAAACTGGGAGAACTAGCCATTTGGATACAGAACTGGCTCAAAGGCAGAAGACAGAGGATGGTGGTGGAGAGTTATTTTTCAGACTGGAGCGTATGATCAATGGAGTGCCACAAGGATCAGTGCTGGGTCCTCTACTTTTCGTAATTTATATAAATGATTTGAATGTGAGCATAAGAGATATGGTTAGTAAGTTTGCAGATAATGCCAATATTGCAGGTGTGGTGGACAATGGAAAGGGTTACCTCTGATTACAATAGGATCTTGATTAGAGGGCTGAGGAGTGGCAGATGAAGTTTAATTTAGATTAACATGAGGTGCTGCATTTTGGGAAAACAAATCTTAGCAGGTTACACTTAATGGTAAGGTCCTAGGGAGGGTTGCTGAACAAAGAGACCTTGGAGTGCAGGTTCATAGCTCCATGAAAGTGGATTCGCAGGTAGATAGGACAGTGAAGAAGAGGTTTGATATGCTTTCCTTTATTGGTCAGAGTATTGAGTACAGGAGTTGCGACGTCATGTTGCAGCTGTACAGGACATTGGTTAGACCACTGTTGGAATATTGTGTGCAATTCTGGCATCCTTCCTATCAGAAAGATGTTGTGAAACTTGAAAGGGTTCAGAAAAGATTTACAAGGATGTTGCCAGGATTGGAGGATTTGAGCTAGAGGGAGAGGTTGAACAGGCTAGGGCTGTTTTCCCTGGAGCGTCAGAGGCTGAGGGGTGACCTTATAGAGGTTTACAAATATATGAGGTGCATGGATAGGGGAAATAGGCAGAGTCTTTTCCCTGGGTCAGGGAGTCCAGAACTAGAGGGCATAAGTTTAGAGTGAGAGGGGAAAGATATAAAAGAGACCCAAGGGGCAGCATTTTCACACAGAATGGGCTGCCAGATGAAGTGGTGGAGGCTGGTACAATTGCAACATTTAAATGGCATCTGGATGGGTATATGAATAGGAAGAATTTGAGGGATTTGGGCTGGGTGCTGGCAGGTGGGACTAGATCGGGCTAGGATACCTGGTCAGCATGGACGATTTGGACCGAAGGGTCTGTTACCTTGCTGTACATCTCTATGACTAAGTGGTGCTACATAGGGTCAGAATACAAAATTTGTTGCAAAGGCAAATTCCTGGATCAAACATAAGATATTTTAACCACGATTTAGATCTCTATTGCTTTTTTCAGTGCAACAATTAATTTTGTTCCATGAAATCTGATTGAACATGTTCAATTAATGCTAGTTATTCTAGAATAATAGGTAGTTTGTGTTGTTAACTTGCTTCAGTTAGGAGCTTTCCAAAATAATTTCATGTGACTATGAGTCCCAACAAGAGAATTTGAGATAGAGAGCAATTCGGGAAGAAAGAAATAGGGGAAAATACTTGAGCTTTTTAATTTTGAGGATACTGCAGAAAGCTGTTTATATATATTAATACTGTTTCTGAGTGGACTCACTTTAGTACCTAAAAATAATTTGCAGTGCCAGTTTTCTTGGGTTCAAAGCCAGAACTTAAACTGTGATAATATTACAGAGGTTAAAATATGAGTTATTAATTCCCTTTTTTTTGCTGGAACAGATCCGATTTGTCAGCCCTGAAGAGATAATTGAGATTAGTAATAGCTGGTAACAAAATTTAGGGTATTAGCAAGCCTGTGTGAAAAGTTGAAATCCTTTTCAGGAGTAGGATAAGCAGATTTTATTTAATATTCATTCTGAAGTTAAATAAGAAATTATCTGATTTATTTCAAATTAGAATTTTGGACAAAGACTGATAGAGGCATCCAAAGCCCAGTCGTGAAATAGATGTTTATAAACTTGCATAGCAATTCAGCATATCTTCTTTTAGTGGGCAACTAAAACAAATTCTACTGGTTTTCAGGTTTAAACTGCCTAAATAAAATGGCAGGTGGGAGCCATAATTTCTTCAGTAAGAACATTTTGAATTCATTACAATATTCAAGTTTAAAATAAATTGTTTTTCTCTTTCTCCCATCCAACTTCATTTTGTATTTTCTGTCATCTCTGTAATTTTATATCACCACAGTTCCCTACTCTCACTTCACTGAATACTTCAGTGATTTCCGCTTTGCCTTGTTCATCAAACCTTAATATTCTATTCATTTTTTCACACTGCCTGCTCAGAGGTTGTTGCCTTTACAGTAACCCTGTCACCATCATGGTGCTGCAGCAGCAGCTGAAATAATTGTATTTCTTAACTATCATCTTTTACATAAAACTACAGCTTTTACTTAAACACCTTGGATGCATTTAAGAATCTTTATATTATTACTATACATTTAATTTTACATTGTCAATGTAGAGAAATGTGTGCCAATGGATACCACTTTCTCAAATAGGTGCTGATATGACTGGAAATCCTGAGATATTTATACTTCCTTGTTCAGTAGTCAAGGGAGTCTCGCATAAAGTTTCAAGGACACAGTTTAAGAATAAGCGGTCTTTCATTTAAGACTGAGATGAAGAGAACTTTTTAAAAAAATCTTTGTCAGAGCATTGTCAGTTATTTGAACTCATGTCACAAGAGAGGCAGAAGTGGGAGAGATTGAATATTTTCAAGGTTGAGGTCCTTACAAGGGAGTCATTGGTTATTGGGGGTACATAAAAATGTGAGCTGAGGCCACAGTCAGATCAGCTGTTACCTTATTAAGTGACAGAGCAGGCTGGAGAGGCTGAGTGGCCTACTGCTTATTTATGTTTGCAAATACATTACATTTTTAACAATCTTCAAAGTAACAAGCTCAAAGGTTTTCAAATAGTTAGTTAGTTAGTTATGTTGACATTGTGTTGTGATATCATCAAGCAGATTGTTTATGTAGAGGTGACCAGAAAATACAATAATATAGTTTTTTTCTAAATTTAAATGCCAATAATCACTCCTTTGACGTTGATTAATGATTTAATTGAGCCTTGTGGGAGGAAGGTAATGGAATTCAATCTTAAAAGATCACTTTTCAAATATTCTTTCATATTCAAGCACCAAAATGATCCAAAACATTGTATCCCCAATCCTTCTTAAATTCCTAATTTCCCCTATCCTAAATGATCTCCAAAGGATCAATTTCCTTCACCCCACCAATTTTGAAAATCTTGTTGTTTTCTGAGTATCTCCCACTAGCCTTGCTAAAACCCAGCCTTAGCAACCTTCTCCCATTCATATTGTGTACTGTTCCTTTGCCTGCAGAGAGCAATGCATCTCATTACCTTTGCAAAAGACCCTTCCCTTGACAGCAGAGTTAAAACCCAAACTTTTACATTTCCCTTCTGGTTTTGAAAAGGCAATAGAAGCAAGGTTTATTTTTGACCTTGTTTTTGCTTATCTCACCAAATTAAAAACATGAAATCACAAGAACAAGGAGCTAGAGCAAGCCATATGTCCCCTAGAGCTTGCTTCACCATGCAAAAGATCATAAATAAACTTCTAAAACTCGACTGTATTTTCCCTTCCTATCTCATGTTCCTTGATTTCCACAGTGCACTAAATATACATCATTCTTAGTGGAAAAACTCCATAGATGCTGGATTCCCGTCACCAAGTCACCCTTTATTTACACATGGAGAGTCCTTTTTTAAATTTCAAAATATACTTTATTCATAGAAATAAATCTTTGGTACCTGCACAATTGGTCATGCTGTTCATATGTACACATTGCATGTCTTTACATATAGAGAACAGATTGAGTTAATCGTATTTACAGTTATCATATTTACAGTTCTGTATATTAACCATCCAGCCTCTTGGTATTTAGCTGAGGTGTCAGCGAAACCCAACTATTGAGTGGGCCCCCTGTGATTCTACAGCAAAGGGACCTTCTTTAACCCTAGTTTATGGGGTTACCATTGTCCATTTGTCAATGGTCCTGTCTCTGGGGCGGCTGTCTGCATCCCCGTGGTGAAGGTGAACTGTTGGACCCTCGCAGGGCTGAGGTAGCTGTCCGGCTCCTCAATGGGGTCATTTACCTGCTCTGGTATCATTGAGCCAAGGCAAGGACCTGCACTGTCCAGTTCTGTGTCTGACAGTGGGACTGTCAGAGGATCACTGCTCTCAGTTACCTGTAGCTGTACCTGTGGGGCAGTGGGTATCCCCTGATTCTCACTAGGTGGAGGGTGGACTTCAGGGGGTCTGTTGTTTCCTGTTGGGGGGAAATGTCCTCCTCTTCAACTATGGCACTCTGGAGAATTCTTGATACTGATCCAGCTCTCCCAGAACCAGCTCTGAGTGAGCATGATATCTGACACTTCTGTTTTTATGTCAGCCAGAGCTCCCTGTTTGGACTGGGTTAACAGCCTCAGTCAAAGAACTCATTTTTTAAGAAGTCCACCCAGTTGATCTTGTTACAATCACTACACTTATTCCTGTATGTTCCCATCAGTTTCGTTTCCATAACCCTCTCAAATAGAGGCTTCCAAATTTTCACAAACCTCTGAATGAGGAAACTTCTTCTATTGTCAGTGTAAATGACAAACCCTTATTCTGCAACTATGAACCCTTTGTTCTGGTCTCTTCGGTCTTCAGGAATGGCAACGCTTGCTGCTACCCCTGATCCTTTCTTTCATGCATGCAGTGCCATGGGAGGTTTTGCCATGGGAGAAACGTCATGGCCATGTATTATATTTTGCTGATAAGCTCCCATTGGACCAGCAGCAATAATATTTGTGTGGTGCATTTTCTTGTGGTTTACATTTTGGTGTAGCTTTTTCACAGCTGTGACCAGCAGCACAAAGTTTGTTGTTGTTTAGATAGAAACGCAGAAGAATTGGCACAGAATGAGGCTATTGTACCTAGATGGGTTGTAAAATAATTATATGCTCTGATCTCATCTTCTAGCCCTTAGTCCTGCAGGTTAAAGAATCCAAAGTATAAGTTCAAATTTTTTTTTAATTCAGTGAGGCTTTCTGCCTTTAACATTCTTTTAGCCAGGGAGTTCCAGAACGCACTTACCCTTCAAGTGAAAACACTACCCCTCAACTCCCCTTAGCTTCTCCCAGCAATTACTTTATATCAGTTCTGTCTGTTTATTTATCTGCTTGCTAACAGAAATATGATTTTCTCATGCACTGCATTTAGGCCCCTCATAACTTAGTAACCAACAACCTCAGGGGCCAGGAGTGTGGTAGTTGATGAAATATTCCGGATATTCAAGAGTTACGTATAACCACCATTAAGCCCTGGCCAAGCGATGCTTTGAGACATCAACATCCCTCAATTAATCTATGTCAAAACATCAACACACCTCCTAAAATAAATGTAAAAGCTCATCATAAGTAACAAAAACATAATGCAGGGGGCACACTCATCACTGTTATTCCTTATTTACAGCATAAGTATTTGGACATCACGGTAGATCATGGTACTTGATATATCAAGAGTGCCTGTGATTTAAGGTGCTGGTTAAAACAAAGCTTGTTGCAATTAAATCTCGCTCCTCTGTCTCAAAAAAGGCAAACACCAAACTAAATCTTTTCTCATTGCTAAAGTTGACCACTCCCAGCAACATCTTTGCACTAAGGACGATTTAAATGACACCTTTCTTGTAATACAGTGACCACAACTGTATACAGTACACTGGTTGCCATTCAGCTCGCGTTTTGTGTAGTTCTAGCAAAACAACATTGGTTAGAGCACAGATCACATCGCCTGGTTACAAAATGTCCTGAAGCAGCTTTTCAGTGGCATTGATGGCCCCTAAAGTGTACCTGACCATAATTCAAGCATACTTTTTCCTTTCCTGTTTTTTTCAAAATACACGAACGTAGCAAGATATTACCTAAATTATACACTTCAGCAATTCTAAGAAGTCTTGCTGTTTCTGCATCTTATGTAATTGCTAGAATTGTCACCCTCCAAAGTCGAGTGAAGACTTTAAAATAGTATATTATATTTTTTCATGCTGTGTTCAAAGCAGGGTGGCTTATTTAACAAAAGGCTGTGATCTGTCTTTTTATATTTTATGTAACCACACAGCCCTGTCAGCCCATGGGAGGGAGAAGTATGAATTGTTGGGATCACAATTCAGGACTTTCAATGTTTTAAAGCTATACTACCAGTTTAAAAGTATTTGATTTTTTTTCCCCCTATTAAAGAACAGACAGCTTTGTTTAGTTTACACATCATCTGGGGTTGGCCCTGAGATTGAATTAGCAGCAGCAGCCTTTGATGTATAGAAGCAGTTATTCCACTGTCTAGACATTACTGCAGACAATTGTGTGTTCTTCTTTGGTTGAATGGTGTGAATTAGGCTGCACCACAGTTACATAACTGTATTTTTTACTGTCTGATGTATTTTCGTATAAAGGTACATTAATTTCAAAAGTTCTGACAGGTTTTTGCTGTTTGAGCAGAGCATGACTGTTCAGCCTTGTTTGTGGGCGATGTTATTGAAACGTGGTGAGAATACAAAAAAATGCTAGTGCTATCTGTCAGTAACCAGAATTACTGCAGATTCTGGAATCTGTACTGAAAACAACAAATGCTGGAGATCACAGAGGGTCAGGCAGCATCCATGGAGAGACAGCAAGCTAACATTTCAAATCTAGATGATTCTTCATCAGAGCTGAAGTGAAGTGTAGAGGCCAGAGCATTAATGCTATACCTGTAGTTTGGGAGGGGTGGGGTGGATGGGTGTAGGGTGCTGAAGAAAACAAGATGTTGATAGTTTGGATTAAGTGATTGAAATGTGAGAATGGCAAAACAATGGCGAGTTTCCTGCCCGACTGGAAAGGACTGAAACACTGAATGTTTAGGGTCTGGGGAGTGTTGCTGAACAAAGAGATCTTGGAGTGCAGGTTTTTAGCTTCTTGAAAGTAGAGTCGCAGGTAGATAGGATAGTAATGAAGGCATTTGGTATGCTTTCCTTTATTGAGTATAGGAGTTGGGAGGTCATTTTGCGACTGTACAGGACATCGGTTAGGCCACTGTTGGAATATTGTTTGCAATTCTGGTCTCCTTCCTATAGGAAGGATGTTGTGAAACTTGCAAGGGTTCAGAAAAGATTTACACGGATGTTGCCAGGGTTGGAGGATTTGAGCTACGGGGAGAGTTGAATAGGCTGGGGCTGTTTTCCCTGGAGCATCAGAGGCTGAGAGGTGAACTTATAGAGGTTTATAAAATCATGAGGGCATGGATAGGATAAATAAACAAAGTATTTTCCCTGGGATGGGGAAGTCCAGAACTAGAGGGCATAAGTTTAAGGTGAGATGGGAAAGATATAAAAGGGGCAGAGGGTGGAATGTGTCTGGAATGAGCTGCCTGAGGAAGTGGTGGAGGCTGGTACAAGTGCAATATTTAAATGGCATCTGGATGAGTAGGTGACTATGAAGGGTTTAGAGGGATATGGGCCAAGTACTGGCAAATGAGAGTAGTATAGGTTGGGATATCTGGTCAGCATGGATGGGTTGGACCAAACGGTGTGTTTCCATGCTGTTTATCTTTATGACTCTGTGCCTGTAAATGGAATGGGGGAAGGGTGGACATGATAACAAGGGAAAAAAGGGAAGAAATAGGAGCTGGTTCACAATTTAAAGGCGTTGAATTCAGTATTGACTCCAGAAGGATGTAAAATGCCTAGCTGAAGATGAGATGTTGTTTCTCAGCGTGCGCTATGATTCACTGGAACACTGCAGCATGCTGAGGACAGACATGTGGGCATGCCAGCAGGACACGGTGTTAAGATGACTGGCTACAGGAATGCTGTGGAGGTGCCGGTGTTGGACTGGGTGGACAAAGTTAAAAATCACACAACGCCAGATTATAGTCCAAAGCAGTAGCTTTCGGAGCACAGCTCCTTCATCTGGTGATGAAGAAGTGCTTCAAATAAACCTGTTGGACTATGACCTGGTGTTGTGTGATTTTTAACTTCAGCTACAGGAAGTTTCGGGTGCTGCTTGATCACAGACCGGATGTGTTCCACAAAGTAGTCACCCAGTCTGCGTTTGGTTTCTCCAATGTAGAGTAGGCCACATTGGGTGCAGAAAATACAAAACATCTTGTTTTCCTACAACCAAAAAGATACCTATGGGTCAAATTTACCTGAAAATTTCTTCACTTTTTCGTCATAATTTTGGTAGAATCCCCTTTGAAAAATAAAAGTGCATACTTTTGGCGATAAACCATTCCAGGCTGCTGTTTTTGTTTTGATGTGTTCTGTTTCCAGTATACTAGTTGAAATCCCCTAATGTTTGACTATTGCTGACAAAAGAATGAGGATGAAACGGAGGCAGTGTTTAATCAACTTTCCAATATTGTGTCATTGTTCCGGAATAGCTGCATGTTAGTGTCACCTTTAAGCATTTCCTTGATCAATATTCTGCAGGAAAGTCTTTTTCTCCAAAAAGACTTATAATTGAATGGTGCTTCTTAAAGTAAACTGAAATTGCACAAGTTTACAAAGCTATGGATTGTGGCCACTGAGTCAGAGTTGGATTTGAAGTGCTAAAGAATCAAACATTGCAATGTTTTCTGTAATGGCTGGGAACATTTATAACTGATTATCTCAACTCAGATGATCATCACATGTATTAATGCGAGTCCAGCATAAGGTGTCTGTCTGCTAAGAATATATTTGTGGGAGAGGATTAGAATTTAGTTGATTAGCTTCCTGGTGAATCCCTGAATGACTGGGGAAGAATTTCTAAACAATGGTCTTCCACTTCCTTTGAAAGGAGAGAGAAATCTCTCAAACAGCCAGTCAGTCTTGTTTGGTAATGGGAGTGAACCTGACTGTCGTATCTTACTTTCCAGATCAAACTAGAAAGATGAGTCGGAAGAGGTATGGCAATCTTTTTAATTAGAGCTGTGCATTAGCTTTTTTATTGTTATTTTGAGGATGAACATAAAAGTAGTTACATAAAATCAGAGTGATTATGATTTGCTTTGCATTCATTTGCTTTATGTATGCCTTTTAGCAAGGCATTTTAAAGGTCACAATGGCTGAGAAATGTTAAAGTGCATGGGGGTACAGCAGTGCAGTTGAGTTGGATCCAAAATTGATTCAGTGACAGGAAATTAAAGATTATTGTCAGCAGATGTTTTTCACAATGCAAAGAGGTTTGCAGTGGTGTTCCACAGGGCTTAGAGTTGGGTCCTTCCCTGTTTGTGGTACTTATTCATGATTTAGACTTGAATGTGGAAGACATGAGTGGGAAATTTGCAGACAGTACAAAAATTGGTCTGGTAGTTCATTGTGAAGAGCATGGCTGTTGTCTGTAGAATGAATGGGAGGACAAGTGGCAAATGGAATTCAGGCAAGAGAAGTGCAATGTTATGCATTTGGCAAAGATGAACAATGTAAGGGAATAGAGTAAACATGGTATTGAAAAGGGTAGAACAGTTGGGAGATCTTGGAGGACATTTCTATGGGTCTGTGAAGGTAACAGCACTTGTAGTTAACGTGGTAATGAAAGTATATGGTTTACTTTCAAGGTATTGAATACAAAAGGAGGGATGTAATCTGGAACTATATAAGAGATCACAGCTGGAGTTTTATGTACAGTTCTGGTCATCACATAACAGGAAGGACATAATTATTGTAGAGAGAGAAGAGAGGCAATTGCAGAAATGTTGCCAGCAGTGAAAAATTGCAACTGATGAAAGATTGGAAAGACTAGGGTTGTTTTTCTTGCAGAGGGGGAGGAAGAATGGTTAACTTAATTGAGGTATACAAAATGATGAAGGTTTGGATAGAATGGACAGGGAACGTAAGAGCAGGTGACAGCAATTCAGCCCCTCTGGTCTCGTCCTATCATTTAATACAACGGTGGTTGATTACATCTCAACCAACTCCATAATCCTTCAATCCATTACTAATTAAAAATATGTTTTCCTTAAAGTTACTCAATGTTCCAACATCCACTGCACAATGGGATATTGAATTCCGCGTGTTCTTTGAGAGGAGTGATCCAATGGGGAGGTCCACTGCCAGAGGGAATTCTCCCTAGAGATTTAAAGGGATTGGTGGGAGTATTAGAGGGAATATGAAGACAGGTACCTTCCCCAGGTTTTTTTGGAATTTGCTGCTCAGTTTGATGGTTAAGGCGCAAGACCTCAACTCATTAAAAATGAACTTGGATTTGCACCTGAAATGCTGTAACCGGAAAGACTACATTCCAGGTGCTGGAAAGTGGAATTATAATGTGTAGCATGATTATTGAGCTGGCACAGACATAATGGGCTGAATGGCTTCTTTCTGTGCCCTAACTTTTCTATGGGCCAGCGATAAACAATCAATAACTTGTTAATTTATATCTGGCCCTATCTCACTGATTTGTTCAGTCCGGAGATCTCAGAAGATATATTGATATTCATGTTTGGAATGTGAATGTCCATAATGAGACCAGCACTTATTGCCCATTCTTAATTATTCAAATAAGAAGTTGGTCGTAAGCTGCTTTCTTGAATCTATGCAGTTTATGTGGTTCACCTACAGTGCTGTTATGAAGAATTTTCCAGAATTTTGATGAAACCGCAGTGAAAAAGCTGGGGCGATGTATTCCCATGTCAGGACGGTGTGTCGTGAAGGGGAACATGTAAGTTGTGGTGTTTTTGTGCGCCTGCTGCTCTTCTTCTTCTAGATGTGAACATCGAAGGAACTTTGGCAAGTTGTTGAACTTAAAACCATGTTAGTTCATGAATCCTAACGCTGTCAATGTCACCTTCAATCAGTTTGAAGCAGGACTGATGGGAAAGTCATTGGCTGGATTGGATTTGCCCTGCTTTTTGTGGTGAGGCCATATCTGAGCAATGTTACATTGTCAGGCAAATGCCATTGTAGCACTGGAAAAAGATTGGCTTGTGTGTGGTTAGTTCTGGAACCTGAGTATTCAACACTGTAGCTAGGATTCTATTGGAGCCCATATCCTTGTCATGAATCCTGACATTGCAAGGTGAGAGTTGAATTGATTGAACTCAAGCACTTTCTATGGATGGTTATTATACATGCTATGTGTAAAAGACATTGATGGAGAATGTATTCACTGATTCTACCTATATTGACTTTATTGATTTCCTGGGAGCCACAGTACTGTGTGTTGAAATCCTCATGTTCTGGAAACTAATTTTCAGTTATATCAACAGAGACTGCACACAGGCTGGGCAGATAGCAGCTTGTGATGCTGCCTCTCCCTGAGGAAACAACATATGTCTACTACAGTAAGAAATATCACTAAAGAACCAGCACCACTACACAAGAGCGATTGATTGAGGCATACCAGAAATTTGTGGATTATGTGGAACAAGCTACATTTATGGGAACTGCCCATGAAGCTATGACGAGAGAGTGGGAACAGTTGCCCTAAAATTATAACACATCAATCAACTGGAAAGGAAATGACAATCTCTCTCTTTTGGGACTTCTTTATACTGCAGGAACTGTCAAATTATAGCTGTCTTTGTTTAATTGTTCTTTGCAGAAGTGCTTTCAGACTGAGGAGAAAAAAAGTGTTTTTCTTTTCTGTTAGCAAGGCTAAGCACAGTTCTTTAAAATTTCGTGTTGCTCGAAACATCAAAACATGTTACATGTACAATGGAGAGGTGATGGCTATTATCGCCAGGATCTAAAAACTCAGCTAATGTTTCAAATCCCGCGATGGCAGATGATGGAATTTGAATTCAATTTTTAAAAAATCTGGTATTAAGAATCTACCGATGACCATGAATCCAGAGTTAAATTGTCGGAAAATCTTCTCTGGTTCACTAATGTGGAAGGAAATTCACCTGATCTGGCCTGCATGTGACTTCAGAACAATAACAATACGGTTAACTCTCAACTGTTCTCTGAAATGGCCTAGCCAGCCATTCAACTGTACCAATCACTACAAAGTCTGAAAGGAATGAAACTGGGCAGATCACCTGGCAGCGACCTAGGTGTCAGAAAAGACAATGGCAGAAACAGCCTATCGACTTATGACATGTATATGGAATGAGGTGCCAGTGGAAGTGGTTGAGGCATGTACATTAACAACATTTAAAAGACATTGGACAAACACATGGATCGGAAAGGTTTAGATGGATGTGGACCAAGTGCAGGGAAATGGGGTGAGCATGGATGGACGTTTTGCTTGGTATGGGACAAAGGGCCTGACTCCAATCTATAGGACTCTATGACCCTGAAAAGTCCTCCATATTAACATTCTGGGATCCAGAGTTGGGAAAGCTGTCTCTCAGAGTAATGAAGCAACAGCATGGCAATGTCCCAGATATAACCATCACCAACCCACCGGCAGGACACACCTGGCACCATGGTGTACAGTGGGGAGAGAATTGCCCTGGAAGTCCTCAACACTGACTCTGGACCTCATGAAATCTCATGGCTTCAGGTTAATTGTGGGCAAGGAAACTTCCTGATGATTATCATATCTCACCCTCCCTCGGCTGATGAATCTGTCCTCTATGTTGAACAACACTTGGAGGAAGCACTGAGGATAGCAATTGCACAAAATGTACTCTGGGTGAGGAATTTCAATGAACTCAACCGAGAGTAGCTCAGCAGCAGTACTACCGATCAAGCTGGTCGGGTCCTAAAGGACTTAGCTGCTAGACTTGGTCTGGAGCAGGTGGTGAGGGAACTAACAAGATGGAAAGACATACTTGACCTCATCCTTACCAATTTGCTGGATGCAGATGCATCTGTCCATGACAATATCAGTAAGAATGACCTCTGCACAGTCCTTGTGGTCCTTAGCATTACAGATACTGGGCTTCAGCCAATTTGATTCACTCCACGTGATATCAAGAAACAGTTGGAGGTACTGGACACTGCATAGGCTATGGGTCTTGACAACATTCCGGCAATAGCACTGAAGGATCGTACTCCAGAATTTGCTGCTCCCCTGGTCAAGTCCTTCCAGTACGGTTACAACACCAGCATACACCTGACTTTATGGAAATTTGTGCCCAAGTATGTCCTGTATGTAGGCAGGACAAATTCAACCAGACCAATTACTGCCCTATCAATCTATTCTCAATCATCAGGATGGAAGGTGTCATCAGCAATTCTATCAAGCAGTACCTGCTCAATAATGAGTCGAGAGTGTGGTGCTGGAAAAGCACATCAGGTCAGGCAGCATCCAACGAACAGGAGAATCAACTCCTTCCTGATGAAGGGCTTATGCCTGAAAAATTGATTCTCCTGGTCCTCAGATGCTGCTTGACCGGCTGTGCTTTTCCAATTTTGCACTCTTGGTTCTGATCTCCAGCATCTGCCGTCTTCACTTTTTCCTTGCTCAGTGACACCCAGTTTGGGTTCCATTAGTGCCAATCAGGTCCAGACCTCATTACAGCCTTGGTTCAAACATGAACAAAAGAACTGAATTCCAGTGGGAAGGTGAAAGTGACAGCCCTTGACATCAAGGCTACACTCGACCTGTGGCATCAAAGAGCTGTGGCAAGACTGGAATCAGTATCGGGGACAAATTCTCTGCTGTCTGTAGTCATATCTGGCCGATAGGAAAATAGTTGTTGGAGGTCAGTCACCTCAGCTTCAGGACATCTCTGCAGGAGTTCCTCAGGATAGTGTCCTAGGCCCAATCAAGTTTAGCTGCTTCATCAATGACCTTCTCTCTATCATAAGGTCAGAGGTGGGGGTGTTTGCTGGTGCTTTCACAATGTGCAGCTCCATTAACAACTCCTCAGATATTGAAGTAGTCCATGTTCAAATGCAACAAGGTCTTGACAATATCCAAGCTTGGGCTGACAAGTGGCAAATAGCATTTGCACCACACAAATGCCAAGCTATGATCATCACCAGTACGAGATATTCTAACCATCACCCCTTGACATTCAGTGGTGTTACCATCACTGAATTCCCAACAATCAATATCCTGGTTACCATTGACCAAAACTCAACTGTCAATAAATTGTGGCACTGGAGAAAGCACAGTAGGTCAGACAGTATCTGAGGAGCAAGATGAAGGGTTAAGCCCGAAGCATTGACTCCGTCTTGCTCCTCAGAATCTGCCTGACATGCTATGCTTTTTCGAACACCACACATTATCAAATCTGACTTCCCCAGCATTTGTGGTCCTAACCATCTCCCAGAAACTCAACTGGATTTGCCACATAAACACAGTTGCTGCAAGAACAGGTCAGAGGCTGGGAATACTGTGGTGGGAATACAAGTCAGGAGTGTGATCCACCATTGACACTTGGTATCTGCAGTCTGTACTGTCTCCAAGATGCACTGTAGACATTCACCAAAGACCCTCAGATGGCACCTTCCAAAACCATGACCACTTTCATCTAGAAGGAGAAGGGCAGCAGATATATAGGAGCACCCCACCCTCCAAGTTCTCCTCCAAGCCACTCTCATTCCTGACTTGGAAATATATCACAGTTCTTTCATCATCACTTGGTCAGTATCCTGAAATACCCTCCCTCATGGCATTCTTGATCAACCCACAGTAGGTGGACTGCAGCATTTCAAGAAGGCAGCTCAGGGCAACTCAGGATGGGCAATAAATGGTGGTCAGCTAGTGACGCTTGCATCGACAATTATTTTTTAAAAAGGTCTATATTCTGAACAACCTCCATGTAAATGATGCTGTGGGTATGCAATGTACAGGACTACATGATATGATTTCTTTATTGTAGTTGTACAGCATGTGAATGTCAATTTGGGTGGTAATTGAAATGAGTTAAAAATCACACAACGCCAGGTTATAGTCCAACAGGTTTATTTAGAAGTACAAATTCCAGGAGAATGGACGTTTTGAGCATAAGTGCTTCATCGGGAATGGGAAGTTGCCCAAAGGGGCTGAGAGATAAATGGCAGAGGGGAGTGGGCTGGGGGAAAGGTAGCTGGGAATGCAATAGGTAGATGAAGGTGGGGGTGAAGGTGATAGGTCAGAGAGGATGGTGGAGCAGATAAGTAGGAAGGAAGATGAACAGTTAGGACTGTTCAAGAGGATGGTGCTGAGTTGGAAGGTTGGATCTGGGATAAGGTGGGAGGAGGGGAAATGAGGAAACTGGTGAAATTCGCATTGATCCTGTGAGTTTGGAGGGTCCCAAGGTGGAAGATAAGTGGTTGTCATAACCACGTGATGAAAGAGCAGTGCTCCGAAAGCTAGTGCTTCCAAATAAACCTGTTGGACTATAACTTGGTGTTGTGTGATTTTTAACTTTGTCCACTCCAGTCTAATACCGGCATCTCCACATCATCTCTATTCATGGTTATACCTGTTTTGAAAGTAGCAGAGCACAATATTATGAAGTTCATATTTCATTCTAGCTCTGAGGAGGTATTGTAACTTTTTTTTTCCATAAGGTAAGAAATGTGAATAAATAGAACCTGAGACTGTCTCGATTTGGTTTAGTAGAACTACAGAAAATGAATGCAAATGTCGGAACTATTATGCTTGAGTAAACAGGAAGAAGAAATGCAAATGTGATTTCAATTCCTGACTATTCAGAAATGTCAAAAGGGTTAATCTATTTTTACAAGAGATTCCATGTTTAACCAGTGTATTCACATTTTGACAAAGTAATGGCAAGTGTTTGAGATAGCAAATTGAATGTTGTTGCTCATTTCAAGAGGAATGGAATCTACAATAGGGATGTTTTACTACATTTGTAGAGGGGCATGGTGAGGCCACAACTGGAATAGAGTTTACTATTTTAGTCACCTTATTTGTAAAAAGATACAAGTTGTCCTTTTTTAGATTTGCCCTGTTTAGAGCTGCTTCACTTTAATGTCAGTATGTAATTGGGATCTGAAATCTTGTCAAGCGTTGTGAGATTTGTTACAATGTTATTTTACGGCAATCACCTGACCTGATTGACATCCTCTTTGATGCAATCTCTCTCTCTCTCCTCCAGATTTGAGACCACTCCCAGCCTTCTAACATACACCCTCACCCGGTGTCATATACTACCTGACATCTGAGGGCAGGGACCTCCACCACCCACCTAGGTTCTAGGCCACCACTTCAGCTTGAAACCATTATTCTCTCCCCACCCACCCCTTGGATTAGATAAAACCGAGCAAACACCCCAGTCATGCAGTTTTCACCAGCCCCCAATCCACTCTAGAAACCCCACAGCCCAGTCTACCAGCATTAAGGGTGGGAGCGTGGAAAGATACCAAGTCCAGCCACAACTGACAGTCTTCTGGTCAGGAGGAAGAACGTCAAGACCACCACTGTTCCAAATGAGAAAGAGGAACAGTCCCTCCAAGCAATGGTGATTGAAACCTGGAGATAGTAGCTGCCAGCAAGACAGGGCTCTATGGACCCCCAAAAAGACACTCCCAAGTATTAAGAACCATAAGCTGGTAGTAATCCCAGCAGGCAGTCCATAGCCCTGTAGTAAAGGTTCCTCCCACCACCGAGCCCACATCAGTAACCCCCTACCACTGCAGATAGAGTGTCCACTACATGAAGTGCTCTAAACATAATGGTACACTTTTTCCTTTACAGTTTATTTTAACAGCTATTTAATCTATGAATTCAGTCATTCAGAGTCGTATCTATTGAACTTTAGAAGGTATAGGTGTAATGTTTTATTTGTTTTGACTCCAGCATACTGCTGCAGGACTTCTTTGAGAACCGATTCTTCACGCAAAGTCTTTTACACTTAAAATCACAATTTGCAGCAACGGAAGGCTGATTAAAAATGAGGACACCATATACATTTGCTTCAGAAATGTTTTCAACATTGCGCAGTTGACTCATTCCAGGGGTGAAAGGGTTATCCTATAAAGAAAAGTTGAATGAACTAGAGTTGAATGTACTCAGTGGAGGTTAGAGGAATGAAAGGTGATTGTACTGAAACATGAGGGAACTAAATGGAATGAATACCAGGAGCATGTTTCCTCTTGTGAGAAGATTAAAACTTAGTGATCTGGTTAAGAATAAGAAATCTCCTGTTAATGACTGAGATGTAAATTTGCTATTCCCTTCCTTCCTCAGAAGGGAATGGAGGTTTTGTCTATAAGTTTATCTAAGGCTACATTAGTTAGATTTTGGAATAGGATAACAGAGTCTAGAGTTATGGAGTAAAGTGGAACTGAAACCACAATCAGAGCAGCTGTGATCTTACTGAATGGTGGAGCAGGCTTGGAGAGTCACGTGACTTAAGTTATATGTTCCTAGACCTCCTTAATTCAAGACTCAAGTTTGCAATTGTTCCTTACCACTGGTGAAGAAATTCAAAACCATGATCCAAGTTTGGAGAAAGCTTTAACCATTGTCGAAGGGTGGGAATCTCAGTCTGATGATACTCGCTTTCTCATGGAAGGTAGTTTGATTGTGGGGGAGTGGTAATACCGTGAAACCTGTACAAAAAGAGAACCCCAAAAAATCGGCACATGGAAAAAAATGTGAAATTTAATGAAGGTCCCAAATAACATGCACTGTAGTAGATGTAAGCTTCCCCTGCAACTAGAGACATCTGCAAATTTAAAATTCGTAAATAGCCTTGCATTAAGTCTGCAACTTAAAACACAGGAAATGCAGATAAGTGCAAAGTGATAATGGAGAAAATAGAGAAAAACAGTTTGCATGCAGTGAGGATCTTTTTTATACATTATCTACAAAGATAGAGAGATCTGCCTACTTTTACGGAACAATTCCTAGGAATAGAGCAAACTCTGCTACTATAGCCTGCCCATTCTAACTTCCCTTCAGTTTACATTTAGCTGCTGTTTGCACCGGAATCTCTTTATTTCTAGCCTAATGTCATCATCCCAAATTCTGCAAGGAACCTGAGTTAGATGTTCAGGACCCCAGAGAATAATAACCATGAGCACAAGTATCAGGAGCAATCAATCTTTGAGACTCAAAGAGAACGTGTTGGGAGGCCTTCTAAGTTGGTATTGCAAAATGCAACCTGGGATGACATGGGGAATGGGAGCTGATGATTAGGTATCATCAGATATCACATAGTCAGAGTGTTATATGATCAAACCTTTCAGAAACTCATCAACCAGCCATGATTAGATTACAACATCTCACTTCAAATGGTCTGGTATAAATGAGGTGTAAACAATACCCCTACTCAGCACCCTTTCGATTGAAAGCTGCTGCAACACACAGTGAAGTAAATGCATAGATAGGGGACATAGGACATCAATTTCAATCTTATCGACTGAAACATATACTAGGGTTGTCCCAGGCATTCTTGCTGTGCAGTAGCTTCACTCCCCTGTGCAGCTAATAACTTGGCAGATCTCAGAATGTGGACAACCCTCCTTCAATGGAAAACAATCCTGGAGTAGTAATGAATTAGGAAACCCCAAAAATAGGGAATGAACTGAAATCGTATCCTGCAGCAGTCCAGATATTGTGATAATCCCAGGTGTAGGTGATAAAAAGAATGGACTACTGTAATCCACGATATTTGGCTTATGTAGTTTATTATACATACAATAATTATTTTGAAAATATGGATGGACATTTGCAAATAAGTGACAGTTGATACAAGTCCCATGTTCTCTTTGATTTAGTTTTTATTGCTTTTACATGACAAGATATTTTCTGTTTGAACATTATTTCCACATTCATTCTGATTAGCAATGACTGTCCTTAAATAAGTTACCGGCAACCCTCCGAGTGAATGCCCTTATTATTCTTCTCTGATTAGCAATTTAGGTGCTTTATGGATGTGATATTAAATAATAACTGATGTCTAAACAGCTGCTGTCCAATTACCATTTAATAGATGGCCTGTAGCATCTAATTTTCTAATCCAGTAATTCAGACATCAGTTTTTTTCCTAGACACAGACAATGTCCAAACAGCTGTTGGCAAATCATCGAGGTGAAAATGTCTTTTGTGTTTTTTCTTTTAAAGAAAATCCATAGTTGTAAAATTAAAACAGACATTTTCTCATTTTTTGTTAGATTATCAGCAAAATGTTCTTGCTGATAGGATTGTGGAAGTGACTTTTTTGGAGTTAAGACTAATAGCCTAAATTACAGTTTGTATTTTGGCAGTGTGATGACATCCTCTGTTTGCATCCATTTTTATACTAAGTAAGCCAGCAACCTATAACTGGTAACATTTCTGGAACAGACTTTTCTAAGATTTGTGGAGCTTTCAGTTCTGCGTAGCAGTAGGGGAGGGGATTATTGCAAGGTTTTCAGGAAGTAACTCTGGGTAGTTGGCGTCATCGAGCAAGCATTCAAACATTTCAGTGATTTCAGAATGAGACAAAGCAAAAGCAGACTCCATATTAAGAATGTTGCGATTAATAGTTCTGCTGGGAAGACAAATAACTGCAGAGATTTTGTTTAGGATTCAGTGAAGAGTCAAGAGCAGCTGGATTTCTTTGTTTTGATAGAATTCAGGAAGACAGTCTAACAATTTGTAGGCAGCTCAGAAAAAGTACATGCCTGTCAGGGTGAAAGGGAAGGCTGGTAGGTTGAGGGAATGCTGGATGACTAAAGAAATTGAGGGTTTGGTTAAGAAAAAGAAGGAAGCATATGTAAGATATAGACAGGATAGATCGAGTGAATCTCGAGAAGAGTATAAAGGAAGTAGGAGTATACTTAAGAGGGACATCAGGAGGCCAAAAAGAGGTCATGAGCTAGCTTTGGCAAATAGAATTAAGGAGAATCCAAAGGGTTTTTACAAATACATTAAGGACAAAATGGTAACTAAGCAGAGAATAGGGCCCTCAAAGATCAGCAGGGCGGCCTTTGTGTTGAGCTGCAGAAAATGGGGGAGATACTAAATGAGTATTTTGCATCAGTATTTATTATGAAAAAGGATATGGAAGACATGGACTGTAGGGAAATAGATGGTGACATCTTACAAAATGTCCACATTATAGAGGAGGAAGTGCTGGATGTCTTCAAACGGGAAAAGGTGGATAAATCCCCAGGACCTGATCAGGTGTACCCGAGAACTCTGTGGGAAGCTAGAGAAGTGATTGCTGGGCCTCTTGCTGAGATATTTGTATCATCGATAGTCACAGGTGAGGTTCTGGAAGACTGGAGATTGGCAAACGTGGTGCCATTGTTTAAGAAGGGCTGTAAGGACAAGCCAGGGAACTATAGACCGGTGAGCCTGACATTGGTGGTGGGCAAGTTGTTGGAGGGAATCCTGAGGGACAGGATGTACATGTATTTCAAAAGGCAAGGACTGATTCGGGATACTCAACATGGCTTTATGTGTGGGAAATCTTGTCTCACAAACTTGATTGAGTTTTTTTGAAGAAGTAACAAACAGGATTGATGTGGGCAGAGCAGTAGATGTGATCTATATGGACTTCAGTAAGGCATTCGAAAAGGTTCCCCATGGGAGACTGATGAGCAAGGTTACATCTCATGGAAGACAGGGAGAACTAGCAATTTGGATACAGATCTGGCTCAAAGGTAGAAGGCAGAGGGTGGTGGTGGAGGGTTGTTTTTCAGACTGGAGGCCTGTGACCAGTGGAGTACCACAAAGATCGGTGCTGGCTCCTTTACTTTTTGTTATTTGCATCAATGATTTGGATGTGAGCAGAATAGGTAAAGTTAGTAAGTTTGCAGATGACACCAAAATTGTAGGTATAGTGGACAGCAAAGAGGGTGACCTCAGATTACAACTGGATCTTGATCAGATGGGCCAATGGGCTGAGAAGTGGCAGATGGAGTTTACTTCAGATAAATGCGAGGTGCTGCACTTTGGGAAAGCAAATCTTAGCAGGATTTATACACTTAATGGTAAGGTCCTAGGGAGTGTTGCTGAACAAAAAGACATTGGAGTGCAGGTTCATAACTCCTTGAAAGTGGAGTCGCAGGTAGATAGGATAATGAAGAAGGCGTTTGGTATGCTTTCCTTTATTGGTCAGAGTATTGAGTACAGGAGGTGGGAGGTCATGTTGCGGCTGTGCAGGACATTGGTTAGGCCACTGTTGGAATATTGCATGCAATTCTGGTCTCCATTCTATCAGAAAGATGTTGTGAATATTGAAAGGGTTCAGAAAAGATTTACAAGGATGTTGCCAGGGTTGGAGGATTTGAGGTATAAGGAGAGGCTGAACAGGCTGGGACTGTTTTCCCTGGAGTGTCGGAGGCTGAGGGGTGACCTTATAAAGGTTTACAAAATTATGAAGGGCATGGATAGGGTAAATAGGCAAAGTCTTTTCACTGGGGTGAGGGAGTCCAGAACTGGAGGGCATAGGTTTAGCATGAGAGGGGAAAGATATAAAAGAGAACTAAGGGGCAGAGGGTGGTACGTGTATGGCATGAGCTGCCAGAGGATGTGGTGGAGGCTGGTACAATTGCAATATTTAAGAGGCATTTGGATGGGTATATGAATAGGATGAGTTTGGAGGGATATGGGCCGGGTGCTAGCAGGTGGGACTAAATTGGGTTGGGATATCTGGTCTGCATGGACGGGTTGGACCGAAGGGTATGTTTCCATGCTGTATATCTCTATGATTCTATGACTCTAATTGGAATTAGAATTCACAAGGAGTCCTGGATCGTGGAGGAAGTGGGATAGTTGATTGGCCTGTGCTACAGGATGCTGTGAAGGACTCATTGGAAGGCCTTGAGCATTTAAGCTTCAGTGCAGCAGAGCAAGTGGCAAGTGATAAACTTAAAAGCAGTATTTACTTGATGTAACTGAGCAGGTGGGTGGGGGACAAGAGACTGCAGTGGCAGGATTGGCTCAATGAATAATGTGTCATTAACATTTTGGTGGAGTTGCTGAGCAATTCATAGGATTTTTCTTGATCATATTGACTATTGGATGGAAAAGTAGGATGCTCGACCACTGTATATTACCTATATGTGCCACATGTTAATTCTGGTGTCAGAACTAAGCCATACATACATTGTAGATTGTATTACTGCTCCAACTTAATAAAGCAAAGGTTTTTTCTTATTCGTTCAAATATCATATGCTTTACTTTCTAAATAAAGTATATCTCTCACTTCGTCTGATTTTAAAAATGCAAGTTACTAGTCTTAAGCCGAACTGTAATATCTGACCATTAGACATATAAGCAGAATTAGGCCATTCAGCCCGTTGAGTCTTTTCTGCCATTTAATCATGGCTAATATGTTTTTCAATTCTATTCTCCTTCCTTCTCCCTGTAATCCTTCATCTCCTTTACTAATCAAGAGCCTATCTGTCTCTGTCTTAAGTACATCCAATTACTCAACCTCAACAGCCTTCTGTGGCAATGTGTTCCACAGATGAACCATCCTCTGGCTGAAGGAATTCCTCCTCATCTCAGTTCTAAAGGGTTGTCCCTTCACTCTGAGTCTGTGCCAGAGGGTCCTAATTTCTCCTGTTCGTGAAAGCATCTCCATGTGCGCTCTAAGTATTTTCGTATTTTGCAAGTTTCAATCTGATTTTACCTCATACTCCTAAACTCTATTTAATACAGATTCGGAATCCTCAACAGCTCCTCATATGACCAGCCCTTCATCCCAAAGATCATTCTTGTAAACATCTGCGGACACCCTCCAAGGCCATCTCATCCTTTCTTAAATACAAGGCCCAAAACTGCTCACAACATTTCAAATGTGTTCTAATCAGAACCTTATACAGCCTCAGCAGTACATCTCTGCTCTTGTAATCTAGCATTCTTAGATTCTAGCTAATAATGCATTTGCCCTTTTTGTTACCAGCTGAACTGATGTAGGACTCCTAAGTCCCTTTGAACATAAATTTTGAGACGTCATCTGGGATCACATTATGTTAATCTACTTCAGATTTTTTTAAAATCAGTGGAAGCATTTTAACAATAATGATCATCAAAAAGACCTGTCAGAATTTATTCACTTAAATACATTTACATGGGCATTTTGGCAAAGACTGACGAGTTGACGTAGAAACTTGTTTGTTGATTTTTTTTTGGCTGGAACTAAATTTACCTTTGTGTATGATGAATCTTCAGTTCGAACTGGCCATCCACTGATATGAGAAGGTAGACAAATCACATGGACTGGTGTCTAATACATAAATCCATTATTGCTGATACAGCAATGCTGATTGCTAGTGATACCAGCAGAGGAGCAGATGGTGGTGGAGTAGTTTTGTATGAGGTATTTGTTCTGAAAGGGTTGATATTTGCAACTACATTAAGTTTCACCCAAATTTATGATGTTGTACCAACTTGCATAGAGATAAGGCAGAACAGCTTAAGATTACATGGAGAGAAGACCTGCAACTTATTGCCATCTTCTATCCACTCAATCATTTTGGTTCCTTCCATTTGTATCTTCTTAATAGCTTTAGTCCCTTCATTATATTGCAGTGATTCTGAACTTGTTGACATGAGTGATTTGTAAATTGGCATTTTAAATCTCTCAATGTTGGATCCAAGTGATAAAAATTCACATTTGAGTTGTTGAATTCTTGGAATTTGAAATCTAGCTCATTGTGTTCAGAACTGACCATTGAACTTGGCAAAGATAATTGCACAAGTATGAACCTGATGCTTATTATTACAGATCCGATTTCTCTTGAGTTTTCAATTCTGGACTCACTCGCTCATATTCCTAGTTTTGTTAGGAAATCAAAACACTTGGTATTACTTTGGCTAGCATTTAACTTGAATCATCAATTACAGACACGTACCAGATAATTGTTGTAATGTCTGTACGGTGAGTCTATATTTCACCTTATTCAGCTATACTGGCTAATTTTCAAAAATGCATTCAAGCAAAGACCTACTGGTGGACTAAAGGCATTAATGCAACTCATTATTACAAGAAAGGAATTTTATTTCTTGTCTGTGGTGTATAAATGTGGTACTAAGTTTGTCTGACTGAATACTGAGGAGAGTAGTTGGAATTAGCCTTACAGATTTGCCCAACTTTGCAAGAAAGGAACTGGGAATTGGAGGATTTCAATTTAACGAGTCTGAAAATTTAGCAGGAAACCATACACATCCACAGGTTGAGTTTGGGAGACCAAAAACAGAGAGAATTTGATTATACCCTGCTAGAGCCAGACTGATCCACCTCTGAATAAAAGGAATAAAGGACATGTTGCCTATGCAGTGAGGGTGGAGGAGGGGGAAGGGGAGGATTATAGCTTCTCCAGTTGTTGATGGCAAAAATTCGCCAGGGCCCCTTAAATAGCACTTTCCACCTCCATGACCACTATCATCTAGAAGGACAATGACAGCAGAAACATGTACTCTTCTGCATCTGCAGAAACTGTTGTGTAAATTGTACAAATTTGGATGTTATTAGGCTTTGCATGATTTTTGAGCGTTGAGAGATTGTACTTCTTGATGGATCAAAAATATAACAGATGAGAAATTGGGTATGTTTACAGAGGGACAATGGTGACCCTCTGATCATTAAATGGTGAGGGGAACTCTGACTGAATGACAGTGTTGCTATTCTGGGGCTCAGTTCTCTAGCCAACAAAATGCCTTCAAGGTAAACAGCCCAACTTTCAGCCATCAGTTTAAAACATCCAACTGCTACTATGTTGATTATTGATTCATTTCTTCTTGCTGTCACTTCCTATTGCTGTTAATGTGGGCTGGGGCAGTAGATGGGCAGGCTTCTTTCAGAATAGAGTAAAGCTAGAGGGGATGGACGGAGACTAACAGGACTGCAGAGGGATATTGGGAGCACCTTGAGATTGAGGAGTTCATCAGGGTTGGTAACGAGTCAGTGGATGGAGTTGAGCGTGCTGAAGGGCATCATGTGAATTGACAGAAGTGACTCTCCCCTCCTCTCTGCCCTTTCTCTCTCACCATCTCTTTATATCTCCTTTCATTTCTGCCTCCTCCTTCGCTTCCTCTCCCACTCTATCTCTCCCTTCCTTCCCTCTCTTAGTCTCCACTAATTTTCTTCTTCTCTCTCTTCTTCCCTTTCTCTCTCTCTCTCTCTCTCTCTCTCTCTCTCACACACACACACACACACACACACACACACACACACACACACACACACACACAATGTTGATTATTGATTCATTTTTTCTTGCTGTCACTTCCTATTGCTGTTAATGTGGGCTGGGGCAGTAGATGGGCAGGCTTCTTTCAGAATAGAGTAAAGCTAGAGGGGATGGACAGAGACTAACAGGACTGCAGAGGGATATTGGGAGCACCTTGAGATTGAGGAGTTCATCAGGGTTGGTAACGAGTCAGTGGATGGAGTTGAGCGTGCTGAAGGGCATCATGTGAATTGACAGAAGTGACTCTCCCTTCCTCTCTGCCCTTTCTGTCTCACCATCTCTTTATATCTCCTTTCATTTCTGCCTCCTCCTTCGCTTCCTCTCCCACTCTATCTCTCCCTTCCTTCCCTCTCTTACACACACACCCTCCTCTCTCTGTCTTTCACTTAAACTGCTCAAATGAACAATAATAACTGAAGAATGAAAAAAACCTGAAAGAAAATTGAATTAAAGGTAGAACTTGTTGAATATTCTCTGCAGGTCCTGCAAGTTTTGTGGAGAAGGAACAAATGGTGATGTTTCAGGTCAAAGACTTTTCATCAGTTTAGCCTGACATACTTGTAGAGACAGGGTCTAATGAACATGCAGATGAGCCTCTGAGGTAGACTGCAATGTGACTGGGATCTTGGTAGTCATGAGAAAGAGACTGTGCTAGAAGATTGCAATTAGAACAGCATTCAGCAGAGAGGTCTGCTGGTGAATCATCATGTATCCATTGTTAATAAAGAGATAGATCGAGGTATAGCCTAAGCTTATGCGAAGTACAGAGGAATTAAAATTAAAACACTGCTGAGCATTTGCAGAGTCTGTCTTTTGTTCAATAATAATAGAAGCTGCTGTCATGTGACTTAAAAATACAGGATGAGGATTGAGGTGAACTCATATTGTTGAGAAGTCATCTGCACTTGCCCAATGATTCTAGAACAAGGCTGAGTGTTCTTCTTGGGTGAAAGTGAGGACTGCAGATGCTGGCGATTAGAGTGTGGTGCTGGAAAAGCACAGCAGGTCTGGCAGTATATGAGGAGCATGAATATTGACATTTTGGGCAAAAGCCTTTCATCAGGAATGAGAGTAGGAGCCTGGGGGGTGGAGAGATAATGGGAAGGGGTAGGGCTGAGGGGAAGGTAGCTAGGAGTGCAATAGGTGGATGGAGGTGGGAGTAATAGTGATAGATCAGAGGGGAGGGTGGAGTGGATAGGTGGGAAGGAAGTTGAACAGGTCATGAGGGCGGTGCTCAGCTGGAAGGTTGGAGCTGGGATAAGATGGGGGGAGGGGAAATGAGGAAACTGGTGAAATCCACATGGTGCCATGGGGTTGGAAGGTCCCGAGGTGGAAGATGAGGCGTTCTTCCTCCAGGCATTGAGTAGTCAGGGAGTGGCGATGGAGGAGGCCCAGGACTTACGTGTCCTCAGCAGAGTGGGAGGGGGAGTTGAAGTGTTCGGTCATGGGGCAGTGGGGTTGATTGGTACGGGTGTCCTGGAAATGTTCTCTGCGAGTAGGCATCCTGTTTCCCCAATGCAGAGGAGACCACATTGGGAGCAATAGATACAGTAAAATGCGTATGGAAGTGCAGGTGAAACTTTGGTGGATGTGGAAGGCTGTTTTGGGGCCTTGGATAGAGATGAGGGGGGAGATGTGGGCGCAGGTTTTGTAATTCCTGTGGTGGAAGGGGAAGGCTCTTCAGTAGACGCTAAGTGTCAAATTATTGGCTTGCTCCTTGGTCAGATAATGAGCAAGACTTAATGTTACTTTGGCAGGATCCTGAATGAACGTACTACACAGAGTTTGACATAACTGAGAAAACTAAGCTTGTTTTGGGAGATCCGCATCTTTCGCTCTCTTGGGCTCATGATATCCAATATTTTGTTGCAATTTATCCCACATTATCCAAAAAAAAATGTACTTGTTTAAAACATATTTTTGTGTAAATTATGACTGGGTGGTAAACCATTTTCATTTCCTCCCAGCTTTTATTGCTGCTGGAGAAATTCATTGATTATTTTGATTTCGGTTGCTTAGAATTGCTGTGAGCAGAAAGAGGCAGTAACCCCCATTTACAGTGGTTCTTTAAAGCATGCTGTTACAAACAGAAAGTGAGTCCCTTTTCACCAATTGTTTGTCATCTTTTGCAAATTTCAGCCAGTTTCTGGTTATTTTCAACATACTTTTCACTAAAGAACAGAAGACCATACCAAAAGCCTCCTTGCAGGACCACCTTCTTACAAACCTCATAGCACTTAAAGCTTTCCAGTAGGCATCATTTGAAGGTATCATCAGTGATGGTACAATTTGCTGTTTCTAGATTGGAAGGTTCCATTTCCTGAAGCATTAATGCACAATTTAAGTTTTCAGCATGAAAGGTGGTAATTCATTCCAACAGTTCTCTGCAGTTCTTACTATATCATTTCAAAACCTATCTCACTGGCTTGCTTTCTCCCATATCCCTATATTTTTCTCTGATTATCCAATTCTCTCTCTCAAAATGAAAATCTCTTTACTGAGTGTTCGTTTGTCCTGGCAAACTGAATATGTGAACAGATTTCTAACTGGTTTAGGAATTACACCTTAGCTCTTCAGAAGTATTAGGCAATTTAAATAAAAACAGAAAATGCTGGCAGTACATGCCTTTTTAAAGTTATTTTAAAGTCAGACCTCTTATTCTGCATGGAATTAGTAATATATATCAGGGCAATTTTACATTTTTTTATATTAACAAGCAGCACGAGATAACAACATTTGCAGTGTCATCACTGGGGCCATATGTAATATGCAACAGATGAACTGCATTCAAGCTATTTCATACTTGCATTTATTTTTAATAAGCTTATTTTAATATACTTATCTAAATTATGGTTTACATGGAATGCATGATGCAAAGGATGGATCTCATGCTGTTTGTCCACTGCTTATAACTCGCCTTTGACTTAAGGTAATTTTAACGTTTCCTTGTGAAAACACGCAACTGCGCATAAGTTCTCATTATTGAACAGTAATTGAAATCTCACTCCGTGAGGCCAAAAGGAACACTGACGTAGGAATTGCAAACATTTAATCCGTGCTTTTGTGAAATCATAACTGAAGCATATTATTGTTGAGGGTTAGAGGAGGGTTAGGCTATAATTGAGTTGAGAATAGTGATGTTACGATATCCAACAAAGAAAACTACTTTCTCCATGTGCCTAATATTATTATATACCAAACTTTTTTAAATTTGAATGCTGGCCTTTAGAAGTAAAATAGACTGGTCTAAATATGATTGAATAGATTTGTGGTATAATGGACAGTGCAGAGGATGATCTCGGAATGCAGCGAGACCTTGATCAAATGGGCAAGTGAACTGAGGAATAGTAGATGGAGTTTAGATAAATGCAATGTTTGGGAGGTCAAACAAGGGCAGGACTTACACAGTTAATGGTAGGATCCTGGGGAGTGTTATAGAACAAAAAGATCTAGGGGTACAGATTCATAGCTCCTTGGAAGTGGGGTCACAGGTATACACTGTGGTGAAGAAGGCTTTCAGCATGCTTGCTTTCGTTGGTCAGAGTGTTGAGTATAGGAGTTGGGATGCAACTTGGACTGGAAAGATTGAGTCATAAATAGAGGCTGGATAAGCTGGATATTTTACACTGGAGTGCAGGAGGCTGAGGGGTGACCTTACAGAGGTCTATAAAATCATAAGAGGCATAGATAAGGTAGATAGACAACAGCTTTTCCTCGTGGTAGGGGAGGCTAAAACTTGAGGATAAGTTTAAGATGAGAACAGAGAGATACAGGAGAGTTCAGAGGGTGGTGAATGTCTGAAAAAGGTTGCCAGAGGTAGTGGTGGAGGCGAGTACATTTTTATAATTTAAGAAACATTTGGACAGGTTCATGGATGGGATAGGTATGGAAAGATATGGGCCAAACACAGGCAAATGGGACTAGATTAATTGTGAAAACTGGGCAACATGGAGAAGTTGGGCTGAAGAGCCAGTTTCCATGCTGTAAACAAACCTCTACGACTTGACATTTACATTGTATCTTTCACAACCTGCGGACAACCAAAATTGCAATCTCCATCGTATTGTTGGAAGGCCGACAAACAAACTCCCGCAAAGTGCAATGAGGTAATGACCAGATAATCCATTTTTTGGGATTTAGGTCAAGGGATAATAGTGTCTTATGTTCTTTTATGACCACCTGAGAGGGCAGATGAAGCCTCAGGTTAACATCTCTTCTGAAAGGCAATTAATTGAGGAATAAAAATTTTTATGTAAGGACTAAAAAGAAGTACAGTGCATTGTGATGAGTCATTTTCATGTCACCCAAAACTCCAGTGATAGTGAAGATCATAGAATAAAGTCATAGAGATGTACAGCATGGAAACAGACCCTTTGGTCCAACCCATCTATGCCGACCAGATATCCCAACCCAATCTAGTCACACCTACCAGCACCCGGCCCATATCTCTCCAAACCCTTCCTATTCATGTACCCATCCAAATGCCTCTTAAATGTTGCAATTTTACCACCCTCAACCACTTCCTCTGGCAGCTCATTGCATACACATACCACCCTCTGTGTGAAAAGGTTGCCCCTTAGGTCTCTTTTATATCTTTCCCTTCTCACCCTAACCTAGGCCCTCTAGTTCTGGACTCCCCAACCCCAGGGAAAAGACTTTGTCTATTTATCCTATCCATGCCCCTCATAATTTTGTAAACCTCTATAAGGTCACCCCTCAGCCTCCGATGCTCCAGGGAAAACAGCCCCAAGCTGTTCAGCCTCTCCCTGTAGCTCAGATCCTCCAACCATGGCGACATCCTTGTAAATCTTTTCTGAATCCCTTCAAGTTTCACAACATCTTTCCGATAGGAAGGAGACCAGAATTGCATGCAATATTCCAACAGTGGCCTAACCAATGTCCTGTACAGCCACAACATGACCCCCCCCAACTCCTGTACTCAATACTCTGACCAATAAAGGAAAGCATACCAAATGCCTTCTTCACTATCCTATCTACCTGCGACTCCACTTTCAAGGAGCTATGAACCTGCACTCCAAGGTCCCTTTGTTCAGCAACACTCCCTAGGACCTTACCATTAAGTGTATAAGTCCTGCTAAGATTTGCTTTCCCAAAATGCAGCACCTCACATTTATCTGAATTAAAGTCCATCTGCCACTTCTCAGCCCATTGGCCCATCTGGTCAAGATCCTGTAATAATCTGAGGTAACCCTCTTCGCTGTCCACTACACCTCTAATTTTGGTGTCATCTGCAAACTTACTAACTGTACCTCTTATGCTCGCATCCGATTTTGATTGAGCCATTCCCTCTTCATATTATCTCATTTCAGTAGCCTCAAAAGCAAAAAAGAAATAGAAAAATAATTATGTTTTAATGGAAGCTTCTCTTTTTTTTCACATGATTGACAGTCTTAACAATGGAGCTAAATGGCTTGGATACAGTCAAGGTTCAATAAGCAAAGAAAGCTTTAATTAGGAAGTCACATTTGTACCAAAAATAAAACTAATACTGTCAAGACTGAAAGATCAAAGGAAAACAAAGGTCAGGGCAGCAATTATTAGACATTGCAATTAGTCACACTGAAGTGAGTGTTGTCTGTGAACAGTTTAAATCATGCCCTAGAAATTCATCCAATTACTTCTTAAAGCTGAGAATCAAATCCACTTCCATGAACGCTCTTGTCAGTAGAAAATGATTGTCAAATCGTAATATGCTCTGGCATTGACCATTTGAAAAACATCATACAGATTACCAATTGGATCATAGAGAGAACATGATCTCAGCTGGAGTATTGTAATTTTCTGTCTACTCTGGCTCAACTTAGTCACAAATTTAGAAAAGCTCTCCCAGCTTATCATTGTGACATTTGCATTCTGAGACCAGTCATGTTTTGCCATTTCATAGTAAAATGATAGAAGATGTCATTTTCTTATGGAACTCCTGTATGTTCTCCCTTAAAAATTATAGCTTTATATAAGGTTGAACAAGAACGGCACAGTGGCTCAGTGGTTAGCACTTCTGCCTCAAAGCGCCAGGGACCCAGGTTCAATTCCAGCCACGGATGACTGTGTAGAGTTTGCACGTCCTTCCCATGTCTGTGTGGGTTTCTTTCGGGTGTTCTGGTTACCTCCCACAGCACAAAATGTGCAGGTTAGGTGTATTAGTCATGCTAACTTGCCAATAGTGTTCAGGAATGTGTTGGTTAGATCATTAGTCAGGGTAAAAGTAATAGGGAAGGGGAATAGGTCTAGGTGGGTTATACTTCAGAGGGACGATGTGGACTTGTTGGGCCAAATGGCCTGTTCCCACACTGGAGGGGTTCTATGATTCTATAAAGAAAGAACATTCCCATCTTCCCAATTGTTCAAATGTTTGTTGGGGACAGTTAGAGCAAGATAGAAATGCCTTTATTGTCCCTGATCTTCTGTGAATAATTTTAATTTAGTTTTCAAACACTTGCTGTTTCTGGTGTTTTATGAATATATGAAAACCTATTTAGTTTGAATCATTCAACCCTTGCGATTAAACTTCTTCTCAAATGTTTTCTGTGGAAAATAACAAAAAGGTGAAGTGCCACAGATCCGTGTTGTAAAGTATTTTATAAATATGAATATATAAAGAGTTGTTTTGTTTTGAAGTCTTGAATGGTATCACAGCAATCATTGTGAAAAGGATTGGTTTCTCTCTGCATCAACATTTGCCTGTACATACACTCGCTTGTACGGAACAACTCATGCGATTCAAAAAGAAACACAGATATGATGGTTCCATTCTTTACATTTCATACATTGACATATGGCCAGAACACACATTGATTCTAAGATCTAACTGATTGAAGCCAACTATTATTATAGTTTGGAACTTCACTGCAATAGAACGTAGCGAGTATCTAAGTCAAAGAGATGGATTTTCACAAACGTTGGGATGACTTAATTTAAAAATTTTGAGTGGGACCTAGTTTGAGGACTCATGCCCTTATTTCTGGTACTAGAACATTTCATTGACATGGATAATGTTTTGGGCAGGGAGCCACCATCCTACACAGCTGTCCTGCAAAGCTCCAATGCATGGTTAGTTCATTTCCTAGCCCTGCAGAATTGTCATTGTGTCAGATCAGTTTTCTATGACATATTTTCCTTGGTTTCTCAGAAGAGTCGAAGAACCATAGCCTACAGTTGGGAAACTGTGCAAAGGTAAGTTTAAAAGGTCCTATCCATGCCTCCCCCAGGCTCTATCTGACCCTTAATGCTCATTGACCTAGAATGCATTGTGCACAGGACTAGTGATCCGTACATTCAGAATGATAAATTTTGAAATTATAGAGAAAAAAAAATCAATTTAGAAATCTTTCGTGAAAAATAAGCTGCTGTTCCTATAATCCTTTGAAATGTGCCAAGGACAATTGTAATTTCAGTAAAAGCTTGAACCACTTCACACCTCTCACTTTTGTCCAACTTATTATTGGGACATTGACCAAAGAGATCAAAGAAAGAAAACACCTTATAACCATATCAAGATGTCAATAAAGTAAAGGCAACATACCCCTCTTGAACTCATGATTTTTTCAGCCTTGCCTCTCAGCAAACACTTATAGAAAGCACAGATGGAGAACTATTTTAGTAGAAACATATTGCCAGGCATCTAAGTAACATGGAGATGGCACAGAAACATTGAATAGCATGGAGATGGCATAGCGTATGAGGGTGCATGTAGGTGTTTGGGAGGACTGATGAGATGTGTGGAGTGATGCCTAGAAGATCCAGAATCGTATGAAGAATTTGAAAATCAGGGTGAGTCTTCTAACTAGTCACCTCAGCATTTGCACCCCCCCGCCCGAAAAATTGTGCGCAGGCTTTTTTTTTACAGAAGCAGGGTGGTGAGCTTGAATACTTCCTCTTTCGAGCTAACCACTATGGTCACCAAAAGGATCTGTAATTTAATGATCTTTGAGCCACTTCTTAATATGTATGTTTTTACAGTTGGAATTGACTTGCACTGAGTTCAGATGTGAAGCTTTTCTTAATGAGAAAGATTCCTCTTGTAAGAAAGTCAAATTTCAGTTATTCTGTCATCTTTTCTTCTTTGGTATTTTTGGACACTGTTTCCAACCTGTATTGCCATTTAAAATGTTTCACCACCAGCACTGGAAACGTGCATAAAGTCATTTCTTTTTTTAATTGTACCAACCTTACTGATTTTCATTTAATCCCATTTATGGTATTGTCCTTCCAAGTTCTCATTTATTAATTTTTATTTTAGATTAAATAGGGCTGTAGTAATTGAGACACAAATTGGATCTGGAAGGGAAGCAGGAATTTCATTAAATTAGCTAGAGTAAATTACTTCCGAATAGCTTGTAGATCATATGCTTGAATGTCATTTGCAGCTGCAAGTTCTGCAGATATGCAGCTCTGGGACAAGCTCTCTCAAGGCACTTGCCGTACAGTGACAGCTCAGCATGACACTCTCTGAAAACATAGAGCAATCTTTCAACTAAATTAATTAGTTGTCACAAATGATCAAAGTCTATGTAACAAGGAGCATGTTGCAGACAATATGTATATATGTTATATTTGATTTATTGTCTTTTAATATTTTGTGGCATTTTTGAGTTAGTATCTAAGGTTCTATTGTGATAATGCGAAGTCTATTTCTTCTAATTTCTTTGCAGTTTATCTTATAATCATTCCCAAGCACCATATAATATTTCAAATCAGCTAATTAACTAAGTGTTAACTTGCATTTTGTTGTTACTTGGCTGGCAGGCTGATGCATTAATACAATGTAGTTGAGTCGCTTCATTGACATTGCAACTGATGTCCACCCACATCGTACTGTCCAGATTAACTATTTGCAAAACTCTGTTTGTTAGCTATCTTGAGGTCCACCCAGCATGTATGTTTACGGTATGTGATATGGTGATATATAGTAAGATACTTTATATATTGTATATGTACTTCATGCTATATTTTGCATTTTAGGTTTTGTTATGCACATACAAGGGGTCTAAATGATTAACTTGTCTATTTTTCTGGAGCCATGGTGTTTTGAAACCAATGCAAGAAAGATAGTTCCTGAAGTACTATTGGCAATTTGTTTGCATTGAGAGAGATTTACAAGCAGACAGAGTAAATATTGAGGAGCTTTAGCTTACTTTCAGTTAGAAGGATCAGGTATGTTTTGCTTAGGGGAAATGCCCATAACTTGGAAAGCTTTTAGTTTCAGTTTGCAGAAGTCCTGGTTAAGTGAAATGTAAGAACACAGTTCTCCAGAAGCAAGGAGTTAGTACAGAAAGGTTAGAAAATTATAAATTTACCTCAGTGTCAGAGTTAAGTTTGAAAGTTCCAGACCAAAAAATTTGGTTCAAACTCTGATAGGGTTCATTTGAAGCTGAGAAGGTCCATGCTTAGTTGTGGTAATACTCAATTTAGAGGCTACTAGACACTTATGTCTGCGAATTGAAAGCAACAGTTAAATCACGGCACAGTGGGTTTGTGTTTAGTACTACTGCCTCACAGTGCCAGGGACCCGGGTTAAAATCCCACCCTGGGCAACTGTCTGTGTGGAGTTTGCATATTCTCCCCGTGTCTGCGAGGGTTTCCTCCGGGTGCTGCAGTTTCCTCCCACAGTCCAAAGATGTGCAGGTCAGATGAATTGTCCACACTAAATTGCCCATAGCGTTAGGTGTATTAATCAGGGGTAAATATAGGAGGGTGGGTTTCTCTTCGGAGGGTCGATATGGTCTTGTTGGGCCGAAGGGCCTGTTTCCACACTGTAGGGAATCTAATCTAATCTAAAAAAAATCATACCTTTAGATGTGATATAGAAAGGAATCCTCTTTGGTGTTTGAGTACTTGTAAAGGGATGTTGCTGGGATAGATGGAATAGTGTATTTTAACTGTGTGGATTGGAAGCTTTGAAATTGTGTTAAATATGAATAGCTTGGGTTTATTATATTTTCTTATCTTTTGCATAATAAATTTTTATTGTTAAGACCACATCTGCAGTATTACATGCTTGGGTTTTTTCCCGACTTGTCGAACCTAGACTCTTCACCCTTATTCCAAAATAACTGGGCAATTACACTGTTTTGAGGATCTGATTTAGCAGATCCAAGTGGTTGTCATTGGTCTACTGTGATCACAATTGAAGTGGTATCAATATTACAGAATGTAACAAGTCTTGGAGCGCAGCAGTAGTGTGGGTCAGAAGATCTGGGTTCAAATCCTATCTGCCCTAGAGGTAAGTCAAATCCTGAGGGGACAGGTTGGTTAAAATATTAAGGCCTTCTATGGTATGGTGAGAGCATTGATATCTCAGAACCAGGAGGCCTGAGTTTAAGTCCTATTTACTCTGGAGATGTGTAATAACATCTGTGAACAGTTTGATTAGAAAATATCTGTACAAACATCTAACATTTCACAGCTCTAGTCTGCACCATAATAACAAAGCGTGAATATTTCTTCCAAGGTATACAGCCAGAATAAATGAGGCTACCTATTTAAAATGCTTTTGATTTCAGTAATTGCAAGCTCATTGGAAAGCTGAATCTATGGTGGAATGTAGTTTCTAAGATAGAGCAATTAATTTATCCCATTACCACTAGAGAGTCCTTGACTACCAGTCTTGTCAAGTGATGTGATGTTTCTGCATGTGGAGGTTCAAAGAGCCAGCAAGTGTATGTTTTCCATTTTAAAGCAGCGTTTGAGACAATGCCACTCCTGTTGTCAGGATCTTAAAAGGAGTTGAAGATCAATGTTGCAGATAATAACTAATAGGGTGTGCCATTCATACCATTTACGTATGATGTGGAGGTGCCGATTTGGACTGGGGAAATTAAAAATCACACAACATCAGGTTATTGTCCAACAGGTTTATTTGGAAGTACAAGTTTTTGGCGCGCTACGCCTCCCTCAGGTAGCTAGTGGGGCAGGAATTTTACTATAAATTCTGTGTCCTGTGATTCTGCCCCACTAACTACCTGATGCAAGAGCAGCACTTCGAAACCTGTTGGGACTATTAACCATTTTTGATTTTTAACCATTTATGTAGGCCAGTGAAGTGATTTTATCTGTGCTGGATGTGCACCTGTATAATGAAGTGCAGTTTGCTTAGTTTTTCATTGTTCTGTCTGCAATGGAATCGATGATCTAAAATAAACTAGATGGTTTCCACAGTTACCACAACCCCTCCCTTTCTGAGGGATTACTGCAAAGTGTTTTCTTGAAACAGTTTGACAATATTAAATACACTCTTAAAGATGACAGGCCATTAGCTAGAAGTGCCAATCAAACTGATTTTTGAGCCAAACATAGAGCTAAGAATCAGATAAGAAGGTTTCCACTCTGTTTTGATGACTATACTGGCTTGCCAGCAAGCTCACTTTTGCGTTTTGTATCCTCTGATACTCGACTGATGTGCAGTCTGACATTCCATGCTGTCTTGTGCTTGTTCTGTCAGTAAAAGACAAAGAGGAAGGTATAAGGGAAATAAATAAATAATGATTTGCTTTCGTCAGGGAAAGACAAGACAATAAATGAAGCCGTTGCTGATTAAGCACACAGCTGACATGTATCATCCAAGGGCAGCATCTGTTTAATACCAAATATTCTCTAGATAAATTGGAGTTATTGCAACTGCAATACATTTCTGGAACAGAATGCAAATAACTGATTAATACTTGAAAGTTCACATTTCAAAATTGCCAGAATTTAACATTTTGCTTTAGTTTGACAGCGAATATAGTGATAAATTCCAACCTAGGGGACACAGTTCTTGTGTTATCTTAATAAGGTCATTGAGTTACATTGGTGTTGCAGATCACTGATTTGGCTTTGGACACAATGACATACCATAGTTCACATTTTACTTAATGCAGTGTGATAATGATGGATGTATTAATTAATCAGAAAAGGCTTCTGATCAACATTGTAACATGCAAGATGGAAGCAGGAGTGAGCCATTTAGGCTATTGAACCTGTTCCTCTATTCAGCTAGATTGTGGCTGATCTTCCACCTCGAAACCATTTTCCAACGTCATCCCTCTCTCGATCTCCTTGTTATCTAGAAATCTATTGATCGCTGTCTTGAATATGTGGAATGAGTGAGCCTCAGTACTTCTCTGTGCTAGAAAAATCCAAAGTTCTCCACACTCAGTGTGAAGGAATTTCTCCTCAGCTCAATCCTAAATGACTTACCACTTATTTGAGAAAAGATTCTTCCAGTATTTACCCTCTTGAGCTCTATGAGTGCTTCAATGAGCGATGTGCTGATGGGTTTCTTCTATATTGTATAATTCTACGGTGTCTCATTCCTCTAAAGTTTTGAGTATATAGGCCCAATCCTCTCAATCTCTGCCCCTGCAGGAATCAGTCTCATGAATCCTGTTGCATTCCCTCAATAGCAAGTAAAACCTTTGGATATGAAAATTAAGATTGTTCCCAGTACTTGAGGTGTGGTCTCATCAAGGCTCTTTGACAATTCATAATTCCACCATGTTAGGGAAGATAGTGTTCACAGTTCTTCCCCTTGTCCTAACATGCAGCCATTGTTTATTTTGCCACCAACAGCCAGGCTAGAAGTGGGTGTTAATGATGAGCTAGGAGAAAGTGAGGACTGCAGATGCTGGAGATGAGAGCTGAAAATGTGATGCTGGAAAAGAGCAGCAGGTCAGGCAGCATCCAAGAAGCAGGAGAATCGACGATTTGGGCATGAGCCCTTCTTTAGGAATTCCTGGCTCATGCCCGAAACATCGACTCTCCTGCTCCTTCGTTAATGATGAGCTAGCAAGCACACATTCTCCTGTTGTTGAACAACATTGTGACCATGAAATTTGTTCACCTCTGGAAGCTTCTGCTAAAATAACAATTTTTACTTAATTATTTCATGCAGTGCTTAGGGTTTCTCTATCTAAACTTCTCCACATCTCCCTCAATAAGACTTAGAACATAGAACATAGAAAAATACAGCGCAGTACAGGCCCTTCGGCCCTCAATGTTGCGCCGACCGAATCCTACCTAACCTACACTAGCCCAATAACTTCCAAATGCCTATCCAATGCCCGCTTAAATGACCATAAAGAGGGAGAGTTCACCACTGCTACTGGCAGGGCATTCCATGAACTCACAACCCGCTGTGTAAAGAATCTACCCCTAACATCTGTCCTATACCTTCCACCACTTAATTTAAAGCTGTGTCCCCTTGTAACAGCTGATTCCATTAGCGGTAAAAGGTTCTCAGTGTCTACCCTATCTAAACCCCTAATCATCTTGTACACCTCTATCAAATCTCCCCTAAACCTTCTTTTCTCCAATGAGAACAGCCCCAAGTGCCTCAGTCTTTCCTCATACGATTTTCCTACCATACCAGGCAACATCCTGGTAAACCTCCTCTGCACTTGTTCCAATGCCTCCTTGTGAAAACACACCGCATCACTGCTCCAATTACTTGCTTCTTTGGCTCAAAGTCCATTTTTGTCTCATTAAATCACTGTAAGGGGTAGCAAAAAGTTTTTCCATGCTAAAGATGCTATATAAATGTTTATTGATCATTGTTAATGATAATTTGAAAATGACAGTACTTATTTTGGCTGAAGAAATATTGGTGTTGCAGGACAGAGACCATATATGCAGTCAAAAGGCAGTCTGTTTATTGCCAAATAATCTCCAGGTAAATTGAAGTCATCGTAATTACAGCGTGAAAAGCTAACCAATGTCCAGTTTTGTTAAAACCTAATGCATTGCAGCATTGCAATCCCTTAACAGAATTTCTCAAATGAAAATTATGCACTCGTGTGAGAAATTGGGCTCTATGGTAACATTTTTGTGTGCCATGAGAGCCATTAGAATTGAAACGTAATGATCATAGTGCAAATGTACATATGTGATAAAAACATACTTGTGTCACCTTGGTATAAATGTGCCTTGAACACAATGCAGAGCAAACAAAAAATGATGTGCAAAGCTGAGTTGACGCCAGTCTTATAGAGCATCGTTTATACTTTATCTTAAGCTTACACAACTAAACACTCATTAAATTATAGGGCAGACCATCCGCTGTCAAAGGACTGTCAACTACTTGGAGGTTAATTGGTGTTTATTTTGTTTCTGGCTATTGCTGCACATCTACTTCATTTAGATGAATCCCACGCTTGTTTCAAGTTTCAAAATTGTCCATGTTCTCAAATGCCTTTTGCTGACTTCAAGGTTTTTGTACAAACCAGTTGCTTGTGTTGCATTTCAGATTTCAGAGCAGACAGACAGCATGTCATTAATACAAGTGAGAGGACATCATGGCACGTGATCTTTCAAGTACAAAGTAAATTGCAGCACCTACAGTGGCAGTTGAAGTAGTCGTGATATCGTAGATACCTGTTGGCAGTTACTGTATCTTTACATAATCAGTGAGCACAGAATCCAGATTATATGTACGTTTGAGACCTTCTTATTCTGGTGTAAATAACATTATTGATAAACTTCAAGACATAATCTCAACAGGAACTCTGTCTTTTGCAGTATACATATTAGGGGCCAACAGACAGGGAACACTCAACTCATATCATACTGCATTGGGATTTATTCAGAAACCATATCAGCGCTTCTAAACATGGTGCATTTGTTCCTTTTCCTCTTGTAATATAGCAGGTGTGTGGGCACAAGCAGAGGCACTGCAAAACAGAACAAGCTGCTCAGAGGAGGACCTGGTAAACGTTCTTAAAAGGAGATATATCTAGCCAACCTCAGCAAGGAACAGTGTTTCCACTTGTTACTGCAACCAGAAAGCAAGGGAATAATTTCTGATCGTTTACAGAAACAAAGCTGTTGAAAATGGTTAGGCCTCATACTACTCTTAGAAACTTCAATGATGGCTGTTGTGTCGTCGTAATGTTCATATTTCTGAGTCAGGTGACCTGAGTTCAAGCCCCACCTGCAACAGCGGTGTATAATAACATCTTTGAACAGGTTGAAAAGGCAATATCTATCCTGAGATGCAAGATTCCCACTAGTAGAGGTTAGCCCTACTCCTCTACTCCTAATTACTATCAATTTCAAGTCTGTTACGATTCCTTAATGCCACCCTTCCATCACTTCGTTGATGATTGAGTGTAGATCAAGGGAATGGTAAATAGCAAGGTTGGATTCTTTCTGCTTTTTTGTGGGACATCGCTGTGTAATTGTCGACATTGTCAAGTCAATGCCATTATTGTAGCTGTACTGAAACAGTTTCTTCAGTAGTTTAGCTGGCTCTTGTGCTCAGGTCTTCGGCCTTGTACCTGGGATCTTGTCCAGGTTCAAGGTCTTTGCTGCATCCACTGTGCTCATCTAATTCTTGATATAACATGGATTGAACTAAAAATGCTAAAGATTGACAGATGTTATGGTAGAGACTTCACCGAGGAGGTCAAGATTGTCAACCTTTTCAACCTGGTCCTTTTGTCTGACATGAGGTTCTGCTATCATTCAGGATTGGAATCTTTGACACACCTTCTTCTCCAGTTTGTTAGTTAAATGTCCAAGCCCATCTTCTGCATATCACGTGGGAATGCTGATTGAGAAATAGTGTTTGTAGGTTAGTAACCTGACTGTGATTATTTGAACAATATCTGTGACTAGTTGTGTAATAGATAGGATATGAGACATTTGCAGATACATTCACTGAGGTTGATAAACATATGAGGTTCTTAAGAAGAAGGGTTACACTTGAAATGTTGACTTCTCCATCTCCTGATGCTGCTTGGCTTGCTGTTTTCTTCCAGCCTCCTGCTTGACTACTTAACATTCTCTGGCATTGTATCCAAGATCTCAAGAGCCATTTGACTTCCAAGGCTTTCCCCTCCCACTATCTTTTTATTGGGTCTCTGAAGGTGTATTGGCTAGTGCAATACAGGAAATCTCTCCTGTCTTCCACCTCCTTCACCAAAACCTCAATACAACAACCACATACCTGGCCCCTACTGTCTCCTATGTTTAACCCAATCTTCATCTTGCTGAGATCACACCAAACTCCTACAGGACTACCAATACCAGCCTCTATGGAGAATATATCTCCCCTTTAAGAGAAATGGGCTTGCTTTAAGCAGTTGGAACACATACTGATTTTGGACTCCCAACTGATGTGTACAACCAATTAACTTTTTTTTAGCACAGGATGCATACAGAAATTGTGCGAATGAGCAGACAGCATGTAGATGGTCTGCTCTCAACATTACACTCAACTGACAAGGATTAATTGAGCATCACAAATTCACACCAGTTTTTGTGGATTATCCCATTATTTCCCCCTGATATTTAAGCCAGTTCTATTACCTGATATGGGCTCATTATTCTACGAGCATTTCAAAATCAGAAAATGTTCCAACCCCTGCCCCATGAGTTAATTCTGAAACCCTACACTTATCACCACCTCAATGTAAGGTTTTATGACTTAGTTGCATGATAGATTTCTGATGATACTAAACAGTACCCTTTCACTACATTGTTAAATATAAAATGGATTGGTCCATTATTAAAGAAGAGGCTTGTTATTATATGCACTATCATAATTTCTCTAAAATACTATTTAGTAAATATAGTGCAGCAATAAAAAGAAATGCACTTAAAGGAAAAGCAAGTGCCACATTCTGGAGGTATTGTCAAGCAGCATAATCTTCCTTCATGTCAAAATTAAAAAGTTAGTAGACTCTTTCAGAAAGTAATTCTAAATATTTCCCTAAGTATTTTCACAATGAAAGGAATGCAAGTTCTGCATTGCAAGAATACAATATTAGAATAGTTGAGTCAGAGATGCTCCAACACATGTATAGCTTCTTGTCAATAGGAGTTTATAATGGTGCCATGGTACAACCAGGTGAGGAAGGGTACATGGCCTTTTTCCCCCTCTCTATGTTTGACTGCAACTGTTTTGTTTTAGATATAATTGCCAATTCAGTGATGTTTAACTGTTCATATGCTGTGACTGATCTTGCATGCACACATACAAATGAATTACAAAGTGGGAGGGTGAATTAAGCAATTTAAGGTTCAGTGAAGCTGAAGAGATATGTGGATCTTGCAGGTTAGTGGGTTGGCTGTGTTCAGGCGAAACTAACTAGCCTTTCTGTTATGGGCACAGAGTAGATGAGGACATTACCATTTGACTTATCTGCTCTTCTGGACAAAGCAACAACTAAATTGATTGTTCACTCTCTGCCACAACAGTCAAAGCAACAGATGGGGCTCAAAATTCGCATCGAGGGAGAAAAAAAATAGAGTTAAAATGCACCCAAGGTCTTGCCTCCTCAGCATTTCATTTACTTGTGCTCAGGTCTGCACAACATAAAAAGTGTTTAAATGCAAAAGGGATTAACTGTCTTGTTACGTGATCATTCTCTCTGCAGTTGCTGAGTGACACAAAAAAGGTTAAAGCTAGATAGCTAGTATATTCCACTTGTCTGGCTTACATCTCAACTGGGCAAATTCCTTTCATGTTAAGTAATAAATGAGATGCAGCTTGTTTAATGGTCTGAGGTAAACATGTTAACTAAAGAAAATAATTTTGCTTGAAAGCAGAAGTTTGCTGAAAAAAAATCGAGGTTACTGCCATGCGGGGCTTTAGCTGAGGTTTGGGTACCTGCAGCAATTTGTTGAGCTGGAAAGGGTTAAATCTGTCTTTCTGCTAATTGTAATAAGACTGTTTTAAATAGTTCTTTTTAGTTTTTGTTATGTGTTAATAAACTTTTATGCTTTTTTAAAAAACGTAAATTGGCAGCCTCTTGTGAATATGTTCAGTGACTGACCACCACGGTAAATAAGAAGAAAAAATAAAACATAAGGGCTATCAACACTATGGGATCTGATTTGCCCAGCATGACCATCATCTGGGATCATAACACTGAAAATGGATGCAAATGCTTAGCTTTTTCTTTTGCACTGATGTGCTGGTTTCCCCGAAAATTGATGATGGGAATATTTGTAGAACTGCCTTTTCTTTTTGTTGTTTAATTGTTGACTGACATTCGTGATGAGATATACCAGGATTGTAGATCTTAAATCTGATCTGTTGGATTGTGGAATCTCATTGCCTGTCTGTTGTTTGGTATACAAGTAGTCATAGAGATGTACAGCACGAAAATAAACCCTTCAGTCCAAATCATCCATGCCGACCAGATATCCCAACCTAATCTAGTCCCACCAGCCAGCACCTGGCCCATATCCTTCCAAACCCTTCCTATTCATATACCAATCCAAATGCCTCTTAAATGTTGCAATTGTACCAACCTCCACCACTCCTTCTGGCGGCTCATTCCATACACATTCCACCCTCTGTGTGTAAAAGTGGTCCCTTGGGTCTCTTTTATATCTTTCCCCTCTTACCCTAAATATATGCCCTCTAGCTCTGGACTCCCTGACCCCAGGGAACAGGCTCTGTCTATTTATCTTATCCATGCCCCTTATTAGTTTGTAAGCCTCTATAAGGCCACTCCTCAGCCTCCGACACTCCAGGGAAAACAGCCCCAGCCTGTTCAGCCTCTCCCTGTAGCTCAAATCCTCCAACCCTGGCAACATCCTTGCAAATCTTTTCTGAACCCTTTCAGGTTTCACAACATCCTTCCGATAGGAAGGAGACCAGAATTGCATGCAATATTCCAACAGTAGCCTAATCAATGTCCTGTACAGTCGCAACATGACCTCCCAACTCCTGTACTCAATACTTTGACCAAAAAAGGGAAGCATATCAAACGCTTTCTTCACTATCCTATCTACCTGCGACTCCACTTTCAAGGAGCAATGAACCTGCACTCCAAGTTCTCTTTGTTCAGGAACACTCCCTAGGACCTTACCATTAAGTGTATAAGTACTGCTAAGATTTGCTTTCCCAAAATGCAGCACCTCGCTTTTATCTGAATTAAAGCCCATCTGCCACTTCTCAGCCCATTGGCCCATCTGGTGAAGATCCTGTTGTAATCTGAGGTAAGCTTCTTCGCTGTCCACTACACCACCAATTTTGGTTTCATCTGCAAACTTACTAACTCTGCCTCTTATGCACGTATCCAAATCATTTATATAAATGACAAAAAGTAAAGGATCCAGCACCGATCATTGTGGCATTCCATTGGTCACAGGCCTCCAGTCTGAAAAACAACCCTCCACCATCACCCTCTGTCTTTTACCTTTGAGCCAGTTCAGTATCCAAATAGCTAGTTCTCCCAGTATTCCATGAGATCTAAGCTTGCTAACCAGTCTCCCATGGGGAACCTTGTTGCATGCCTTACTGAAGTCCACATAAATCACATCTACTGCTCTGCCCTCATCAATCCTGTTTGTTACTTCTTCAAAAAACTCAATCAAGTTTGTGAGACATGATTTCCCACACACACACAAAGCTATTTTGACTATCCCTAATCAATCCTTGCCCTTTCAAATACATGTACATCCTGTCCCTCAGGATTCCCTCCAACAACTTGCCCACCACTGACGTCAGGCTCACTGGCCCATAGTTCCCTGGCTTGTCCTTACCACCCTTCTTAAACAGTGACACCATGTTAGCCAACCTCCAATCTTCTGGCACCTCACCTGTGACTATCGATGATACACATATCTCAGCAAGATGTCCAGCAGTCACTTCTCTATCTTCCCACAGAGTTCTAGGGTACACCTGGTCAGGTCCTGGGGATTTATCCACCTTTACCCATTTCAAGACATCCAGCACTTCCTCCTCTGTAATCTGTACATTTTCCCCAAACCCAAACCTTCCACATCCTTTTCCACAGTAAATACTGATGCAAAATACTCATTTAGTATCTCTCCCATTTTCTGTGGCTCCACACAAGGCTGCCTTGCTGATCTTTGAGGGGCCCTATTCCCTCCCGAGTTACCCTTTTGTCCTTAATATATTTGTAAAAACCCTTTGGATTCTCCTTAATTGTATTTGCCAAAGCTATCTCATGTTCCCTTTTGCCCTCCTGATTTCCCTCTTAAGTATATTCCTACTTCCTTTATACTCTTCTAAGGATTCACTCGATCTATCCTGTCTATATCTGACACATGCTTCCTTCTTTTTCTTAACCAAACCCTCAATTTCTTTAGTCATCCAGCATTTCCTATACCTACCAGTCTTTCCTTTCACCTTAATAGGAATGCACTTTCTCTGGACTCTCGTTATCTTGTTTCTGAAGGCTTCCCATTTTCCAGCTGTCCCTTTACTGCGAACATCTGTCCCCAATCAGCTTTGAAACGTTCCTGCCTAATACTGTCGAAATTGGCCTTTCTCCAATTTAGAACTTCAACTTTTAGATCTGGTCTATTCTTTTCCATCACTATTTTAAATCTAATGGAATTATGTCAGTGCTCCCCACTGACACCTCAGTCACCTGCCCTGCCTTATTTCCCAAGAGCAGATCAAGTTTTGCACCTTGTCTAGTAGGTACATCCACATACTGAATCAGAAAATTTTCTTGTGCACTCTTAACAAATTCCTCTCCATCTAAACCCTTAACACTGTGGCAGTCCCAGTCTATGTTTGGAAAATTAAAATCCCCGACCATAATCACCCTATTATTCTTACAGATAGCTGAGATCTCCTTACAAGTTTGCTTCTCAATTTCCCTCTGACTATTAGGGGGTCTATAATACAATCCCAATAAGGTGATCACCCCTTTCTTATTTCTCAGTTCCACCCAAATATCTTCCCTGGATATATTTCCAGGAATATCCTCCCTCAGTACAGCTGTAATGCTATTCCTTATCAAAAATGCCACTCCCCCTCCTCTCTTGTCTCCCTTTATGTCCTTCCTGTAGCATTTATATCCTGGAACATTAAGCTGCCAGTCGTGCCCATCCCTGAGTCATGTTTCTGTAATTGCTATGATGTCCCAGTCCCATGTTCCTAACCATGCCCTGAGTTCATTGCCTTCCCTGTTAGGCCCCTTGCATTGAAATAAATTCAGTTTAATTTGTTAATCTTACCTTGTCCCTGCCTGCCCTGACTATTTGTTTGATTCACTTCTGTTCTCAACTGTACCAGTCTCAGATTGATCTCTTTCCTCACTATCTCCTGCGTCCCACTCCCCCCACCTTACTAGTTTAAATCCTCCAGAGCAGCTGCCAGTACAGTTTCCCTGCCAGTACATTAGTCCCCTTCCAATGTACGTGCAATCCATCCTTCTTGTGCAGGTTACCTCTACCCCAAAAGAGATTCAAATGGTCCAAAAATGTGAATCCTTCTCCCATACATTAGCTCCTCAGCCATGCATTCATCCACTTTATCTTCCTATTCCTGCCCTCACTAACTCGTAGCACCAGGAGTAATCTAGATATTACCACTCTCGAGGACCTTCTTTTTAAATTCCTGTCTAACTCTCTGTAATCTCCCTTCAGAATTTGCCAAAGCTATCTCATGTCCCCTTTTTGTCCTCCTGATTTCCCTCTTAAGTGTACTCCTACTGCTTTTATACTCTTCTAAGGATTCATTTGATCTATCTTGTCTATACCTGACATATACTTTCTTCTTTTTCTTAACCAAACCCTCAATTTCTTTATTCATCCAGCATTCCCTAGATCTACCAGCCTTTCCGTTCACCCTGACAGGAATATACTGGCTCTGGAGTCTCATTATCTCATTTCTGAAGGTTTTCCATTTTCCAGCCGTCCCTTTACCTGCAAATATCTGCACCCAATCAGCTTTTGAATGTTCTTGCCTAATACATCGATGTTAGCCTTCCTGCAATTTAGAACTTCAACTTTTAGATCTGGTCTATCCATTTCCATCATTATTTAAAATCTAATAGAATTATGATGAGATTCTCTACAGTGTGGAAATAGGCCCTCCAGCCCAACCGTCCCTCCAAAGAGAAACCCACCCACACCCAATCCCCAACCCTATATTTACCTCTGACTAACGCACCTAACACTGTGGGCAATTTAGCATGGCCAATTCACCTGACCTGCACATCTTTGGACTGTGGGAGGAAACCCACGCAGACACAGGGAGAATGTACAATCTCCACACAGACAATCGCCCAAGGTGGGAATTGAACTCAGGACCCTTGTGCTGTGAGGCAGCAGTGCTAACCACTGAGCCACCATGCCACCCATGGCCCCAGGGTGCTTCCCCCCACTGACACCACAGCACCTGCCCTGCTTTATTTCGGAGAGTAGGTCAAGTTTTGCACCTTCTCTCGTCGGTACATCCACGTACTGAATCAGAATTGTTTCTTGTACATGCCTAACAATTTCCTCTCCATCTAAATTGTTAACACTATGGCAGTCCCAGTCTAAGTTTGGAAGGTTAAAATTCCCTACCATAACCACCCTATTATTCTTATAGATGACTGAGATTGCCTGACAAATTTGTTTCTCAATTTCCTGCTGACCAATATGAGGTCCATAATGCAATCCCAATGCCTTTCTTATTTCTCAGTTCCACACAAACATCTTCCCTGGATATATTTCCAGGAATATCCTCCCTCAGTCCTATGGTGTAGTTTCATCAGGTTGACACATAACATTTAGGGAAGCTCAGTGTAGCTCATTGCAGCCCTCCTGCAATCTTCATTGAACCAGGATTGATCTCCTCTCTTAAGGGTATTGTTAGAGTGGCGAATATACCAGGCCATAAATTTTCTAATTGTGGTTAAATTCAATTCTTCTGATGGACTACAGCACATCTTGGATGCCCAGCTTTGAATTTTTAAATCTCTTTGATGTCTGTCTTGTTTATGGTAGTGCTATATAACCGTGGACGCATACTCAGTTTTAAGAGGCACTTTTCACCACAATGTGTCTATGGTGGTTACTCTTACCAAACTGTCATAGATACATCCATGGCAGATAGATATAATGAGGACAAAGTCAAATAAAGTTTTCTTTATTATTGGTTCCATCATTTTGTCCAGCAGACTCAAATCTCATTTAAATCCATTCTGACCGTGCCACCTCAGTCCGCTGCAAGCCACTCTTGGTGACAGACATTGAAATCTGGAGTGCATTCTGTGCCTTTGACATCCTCAGTGCTTCCTCCAAGTGCTGTCCAGCATGGAGAATTAATCAAGGGAAGTTAGTGGATGATAATCAGGAGGAGCTTTCCTTGTCTATGTTTAACCTGATGCCATGGACTTCATGGGGTTCAGAGCCAATATTGAAGACTTGGAGAGCAACTCCCTCCTAACTACACACCACTGTGCCACCACCTCTGATGGGTCTCTCCTGCTGGCAGGGCAGGGCAATCTTAGGCTTTGAGATGCTCGTGCCTGGGACATTGTCTAAAAGATTTGACTATGCCTAAATCCTGACTGTTGTTTGACTATTCTTTTCGGATGGCTCTCCCAGTTTTTGCAGAAGCCCCAAGATGTTAGTCAGGTGACCTTTCCAGAGTTGACAGGGCTGGGTTTACAATTGTCATTGCCAGTTCCCTGATCAAAGCTGAGCGTCTGTCTGGGTTCGTTCTTTACTCTCGAGCTTTGTAACAGTTTGATACCAATTAGTGGCTTGCTAGGCCATTTCAGATGCAGTTAAGAGACTGTCAAATTATTGTGGGTGTGGAGTTAGGGATAAAAAGATGTTGCTATGAATGATGTAGTTAAGTGCATTGATCCTTTATGGTTTTATAAATTAAGAAATAGGCTGCATCTTACATTTTGTAGCCCCAGCCCTATTAATATTCCAAAGAAACTATGCATTGTTGGTATAAAATTAATTGAAATTGAACTCATTGCAGGAAAAGCCTCAGGAGAATTTCTAAACTATTAATGTTAATACGATAAGATTAGTTACTGAATAACGAAGCATCAATTGTTCAATAAACAATTTTTTTTGTATTTGGAAAAACTTACTTCAAAGTTGAGATCTTACAGTGGGATTAACCGAATGCATTTTTTTTACTGCTGTGAATTAAGCCTGATGCCTTTTACTGAAGGACAGATCACTAGGATAGTTGTTGTGCTAACTTATGAATGGATCTAAATTTGTTCCCACAGATTCTGTTTATAGTGCTGACATGTGGAGGAGAGCCCACACTTTTCAAAGCAGTGACTGAGGTTTTTTTGAACTCATTCAAAATCAAGTTGCTAAAGCTTCATCCTTTGAGTTGTCTTATTTCTTCCATCACTGGGCGATACTTGGCAATCCAGTGTGTCAGAAACACAACTAAAACCTTCTCTCTATTTAAAGTACTACATTGATCGTTGTGGCTGAATTGCAGAGCATTCCTAATTTTCGTTAAATGTGAGGCTGGTCAGAAGCTGACACATCTGCACTGTTGTGTTTCAATTGACTAACATGTTCTCCAGTCTATGTAATAACACGTTGAATATTAATTGCTCCAACTCAAAGCTTTCTGATACCTTGCTTTGTGCAACCACAATTTATTGTACAATTGCTTAATTGTTACAAATAGGGCAGCAGGATCGAACTGATATGTCATTTGTCTTGCGGTTGCATCTGACAGCCAAGTCTTTAATCATTCTGAAACTTTCTGCTTCTAAAGATCCAGCATTGTAGCTTTGTCAAGTAATTAATCATTTTCTTCTGAAGTCCTGAAGTTAGAAGCGTTTAATCTGTCCATTTGAACCTGGAATTTTTGCCGCACAGAAACAAATTTATTGTCAGATCACAACAATATAATAACGCGCAGTGCAACATTGTAACTGGGTGCTTGCCTTTGATAGTCAAGAAAAGATACCGCCCAGTGTTTGAGAAAACTTTGCGTGAACAGCCGTAGATGTCCCATTGCTGGAATGCAAACTTTGTACAGTACTTGTTTTAGGGAAAAACAATTGTTTCCCATTTCAGTTCCTTTCTTCCTTGGATAAACAATCTGCCTTTTTTTTAAAAAAAAGTGAATAATCTGTTTCTTATCTATATTCATAGCACGTTTCACAACTGGATAGAAGTGCCTTTCAAGAATAGGTACTGTTGTAATGTAGGAAAACAGCTAATTTACATACTGTGAGCTTCAACAACAGCAATGCAACGACGACCAGATGATTTGCTTTAGTCATGTTGATTGATGGACAAACAACAACCTGGAGTACAGCCCAATTTCCTTTGAAATAATGTCGTGAAATGTTTTGCATTCATTTGATGAGACTGGCAGTGCTCAGTTTAATGTCTCATTTGAAACACAATACCTCCAACGCTGCAGCATATTCTTGGCAATGCGATGGGATATCAGTTTAGATTTACAGTTCACTGACCAAAGTGGGAGGCTTTTACATTGCTGAAATATTATTCAGAGACAAAAAAAACTGCAGATGCTGGAATCCAAACAATTTGAGCAATAGTCTGCATGGGCGCCTGAAAAAAAAATGACTGATGGAACCCAACTGGGACTGACTTGATCTTACAGTAGAAAATACTGGAAATGTACAGGAGGTCAGGCAGTATCTAAGTGGGAGAGATAAGTTGACATTTCTGGTGGAAAGCTTCATCCGAACTAAGAAAAAGGGAAACAGAATTACATATTTAGATCCTTGGATTCTGGAGAAGTACTGGAGGATTGGAAAACTGGCAATGTGACTCCACTATTCAAAATGGGAGACTTTAAGCTGATAACTATAGGCTGATTAGCCTAACATCTATTATTGGAAAAGTATCAGAATCAATTATTAAGGGAGTAATGGCAGAATATTTAGAAAATCATCTAATCAAGCAGTCAGCATAGTTTCATGTTTGACTAGTTGTGTTTGACTAATCTATTTTTTCGAAGATGTATCAACCCATGTGAATTTTGGGGAACCAGTAGAAGTGTTGTGGTTGGACTTCCAACGGTGTTTGACAAGGTGCCTCACAAAAGGTTAAGTTATAAGACAAGAGCTAATGGTATTGTGGTAGCATATTGGCAGACAGAGAATTGGCTAATGGTTAGGAAACATCGAGTGCCGATAAGGGGTTCTTTTTCAGGATGGCAACCCATGACAGTGGTATTCCACAGAGATCAGTGCTGGGACCACAACTCTTTTACAATATATATTGACGTGGAGGAAGTAAAAATGTATTGTAAGTAACACAAAAAGGGATGAGAGAGTGATACAAACAATTTACAGATAGACAGTAATAGATTAAGTAAATGGGCAAAAACTTGGCAAATGGAGTGTAAGTAAAAAGTTGTGAAATTGGTCATTTTGGAAGGGAAAACAAAAGAACAGAATATTATTTAAATGTGTTGCAGAAAGCTACAACTCCAGCATCTGTAGTCCTCACTTTCTCCCAGAAAGCAACAACATAAAGGGACTTGGGATAATTGTGTAGGAAATGCAGAAAGCTAGCGCATAGGTGCAGCAGATAATCAGGAAGGCTAATGGATTCTTGGCCCTTATTTCATTGGGGCTGGAGAATCAGAGTAGGGAAGTCTTACTGCAACAGTACAAAGTGAAAGCATATCTGGAATACTGTCAGTAGTTCTGGTCTCATTATATAGGTAAAGATATTATTTCATTGGAGGCAGTTCAAAGAGTTTTACTGGGATGGTGTGGAGTGATTGTCTAATGAGCAAAGATTAAACAATTGCGACTCTACTCATTGCAGTATAGAAGAATGAGAGATGATCTAATTGAAACATATAGAATTCTTAAGAGATTTGACAGAGTAAATGCTGAGAGGATATTTTCCCTCATGGGAGAGTATAGAACCAGAGGGCATAGTCTCGGAATTAAAAGGTGCGAATTTATGAGTGAAGTGAGGATGAATTTTTTCTCTGAGGTTTTGATTCTTTGGAGCTGCATACCACAAAGAGCTGTGGGTATTGTGTATATTTAAGGCTGAGATAGATAAATTCTTGGATCAATTGGGAATCAAGGGTTATGGGGAGAGGGCAGACAAGTGTAAGGAGCAGGCAGTGCAGATTCAAGGGGCCGAACAGCCTATTTATGTTCTTATTTCTTAAGATAGGTCACAATAAAATAAGTTGATGTATAGATATTTAAAAAAATGTCATGGAGTAGATTTTGATCATTACTGCCTGGAATAGTGAGATAGGAGTATGTCCTCCAACATTTTCCTAATCCATTACTCTTTAGAGCTGGGGGTGGGAGAATTTCCTCAGGGCTTTTCAAGTTCTGTTCCAACAACTTTAATTGAATCTCTTGTTGGAGTAGGTGAAACCGTGAAGAAATTGGGACAATTTGGTTTACTTAAAGTAGGTTGAAAAATAACCATGAATCCTGCACTCTGTCTGAATATCCTTGGCAAATATATGGGTTTCAAAATCCTATTAGTGGCATGATGGAGCATCCCCATTGGATATTGGCAGACAAATGCACTCAAATAGTTGTCCATGCAGGAAGTGTGTGGGAATGATGCAACCCATTCATTTGCTCAATCACAATTCTGACCATACAGTGTACAGGTAGACAATTCTGTTTCTCTGCTTCCTGTCCCCATTGGTAGATTAAGTAACTAGCTGAAGGGGATGAGATTACATGGGAGATTCTTCAGTTTCCATATTTTGATTAGATTAGATTACTTACAGTGTGGAAACAGGCCCTTCGGCCCAACAAGTCCACACCGACCCGCCGAAGCGCAACCCACCCATACCCCTACATTTACCCCGTACCTAACACCACGGGCAATTTAGCATGGCCAATATGAAGTGTAACATTTGGTAATGTTACTTGCCATCGTAATTGAGGATGTAGATATTCAAAATCTTAGTATCTGAAATCCTTGGGTTTACATTGGCTGAATGTAATCATATTAATTTTGTTCAATCTCTGCTCTAAGTTCTGCATTCTAGCCCTGATTTTCTAGATCTTTAGTCAGGAAGTCTGATGATTAGCTCCAATTCTGTATCCTGGGTCAGGTTTTTGCCATTGTGGGAAGCTCAAGTTTGGGAATTTCTTAACTTGACAGACTCATCTCCATAAGAACAAGGTCTTGCATGCATGATTTCTGCTCTGCCAGGGTGGGCTGAGATGTTGTCATCATGTTGGATCCTGAGCCGAAAAATGTGGTGCTGGAAAAACACAGCAGGTCAGGCAGCTTCCAAAGAGTAGGAGAGTTGACTTTTTGGGCAAAAGCTCTTCATCAGGATTGTGTTGAATCCACAGACAAGCAGCTACCAAGGCAGTCAGGTCCTGAGGGTAGAAGGCCCATGTCATTCTTTGAGACTTTAGCCCAGTTTATATAAGGCTTTTCATCACATCACTCTCATCCCTCACCACTGCATTGGTCCTTGGCAGCTCCATTTTGCCTCATACCCTCTACTGTCTCATAATGTTATGCTGCCATAATGTGCTTTTGTGTAGACTTCAGAAGACTCTTCGATATGAAAAAGAAACTGCATTCCTAATAATCTAAGAGTTTGCATTTGTATATATTGATACTGAAAAACATCTCAGAGATAAAACCATAAGACATAGGAGCAGAAATTAGGCCATTCAGCCCATGATACTCAAGAACCTATCTATCTCAGTCATAAATATACTCATGAATTTGGCCTCCACACCTTTTGTGGCAAATGAATTTCATAGATTCACCACTCTCTGGATAAAGAAGTTTCTCCTTATATCCATTCTAAAAGGTCTTCCCTTTACTGTAAGGCTGTGCCCTTGCGTCCTCATCTCTCCTACCAATGGAAACATCTTCCCAACACCTACTCTGTACAGACCATTCAGTATTCTGTATGCGTCAATTAGATTCCACCCCCCCCCCCCCCCATTCTTCTAAACTCCATCAAATATAGACCCAGAGTCTTCAAACATTCCTCATGTCAAGTTTTTCATTCCTGGGACCATTCTAGTAAACCTTCTCTGAACCTGCTCCAGGGCCAGTAAATCCTTCCTGAGATATGGAGCTCAAAACTGCGCACAACACTCCAAATGTGGTCTGACCATTCAAACATTTTAAATCTCCTTGAGTAATCGATCAAATTAACAATGAACTTCTATTCGTTATCTGTATCTCAGCTATGTAAAATTTTTCAAGCCTCATAAAACTGTCAGTCAAAATGTAACCTCAACCCTTGTTCAGATTAGCTTTTGGAGGCAGAATTTAATGGTTAGTTTAGAGGTTATCTATTGCAAACATATTAAATGAACATCATGGATTATTTGGTATTCAGGGAAAGGTAGATGGTTTTTGAAGAATATGGTAGTGATTCTCTTTTCTATAGTCACAGCTGCTTACCTAGTCTCTTTTGTATTTGTTGTGCTGTGGAGACTGCTGTTCTCCCTATTTATTGCACATAAGCACAATATAATTCCCTTTGGTAATTTTTCTGGTCAGACAATATCAGAAGTACAGGGCATCTCCTACTTGGTAACCTGACATCAACGTATACATATCAAGCTCTGTACCTCTAGTTGTGCTATATACCATTTCAGTACTTATGCAACCGTCATCTCTCAGCTGAGCTGATAATTCAGTGCAGTCCTGATGGATTTTTACTATTGTCACAGGTACAGTCCTGCAGAAAAAAAGGTGTTCAACCAACTGTTCGTTAACCTGTTCCAATAGATGCAACATATTTTGTGGTTGTGTAGGAAAAAAAGCTAGATCTTTTCTTCGGGTCTTGATCAACATTGTTCTCATGACCAGTGGCCTTTTACTTCAACTGCTGGCTGTGTGACCTTGCAATCTGTTAATTGGTTGTGCCGCCCCTTTAATATTATGTGGAGGAGCATGTGTTGGACTAAGGTGGGCAAAGTTAAAAATCTCACAACACCAGGTTTTTTTTACTATAAAGTCTGTGTCCTATGGTCCTGCCCCACCAGCTACCTGACAAAGGAGCAGCGCTCCGAAAGCTTGTACTTCCAAATAAACCTGTTGGACTATAACCTGGTGTTCTATGATTTTTAACTTTTAATATTAGTGTTTGCATTTCATAAACAGTTAATTAACCATGAAGTACTTTGTCAATGTGATAAGTTTCAATACTAATCAGGGGTTTCTTTGTGTAACTTTGCAGCTGTCTCATTTTTATTGGCTTGCAATTTCATTTTTAACATTTTATTTATAAGAATATTTTAAGTATGTAACAATAGTGCCACAGTACTTTAAAACAAACCACCCTCCAATGAAATTCTGAAGGTAATCAACATTGAAAATCACATTTGTTCCAAAAGTTTAATCATGTAATCTGATTATCAACATTCAAGAACAAATGAATAACGTGCTTCAGATAAACTGTTTAGTGCCTGCTTAAAAATAGCACACAAATGACAATCAGTTGGGCCTTGCTAACTGAAACGTGTACTCAAATAAATCTAATGTGATCAGGTGAGATGTTTAAAAGAAATTATGTCTAAGTTTTGATTAGAATGAAAACTGATGAGGGACTGTTCACTTGATAGTAAGTACAATTGCGTCTAGGTTTATAGTCTCCAGCAACAACATAATCTGGATCAGAGGTCACCAAATCAGCTGATAATAACACACGCCATTTGCCTGATTATTAGTCACTATCAATTACAACCCTCTCTCCTCCGTCCCCATTTGGCGCTAATCTAAATAGCTAAACAAGAGAATATGAAGTGACAGGAATAGGCCTTTCAAAGCTAAAGGGTGCCAAATGAGCCTTCTGTGATTAACATTTTCATGGTTTCGGGTCAATCTTTTTCAACTAATTGTTTTGACTTTTCTTCAGTAGATACGGGCAGGATGGTCCTGTCAGTCTCTTGTGATTGGTGTAGTTGCCGGTGGCTTTCCACAAGATCCACACTCAGTCTTTATTGCTGTATTTGATGACTAAAGAAAGATGCATGTCCTTGATCAGTTGCCAGGACAACCATCATGCATGAGTGGAAAAGTTCATTACAGCTGTTTTTGCAAATGAAGTACAGACCTGTTTGAGATAGTTTTTTTTAAAAAGAAATGACTAATCCAATATGTTAGTATTCCATGTGACAGTATGAATAATTTCATAAATATTTTAATTACACTGTCTGCAGGTGTCTTATTTGCATAATAAGAACCATCCTTGAGTAATGCGACTTGGCTCAGTTTTATTCAAACATATGTGCATACAGAATCACATCGCTTATCTTCTGGCCTGCAAGGTCAGGTTATTATTGTGTCTGCTTAATAGGATCCAGAGTGCGGATGTGTTGCGAATTGACTTAGCTAGTTTATTATATACCTACATTGTAGATTCCCACTGGGGTGTCTTCTCTTCTGTCTTTGTCTACAGTGCATCAAAATAAAATCCAAATCAAAGTCTATTTCCATATATTTTGCAGCTCCCTGAAAGCACTCATGTGAAATGCATAAGCTCCTCTGCTGTTTCATCCTTGCCAATTGTTCTCGCCCACCTCTGTGCTTTTTATCTCTGACCATGCGTCTTCAGTAGTGTTGAAAGATTAACATGATGTGACCTCTGACAATGCAGCATTCTCCCACGTTTTAGGTCAGCACACATGCTTTAATGATCTATATGTGTGGCATCTGTATGCGTGAATTATAAGGGAATTGGCAAGGGGGTGGCTAAGGGAGCAACAAGATAGTGAATTTGAGGAAATGGTATATGAGAATTTGTCTTCTTTAGTCCTCTGATTTAGTATTGTATTGTTATCACAATTGGGCTGGTATGTAGAGGACTAGCCAGCAGGGTCAGATACATGCGAATATGTCAAATACCTGCAACGGTTACTCATCTGCTACTTCAAAGTAAACCTGAGGATTTATGAAAGATAGTTATAGACTCAGCTCTGCAGCCGTTGTGAATGGTAGTACTGTTGTCACTTGCTTAGACACTATGATTAGGATCTCTGCTAATAATGTTGTGCAGCAGAGGTTATTTATGCAGCCCTGTGGCTGTATGATCATTTCTTTATGAACTGTGGATATGTAGCCAGTCTATATGCTTGTGTCTCTTCCAGGGTGTTAACTGCATCTGGTTGCCTTCTGTGACAGGTAAGCATTCCAAGAAATGTTGACATGACCAGGAGTATTGTACCTTTTTAAAAGTTTCTTTCACTCTATTTTCTTGAAAAATTGAAAAGTCTGTCAAAATAGAGCAGTTGGTTCATTTGAAAAGGCAAAATAAGTCACCTCAGGAATGTAACTTGTTAAAGGTGTGCAGCAATATCTTAATGTCCACATTACTCTAGTCAACTTACAACCAATGTTTGAAATGGTTATCTGATTAGATTAGATTCCCTACAGTATGGATACAGGCCCTTCGGCCCAATAAGTCCACACCAATCATCCGAAGAGTAACCCATCCAGACCCATTCCCCATATTTATCCCTGACTAATGCACCTAACACTATGGGCAGTTTACCATGGCCAGTTCACCTGGCCTGCACGTCTTTGGATTGTGGGAGGAAACCCGTGCAGGCACGGGTGTAATATGCAAATTCAACACAGCCTGAGGCGGGAATTGAACCTGGATCACAGGTGCTGTCAGGCAGTAGTGCTAACCACTGAGCCACTGTGCTGCCCCAAACTGATAGTCAGTGGTTGGCGTTGGTTACCTGATAGTCAATGGTTAGCGTTGGCAGGTTTAGTTGGATTGGAACAGCTTTTCTCTTTGTTTATTAGTGCCATTGTTTATTGTGTGTATTCTATGAGATGATGCTCTCAGTACAAATTCTGTAGATTGGACAATCAATTACAAATGACATGTCGCCTGACTTGTGGCAACTGCAATCTTCCAGTTTTAATTTTAAAGACTAAAAAATTGAGAGCACTGCCACTTGATCACATCAATCCTAAGCTGGATTTTGTAAGCAGTATACTTGAGAACTATGAACCTGCATTGGGAATCTTCACTTATGAAGTTAATTAGATATAATCTCCCACAATTAGGAATGAGGTAAATTCACAGAAAGTCAAATCTATTTCCTGTGATACAAATGTGACATTATAGTAGATAATTTTAATTTCAGTCAATCTGTTCTCCTTTGAAGTCAAAGCCAAATGAATTTGACAAATGTGGTCAGCTTTGAAACTGTTTCAGTTTTATTTTTCCCGTAATTTTCTTCTTCCAACCCTTTACTTTTATTAGCATCTTACTAGGGTGTAGTTCCAGATGGTCTCTGGCCTCTAGCACCTCAACTGAGTAAATTTCTGTGTGATAATTTTTTTATTCATTGAGGATGGTTATCACAAAGAGCTTGATTCTGTTTTTTCTCTGACTTTCCCATTCATGCAGCCCCAGCAGGGGTTGTCATTAGAAAGGCTCTCACTCATGTGTCACCTTCCTAATTGAGTTGGTCTGCTGGCTCAGCTGTTGTAGGGTGAACTAGAAGACCATTGTAGAAAGCATGTTTGTATTTGGTCAGTCAAGTGTTCCCTTCAGGAATGGAAAAATAGGTCAATGAAGCAACGATATGGTATTTTTGTCACATACAAGTGATTTTATGGGGTGTTTATGGACTGGAGTTTACACTTCTTTACCCGCACTGCACATACTAGAGTTTCCTACAATGGAGGGTTTTACCTGTTGGTGCAAGAGGATCACAGGAATGCTCAGCCCAGCAGGCTTCCTAGTGCAGACTGGGCCTCTCCTTAACTGGTCCCCTGAATTCATTGACTAGCCCTCCACCCTGGTGTTAACCCCCTCCCCCTTTATTCATCCATGGTTTCTCAAACCTTGGTTCTTCCACCCACATTGGAGATTACGCCAAACACTTCCTAAATTTAACGTGTCATTAAATAGCTGAGGGCATCCATTCTTCTGGTGGGTGGGATTCCCCTCTCCCTCAACATTTCAAAGTTGTTGGGAGTGCAGGATTATGGCACCCTATAAAATCCAGCATCATGTGTTATGACATTTCTTTATGTGCTTAAGAATGATCAAACATTGTTTTAAGGACTGTACTTCCACAAGAGTGAATATAAAAGTACATTGAGATGGGAAAATGAGATTGGAATAGGCACATCTATTTTTAATTTCTATACTTTTAATTTGGCATTTAAAAAGCTAATGATTTTAGAATTGTAGTTTTACTGTCAGGATGATGTAGATGAACTAATACATCTCTGTACAACAATATAATTCATGGATCACTTGTGTGCTAACTGGAAAATATATCTGGGTGTAATAGAGTGTATTATGACATTGGAGCTAGGAAATTTCAATGAGGTAGAGTAGAAACAGCAGCATCTATAACAAAACTTGTTCAACCCCACCTAGAAGTGCTTGATGATGGCCAGAAAAGAGTATTCCATTCCCAGTAAAAGCATGCCTTGCTCCTTGAGGAGAAGAATATAGCTTTTTTATATAAGGGAAAAATCACAGATTGAACTGAACAATATTTCATAAATGTGAATGATGCATCTAGGATTTTGCACATTTTGTGTAAAAGGCTAATTGCACTTTTAGAATGATCGATTTAAATAGTTCCTTAATGAAGTCTTGCGTAATAGAAGATTTGATGATAGATATTGTATACGCTGTATAAGTACATTGAAAATGAACTGTAATTTTCACTATTTTCTTTAGCAGAATTGTTAACATAAATCAATAAAATGTCAGTCTTATTTACTGTGAATTATGAGGTTAATTTTCTTGAAACAGGTATGTCTAGCAGTGAGACCATTTTTTCTAACAATAGTGCTACCATAGTGCGTGCATTTGCAAGAAGATGCTTAGTTGTTACGGGCAACAGATTAAAGGTGATTATATTTTCAATTCAGTTACTTAACACCATAATCTCATTTTTCTCATCAACATGAAATTTTTAAGGAAGTAAAAATAATTATTTATTATCATCCTCTTAATTATAATTCCAAGAAAGGGAGGCAACATTCAATTAATGTGTTTCAATCTTCACATGCCTTTTACTAGTTGAAAAGGAATGCTGATGGCCTTAACACCTATTGCTCAGCTTTCCCCTTTCTTGATTGTAAGAGGAATTTAGACCAGTGAATAAAACCTATGCTGGGTGAAAGTGGTGAATCAAGTACTAGACCTACCTCTGAGTACACATACTGTCTGTCTTGATCACACATGGGCACAAAGGGCTGCTTCACTCAGGGAATGGCACCTTGGCATATGTAAGTGTCTGCTGGATAGGTGACTAGTGAATTAGAAAGATGCAGTAGACCTTTCTTAGCTGGTTGTTGAATGCTTTATAAACATCACTGCCCATAGGGACAATATAAACTTCTTTGTTGCAGCGTTAAAATAGTTTAAGGAATGACAAACTGCAAAGTCAGAAAAATTCCTGAGGCCGATGTCATCTGGCAAGAGGTCTTACAAGGGATTCGATTAAGACCTGAGTAGAGCTGAGTGTACTGATTGATTGGGTGACATCATGTCATTGCTGACTGTGCAGGGCATTGCCAGTTTTGTAAGCACAAAGAATAACAATAAATCATGCTAGTGTTTGTAATTCACAACATACAACTTCTGCTAAGAACAGGGTATTTACAGGCCCCCTGCTCCATGAGTTACATGGTGAGAAAATTCTCCATTAACTAGACATGCAGACCTTTAAATTAAAATATTTGATGTTTAACAGGATAACATTTGTAATAAAAGTGATTAATTAGAGCATTTCAATAAAACCATCACAGCTTGGATTCATTCATTTTCACAAAATATTTTAATGAAGAGATTAAAAAATGTATAAATATTCACTTTTTGAATAACTTTAGGAGTATGAGTAATATTTTCTCTTTTGAAATAGCATATTGTATTGAATATTTATTCCATTTCAACACATCTGTGATATTAATATGTTTAACCTTCAAATCAAATGGGCATAAGATTTGGACTGGAATCCAAATTTTTTTTTCAGATGTTCATCTTTCAAAATGAGATGAGTATTTTGGAACTTTCCCCACAGTGTTCACATATTCCCGATGTGGAACCTTGCCCAGTGAGAGTGTATGCTGAAAATGTGTTGCTGGTTAAAGCACAGCAGGTCAGGCAGCACCCAAGGAACAGGAAATTCGACGTTTCGGGCCACAGGGCTCTAGCCCGAAACATCGAATTTCCTGTTCCTTGGATGCTACCTGACCTGCTGTGCTTTAACCAGCAACACATTTTCAGCTCTGATCTCCAGCATCTGCAGACCTCACTTTTTACCAGTGAGAGTGTATATTCAGAATTTGGATGTACATCCTCAAATCACAAATTTAAATGGCTGGAATTAAAGGGAGTGTGTTCCCAAAGTCTCATTTGCATCCAGCAGGTGAGATTCTGCATCGAGTATTACAGCATGGAAAGAGCCCATTTGGCCCCTCGTTTTCACTTGGTCATCAAACACCTGTCTAAGCTATTCTCATTTTCCAGCATTTCTCCATAACCCTGTGGCATTTCAGGTATCCATCTATCTCCTTCAATGTTGTGATGGCCCCTACCTCTCCACCCTTTCAGGCAGAGGGTTCCAGATATCCACCACCCTCTGGGTGAACAAAAATCTTACTAAATCCTCCTGCCCTTTACCTAATATCCTTAATAATTGACCCTCTACTAATGGGAAAAGTTTAATCCTATCTGTCCTCCTCATAATTTTGTACACCTCAAACAGCATCCCTGTCTACCTTCTGTGCTTCAAGGAAAAAATCCTAAATCCATGTAGTCTCTCTTCATAGCTTAAATACTTCAGCCGAGACAACATTTTGGTGAATCTCTGCTACAGCCCCTCCAGAGCAATAAGATTCACCCTGTAGTGAGATGACCAGAAATGAACACAGTATCCAGCTGTAGCCTAACCAGTGTTCCATACAGTTCCATCATGACCTCTTTGCTCTTAGATTCATTACCTTGACTGATAAAGAATAGCATCCTCAGTACTACACAGTGTCCAACCATTCAATGTGTACTCCCTTGTCTCATTAGTGCTCATAAAATTATTACTTCACACTTTTCATGATTAAACTCCATTTGCCAGTATTCTGCCCTTCTGATCAGCCTATTAGGTCTCTCCTGGTGCAGTGGTAGTGTCCCTGCTTCTGAACTAGGAAGTCTGGGTTCAATCTCACCTGCTCCAGAGGTGTGTCATAACAGATCTAAAACTCTCAAAACCTTCCTGTAGCCTAAAGCTTTCCTCCTTGTTCTTTACCACACCACCAACTTTAATGCCATCTGCAGACTTACTGATTAAAATCTTCCAGATTTGTGTTCAAATAATTAATGTATATTAGACACAGCCAGGAATGAATATTGTGGGCACAGGATTCTAGTCACAAAATCAACTTTCAACCAGCACTGTCTGCCTCCTACCACATAAGTCAATTTGGAATCCAATTTTCCAAGGAATCTTATCTGCTTGACCAGCCTCTCCTGCAACATGGTGTCAAAAGCCTCACTGAAGTACTTACAAAAGTTAGTGGGCTGGTAAACAGTGAGGAGGATAGCCTTAGATTACAGGAAGATATAGACGTGCTGGTCAGATGGGCTGATTGGTGGCAAATGGAGTTCAGTCTGGGTAGTTGTGAGGTGATGCACTTAGGGAGGGCAAACAAAGCAAGAGAAAAATTATGAGCAGTAGGAACTGAGAAGCACTGAAGGACCTTGGTGTGCATGTTCACCAGCCCCTTAAGGTAGTGGGCCTGGTAAATAAAATGGTTAAGAAGGCAGTTGGGATACTTTCCTTTATTAGGTGAGACATAGAGTTTAAGAGCAGGGAGATTATGCTGGAAGTGTATGAACTGTTGGTTAGGCCACAGCAAAAATATTGTGTGCAGTTCTAGAAGGGTTGTGATTGCTCTGGAGATGGTGAAGAGGAGATTTATCAGGACATTACCTGGACTAGAGAGTTTTAGTTATGAAGAGAGATTGGAGAGTCTTGGGTTATTTTCTTTACACAGAGGAAACTGAGATTGATATGATTCAGATGTTTAAATTATAAGGTGCAGAGACAGGATAGAAAAGAAGAAATTTCTCCCTCGGTGGAGGTACCAGGTTTAAATTAGGGGGTGGAGGTTTAGAGGGAAATTTGGAATCGCTGCCTTTAATATTGGCACAGTCAGAAACCCTCATAACATTTGTGAAGTACAGATGAACCTCAATTATCTGAATTACATGGACGGTGAGTATTTTGTTTGAATGACTGAATGTTCTGATAACACAGTTTAGCCAAGTATTGGAACCTTACAATCTTGTTTGGATAATCCGGAATTTGGATTATTGACGTTCGGATAATCAAGGTTCCTCCATACTTAGATATACACTTGCGATGCCAAGACATTCAAGGCTGTGGGCCAAGTGGTGGCAAATGGGATTAGAATGGTTAGGTGGTTGTTTTTGACTGTTGCAGACTTGATACACTGAAAGACATTTTTCTATGCTGTCGATCTGTATGACTCTATCCATGATTCTATTTTGCATCAACCACAATATCTTCACCCATACTCCTAATGATCTCAAAAAATTCAATTACGTTTGTCAGACATGATTCCCAATGGATAAATTGTGTTCCTCATCATGCATTAGCATGATTCTGTTGAATGGAACCTACATGATGAGCATCTAGTACTTTCTGCTCTGGCTTGGCAAAAACATATTCTTTGCAATCTCAAATAATGTGACTTAAACCCATTCTTAAGAAAGTTTCAGCTGCAATGGTATGAATTTCCCCATTTTTATCAGCTCAGGCATCCTTGTGTCTTCTCATTTATTATCTGATGTCTGACATGGAGCAATCTGAATCATATAGACTCAAATCTATTATAAATTTGATTGCCATTCCCAAAATAATGTTGAACTAACATTGAACTAATATAAAACCATTAACCCTGAAAGTCCTACGAGTTACTTTGTTTATAAACATAGTGGAGGGGAACACCCAACCATCCTGAACTGAAGATGAGCAGCTTGTCTTGAATGGTAGGATTGGGTTTTTAAGCCTGATTTGGACAGTTGCAATGTGTCAGACAGTATGAGATAGCTCAAATCACCAGCCAGATTGGTGTACAGCATCTATGACACTCACGTGGTTGGACACATAACAATAATATCAGTGAGCTGCCAATACTGATAGATAACTCTGTATTTTTTTAGATTAGATTACTTAGAGTGGAAACAGGCCCTTCGGCCCAACAAGTCCACACCGACCCGCCGAAGCGAAACCCACCCACCACATTTGCCCCTTACCTAACACTACGGGAAATTTAGTATGGCCGATTCACCTAACCTGCACATCTTTGGACTGTGGGAGGAAACCGGAGCACCCAGAGGAAACCCACGCAGTCACGGGGAGAATGTGCAAACTCCACACAGTCAGTCGCCTGAGGCGGGAATTTGTGGGGAATAAAATAGATTCAAATGCAATGAAGTGCAATGAATTTCTGCCCCCCCCCAAGGAAATCATCAGCAAAGCTTCTTATTTTTTTCTGATTTGTTCCCTCTAGGTACATGGTTCAACTTCACAGCACTCACTTCCACAGAACAGAGTGAGTGCTGCACACACTAGGAGACCATAATGTCATTGCAATCCTAAGGACATCAAATTTGTGCAGCTAATAGCTAATATGTACAAAGAATGAGGAGGGAATTTTGCTACTTCTTGCTAATGGAATAGAAGTGTAAAAGTAGGGAAGTGCTATTGCAATTGTACAAGGTTTTGGTCAGAGTGCATTCGCGGTACTTTGTGTAGTTTTGGTCTGTTTATTTGGAGCCAGGACACTGAATAAATTTAAAGAGGAGATGGACAGAGTTTCAATTAGTAATGAGTTAAAGAGTTATGGGGAGCAGGCAGGAAGTTTCAACTGAGGTCTAGATGAGATCAGCCATGATCATACCAAATGGCAGTGCAGACTAAAGGGGTTAAATGGGCCTAGTTCTACTCCTAGTTCTAATGTTCTTGTGTAAATGACAGAGTAAATTCAACTGAGAGATATGCACAATTAAAGTTATTGCCTGCTCTGCACACTTCAATAACACGTTGAAAATAGTCATCTGGCTGACCATTCAGATGAGTTGTATGATGTCTTTATGTGGTACATGCATGTTAAGCTTGTGTCATCTCCATTATTAGTTAGTTACATGATTAGATTAGTTAGTTACAGTGTGGAAACAGGCCCTTTGGCCCAACAAGTCCACACTGACTCGCCGAAGCGCAAACCATCCAGACCCATTCCCCTACATTTACCCCTTCACCTAACACTACAGGCAATTTAGCGTGGCCAATTCACCTAACCTGCACGTTTTTGGACTGTGGGAGGAAACCGGAGGAAACCCACGCAGATACAGGGAGAATGTGCAAACTCCACACAGTCACCTGAGGCGGGAATTGAACCTGGGTCTCTGGCGCTGTGAGGCAGCAGTGCTAACCACTGTGCCACCGTTATTATTAGATAGGGTGTCATTCATAGAAGCATAGAGTACAGGAACATGAGTAGGCTCTTCAAGCCTGCTCTGCATATTCCTTTAAATTTTAGTTGGTAGCAGAGATTTGAAAAATTGAACATTAAATATATGTTGTTTAATATTTTTGTTTCTTTAATTCACTCTTAATCCATCTCTCCTTTTCTCTTTATTTCTCTCTCTGCTCTTGATTTGACATTACATTAGCTTTTCAAACATATAGAATCGTACAATGGTTGCATTCAACCTATTGAGTCCATGTTGGCTTTCTGCAAGGTCAAAATGACTCGTCCCGCTCTGCTGCCCTTTCACTGTAGTCCTGCATTGTTTTAGTTAGCTAACCTCATTTCTTGTTAGGACTCAATGTTGTCCATTTCAAAATTGTCGAAGTTGTTTGGTTACAGAGGTATGCAGTTGTTTGCCTTGGTCAGACCTATCACCAAAACATGGTAGAGGACAATGTACCACTTCTATATCCAACTTGTAGCAACCTCGGGTGTAGGATTTCATGGAAATTAAATCTGCAAGGGCAGGCCTAACTAATGGCAGATGTTGTTTGCTACCCTAGTACAGCAATAAGGTGTTTTTTTAGTAGAAATGTCACTCACTTATTTCCCAATCTACTCCAAATTCATGAAAACTGAAGGTCAGCAGTAACAGGGCAGTAGGTGCAGTGTTATGCTTTTCAGCTTGTGACGGCCCCATGCCCACCCAAATACAGGCAGAAATTGTTCTCATGCTTCATCTTTAAAAAGCACAGCAGACTTGTAAAGTAGTTTAATTGCCAAATGTATAAGCAGTGTGCTGGTTTTACACTTGTTCTCTAAAATCCAAATAGCAAGTATCTGTTTGGGCAGCAGGAAGTCAGTGAATTGCCTCATTAATCATAAGAGGAGTGCTCTCTCTCCAACTTCAAAATTAAAATAATAAAACAATTTTCCCAAATCTTAGTAATACTGCAGGCTATATGAAGCTGCTGGACTGCCAGCGAAGGTTTAGGATACCAAATCTTGGAATGAGAAAGCTGTTCTATAACGAAAGGTTAGATGGGCTAGGTTTCTATTGATTGGAATTTAGAAAAGAGGCTACTTGATTGAAGTGTATAAGGACTTGACAGGATGTATTTGGGAAGGATAGTTCCTCTTGTTGAAGAATCTGGAATGAGGACTTTCAGTTCAAAAATAATGGGTCACCCATTTAAGACAGAGATAAGAGAAATTTCTTTTCACAGAGGTCATGAGTCTGTGGAATTATTCTCAAAAGGCAATGGAAACAGAATGCCTGATGAGCAAGAGGCTGAAGGATTATTGAGGGTGTGCAGAAATGTGAAATAATCAAATCATACAATTTTATTGGATGCTGGAGCAGTCTCAGGGGGCCTAGTGTCTTACTCCTAATTCATGTATTCACATGTCATCCTCCTATGCAGGTTTCCTCCACTGAGACCCCTGGCTTTTCATTTGATTGACACTATGCAATATATTTTTCCATCAGTGCACAAATGTAAACACATTGGCACTGGAATAGAAGCACTAAAGTTATTTAAAAGTTTTCTACAGTAGATTTCGATATGAAAAGCTGAAGTTTCCCCATTGGTTCATGATCTTGACATTGACTTTGATCCCAGCATGGAAACCAGGAAGTGGCCATAGCAAGATGTCAGTTTTGATGATCCTGGAGACGGCTGTTTAAGGAGACACCTCAGGTTGTCCTACCCAATTATGTACAGTGAATGACCGGGATAATGATGAGCCCAATAGGAAGGTTACAGTAATGTTTGTAGGGGTGTGGGGAAGCAAGACCGGGGGGGGGGGGGGGGGGGGGGGGGGGGGGGCGGCAATCCCACTGTGGTAAATTGGTGCTGGTAATTCAGGTAAGACAATATGAAGGTGTTTACGGATGAAGTGACCCATCTAATGAATTATAAGATTGCTTTAAAAAGCTGTGGCTGTAAAGGTAACCTGTAGCCCCAGCTGTGGACCTTCATTACCCACAGCTCTGAGGGAGGAGTGACTTAAAGGAGATATTGATGGTTCGATAGCCTGCCACCAGGAGAACCCTTTCATGCAACTGTTTGGCTTAAGTTGACAGTGTGGTGTTAGAAAAGCACAGCAGGTCAGGCAGCATCTGAGGAGCAGGAGGATTGACTTTTCAGGCATAAGCCCTTCATCAAAAATTAGGCTTGTGAGCCGAGGGCTGAGAGATAAATGGGAAGGGGGTGTGGTAGGGGGAAGGTAGCTGACAGTGCAATAGAAACCTGAAGGTGGTGGTACTGCTAATAGGTCGGAGATGAGGGTGGAGTGGATAGGTGGGAAGGGAGATGGACAGGTTATGAGGGCGGTGCCGAGTTGGAAGGTTGGATCTGGCATAAGGTGGGGGAGGGGAAATGAGAAAACTAGTGAAATCCACATTAATCCTGTGTGGTTGGAGGGTCCCATGGCAGAATATGAGGTGTTTACCTCCAGGCATCAGGTGGTTAGGGTTTGGCAGTGGAGGACCTGTATATCCTTGACAGAGTAGGAAGGGATGTTAAAGTGTTCGGCCATGGGGCAGTGGGATTGGTTCGTGTGTGTGTGTGTCACGTAGACGTTCTCTGAAGCATTCTGCAAGTAGGGGTCCTGTCTGTCCGATGTAGAGGAGACCACATCGGGAGCAACAGATACAACAAACGACATGTGGAAGTGCAAATAAATCTCTGATGGATGTGGAAGGCTCCTTTGGGGCCTTGGATGGAGATGAGGGGGGGAGGTGTGGGCACAGACTTTGCATTTCTTGCAGTGGCAGGAGAAGGTGCTGGGAGGAGAGAGTACATTGGTGGGAGGTGTGGACCTGACAAGAGAGTCATGGTGGGAGTGGTCTTTACGGAATGCACTTAGGGGTGGGTAGAAAAATATTTATCAAGTGGTGGGGTCTGTTTGTAAGAGGCAGAAATGGCAGAGGATGATGCGGTGTATCTGGAGGTTGGTGGGGTGGAAGGTGAGGATGGGGTGGGAGGGTTCTGTCCTTGTTGTGGTTGAAGGCATGGGGTTCGAGGACAAAGGTGCAGGAAGTGGATGAGATGCGCTGGAGGGCATCATCGACCAAGTGGGAAGGGAAGTTGCAATCTTTGAAGAAGGAGGCCACCTGGTGTGTTCTGCAGTGGAACTGGTCCTCCTGGGAGCAGAGGCGGAGGAATTGGAAATAAGAAATAGCATTTTTACAGGAGGCAGGGTGGGAGGAGGTGTAGGCCAGGTAGCTGTGGGAGTCAGTTTGTAGAAGATGTCAGTGTTGAGTCGGTCACTGTCGATGGAGATGGAGAGGTCCAGAAAGGGGAGCGAGATGGTCCAGGTGAACTTAATGTCGGGGTGGAGCTTAAGCCTCAACAGGGAGCCCCTCCCTTGTTAGGAAGTTCCCAGCAATTATTCACTGAAGAGACACAAACAGGTACTTAATGGAGCTTAATTTGCTGTTTGTTATTGCTGTATAGGTAAGTGGTGTCTGTCCGACTCCAATTGTGAAAGTCCACTCAGATTCGGATCAGTTGGCTAGATGACTGTTTTGTGTTGCACAATGATACAAACAGCATGGGTTAATTCCTGCACTGGCTGCGGTTACCATCAAGATCCCGCCTTATTAACACCACCACACACCTGAGACATGGTCACCCTCAGGTTAAACCCTCACTAGTCGCCTCTCTCCCTCCCTTTCACTAATGAGAGCGCTGCCCTATAGTCCTCTGGAACTATGATGTTGCGCTTTGAAAAAGGGTCAGTTAGACTCGAAATATCAGCTCTTTTCTCTCCTTACAGATGCTGCCAGACTTGCTGAGATTTTCCAGTATTTTCTCTTTTTTGGTTTCAGATTCCAGTATCCGCAGTAATTTGCTTTTATCCAGTGTTTAACTCACTGCCACCACTCTTCCAGGAATGCCTACCCTGAAGAAGGACTGCTCTTCTCTCCGACAGGATTTTCATTCGTCTCTCTCCCCCTGTCCACCTTCACTGCTTTCCTTTTCTCTCTGTGTTAGACAAAGTATTTACTAAGACTTGCTTCCACAGCCATATTTTCTTCCTCAGTGACTGTCTTCGCCTCCGACTTACTCCATGCGGATTTCAACTCAAATTCCACCCTGCATGCAGCCTCCAAGATTACAACATTTTTTCAACTGCTGTTCTCGCTGCATCCTAAAAGTCACACTCGGAGCTATGCGCCACCACATGAAAGCACTCGACACCTCTCTCCAGCAACACCGACTTACTCTCTCTCACAGCTGTCCTGGTCCACAGTTTCATTTCATCCTTCGTATTATTCAACGCCTTAACTCTAAACTTTCCCTGTTTCTTGCAGATGTTAAGGAACGCAAGCTTCAACGTCTTATGCACACCCCTGCCCACCCTCCACCTTCCAACAGTCCCAATCCCTCGAACCCCATCTCTTCCAGTCCCAGCCCTTGCCGTGTGTTCACCATACCCTCCGACCTTCCCTTCTCTGGGGCTCAATGTGCTGTTCTCAGCAAAGGACTCAGCTTTGTACCCTTACGTCCCCACCTCAATGAATTCTGGGCTCGACACGATGCTGAGCTCTTCTTTCCTCGCCTTCATGCTCACTTCTTTGGGCAAGAGTCCTCCCCCCACTCCACAGATCCTTTCACATCCCTCCAACGTTCCACCTCTAATTGGACAACCCCGCCAGGACAATTTCCTGCCCTCAATCTTTTCATTGCCGGGATATTGGCCGCCTTAATTTCTCTGCCCTTGTTACCCATTCTAACCTCTCCCCATCTGAACTTCCTGCCCTTTGCTCCCTTAAGTCCAACCCCAACCTTGTCATCAAACCTGCTGACAAAGGGGGTGCCATTGTTGTCTAGTGTACTGACCTCTACCTCGCAGAGGCCAAGCGCCAACTCTCAGATTCCTCCTCCTACCTCTCCCTGGAGCATGACCACACCACTGAGCATCAGCTTTGATAAGGGGTCAGTTAGACTCAAAACGTCAGCTCTTTTCTCTCCTTACAGATGCTGCCAGACTTGCTGAGGTTTTTCAGCATTTTCTCTTTTTTGGTTTTAGATTCCAGCATCCGCAGTAATTTGCTTTTATTAATAATATTTGTTTATTTGACACAATTAATATTAAAGCAACAAATACACTGTGAACTAACGATAAGCACTACAAATCCATCTTATGCTTTACCTTAATTTTGCATGATCGTACACCACCACACTAGAACTTGACCGGGCTCCATATGGTGATGTCTAGTATTCCAATGGCTTCAGAGGTATCTTCTCTTTTGGTAGTTATTCTTGAGTTACGGCTCTCCAGGGACTGCTCCTAAGAGTGGTGTTGCAGTGATTCTCATACTCCAAAGTCTTTGCGCTCTTTTGGGAGGGTCTTACATATCTTCCAGTGGATTGATCAGTTTCAAACACTCTGATCAATCTGACCCACAAGGTGTTGGCAGGGTGGTCCTTAAGTGTCCATTACTGCAGGTGCTGGGTGCACATAGCCCCTTCTAGGTAAGGGTGCGAGGCTCCTCCGTGTCTGGTGCACACTTCGATGTTTACACTTGTCCCAAGAGTGACATTTCATTGACTCATTCAAACACAAATTTGGGTGTATGGTATAGGATCTGCAGCTACCACGTTGGTTACAAACTGTCTGTGAGTAGCTGCAGCCTGTCTGGATTCTGCAGGATGTTGATTGACACAGTCACTTTAATCAAGGCTGACTTCCATTTCCCAGCATCCCAGTCCTTGTCCACTTTATCAAATTCATTTCTTTACTGAAGTTGTTCATCAGGTTTGAAAGTTGTGCTGTAGAGGAGTTTATAGCCCTCTTAAAACTCTTCCAATTCCAACTCATTCTTCTTGTTTAGGATGTTCTCTAGAGCTCTCTATATTTTCTTTGCATTAAGAGGGAATTCTAGGTCTTAGGGTTGAAATAACTCAACTGCAACTGGACCGCAGGAAATGTAAAACTTGCGCCCACACCTCCACACTCACTTCCCTCCAAGGCCCCAAGGGATCCTTCCATATCCGCCACAAGTTCACCTGTACCTCCACACACATCATCTATTGCATCCGCTGCACCTGATGTGGCCTCCTCTATATTGGTGAGACAGGCCACTTACTTGCGGAACGCTTCAGAGAACACCTCAGGGACGCCCGGACCAACCAACCCAACCACCCCGTGGCTCAACACTTTAACTCTCCCTCCCACTCCACCGAGGACATGCAGGTCCTTGGACTCCTCCACCGGCAGAACATAACAACACGACGGCTGGAGGAGGAGCGCCTCATCTTCCGCCTGGGAACCCTCCAACCACAAGGTATGAATTCAGATTTCTCCAGTTTCCTCATTTCCCCTCCCCCCACCTTGTCTCAGTCGGTTCCCTCAACTCAGCACCGCCCTCCTAACCTGCAATCTTCTTCCTGACCTCTCCGCCCCCACCCCACTCCGGCCTATCACCCTCACCTTGACCTCCTTCCACCTATCCCACCTCCATCGCCCCTCCCCCAAGTCCCTCCTCCCTACCTTTTATCTTAGCCTGCTTGGCTACTCTCTCTCATTCCTGATGAAGGGCTTATGCTCGAAACGTCGAATTCTCTATTCCTGAGATGCTGCCTGGCCTGCTGTGCTTTGACCAGCAACACATTTTCAGCTGTGATCTCCAGCATCTGCAGACCTCATTTTTTACTTGAAGAAAATTGAAAATGACCAAGAGTTCAGAATTGGAAAAATGTAGATTTCTCATTGCTCTGTATTGTTAGATGGGGTTCACAGAAACAGGGAACAGTGAATCCATGGAGGGATTTTGAAATAAAATAAAAGATTTTAAATCTTGCTAAATGAAGAATCAACGTAAGTCAGCGAGCACAGAGGTGATGGATGTATGGAACTGTCCCAGAACTTATGTTTCATGTCTCAGAATATTCATTTACTGTATCTTGGATTCACCACTATTAGCAGCAGCATGGAAAATCTGACGTTTCAGAATTAATGTCACTGTAACTGACTGAGGAAGTCAAAAACATCCTTAAGACCATTTAACGGCAGATTTTATGCATCTACATTCATTGCACAGGAAAGCAAGATGATTAGATTATAATTTTATTCAGTAGCTTGTCTAATCAAAACAGGCCTATTATTTATGCTAATTAATGTGAAAATGCAACAATGAGAGTATTACATGTGTTATTATTGCCTGCAGAATAGGGTCCAGCTGCATATGTACAAACGCAAACAGATCCTGCCATGCTTAATTGCTGGGCATTTTAGACAAGCAGTATTGCTGATAGAATTGAGAGTTAGCTTGCAGAGTGTCATCGTGGATGAAAGGAAGCATTTAAAGCAGTGTTATTACTTCGTCTTGTAAGTGTGTAAAAGGCCTGTATGATTTATTTTCCCAAAACCCTTGTATTTGCCTACTTCTATAAAATTCAAGAAGTCACAAACTGTATATAGCCAATAATGCCAGGCACTTTGGAGAGAATGTGAACAAGTTTAGCTCATGTTGACTTTCAGGTACTTTCTCTGTACGCTGTTAATTTGGGTTCTGTCATTGTAGCTCACTCCACCTCATTTATTTTCCATTCCAGTTATTGTCCTGTGTGAAAATGACAATGCACCTCATGCTGAGGATCCATCCATTAGTTGGAGGAATCAGTTAATTGTTCCTTTGCACATTTCTGTGAATCATAGCTCAGGGAATTGCTTTTGTGAAGTGCTTTTGTTGCTGTAGTGAGGCATAAAAATGTTTTCAAAACTTTTTATTATACGTGAAATATAAACATCCTCTGTTTCAGTCAGATTATGTGGTACTGTATGGAATGTTTAGCCACAGATTCTGGAAGACCTTTAGCCAGAAGTTCAAACAGACTACATATGAAAAGTGCTCATGGAAACAATACTCTGCAAGCACGTCAGTGAGCACCAGAAGGTTTTGCACTTGTCTGATTTCAGCCTCTCATTTTCTGATGAAGATTAGAGACATTTAAAGACTACGGCTTGTATACAAAAGAAAAATGTGGCCTTGGGGAGGGAATATGCTTTCTATACTTTTCACCCTGGAAATATGGAGAAAACCAAAATATAACTGCCTTAAAATAGTTGGTGACTTTTATCATCCTTAATGCCTCACTTACAATGAATTTCCTGACTGAAACAGGCCTTTCAGTCAACACCAGGATAAAGAAGGCCATTGTAAAGTTTTGCTGTACCTTGATAGAAATGGAAGAATGTAGGTTACTCTTTAGATTACAGGATTTGTGTAGTGCATTTCATCAATTCAGAACATCTCTGCTTTATGTTGTAAACATAGCAGACAATTAAAGCACAGAAAGATTCTACAAACAGCAATATTATAATGAACAGAATTTCTGATTCAGTGAGTTCATTGAAGGATATTTACTAGGACACTGTTCCACAAATGAGGCATAGGATCTTTTACATCCATCTGTTCGTGGTTGTTTTGTGCACTTCATCTACATTTGATTTGACTGCACAGTGCAGGTAATTCTCTGCTTAGAATGTCACAGGAAAAAAGGTTGAAATGTTCTTCATGCAATTAAAAGCATTATAAATAAATTATGTTCCAGAGCAGTTGCATTTGTATTTTACTGTAAATTAAATATTCTTGATATGTTGAGTGACAAATTGGTGTTTCAATTGTTAGTGGACTCTGTAGTTATCTTGAAGACAGTAATCAAGACTGTCCTTAGCTTAATGGACAGCTTAAATAGATAAAACTAAAGTCAGGATCTATTGAGAGAATATTTTAAAAAATATTCCTTCAAGAATAATAGGTGGAGAATACTTAAAAGGGAATTACCATGTTGGACAGCTTTGAGGCTTTCAATTATGAAGGAATTTGAACAGAATGCAGTATTATCCCTTAATTTTTAGTAGTGCCTAATTAGTGCATATAAAGTTATTACATTTGTCATCTAATGGGTATAAGGAATGCATGGTTTGCATATTGATACCACTCTGATTTGCCCTTCAATATGGTTTTGTTACTCGCATAAACAAGGATCTGATCCTTGATATGGATCATGAGGGCAGTTTTTTTTCCACAGATTGGCTCTTTCAGTTTCTATAAGTGAGGAAAGGATGAAGAATTTGGAAAACCATAGCTTAGCGTTATTAAAGACAAGAATGAAGAAATGAAAAGACAATATTTACTCCATGCCATTTACTAAAAGCATTATGATCCTATTCCTTCACTTATTTATGTGGATTTTCATAAAATTATAATTTCCCTTTCTATTTGCTGCATCATGAATGAATCCATTTCACTCTTGAATGTTCAGAGAAACCACATTTTGAGTTTTCTATCCATAAGTAATAGTAACAATGCTTACATCAGAAAACAAATAAAGAGAATGCTGGAGAAATTCAGGAGGTCTGGCAGCATTTGTAAAGAGAAAAACAGAGTTAACGTTTTGAGACCTGTTTGACTGTTTTGAAGAACTTGTTCAGACCAGATTCAGAATGTTAACTCTGTGACTCTCTCCACAGATGCAACCACACCTGCTGAATTTCTCCAGCATTCTCTTTGTTTGCTTCACATTTCTCCAGTATCCACCGTATTTTGCTTTCATTTGAGGGCTTACATTAGATTCACTTTGTGGTTTGTGCAGTTTGCAGTGTTTTTCCTGATTCTTCTCCTAATGTTATCTTGGAATTTTTAGATAATGCATTAGATCCCAAAACGATTCTCCCTTTTAACAGATTAGATTCATTCCCTTACCTTTTCACACCTTTCAACCTTCTCTCACTGCCAATAATGCTTGTAATATATAATATGGGTGGCACGATATAATATGGGTGGCACGGTGGCTCAGTGGTTAGCATTGCTGTCTCAGAGCGCCAGGGACCCAGGTTCGATTCCAACCTCTGGTGACTGTGCAAACTCCACACAGGCATTCTCCCTGCATCTGCGTGGGTTTCCTCCCACAGTTCAAAACAAAATGTGCGGGTCAGGTGAATTTGGCCATGCTAAAATTGCCCATCGTGTTAGGTGCATTAATCAGAGGGAAATGGATCTGGGTGGGTTACTCTTCGGAGGCTCAGTGTGGACTTGTTGGGCCGAAGGGCCAGTTTCCACATAGTAGAGAATCTAATTTAATGTGAGCTCAGTTAGATTGCTTCATGGACTGTCCCAGTATGTAGCTTTGAGGGTATTGCATAAACTTCTAATCTAATGTAATTTGTCACAATTAATGCTCTGTTGGACCTTTAATCTACTCATTAATGTAATAAAGAAAATTATATTATGAATATTAGCAACCCTATTAATTTGTTAATGATTGTTGTAATTCAGAACTCAAGAGTGACTAAATAAAAGTGACTATAAGTTAGCTAATGAAAGTACACTAATGTTCATGAGTGATGTCTGTAATTGCTACCTGAGTGCCCCTGTTACTGACTTGCATTCATTTCAAGACAACAGCTACATGGGATATGCAGTATAGTTGTTATGTTGTGGGATGAGTACTCCAGGTGCTTAGCTAATGATCCAAAGGCCTATACATAAATCTTACCATGACAGTTTGGGAAGTGTAAATATAAATTAATGTGGAGTGAAAGTTCATATCTGTAATGTTGACCAAAAAACTACTGGATTGTGGTTAAAAAGCCACTAATGTCACGTAGGTAAGAAATTCCACATATCTTACCTTACCCGAGGTGACATTTGACCTTGACTTGCAGCAGTGAGAAGGCTACAAGGTGGGGGGAGGGGGTTTGGGTGGAATGTCTGTGGCATTGTGTTCAATATTTAAAAAGAACAGAAAATACCTCTCTAATCTTCAACTCTCCTTCTCCATTCATATTCCTATTGCCTATTCGTGTCAACCCATCTCAGTGGTTTACCTGTACCTACACCCTATTGGCTCTCATTCCACCTTCTGCTGTTGTACCCACTCCCATACATCTTCATATGCTGTACGCCACAAATACCAGATATGCACTCTCCATCCGTAGTCTTCTAAGTTGACTTAATGACAATCATGTTAAGTCATATGCCCTCCCCTGCCATCCTTTGCTGATACACTTAACATGCTAGCTCATCCAGTGTCTACTAACATACTTTTGGTAGTTCCTCTTTGACACTTTTGACGGTCTATTGCTGTTTCCAATAGGCTTTAAAGTTTTTTCAAGTATTTGTGACTCTCCATAACAATCTCAAAGGATACCTTGCCACTTCAAAGGGCACCTTATCTCCCTCAAAGGGCAACTGATCTCCCCTAAATGTCTTCTGAGACCATATAAAAATTGGTACACTCTCCAAAAAAGATACTCTGGGTATCCATGCAAATTTACAAAATTAGGACCTGCTACTACAAGGTCTAAATGACCATGTTTTGTATTTTAGACATCCAGGTCCCCAAAATCATACAGGAGTGGAAGCTACTGTGTACTTGTAATGGCAGGTACCTTAATGAAATGTGTGTCTTGGAAAGGATAGTTGGCTTGTTATAGATTTTACAACATGTTACAACAACCTTGAGAAATGGCTGCCAGGAATCGCCTAACCTTTCAGAACTGCAATATTTCAAGGTCCTTGGAAGTTCCAAGTGGGTTACAATCTGAGATCCCAGATATATGAAGATCTTTGAAAGTCAGCACATACCTCCATAGGGAAGTGATAGACATTCATTATCAATGGCATCCCTGGAATTACATATTTCATTTTCTTACCTTACCAATGATCTAATATGGAATGATGATGTGGCAGTTTGGGGATAGCAAACATCTTAAGTTATAAAAGACAGACTGCTGAGCCATTTTAAATAAAATTCCACAAAGACCTCCAAAAGACGATGCAGAGAGAGTTCTCAGCCAAAGAGAGCCCAACCAATGGGCTTTCAGACAAAAAAAGCACACTTCTGCCCAAAGAAACCTGTCAATCTGCACATGACATAACCATTGAAATAAAAGGTAACAAAATATCTTCTCTCTTACTGTAAAAGCCTGCTTTACTTACTGAGGCCATCCATGAATAAAATCCGAGCAGCCATTCTGACTTCATGTTTTCAACTGCCTCCCCTCAAAAAAAGAGAAATTTTCAAACAGTAACAGACCGATTTTAGTCTCATCTTAGGTATCCTTTATTCATAGCTACCTTTGATCTTTGTGTCCATATTTTAGCTAATAACTACCATTAGTTTTGATTGGGTAACTATCAGCATTAGTTATCTAACAAACTAATCTTTGATCTCATTTCAAAATTAAAGTCTTGCTGCTGCTTGTTTTTAAATTGGAAAACTCAAAGTAAAAGGAAGCTGAACAAGTTTTACAAATTCCTATTTCATGGAGCATGTTGTGGACATGTGACATGTATGTGCGCAAAACTTGGCCCACACCAATTCCTGTCTTTGCAAACTTGTAGCCCAGTTTGAGGGCAGACTTGTGATTTCCAGGCACATAGTCACTATGTATTGTCCAGGCCTATATTAGCATTTAGTGTCCATGAAACTGCTGGACTAATGCAAACATTCTTTTCTCATCGGATCGATATCTGATTACGGGCCTTCAGCAATCTGTTTGATTCTAAGCAGCTCCTGCCCTCTGAAGTGACCAGCAAGCTATTCAGTTGCATTCAAGAAGATTGCTTCCCCTCACTTTCTCAGTGGCAAATAAATGCTGGTCTTGCCAGTGACCCCATATTCCATAAATGAACATAATTGAAACTTTTATTCTTAACAATGACAGGGACTGTCAAACTCTTGGCATGGCTGTGGTTGCACATTGTCTCATCAGTATGCAGGGCTGTTCACATTGATAGTCATTTCTAGTATGATTCATTTTTAAAATATCAGGAAACGATTTTCTGTTAATTATGGGCAAAATCCTGTAACCTCTGCTGATGTGAGTACAGATGAAAAGGTACTTTCACACACTGAGGCTACTGTCTGAATGCTAATTAGTTGTATATCCTCCTGGTAAAGTTATCAGTATGCCAGTTCTGTTATAGAGTCAGAATCCAGTGGTTCAAACATTCAATGTTTATCTCAGAGAACACCTGTGATTTATTTATGCACCAGGTAGCTGAGCTCTTGCAATCCAAAGAAAAATCTGAATACTTAATTAATGCATTGTTCAGAGATTTGTTAACAAGCTGCTATGAAAATAATATAATGAACTTCTTTTGTTGATATTTTTCCATATTGCTGCAGTGAAATTCTCCAGCATCCCTTTTATTTTCTGTGGCAGATGGCAGATAAAAGCCAGGCAGGTTCATTAAATATAAATTAGTCTGGAAGATATTTCTTTGTTTTTTGTTTGTTACTGTCCTCTGGGATATTCAATTGAATACTGGCTAGACAGGTGGCATGAGAGGTTTCTCTTCCTTACTTCTGCTGAGGCTTCAGAACAAAATGCATTCAGCCAAACCTCCAATTGCCTTTTGGTGAAAAAAAGAAAACTGCTCCAAAATATTACCAAATTGATAACACGTTCAATAATCCATTCAGTTGGATCTTCGAACTATAGATTTAGAACATTTGTGAAGTGCAACTGGCTTACTCATTCATTTGTTTATTTTTTTCTTATTATTCTGGCCAAGATGTTTAGTTTCCCATGTTGGCATGGTATTGTATCTAGATCTGGATGATCCTATGACATGCCAAATAGCATAAGGTTATCCTTCTTCATCACCTGATCATTCAGTCAGACTCACTGGAGAGACATTCAAGGTAAGGAGCGGAATAAGGCATGTTTTCAATTGAGGTCCCAGTGGTGTTGTCTAATTGAAGCTGGTGGGGTGATCTCTGTATTCATCTAGGTTTTAGTTAACAATTGCAGCAAAGTAAAACTTAGCCAGTCTGTGCATGAAGCAATTTCCATTTGCCTTCCTTAATACCTGCATCCTAGTTTTCTGTGATTCATGCACAAGGACACCAGACGCCTGTGTACTGAAATATTCTGAAGTTTCTCTTCATTTCGTTAATAAGTTGCCTTTCTATTCCTCTGGCGAAAATAGATAACCTCACATTGATCCATGTTAAACTTCTCCTGCCAAATTTGGCCCATTCACCTCACACATCCACATCCATTTGTACCCTTCTTACTTATTCACTGTAACTTACTTTCCCACCTAGTTTAGTGTCATCTGCAATTCTGGCTACAGTACTCTCTATCCCTGCAACCAAGTCATTAATATAGATTGTAAATACTTGGGGCACAAGGACTAAACCCTGTGGGACTTCACCATTTACACTTTGCCAACCAGATCCATTTATCTCAAATCTCTGCTTTCTTTTCTTTAAATGAATACATTACCTCCAACCCTAAGGGAGACTCATGCCATAATTTCACCAGGTTGGCACCTATATTTTCCTTTTACATGTGCTGGTGCTGCTCCTGCTTTCTTGATTGAACCAGTGTTGATTTCCTGACTTGATGGTAATGGCTGAGGTCAATATCAGGTGGCTGATCCAATTTCATTTTTTGCTTTATAGTGATTTTGATCCAGGAAGGATGGCAGACTTTTGTAACAATTGTCAATGGTTACATGGTTCCCATTCAAATGCCACCCATCTGCTATGCTGGGATTTGAACCCATGCCCCAGGAAGCTTAGCCTGCGGCTCTGAATTTATAATGGTGTGATACTAACGCTATGCCATTTCCTCCCCTTAATCTCATCTGTCATTATTGGCAGGACAAACTGAAAGGTTAATTTATATATGGCAGTTTTCTCAATACACGTTTGCTCGCTTAAAAACTATGCAGGTATACAATGTAAAAGTTAGCTTGTGATCCCTTATGCAGTTGGTATAGGATTGCAAAATGAAGTGTTGTACAACAGCAGCATGTGTTCAGCTTCAATTTCCATTCTGATCCGTAACTCATTCTGTGGATTCATTCAATTGGAGCACATATGAATTATGTCACGATTCCAATAGAACACTGAGTATGCATCTTTAACAAAGCTATTGGCAACACTGTAGTAAATTGATTGGCTGGATTCACTAGTTCACCAGAAAGTTGGAGGTATCAGTCTTAGCCCTGAGAGGTAAAGATGGGAAGGAGATGAACAGTGGTCTATTCATTTAGTTTGGAGTCAGGCGCTTCTCTGAGCTGAACAGTAAGGTAAACAAAAGGACTGAGACATACGTTTTGCAGGGTTGCCAAAGAGGTGCTGTCTTGGTTGCAGATCACCTGAAGATGTTGATCAGAGCAATCATAACAAGCACTGTAGCATTTGCAAAAGGGTCCTGAGTCAAAACCAATCAGCTGAAGAATGGCAGCTGGAGTTTAATTTAGATAAATGTGAGGTGCTGTGTTTTGGAAAGGCAAATCAGGGCAGGACGCAAACACTTTATGGTAAGGTCCTGGGTAGTGTTGCTGAACAAAGAGACGTTGGAATGCAGTTTCATAGTTCCTTGAGAGTGGAGTGGCAGGTAGACAGGGTGGTAAAGAAGGTGTTTGGTATGCTTGCCTTTATTGGTCAGTGCATTGAGTGTAGGAGTTTGGAATTCACGCTGTTCAGGGCATTGGCTAGGCAACTTTTGAAATGCTGTGTGCAATCTGGCCTTCCTGCTATAGGAAGGATGTTGTGAAACTTGAAAGCGTTCAGAAAATATTTACAAGAATGTTGCCAGGTTTGAAGGATTTGAACTAGGGAGAGGCTGAATAGGCTGGACTATTTTCCCTGGAGGATCAGAGGCTGAGGGGTGACCTTATAGAGGTTTATAAAATGATGAGGGGCATGGATAGGATGACTAGACAAGGTATTTTCCCTGAGATGGGGGAGTCCAAAGCTCAAGGGCATAGAGTTAAGGTGAGAGAGTAAAGATTTAAACGTGGCGGGTGGTGCATGTATGGGTTAAGTTGCCAAAGGAAATGGTGGAGGCTGTTCCAAATACAATATTGAAAAGGCATCTGGATGGGGCTATGAATAGGATGGGTTCAGAAGGATATGGGCCATGTGCTGGCAAATGGTACTGGATTTATTTAAGGTACCTGGTCAGCATGGACGAGTTGGACCAAAGGGTTCGTTTCCGTGTTGTACATCTCTATGATTCTAAATCATTTTACTTAAGATTTTACTGATGCACGGCATTTTTAAAAGGTATTGTTGAATTCAATTATTTGGAAATCAGCCTTTTTTGGGTTCACCGTGGGCGGCACGGTGGCACAGTGGTTAGCACTGCTGCCTCACAGTGCCTGAGACCCGGGTTCAATTCCCGACTCAGGCGACTGACTGTGTGGAGTTTGCACGTTCTCCCCGTGTCTGCGTGGGTTTCCTCCGGGTGCTTTGGTTTCCTCCCACAGTCCAAAGATGTGCGGGTCAGGTGATTTGGCCATACTAAATTGCCCGTAGTGTTAGGTAAGGGGTAAATGTAGGGGTATGGGTGGGTTGCGTTTTGGCAGGTCGGTGTGGACTTGTTGGGCCGAAGGGCCTGTTTCCATACTGTAAGTAATCTAATCAATTTGAATGTAAGTTAAACTCAGCATCCTGTCCCTTTCATTCATAGCAGCTTAATGTTGATACATTATTCCTGCTAATGAGTGCTAATGAGCATGAACAACATTGCACAACAGTAAGTAATAAGACAAAGGAAGTACAACATTTTATTTAATGACACTGCCATAGATGATTGGTCAATATTTCAGTGCTGCTATGGAGGTTAACTATCTGCACATATTCCTTTGATATAATGCAGTAACAATCCACTTATTACTTCCAAATAACAAATCAGCTCCACCAACCAGTTCTCAGACACACCAGCGATTCTGTAAGTCTGTACTGTGCTCTGCACTTTACAATTCTTAGTTTGTCAGTAGAATCAACTACTCGATTTTCTGACGAGGGAAGAAAGTGTTCCACTTATATGGTGTGTTTCAGAACCTCGGGAGATCCTGAAACACTTCATAGGACATACAGTACTCTCGCACCCTCTGGATTATCAGCCAAGGCCTCTGGGTTACCAGACTGTTGTTTGTCTTTTCTTGCAGACTCATTTATGAGGGTTAGACTATGAAATTCCATTGGACTGTTGCACACTAATGAACATTGTAATGCAGTGGTTTGTCATTGCTTACTGCAGGATGATTGACCAGAATGTTCACTCTTGCTATCAAGAGTGGTGGAAGGATATTTACAGGCTGATAATAAATCTGCTTGGCCATGTTGTGAACACACCTTTTTAAAATGTCTCAAACACAGATATTCTGACTTTCAATTAGGGATGCTACCATTGCTCCACGAGTCCTAGTCTAATAACCACACAACCACTGTACCTTGTTATTTTATATCTTCCACACTTTCTGCCAGAGTCAAACCAGGGTTCGTTCAGTAATTAGACCCCATTTTTGCTTCAAAATCTACATGTATAGAAAATGCCTTTGGTTTCTGCAATTGCAGAGAATTGTCAAATTCCAATATCTTTTTTTTATATGCAAAGACCGTACAGAACCACTTTAGTACCTTTGTGTGTACAGCACATAAAATATTTCTTTCATATTGCAAAAATGTAATTTATTCATCAAAAAAATCTTCAAATTCCATATCCAACATTGTTTGTTCTATGATTTCTGAATCTCTTTAGCATCTAATTATAATAGGAACCAGCCTTCCATGTTGTACATCTTCATTTCTTTATGAAGTTGATACATGCAGATTTGAATGTAGAATTTCTTTGTGACAGCTAAATCAACTCAACTAAAAGTAATCTATGGAGCATATATTTCAAAAGTTCTACCTGGTTGGCAGAAATAACATTTTTGTTTGCATTAATGAATAATCGTAACAACTTTTCTTTCATTTCAATCGTTTTCTTGTTGGTAGATTGGTGGGTGCAGCTACATAACTTATAGAAATTTTTGGGCTGTAGCCTTTTTGTTAATTTTGATGTTTTTTCAAAAACGTTTACTAACTTCAGTAGTACCTTGCCATTACACAAGGTTAACATTTATCTTGGTATGCTGCAAGATAAACATGTATTTTCCTTTGTGTTTGCAGGATAAGGTTTGATTTCTCATGTTCTAGGCCTAAGTGGGAAACCATACACATTCAGCTCATTCCACACACACACCGATCTCTACATGATATGGGTGGCGCGATGGCTCAGTGGTTGGCATGCTGCCTCATAGCACCAGGGACCCGGTTTCGATTCCCGCCTTGGGGGACTGTCTGTGTGAGGTTTACACATTCTCCCGTGTTTGCCTGGATTTCCCCCCATTATCTAAAGACATGCAGGCCAGGTGAATTGGTCATGCTAAATTGCCCATTGTGTTAGGTGCATTAGTTCCTTTCAATTCCCGTAGTAACCTTGGGTCTGTCCTGGTGACTTATCTATCTTCATGTGTTTCAAAATTTCCAGCACATCCTCCTCCTTAATATCAACCTGTTCGATCATATCACCCTGTTTCACACTGTCCTAAGAAATGACAAGGTCCCTTCCATTAGTGCATACTGCTGCAAAGTATCTGTTAATGATTTACCCTATCTCCTCTGACTCCAAGCACAAGATCCTTGATTGGCTCTACCTTTACTCTGGTCATCCTCTTGTTCCTCACGTACGTGTAGAATGCCTTAGCATTTTCCTTAGTCCTACCACTTTTTCATGCGCCCTTGTAACTTTCCGAAGTCCATTCTTCAGTTCCTTTCTGGCAACCTTGTAAACCTGGAGAGCATTGTCTGATCCTTTCTTCCTCAATCTTAAGTAAGTTTTCTTCTTCCTCTTGATTAGATGTTCCACATCTCGTCATCCAAGGTCCCTTCACCCGACCATCCCTTCCTTGCCTCAGCGGGACAAACCCAGCATTTGCACTAAATGCTCCCTAACCAACCTTCACGTTTCTATCATGCATTTCCATGAGAACATCTGTTTCCAACTTATGCTCCACAGTTCCTCCCCCAATTAAATACTTTCCCATACAATCTGTTTCTGTACCTCTCTGTGATTATGGTTAAGGTCAGGGAGTTGTGATCACTGTCACTGAAATACTCTCCCACTGAGAGATCGGACACCTCACTGGTTCACTGCCAAGCACCAAATCCAGTATGGCCTCCCCTCTAGTTGACCTATCTATGTATTGATTCTGGAATCCTTCCTGGACGCATCTAACAAAAACTGCTCCATGCAAAATACTTGAACTAAGAAGGTTCCAATCAATATTAGGGAAGTTGAAGTTACCCATGACAACAACCTGTTACTTCAGCACCTTTCGAAAATCAGCCTCCCAGTTTGCTCCTCCATGTCTTTGTTGGTATTGGGGAGTCTGTAGAAAACTCCTAATAAAGTGACTGCTCCTTTCCTGTTTCTGACTTCCACTCATACTGACTCTGGAGACAAACTCTCCTCGACGACCTCCCTTTTTGCAGCTGTGATACTATCCCTGATTAGCAATGCTACTCCCCCACTCCTTTTACCTACCTCCTACTCCTTTTGAAACATGTAAATCCCAGAGCATCCAACAACCATTTCTGCCCCTTTGATTTCCGAGCCTCCATAATCACGACAACATCGTAGTTTGAAGTACTGATCCATGCCCTGAGTTTGTCACCCCTATTCCTGACACTACCAGGAGGGAAGGCTTCAAATCAGTGGATCATTGGGATGCCTTCTGTACAGGTCCCACTTCACCAGAAGGCATCCCAATGATCCACCAATCTGAAGCCTTCCCTCCTACACCAGCCCTGCAGCCACGTGTTCAGCTGCACTCGCTCTCTGGTCCTAGCCTCTCTAGCACATGGCACCAGTAGCAATCCTGAGATTTCTACTCTGCTTGTCCTGCCTTATAGCTTCCAACCATTAACATAAAAGCTATTGTGGGAACAACAACCTGAAAGAAGAAGGTAGATAAACAATGAGTAATGGAAGTATAAAGTATAAATTGGGAGGGGAGGGTTTGGAGATGGAAGAGTAAGTATTATGGGAGCATGATGACAGCCAGGTTGTTCTGTCAGTAGCGCACACTTTTATTCATTAAATATTTATCAGTTATGAAAAGTACAATTTTTTAAATTTAACCAAAAGGTATCATTTATTTGTGTATTCAAAACATCCTTGGCACACCCCAGATCTAGATGAGTGCCAAAGTTGAAGAAGAAGATAAATTCATACCCTTATATGCTATTAATAAATTTAAAATTAGTATTATTTTTATTCTTGTAATAAAGAATTAGTAACTTTAGCCATGAAAATGAAAGTTAAACTTCAAATAAAAATTAATTGTTAAAATGGCACATGTGGGTAGTTTCAACTGAATTGACCAAAATGGTCATTCCATAGCTGCAATGCAGGATATTATTCCAAATTACAAAATACTGTCAATGCACCATAAGAGGGCAAGTATAAGGCCCCAGCTTTCATTAGGCTGCAAGACTTGCATACTTTACCTCAGGCTTTCATTTTTTTTTCCATTGTAAGTGAATACCAGATGGAAGCTGTACTCAGTTGGAATGTGGTCAACAATTGTAGACATACAATGCTGTAATACCAGCTCTCTGACTTACTTCTGTTTGAGTTGGCTGTCCATTGGGGATGCGGGGTTTAATTTGCCCAGTTTCATGTCCCATTGCACATTCAGTGTAATTACTTGCTTGCATATGATTACCTCACAGGGCTGTTTCTGAACTATTGGATTGAAAATGGCTAGGCCAGGATTTGAACTTTTTGCTTACCTTTTGCAAGTTGTAAGGTTTGAGAAGTATTTGTTCCTTTTAATGCTGAAACAGAATTGGCATCAAAGCTTTGGTGTGAATTGAACTTTGTGTTAAGACTGTATGGCAGAGCATTCAATATGTCTTCTTTTGCAGCCTTAGTCTTTGAGGTCTTTTGAGCACCTCTTTCTTTCGCTCTTCCCCCACATTCACTCATCCCCTCCAAACACAAACCCACCCCACCCCACCCCACTTGTCTCTTATCTTGTGTTCTTATCTTTGGATGCTCTTTTTGTCTTATGTCTGGAAGGTAAATTCAGAGCATCCTTTATTCTATCTGTGTTCCAATTAATCCCTTCCTCGCCCAATCATCATCAGCCCTGTTGTAATGTGCAAACCAACCAGGAACAATTATGTGGCTTTTGCTAATTATATATTTCCTATGTAATATACTCTGTATTTCAATACTTTTACATAACATGATTAGTGTCCTGGTAGAGAAAAGCATATACATTCCAAAGGTATCTGCATTCCATTCTTACCTAGATCGTGTTTCCCCAGAAGGCAACCTTCAAGATCTTATCTATTTTGCAGGGAGCAAGATCTTTCTAACTTGATATAACCTCCCAGAACTCCACTACCATGGCATGTTTTCTACGCTGTTCCCTATTTCCAAGTTTCTCAATTTATTATCCTACAAAAAAGGGTGTGTATAAAGTCAATTCTGAGTAACCAACAAGATTAAATGTAACAATAAGGCTGGGTTAAAGCAATTAATATTCATGGCCGCAAACTAATAACCTTAGATAGTTCTCTAAGTTAACATGTTTGGCAATCTGCTTCCAGTTGTTAAAAATACAACTATCAAAAATCGCATTGATAGGCTGTATTTAAAATGATATTGTTCTGAAAATGCAATTGACCAGCTAAAATCGAACCTGTGTGTCAGGATCAGCTTCTTTTCTTGGCTCGTTAGCTTTAAGAAGCTAACCAGTATTTGCTGTAAGTAAGGGTTCAGATTCATGGGACTGATTTGCCTTTTTCTCAACCTTGATTTTTCTCATCCTTTCTCACCCATGTGGAAGAGTCCAGGACCAGAGAGTATTATCTTAATGTGGGAGAGTCCAGGACCAGAGAGTATTATCTTCAATGTGGGAGAGCCCAGGGCGAGAGGGCATAATCTTCAGTGTGGGAGAGTCCAGGACCAGAGAGTATTATCTTAATGTGGGAGAGTCCAGGACCAGAGAGTATTATCTTCAATGTGGGGAGAGCCCAGGGCGAGAGGGCATAATCTTCAGTGTGGGAGAGTCCAGGACCCGATGCCATATTCTTCAAGGAGGACAGAGATGAGATGAAATCTCTGGACCTCGGGTTGTAAATCTGTAGAATTCTTTACTGCAGTGGAGTGTTGAAACTGGGTCACTCAGTATATTCAAGGCAGAAATAGATAGAAGTTTAATCAGTAAGGGAATCCAGCATTACGGGGAATAGGCAGGAAAGTAGACCTTAAATTTACCTGGACCATCTCTGACACCTCCATCGCCCCCCCGTCTCCATTTAAATTAATGACGACACTGACATTTTTTACAAACCCACCGACTCCCACAGCTACCTGGATTACACCTCTTCCCACCCTACCTCTTGCAAAAATGCCATCCCGTATTCCCAATTCCTCCGCCTCCGCGGTATCTGCTCCCAGGAGGACCAGTTCCACAACAGAACACACCAGATGGCCTCCTTCTTTAGAGACCACACTTTTCTTTCCCACGTGGTTAAAGATGCCCTCCAATGCATCTCGTCCACATCCCGCACCTCTGCCCTCAGACCCCAACCCTCCAACCGTAACAAGGACAGAACGCCCCTGGTGCTCACCTTCCACCCTCCCAACCTTCACATAAACCAAATCATCCGCCGACATTTTCGCCACCTCCAAAAAGATTCCGCCACCAGGGATATATTTCCCTCCCCACCCCTTTCCGCCTTCCGCAAAGACCGTTCCCTCCATGACTATCTGGTCAGGTCCACGCCCCCCTTCAACCCACCCTCCCATCCTGGCACCTTCCCCTGCCACCGCAGGAACTGTAAGGCCTGCGCCCACACCTCCTCCCTCACCTCTGTCTAAGGCCCTAAAGGAGCCTTCCACATCCATCAAAGTTTTACCTGCACATCCACTAATATCATTTATTGTATCCATTGCTCCCGATGCGGTCTCCTCTACATTGGGGAGACTGGACCCCTCCTAGCAGAGCGCTTTAGGGAACATCTCCGGGACACCCGCACCAATCAACCACACCGCCCTGTGGCCCAACATTTCAACTCCCCCTCTCATTCAGCCGAAGACATAGAGGTCCTGAGCCTCCTTTACCACCGGTCCCTCACCACCAGACGCCTGAAGGAAGAACGCCTCACCTTCTGCCTCGGAACACTTCAACCCCAGGGCATCAATGTGGACTTCAACAGTTTTCTCATTTCCCCTTCCCCCATCTCACCCTAGTTCCAAACTTCCAGCTCAGCACTATCCCCATGACTTGTCCTACTTGCCTATCTTCTTTTCCACCTATCCACTTCACCCTCCCCTCGCCCCCGACCTATCACCTTCATCTCCTCCCCCACTCACCTCTTGTACCCTATGCTACTTTCTCCTCACGCCCAACCTCCTCTAGCTTATCTCTCCACGCTTCAGGCTCTCTGCCTTTATTCCTGATGAAGGGCTTTTGCCCGAAACGTCGCTTTTATTGCTCCTCGGATGCTGCCTGAACTGCTGTGCTCTTCTAGCACCACTAATCCAGAATCTGATTTCCAGCATCTGCAGTCATTGTTTTTACCTAGGAAAGTAGAGTTGAAGATTATCACATCAACAATGATCTCATTGAATGGCGGAGAAGACTTGATGGACTGAATGGCCTGTTTCTGCTCCTATGTCTTGTGGTCTTTGTTTTTCTTGTTTTTATGATGATGAATCTAGTTTTGAACCTTTCAATTGAGCAATTTTTGTTCGAGGTCTGCATTCAAAACAAATTAAAATTGACTTGACTCTGCATAATATTTGGCTCCTTAATTCAGCCCCACTGCTACTCACAAATACCATACCTTTCCCAAAATGCTCCAAGGTAGAAATTGATACACTACAGACAAACTGCAGAAAGCGTCTGTACACATCCTACATGATTTGACATTTGCACTGAATGTTTGCAAGAATTTTCTCTGGGCCTGCTAAGAAATTGATATCTTTCCCCACTGACTCCCTAACTCCAGAAAGGCGAGAAATTCCAAAAAGAAAATGCTAAACCTTAAATATATTCACAAGCTGGTGTAGTTTTGGTTATATCATATGAAGCTTTCATACAGTAATGTGAAAGACACTTCCAGAAGTTTCTTCCAACTAATGACCAAAACGATTTCATCTATCAGTGCCACACCAACTCCATGCATCTCTGGTACCTGAGGCTGAACCAGGCTGTTTCAACCTTTGTGTCCTATTTTGACCTTGAGCTGAATTTAAGCTGAAGTCTGCTTCCACTTTGTAATATCACATTTATCCACCTCTGTCTCAGCTCATTTGTTGTTGAATGGAGCAATTATCCAGAACCACGTATGGATCCTTCGTATGTGCAGATAGAGCTGTAATGGGATGTACAAATGTTTGCACATCTACCACTGATGTTGGCGCATTCTGTACACAGTGACATCAGCAGCAGTGCCACACCCACCAAGGTCCAGAGTGCCCAGAGCTGCAAAGAGACACTGAGGTGGAGTATGTCCCCACTGCATTATCTTGTTGCCTGGGGAGGAACCCTTTACAGAGCTATAGGTTTACTGGGGGAGGGGGGTGGGGGGGTTTGGGGGAGGTGGGGGGGAGGTGCAGGGCTCCTGCCATGTGCCTGGTGTTTAGATGAGGAAGCCTCAAGATTTGGGCACAGGCACCCAGTTCCTGGCTGTGGGAAGGACCCCTCTTTGGGCAGCACAGTGAGACATGGCGCAGTGAACGACCAATGGTGAGGAGACACTGCCAATGAGGGGAAGGGAACTCCAAGTTGTACTGTGTATTGCACACAAAATAATACTTTTCACTGCATCTCCGTACATGTGACAACAGTAAATCCATCAATTGTGTGTTCCAAGTAAGTGATTTAAATAAGGACACTGTTTTCTGGTAGGTGGGCAGTCCCTTGTATTGTAAGATGCATTCTAACAGTTTTAATTCCTAGTGAAATGTGACAGCATCAGAGGAATTAGTATCTCAGGCTTTCCTAAGTCTTGGAATAAAATACAACGTCCAGCTGAAGCCATTTCATCGGGCCTTCTAATAGTACCTATTCAGTCACTTAAGAATGACATAGTGTCTCTTTTCATCTGCATGTTCTTTGTGGCATCTCGCTGCTGTTGCTGAAACTCACATCATTTTCGCAAGATCCGTCTATTCCAGGCTGGGGCTCTCATTGTCTGAATCAAGCTTGTTCAAATCTCTGCTCTGTGTATCCTAATTCCCATCAAGTCCCAATTGCCCAGAACAGCATGTGCTCGCTGCCCTACAATGGTTTCTGGTCTGACATATGGTGATTTAAAATTCTCATCTCTGTTCCCAAATCCTTTCATAGCCTTTCCCTCACTAACTGCTTTTGGTTGACAAGGCTGATATTGCTGGGCTTTTCCAATTCTGGCCTCTTTGTGCATCCTTGATTTCTTTTTCATTCGTCTCTATGTCTTTCTCTCAACTTTAAATATGCTGTTTAAAACTTACCTCTTTGACCAATGTTTCAGTCACCTGCATTAATGTGCTCCTTTTGAAGTTGTGTGTAAAAGTTTTGCCAAGGACGTTTTGTTATGTTAAAGGTGTTAGATAAACTTAAGTTGTTTTCTTTTTATAAAGAATTTCACAGGTGCTTCAAAATGTGTGAGGTTCAGCACTCTGATTGTTGGGATTCAAGGTTTGTATTTTAGGCGGGTTGATTGTGCAACTAAATCAATCAAAGCAGGATGGTGACTATGCCTTGCCAGAACTGCTGACAATTATAAGCAGAGTCAGTAAATAAGACAAAGAATACTCGAGTGGGGGGCAGGAGGGATAGAAGAACTTCTCATTAAAGAAAAGTCAATGGTTACTATTGAGAGATACAATGAATTGAATTTGAAGCTACACATGGATTCAAGATCCCAAAGGTTCTCTCATGAGCGCATAAAAATTTGGCAGGATGTGGAAAAGGCTGTTAGATTTAACTTGTTCAGCTATAGCCATCTCTTTTATCAAGGCTGCTTGACTGCTGTATTCCAGTAACCTATTTCACAATCAAAAACAGAAGCTGCTAGAAAAGCACAGCAGGTCTGGCAGCATTTGTGAAGAGAAATCAGAGTTAACGTTTTGGGTCCAATGACCCTTCCTCAAATTTGAAATTTCAGTTCTAGAAATTTGAATTCTATAAAATTCTTAGACTAGCAAGCCACTCAGTCCTTTTAAACTGCTACAAAGCATTCACAAAAAGGAATGAAACAGGACACATCTACTGGCATTGATCTCGGTGTTGGAAAAAACAATAACAAACCAAACCGTCAATCTTACAAAAACCTCTATACCACGATCCCAAAGACTAGTCAAGCATAGCCTGACATAGTCATACTCAAACAATCATATTGTTCAATGTCTCATGATCACAGTCTCTGGGCATTTGCTGACCCATTAGCAGGCCAGACCATCAGAGGTGGTGTACAATCAGGAGGATATTTGTCCTGGGAGTCCTCAACATTGACTCTCGATCCCGTGAAGTCTCATGGCATCAGGTCGATTATGGACAAGGAAACTCCCCTTAGATTACCATTTACCATATTGATCTATGCAAATAAGTAGACTTTCATGCTGAGGATGTTAACTTCAAAATAGATTGGTTTAGCTTTCCAGTAGCTGAATAGAATTCTCCTGATAGCTTTGCTGACATTTCTTGCTCAATGATTAACTTTATAAAATGGTACACTAATCATTTCATACTCTTGACCTGATGAAAGGTTGACCTGAAAGATATTGGGTTGAATGTTGTTTACTTTTGATTAAATTTGAATAGCACTAAGCTCTTTGGGCATTTTATTTTTGCCATAAGGTTTCATAAGTTCTCTCACATTGTCTTACCAAACTTGTCATTAATTTCCCTCCCCATCACTGTGGCATCTGTCGCATCAGATGTTTGCCCTATCTTGATCCCAGTACAGTTCGGCACTCAGCAGGTGTTCACTGGAAGGCCAGCATCCCTTTAAAAGTGTATTGTGCATCAGGACAGTCAGTCAGTCTACAGCTGCCCTGCACAGTCCCTGGACATGGAAGACAGGAAAATCAATTCCATGCCTGGTTGTTCAGGTAGTGCAGTCTCTGCCATCTGGAGGAATGCCAACACTGTAGGAAGAAAATCAATGACTATCTTACTCTGCCAGTGTTAATGCCACTCACTATCATATCTCTGATATTGTATGCAATTCCCACCCACGTTCATGCTCTATCACTTTTGTTATTGCCTGCAATTCTTCCATCCCACACTCACTAGTAACCCTGCACGCCCTCTGTGTCTCTTACTCACTCGGGACACTTCTTTACCTGCACCAACAGTAACAGCTGTGTTACCCAACTTTAATCTACCATATAATCCACCTTTGTCTCATTCCATAAAGAAATCAAGCCACAATAGTGGCAGAAGAGCTTAAGTTTTTGGCATTCTGCCTTACATTTAGCCCCTCACCCATTATGTGGAAAGCATCCTCATTCTGTCTGCCCAGTTTGGCTGACTGATCATGTCCAAGCCCCTGGACTGGCATTGGAGATTGCCCTTTATGTGCTGTGCCAGGATCCCCTGAATGAAGGCTATCTCATTTGAGTTGACTGAGACCTGCTGACAACCAGGCAAGCTTCCTGGCTTTGTGTTTGTGCTAAACGGCAAGGCGAGGCAGAGTATTATGACTGTATCTCTGGTTGAGGGAGCAAAGTGCAAAAATGCAAGGCAAGGATGTTGTGAGCATCCATGTACAGAAGACCCAGAGCTGCAGCCTGGTCCAATCCATGGCCTGGGTGTGTGACCCTGAGTGCACAGTGCCTTTGCTGCAATATTGCTGCAAAGTTGTGTGTATAGCATTGCTAACCAGTAATTGCTGTGTGTATACAGGAGCACCCTAGGTATGTGAATCAGAGATGTGCCATGCGGGTTTTAGAGGCAGGCACACCTTGAATACCAATGTCTGTGGAGTGTGATGTGCATGACTGGTGTACACGGATTATGCCCTGACATGTTGGTGTCTGGTGTCCAACATGGAGGTAATTCAGAACAAACAGCAAACTGAATTCACCAGGTACCCTTCCTGGTTCCCCTATCGAGTTTTCTTGATATATAGCTTGTTTGTTGAGTTTGATCAGATAGAAAGCTGCATATTAATGGTCCTCTCTCAACAAGAATCTCAGTGAGTCTCTCTCTCACTGCAACCCCTAGGTCATCTGCTCTTCAGGCTCTTCAACCATGTCCTGAAACAGACTCGCTACCACAGCCACATTTGCTTCCTTATCAATGAAGTGAGTTGAGAATCAGTCAGACATTTAACAAACAGTAATCCTCCTTAATTGGCAGCTCACCACTGCCAAACAAGAAACTCTGCCCTTGTTAAAGATAGAAAAGATGGCATGGGTTACTTCTGATGTTGAGATGGGCAGAGTTGGACTTCTTTTTTTATTCTGCCACTCCCTCCATAACCAATGCCATTTGCAAGATCTCATGGTTCTGCCTGTTTCTCTCTTTACAGTTGCTGCTTGACCTGCTGAGTATTTCCAGCATTTTCAGATTTTTCAACTTTCTTTTCAGATTTCCAGCATCCTCAGTATTTTGCTTTGGTATCTCATTACTTCTTGCGGGACATTTGCTATGTCACAAAGTGTTGCATGTTCTTAAACCTGACCAAAGCAATCTAATTCCTTCCATGTGAGCTATGTTAGGCAGCTTTCAAGTTAGGTAAGCACAAATTTGTCATTTTAATTTTGTCAATTAAACTGAGGTGAACCTTGGTTCCAGTATAGCAAACAGTGTGGCAAGCGGGGTGAGTTAGTTACATATGTGAATTGCCTGCAACATATTACTTGAATTTGAAGTGCTTGTTGAACACTGATTGCAGAATCAGTGCAGAACTGTCAGTAGGCTTTCATCATTTATAACACATGGAATTTTTCTCAATAACTTAACTAAAAGTGCAAATTGCTAAAGCCAATATTTTCAGGGCAATTATTTTAACATCTTAAGATTTATACATGCAATTTCTTTCAGCTCAAAATAGGATGACTACATTGTTCAAAGTGACCTCAATCCATTCCTGCACTTCTTATGATACTGAAGTGCAAAAAGATTATTCTACTGTGTTTTGGCAGAAGATATGCTGTTATTCATCCATACCCTTCAAGCTGTTGTGCATCTGTATTGTCTTGAAGATATATGGAACCAGATCAAGTCAGATTAAGTTGAAAACTTAGAATCTCAAATAACTTTTTCTTCTCATAAAGTAAAAACCACGTTGAATCCTGCATACTTGGTTAGACTCACACAAAAATAGTTTCTAATTGGATTTATATACAAGTCATCTTGGAATAGAACATGTCAGTAATATATCTGGATTTTGAAGTATCTAAGGTTTTGATTAGATTCTGAATCTAGATTACTTACAGTGTGGAAACAGGCCCTTCGGCCCAACAAGTCCACACCGACCCGCCAAAGCGCAACCCACCCATACCCCTTACCTAACACTACGGGCAATTTAGCATGGCCGATTCACCTGACCCGCACATCTTTGGACTGTGGGAGGAAACCAGAGCACCCGGAGGAAACCCACGCAGACACGGGGAGAACGTGCAAACTCCACACAGTCAGTCGCCTGAGGCGGGAATTGAACCCAGGTCCCTGGCGCTGTGAGGCAGGATTGGATTTTCCTCCAATCTTTAAGATCAGCTGTAAACTTTAAAATGTTCCTCGTAGTTTGCAATTTGGAAAAGAGCATTGCGTGAAACATTCTGGATTTATTCAAAATGTCTCCCAGACATTTTGTGACATGGAGCATTTATGTATTTGGAAAACTTTGAATAATCTTCAATGTTGAACAGATTTCTATATTGGTAAAATAATCAAAAGCTCGCTTTGGAGGGCAAGGCTGCTATTGGTGCCTATCTGCACCTTGTCATTTTAACTGCAATACAATAATTGAATGTCTTCTTGGATCGTTGAAAGAGCAGCAAATTGATCTTTGCACATCTCTTCAACATTGTTCTTCTATTGATCTTGAAAATAATTTTCCTATTATTTGAAGTTTGCTGTAGAAGTAAGAAACCAGGCTCCTCTTGTTATTCTGTTAAGTGAAGTATATAAGATTGTGACAGGAAGCAGCAGTCTGGCATGGAATATTGTAATAAGAATAAATCATTTTTAAAACCTGCTTTTCATGAGATTGATAAGCACCTCAACAGCAATGTTTATCTTGTTCCAGTCTGGTTAATGGAAAATATTGCTATAGAAGAAGCTAACTATTTGTTCGCTACTTCAGCCCCCCTCTCCCCCCCCCTCCTCCTCCACCCCACGTCCCGGTTTGCTCATTGACAAGATGAGTCATTCATAATCTCAAGCTGCCATTTTCATCACCTCTGATCCTAAGCATTTGGTCATTTGAATCAAAGATCCACTCTTTCTCAAAATTTCTGACCTCCTCTGATGTTATTTTTATCAGAAGAAGGATAAATAAGAAATGTTTTTCAGTATGTAGTTAACAACAACAGCAGTTAGGGTACTATAATTGGCCTTGGTGAGCCAGCACTCAGGACGACAATAAGAGCAGCTAGTGGTCCTGCTCCTGGAGTCTAACCAGTAATTGCTGCTGTTTAAGTGCATGCATGTACATGTGCACAGATGTTAAGTAAAAATCAGTTTTGTGTGATTCCCCTCTATGATAATAAATAGCTTTGCAACACTCACTGTCTCGGCTGCTGACTAATTAATGACAGTTTAAACAAGTCCCAGAAGGCTGCTGATACCAGTGATGCCATATCCCAGCATTAATCACCATCTTTCGGGAAAGAGAGGAGAAATAATAACTATTACACCGGAACTGTCTGCTGCAGGTGTCAGCTCTCCCAGCTGTTAGGGAGTACAGTGTATGAGGATGCACCATATTATGGACAGATGGAGATGGCTGGACTTGATGGGTTAGTGGTATTATCCCACCGATGTTACATGTGCCACAAAGTCTGCTGTTGTGGCTAATGATCCCACTTCTTACTGTTGAAGGACTGAATTTAGTTGTGGTCTTGCGAAGAAAAAAAATTGAACATTGTAAATTGGAACATTGCCATGCACTTTGATTCAGCTATTATAAAGGACCTAAAGCATGCATTTCTGAAGCATCTTTCATGGCCTCATGAAATTGCCCTGCTTTTCAAAATAATGCCTTGGGATCTTGCATGTCCATCTGAAAAGGCAGCCACTGCCTTAGTTTGATATCGCCTCTGAAATCAGCACTTCTGATATAGAGCACTCAATAATCCATTAAAGAGTATTGCTGGCTTGGAATTGCACCCACCATCATTTGACTCAGGGCAGCGGCATGTCCAGTGTTTAGCTGTAATTAACTCATTACTTTTAGCGCAATTATTGCTGCTAAAATGCTATATTGTTGTTAGTATGCCCAATACTGGGAAACATCTCCATTTTGTTGCAAAATTTAAGAGATAGGAAAGGAGGAAGATATGAATCTCATGGTGGAAACGTGCCACACCATAGTGGGTCAATTAGAGTCTACTTATAAAGGTGAGAAATGTTTTGTGAAATTGACTATGTGAGATTTTGATATTTGAGGTGCCTATTTGTGATGGTGTGATGAAGATAACTCAGTGCAGTCTTATTTTGAGTTTGACCTCGGATGCTGCCAACTGATCTTAAATGTGATACATTTAGTTACACACTGAAAGTCTGAGTCCTTACTCATACCAGAACCATAGATAAGGCTAAGAACAGCAAGTTACAAAATTTTATTAATACGTTTAACTCTTTTTTTCCCTGTTCTCTTTTTGTCTTATTTTTGTTTTGCCATTCTTCTGATTTCAATGCGTTCCTCTTGCTTTTCCTCAGGAGAATATGGGAAAATAAAATATCTCTAGATGCATGGCCACCCAAGTATTCAATGTATTCAATTCAGAGTAATTTTCCTACTGATTCTGGAGCAGCAGTTTCCAGGATTGATTTGTCACTTTTAATAGCAGAAAGCAAGGCAAATGTCCAGAATTTTTTACTTAGTACAGAATATGGGATGTCAGCGTTCTCTCACCCCTGTCTACTTAATGATCATTGTTTCACATGAGATTTTATGGCAAATGTTTAGACTTGATTAATCATTAAGCAGGGTCAGTAGCAGACTAAGTGGACCCATAAAACTTGATCCTTAATCAAAGTTATATCCTTAGAGGTACTCCCAAATGAATACTCTGTTTTTGCAACTTAATTCCTTTTCAACATTATCTCGCAAATGATTTAATCTTTAAAGAGACCGAATAATTTGGGAGCAGTTTGATTCTGCATGTGACTGATGTCTTTTCTTCACCCTTGTATTCCTGTTGAGCACAAAGCAGGAATCAGAAATCAGTGCTTTGATATTCCCTGGATGCATCTTAATGAAGTATCCTAGTCTATGAGGCAACCTTTCTAGTCCAGGTGAGAAAAAAGACTTAAATTGCAACACAGTGACCCAGTTTGTTATCAGTTGACCTCTGGTCACATAAAGTGCACACTAATTATCTTTTTTATGTCTGGTGTTCAACATTTTTTCTTGAAAGATAATAATACTTCTTAAGCAGAGATTTTATGACTGATTATTCCAGAGATAAACAAAACATCAACAACTGACATTTCTAGTGCCTTTGATATATAAAAAGCATCCTTGGAATAGTAAACAAAATTTGACACCAAACCACATAAGGAGATGTTAAGGTAGGTGACCCAAAGCTTGATCTAGAAGCTGGATTTTGAGGAGCAATTTAAAGGAGGAGAGTTTAAAGAGGCAGAGGTTTAAAGAGAATATTCTACCTGGATGGATAATAGTGAGCCATAGTTTGATATCAATGTAAAGGGAAATTCTATTAATGTAAACATTCTGCATCAAGTACAGATAAGGGCAGTCGCCCGATTAAAAGTTGAAATTCAGTCTTTGTTGTCCGGGTTGCACAGTGACATGATTAGTTTTCTGAAAGCAGCATTTCATTATCCAACTTCGCTTCAAAATATATTAAATGGTGTAAAGTTGCTGTACTTGCACGGTAAATGCAAATTAAACTAGCCACAGAAAGTTAGAGCAAGTTTGAAGTGACAAAAAGATTCTTTTTTGGAACTACTTAAGATCTGTGCAATTAAAAGTTGAATTCACAGTTGGAGATTCCTTTAACAATGTGATAATTTCTAATTACTTCCAATTAACCTCACTGCCATTAAAATTTAACTATTACAAGTCTGATGATTCGTACCTTAAGATTTTTTTTGTACGAAGTATAGAATATTGCAGATTATTTGACATATTCATATTTGAAACATTTTTCCAAATTTTTCCCCGTAATCCTGCAAATTAGTATTCAAGTTCTGTCCACTTTCTACTAATCATTCACAGGACATAGCATTGCGAGCTAGATCAACTTTATTGCTCATCCCTAATTATTCAGAGGGTAATAAAGAGTCAGTCACATGTAGTTTCCTTCCCCAAGGGGCGTTAGTTAACCAGATGGGCTTTTCTTACGCTCTTAGATTTTTATTGAATTCAGATTACAATTCTAGATGCCACACTTTAATAATGATGCCAAAGTCTTAAAATTCAAGAGTGAGTTAAAAAGAATGTGATGATCAGACAAGAGAACTTCAAGTATGTGGAGAAATTCCACCATTTCCACATCTGGATTTGTACCTAAATCCCAGAGGATGACCAGAGGCCCTGGATTACTAGTCCAACAATGATACCACCAGGGCACTGTCTCCCCTTGTGCACTTAGGTTTTTAGTCTTCTAATGGAAGATGTGTTGTCCCAGTCGAAATGGTGTTTTGTTTTCATGTGTGTGTAGGGCTACGAGGGAGAGAGGGTCGTGTCTTTTTGTGGCTAGCTGGTGTTCGTGTATCCTGGTGGCTAACTTTCTTACTGTTTGTCCTACGTAGTGTTTGTGGCAGTCCTTGCATGGAATTTTGTAGATGACTTTGGTTTTGTCCATGGGTTGTACTGGGTCTTTTAAGTTTGTGAGTTTTTGTTTGAGAGTGTTGGTGGGTTTGTGTGCTACTAGGATTCCGAGGGGTCTCCGTAGTCTGGCGGTCATTTCTGTAACTTCTTTGATGTATGGTAAGATGGTTAGGGTTTCTGGCTGTGTTTGCTCTGCTTGTCGTGGTTTGTTCTTGAGGAATCTGCACGCTGTGTTTTTTGCGTATCCATTCTTCTTGAATATGTCGTATAGGTGGTTCTCCTCTGTTTTGCGTAGCTCGTCTGTGCTACAGTGTGTGGTGGCTCGGTGGAATAGTGTTCTGATACAGCTTCGTTTGTGTGTGTGTTGGGATGGTTGCTGGTGTAGTTGAGTATTTGGTCAGTGTTTGTCGGTTTTCTGTATACGCAGGTTTGTAGTTCTCCGTTGTCCTTTCTTTCTACTGTGACGTCCAGAAGTGCAAGTTTCTTGTTGGTTTCTTCCTCCTTGGTGAACTTTATGCCTGTGAGGGTATTGTTGATGATGTTGAAGGACAACAATCTCACGGAAGAAACACAACAAACAGGACAGACAGTTGCACCTACTCTGGGCTGAAGAAGGGAAGGAAACAAACTGAACACACAAGAAAAGAAAGCCCTAGAAAATCTCAAAAAAGACAAAAGCATTGTTATATTACCTGCAGACAAAGGTCAGCTCACAGTCATCTTGAACAGAAGGGACTATATAGAGAAAGCCAATACACTACTCGCAGACACCAACACCTACCAAAAGGTGGCGCTAGACCCGACCCCACAACTAGGAAATAAAATTACATATCTCCTAAGAAAATTACACAATTCCAGACAATGAAACCCGATGGGACCAACACCGCACGATTCTATGGACTACCAAAAATCCATAAACCAGGAGCCCCCCTCCGACCTATAGTCTCATTACCCAGAAAACCAACTTACAGACGACCAAAGAACTACATGCAAGACTGAAGTACCTTCTAGAAGAGTCACAGCACTCCATCCACTCCATCCAGGAATTCCTAAAAATCATCAAAAACACCAAAATAGAGGAAGACGAAGCAATGATCTCATTCAACGTAACAGCACTGTTCACCTCCATCAATATCGACCTAGCAAAGGAAACACTCACCACACTTTTAGAAGAGACCGTCATACACACACACCCCAACCACCATCAATCACATTACCAACGAAAACATCATGAAACTAGTGGACTTGTGCCTCACCACCCACTTCACCTTCAACAACATAGTCTACAAACAAACCAACGGCACACCCATGGGATCTCCACTATCAGGATTCATAGCAGAAGCAGTAATGCAAAGAGTAGAACAAACAGCCCTACCAACCATCAAACCAAAAATCTGGGTCGGCTACGTAGATGACACATTTGTCATCACAAAATGAAACAAGATAGAAGAGACATTTAACATCATCAACAACACCCTCACAGGCATAAAGTTCACCAAGGAGGAAGAAACCGACAACAAACTCGCATTTCTGGACGCCACAGTAGAAAGAAAGGACAACGGAGAACTACAAACCTGTGTATACAGAAAAACGACAAACACTGACCAAATATTCAACTACACCAGCAACCATCCCAACACATACAAACGAAGCTGTATCAGAACACTATTCCAACGAGCCACCACACACTGCAGCACAGACGAGCTACACAAAACAGAGGAGAACCACCGATACGACATATTCAAGAAGAATGGATACGCAAAAAACACAGCGTGCAGATTCCTCAAGAACAAACCACGACAAGCAGAGCAAACACAGCCAGAAACCCTAACCATCTTACCATACATCAAAGAAGTTTCAGAAATGACCGCCAGACTACTGAGACCCCTCGGAATCCTAGTAACACACAAACCCACCAACACTCTCAAACAAAAACTAACAAACTTAAAAGACCCAGTACAACCCATGGACAAAACCAAAGTCATCTACAAAATTCCATGCAAGGACTGCCACAAACACTACGTAGGACAAACAGGATGAAAGTTAGCCACCAGGATACATGAACACCAGCTAGCCACAAAAAGACACGACCCTCTCTCCCTCGTAGCCCTATACATGGACGAAAAAAACCCACCATTTCGACTGGGACAACACATCTATCCTGGGACAGGCTAAGCAAAGACACGCCAGAGAATTCCTAGAGGCCTGGCACTCCAACCACAACGCCATAAACAAACACATAGATCTAGATGCCATCTATCAAGCCCTCAGAAAACAAACAGGAAATGATGTCACCACAAATCCCAGGAACCCCATCCAGGAGAAAGGTATAAATAGAAAGCAGGAGACAACAGCTTCGCTTCACTTGGAGGTCACCACTGATGATGTTACCTTGCCAGGTAATGAAACGTCTGGATATCAAACCTACAGCTCAGCGAGCAAACCTACACCCTAAACCTCAACCTGAGCTACAAACCTTCACAAACCTTGCGATCTTAAACTGTTGCAGTCTGTTGTTTTTCAGCCCTTCCACAAATGGACACAGTTTCTCCCTTTTCTGATCTGTCATTATTTTGAACAAGTTATGTATCAATTACAGACTTTGGAATAATATGCCTACATCCTAAGACAGATCATTTCTATTTAGCAGTGATCCTAATTTAGATCCCTTGGGACACCATTTCATACTTACTCCCAGTGAGAAAAATGGTTCTGTGACCCTACACTTTTATCTTCTAATGGCATATCCAATATTTACTCCATCTGCTGCTGAGCCATTATTATCAGATTTCTATTTTCCAACTGAATATGTCACGTTTGACATTGTGTCAGATGACTTTTGTTAAAGTTAACACATTCAAAAGCTACATCTTCAACCATTTTATGACCTGATGAAAGAACTCAGTCAAGTTAGTCAGATACAATTTGCCTCTTAAAACATCCATGTTAGCTGTTTGTTGTGAACTCATGCATTTTTTCCTCACTAAACAGTTTTGCCTCTAGTTACCAGGTTTATGCCTCCCTTTTTTATGAACAAGGGTGCAACATTTGTCATCCCCTGCCCTATTTCTTCAAGCCAATATCCGAGGAAGCTTGAAGCATCATTGTCAGAGTTGCTTCAATCTCTACCCTACCTTCCTTCAGCAAACTTGGGTCACTACATCTGGACTAGGGGACTTGCATAACTTTGGTTGATGCTATCTTTCATAGCATCTACTTTCTATCCATGATTATCCTATCTAATATGTCTGCTCTTTCCACACGTGCTGTAATATTAATTTAATTTTCATTTTTTGTGAAGGCAGATGCAAAGTAATCACTCAGTACCTCAGTCATGATTTGATCCTCCAGACCAAGATATCCTTTTCTGTACCTATTGGCTCACCTGTTTTTTTAGAACATAGAACATAGAAAAATACACCAGCGCAGTACAGGCCCTTCGGCCCTCGATGTTGCGCCGACCGAAGCCTACCTAACCTACACTAGCCCAATAACCTCCATATGTTTATCCAATGCCCGCTTAAATGACCATAAAGAGGGAGAGTCCACCACTGCTACTGGCAGGGCATTCCATGAACTCACAACCCACTGAGTAAAGAATCTACCCCTAACAGCTGTCCTATACCAACCTCCCCTTAATTTAAAGCTGTGTCCCCTAGTAACAGCTGACTCCATTAGTGGAAAAAGGTTCTCACTGTCAACCCTATCTAAACCCCTTATCTATTCTGTTACTTTTAATACTTTGCTTTTAAAGGCTTTTAAAAATGTTATTCCCTATTCTTTTTCTCTGCCAGTCTCCTTGTCCTCCTTTTATATCCTTTTTCAATTCTCCCTTCTGTTGTCTCATTTTGACACAACCTGCCTTTTGTCATAAACTTTTCTTTTATTTTCATATTTAAGTCCTTTGTCAAATTCAGGGAGTTCTTGGTCTGATTCCCCTTTTTTTGCGTGGGACTCTGCTTTTTAATTGTTTTGTAACTGAATTGCTTTGGCCCTAAAACCCAGTTATTATCCATTTAATATTTTCCTAGTTCATCTTTGTTTCTAGTCCACCTGAGATTCCTTTCCAAATTACTAAAATTGCCTCTCTTCCAGTTGGATGTTTCTGTTATGATCAGCTTTCATAACAGCTTTGAATTTAATTCTATTACGATCACTATTAGCCAGATGTGCTCTCCCTGAAGTACACTTCCCTTGCCCTCCTTCACGTTTCAGAACGAGGTCCAGCACTATCACTTTTTCCATTGGGTAAGAAACATACTGATTAACAAAGCTCTCCTATACTCTCATTTAGAAATTCTTCATCTGTCTTGCCCTCTCCCATTTCACCCCAGTCTATGAAAGGCTGATTGAAGTTCTTTACTATCACTTCTATTATTTTTACATTCCTCAAAAATTTGCCTAAATGTTTGCTCCTCTGTCGCCGTCTTAATACTTGGGGCTTTTAAACACCACTCAGCAATGTAACGTCTCCCCTATTGCTTCAGTTAGCGCTGCTGCCTCACAGTGCTAGGGACCTGGGGATTGATTCCAGCCTTGGGTGACTGACTGTATGGGGTTTCCACGTTCTCTCTGTTTCTGTGTGGGTTTCCACTGAGTGCTCCAGTTTCCTTCCACCGTTGAACGATATGCAGATTAGGTGGATTGGCCATGCTAAAAATTGTCCCATAGTGCCCAGGGATGTGCAGTGTAGAGGGGTTACAGTGGTGGGTTGGGATTGTCTCTTGTGGGTTGGTGCAAAATCAATGGCCAAATGACCTCTTTTTTGCACTGTAGACATTCTGTGCCTACTAGCGCTAACCAAATGGATCCAGCCTTTAAACCATATTGCTCCCTAATACAACTGTAACGTTATTCACCGTCAATACTTGTACCAGCTTACCCTCCAGCTTGCAAAGGTATCACCGCCTGCAGAACTGATCTCAGTGCCCAGGATTGAAAGCTCTTCCTCTTCTATCTCTTCTCCAGCTGGACATTCCGTTGCTCTGTCTTTCTGTTGTTATATTCACTGGCACATAGCGCCGAAAATAATCCAGAGATTCCAACCGTATATACCCTGTTCCTTCATTTGTTTCCTACCTCCTGAAATTTAGCTTTGACAAACTTGCCCCTTTCCTTATTTATGTCATTAGTTTCAGCACTGAGCACAACTTCTGGTTGTTCCCCTTTACTCCTCACACAATAACCTGCATCCTTCCAGTGATGTTGTTTACCTTGACATGTCAATTGTGTGCTTTTGGACATCTTAAGTGTGAGAAATTTGAAATGAAACACTTTCTTTTAACTTTTGCCTTTCTGTCTCTTTTTGTTCCTGCCTCTCTCAAGTCAATTTTTATTTCTTGATCCGTGGCATTGACTTCATTTTTCTCTCTCTCTCTAAAAATACTCTCTGACCTGTGAGGTATTTGCAGGATTTTCTGTTTCTGTTTCTGTTTCTGACCTTTCTTGCCCCATCTCTATTCATTCTCCTGCACCTGATTTGGTATTGAATTCAGCCACTCTGATGGATGCATCTCTTGTTTGTTTCACAGTCTGATTGTTTAAGGAGTTGTACCATTCCTAGTCCTGTTTGCAAAGTTCTCAGATGCTCAGGTTCCTTCACCATGACATTATCAGATGAACCTTCAAAGAATTCATAACATAATATGTTTAAAAGATTGCAAAATATCTGCGACTGAGCTCTGCTGCAGTTTTTTAGTATGAGGCTCTTTTTTAGTTTTGCTTACAAAGGAGCTAAAGATTAATAATAGATTAACTACAAGGTAGCACACAGATTGGACTTCCTTACCCACTGATCTGATGCCAATTTTCTCTTCTGTTTTGAGCTATTAAGTTATCCTCCAGAAGAATTGGGAGGAGAGTAACTTTTAACCAGAGTCCACAGAACTGCCACAGCACTTTCAGAGTACATAGACCAGTGACTGCTTCAGAATTCACAGAAGTCTACATAATTTTAGAAATCCATTGATCAAACTCTGTGAACTGATAAGCGGTGGATGATTGGAGATAGAAATCATATCAAGTAAAGAAGCGAACCTATAGGACACCTTTCAGTTCCAGTGGCTTGTGTTAAAGCTTTGCTTTCATGAAAGGTTGTTGGAGTATGCGGAAATGTGGAGCAGTGAGATCAGCTCAAGGGGCTGAGTAGCCAACTCCTGCAATTTATTCTAAAACTTCTTTAAAAACTCTGCTGTGGTGGTCCAGAGATGAGTTTTGTGTTTTGTAGCGATGACATGCAGATAGGCACAGATTACTCCTTATGGAATAGTTACCAAGTTGAATAGCACTACTAGGGAAGGAATTAGGTGGAAATGAAAAGCTTCCACACAGAGAGCAAGGGGAAAATTGGTTGATGAATCATTGCTGGCAGACGTGTAGGGAGACAGAAATAAGATTGACGGGGGGAGGGGGAGGTGTTAAAATATAAATGTTCAATATGAGCTGCACTGTTAAATCCATTGTTTGCAATTACTGTACTTATTGTACTTATGTCAGTCACAAAACATCAACCATGCTTAGAATTCATTTGTTTTGAGAGTATTGGTTCCAGGCTTTGTTCTTATGTCTGATTACTGCAGTCTGTCCTGGCTGCATGTGAAGGAATAGCAACCAGACTGTAGCATAACATTAACATCGAGAGTCAGCCTGTAGGTGATGACTTTTGAGTATCTGCTTCTGTTCTCTTGCATTCAATTTGCTTAGTTGCCTGCTCCAATTTGAGATTATAGTCAAGAGACCATAAGCCATTTCAAGAAAACACGCACGCTTCAGTTTTGATTGGAGCAGATTAATGGTGAATTGAGTGCATTGCAAACAGAATTGAGCATCTGTGGATTTTATGAAGCTGCAAATGTACAACGCTTATACCATGAGATTGAGAACTTGCACATTTCAGTATAACCTCTTTACTGTCCAGCACTGTAAATAATAATGGCTTCTACTCAATCTTCTTTAATCACTTCACTATCTATCTGAATGCTCTAAAGTTCTTACTGGAATTCTTGCTTTAGAGATGCTTTGACTGCATTCATGTTGAAATTGAGAGGAGTGAAACAGGACATGGAGAGTATGGATAAAACATCAGAGTTAGGGTGTAGTGGTGGTGAAAGTTGGCCTGTGTGAGTTTGCCTTGCAAGTGAATTTATCTTGATGCCTCTCTCCGAACAAGGCAAATTGAGTTCCTCCTGAAGTTACACAAAAGATCAGAAGAAAATCCACAGAGTAAGTTACATACAGTCCAGTCTGAGAGTCAGATGAGGTCTCTCCCAGACTGTTCATTGTGGTTGACAATGACTTGCTTCCACATTAATGATGAGTTCTCAGGTGATTGAAGAACCCATTTCACCACCTACAGTCTCTGACGGGGGTTGGGGATGGGAAGGTGGGCTGCCCAAGTTTCCACATGGAAAGATAAAATTCTGCTACTGCTGAGGATACAAGTAATCAATTAAATATTCATGGTCTTATATTCCTGGACTCAAATCCTCATGCTGTTACCTATCCCAAGCCCCAATGCCACTAACTGCACATGCCCTTTTTGCTGCCTCCTCACTCTCTGGGAACATCTCCCCAGTTGGACTAACAATAATAACTGTGCCACCCACTTTCATCTCCCTAAATATCTTGCCTCTCTCATTCCAGGAGAAAAACAGCCCCAGTAGAACAGAAACAGTTAGGATGGGTGGTGTGCTGGCCAACATTCAGCTCCTCGTCATTCATATGGAGAGCATCCTGACTCTAACCACCCAAGCAGCTGATAGACCATGTCCAAACCCCTGGACTGCTATCAGAGGGTGCTTTTGATCTGTTGTGCTAGCAAACTCTTAGCAAAGGTGATCTACCTTGACTGAGGATTGCTGACAAAAATGAAAAGCTTTCTGGCTTTGTGTCTGTGCTAAACAGTAATCAGCAATCACTTCTGTGATCCTGGTATCCCATTGGAGGGTGAAAAGTATAATGAAGGGAGGGCAATGCAATGTAAGGCAGAGATGCTGTGAGCATCCAGCTAGGCACAGTGAGTGCTATGATAGCAAGTGGACTGATCAAATGTGCAGCCTGTTGCAGTCCATGTACTTCAGTGCAGGTCCCTGAGTGCACACTGGATGCATACTGTAAGTGGATTGGAGATGTGCCATGCAACTGCAGACAGTGCTGCCAACCCAGCAACAAGTCTAGTGAACGTTCATTGCCCACTCTCCATCCCAATAATACCTTTCCTGAAGTAAGGAGACCAAAACTATGCACATTACTCAAGGTCTAGTCTAACCAAGCTTCTGGACAATCAAAACAAGACTTTACTACTCTTGTGCTCTTGTAACAGGTTAACATTCCATTAGAATCATTGCGTTCTACAGCACACAAAAAGGCCCTTCAGCCAATTATGTCCACCCTGGTCAAAAATAATCACCTCATTATTCTTATTCCATTTTCCAATTTTTTGCCCATGGCCTTATGTGCCTTGACATCACTCCACACATCTAAATACTCCTTAAATATCATGGGCATTTCTGCCTTTACCACCCCTACAGATTTCCTAATAGCTTCCTGCACCTACTTGTAAATCTTCAGTGACTTATTGACATGGACACCTAGATCCTTTTGTATATTTATACTTGCTGACCTCTCTCTATTTAAGAAATACTCTGCACGTCTGTTCTATCAAAATGGATGACCTTACATTTTCCATATTATATTCCAGCTGCAATATATAGATTCCTACAATATTCCGTCCCTGGTAATTGGCTGCTTAATTTTTAACTAGTGAACTACATTTTCATTTAAATTTGATGTAGTTCAGTGAAAATAAGAATTGAAAATCTATGTTGTAGCCAGCTGAGGGGTTTTAAAAAAAGGAACCAATTTATGCTTTCCTCTGGAAAAAAAGCTGGTCGTAACACTTCTGACTGGAGCAGCTGGTGGGAATTCTTGTATAAAGTTACAAAAGCATGGGAGAGAGCATGCTACAAGATTATCTTTCCCTTCGAGGGGGAAAGACATGCTGTATTTACATGGAGCTAGGAGACCCGTTAGGCAAAATTCTGAAGGAAGTGAAGCAGATGGCAAACAACGCCAAAAGCCATTCCCTCAGTGCTGCAATATGTTTAATGATTTTACATGAGGGTCAAGGTACATGAATTCACCTTTGAGTGCTGTCTCCCACAACTCCACCACAAGAATTACTGGTTACTGTGTCATACAGCCATCATTCTGAAATCTGTATCAATCGGGGCACTGCAACATTGCCCAACATGAAGTCACTGCTAGCAACCCAACTGCAATAAACAAATCACCCAAAGAAATTGCACAATACACATTTAAAGGTTTCCCTTTCTTCTGCAGGACTTTGTGGCACACAACTGGAATTAATAGGAGCTAATCAGTGATGAGCAGCCATGTTTAATTGTCTTCCCATTGCCACCCCACCCCCAAAAGAAAAGGGAGACTGATTGCCCATATTGCGGCAACTATCACTCAGGCTATTGTCTGTGGTAAGGCTGAAACAATAGAAGATGATGGGATCATCATATGATCCACATTTTCACATTCCGTTCCACCCTCAGTTGGTAATCTTTTGGATTTTCAAACTGCTACCGTGCACTCCTTCCTCCCTTAGCCAATCTTACACCTGTATAATTCTCCTTGTAGATACCCAAAAATTACAACTTGGCAAAGCAGTGACAGAAGAGCCACACATCATTGATGTTAGAGAAACATTGTCACTTTATATTGCATTCACGTTAAATTGGTGGTGCATGTAGTTTAGAAGATAACATGGAGAGGACACATCCAGCCTACAGTGAAAGGAGCTCAGCAGAGAAGAGGTTTCACACACATTTTTTTCAGATTAGCACAACCAAATGGACCACAGAAAATGTGTCGTGGCTCAGCCAACACTGTACTGGTCTGTGAAAACGGAGGGGAAGGGGCAGGACTGTTGGTGAATGGGGAATTGGTGTTGTGTGTTCTGGATTGGATGAGCTGTTTACATGCAGTCTGACTAGAAAGCTGTAGCTGCTTACTCATAGCTGATGACAGGATGGCTTGTACAGCATGCAGCAGACTGCCACAAATCTAAGGCAAGCATATTATTAAGCACTACAGGGCTCCTCCATAGCTGAAGCAGAAACTTTGTTTCTCATGTTCTACCCATCAAATTTCATTGACAGAATGAAACTCATTGTACTTTTGCTGCCTATATGTGGATGGAAACATGGCCCATTATATACTGAGGTCATTTCATCAATGTATTGCCCTTCTCTTCTGATAGTTACCACTGGGTTTGTCAAGATGGTTTACATGTAGTTGGCATAGGGGTCTGCCAAAGAATAAAAGCATCATACCAGCCTAACAGTTCACTGTTTTTGGTTCCTCTTCAGCTGCCTACTGGTTTTAGTGAAATTTATTTCCATTGTGGTCAAGCTCAGAAGAAACATGGGTACAACATGTGTGCAGTGAATGGTACCATGCACAATGAAGAAACCTGTACTTTTTAGGAAACTGTGTATCTTTTCTTGCCATTGTGCCAACAAAGATGTTAAGGTACATTTTGAGATCACGTGCCATATGATGGTATCTATACCACAAGTTTTATTTAACGATCAAAAATGGAATTATGTACAAATAGACTCCTTATGTGACTAGTATATAATGTAATGGACAACATGATTTTCATAGTGATTTTGTCTGTTAGAACATTAAAAACATGTAGAATGAGAAAATACTATTTGGACCATTAAGCCTGTCCCTTGCAGACTTTATAAATTGGCCTGCTAAAGATTCTATTTAAATAATTTAATCTTCTAATGATTAAGCACGGGCAGATTTATCAAGATAGATTTCTGCTGGTGACTGTAGGACATTGCCAGTAAATTACAATTGTTTTCGGAATTCTATTATTTGAGACAGAAAATAATGCAGTAAACATATTACGCAGCAAGTAGAAATGAGCTTGCATGCTAAAATTATTTTCTACTGGAAATTATAATTGGCTTGTGCGCAGCTAGAATGCAAAGCTAAAAGGAGTGGAAAATCCATGCCAGTCAATTTACTGATCGGAACTAAAGGAAATGAAAGGTAATATGAATTTCATAAATCCTAGGAACATGCCACAGATAATATGCCAATATTTAATCTGTTTAGGAAATACTCTGCAAAATTTCTCTCTGCCTTCCAGGGAAGTAAAATGGGAAACATTCCATTACATTTCATCTAAATATATGTTTAGATCTTACATGTTGCTTCTTTGAGTAATTGATACATGATCTTTCCATGGTTTCAGCAACTCAGTAACCATCTTCTTACAGAGAATATTTGATTAGCTCTTTGTGCACATTCTTTGAATCTTCAACCTTAATGAGTAATCACATATTTGTCCAGTGAAATTTAAAGTTAAATCTGACAACCTCATTTCTAGTCCATCAGCACATACGTTATTCACAATGCAATGAACGATCCATTTTTATATCATACCCATTTAGTTGATCCAGCACTTTTTAAATGTTACCAATGTCTCTTCCATTAGTCCCTTTTTGTTGGTATCAGCTGCAAATTTTGTCAGAGCGTTACCACAGGGAATACGTTCCTCAGATGCTTTTTAAAGCTTTTATCTTTCTAGGAGCCATTGCAAATGCTGTCAGACTCCCAGAACATCTGCAAATATTGACTCACCTCAAGCAAATATTAGCCTGAGCTGCATTGAAAAAGCAAAGGGAGAAACTGAGAGTCACCTAAAAGAGTAAAGCAGAGCACCAAATAGCAAAGCACAATGGATATTAAACTGCCTAATTGACTGAATGGAGTATGAATCATACTGGTTGTGTAACACCTTTATAGTTATTTCAATCAACCCATTATGCCATTTCTGGGTCAGTTGGGACTTGAATCTGGACCTTCTGACTCAGAGGTATTAATTCTACCACTGCACCACAATAGCCCTCGTGTAGCACCATCCAATTCCAGTTAATATGTAATGAGACAATCAATCAGTCCAGCCAGTGCAAAGAAGAGAAAGAAAGTCCACCTTTGACCTTACGACATCCCAATGTGTATTACAAACACTGAAGTGAAATGTACAACTTAGTTGTAGCAAGAGCCCACAGGGAGCATTGTAATTATGTCCAGATCGTTCATTTTAATGGTGGTTGAGGGAGAAATATTTTCCAGGCACCCAGAAATATTCTGGATTAGTGGTGCTGGAAGAGCACAGCAGTTCAGGCAGTATCCAAGGTGCAGTAAAATCGACGTTTCGGGCAAAAGCCCTTCATCAGGAATAAAGGCAGAGAGCCTGAAGGGTGGAGAAATAAGCTAGAGGAGGGTGGGGTGGGGAGAAAGTAGCATAGAATACAATAAGTGAGTGGGGGAGGAGATGAAGGTGATAGGTCAAAGAGGAGGGTGGAGTGGATAGGTGGAAAAAAAGATAGGCAGGTAAGACATGTCATGGGGACAGTGCTGAGCTGGAAGTTTGGAACTAGGGTGAGATGGGGGAAGGGGAAATGAGGAAACTGTTGAAGTCCACATTGATGCCCTGGGGTTGAAGTGTTCCGAGGCAGAAGATGAGGGTTCTTCCTCCAGGCGTCTGGTGGTGAGGGAGCGGCAGTGAAGGAGGCCCAGGACCTCCACGTCCTCGGCAGAGTGGAAGGGGGAATTGAAATGTTGGGCCACAGGGCGGTTGATTGATGTGGATGTCCCGGTGATGTTCCCTAAAGCGCTCTGCTAGGAGGCATCCAGTCTCCCCTGCTCACCCTTAAACGACTCCGTTTGTGAGGGTGAATTCCATTTGGTTTCAAGTCAGGATGGCAACGTATTACCCTGCAATGCCAGCCTGGGTTCCATACTTTGGTCTCTGGAGTAGGGCTATGAACATATTCTTTCAGTCTCAAGGTGAAAGCACTCTTAGCCGACACAGACTCTGAGACTTTGCAGCTATAAATTAGACTATATGGATTTTTCAGATTGAACAATAATCTTAAAGCAGTGTTTAAGATCATAATGATGTAGAAAAGTTGACCAAAATTATTGCTTTTGATTAAATTGATAGAATTGAACAGGAAACAGATGTAAGCCAGTCAAAGTTAAATTAAGGACTTTCTAAAACATCAAAGTCATTCTTTTAAATTCCAGAAATTATCTAGGCCAATTCTAGTCATTTTCATCATTGGATAACCCACTCGTGCCAGAAAGGGATTTAGTGAATCTTTGTTGCATCCCTCCCTAAACTATGCACAGTTCTCTAGATGTGGTTTCACCGTGCAACCCTGTGCAACTATAGCAAGCCTTCCTCATTCTTGGGTTCCAAACTATTGCTCTACAAGCCAACCTAGGTTTTATTTTTCTAATTACGTTATATCTGCATGTTAACGTTCTGTTTTTTGTGTACAATGTCACAAAAATCCTTTGGACACTAACATTTGATGGTTTCTCATAGTTTTAAAATATGGTTTTCTATTCTCCCTAGAAACAGAATCATTTGACTTCTGTCCATCTGCCACCTTCTTGCCTACTCACTTCATCTGTCTCTATGTGTCCTTTCCAAAGCTTACTTGCCCAACTAATGTATCATTGCCAATAATTGGATATATAATGTGCAGCCCCTTTATATCAGTCATTAATATGGACTGTAAATAGCTGAGGTTAGGAACTGGCCATTCAGCCTCTTGAGCCTATTCCACCATTCGGTGAGATCATGGCTGATCTGTCACCTAACTTTGCCTTTGACAGAGTTAAAATTACGAACCGATCCACCATCCGTTGCCACTTGTGGAAGACAGTTCAAACACCTACCACTCTTTTTGTGTAGAAGTGTTTTCTAACATCTCTCCTGAATGGTCTGGCCCTAATTCTCAGACTATGCCCTCCTACTTCTAGAATCCCCAATCAGTGGAAATACTTTATCTTTACCTACTCTTGTCTTTTCCTGTTAATATCTTGAAGACTTTAATCAGATCTCTCTTTAATGTTCTAAGTTCTAGAGAAAACAGGCCTGAGTTCTGTAATCTCCCGTCATAACTTAACACTTGAAGTTCATTGCAAGGTTCATGAAGGTTTGTACCTCAGGTTGATATTTAGGGTGTAGGTTTGCTCGCTGAGCTGTAGGTTTGATATCCAGACGTTTCATTACCTGGCTAGGTAACATCATCAGTGGCGACCTCCAAGTGAAGCGAAGCTGTTGTCTCCTGCTTTCTATTTATATCTATATATATAAATTTCTATATATTGAAGTTCAGGTATGATTCTTGTGAACGTGCGCAGTTTCAAGTGCTGATCCTTATGGTATCCAAAAGTAACAGCCTGTCAACCTAAAAATAATGTGTTTATTTCAGTTCTTTGTTTTTGTGTATCTTAACCAATTCCTTTAACCATACTAATGTAATGTTCTGACCTTACACAGTCCTGTTGCAACACTACACTACACTTCACTATCCTGAAGTGCAGAGAAAAGCAAATAAGGTGTGATTGGGCAGGAGAAAGGGTTGGGAGATGTGGAATTAGGGAATAGAGAAGCACAAAAGCAAAGCAGAAGAGTAATTCGGTGAATTAGGCAAATCCTTAGCAAATATTTGGCCAAATGTACATCAGGACCTATAAGAACCTTTTCGTGGGACATGAACCAAAAGCATTTAAAATGACAAAGTTCAAAATGATGAAGATCGAGTTTATTAGTTTATTGGGGAATATTCCTCCACAATTCATTCGTGCTCTTACCACCATGGAAGTAGGATGTGAAGTTTTTAAGGTTTATATATTAAATTGTGAGAGCTCATTTATTGCAAAAGAGCTCATTCTTTTTCTTCGACAAGGAAACAACATCCCAGCTGCTACTGTACAGTCTGGGCCAAGCAGCTCATTCTGTTTTGGCTTCATGCATACAACACACAGGAATGTGTTGTGAAACAAGGTTAAACCTTAATATAAGCAATAGGGAGCCAATCAAACTGACCACAAACATGTTGGGAAATTCCAAGCATCCTTCCCACAACTTTCTGTGAAACTTAATAAAGAGAAAAGTCATGGGAGCTCGCCTGAAGTTTCCCATTATCCTCTCAATGGGAGAGGCATCCCGATTTTATTTTGCAATAAGTTTGCAGTTGAAAACTTACACACTTTAAATTTAGCACAGCTCAGAATTTCCAGTAAGTCAAAATGAATTAGCTTCTTCTGCCTGAACAAAGTTATTTTACCTCTCTCCAAAACGAATGTTGGCAAACTTGCAAAACAACTGTATAACATTTTCATTTTAGCTAATAAGGAGTATTATTGCCTAACTTTTATAAAATAATTCTATGACAAGGTTATGTACAATATTATGAAGAAAAGGCAGGCTTTGTGATTAAGTGGTCAAAATGCCAGAGAAGAAGTGCAGGCACAATGGGCTTAATGACCTCTTCTTGCTCTATAAAAATGCTGTGATTCTGTGATACCTTTCATCCAACAATGGTTAAGGAAAACTTATATCTGAGTCAACAGATGGAGAGTTGAAGTTCCAAGCCAGACTCTCACAAACTCTGGGCCAAAATGCACTGTCATACAAAGGTAGTGCTGCATTGTCAGAGATCCTGTTTGCTGTTTTTTGAATGATACGTCAAGTAGGACATGTCTGCTCACTCCAGTTGGTTTAAAGGACCCGTCGCACTATTTTGAACATGATCAGAGAAGTTCTCTCTGGTGTCCTGCCCAACCTTTGCCCCTCAACCTTGTTGCTGTTTTTGGAACCCTGTTGGTGTGCTTCCATGTCAATATTCCAAAAGTACATCATCGACTATGAAGCACTTTGGTACATACTGATATGAAGGAAAAGGATGTATAGATATAAATCTTTCTTTTTTTCCTTTTTCATGCAGCATCAGGGGGAAAAAAAATTCTGATCACTTGCTGCTCACTAACCCTGTTATACCAGTGAATTTGTGAAGGAAACTGACTGTTGTTCAGGGTGAGCTGTCTGCAAATCCTCCACCTTAAAATCTCAGTGACTGGTCTGAAAATGACCAGATCCAAACCATAGGATTGCTTTTGAATCCCCAACATGATTGAGATTTTGTCCTTGGTGGGACAATGCTAAGAGTCGACGTCCTCGTGGTAATTAGAGTGTCAATCACAGTCTTTACTTTAAAAATCTAACCTCATTTATTGCCTATCACTCAAAGATTAATGGAACTTTATCGAGTTTTTGCATTTCCAAGACTTGAAGATCAGGCCAGGAACTCCAAATTTCCAATTTTTTTTTCCTTTTATCTAAAATTAAAGTTGCAAACTTGACTACTCTTTATGATCAGCAATGCTAAAGTTCCCTCTGCTTGCATGTAGATTCATCATAAACTGAGCTGAACTCCAATGCCTATTTCTAATATGAATTACAACTTGCAGAAGATTTTCTCTGACACTTAAGGCTGTTACTAACATTTAACAGGAACTCAGCTGTACATTGCACGTCACTAAACAGTTGGCCTGTTCCACATTGTTGACAATTTAACCAATAATTATTGAGTTTTTTTCCTTTATTGAAAACAGGTGGAAACACTTAAGTAAATTCATTCAGCTGCTTATATGATACGCCTTTGGGCTATGATGTTGCATTTTCTGAGGCAAATCATGTCTCTGAAGTGCCCTGGTTTATTTGGTCTGCATTATTAGCTGATGTACAAAATTCAGACTATTGAATAGCTGTTCTCCTCAAATCATGTGGAAGATAACATGCTGTGGAAAATAACTGTACCGCTTCCCCACGCACCATGGAAATGTTTATAACAGAAGTCAGAGTTAGTTCCTGAAGGAAGAAATACCTCTTGGGAGCTGCAAGCACTAGTTTTATATTCTTTTGAGATTAGACTTACAGTGTGGAAACAGGCCCTTCGGCCCAACAAGTCCACACCGACCCGCCGAAGCGCAACCCACCCATACCCCTACATTTACCCCTTACCTAACACTACGGGCAATTTAGCCTGGCCAATTCACCTGACCCGCACATCTTTGGACTGTGGGAGGAAACCGGAGCACCCGGAGGAAACCCACGCAGACACAGGGAGAACGTGCAAACTCCACACAGTCAGTCACCTGAGTCGGGAATTGAACCCGGGTCTACAGGCGCTGTGAGGCAGCAGTGCTAACCACTGTGCCACCGTGCCGCCCGGTGGGTAGGATTATTTAGTTTGCTTCCCCTTTGATAGCAAATGAAAATTGAACACTTTACTTAGAAGAAAATCTTTTTTCTAATGGTGTAGAGGTGAAGGTGGAGGCATTTACGCTGTATAATCACTCAAACAATATTTCCCACCACCTGTAATCCAGGAAGCAGATATTACAATGAATGTTCGTGACAGAAACAAATCCCCTTTGTAGTTTGCTCATGATCAGATCTTCTATTCATTGACTTCAATTAATTGAATGAAGAATTAAAATACTTTCTTCTTGTACCGACAGAAAGCTATGATTGTTCTATCCAGAGAGACATTGTTCTGGATTATTGATCTCTGCTGATTTTTCGCCTGGTGATTGATGTAATATATTTTCTCATTTGCTGCAAAAATCTGAATTCATTTGTGAGTGGCCAGTTCTGAAAGGAGTTGACTGGATGGACACAAAGTTAGCTTCTTGCTAGGAAATCTGAAATGCAGGGGCACAGTTGTAGGATTAGGAATTAAGATTTAAGACTCTGATGAGGAGAAATCTCTTCATCCAGAGGATTGTGAATGTTTGGCATTTTATAACCCAAGGAGTTGTAAATATTTGATTGCTGAGAACATGTAAAGCTGAGAGAGACAAACCTTTGGTCCCTTGGGGAATGAAGGAATATGGGGAATGAGCAGCAAAGTGGAGTTGAGTCAAAAGATTCCCCCATAGTCATATTAACTCAAGGAGTATGCTGGAGGAGCATATGTTCTCATGATAATTTATTAGTCTTTTTTCAAACATGTAATTTTTAACATTAATTACTATATGTTTCAAAAATAAGATATTAATGCGTGATTGCTGTTCAAGAATAATCTGGAAAATAAAGTGGCAAAATGTTGAATTGCTTAAAATTATACTTTTTCTATGCACCTGTAGACAAGTAAGTAGCAAGGACATTGAATCATTAGCCCTCCCTAGGAGACACTTTGTCACCAACGTAGCCCCTTCAATAGCAGCTCTATTTTAGTCATGCAAGGGATTATAATAATCCTGAATACAAATTTCCCTTTGCAAGTGGAACGCTGGTCAGTTTCCTCCAAACACTTTGAACAAGGGCCCATAGAAATAAAACTTGAACAGTTGAAGAAATATCTCTTTTAATGTAAGCTGATTGTAACATGACATGATGCCAACTTGCTTCTGATGCCAACTGGGTAATTTGCTCTGATCTGTGTCTAAATAATTACAACCAGTTGCAACTTCTGAGTAATATAGACTAAGCAAGATCTTTTCCTTCCCACAGCTAGGATGTGAGCCTTTTGAAGAGCATATATGTCGAGCATTTATGTACATACTTTCTTCTTAAGAGTCTTTCTCCAGTCAATGTACCTTTCAGTATAATAATTTCCTACAACATTATGGAGTTAGAACTAGTTATGGGAAATTAAGTGGGAGAGTATTTTGGGAACAGTAATCATAATATCTTTAGGTTTAGCTTGGTTATGAAAAAGGACAATGAACAATCAAGCATTAGCATATTTTACTGAAGGATAATGAGGTAAGCTTCTTATTGTACTGCCATTTATTGACTACTCACTGTCTTCTTCTTCTTCAAAAGTGCATCACCTCACATTTCCCAGGATTAAATTCCATCTGCAGGTGATCTATCCATCCGACCAACCTGTTTATATCCTCCTATAAGCTAACACCTTTCTCCTCACTGTCAGCCACCCAGAAAACCTTTAGATCTTACACAAAGTTATCTGTATAGATCACAAACACTTAAGGACCCAGCACTGATCCCAGTGGTGTGCTACTACACATGTGGCTCCAGTCACAAATCTTCAACCCCACACTCCTGTGCCCTATTATTAAGCTAATTTTGTATTCAACATGCCAAGTTATCCTTGATCCCATGAGCTTTCATCTTCTTTATCAGTTTCCCATGTGGGATCTTGTCAAAGACCTTGTTGAAATTCATGCAAATTATATTAACTTACCCTCATCCAAACACTTGATTACCTTCTCAAAAGATTCCACCAGATTTGTTAGGCTTATTCTCTTATGTAGTTGCCTTAAATAACTCTACACATTGCTGTAAGATTTATTTTAAGAGCAAAATGTTTAATTGTGGTTCAATGAAATTTATGAAATTTAATGTAGAAGTTGTGCAAACTAATAGCAAATTGAATTTTACACACAATATCAGTAAGATCCCATTTTATTATTGTTCACTGGATGTGTGTATTGTTGCCTAGTCCAACATTTGTTGGCTATCCCTTATTGCCCGGTAGAAGCACCTTCCAATGTGATAACACCCAAAGTGCTGTTAAGAAAGGTCCAAGATTTTGACCCAGTGACAGAGCAGGAATGACAGTATTGTTCTAAGTCAGGATGGTGTGTGATTTAGAAGGGAACTTGGAGGTGACGTGCTCGTGCTTGTGTGATCACCAACCTATGATGTGCTTTTCCGTTAAAATGAAAACACGGTTTAAAGTGTGGCAATATTTTTAGTTCAAAAGTTGATTCATTATTATCCACTTTAATGAATTAAAATTTGGATATTGAGAATGTTTTGCAGCTTTGTGAAACATATATTTAAAAGTCAATCACTGCAATGGACCTGCTAAATGTTCAAAGAGGTAGGATGTATTTGGATATAATGCAAGATGAGGCACTGAATACCTTACCTTTGCGAACCCCAGGCCTGACAATTCCAGAATTGTTGGCTGTTCTAAAACTCTGCACCTGCATCCTATCTGGCACTATGTAATTAACTTAGCATCCCTATCCTTCACTGACCTACATAAGATCTTGGTCCCTAAATGTCTTAAATTTAAAAATATTGTCCTCTTGTTTCAATCTATTTGTGAGTTGGCTCCTGTCTTTATTTGTTACATACTCATGATTTACTACGTCCAACTCCTTTTCAAATTTTCTGTTTTTCCTACTGTGGTCTTTGTGAATCTTCCTTTTTCTATTCCTCCTCATTGGCAATCATGCTATAAGCTGCTTACGTTCTACAGTCTGGAATTCCATTTTTGCGGTTTGAGCTTAGTCTCTTTCTTAGCCAATGTTAACTAAGAATATAAAGCTATCTCAATACAGATTCCTGAATATATATTCATAAAGCTTATCAATCTTTCTTTAAAACTATCATTAAAATCTATTATTTTGACAGTGCTACAGTGCTTCCCATCTTGAAGTCTCCTTTTTTGGCTCTGTGTCCATTTTCTTCTGAGTATGTTTCTCAAAAATATTCTAGAGTGTTATTCTATTGCAAAGGCTCTGTATAAATGTAAGCTATTTTATAAATATGTGCATAAAGTTGCAGAATAAAGGAGAATATGTAGAATGCACTTAAATTTGTTGGTCATAAGACCTCATCAGACCATTTTAATATGGATCTGCATTTCTGTGTCACAAACTGTATTTGAAATAATTTTAATTGATTAAATTTTGCAGCTGAACCTAAGATTTTTAATCTGTGCATTCATGTGTAATTTTTTTTTATATAAACTGTTTGCATCTTTTGTTACTATACACAAATGCCTAAGAGGATTATAGGTTCATTCCTGGAAATGAATTGTTATGATACATGTAGAAATGTAATCTGGATTAAGCATTTTGTATGTTTATGTAGGAAAAGCTATTCAAAGAAGCATGTGAAGGCTTTTGATGATTTTGGTGCAAATTATGCCTTCAGTGCAACAATGCTGCATACAATGTGGAAGCATAATTAAGTTTAACAACTATCTGAGAAGACATTTTTGCTTGATGTGGGTCAGAGGGCAACTCTGACGTACTCTCTGACATAGTACACACTCACTTGGCCAATGTATCCAAATTGCAGATAAACCAGCTAGCTGTTACTAGTATGAACAGGGATTTGCACCATTCCTGATGATCCCAAGATTTTAAAAAATCAAATATTTCTACAGTATGCTGTAGTGCTGTTCCCTTTTAAAAGTGATACTTGTTCTGCTTTTCAGCTGATGCTGTGAAAATTAAGATTTTCAGTGCATGACACAGAATACTGACTTGTGGTAGAAATGTAAAGCTTGATTTGGTCAGACAGATTAAAAATTTTACATTTTTCCAGCATTTCATTTTCTCCTTTTATGCTATAATCTTATTTGAGATTCATGCCAAGAATAATGTCCACTAGACAAGTCTGCAAGATAAAGAATTACACTATGGTCCCAAATATTTGCAGCTTGAGCTTAGTTTCTTTCTTTGCTTTACATTCTTAGTTACCATAGCCCATCTCAATACAGATTCCTGAATATATATTCATAAAGCTGACTTTAAAACCTACAAACTAGCACCAAAAACAAAGACTCTTGTAATGTTTCTAAAGTTTTTACTTGCTTTTGAGGATAGTTTTTGGTGTGATTTTCTTTGTGGCTGTGGATGCTCCGTTTGTGTTTACAGTATTAATTGTTTGCAATGGTTCCTTCTGTTGAAGTTAATTATTCAGAATGTGTTTGACAACGTGTCACCAAGTATGTCATACCTGCACTGTTGGGGTTGTGTATCAACACTAATTTGCTGTTCACTGATTTTATTACTTCACTGTTATAACAGTTACAAAGTGATAGCTTTGAAAAAGCTTAAAATTAATTGATAAGAGCTTATCATCAAGACTTAGTTGACAGGAATCGGATCTTTTCGTATATAGCTACCAAATGAATATCATAGGCATAATGAATAAAGTAAATTCAGACTAGTAATTGAAACTGGACAAAAGTCAGACTTCAAATAAGCAGCTATCAGATATTAAAAGCCATTCATCTGCAATTGCTTTATGTCCATATTTTCCATTATTTATTCTTGTCTCCCCTGTTTTAATGGAAACTGGCAATGTGAATATCTGATGATGTAATTTCAATATCTGCCATGGGGAGACGTTACTGTTATGGTAGTAGTTCATCATTACCTTGGCTAGTGTAGCCTCTGAAGACTTCTCTCTGATTAAGTATAACTCCTTCATCTGGCATTAATTTGTCTTATGTCCTCTCTCAAAATCAGTATGCGTTTGCCCGACTGATTGTTGAATAATGGTATGTATGGGCTCAAACCTTTACTTTTTGTGTGCAGCCTGCTCCTATCAGCACAGGAAATAATTACATAATGTGTTCATAGCATGGTACAGCATCCAGTCTCAATAATGTGTACAGAAATTGAGAGGTTTATGTCAGATTATTTCACACTGGCCTTTGATATTGTATGTTTTTGCCTCTTAATCAAACTGCAAGTGACCAAGGATGAGGGAAAAACCTGCTTAAATGACACCTCCCTGTCTCTGTCAATTATTCATTGCCATCATTATCTTTGGAGACGTTACAGCTAGCCCATCAAATGGCTTGAGTCACTTTATGGTAACAATTACAATCCATGAAGAAACAGAGGGAAGAAAGCCCTTGGTAAAAATTCATATTACTTACTGATAGAGAACCGAGTTGAATGTTTTTCGGCCTTTGCAAATATTCAGTAAGATGTTAACTAATTCAATGAGATAAATGAAACAAACAGCCTGTAATTCATAGGCGTATGGAGATCTAGAGGTGTTGAAATACATTAATTTAAAGTTAATTACATTGCTAACCTTACTCAAGTCTATTTGCAGCCTTCATATTTTGTACAGACTGAAGCCCTCTGAGAAATTGTTGTAAATGAACTGATGGATTTGCACAGACTTCAAAATGTGAAAGACATTCCTCTGAGCTTGGTAGCAAATTGTACTTTTCACAGTATGCTACTTAATGCACAATAAATTACTGGTTAGATTTCAAGAATTAGAATTCCATATGGATAGATGCAGTTTTACGGAGCAAGATTCTATTTGCTTTTTTAAAAGGGCATTGTCTCAGATGAATGATTTATCAATAGGATTAATGTAACAAACAACCTGAGGCTTTTTCTCTGTGTGGGTTACAGTGAGTGCTTTTAATAACCTGAACTAACGCATTAGAAACCTGTCAAAGCTGTTTGTTTAATTGTAAATTATACTTGAGGAGCGAGTGTTTCTGATCGGCATCAACAAAATGTTCACGCCAGTATACAGAGAGATACCTAAGGCATTGCAGCACAGATGGGAAGACATTAATTTCAATAACACTCTGTGCTGTGGGACATCTGTAGAAAGTAGAGTGGCCTTTTTGCAATATACTCAAATCGTCACAAATTCAGTTTTGAATTTTTAAGAAAACTTTATTGTCTGATATTAAAAGCTGGAAACTGGGAAATAATCTTCTTGGGCATTATTAAATCAAATCTAGCTCTTTGACATTTTTTAACTTCAGATGTAATCTGTCAAAAATAAAATTGTCTGAAATTTCTACAGAGATTGTTCAAGTCTTTTCGCTGTCACTCTGGATGAAGATTGATAAAATCTTTCACTGTATTTGTGGAGAGAGATTGGGAGGACCTCACTGAAATTTCAGAATATTACATTTAATTTGGATACGCTCATTCTGCATTCTTTAAGATGCTGCCTTTTTCCTGAGATATGATGTCATCCTCATGTGCCTTGTCACTGTCTGACCCTAGATGGTGAACTATTAAGTTTTAGATTAGATTAGATTCCCTACAGAATGGAAACAGGCCTTTAGGCCCAACAAGTCCACACCGACCCTTTGAAGAATAAACCACCCAGACCCATTCCCCTACGCTATATTTACCCCTAACTTGTCAATTTAGCATGGTCAATTCACCTGACCTACACATCTTTGGATTGTGGGAGGAAACTGAGCACCCGGAGGAAACCCACGCAGACACGGGGAGAAGGTACAAACTCCACACAGACAGTACCCGAGGCAGGAAATGAATCTGGGTCCCTGGTGCTGTGAGGCAGCAGTGCTAACCACTGAGCCACTGTGCCGCCCCAGTGTTTTAGAATGAGTTCATGTTGCGCCACTGAAAGATTATCTCAGTCCTGCCCTATAAATTTTACATGAACACATTGCCAGCAATAATGTGCAATATATGGCATCTCCATTTTTTTTAAGTTAATCTTCTGATCATTGAGTATGAAGTACTGGAAGATAAAGAAACTCACTAAATATCAAATTTTAGCCGTTCCTATATTAGAATTCAATGAGTACAGTGTCAACGTAGTTTCCCTGTAGGCTGGGAAAGAAAGAGTTTAGAATGGGTTGTAATTGAGCAGAAAATGTATTATTAGAGCTAGTTTTGGAATTGCTTTGTTGTAAGTCTCAGAATGGATCCACAGATTGTTCTTTCATCTCAAGCTTTTATTGACTAAGGTAGTTGGACAAAATAGAGAAATGAGGCTACAAATTTAAATCAAATCTTTAAACGTGGGCGGCATGGTGGCACAGTGGTTTGCACTGCTGCTTCACACCGCCAGAGACCTGGGTTCAATTCCTGCCTCAGGCAACCCTCTGTGTGGAGTTTGCACATTCTCCCCGTGTCTGCATGGGTTTCCTCCGGGTGCTCTGGTTTCCTCGCACAATCCAAAAATGTGCAGGTTAAGTGAATTGGCCATGCTAAATTGCCCGTAGTGTTAGGTGAAGGGATAAATGTAGGAGAATGGGTCTGGGTGCGTTACGCTTCGGCGGGTCGGTGTGGACTTTTTGGGCCAAAGGCCCTGTTTCCACACTGTAAGTAATCTAATCTAACTCAGCTTTGTTAGCTTTAGACTTGCCTCTTCTAATACACACTTAGCAGGACCCCTCTCCATTATCTTAATCTGAAACTTGGCAAAACTCTGATAATATAATATAGGACCTTGCTCCAAGTCCTATTCACACATCACCTTGCTGATTTATAGGGCTCCCGCTTGATTTTAAAATGTCAACTCATGCTTTGACAACCACCAGCTGTTTGGGATGTGTGTAATCCTGAATTCTGGCCTCCTGTACTTCTTGGATTTTCTTTTTTCCACTATTGGAGGGCATGCCTTTGGCTTTCTGAACTCTAAACTCCAGCATTCCTTCCTTAAATCTCTTCGCTGCACAACCTCTCCCTTTTCCTTTAAGGAATACCTTTAAACATTACCCCTTTGACCAAGTTTTTATACGCTATTTAGTTTGATAATTGCTCCAAAAGTACATCTTGAGACATATTGCTAAGTTAACTGTGTTATACACATGCAAGTTTTTTTCTTGTTTTGTTCCTTGCTTTCTGACATTCTCTTAAAACATAAAGGCCTCAACTACATTCTAAGATAGTACCTTTGCAATACTGTATAAGGTGGATTTCTGACTGTTGTGGAACCTTACCCTTTGGTGACATAGTTTTGAAATTCAGATGTTCTGTTACAAATGATTTGCAGTCATTAATGGTTAGTGGGCGGCACGGTGGCACAGTGGTTAGCACTGCTGCCTCACAGCGCCTGTAGACCCGGGTTCAATTCCCGACTCAGGCGACTGACTGTGTGGAGTTTGCACGTTCTCCCCGTGTCTGCGTGGGTTTCCTCCGGGTGCTCCGGTTTCCTCCCACAGTCCAAAGATGTGCGGGTCAGGTGAATTGGCCATGCTAAATTGCCCGTAGTGTTAGGTAAGGGGTAAATGTAGGGGTATGGGTGGGTTGCGCTTCGGCGGGTCGGTGTGGACTTGTTGGGCCGGAGGGCCTGTTTCCACACTGTAAGTCTAATCAAAAAAAAAGTCATGCATGGTGCATTCCTAATTTCCAATACGTAGTTGCTGTGCTGATGCTCCCCATTGATGCTATATATGCTACAAAGTTGGAAACTTAGCCCTTTATGGAAGAGATCATTTTTATTGATGCAACAAAAAGACCAATTTTCTTTTTTTTAATTTAAGGTAATCCTTGTCAGCTCATCAATGAATGATCGTGATCAGAGTCTCTTCGTGAGCACAGATGAGGGAGCCAACTTTCAAAAACAGCAGATTTTCTTCTCTCTCGAGACACTGGTTTTTCACCCCAAAGAGGAGGATAAGTTACTTGTGTACAGCAAGGAAGGCCGGGTAAGTGTGCACGTGCAATAAATAATTTGTGCTGTCGTGCGAAAACAATGCGAACTCTTACCGGGGGTTGCAAACCATCTGGGGTTATCCTGGAGTCTCCAGGACTCTGCTGCCAACATTTTAAAAAAATCTAGTCTTCTTTATACACTTTTGTTTATTGACTATCAAATACTGAGAATGAGGAAAATAGTTGTTTGGTAGTCAAGAAGTATCCAATTGGGAAATGAGAGTCTATTTCCACTTGGCGCAAGTAGGTAATCTGTGAGGATGGTGACCAATGGTGGGAAGCTGACGGTTAGGTAACCAAGGCAAAAGATTATGTGATGAAACCCAGAAATGTGTTCAACCAGAGTTGACAAACATAACTAGTACTGGGAACTCAATCTGAATTTAGAAAAGTGACAAATTTTCTCCACTACATAGCCATATACATACATATAGTACCTACATACAAGGTACTATAGCCTTTTGAGTCCCACTGCTGCATGGGATCTTAATATTTTTGCACTCCTGTTGCATTTGAAACTAACTCACAGGGATACTGGTTTGTATGTTGTGAAGTTATAGCCTAGTTCAGCATAGTTGACAGCCTTTTCTGCAAATTCTGCGTAATTATTGTCACTCAAGACAGCTTCTGTAGCAGCAGGTATCATAGGTTCATTTTGTACCAAAGACAAATGTGTTTACTTTCATTTCTCCTTAAGCTGTAAACAAACATCATTTTCTCAGCAGCAGATGTCATTTAGATTTGATGACATAGTCACGTCTTTGCACATTCTTCTCTTCACAGCAACACTTCTATTTTTCCTTTACACACTGGATAAGGCTTGTCACAATGTGCATTATAGAAACCTGAGTTGCCTGTTACTAATCCAGCAAAACACTCCAACACATTTCTCATAGTGATCATCAAAGCCCATTGTTTTGTGCGTGTGTTTTTGCGAGAGATAGGTTGGTCCTAAAAGAGGAAGGAGGATGAGGAGGGGGTTGTAGGAGAAGCCTTTTGACCCAAAGAGTTCGAGGAATGACTTTCTTTTTTGAACTGCCATGAGAAAGAGTGTTTGAGATATTTGCAGTTCAGTAGAAGCTTCAGTAGAGAAATCTACCAACTGCTGAAGCCATGACTTCAATCTCAGTGGAGGGCAAATTCAGCACTGCCAATGACTTTGAAGGTTATTTAAAGGTTGTTTGTGGCTATTTAAATTTGCTTCTTCCATGTTACTGGTGACATTAGCAATTTGTCACAGGTTGCCATTCACCATTGGGTGTGGAACACCATGAGGCTATCTATTCAGGCAGACCTAAACTAATGTTATTTTCCCTTGCCAGCGAGAAGCAGAAAGAAGAAACTTCCAACTTCATGAGGGTTTCCAGCTCACCCAGTTGCAGGGTTCCATTAACTGCCTGCACATGACAAGTCTTCCATGTATCAGAGCCAAGTGAGATTTTACTCACTCAAGCACCAGCTGATGTGAAACCCAGAGGCAGAACATCATAGGGCCACTGCCTGGCATTCTAGCAGCAGTCATGACAATACCTTCACTGTGTAAAAGTACATTTGGCGATCTGCATTTTAACCACATGACAAACCAAAGGCAACAAGGGGTATTCTGTGATAATATGACTCATTATTATCATTTGCAACACACGCGTGGCCACAAAACACATAGAATGAAATCCGTGCCATCAAAAAAAGAATGATAACTGAAACAACTGCACAAAAGCCAGTATCCAGCCACCACTAGTGCACAGTACACCGGCTGTAGCCAGGCAGCTTTAGACTAAGTTCCCTGAACTGAGGAGATTTTAAATCCCTTGGTTTTTTTTGGTTTTGTTTTGTCTTTTTTCCTCAACTGAGGAGATTCTAATTTCCTGGTTTTATTTTTTCCCTTCTACGAGTTTAATCCCCTGTTTATATTTTTTTTGCCCCTGTTTACATTGGTCTGCCAGGGCTTTCTTGATTGGCTAATGTTAACAAAGATCTCTAAGTCAACAAGATCCATCTGGTTCCCATCACTACAATAATTAATTGGTATGCTAAAACAATGATTCCAATGGCTGGAAGCCTGCAGAACTCAGTTAAGTGGATCCCATTATTCATGGTGATATGCTGTATAACCTCCCCGTTGTGAGGGGACAGTCCTTGTCAGTAACTGTAAAGTGAAATGCTGAAGCACAGGAGTACAAGGAGCAGAGAAGGAGGTGGCAACCTAAACAGACATTTTCCACCTGAGCCGTATATGAAGAATGCAATTGAGTGTGATGCTGCTAATTGTAACTCAGTTTTCCATTCACCCACAATCTCTTTCTCCTTGTCTTCCCTCAGCCAATGACCATCACATCATCCTGTTAGTCACAATGTAAAAATAAAAGACACTACAAAAAAAATTCTGAACCAAATTTGTAAATGAGGTTGTCCCATATTGCATGCAACATTCAATTGTCAACCTTATGCTTTCCATTAAACTTGTCTTCCATCAGCCTCAGCCTATTTTCAGTGTCCTCACATGCAGATATATTCATAAAGACTACATCTTCATTTTCATGTTTTTTTTAAAATTACTAACTCTCTTATTAGATGTTGTAACTGTGTCATCTTTTGTATTGTGTGGAACTTATTTTTGGTTTTAACAAAAACTGAAATTGCTGGAGAAACTCAGCAGGTCTGGCAGCGTCTGTGGAGAGACAATTAGAGTTGATGTTTCGAGTCCTGTGATTCTTCATCAGAACTGAAAATAGCTGGGGAAGAGTGGTACTTAGGCTGATGACTGGATGGACTGGGGATGTGAATAGAGAGAGAGAGAGAGAGAGAGAGAGCGAGAGTGAAAAAGGGATAGGCAAAACCAAGAGAACATGTTTAGACTTTCCTTCTTTGGAAAGATCTTTGTGATTAAAAATGTTAGGAAGTTTATACTCATGGGTTGCATGTCTCTGATAGTCAGAGATCTATGATTGGCGGGTTCTACTACAGCAGTGTAGGTAAAGATGTGATCTTTTTTGCTCTTTCAATCTCAAAAGTGTGTGTCGTACTTCTGAGGTAATACCTCCACACATTGCAATCGATGGTCTGTATTTCTCACTGCTAGTGGCCAACGTGGCACATAGAAAGGGACTCCTTCAGGGAGTTCTTGAAATGTTTGCATGGGTTCACTCTGATCTGTAAGCAATGTGACCTGGGGCAGGTGACTGTCGTAAATGCAGGCAGGGTGAGCACTGATGGAAGTGCTCTAAAAGATGCGCATGGCAGTGTTACAGGACCCATGACTTCCATCAATCCAGAAGAATATGTAACCTCCCCCCGAATGTCTTCAATTGCTTGTTGCAACATTTTTATTTCTCTATCTCAAGAAAATGGTGAATAATCAGAACACCTCTCTGCTTCGTGCCATTGGAACTACGAAAGGGATTCACAAGATTGCTGTTACATTTCACTTGCCCGTTCTGTTAGTTTTAATGAAATTGTTTAATGGCCAGGAACCTAGGTTTAAATCCAAATTTCTCAAAGATTGTCCAAAGATCATCTCAGCTCTCAATATCGAATACCTTGGCTGAGGTCTGTGGAAATTATGTACAGGCCTTTGTTTTGCTCCCAACAGTTTTCCTAAATTTGGATAAATAAAAGGACCACATCTAATTCTGCACTGGCTCTTCGGAACTCTGTCTTCCAAAATCATCCAAGGCTGTTCAGAACTGTTTTGCTAGGATCTTCCAGCTAACAGAAAGGAAGTTAATTCTATTGTAGTTGAAATAGTCTGACTTTTCTCCTTTGTTTTTCTATGAGGCAATGATAACAGAGCATGAAAATAGTTTGGAGCTTGGTATGTATGGCAGGGCTACTATGCTACAAAATTTTGTTTGGAATGCCATCGACACGAGGAGCTTTGTTTCTCTTCATCAGGCTGTTGTGGTCTCCACGTCCTCGAGAGTTGCCATGTCGGCAGTTCTTTATGACAGGTTGTTGTTTGAAGTGGTTGGTTGCAGGATCATGCACTGTGCACTTAGTACTGATGGGTAGCTCACAGTGTTCCAACCACAAGTCCCAGACTAACTCCTGATCTTCAGCATTCCACTGGCATTTTTTATTTGATGCTTTGAATCATATAGAGATTTTAGAGTTTTATAGAAGGTTGTTGTGTCACCAGTACAGATGAGATTTTTCCTGAAGTGTATCCACTTTAAAGGTTTGTCAGTTTAAGTTGATGATTGTTGCATGCTTGATGGTATTCTTTATCTCTTTCTGCTGCTTGAGCAAATGACATTGATGTACTGAAATTTTTATTGCCAGCAGATCTGGGATTTCCCTGTCATTTCCATCATACCATGCCTACCTTTTCTTAGGGCTGGATCCAGTGACCTCTTTGGAAGAGTCCAGTTCTTTAGTTGTGTTACTGGAGTCCATCTGAAGTGGAATCATTAGGATATCCTGGTTCGATCTGTAAGGTTGCTTGGTTTCTTTAGCAAGTAAGCTAGCTCAGTACTACAGACCGTGGACACATTTTACTAACATCTTCTCTGTCTTTTGAGGAGTAGCGAGAGTGGGAAAGAAGGAACCTGTGATTGGAGAAGGGGGAGCAATGAGCGTGGAAGAGACAGAAGCTGTGATTGATCTGTTTGTCTGTCTAACTGTTTCTGTCTCTTTCCTTCACTTACAGGGTTGGTCTTTCTCTGATTGGCCAATGTGATTGACTTTTTTTCAGGGTAAATCTGGGGAATATTGGGAATGGATTATGTCAATGGATTGACCGCCTCACCATGCTGGAAAGAATGCTATCCCACCTTTGTGTGAAGCCCCGTGGTGCTGGACTCCTGCACACTTCATATCGATTGCAATCTTTTTGCCAGCATCGTAATGAGCCACATATTTTGTTGGCCTTCTTTGTTACCCTTCTTCTATAACCTGGTCCATCAATGTCCTCATCTTCTCACATTCCCTCTATAGAAACATTTTTTTATTCATTCATGGAATGTGAGCTTCATAGGCAAACAAATTGTAGTTTTGCTAATGAGAAGGTAATGATAAACCTTTGCTGTCCCTCTGATATAAGTATATCGACAGTGCTGTTAGAGAGGGAGTTTCAAGATTTTGACCCAGTGACAATGAAGGAATAATGATACATTTGCAAGTCAGGATGGTATGTGATTTGGAGAGGAGTTGGCATGTGTGTTTTCATACATCTACTGACCTTGCTGTGTTAGATGATAGAGGTTGCAGGTTTGGAAGATAGTGTTGTAGGTGTCTTGGTGAGTTGCTGTAGTGCATCCTGTAGTTGGTGTGTGCTATGCACTAGTGCTGGAGCAGGCCAATGTTTAAGGTGTTCGATGGGCTGCCAATCAAGCTTGTAGTTTTGTCCTGGATAGTGTTTAACTCCTTGGGTTTTGTTATAGCTGCATCAACCTAGACAAATGGTGAGTATTCCATCACACTCCTGACTACTCAGACCCCTTGGTATCATAGTAGCCCACAAACCTACCAACACACTAAAACAGAAGCTAATGAACTTGAAAGACTCTATACAGACAACAAGCAAAACTAATGTCATTTACAAAATACTGTGCAAGGACTGTAACAAACACTACATTGGACAAACAGGCAGAAACCTAGCCACCAGGATACATGAACACCAACTAGCCACAAAAAGACATGACCTTCTCTCACTAGTATCCTCACATACGGTTGAGGAAGGGCACCACTTCGATTGGGACAATACATCCATCCTAGGACAAGCCAAACAAAGACACGCATGAGAATTCCTAGAAGCATGGCATTCCAACCAGAACACTATCGACAAACACATCAAGTTAGACCCCATCCACCACCCCCTGGAAAAAAAAAGGAAGTGACTTCACCACAGGAAATTACATCACCAACCCAAAGAAATAAATAGAAAGCATTGTTTTACCCGGAGGCCCACTGAAGATGTTACCTAGTGGGGTGATGAAACGTCTGGAAATGAACCTTCTAGCCCAGCGAGCAAACCTATATTCATAACCTCAACCTGAGCTACAAACCACTAGTTGGTCAAAGGCCTTACGGGAGTTGGGAAGTGAGTCATTTCCACTGACTTCCCAGTCTTTATTTTTAGGCACATCATTTGTATGGCTGATCCAGTTAGTGTCTAGAATATTAATGGTGGGTTATTTGACAATTATATTACTATTGGATGTCCAGAACATTCAACATGTGAGCATGAACTGCTTCACTCTCTCAGAAATTGCAATTAGAACTGAAGACTGTACAAACTGCCCCATTTCTGGCCTCATGATGAAGAATGCTTATTTAAGCAACTAAAAATGGCTCAGACTGGAACACTATCCTGAGGAATGCCTGTGCCTGAAATGTATGGCCTCCAACAATCCATAGCCTTTTCCTTTGTGCTGAATATAACTCCCATCAAAGGAAAGATTCTCACCTCACCTTGTCTTACCAACCCAATTTCTCCTCTTCATTATGTTTTCCTGTTTGGTTGACATTTTTTAACTTATCATTCATAGCTCACTTTTCCAGTATTAAAAACAAATGAAAAAATACATTTAAGCTTGCCATCTTTCTTGTTCTTCACCATGTTCTTTTTTTGGAAGGAAACAAACTAATAAACGAAAACTATTGCTGCAAAAATCAGGCCTGCAAATCAGTCTTGTCTGAAGCAACCACTTGATATTGAAAGTACCAACATTCATTTGTGCTATTTAAAGATTTAAGTTACCAGATGCTATCAGAGGATGAAGACACACCATCGAGAATGTATTTTTTGTACCGAAAGTGGGAATGCTAATTCTGTGAAAGTAATTCTGGGTGATTCACTAAAACCGTGCATCAATGAGGATTGTATTCAGGGAAATAGTGTGCGCATTTCGGTCATTTCCTCCAGATACGTTCCCATGCATTCAGGATCACAGAATAAGCCCAAATTTACTACCATCTGTACTATTCACCATCTGAGTTGAACTTTGTCACTGATACTGTGGAATATGGCAAATGTGACACCAGTGATAACACCAGCTGCTTTTCCTCATCTGATAAAGAAGCTTTCAGTATTTTCTTTGGAAGGCTCTATGTTGACAAGCATGTAGATTAAAGACTGAAGCTAATGACAAAGAGGAGCTCTCAGGTGTCAAAGGACCTATTAGTGTCATTTATCAGTAAGTAATCTACAGTACTAACTTGTATTATTATGCAGCTATTCTGTTGAAACCAGATAATATAAGCATTTTTCTTTTTCTCTAGTTATATTTTTCTACTGATCTTGGCAAGAATTGGGAGTTACTGCAGGAACGAGTAACAAAGGAGCGATTTTATTGGTAAGATTTGTATTATTTATTTGGAGGTATAATTTCCACCATTGTTGTGTAAAGACATTGAATGTTCTGAAACATAGCACTCTATACGGTATCCAAGCAGTCTAATGAAAGCAATTGTTTCTTTGTACCCAAAATCTTGAAATTTTATTTCAGTGTAGGCTTTGCCAACAAGTTTCGTAATTGATAATGAATACGCTAAACTGAAATTTAACTTGGACTTCAAAGCAAAAGATGCAAAAGCATTTTTGCTTAAGTCACAGGGTTCAGTCATAGAAGTCTGCCATCTGTTGTTGGTGATTGTGCAGACTGGTGGAATGAAATAATGAGTGGTCCTCATGGCCAAATGGCCTGGTTTCACAAGTTTATTGACTGTGAAAATCTATGCATTTTCTTGGGTAATATTACAACAATTTGGGAAGTGTGGCAGATTGGATTGTGAAAAGCTTTGTCTTGCGAGCAATACAGGCAGATCATATAGTTAAGTAGCAAAGGTAAGTAAATAATAGGTAAACAACAGCAAAAACAAAAACACAGATACAGGCGAATGTTATGAGTTTGTGAGTTTTTTCAGTATTTGAACAACAGTAGGGTAGAAATTGTTTCAAAACCAGCTGGTGTATGTGTTCAAGCTTCTGTAGCTTCTCCCCAAAGGTAGAGATTGTAGGAAAACATTGCCGGGATGGAATGGATAATGAAGTGAAGTCCAGTTATGAACTCTGCATCCAGTTTCCACTTTCTTGTCTGGGTCCTCCCAAAATATCAAGGGAAGTTTACAACATGAAAGGGCTAGGATATAGTGAGAACTGCAGATGTTAGAGGTCAGAATCGCGAGTCTTTTCCAGTGCTCCACTCTCGAACATGAAGGAGCTCACATGAAAGAAGATCCTTTGCAAATCCTAGGCCAATGTTAATGTAAACAGTTTGTAATTAGGTGAAGGAGATTTACCAGATATGCAAGGGAATCATTTTATCCACATAAGGATTAAGAACTATCATAGGTCCTTGAAGAAATATTATGAAAAATGTTTTGTTCTGACACTTCTCAGATTTGTCATGATTTAAATGTCAAATTATAGACATTGTGCGTTCCTCCCAGTCTGCTTCACACTGATACTGACACTGCACACTCCTCCCAGTCTGTTTCATAGTGATACTGACACTGCACACTCCTCCCAGTCTGTTACACAGTGATACTGACACTGCACACTCCTCTCAGTCTGTTACACGGTGATACTGACACTGCACACTCCTCCCAGTCTGTTACACGGTGATACTGACACTGCACACTCCTCCCAGTCTGTTACAAGGTGATACTGACACTGCACACTCCTCCCAATCTGTTACATGGTGATACTGACACTGCACACTCCTCCCAGTCTGCATCACACTGATACTGACACTGCACACTCCTCCCAGTCTGTTTCATAGTGATACTGACACTGCACACTCCTCCCAGTCTGTTACACAGTGATACTGACACTGTACACTCCTCCCAGTCTGTTACAAGGTGATACTGACACTGCACACTCCTCCCAGTCTGTTACAAGGTGATACTGACACTGCACACTCCTCCCAGTCTGTTACACAGTGATACTGACACTGCACACTTCTCCCAGTCTGCTTCACACTGATACTGACACTGCACACTCCTCCCAGTCTGTTTCATAGTGATACTGACACTGCACACTCCTCCCAGTCTGTTACACAGTGATACTGACACTGTACACTCCTCCCAGTCTGTTACAAGGTGATACTGACACTGCACACTCCTCCCAGTCTGTTACAAGGTGATACTGACACTGCACACTCCTCCCAATCTGTTACAAGGTGATACTGACACTGCACACTCCTCCCAGTCTGCTTCACACTGATACTAACACTGCACACTCCTCCCAGTCTGTTTCATAGTGATACTGACACTGCACACTCCTCCCAGTCTGTTACACAATGATACTGACACTGCACACTCCTCCCAGTCTGTTACAAGGTGATACTGACACTGCACACTCCTCCCAGTCTGTTACAGTGATACTGACACTGCACACTCCTCCCAATCTGTTACAAGGTGATACTGACACTGCACACTCCTCCCAGTCTGTTACACAGTGATACTGACACTGCACACTCCTCCCAGTCTGTTACAAGGTGATACTGACACTGCACACTCCTCCCAATCTGTTACAAGGTGATACTGACACTGCACACTCCTCCCAGTCTGCATCACACTGATACTGACACTGCACACTCCTCCCAATCTGTTACAAGGTGATACTGACACTGCACACTCCTCCCAGTCTGTTTCACAGTGATACTGACACTGCACACTCCACCCAGTCTGCTTCACAGTGATACTAACACTGCACACTCCACCCAGTCTGCTTCACAGTGATACTGACACTGCATACTCCTCCCAGTCTGTTTCATAGTGATACTGACACTGCACACTCCTCCCAGTCTGTTACACGGTGATACTGACACTGCATACTCCTCCCAGTCTGTTACACAGTGATACTGACACTGCATACTCCTCCCAGTCTGTTACACAGTGCTACTGTAACTGCACACTCCTCCCAGTCTGTTACACAGTGCTACTGACACTGCATACTCCTCCCAGTCTGTTACACAGTGATACTGACACTGCACACTCCTCCCAGTCTGTTACAAGGTGATACTGACACTGCACACTCCTCCCAGTCTGTTACAGTGATACTGACACTGCACACTCCTCCCAATCTGTTACAAGGTGATACTGACACTGCACACTCCTCCCAGTCTGTTACACAGTGATACTGACACTGCACACTCCTCCCAGTCTGTTACAAGGTGATACTGACACTGCACACTCCTCCCAATCTGTTACAAGGTGATACTGACACTGCACACTCCTCCCAGTCTGCTTCACACTGATACTAACACTGCACACTCCTCCCAGTCTGTTTCATAGAGATACTGACACTGCACACTCCTCCCAGTCTGTTACACAATGATACTGACACTGCACACTCCTCCCAGTCTGTTACAAGGTGATACTGACACTGCACACTCCTCCCAGTCTGTTACAGTGATACTGACACTGCACACTCCTCCCAATCTGTTACAAGGTGATACTGACACTGCACACTCCTCCCAGTCTGTTACACAGTGATACTGACACTGCACACTCCTCCCAGTCTGTTACAAGGTGATACTGACACTGCACACTCCTCCCAATCTGTTACAAGGTGATACTGACACTGCACACTCCTCCCAGTCTGCATCACACTGATACTGACACTGCACACTCCTCCCAATCTGTTACAAGGTGATACTGACACTGCACACTCCTCCCAGTCTGTTTCACAGTGATACTGACACTGCACACTCCACCCAGTCTGCTTCACAGTGATACTAACACTGCACACTCCACCCAGTCTGCTTCACAGTGATACTGACACTGCATACTCCTCCCAGTCTGTTTCATAGTGATACTGACACTGCACACTCCTCCCAGTCTGTTACACGGTGATACTGACACTGCATACTCCTCCCAGTCTGTTACACAGTGATACTGACACTGCATACTCCTCCCAGTCTGTTACACAGTGCTACTGTAACTGCACACTCCTCCCAGTCTGTTACACAGTGCTACTGACACTGCATACTCCTCCCAGTCTGTTACACAGTGATACTGACATTGCACACTCCTCCCAGTCTGTTACACAGTGATACTGACACTGCACACTCCTCTCAGTCTGCTTTACAGTGATACTGACACTGCACACTCCTCCCAGTCTGTTACACAGTGATAATAACACTGCACACTCCTCCCAGTCTGTTACACAGTCTATTACACAGTGATACAGACACTGCACACTCCTCCCAGTCTGTTACACAGTGATACTGACACTGCACACTCCTCCCAGTTTGTTACACAGTGATACTGACACTGCACACTCCTCCCAGTCTGTAACAAGTGACACTGACACTGCACACTCCTCCCAGTCTGTTACATGGTGGGACTGACACTGCACAGTCCTGCCAGTCTGTTTCACAGTGATACTGACACTGCACACTCCTCCCAGTCTGTTACACGGTGATACTGACACTGCACATTCCTCCCAGTCTGTTACACAGTGATACTGACACTGCACACTCCTCCCAGTCTGTAACAAGTGACACTGACACTGCACATTCCTAGACTACTTCTCAACCATGTCGACTTGCTGCATGGTTGTCCTCCTCCAGTTGTTTAAAATTTGAACACATTTGTAAGAGCAGTGTCCATTGACTTTCCATCCAAATGCTTGGGAGAGCATCAGAGGAAATTTGAGAGTGTTTATAATTTCACAAACATTTCAACTTCTGTTGTTTGAAAATCTCTCATTCCATTGTATGATGGTGTTGCAATAGGAGAGTTGAATCCAGTGCACCTTTTTTGGATCACCTGTGAATGAACTAAGCAATAGCATTAGCAGTGCCATAGCTTTATCCCTGATCTCAAAGTGCATTTTAAGAAAACTGTTCTGAAACTGTATGAGGTCATGATGCGTACATATTTACTTTGGAATATTTGACATAGATCATTAAGGGATATGTTGATATGTTTTCTCACATTTCAGGACTACATAGAAAACAAAACCATAACCAAACATGTACAAACCCGAATTTAAACAAATAAAATGGATAGAATATGGATGAATTTTATATTAGATATCACAAAATTAATTTTGAGAAACTTTAGATGCTTGTGGCAAAATGGATTGTTACCTGTGTTAATTTTTAAATAGAAAATTATTGTCATAGCAGATAGATATCCATCAGTTTGAGTTTGATGGTTTCTGTTGTTGTCTGGTGAATTGGAGGGTTGGAATGACTTACAAATGCAGACATCTTAGAGTATTACTGAGAGATAGCTGTTTTACCCCATTAGACAGCTGGCTGGTTGAGGTGTTCTATTTAACCCACACAGTGGGGCACTTATTCTTTTAGACCTGTGGAGGTCTCCTGGTCACACATCAAGATTTTCTACAGACTACTTTCAAATAAAGGGTGTTGCTGTTTTTAACAACAGACCTCTAATAGACATCTTAAATGGGGAAGACTTTCATCTTATAGACTCAGACTCATAATGGTAATCCTTAGAGATAAGCACTGAGGTAGTCAACATGCAACTCTACATTACCAGTTCTATTACAGAGTTATTTAAAGTTTGTTGCCAGTTTTTCAAGTGAAATCTGACTGATTCTTATGCCATAGTTGTGGTGAACAGCTATATTCAGAGACATGAAAAGTTGCATCATTCTCACTCAGCATTTTGGGGAGTGGGGGGAAAGTATATCTGTGTCACAACTGTCTGCTGTTTGTTCACTTAGTTCATGCAATTAGTACCATTTGTTTGTTCCACGCATGTGACTCAGTCAGTAACAGTGCTAATCCTCCCCATCATATGTAAAGAGAGAAGTATTCATGTGATTTCACTCTAGGTTGTAATAGGAAGTAGGTAAGTCATAACTCTTGTGTCAATTTTAGTGTTTGGAGTTAATATTTGACAGTAGAAAATGGGATAAGTTCATTTGAAGTACTTTTAAAGTCTGGCACTTTTAAAAGGTTAAGATTATGTTGCTTTGAAAATTTAACAGCTGACAGTTAAAGAAGGTGATACCCATTTCGTTTAATGGAATTAGAATAGAAGAGATGGAGCTGCAAAGTCAGCTGGAGACTTACTCAGTTGGAGATGTGATATCTGGAAATCTTGCATTTAGAGCTAAATTTGGTTTCATGCATTACATTGACCCCAAATGTCATGCTAAGGAACCTGGAGCAGACTATATTGTCACGGATATGGTAACAGCTTAATCACATTTTTTTTATTTCAGTTTATCTTCGGGTATGTTTAGTTGCAGTTTAGAATTGGCAGGGTTCTGAAGCAGATGTGGTTAGGCAGCACACATTCTTCTGTAAGCAGACTCCAAGCAATTAGAACCGGAACAGTCCATGAAAGCTGTTGATAGTTCAGTGCACCTCACTACATCAGAGCAGACTCCATAGATCATATGGATAACTTTTGCTCATATATCCTATAATCTTACACAACTGACCGTAAATGTGATGGGACCCCACAGTAGCAGCTGAGAAATACTTGAGCTCAGGGGTAGTTGCTGCCTCGTGAAGGTAGCTATCTGTAAAAAAGCTATTGAGCAGATTATAAAATACAGTCTGTGGAGTCTGGAATTTGAACTGTCTGGACATAAACAGTAATTGAAGCAGTCTGTAAAGGAGCAGCTCCAAGTCTGAGCACAATGGGATCTTGATCAGATGGAGAAAGTGAGGTCTGCAGATGCTGGAGATCAGAGCTAACAATGTGTTGCTGGAAAAGCGCAGCAGGTCAGGTAGCATCCAAGGAACAGGAAATTCGACGTTTCGGGCATAAGCCCTTTCCTGATTAAGGGCTTATGCCCGAAACGTCGAATTTCCTGTTCCTTGGATGCTGCCTGACCTGCTGCGCTTTTCCAGCAACACATTTTCAGCTCTTGATCAGATGGGCCAATGAGCTGAGAAGTGGCAAATGGAGTTTACTTTAGATAAATGTGAGGTACTGCATTTTGGAAAAGCAAATCAGGCAGGACTTATATATTTAATGGTAAAATCCTAGGGAGTGTTGCTGAACAAAGAGACCTTAGAGGGCAGGTTCATAGTTCCTTGAAAATGGAGTTGCAGGCAGATAGGATAGTGAAGAAGGCATTTGATATGCTTGTCTTTATTGGTCAGTGATTGAGTATAGGCGTTGGAAGGTCATGTTGCGTCTGTACAGGACATTGGTGAGGCCACTTTTGGAATACTGAGTGCACTTCTGTCTCCCTCCTATAGAATGGATGTTGTGAAATTTGAAAAAGTTCTGAAAAGATTTACAGGATATTGCCAGGTTTGAAGGGTCTGAAATAGGCTGGGATTATATTCCCTGGAGTGTTAGAGGCTGAGGAGTGACCTTGTAGAGGTTTATAAAATCATGAGGGGCATGGATCAGGTAAATAGACAAGGTCTTTTCCCATGGGTAGGGAAGACTAAAACTAGAGGGCATAGGTTTAATGTGAGAGGGGAAAGATCTAAAAGGGACCTAAAGGGCAACTTTTCCAAGCAGAGGGTGGAATGAGCTGCCAGAGGAAATGGAGGAGGTTGGTACAATTATAATGTTTTAAAAAGGATTTGGATGGGTATATGAACAGGAAGAATTCAGAGGCAAATGCTGGTAAATGGGGCTAGATTTATATAGAGTATCTGATCGGCATGGACGAGTTGGACAGAAGGGTTTGTTTCCATGCTGTAAATCTCTATGACTCTTGGTTGTTTTGAGAGATAGGTCCATGGCTTAAAGCTGTTAATGAGCCACACACCTTTTGGCAGGTCAAATTTTCAAGGCCTTGGGAAACTCAGCAGCTGAACAGAGATAAGGAGGAACAGATTCCTGGGTTTGTTCAGGGTTGTTTGTGATTTCCATCTTCTTTCCTCAATCACTTCAAACCTGCAACCCATAATGAGCGACATGGTGGCTCAATGGTTAGCACTACTGTCCCACAGCACTAGGGTTCCAGGTTCGATTCCCGCCTCGGGCAACTGTCTGTGTGGAGTTTGCACGTTCTCCCCGTGTCTGTGTGGGTTTCCTCCGGGTGCTCCAGTTTCCTCCCACAATCACAAAGATGTGCAGGTTAGGTGAATTGGCCATGCTAAATTGACCATAGTGTTCAGGGGTGTGTAGGTTAGGTGAATTAGTCAGGATAAATATAGAGTAGGGGAATGGGTCTGGGTGAGCTACTCTTCGGAGGGTCAGTATGAACTTATTGGGCCAAAGGGCCTGTTTCCATACTGTAGGAATTCTAATTCTAATTCTCATCAGTATCAAACTGTTTATTTTAGTCCGTCAGCAATTAAGTAGTGAGTGGGTCCCAGATAATGGTGAAAGGAATGTGTGCACCATATTGTAATAATCAAGCTGTTGATCTGTAAATCTCTTCAGGAATTTGAAGAATTTGATATAAAACACATGAAGGATTCTGGAATGGCCTTATTGAATCCTTTGTTCTTTTAAGTTAGAAACATAAAAATATGGAAAATAACCACAGGAATAGGCCATTTGGCCCTTTAGGCCCACTGTATCATTCAATGTGATCATAACTGATCATTCAATTCAATATCCTGTTCCCACTTTCATCCCCCATACCCTCCGATCCCTTTAGCCTTAAGAAATATATTCATCTCCTTCTTAAAAGCTTTCACATATATAAAGTGTACAGTCAGGTGGATTGGCGTGCTAAATTGCCCATAGTAATCAGGGATGTGCTAGGTGGATTAGCCATGGGAAATGCAGGTTTAAGAGATACGGTAGGAGGATGGCCCTGGGGTGGATGCTTTTTGGAGAGTCAGTGCCTACTTGATGGGCTGAATGTCCTTTATCTGTACTGTAGAGTTTTAATAATTCTATATGTAATGTTAAATATTATGGAGGCTATCATAAAATAGTTTTGTTATTGGTCACTCTTCAATTTGGAGATTGTCTTTTCTGTTTCAGTTTTCGCTTTAGCGCTTCTACTGAAGATCATTTCCCACCTTCACTAGAACCCAGGTGGACAAATACTTGCTGTAAAAAAACAGACTGCTGTTTTTATTTAATCCCAATTCTTGATGTACAAAATCTGACATCAGAGGTATATGGATGGATAGGGAAGACTTGAAAGAGTGGGTGGCTATTAGACTGGTCAGGTGAGAAAAATAGGAATGAAGATCTTAAGGAGATCTCATGGACTACTGCATAAATCAGGCAATGTTATGGAAAGGGATTGGGAGATAGTTAAGGAGAACATATCAGAAATTCATTGGTGAATGGAGAAATAAATAATTTGAACAATTTTCCATATTTATCGTTGTCACATACTTTTCAGCTACTGAGTATGACAGTCTGCAACTCTTCCATTAGATTTGTGACCATTGGCATTATTGTGCCACCCATTTCTGCCAGACGTCAAATACCCCAGAGAACTGGCAGTGTCCCATTTCCAAACTGCTTCTGATAAAATCAGAGGAAACTGTTTGAGACAGATTGGGATCAAGTTAGATATTTTAAATTCTAATACCTCTTCTGGCTATCTCGAGGAGGTCTAAAATTCCTCCCATTTCCCTTTCTAAAATAAATGTATACTAAGTTCAGCATTTCTTGCTTACCTCCAGCAGAAATCCTTAATAGCCTGACTGAGATTAGGAATTTACCATATAATATTGACCAGTAAAATACCGATTTCAGTAATTATTAATGAATTGATTTTTCTAAATAAGCACCGAACTCTCTATGGCAATAATCAGCTTCTTTTACTTACGGACTCTGTAGAATATTTTATCAAAAGTAACAAATTACCTCAAAATAAAACTTTAAAGTATGATTGCTACAATGTGCTTACAGGAGGCCATCTAGCGTTCAGTTAATAAGATATAAGTGTCATCTCGAGTGTTTATTAGGAACTGAGCTATATTGTGACAGATAACATCCAACAGTTAAATGATAATCGCTGAATGTAAAATATGCATGATTTCCGCTAATGATGTGTAAATCATAAGGTGTAAGAAACATATTTCTTCAGCATAATGTGCAAAATACTAGGTTTTACTTTGTTTTAAGTTTCTGTCTGCCTGAAAGACACAATATTTGTCAGATTAATACAGCATTGTTGGAAAAATTGAAAAGCACATACAACCTTGAATTATTTAACTTAAATTGATCTATTTTCAGAAAGGTAATAACTAGTTTAAAATAAACAGGTTGCTTTTATTTTGTGTAGATGAATTTGGTATAAACGTGTATGTCCAAATGATAAATCATTGACGACATTTTCAGCTTATTTAGAGTAATTGATTATACATAATCTAAACTACTGTCTTTCTCTGCGAGTAGTTGCTAGCATCTCAAACATTTAATGCATTTGTCTAATAAATTAAGATTGTGTTTATTTTTTCTTTTAAAAATCACAATTTCTTTCTAATGTCATAAGTGATTTTAAGTGTAAACATCTATAGAGGTAGCAAGAGCAGTTGAAGAGAATGAAATACCAGTATTTCTTTTAATAGCTTGGATCCCTGACATGAGTAGGGAATAAATATTAATGGTTATTTCTTGTTCCAGGGCTGTGACAGGAGTTGACAGTGACCCTGATTTAGTTCACATGGAAATTCAGGACAAGAGTGGAGGTAAAGATTAGATAATCACCCTGGGCATGCTGTCAGGACATATCTGCATGTTGTACACTGACCCAGTGATGTGTTGCATTAAATACTGTTCTTAGGAAGTCATTCTTAATGACCTAAGGATCATTGAACTTGAAACATCAACTGTGTTTCTTTCTCCACAGATTCTGCCAGACCAGCTAATTTCTCCAGTATTTTCTATTTCTGCTTTTAACTATGATCTGTTTTTAGTATTACCCAACAAATCATTAATATAATGTACATTACACAACTGAGTTTTCCTAGTACTTTCTGCTTTTATTTCAGATCTCCAGCATCCATGTTATTTTGCATTTATCATAGTTACAAGTAATGAGCCATAAATATGTGCTTGAATTGAATCAATAATCCATTCAATTTAAATTTGCTGTGAGTACAAAGTTGAAAATAGCAAAGTTTATATTTTTTTTAACTGAGAAATTCAATTTTATTGGTGAGCCTCAAAATTATACAGCATAAATATTAGAGTTCAAATATTATAGATAGAAAATCAACTTGATGGGTGAAATGGCATTCTCTTATATCACAATGTCTCCAGCAGCTTAATGTATTTGAATAAGAATATACTTCACACTATTTTAATAAAGCTATTTCATTATTGTGTGTATGTTAATTTTAATTCAGCTCCATTTCAAAATGTTTTTGGTTTCATTGGCTATGTCCAGTATAATGTTTTGTAAAACATAACTTTCTGGAACAAGTTTTTTTTAAAATTTGGACTACCAGTAATCTCCAGGCTCTCTACCTCTATTCTCACAATTTCCCCAAACGCTGGAAAATGTTCAGTGGAGATGACAGAAGTCTTTCCCACTGGTTATACAGCTAGTGAAAGTCCTAGCATATCCTTTTGGGAATGCCTGCCTCACTAAAAACTCATCCAGAACTTAACTTGGAAGCAGCTGGCCTTTGCTTGGATCATGGATGAGGAGGGTAAGCCTCTTGCCTGCTAAGACATTCTGCCCAGTCAGAGGCAGCAACACTTCATTGTTTGATGCTGCTAGTTCTGCAACTCTCCAAGGCTCAGTATCAACAAGCTTAGATAATTGGGATGGGGTTTGTGGGAGAGGAAAGTTCCAAAAAGGGATTAGTTCATTATGTTTTCATGTCTGGGCTAGCCTTCAGGCTTATTCGTAAAATGTTACACTATTTATTCTACTTCATATGAAATGTGATCGTACATGGTAAACTTAGAGCAGGCTCTGTCTTATGGTTAACATTAAGCTAATTTCTTCACTGTTTGTCTCCATCTATTTTCTGAGTTTCGCTTCAAGAGTTTTACTCTGGTGTGTTTTGCAGAGTTGTAACTCCATCCACATGAGATAGTCATACAATGATGTGTCACTTTGTGATATCACAGCAAGGTGGCTATAGGTCCAAATGTACTATGCGAAATGGTATGACGTGATTCTCAGCAGCATCTAACTGGCTGCTTCTTGATCAGGTACTGGGTGCATTTCAAAGGGTTCTCATCTATCCTCCTACCCTCCCCCCCCCATCCCTATTACCTCTCACCAAGCAAATGTGCTAGGACTTTCATTTTGTGCTTCTTACATGGTGACTGCCATGTCCACTTGGGGCAGCATAAGGACCTTAAATAGACACTGCTTGCCTGCCTCGGGACCTCAGTTGGATAGAGACAGCATTCATTGGCTTTCCTGCCACAGCCATAATTGGGGCAGTGGTGGGAAGACCTAGGAGGCCCATCCATTATCTTTCTGCCTGTTTAAATGACCCTGCCACATTAAATTCTGCCCATTGGATTTCTAGTCTCACTCACATCTCTAGATATTGCAAAATGCAGAGCGACAAGAAAAAAAGATAATCAGTGATAAAATATCAGAGCCCTGCCTGTATTTACAAATGTCTGGTCAAGGACGAAAAGAAGCACCTCAGGAAGTGCTTGCTAGTCTTCAGTCATGGTGAGGCACTGGTGGATACATAGGAGGATTTAATGCTGCATGAAAAAAGTAACCTTAAAGGGAATTTGTAAAAAGAAAACAAGTATAAAAGTCTAGCAATAAAGACTGTATGATGTAACTGTCATTTATGACAATCTTATGTTCAACTTAATACCGTCATGAACAGACACAAACAGAGAAACAAAAATAGTTCACTAGGGGCTTTCCTGAGTTCCACTTAAAGTGAATATTCTATAAGAAGCAAATATAAGCATTTGCCACTGTCAGTACTGGCCACCATTGTAATCCTGAATTGTTTGCTATCTTATGCTAGCATTACTGGCTTGCTAACCTATTCACACGGATCCCAATATTCTTGTAAAATCCATTCCCAAAAATAAAAGCAAATATTTGAGTTTTAAACAACTGAACATAGAGTGTATAGTGCAGGCATGTCTTTATATTGTTTGAGTGGTGTTCACCCACATTGTTCATTCTGTTACAGCAGTCCACTAGAAGTTGTTTGATTCTGTACAGGATCACATAAAAGAAAACATTAGTCACTAAAAGCACGCTCCACTGTTTGGAGACTTGACTAGTGAACTGTTACTTAACACTACTGAGATGAAGTTTTAACTACTTTGTTGCTTTAAACAACTCGGCAACAGTATTTTCTACTTGGGGATTGCTGAGGAATGTAGCCTCATGCTGATTAAAATGACCCAAATTGCATTGAGGTTAAAACTAAAAGTACATCCTTTTGAGGTAATTATGGTTGGCAGTTGTTTTGATTTGGCTATTAGCATTTTTATTAACTATAGCTACTTCTGAAAAGCAATGGATTTGATGATTAGCTATTACATAAATGATGAATATTGTTATATTTGTAATTATTGGAGAGAAAAGCCAAGTGGTGCCTTTTAGGGTAATTGCAATGAGCAGATTATTTTGTGTAGATGGAGAACAAATATTATTAGTCTGGGCAAGTGAAAATGATTAATGCATTGCAGTGTTTGTAAGATGTTTGGGCGCTTATGCATGCTGGAAATCTGCATCTATAATACACCTTTCAAGATTCAGTCAGCAAAGCTGCCACATGACAGATTTGCTTCTGGGTGCACATACACTGCCAATGAAATATTGCACTGCTATTTCTCTGTCATAAAGTTACAATTTCCATTAACCATAAGTCATTTGTGACAATGTTGTCATCTGTGATCCCTTTATATGAAAAGTAAGAAGTCTACGACCGTGTGCCTGGGATTTTAGGTTAGCTAACAGGATAATGCAAACTGTGAAATGCATGATCCTGTTTCATCTCATTACAAGAGTCATTTTTACTTGGTCATTTCTGTTTGGAAATGGTTATTAAGTCTCTGTGTTATGTGCAAGAAAAATATCTACCATAAGTATAATCTGTGATCAATCAGAATATTTCTCACTAAGTACAAGGTCACTTCTCTGTTTCCTGAAGCACAAAGGGGAAACAAGGTGCTAAAAACCATCAGTCCTTTGGCCACATATATTGAGGTAATCTGAGCTAAGGGCTTTGAAGCAGAATTGAGAAATATTTTGTTCTCTTGCTGCTTTGCACAGCAGGTTTTCAGTTTGATAGCAACAGGCATGTTTTTTTTCTGCAGTGATTATTTATTGAGAGGTACTGATCTTTTTTTCTCACAGGCTTTCTTTATGTCACCTGCCACCTTGAAAACTGCACTGAGAAAGCACTGAAAGCTCATTTCTCTGGAAATATAGATCAGAATTCGTTGCTTGTCAATGATGACTACATTTTCATTCAGGTAATTAATTCACATAATAATTCATTTCCCAAGACTTATTTGTACACAGAATCCATTATAAAGGAGATAAATAGGCAGCAATTACAACAGACTGGGTGAGCGGCCTTTACTTGTAGCCGAAATAAAATTTAATTGTGGTGACGTTCACCTTTAGGTAAATTGATTATTGCAGTAAATACAGAGTTTAATAAACAGATGCATATTGTTCTGTGGACAGATCAATTCCTCAGAGATCAGGGTTGCACAGCTTTGAACTCCCCTGAGATCAGCAGTGTGCAACATTAGGTTTCTTTTAAGTAACCAGGATCTGAACCCAGTGGAGGAGTCTTTCAAATACTGGTTTTCAATAAAATCCATAAAAAAGCCAAAAATTAATAAGTGGAAATGTACGTTTCAGTACACAAGTACTTTCTGATGTTTTTACATAGGCTGTGTGTCCCTTTATTTAAAATTGAACTATACAATTATAGGATCCAATGATGTTTATGGTACCTCCAGTTTCAATTTTGAGGTACTATCGGATGGAGCATGCACTGTCAATACTCTTCCCATTTCTATCAGTGTTGATGGGAGTAACCAGTAATAATCAAAGGCCGACTAATGTGCGGCCCTGCACAGTGTCACCCCTACGCCTTGTTCCCCAGCTACACTTCCCAAAATATCAATAAAGGCAACTCATTGTCTGGTTTGGCTCCTGCAAGTTGTCTCTTGGGCACCTAAGTTGTTGTGTCCCTCTTTATTTTTTTTTAAACATCAGTGACTTGAAATCTGGAATTGCCTTAGTTTTCTTGATTGTATACAACCTCAGTATAAATCGTTAAGTATATTGGCTACAATTTAACTCCATAGTCTACATGGTCCCACTGTTACTTCATGCAGTGACACAGAAATTCATTAGACTGATAAATGCCTATATTATGCCCCATCATATTTTTTTTCTGTTTTTAAGAACTGTTACCATGTATTAAAATTATACTTCTAACACTTGATCAATTACTATGCCCATATCTTTTTTCCTTGCTTACCTCCCTGAAATATCCTTTTGTAAATGTTGTCTATTATTTTAAGATAAATATATTTTGTCGCACAGCAAGCAATATTAACCCCTATCTGATATTAACCTTAAATATCTAGAGGGGTATCTTTATTTGGTTTCTTAAAAATTCAGGTTTCTCTATATTGCATTATTTTATCAACTGGCTGGTAACGCCTTCAATTAAACCAAATGTGAATATTCTGATTGGGAAATATTCTTGGTCTGATATCTGAGGGTGTTTTGGTGCTCACAGTTGTTTGGTTCAAACTATTAGCGTTGCTCTTGGTTTGGACAACACTTTATTCAATTCAGATTGTAGTTTTTCAAGACTGTAAAAGTTTTAACTGTAGTTGCAAAATTTTTTTTCCTGTGACTTTTGTAAAAATATTTATAGGTGTCATTTATTACTTAGTGTGTTGTATCCTCCACTCAAGTTAATTTGTTAGCCATGACCTGTGTTTCCACAGTCCATGTGAAATTGTTTGTCTTTTAAGTACTTCCTTGATGGTAGATTGATGTTTTTGGTACATCAGCTCAGCAGGCATTTCAATTTTAGGACTAGTGCATCCATTTTGATAGATTAGAGGACTGGCTATTTAATCAGCAATAACAAATTTCATCCACTTTCCTCTTATATTTATTCTGACTCTTCTTTATTTCTTGATTCTGTCTATTAAATTGTGTTGTATAATGAATTTTCAGGTCATAGAGTCAGAGTTTCTACAGCACAGCCAAAAAGAGACTGTTTGGCCCATCATGTTCACATTGGTCATGAAATATTGAACTATTCTCATTCCATTTTCCAGCATTTAGACCATGGCTTTATTACTTGTCATCATTGAAAAATGATATTTCAGGTGTTCATCTATTTCTTAAATGGCTTCAGGGTTCCTGCCTCCACCAGCCTGAAAGGCAGTGAGATCCAGACACCCACTGACCTTTAGTCAATCTTTTCCTTAAATCCCCACTAAACCTCCTACACTTTACCTTAAAGCAGTACTTCTTGGTCATTGACCCCTCTACTAATTGAAAAAGTGCTTTCCTACCTGACCCTTATAGTCTTATACACTTTTATCAGGTCCCCTCTCAACCTTTATTGCTCCAACGAAAACAACCCCAGCCTATCCAGTTGCTCCTCAACCACCAGCCCAGGCAGCATCATGGTAAATCTTCTCTGCACTCTTTATAGTGCAATCGCATCTTTCTTATCATGTGATAACCAGAAGTACCTGGTTCTGGCACTTGAGACCTAAGATACATTGCACTGGGTCTGCATGTTTATCCACTTTTAAAGCTGCTATAACCTCTTTTGTTATTTTTTTCTAATACCATCCTTTTCCAAGATCAGGCTAAGTACTTTCTGAGGTACATGTCATCTCGGTCCACACAGAAATTACTTCTATGGTCTATTCCTATGCTCTTTGTATATTTTCTAAAATATCCAACAGGTTTTTTTCCCAATTCCCCAGTCAATATTAGCTTTCCTAATTTCCTTTAAGTTTTCCCTGCACTTTTAATACTCCTCCAGAGACTTTGCCATATCGAACTTTTGGTGTCTATTATAAGCTTTTCTTTTTTTTTCACAGTCCTAACATTTATGTTCCTTGTCATCCAGCGTTTTCCAGTCTTAGTTCCACTTTTTGCAGGAACATATTTGCCCCGTACTCTTGCTACTTGCTCCTTGAATGCCTCCTACTGCTCTGACATAGTTTTGTCTGAAAGTACCTGCTTCTAGTCCACTTGAGCCAAATCGTATCATAGTAAAATTATTATTTCCCCATTTAGAACTTTTTTTCTGGCTCATCCTTATACCTTTCTAAATCTGTCCTAAATCTAACTAAGTTATGATCGCAATCTCCAAAATGCATTCCATGCTGATAGGTCTTTCATCTGCCTGGACTCATTTGTGAATATAAAATCTAAAACTGCTCTCTCTCTCTCATTGAACTCTATATGTACTGGTTAAAAAGCTCTCCTGTATGCATTTAACACTTTTGTTCCTTCCCTACCTTGTACAGTAAAACTATCCAAATTAATATTGGGGTAGTTAAAACCCAGACTATTACCGTAATTATTTTTATGTTTCTCTAAAATTTGATTATAGAACATAATTGATCCTCTGTTGCTCCCTAATTGTTTGTCTATAGGACACAGCCACAACCCTTTTTTTTACCTTTACTTCTAGCCATACTATCTCATTTGATGATCATTCCAAGATGTCATCCCTTCGTCCTAGTTGATTACTTAGTCAGTATTGTGATCTCCATTATCTCCCCCTCTATATGCTTTGAATATCCTATAACCAAAACGTTGAACTGCCAATCCTGCTCATCTTTCAGCCAGGATTCAATCATAGCTATGATACTGTACTCCTATGTGCTTATTCATCAAGCTGTCTGCTCTTCTGCAAGTGTCCTCACTTCACCAACTCTTCTCAGTGATGCTGATCACCTCTCATTGGGTCATCACTTCAACTGTTCCTCTTTCCCCCTAATCTAAAATATTTAGCCTCATAAATTCCATATTAAAATTATCTTGCTTCCTTTTAGTGCTTCCCACATCACATTCCTTCACAGTATTTTGTTTTGTGCAGCCACTCATGCTTACGTTTCAATTGTGTACCCTCTGAGAATTGCTATGTGATATTTGATTGAAAGTGACTTTTAGATACTGATTTAAGATGCTTCGTACATAAACATCTCATGAAGGTTTACGACTCTGAAGAATTTTCTTCACGACTGATTTCCTGAGTGAGAGTAAAGTCTGATCTGGTCAGTTATGTTTAATTAGAAATTACCAAAACAGCAGTTAGAGTTAGGAACCAAAAACCCAGAGTAGAAGATTTTGTACAGAAATTGGAAGACAAGTCAAAGGGCTGATTAACCTCTGAATATTGACACTGACCAGTTTGTGTTCAAGTGTCTGTCCCCATGGCTGGAGAGCTCTAACGAGGATGAAAACAATGGGACAACAAACAAAGCAAGGGAGAAATAAATTCATTCTAAATGTTACCAATGATCTAGTTGCATGTTAACGTTCATGTGGTTAATTAAATAATTTCAAAATCTTTAAACTTTTATTAATATTTCCATGCTAACAATCTTGAACTTTTTTTTAAGGCAACTTCTGAAAATCGGACCAAGTATTATGTCTCTTACCGGAGAGGCGAGTTTATTCAGATGAAGTTACCAAAGTATGCCCTACCAAAGGTAACTACTTTATGAAAAGTGTGATAATATTTAGTGAACAGACATATTGAAATTCTTGCATATGGAGGACACTGTCATCTATTATTTTTAATACAGCATCTTTATTTTGATAAGCAATAGTTACTTGCTGCTTAATAATCATTTACTTGATGTGGATTGCTCAAGCAGCAGTACCTAGTCATTGCATATAACTAGAAGTAATTTTACAGTGAATATGTTTTCAGTGGTCGCCAAGGAATTGATGATCAGTTTAAGAGCAATTTGGAGGAGAACCCAGCATCCATAGCCCTTTTTAGCCCCATGATAACTTCATAGCAACTCATGCAAACTGATGCTCACCCATTATTCTTCATCTTTCTAAGTATTATTTCCAACTTCTTCAGAACTCACAATAGCAACTTTGAGGCTTATGCTGGGATGAGATGCAATAAATGCTTGAGTATCCACTGAAGTACTTACGACTTTTAAAAAATTCTCAGTAAATCTATTCATTGCTTTAATTTCCTTTAATCCCTTATAAAAACAAGCATGGGATTTCATAGTCTCACTCAAAGAGTTTTGAACCATTTGAGGATATCAATCAAATACTGAAATGGCAGGCACCTCATTGTCATGATTAAGAAGTTGTGAAATCTGTCATGTAACACTAATTGTGTAATTACTGCCCTCAGGCTTGTGTCAACAGAGTGAAATACCAAGCAATCTTGAAGAATGCTCCAGACAGTTTCTTTCAAATATTGAAAAGGCAGGACCTTTAACAGTTTGACTGTTTGACAGCTCCTTTGACAGTTCCAATGAATTCATGCCCTTTATGGACATATTCATGTCTATGTTAAACTATCAGATGGACAGTTGACCACTCACAAAGGCCGCCTGGAATCAAATCCAAGAGCATACCTTACATCTCTGAAATGGTGCCCCTACCTATTAAAGCAATTCTACAAAGTTCGGACCAATGACCATCAGTCTAATATATGCATGTTGTGTTTTCTAATCTCAGTTGACAAAAGTAAGTCAAGACTGGAGGCAGCTGCTTTTTATTCTGGACAGCTGTTCCATGGATGTGCAATTTAGAATTCTCTCACCTATTATCCTCCCCCACAAAACAAAAATTTTAGGTGGTGCTTTCAGGGTGGTTCTTGTAGATTTGAGCCTCTTCAGCCATTATCACAGCGATGGAGAAGCTGTCCGTAGTTGCAAAAACTCAACTGTAAACTTTTGCGGCTTTATTTTTGTCGTACCAAAAGAAATATTCACGATATTTTTTCCTCTGCCCATATCAAGCTTGTATATCTTGAAAACACCATCTCAAAGTTAGTGCTGTTCTAACTGAAAAGTCCAGGTTTCTCTCCAATCTTTTCTCGTACATCAGATCTTTCAAACACTGGGATCAGCGTTGTGGCCGTTCCCTCGAGTATGTCAGTGCAAATGGTTCTTTTGTTTGTTGCTGACCAGAATTCTACCTGTTTAAGTTGATGCTGCTTGGCTAGAGAACTGTAAAGTTTGACTATTAACTACTTGATGTGAGTAATCTTATTCAATATTCCAATGGCTCAGTATAGACCGACAACTTTGTAGTCACGTCCACAAACACTTTTTGATCACTTCCAGTTTTACTCTTGACTATTTTAGCATCATCAATGGAGCACCTAGCTGTCTGGTTTTCTTCCTATGTGCAGTATTTCATGTTACTTTACATTTAAATTATGGCTGTCATTCTATCTTCCATTTACATGATCCTTTGCAAATCATTCTGTAATTTTTAAGATGCCACATTTTGATTCCACAGTAACTCCTACTTGAGTGTCATCTGCAAACATGCGCATTGTACATTGAGTTGCTAAATCCAGGTCAGAGTGGTAATGGTTCTAGAACTGCATCCTCAGACCTTCTTATTATAATCGACTTTTAAATAGCTAACACAATGTTAGATTGCTTTTCTTTGCATTAGAGATGTTTGACTGGGTAAATTTGTGTCTTGCGCAGGATCAACCTTCTTTCCCTTTCAACATATGATATTTGGGACTCCATTTTATGTGTTATTTTAGTTTCATGGTGTCTGTCCCATCTTGGCTCACGGTGACTTCTCTCCTCACCTCATTAATTATGTATTTGGGCTCTCAGACACTCTTATAAACAGCCACATGACAACCGAGGCCATGGTGCTCATTGCTGCTGGGATCTTGCGTTGTTCATGCTGTTGTCCACTCTAAATGCCGGCTGTACACCACTTCAGATGCTGCAAACAAGAAACTGTGCTGCGGCATTGTCCTCTCAGAGGATGTGCTCCCAGATGGAAAACTTAAACCTGATACGGACATCAAAGTGGATGGGTTTGTCCAGGGGAAGGCTGTTCTCTATTCTGCAGACTGGCCAAGGAGGTCACATCACCAGAGTCAGCATTCTGGACAGAGATAACAGCCTGGGTTATTCAGTCTCTTACACGTAATGGAACATTTAGGGCGGCACGGTAGCACAGTGGTTAGCACTGCTGCCTCACAGCGCCAGGGACCTGGGTTCAATTCCCGCCTCAGGCGACTGACTGTGTGGAGTTTGCACATTCTCCCCGTGTCTGCGTGGGTTTCCTCCGGGTGCTCCGGTTTCCTCCCACAGTCCAAAGATGTGCGGGTCAGGTGAATTGGCCATGCTAAATTGCCCGTAGTGTAAGGTAAGGGGTATGTGTAGAGGTATGGGTGGGTTGCGCTTCAGCGGGTCGGTGTGGACTTGTTGGGCCGAAGGGCCTGTTTCCACACTGTAAGTAATCTAATCACCCAGCAGTGGAACAAGAAGGTCAATGATCTGCACTCTGCAAGGGTAATAGCCACCATCTTCTCTCTGTCCCCCCACTTCCACTCTTAACTGTGGAACTTAGTCACAACACACTAATATCACCATGAACTAATGGTCTACAGCTGGCACTAGTTCAAGAAGCATCTCCACTCAACAACACTCTCACAGCTCATCTAACCCAAAATACCATTCAGCTCGTCCCAACTCTACGAGGAGAAGATCCTGGAGATGGTCAGACAGAATGAAGACCACTCGTGGGGAAGCTGAAAATTTCATGTCAAGGTAACCAACCCAGTAAGCTTTATTGTGGTATACTGCTCTCCCATTTAGCAGCAATGGAATGGGCACAATATCTTGAGACCAAGCTTTGTGATGAGCATTGTCGATCGATGCATGGGTTACACATGAAATGCAGTTTGATGGCAGATTCACTGCACCTATAGATGCCTGGCTGCCCCCAAGCAGTGCATCACATTTTGGACAATGCTCCTGCAGACAAATAAATACACCTACTCCATCCACTGTGAATGCTTTCGCATCCATTTTACTTGCTTATTGCACAGTTGAGGTTTGGTTGAATTTGGCACATTATCCAGTTGTGCTGTTGAGTGATTGACAAGGTTTGCCCCCAAGCTTTCATGTTCTATTTTGTGTTATTGTCTGAACCAACACCATCAGATTTCAGGGTCCCCATGTACCCTTACTCTTCTTTTACTTGACTGTAACTAGCACCAATTTTCCCCTGTGACCCATTGTTTACTACATTCCCATGACCACGATTGTGATCCACTGTCCTTCCATTGGAACTGGACCGATAGTGACTTGCAAATGCCTCCACTCTGACAGTATCCTGTGCTCACCTATGTTATATCAGGTTCTACCTACACTCCTCTTCACTGTCATTAGCCCCTTAGTGTCACAACATAATGTAGACCATCCCAGACTTGAGATTGCCACTTCTCCTACCAATCCATGGATTACCCCTGGAAAGACCCTGGAGTATTCTTAAATTCCCCAGGACTGACTATATTCCAACCACCTGACTAAATTGTGAGGGCAGCCTCAACTGAGCACAGCCCAGATCCCCTCTGGTGACTCCACAGCATTCTGTAATCCCCAGAGTGGTTAGACTTGAACTGCAGGACTGAGCATATACAAATCCTCAATGATCCTAGACCATGGTAGGACCAAGTGATTGACTGAGAGTGGCCACCCCTCTCTACTGTAATCACATGAGTGTCTTGGCTGACTGTGGTGAGACATCCAGACTGGTCATAGTCTTCTTTGAACCTAATAAGGACTGGTCCCCTTTGACTTTCAAACATGGCCACTTGGTGAAGCACATGCAGTATGTTTGCCATGTAAGTTGTCAGCGTGACATTGATGTAGCATAGTTATGTACAGCAACACATACACTTCAATTGAGGGGTCAGTGCTGCCCAACATGCCAAGCTACCGGCTTTTCTGTGTGAAGTAAAAGACAGTGCAGGCCAGTGATCTTGTGGACTTCAAAGTAAATGCAGAGTATGTGAGTGCTAAGAAATCAAGCTAAGAGCTACAAAATGTACATGTGCTTGAGATGAAATGAGTGTGTGCCTCTATGCACAAAGTGACCTAGCAGGAGAATTCTGATGTAAAGTATCAGTGAGCTCTGAAGCACAGTGATGAAGCAGTGAAGTGCATTGTGTTAATATGAGATCAGCTATGATAACTGGTAAGGCTGGTGTTTCGGTAATTCACATTTCTGTGGACAATGGATGGAGGAATGCGACACTGTCCATGGAGAATGCAATGAGATGTTGGTGAATTGTCCTGAACATACCGAACAGAGAATTCAACACAAAAGTATACAGGAAAGCCACACACACAGACCAAGTCCTGAACTATGAAAGCAACCACCCCAACACACACAAAAGAAGTTGCATCAAGACACTGTTCAAAAGCGCCACAACACACTGCAGCACACCAGAACTGCAAAAAGAGGAAGAAGAACACCATATATTCGCCAAAAACGGATACCTAAGGGAAAGACAACGGAATGAGGACATGCCACAACCCAAAGGACTAGCCACGTTACCATACATCAAGAACATTTCTGAACTGACCGCCAGACTACTATGACCACTAGGACTCATAACAGCACACAAACCAACAGCCACTCTCAGTCAACAACTCACCAGGACAAAGGACCCGATACCCAGCATGAGCAAAACCAACATAGTGTACAAAATCCAATCAAGGACTGCACAAAACACTATATAGGACAAACAGGAAGACAGCTAACGATCCGTATCCATGAACCCTAACTAGCCATGAAACGACGCGATCAGCTATCCTTAGTAGCCACATTAAGATGACAAGCAACATGAGCTTGACTGAGACAACACTACTATTATAGGACAAGCCAAACAGAGAATAGCTAGGGAATTCCTAGAAGCATGGCACACTTCCACAGATTCTATCAACAAACACATCGACATGGACCCAATATACCGGCCACTGCAGCGACAGCTGGAACTGACAACTGGAAGCGGCAGAGACAAACCACTATAAATGCCTTAGGAAACATCACAGAACCACTTCATAGGAGGTTCCAATGCACTGAGGATCTCACCTAGACAGGGGACGAAACGTCTGCAACACAAATTTTCAGCTCGGCGAACAGAACCACAACAACAAGCATCTGAGCTACAAATCTTCTCTTTGAACCTGAACATACAGGATGAGAAAAGCAACTGGCGTACAGATTGCTTGCTTTGGCACTACCTGGACAGTTACCAGCTATGAGAAATTCTAATCTGGTTATAATAGTTACCAGCACTTTATTGATAGTGTTAGTCAGTTATAGTTGTGGGTGCTCAATGAGGCTAATTAACAAGGATAATTAATTTCTAAAACTAAAGCAACTGTTGAAAATGGGAAATTAAGCATAACGTTCTGGAAACGTTCAGCAGATCAATCAGCAAGAAACTGTCAATGTTTCATGACAACGAATCTGTTTTTATTTTAGTGAATCTGTTTAGTATTTACGAAGACCTAAACAAGAGAGTTAATGTCTGGTAGCTTGTTAACCATCTGCTGTCTCCAGCTGAGAATGATGAATGATTCAATGAGAGAGAAAACCAATATTAAAACTGTGACAAAAATTGGGACAAACAATGTAAACAGTGTGGAGAATGACTTTTTTTTCTCTGAAGAGAAGGCTGTTGCCTTAAGTTGCCAATCAAGCATGGATGTCACTGCTAGTCAAAGAGCAGTTGTCAATCATTAGCATTTACAATATTGCATACCTCAGTCTGTCAGAAGTGAACATTTCTGAAATACATTTTTCATCACCACATGACATCACAAAAATCTGAACAAATTGAAAATAATTGACAGCAACTACTTTCCCCTGCTAAAGGAAATTCATGTGCTCCTGATGTTAGGAATACCTGTCTCAGCAGCTTCTAAACACGTTAGAACTTAATTTGTTCCAATATATACTTGATATATACACATCTCTCGAACTTTTCTTTCTTTGACTCTTGAAGTTTATTGGTGCAAAGGATTAGAAAGTTGACAGATCAAATGGAATCCCAATACACTGCTAGTCAGAATAATATGTGAAGCAAAGTGAAACATCAGAGTTCCTGAAGTTCTGATGGAAGTTTTCATTTATTTTGAAAAGCCATTCATCATTCCTGGCTTTCTAAAATGTTCTTGTGTGTCCTACTTGTATCTTTATATGTGGGAATATTAAGCAAAGGTTATATATGGAGTTAGCTGTGTTCTTCCTGCAATGAAACAACACATTGACTCCTACCTTCTTGAGAAAGACATTAGCGATTCTAGAAAATAAATCTATCATCACATGTGGAATCGAACCCCAGCATTAGTTGCCACATTCAATTAGCAATGATATCTTAGGAGGAGAAAAAATTGCACAGGAATTATTGGAATCTACAAATGCCGTCCCTTCCATCTGAATTTGGTGCAAAATATTCTGAATTCTGTTTTTTGTGTTGTATTACCTTTCAGGTATAATTATTCAATGAAAGCTAATCAAAAGCTGCTCAACAATGGAAGTAAAGTTACCTTCTCAGAAAGCATTTGTTTTTAAAGAATAAAAATAATTTATTACTTTGAAATTTGCATTTTAACTCTCTTGCAGGGAACTATCAAAATGCTCCTTAATACGTGTTATGTTACGAGAAAGAGATCCAAACTCTATAACAAGAAAGCTTCAAGCTAGAGACTTTAAAAGAAGGACATCTTTGTAGTTAGAACAGAAGTTTTTTTTACTCTCTCTGGAGACTCAAAACCATATAGGACAACCTTGCACAATAGTTTCCTTCGCGTTTTGAATGTTTCATTTTTTTTTAAAACAAGGCACTAAATAAATGTCAGCATCGACCAGATTCTCCTTCCCTAAAAACAATTTGTTCCAAAGAAAATTGTTATGATGGGCTCATGGATTAAATTGCAAATTAACGGATGTATTTGTTTGAAATTTAATAGCTAATCTTTATGTGGCAGCACTGACTGCCACAGATCTTGTATGATCATCAACCTCTGTATCTTATATGATACAGTCAGAAACACAGACATGCTTGAATAACTCCTGTTGCATTAAGGACTATTCAGGCAACCACCAGTTTCAACAAATAGAATCTGAATAACATGCTAATGATACTTAAATGGAAGACCAAATGACAAGGCATATCATCTAATTTCTATAATCTAGTGGTCTGTAAGGCACATAGATGAGTCATTCTACACACACTGCAATAGTAATGTGGTCTATTTCAATTGAATGTGGTTTTCATCTTTTAAAAATATATCTACATATGTTTTATGACATTTAACCTGCCTGTAACCTGTTGTACAAGAATACCAGTGCTACTTTTGTTAATAAGTACCTTGAAGAAAGCAGTTCTAACACTTTACAATAAAGATACATGTAATTAATTTACTACATCAGTGATCTATGAATTCTTTTGGTTTTGAAAAGCTCTGATGTGTGACATGTCTGGACACACTGCACATCCTAAGTTACGTTCATAATGAGCCGAATGTTACAAAAGGATGAAGATCATCTGATCTTTATCCATTTTGAAATATATTGTGATACTTTGTTTTATATTGTAACCCAGGAATGGTATTGTGGATTTTACTTTCTCCTTGTTCTTGTTCTTTCTACTCCTGACGTTTGCTAGTGCATGAGTTCTTTGTTCACAAGCTATCCTCTGCTAACTTTTGATGTGTGAACTTGATCACATGTTGTGCAAGTTAAATAGAAATTGCACCTCTAGCTTCATTTAAACAAATTGGTTGAATTGCCAGAACATGTTACAACTCCACAGGCAGCTCCCCAATTGGAGATTCCCATTCTACGTCTTCATTTCCTTCTGGGAGTAACACACACAGATTTATCATTTTTATACCATAATTTGTACATTTATAAACAGTATGTAAGGGATAAACAACCATGATGATACAAAATATTTTATCACCAGATAACTATCAGCTCAGGACAGACATGTATCTGGGTAATGACTCCACAGGGATTAGACATTTCTATGGATAGTCATTTTTTAAAAATTCTCTTATGGCTAACTCACTTTACCATCCTTTGGCAAGTACATTGGAGTAGTCCATGCCTTAGTGAAATATTGAAAAATATCTAATACTGAGTTAACTGCCAATTTTATATCTCTCTTATTCCCAGTTTATTGAATGGAATTTTTTTTAAAAACTGGACATTTAAAGTGAGAGTGATGGTTGACAGTCTTTAATATTACACGCTGAAACAAAATCAAGGTCTATCCAATTGAAACCTAAATGCCAGACAATGTTCATCTTTCGCCATTGGTAACAGAGATATTCAGAAGAGGCAGTTGTCTGATATTTTTGTGTTAAGATATCTGTGGCATCTGCAAATCATATGGCCACAATGGAAAGCATAAATCACAGCCTAAGTTAGTGACTTTGATAGATAGCTGTTTCTCAGCTTCTATGACTAGGAGACAGGACAATTATGAATGAAAATTAAAAGCCAAAAGCTTTTGCCAAGTTAAATTGGCAGTCATCATTCAGTTTCAGATAGCAGAGAGTATTAGAGTCTTACAAGAGATAAAATGCTCTGTGCTATTGCTCATCAAATGCTTTATAAATGTGGATCAGCAAAAGAAAGGAATTTGGCAGGTTCCTTCAAAGAGAACATTTATTCCATGGAGCCCCGTATACAAGCATGGGCTGTCATCTATTTTGTAATGGTACTGTTTCCAAGATACAATAACTTTGCAAAAATCGTATCTTATAGGAGCAACAGTTGATATCAAATAATAGCAATCCACTATCTTACTGATTTTTGGATGACAACTGTATCATTCTGGGGAATCATTATAAATGCACTTTGAAATTGTTAGCGACATTTGGTAAAAAGTTATATTCTATGAAACAGAGTCGGCATCAAATAAGATTTTTATAACAGCTCCGATACATCACAGCTGAAACTTCAATGGCCTTTGGAAGCCCCAGTTGTGACATCATGACCCATGAACATTTATGGTTTCAGGACAAAGCTCATCATCTACTGCCATCCCTTAGATGAATTCTAAAGTGGGAACCCATGAGATTCTGTGGCCTGTCATTAACCAAAAGGAATACCACAGCAAACCTCATGGACTTGTGTATTGCTCCTTCCTTGATCAGTATCAAACCAAATGACCATCATGAATACCTGAAGATGAAATGACAATCTGATGAGACACCAATACAAGATGTTAAAAAGAGTTCTTTTGTCAATGGATCAGAATGGAGTTTTACCACATCTGGTTTGAGAGTTTTGTGGATAGTTGGGGAATGAGAGGAATAAGAAGTATACCCATCAGTAACAATGGCAGAGCTGCATATGCAAAAACGTGCAAAAGGCACAGTTGAAGTGCTCACAATTATTTCCAGCCAGCAATCCAGAGTGGATGATCTATTTTAATCATCAGTGGAGTTTTCCAGCATCATAGATGCCAGTCTTCCGTCAAGTTGATTTACTCAAGTTGATATCAAGAAGCAGCTAGGTGCACTGGAGACAGCAAAGGCTACAAGAATCTGAGAAGATCCTAAATGTAGCGGAGAAGACCGAGCTTTTAAAACAGCCATGCCATATCCAAGCTGTTGCAGTAGCAGTACAATTTTGTTCTGTCCAAAAATATCTAGGTAATTTGGTCCCCAAGAAATAGAATGTATCCAGCCTCACCAACTGCAGCTATCTCAGGCTACTCTGAATCATCATCAGTGTTCTAAGGAGTTGACAGCAGCGCACTTATTCCGAGAATAGAATATCCTTTATTGTCACGTACTCCATTGTAGAAATACAGCGAAAAGTTTTTACAATGTCTGCCTCTTATGGCACCATCATAGGTACAAGAACCTAGGTACAAAGCATGGATACAAAAGAGGAATACCTTTACAGTATTTTTGAAAAAAGTTAGAAAAATGACATTTTAAAGGATTAAAATTACAGTCAGATAAAATATTACAAATGAACATTACTTTGCAACAGCTCAGTGCAGGGACTCCACATGTGGTCTGTCTGTCAGTCTAACAACCGTCCTCCCTCTGCTCCAAGCCTCCAGATCACTCCGTACAGGTACTTAGCTGCTCCAGGGTAAGTTCCAGGACTGCCTGTCCCTCGCTGGTCTCCGCCCGGGACTCACTCTAAATCTTGTTGCCCGGCTCTGCCGCTGCTCCAGGGTTCGCCTCTGGGGCTAAGAGGAGAGAAAAAAGAGATTTAAAATGAAAGAGAAGGAAAAAGAGCAGGTGGAGTAGAGGAGCTCTGGCAGGAGTGTCTTAGTTTGCTGCCATCTTGCCAGAAGTTCTGACTAATCCTTAGCTTGTATGCTGTTGAGATCACTTAACTCCAGATCTTTTTAAAGACTTTGTCCAACAGAGGCCAATGAGCTGAATTTTTGATGTGAGGGAAATGTGATCAACATAGACGTCAAGAGTGCGTTTGACTGAATGGAGGATCAAAGCGGCCTAGAAAATGTGGAGTCAGTGGGAATCAGGGCAAGTTTCCAATGCCTGAAATCACACTGAACACAAAGGAAGATTGTTCTGGATGTTGAAGACAAATGTTTTTTTAAAAAATATTGATTGGTTCCGCACAGTGTGGCAACAGTTTGGCCAAAAAAGTCCACACCAACGTCCAAACAGCAGCCCACCCAGATCCATTCCTCTACCCTTTCTCTGCATTTTCCATAGTTAAGGCACCTAACCTACATATCCCTAAACACTATGGGTAATTTAGAATGGCCAATCCACTTAACTTGCACACCTTTAGACTGTGGAAGGAAACTGGAGCACCTGGCAGAAACCTATGCAGACACAGGGAGAATGTACAAACTCCACACAGACAGTCACCTGAGGCTGGAATCAAACCCAGGTCTATGAAGCTGTGAGGCAGCAGTGCCAACCACTGAGTCTTTAGAGCCATACATCAAGTGTTCCTCAGAGTGGTATCCTTTGTGTGGAGGTGCCAATGTTGGACTGGAGTGGATAAAGTCAGAAGTCACGCAACACCAGGTCCAACAAGTGTATTTGAAATCACAAGCTTTCGGAGCACTGCGCCTTTAGGTAAAGTGGAGGGAAGCACACAGGCACTGAATTTGTAGGTGGAGAGATAATTCTAGGTAACTAGGAGTATCAAAAGATAATACAAATGATGTGAGTGGAGTATTGGCAGGCTGAATAACAAGTCTTTGCAGGTGATCAAAAGTATCAAAAGTTGTGAGTAAAGTGTCAAGAGCAGAATGGCAAGTGAAGGGAAGACTGATGGTCTGCTTAATTAAGGTAGAGTGATAATTATAAAAAATAAATCATTAAAAAAAATGGTGCTAGAGAAAACCAAAAAGCTCATAGCATGATAGGTATAAGTGTTGGACAATGAGGGTCAAACCAAAATAATAAGTAATCCAATCCAATGATTAATGTAGAGAGATCAAAACAAATTATCAAGGTGATGGTGTCGAAACAGAAAAGTAAGGAAGATTTTGCAGATACAGAACAGATAAATATGAGTGACAAGTATCTGAGATCACAGTAGAGGCCATCTTCATGGGTATGGGATTTAGCTATCAGTTTCTGCTGGGCAATTCTGTGTTGTGTTTATCTAGAAGGTCAACTTGGAGGAAGCCTCCTCGAAAATTGGAGGCTGAATGTCCATGACTGCTGAAGTGTTCCCCGAATGGGAAGAATCATCATAGCAATTGTAGCACGGTGTCCATTCACCCATTGTTGTAGTGTCTGCATGTTCTCACTATTATACCATGCCTTGGGGCATCCTTTCCTGAAACATATGAGATAGACAACATTGGTCAAGTCATATGAATACCTACCGTGTATGTGGTCGGTGGTGTTCCCACATGTGATGCTAGTATCCAGGTTGACGATCTGACATGTCTTGCAGAGGTTGCCATGTGGTGTTGTGGTCACTGTTCTCCTGGAAGCTGGGTAGTTTGCTGCGAACGATGGTCCATTTGAGTTTGGCGGTTGTTTAAAGGCAAGAAATGGAGATATCAGGATGGCTCTGGCGAGATGTTCATCATCATCGTTGATGTGTTGAAGGTGCTAAGAATATTGTGTAGTTTCTCCACTCCGGGGAAGTATTGGACAACAAGGAATACTCTATCTGTCATCTTCTGAGTCGATCAGAGTTGAAATGTGTAGTGCTGGAAAAGCACAGCAGGCCAGGCAGCATCCAAGGAGCAGGAGAATCAACATTTCAGGCATAAGGCCTTTATCAGGAATGTGGGGAAGGGAAGTGGGCTGTGAGATAAATAGCAGGGGTTTGGGACTTGGGGGAAGTTAGCTGGGAAGGCGATAGGTAGATGCAGCTGTGGATATTGGCAATAGTTTAGAGCGGAGGGCAGAGTGGATAGGTGGGAAGGAAGATGCACTGGTGGGATGCACTCAAGAGGGCTCAATGAGTTGAGCATTGTATCCTGTTCTTATGAGCGTGTGTGTCAGCCTCTGTAAGGTGTCTGTTGCATTCCTCCTCATCTGAGCAGATCCTATGTCTGTTTAAGGCTTGTCCATAGGGGATTGCTTCTTTAACATGTTTCGGGTGGAAGCTAGAGAAGTGCAGCATCATGAGTTATCCATGGGCTTGAGGTAGACTGAAGTACTGAGGTGTCTGTCCTTGATGGAGATGCATGTGTCCAAGAATGAGACTGATTCTGAAGAGTAGTCCATGGTAAATCTGGTGGGATGAAACTTGTTGATAACATCGTGTAGTTGTCTCAGTGATTCCTTGCCATGAGTTTAATTATCTGGTTGATTTATCTGGTGTATAGTATTGGTTGGAGGTCCTACACAGCAAAGAAGGGTGGCATCCAGACCTTCAGAGTATCCTATGTACTCTCATCCCGCATACTTCTTGTATTGAAGGCATTTTGGCATACTATAGCAGCATCCCCCACAATGACGGCAAAGTCACAACGGCCTCAGCACTCAACAGCGACAACGGCCAATTTCCAATCAACATCTCCAACTCGACTTCATCCTCAGCCACAACGTCTTCACCTTTGACAACCAGATCTTCATCCAGCTATGTGGAACAGCCATGGGGACCAAGTTTACACCCCAATACACCAATATTTTCATGCACGAGTTCAAGCAAGACTTTTCTGCTGCACAGGATCTCCACCAGTGATATACACCAGATACATCAATGAACAATTCAAGGCAAAGCAGATCTCTTGATGCATTTGTGGTTACATTTTAGAGTATGTAAAGGGTATACAGCAGCTTGACAAAATTACTTCAACAGTGCCTCCCAAACCTGTGACGTATGTTGGTGAATGCATGTGATACGATCGGCTCCAAGTTCCCTAGCAATCATAAACCTCCTGGTTTGGATGTTGCTTCATTGTTGCTGGGTCGAAATCATGGAGCTTTCTCTTTATCAGCAAGGTGTGAATGTTGTACCATTTGTGGAATGCTTGTTCAAGAAAAAGAATACTTCTGCATTCCCACCCCAATTCATTTCATTGAAACCTATTGGCATATGTTTCTCTTTCTTCCTACATGAATATATTCAGATTGCCATGAAATGCATTTATGTTGAGACATTTATTTTAGATATGGGCAGAATACTGACAGATTGATGGAAGAGTAAGTTCCGTGGAGTATATAATGAATAATTATCATTATTGATAGCAATCCTCCATTTATGTAAAATGATGGAACTGCAAAACGTAAATCCATTGGTGATGGAATATGGTCCAATTATTATTAATGATTGATGAAATGAGAAACCTTTGCCAAAAGCACTGTGTTTGAGGTGGTTATTGAGTGTTGAGTGCTGTGGTTATTGTGTTTGATGCTGGTCCCTGCTTTAAAACCACTGCAGCTACTAAAAAATCATGTTGGCACAAACCAGCAAATAGGTGATGTCACCATTTTCCTTTGTTATCAGCTGTTACCTCCCAAATGTAAAAATCAATGATTTGGAGCTTTTGTGTAATGCTTGCAAGTATTCTTTTAAAGGATGTCGTTGTTGTATTGGTGTTCTAGCTCTGGCTGCATGGCCATGAAGAGAATTCTTCGCAATGCATTCTGTGAACATGCTCAACCTAATGAAGTAACCTTGGCTAGGATACATGGCCTTTGTGATTTTCTCCTTCCATGAGCTGCCCAGAATGTGCCACAGATAATGAATATGAAAGATGTTGAGCTTCCATTCTTGAAAGCCATAATTCATTTGTGTTTCACAGTTGTATAACAAAGTGCTAAAAACACAGACCTCGGAAAACAACATTAAGGGTTAAGGGTTCTGAAGAAATGTCATGCTGGACGCTAAACTCTGTTTCTCTCTCTCCAGATGCTGTCAAACCTGCTGAATTTATCTACCTATTCTGTTGTTTCGAATTTCCAGCATTTGCAGTATTTTGCTTTTAACTTAGTCTGAAGAGTCAGCTTGATATTTGCATGTTTTGTGAGTCACCAAAGATGGTAGATACTTTTCATATGTAGGTGTCTTGAGTTTGAAATAACAGAGGCCGGCATCCTGTCACCAAGTCGCTCTTTATTTTCTGACCCATTATAATCACTACATCCCTCTCCCTCTGAGTCCAAGGACATAGGCTTTTTCTTTTGTAGTTCCTTCTGAGGTGGTTTACCACCGAGTCAGGTTCCACTAACCCTGCCTCTGATACAAGTGGTATGTGATGCAGTCAAGGTGGTGAGATCCTCCGCTTCCATCTCAGAGTCCGAAGTATCTTGAATGCATGATGGAGTGGGAGATTCCACAGGATTTTCTGGAACAGTTGGAAAGGCTGTCAAGATGTTGGTCTCATTTTGCTCCCATGTAGTTTGCGCATTTGCGGCTTTCATATGGTCCACATGCTTGTTCAGGACTGTTACATGCACCTGAACTTAATAAATCAGTGGACCTGACCCCTTGATTCAAACATGCCTCTGAAAATGCAGGGCCATTCTTGTGGTTGCTGCATCGAACTTTGTCCCTGAAGTAAACTGTTTCTCTCGCTTAGTGGAATCTTATGTCCGACATTGGTACTCCTGATGCTGTTTTACCCCTGCCTCCCACAGTCCAGGAAGATCAGATTCAACCTGCTGTGGAGTCTTCTCCCAATTACTAACTTTGCTGGAGCTATCCGCTTAGTTGTTTGGGGGTGTGTGGTTTCTATAATCAAATACAAGCCAGTCCAGTTTGGTGTCTAGTGAAGCTATAAGCTGTTTCTTTAAGCCTGCCTTCAAAGTTTTGATTGCTCTTTTTGCCAAACCATTGGATGATGGACGGTGTGGAGCTGTCCTTATATGTTAAATACCATTTGACTTTAGAAAGCACTCAAATTCCCTGCTGGTAAACAATGGCCCGTTAGCTGTGAGCAACATTTCCAGGAGTCCGAACTGCAAAGATTCCAAGATGGGGGCTAGGTTTCGATGAGCGTTCTATAATAATTCATCAGTCCAAGGAAAGACCTAAGCTCCAGAGAGAGCCAGTGCACCTTTGATTGTACTCAGTTTCTCTTCCAACAAGTGTGACCCGATCTTGTCAATTCTGTATCCCAAGTAGGTCACTTGAGGTGCCTGAAACATACCTTTTTCCCTTTCTTGCAAGAAACGTCTCAGGATTATGTCCAAGTTCTTTAAGTGCTCCTTATTGGTCTTCCCTATTGTTAACATCATCGAGATAAATGGCAAGATGGAGTATTGCATTCTTTCCCCATACTGGGCCCATTCTTTGATAGCAGGATTGAACGAGCCAAGCTTCCCAAATAATAACGTAATGCCAGAAATGCTTACATCAACTCAAAGATGACTGTTGTGAGTACACAGGAGTGTGCTTTTGCTTGTCACAACAGAAACAACTCCACAGAGGCTGTTATCCTGTCACCCAGTCACTGTTTGTCTACACATGAAGAGTCCTTGACACTCAGGCAGCTCTTGGAGTGAACAGAATGTCTGACACTCCTGTTCTTACCTGTCAGCCAGGACTCTCTCTGATTGGACCTGATTAAGATCCCCAGTCATTCTATGCAATGTACCTGAATGACCTCATTACAATTGCTAGAGTTCAATATCAAAACAGATTGTCTGCAACTGTGGATGGGAAGGAAGTTCAATTTGCTAATTACTTCCAATGGATAATGTTTACTTTAAGAAGAGAGTAGAGTCCTATAAACACATTTTTCTTGACATTTATAGTAAGAAAAAGTAATTACAGACATATAAGTACCAATCCAAGGGCATTTATATCTGAGTGACCAGTGTGACATGATCTGCATACGGCAGTTATTTGATCAAGATGTTCTGTATGTTTGTCTTCGCTTTCATTCTGGATGGATTGTAGAGCTTGCTGTCTGGCTTACATTGCAGGTAAACTCCTTCCATATCTACATGGAAGGTCAAGGTCAAGAACATATTGAGAGGACTCAATGGGCAATTATATTACTCAGCAATTGTGTAAACACAGTGAAGTAAAATTTCATAAAATGGTTATCCTTGTCAGCAATTTTTCAACTTTTTTATATCTAAAATAAAATCTTCGTGATATGCTGTTTTCTAACTTCCCCCAAAACATGTAGCTCCAGAGATATTGTTAAACTATCGTTAATTTATGAGGTAGCAACTATCAAAATGCACTGTTAGCAACAAAATCAATAAAAATGATTTCATTGACACAATTACCAGCTGCAAAGGTTTATTTTAACTATAATGTTTTTTTGATTACAGCAATGTTATGTTGCGATTAAGTTCAGAAAATCGAGCAAAATTAAAAATCAATAGTAATCAGATCTGAGTTTTGACCTGTATGGACAGAGTTCACTGATTTGTTTTAAAAAACAACATTCAATGTTGATACTTTTATACTTCAATCCTTCAGGAGAATTTAGACTAGTGGTGTACTCTGCTGCTTTCCTGGCCATGCTCTTTCCCCTTCTCCAACATTGGAAAAATGTAGATTCCAAATATGACTTGAACAAGATTTAGATTACTTACAGTGTGGAAACAGGCCCTTCGGCCCAACAAGTCCACACCGACCCGCCGAAGCGCAACCCACCTATACCCCTACATTTACCCCTTACCTAACACTGCGGGCAATTTAGCATGGCCAATTCACCTGACCCGCCCGCACATCTTTGGGCTGTGGGAGGAAACCGGAGCACCCGGAGGAAACCCACGCAGACACGGGGAGAACGTGCAAACTCCACACAGACAGTCGCCTGAGGCGGGAATTGAACCCAAGTCTCTGGTGCTGTGAAGCAGCTGTGCTAACCACTGTGCCACCGTGCCACCCTTAAAGATCATTTCAACCGTACAGGGTTTAACGGTATGCTATACTCATACAAACAATATTTGTATCATTGAAAAAAATTTGGAAATATTCCTGACTTGGAACAAATTGTAAATTTAGCAAAATGTGTTTGAAATAAATCTCAACAGAATATGCATCTCCTTTTTATTGCAAAATGGTTAATTGTGGACAAAGAGATTACATTACTGCAATTGAATTATTGAAGGTGAAGAAATATTATTGTGATAATGGGAGGGAAGGACCTGACAAACTATTTGGATTTTCCTTATTCATTGTTATGCGATTGAAGATTGGGAGACAGTATTTGCATTTAAATTCTGATTTAAAAATTAGCATTCCTACAAAATGGATTAAAATGAATGCTTCAGTGCCCAAATGAGGCTGGGAGCTGCTGTCTTTTGGTCCAGAGAGAGGTATACTATGAGTTGAGCCCAACCATACTGAATCATCTGTGCACAACTGAGTCCTGAGTAAGTATTGAGCCAGACTGATCATTCAGAGATATTCAGCCTTCTGTTTCTTACTGATAGCAGTCTTAGATGAATGATCATTATTTTTATGCAATTTGGTTAGAAAATTGTTTGTGTGTTGCTGTTAATATGTGTGCAATAATTTCTGATCTATGTGGCATCATCTTTTTTATCATCTAGGACATGCAAATCATCAGTACAGATGAGAATCAAGTATTTGTGGCTGTTAAGGAGTGGCATCAGACAGATACCTATAGCCTCTACCTGTCGGACCTGAAGGGTGTGTACTTTACCCTCGCTCTAGAGGATGTCAGGAGTACCAAACAGCCAGAAGAAAATGTTGTGATAGATATTCATGAGGTAAACACTGCTTCAATACTTCAAACATACAGGGATGCAGTAACACTGACTGAAAGATACTGTCTGTTCAGTGGCATACTGGAACTCAATATGTGGCAATGACATCAAAGGCATTGGCTATCTTCAAAAGTAGCAACAATTTGAATTTAAATATTTGATTTAGTCAATGCCTGTGACTATTGCAAATTTTATTATCATTTGCACCCCTCAATTTGGGATAAAGTTAAAATGAGAGGAAACAAAATTAATATCTAGATTCCTGAAAAGCTATCAGTTATTTTACATTGTTATTCAATAAATAAGGACTTTTCCCATATTTAAACTACTTCTGATGTTTGAGAACCTTTATTCCCGTAATACTGGTGTGACTTCACAAACTAAAAAGAAACAAAACTCAACAGGATAGGAAGACAGACATTTTCCTGCAAATGACAGAAACTTCAAGGTTAAAAAAACTCCTGTGTTCTTCAGTCACAGAATGGCTAACAAAAAAGGCAGCATAGGAGTTGTGTGAATCGATGCAAACACAGTAGTAGAACTATTCATTGAAGAAGAATCTTTGCCAAAATTGAGGAGAAAGTAGACTAAAAGACCTGACTAAAATTACAAATGTTGTGTGCAGTTGATAAAGGAATCAGTTGTGGCTTGAGAATTCATTCTTAAAGAGTTTTGGCGATATTTTGTCTGTAGACAAGAAAGGATATGTGGTGGTTTGATGCTCATTCACTTTACTACATATTACAAGTTTTGAGACTTAATAAAGCTATAAATTCTTCAGGAAATTTTACTTCTTCAGCTTTTTTGCCCTCAGTTTTCTATTCACCGTTCCTGAAGTTTATGACTTCTCACTGTGATGGTTTTCCTTCCAGAACCTAAACTGTAAATATTGGCAGGGTATTTGACTCTTAACAACCATCAAAACCCACTTTTGTTTCCATCTAAGGACTATGTATGCAGGATTGCTGAATCAGTGATCAGAAAGGTTGATTCTTTTCCCCTCACTTGCTGGGTCCATTTGTAACAATCGTTTAACTCAACACAGACGAGGATGAATGCTGAGGTTTGCTTAACCTATGTAAAGTTGATCCCTGTTTGACAGAATGGAATCATCAGGAAGTTGACAGGTGAGAAATGTAAAGAGCGAAGAAATGATCTGATATTTAACTAATTTTGATGTGACAGGGATCAAAACTTTAACAGCTGGATAAACTAATACAATGCATTACAAAAAAACGATGAAGAGTATATTAGAAGTCTGATGTCATTGCAATTCCACAGAAATCAGATTTTTTAATGATTGGATAGATATATTTTCTTTACAAGTTATTATATCAGTTTAATGGCATTAAATCAGTTTCACATAGAGACCAACAGTAACTCAACAAAGTGGCTCAAAATCATAGAGCTGGCAATTTGAAATGGGGGGAAATCAGAGATCTGAATCAGATATTCTCACATTTTTCACTATTCAGCTGTACATATATTCAAGCAGAGGTACTGAGTGATATTTAGAAGCATGACTCCTAATTCGTCTTTTTTCTTGTAATGTGGCTGAAAGCTATAATAATGGAAGCAGGTAATTGTATATATGCCAGCAGTCTTCAATTTTCAGCACGATGCAGCTGTGAGCTGGTAAAGTTATTATTTATTTTTACATAACTCTCCATTTATATTTTCTAAAGTGCATTTCTTCATTTCACTGCCATAAAGCAGATGAAGCAAATGTTTAGGTTATGGGCAGTGTGGGCTCGTGGGGAAATCTGTCTTTGGTTCTGGGCGTACAAAATTTCCAGGATGGAGGAATACTGGGGAGACGATGACTGTTTTAGACTCTTACCATTCAGATATTGCAAGTGACAAGATATAATTGTATTGCCACTGAGTTCAGAAAGACCAGTTTTAATGAATCAGGCTCTTAGATTCTGCGCTCCTGCATCCTGCTCCCTTAATATGGAAGGTAGACAGTCAACTTGATGCTGAAATGAAAATAGCTGCAAAATAAAAGTGGCTCAAGGGTTGGATACAGATTGAGGACTGAGATGAGTCACAGCCAACTTGGAGTGCAGACATGAATTGGAATTGTTTAATATTCCACGGGGATGTTACAACGTGCTAAATTAACATGTGAATTGCACAACTGTTTGGAATACTGAACAAGGTAATTGTTTCCAGTGGGAGAGAAAGTACAAAGACAAAATCTTTTTCTAGGCATGCCAACTATTGGAAAACGTACTGTGGTTATTTATATAATGTAGATAATTTCTTACCAATTACGCTGCTCGATCTGTTATAAAAACATTTCACCATTTCTATCTTCTGTATAAATCAGGAAAACCCCAGATCCAATTTCAGAACTGGGCTGCCATCTGATCTCCACCAAAGTCAGTGTCCTAAGCTTAGGATTAGATATATTGTTGGAATTTCTGATGTGATTGCTATCAAGCAGTGCATGCTGGGGAGAATAAGTGGCTCGATTCTTTTTTGTGAATCCATCAGAAAATTGCTCGGATTGTTACAGAGAGTGAGGTAAAGTCTGCCCAATAGAAGGTGCCACTGGACTACTATCACTCACGCACTGAATCTGTTGTAGGGTGTAAGGTCACATTCCCTGCCATCTCTGTCACTAGCTGCCATTTCACTGGATTGCCAGTGGATCTGGGAAAATTGGGTGGTGGCTCTGAGTTTGGGGAATGGTATAGAGGGCATGGAAGGGACCTCCTCCCTACCTATAGCCCACTACCCCATCCCATTCATACCTTTTCACAGATACTCTCTTTAGCATTGATCTTACAGACCCTTCTGTACCGATAAATAACTCAGACACCTTTTGTGGAACTACAGTGACAATTGTATTCCAGTACTGCTAGGATATTTCAGCCACCATTTATGAGAATCCTGTTGGGACCTTAGTTATATATGTGCAGTAAACCTGTAGACCCAAAGGTAGTGGTGAGGTAGAGCTGTGTATTGCCAGTCTACATGTGGAAGCTGCTATGTTTTCAGATGTTGTCAATGAGCCACTTATAGATGAGAAATTGCAAGGGGCTGGAAAAAAAGTCCTGTCCTGACCTGGTATCCATCCTCACAAGGATATTTATCTCAGTCAATCACATTCTTTTGTGGTATCATTGACCAAAGGGTAAGGAAGCATTAGCTTTGAATAATTAAACTACTTTTTAGAGATTTCAAACTCTGGATTTTTTTTTGATCTTGTGTCTGAAGACACTGGACCTTGTGGAATTTTAATAACAATCACAGAGGCAGGATAAATGCTTGTCTGACTATGTGAGTGGCACAGCACATATCCAGAATGTTGAAATATTAGTCACAGCTCCCTGATTCTTTGATGAACAGAGCGTTTTTGGATTGGTGTAGTTCGCTCAATTTTAACTGACTCTTACTGACATACCACACAATCCTATTGGTTATGAAGGAGTTTGCAGTCTGCAATGTACTGAAAGGAGGAAAATAACTCAATTTGAAAGCAGTGTTAATACCCAAAACCCAACAATCCACTACATATTGCTGCACTGCACAGTCTGTAGATGTGACTTCCCACAGTGTGTGTTCCTGGTCTTGGTAAGGATGAAAGAACACGAAGGGTGGAATCTTGTTGCTGTGGTCAGGACCTGTGCACTCTCTTCTGTGAAGCCCAGCCAAGTCACACAAGAGCTAGGAATCAGCCAGTTACTCTTGCCCTCAGTACTGCCATGGAAAAAGTCATGAATACTGTTGGAAAAGCACTTCTGGTCTCCCAGAAATAAGTGATTTGATGAGGGAGTGTTTCAGGTTAGGGGTTATAGGGAAAATGAGGCTGGGAATCAAAACTTTCAGCACTCACAACCCAATGTCCAGTCCCTTGATTATTCTCTACCCCAAGGCTGACAGACAGCCTGCACAGATTGACCAGTCTTGTGGTTTACAAATCAGGTAATAATAGGGGTGGTGGGCTGAGGCTCTTGAGTAGTTTTAGTTGGTCACTTAAGCACCTCAGTTAGCGGCAAAACAGGAAGGTCAATTGTGGTCCTTCTCATCGAGAACTTAAGTTCAGCAGCAATGAGATTAGTTGGGTTCACTACTGCCTGACCTAATTCCATCTCATTCCCACCTCCAAGCCTATCGCCTTCAGCAATAGAAAGATTCAATCCAAAGAATCTCTTGATCAGGGTGGAGAGTAGGAAATTGAAAGAATGGGGTAAAAGTGAGGACTGTAGATGCTGGAAATCAGAGTCTAGATTGGAGTGGTGCTGGAAAAGCACAGCAGGTCAGGCAGCATCCAGGGAGCAGGAAAACCGGCGTTTCGGGCAAAAGTCCTTCATCAGGCAGGGAGCCTCCGGGGTGGAAACAATGAAGCAACTGGGAATGTTTCACACCTCTGTACATAGAAATTGAGCAACAATGGAGCTGGGCCCTGAGTGTGTTACCCGAAAAGCCTCTTGTTAAAGAATGATTTGTGGTACAGATTAAAACAGAGAAATATTTTAAAAAGTGAAAGGTACAGATCCAGGATCACAATTCAGTTGCTTTTGTTAGTAACAAAAAGAGCAATGATGGAATGTGTGTAATGTAGCTATGTTTGCAACTGTGCATATTTAAATAAATTTATTTATATGTATCAAACATACTTTTATATATATGAGATCTCTGAAAAATGAATGGAAGATCTGAAATAACTAGGGAAACAATTGTTTGTGTTATTTTTAGATTGTGTTTTCCTACTTGGATGAATGACACTGTATATTGCAATTAGCAAAGCAATCTGTTATTCAAGGGTCTATTACCAACAGGGACAAATTACAATGCAATAGTGTCTGATATGTGCATGTCTTTCATCCATCAACTCTTAATAGATTTTCACAATTCACTCTACTCAATCCTATTTCTTACTGACATATCTGGCTTTGTTTTAGCCACCAGCATCTTTTGTTAGAATTTGAAAGCTCCTTTGATTATCTTGGCTGTATATTAATCAATCTGACATTTTGGCTTTGAGGACATTTTATAGCAATCATTCAAACTTAGCCCCAAGTTGGGAAACTGTATAAATTTGTTTTTGCCCCCAGCAAATAATTTTTTTTTGTCATCTTCCTTCTACCATATTCTTTGGCCTTATAGGTGCAGGGAATTAAAGGGGTTTTCTTGGCTAATAAAAAATCGAATGGTAAAGTGAAGACCTACATCACCTACAATAAAGGCCGTGATTGGCAACTGTTGACTCCACCTTCCACTGACATGAATGGCAAACCAACTAACTGCCATCTGGTAAGTCTTTTCTAGGAAGGTTGTTCTATGTTCTGATGTCCTCATTTTTAAGTGTGTGTTGTATTTGGGAAAGGAAACTTGCTAGTATGTTTTGTGGCCCCGTCCCACACCATACGGTTGACTCTTAACTGCATTCTGGAAATGGCCTAGCTAGCAACTTAGTCATGTAAAGCTGCTCTGCAACAGTTCAATAAGGGACGAGAATTGTTACCTTTGCCAGCATCATGAGAATGATAAATATATATTTTAAGAATAGGGCCAAAGCTGCTGCTGTTTAATTTTTAATCATTTGGATGTAATTGTAATTTTTCCTGCTGTACTCTATTCTTAGAATAAAATATTTATTGGCATAAACGTGCCTACCATTTATTGTTTCTGGGTAGAAAATTAGAACTGGTTGTTTATGCAGAGGGAGAATTAACTTAATTGATTAGATTTAGAAATGTGCATTTTAACAATTGTGGTTCTGATTATACCTTGTTAAAATTCTCAACTATTATAAGCACTCTGGTTAACTATGCTGTCTGAGGCTATCCCACATCAAATCTCACTCAGTTGGTCCTGCTTTCCTCACTGAGCTACACTGGCTTTCAAACTCTCAACATGTACAATTAAATTTCTTTTGCTCTTGTTTAAAACCCTTCATCCTAGTAATCTCCACCGGCCTTACAAAACTCACACTCTCCATTTGGTCTTCTTGAAGTTCCAGAGGTGCAATGGACGATATAATGAAGAGGAGTAGGTAGATGGCTTACGCAGCTGAAAACATGTCTGCCAACAGTGGATTTAAAGGAAGAGTGAATATTTTGGAATAAATATGGAGCAATCACTGGCGAAGTTAGTCCCCTGAACAATAATAAACAATGTTTAACTCTGAAGTGACCACCAAGGCACAAATCATCAACTCAAAAGAGAAGTTGCCAAAGAGGGATTGTAGTCATGTGAAAGTCTGAGGAGATGAAGTATATCTTTTTTGAAGTACTGAGAAATAATGAGTTGAGCAGAATTACAGGGTGAGGATGATATTCAGTGGTTGAATATCTCTTTGTCTGGGGTGGGAAAAACAAATGATTAGCAGTTGAAAATCATGGGGCAAAGTATTTTGGCCACGCCATTGATGACTAGGGCCTGCCTGTGTGTTACTTGGGAGGGCATCTGTAAAGCTTTGAGCAACCTGCCCACCTAAAATAAGTGTAAGGCTGTTTAAGTATGCTCATTACTGTCCTGAATCATGGAACAATCATTTTGGGATTCCAGAGATCATTTGCACTTGAGAAGCAGGCAAACTGCAGATCAGAATTGGTGAGGAGTGGGAAGGTACAGGTGGCAATTTAACGCCTGTTTAATGCCCAGAGCCTCACCTGCAGTAAATTTGAGTTAAAACTGTGAATGGACAATTGCATGCTTATACTGTACCCTGTTGTACCAGATTTGGGTTGCCTAATAAGTGGTCTGGAAAGGAATTATTGGTGAATGCTCAAGGAAAAACCCAGACAACTTTATGTGAGTATTTTCCATGGGCCATGAATGTACTGGAGTGCTCTTCCTCTCAAACACACTCATACTCTTATACACACATGCTGGTGTATATATTAACATACTCAATTTAAGATCCTGTTGATTTTCCACTCTCTTTCACCATCAAACACCCACTTGGCACTGGCAGTCTTCTAACAGCATATAAACGACAATGAAAAGCTTTGGGCTGCTATATGCTGATTTCGAATTGACAATTCAGCCCTTCCAAGCCTGCGCCAGCATTGGATGCAAATCCAAAGTTGTCTCTTCCACATTGGAATAAACTGATAGGAGTGGCAGCCATTCTGACTCAGTCATACAACACTTTTTAGATTTGTTGATGAAGCCCATTCAAAGATGGTGCTCTGATAGGTGAATGTCTATTTCTAAAAATTAGTCAGTTTGAGTTCCAAGTGCAGTAAGTCCGCCTTTAAGTTGCATTTTTTTTTCCAACTGCTTCTCTTTAACATCCAAGGACACATTTGGCTGTAAGAGAATCCAGTTTCCTCACTGCAGAATCACTCAATTTCCCATAGATTTCTATTTCTGCCTTATTTGTTTTGGAGAGCATTTCTTTTGCCCTGTCCAGTTTTGGGCAGATTAGAAATTATTTACCCAAATTAACACAATTTATCTTTTCTATTTATTCAATTAGATTCCCTGTGTGGAGTTTGCACATTCTCCCTGTGTCTGCGTGGATTTCTTCCGGGTGCTCCGGTTTCCTCCCACAGTCCAAAGATGTGCAGGTCAGGTGAATTGGCCATGCTAAATTGCCCATAGTGTTAGATGCATAAGTCAGAGGGAAATGGGTCTGAGTGGGTTACTCTTCGGAGGGTCGGTGTGGACTGGTTGGGCCGAAGGGCCTGTTTCCACATTGTAGGGAATCTAATCAATTTATGTTAGCTACAGCTCCTGTAAAGCTGCCAGTCGCTGGATATTCTAACCCACTCCACCTTTGGCAGCTTCCTTGTTGGAGGCCTGATCAAGGTTATGATGGTGCTTGCAATGCATATGAAATAAAGGTCAGGCCATAAAAACATAGCCGGGTCAGTCTACATTACAGTATCCAAGTAATAATATTTTCTTATGTATCTTGATAGAGTCAGAGGCAGCCTTCCACAAGGTCCAGTCATAGCTTTCTGTAAGTAATCACGACCACTTAATGCTTTTTGAACAAAGCAGGCAAAAGCAGGCCAAGTTGCTTCTTATAACATATGATTAGTAGTCCATTCTTTTACAGGCATTGCACAATCTTCTTCCGATTGAGCTATGGGAAAGTATAATTGTAACCGGGAGGCAAAATTTTGCAGATTTCAATCCAGACAATAGATTGTTTAAATTTATGCATTCTGCTGTTCTTGCCTTTCCATTGAAGTAGTGAGTTTTTTTTTTAATCCCACTATTTGTGTTTTGTTTTGTTTATTTTTCTAGGAAATTTAGGACCAATTTGAGGCTTCAAATGTTTTGAGTAAAGCTGGGCTCTATGGTTCTGGATTAGTGGTGCTGGAAGAGCACAGCAGTTCAGGCAGCATCCGAGGAGCAGTAAAATCGACATTTCGGGCAAAAGCCCTTCATCAGGAATACAGGCAGAGAGCCTGAAGCGTGGAGAGATAAGCTAGAGGAGGGTGGGGGTGGGGAGAAAGTAATATAGAGTACAATAGGTGAGTGGGGGAGGGGATGAAGGTGATAGGCCGGTGGGGCGGGGGCGGGGGGGAGGGTGGAGTGGATAGGTGGAAAAGAAGATAGGCAGGTAGGGCAAGTCATGGGGACAGTGCTGAGCTGGAAGCTGGGAACTGCGGTGAGGTGGGGGAAGGGGAAATGAGGAAACTGTTGAAGTCCTGGGGTTAAAGTGTTCCGAGGCAGAAGATGAGGTGTTCTTCCTCCAGACGTCTGGTGGTGAGGAAGTGGCGGTGAAGGAGGCCCAGGACCTCCGTGTCCTCGGCAGAGTGGGAGAGAGAATTGAAATGTTGGGCCACAGGGCGGTGTGGTTGATCGGTGCGGGTGTCCCGGAGATGTTCCCTAAAGCCCTCTGCTAGGAGGTGTCCAGTCTCCCCAACGTAGAGGAGACCACATCAGGATCAATGGATACAATAAATGATATTGGTAGATGTGCAGGTAAAACTTTGATGGATGTGGAAGGCTCCTTTAGGGCCTTGGATAGAGGTGAGGGAGGAGGTGTGGGCACAGGTTTTACAGTTCCTGCGGTGGCAGGGGAGGGTGGCTTGAAGGGAGGCGTGGACCTGACCAGGTAGTCATGGAGGGAACGGTCTTTGCAGAAGGCGGAAAGGGGTGGGGAGGGAAATATATCCCTGGTGGTGGGGTCTGTTTGGAGTTGCCGGAAATGTCGGCGGATGATTTGGTTTATGTGAAGGTTTGTAGGGTGGAAGGTGAGCACCAGGGGCATTCTGTCCTTGTTACGGTTGGAGGGGTGGGGTCTGAGGGCGGAGGTGCGGGATGTGGACGAGATGCGTTGGAGGGCATCTTTAACCACGCGGGAAGGGAAATTGTGGTCTCTAAAGAAGGAGGCCATCTGGTGTGTTCTGTGGTGGAGCTGGTCCTCCTGGGAGCAGATACGGCGGAGGAATTGGGAATACGGGATGGAATTTTTGCAGGAGGTGGGGTGGGAAGAGATGTAATTCAGGTAGCTATGGGAGTCGCTGGGTTTGTAAAAAATGTCGGTATCAAGTCGGTCATCGTTAATGGAGATGGAGAGGTCTAGGAAGGGGAGGGAGGTGTCAGAGATGGTCCAGGTAAATTTAAGGTCAGAGTGAAATGTGTTGGTAAAGTTGATGAATTGCTCAACCTCCTCGCGAGAGCACGAGGTGGCGCCAATGCAGTCATCAATGTAGCGGAGGAAAAGGTAGGGAGTGGTGCCGGTGTAATTACAGAAGATCGACTGTTCTATGTAGCCAACAAAGCGACAGGCATAGCTGGGGCTCATACAGGTGCCCATGGCTACCCCATTGGTCAGGCTTGTGGATCTTGGGAAAGAGGTAGAACCGGGCAGTGCTGGGTTCCCGGACTATGAGGTTGGAAGCTGTGGGTGGGAGATCTTCTGAGGTGATGAGATTGTTAAGCAGAAGTAATAATTAATGAGGAGTGGCATATTTATTGATATTAGATGGTGGGACGTATTTTGAAAACTGACATGTTGAAGGTATAATTACACTTGTGAAGTGCTTTATTCATCAATAATATATGTTCACAAACGTATTACTGTTCTTGTATTTGTTTTAAATTGAGCTTTCTGGCCAAAGGACTACAACTTGCGTTGTAAATTATTTTACATTTCATGATACCAATATTTCAAAAAGAGAAAACCCTCTTTTAATTTTGAGGTTATTTGCAATTGGACTTGTGTAGTATATGAGCTGACAGAGTCCCCTAGTGCAAGAGGATGAGTTAAAGGTTTCGCCCTGTTGCCAAGGATGATACTGAAAACCCTCTGAATTATGTTTGATTCATGCTTCACCTGGTCACAAAACAGCTTGATGTTGCCACTGAGTTCAAAGTGAAAGCACTTCGTAATTCTCCATTGCTGTTTTGCCACAGCTTGATGCATGCAAAACCAAAATGAATCCACTTTTAAAAGTGCTTTATTTCTAAGTGTTTCTATATGGGCCTATATGGTTTCTTTTAGAAGAAATACAGTTAGTGACTGAGTTTCAGGCTTAGTTTAGATGTATTTTTCCATTAACTGATTGCAGGTGTACATAGTCAAGTTTGAATTGGTCACTCAAATACAAGCAAAGTATTGCAGATTCTGGAAAACTGACACAAACACAAAAAAATGCTGGAGAAACTCAACAAGTCTAGCAGCATTTTTGGAAAGAGAATCAGAGTAATTACTTTGGAGTCCGGTCTGATGTTTCTCCAGAACTAGGGGTGTCTGCTGAAAGGCTCACCTCTGTCGTTTTGTCTGACCCTTCTGTCACTACACCCTTGCCCGTTTCCTAAGTGAGAGTTACTCATCTTCCTGCTGCTCCTGTAATGTGGGATTGCTGTGCAGCCAACAGCTTCTGGAGCAGCTCTGCTCCTCTGGTAGTGTGTGCCATTTCCGCCCCAGAAATTGATAAACTGAGAAGCCCCCCATCCCGGGTGACTACTTAAGTGCCTGGTAGACAATTATTCTGGTGGGCTTTCTCATTGGAGATAGATGGGGTGCTTTGGTGTAAAAGTATCCCCTCTTTCCTCCTCACTCTTTAACTAAAAGCTGGAATATTCCACACTCTGTCTATGATGGACAGGAAATGAAGGGGGAGATGGCACAGGTTCGGCTGCCTCATTTCTTCCCTTATTAGAGTAGAATAGAATCCCTGCAGTGTGAAACAGGCCTTTCAGCCCAGCAAGTCCACACTTACCCTCTGAAGATCATTCCACCTAGACCCATCCCTCGACCCTGTCCATGTAACCCTGCATTTCCCATGGCTAACCTACATTTCCCTGGACACTATTGACAATTTAGCATGTCTAATCTACCTAACTTGCATATCTTTGGACTGTGGGAGGAAACTTTTTTATCTTGTTGGAAAAAAAGTCAGACTGAGTGTGAACCCAGTGGCCCATTTTTTGCCTCTGGTTTCATTCTTCGTAGGACAAGTAGGACATAATTTTAAAACCATTTTCTCATTCATCTGGAAAAAGAAACTTGCTCTCAAAGATCCATTTGAGTGGGGAATTCTGTTCTTTATTCAGGACTGATTTAGATGGATATTTGATAGATGAGGGACTTAAGGTCTATGGCATGCAGGCAGGAACCAGATCAAATGATTTTATTGATTGGTGGAGCAGGGTCAAAGGACCAAATGGCTTATTCTTGTTTGTATGTTCCTAATTCAAGAGATTTCTTATTAAATTCATTAAACATTGATTGATAGTTGATTTATAAACTTCATTAGTAGCTTGTTTAATCTCCAATAGTTCAGAGCTCTTTACAAGTGCTATTTCATTTTGTAAAAGCATTTTTAAAAAATCTTACCCACACTAAATTATTTATTCTGTCTCAAACAACAGAGGGGTTTGTTTTTGCCAATCCAGGATTTCTTTGTGGAGTTGTCGAGTGAGGCAAGTATCTGGGGGATACTGCAATTTGATTGGCAGTTCTGTAACCAAACGTTTCCTAACATTTAGTACTATTAATTTATATGCAGAGGGTGGGCAGTTTCTTCATTTTCTTTCTTCTTTTTTCTTCCCTTGTGATTTTTTTCGCTCCTTTCCTGCTAGAGACATTATTCACATCCCCAAAGGTATCAGTAGATCCCTGTTTGTATATCAAGTGTTAGTACAGTGGTTCACAAATGTTTTTGGTTGAAGGATTCCTTTTCAAGACAATTAGTAATCACTGATAATATCCCTCAGCATCAGGTAGAATACTGATTACGATAAATCTATTACAATAGGATTTCTGAAATAGTAAGGGGAAGAACATAGAATCATAGAGTCAAAAAGCCCAGAAATAGACCCTTTGGTCTAACTTGTCCATGTTGACCAGGTATCCTAAACTGAACAAGACCCATTTGCTTTCACTTGACCCATATCCTCATCCTATTCACGTACTGTCCAAATGTCTTTTAAATGTTGTAATTATACCCACCTTTACCACCTCCTCTGGCAGCTCATTTCATACATGCACCACCTTCTATATGAAAAAGTTGCCCCTCAGGCCCCTGTTATCCCTCCCACCTTAAACCTATGCCCTCTAGTTTTGGACTCCCCTAGCCTTGGAAATGGATCTTTGCTTTTCAACATATCTATGCCCCTCATGATTTTATAAACATCTATAACATCACGCTTCCAATCCTGGCAACAGCCTTGTAAATTTTTTCTGTACTCTTTCTAGTTTAACAACATCCTATATTTCATGGATTGAAAAAATCAGCAATAGCTGTTTCTGAAATCAAATTAGATTACATTTTTTTTTAGGTTAGATGAGATTACTTACAGTGTGGAAACAGGCCCTTCGGCCCAACAAGTCCACACCAACCCTCCGAAGAGCAACCCACCCAGACCCATTCCCCTACATTTACCCTTCACCTAACACTGCGGGCAATTTAGCATGGCCAATTCACCTAACCTGCACATCTTTGGACTGTGGGAGGAAACCGGAGCACCCGGAGGAAACCCACACAGATATGGGGAGAATGTGTAAACTCCACACAGACAGTTGCCCGAGGCGGGAATTGAACCCAGGTTTCTGGACCTGTGAGGCAACACTGCTAACCACTGAGCCACCGTGCTGCCCCTTGTGCCATCGTGCCACCCCTAAATTGTTTCCCAAGATGAGGAGTGATTAGAATCAATAGTATGACTGTGGTAGACTGTGATAAAAAATGTTAAAATAACGACCAGGATTTTTAAGATACAGTCGGTTCCGCTATAAAGTCTGTTTATTCAAAGTGAATTGGCTTTAAACGTGATTGAAGAATTTTGACTGTTTTTTGTAGAACGCAAACTTTCCTTACCTGCATTAGCTAAAATGTGTTTCCAGCTCCCTTAGTTTGAATGGTGCAGCTATTGTGTGATTTACATATGATGCGAAATCGCACGAGAATAGAACTGATACGTTATATCAGAACCGACTGTACTTCAATTCAGCGCTATCTAAGCTCTGAAGTGGGTATGAAGGCAGAGTTTAAGAGTGTGGGGGATCTTCATCAGTAAGGAACCGAGGAATACAGACTAATAGTGTTTGGAAACAGGCCTTTGACCTCATTCCCCACCCATAGAGAGAAGTAGCAGTCGTAATGGCGACAGTAGATGTATGAACCACCGGCTTGCCCTTTTGTTTATATAACAGATATTTGGGAGTTCTGGGAACAGTAGGGGAAATTATAACTGATATTTTTGTGACTTTACTGCAAACTGAGGTTGCCGTTCTCACAATTTTTCACCTGAATAATGTTACTGCTCTTCACAGCATCTGCCAATCTCAAAAGTTGGCTCTTCCCCCTCCCCACAATGTGAAGCTCTCAATCTGAGGCATACTGCAGTCTGATTGCTGGCTCTAATAACCATACATTATTCACCTTACACATTTTTGCTCCACTTGCAAAAATCCTTTCAGTGAATATTCCATTGCAAGTTCATAAAGCTTAGAAATCACATCTTTCATAATGGATTCTTGACAATTGGCAAAATACTTATTCAACATTTCTGCCATTTCCTTGTTTCCCATAATTAATTCCCCATTACTCTCTTCCTTTTTAATTACTTGTAGAAACTCCCACTGCCTGTTTTTAATCTAGATTTCTTTCATACTATTCATTCTCACTTTTTAAATCATTCTTCACTGATTTCTAAATCTTCTGAATTATCACCAATTTCCTTAGTACTTTCTATTTTTTAATTTTGATTTGATACTACCCTTAACTTTCTTAGTTAGCCATGGATGCTGTGTCCTTACCATATTGTCTTTCTTTTGTCATGGAATCCTTGTTGACAGTTTGAAAGAACTCCTTAAATATCTGCTTCTATTTTTCTTACACTCTATTTAATAGTTTGTTTTCCTAGCCCATTTAAACAACTTTTTCTTCTTACATTGCTTTTATTTTTACTTAAAACATAACTTGCTACTTATCTGTTTGGCGTGCACATAGTCCTGTTTGGTAGCTTCACCACATTGACATTTTCAGGTATGCCTGGTGCTGCTCCTGGCATGCTGTCCTGCAGTCTCCATTGAGCCACAGTTGACCACCTGACTTGATGGTAATGATTAAGCAGGGGATATAACAGGGCATGAGGTTGCAGATTGTACTGGAGCACAATTCTGCTGCAGTTGATGGCCCACAGTGCCTCAAGGATGCCCAATCTTGAATTGCTACATCTGTTCGAAGTCTGTCCCGTTTAGCATGGTGATAGTGCCACAAAACACAGTGGGTGGGACTTCATGTCCACAAGGACTGTGCAGTGATCACTCTTACCAATCATGTCATGGACAGATTACTCTGGAGGTACAGACTAGTAAGGATGAGGTCAATATGTTTGTCCCCCTTGTTGTTCCCTCACCACTTTTTGTATAAACAGTCCAGTAACTAATGCCCTTTAGAGCCCGAACAGCTCGAATAATAGTGCTGCTGTCAAGCCACTCATGATGGTGAACATTGAAATCCCTATTTTCTGCACCCTTGCCACCTTCAGTGCTTCCTCCAGGTGTTGTTCAACTAAGAGGAGTAATGATTCATCAGCCGAGGGAGGACAGTATGCAGTAATCAGAAGGAAGTTTCCCTGCCCATGTTTCACCTGATACCATAAGACTTCATGGGGTCTGGAGTCAATGTGGAGCACTCCCAGGGCAACTTCCTCCCACTCCCACTGTACTACCACATGTGCTGGGTCTGTCCTGCTGGCAAGATGGCGCATACCCAGGGATGGTGTTAGAGGTGTCTGAGACACTGTCTGTAAGATATGATTCCGTCAGTATCACTGTATCAGGCTGTTGCTTGACTGGTCTGTGAGACAACTCTCCCAATTTTGCCACTAGCCCCCAAATGTTATTTAGGAGGATGTTGCAGGATTGACAAGACCATGTTTACCATTGGCATTTTGGGTGTCTACGTTGCTGCCAGGTAATCTGTCTGGTTTCATTCTCCTTTTCTGACTTTCTAGTACTGAATCTCTTGCCAGACTATTTCAGAGGACAGTTGAGAGTCATCCACATTGTTGTGGCTTGGAGTCACATGGAGATCAGAGCTGGGATACAGTGGGCAGTTTCCTCACCTAAACGAAGGACATTAGGGAACCAGATGTGTTTTTCCAATAATGAGCAATGGTTTCATGGTCATCATTAGGCTTTTAGTTCCAGATTTTTAAAATTGAATTCAAATTCCAACAACAAATTCCACTCATGACATCCTTCATTAATCTGATGAGTTTACTAATATGAATAATACAGAAAAGAATTATCTCAGAAACAGAATATTTTACAATCAGTTGAGTTTTCGTTCGCACTACCGTTGTACCTATATGAATAACTTAAAAATTTGATGTTAATAATTCCAAATAAGGATTTTTGGGTTTAAAGGTTTATACATATTTGCACTATCTTTGTGGTAACCACTGGAAATTAAAGATCATACTACAAGGGCATGCATTTGGCACCATATTGTATTATTATAGTGTGTGACTGAGTGTCAGGAGTTAGAAACCTTATGTATTGTGTTGTAATCTCCGAAACAGCAGATCATTTGGTTGTTTTGCAATACAAATTGACTGACTTTATAATTTGATATTGCATTGTGTACCTTGCTGTGTGCGAGTTTTATTTGTATTGTGGTCGTCGCAGACCATCTTTCTAAAAATAGGAGTGAACCCCTCTGTCTGTACACCAAATGGGTAATAGTCCTTAGCTGGGACTTCTGTTTGTTAAAGCTGTTTCTATTCAACCTGTGTCACTAAACCTACACCTTGATGAGATCTTCGCAAATCTTCTGTACCTGGTGATATATTCCAAATTTATTCAACTTGACCTCCTAAATACTCTATCTGCTTGTTTTCATTTTGGTGAATCTGCATTATAACCCTCGCAAGGCCAGTGCATCCTTTCTGAGTTTTATTGCCCAAAATTGAATACAGTAGAATATTCTGGAAATTGCTAGCCTAAATGAGAGAAAACCTTACTCGTTAAATCATCCCAAATGGTATTATTTATTTGTTTATTTTGTCATTTGGAATCAATCTTAGAAACTTTAGATGTACAGGTTTTTCATACAGAGTAACGAATGAAATGAAAATCATCAAATAATCATCATGCAATATAAATTTATTGCTTGTCTTTTCCGTAGCCTGAATGCTCTGTTCATCTGCACCTTCGTTGGGCGGACAACCCATATGTATCTGGCACTGTTCACACCAAAGATTCGGCACCAGGACTTATAATGGGAGCAGGTAAAACTAATTATTTATTTAGATAAGCTGTCTTTAATGAAAGGTCTGATCACTTTGCTCAACACAGAGATTTTTCTCTGGCTGATATTTTAGGATTGATTTGAAGCTTGAAGAAAATGTTTACTCATTCATTTAGCATCCAATCAGGAAGTGTCTAATACTGTTCTGTCAGGATAATGAAGAAGGCGTTTAGTATGCTTGCCTTTATTGGTCAGTGCATTGAGTACCCTAGTTTGGAGGTCATGTTGCAGCTGTACAGTACATTGGTTAGGCCACTTTTGGAATACTGCATTCAAATCTGGTCTGCTAGAGGAAAGATGTTGTGAAACTGAAAGGATTCAGAGAGGATTTACAAGGATGTTGTCAGGGTTGGAAGATTTGAGATATATGGAGAGGCTGAATAGGTTGGGACTGTTTTCCCTGGAGCGTTAAGGGCTGAGGGGGTGACCTTATAGAAGTTTATAAAATCATGAGGGACATAGATAGGGTAAATAGACTAAGTCTTTTCCCCAGGGTGGGGGAGTCTAAAACTAGAGGGCATAAGTTTAAGGTGAGAGGGAAAAGATGTAAATGGGACTTGAGGTGCAACTTTTTCAGGCAGACACTGGTGTGTGTATGGAATTAGCTTTCAGAGGAAGTGATGGAAGCTGGTACAATTACAACATTTAAAAGGCATCTGGATAGGTATATGAATAGGAAGGGTTTAGAGGTAAATGGGCTAAAGGCTGACAAATGGGCAGCACGGTGGCACAGTGGTTAGCACTGCTGCCTCACAGTGCCAGAGACCCGGGTTCAATTCCCACCTCAGGCGACTGACTGTGTGGAGTTTGCAAATGTGGGGGTATGGGTGGGTTGCACTTCGGCAGATCGGTGTGGACTTGTTGGGCCGAAGGGCCTGTTTCCACACTGTAAGTAATCTAATCTAATCTAAAAAAAAGGGACTAGATTAATTTAGGATATCTGGTCAGCATGGATAAGTTGGACCAAAAGGGCTATTTTACTTGTTGGGACGACGGCATTCCAAATCCTGCTGTGTACTTAAATTTATTTTTGAAAATGTATTTCCATTTAGATCTTGCTATTGCCAACAACTCTTTTTTTGCAGATTGTAATTTAATCTTTCCTCTTTTTTTTAAAAACAGTGTTGGTGATTTTTTGGTGACCCCAACAACACTGATAAAGTTAAACTAGAAGTAATTTTTTTTTCACACACTCTTAGATATGAGGGAACACTTCACAACACATACACTTACAAACATACAAGTAGAGAAAAAATTGAAAAAGATCAATCGTTCATTCAGTTAGTAACACAGTTAACTAATATCCTTGTTTTTAAGATGTAGTCCAAAACCACAGCTGAAGTTCCTTTTTAAAGTTACTTGATTGGCTGGCCAGCTGTTTCTCTTTGAAACTCGTCTGAGAAAATTTTGATGAAATCTAATTTCTGCTTCAATGGTTTCATGACAGAAAGCACAAATGCAGGTAGTTGGCTGCTTTTACAGGCTAGAGCCATTTACTTTATAGCTTGGAGTTTAGGACGATGATATTGTCTGTGGATTTTGTATCGAGAGATTCTGACACATGAGTTGACTATTATTTCAAATTTGTATGGCTAAAAAGGCAATTGGACTCAATATTGTGGGAGTCATGTGATCAAGCCTTCTAGAGTTTGAGAGGCAGTTACCGCTGAGGTAAAGGTTTGTATTGCAGAAAACCAAATGTCTATTGTCCACTTCAGGAGTTAAGTAGAAAATCATTCACTCGTCTTTTTGTAGGATGGATGTAACTTGCGATTATATATTTTTTTGGAGATGTGGCAGGTTATTACACATTAGTTGAATTGAATTGAATTGAATTTATTGCCATGTGTACCAAGTTAAGTAGCATAGATAGGTGAATAATAGGTAACAGGCAAATGTGAAGATTTTGTGAATCCATTCAGTATTCTGGATTAGCTTTCCACATCCAGGAGATACATGGAATGATGGTTGTCTGGCTGACATTAACCTCTGAGAATTTTCTGAAAAATTATTGCTGGAAAGTGTTGGAGTCTATTATAAAGGATTTAATAGCAGAATGTTTAGAAATATAATCAAACAGAGTTTGCATGGCATCATAATGGGGAAATCATACCTGACAAATGTTTTAGAATTCTTTGAGGTGGTAACACACAGGACAGATAAACAAAAACCTGTAGATATAATACACTGGATTTCCAAAAGCTATTTATTAAGTTACTAAATGTTAGGCTACATAAGAAGTTAAGAGCCCATGGTGTTGGACTAGTGTATTAGAATAAAAGAGGATTGGCTAAACTGTAGAAGTCAGTGGATTGGGAAAACAAGGGCATTTTCAGGATGGCAATCTATAACTAGTGGGATGCCACAAGGATCAGTACTAAGGGCACATATGTTTACAATATATATTAATGACTTGGATGAGGAAAGTGAATGTACATCGTCAAATTTGCAGATGACACAAAAATATGTGAAAAGGCAAGCAGTGAGGTTGACACAAAGGGTCCACAGACAGATATAGACAGGTTCAGTGAATGACAAAAAATTGGCAGATGGAATAGAATGTAGGAAAATATGAGGTTATATGGTTTGGCAGCAAGAATAGAGGGGCAGAAATATTATTTAAATGAAGAAAGTCTAAAGAAAGCTGGAGTACAGGGAGATTTGGAATGTTGGCCCTGATGTGAAAGCAATGGAATGTAAATAAAAAGGAAAGTCTTGCTAAAACTATTCAAGGCACTAGTCAGATCACACCTGGAATATTGTGACCAGTTTTGATCCCCTTATCTAGGGAAAGATACACTGGCATTGGAGGCGGAATTAAGAAGATTCACTAGGTTAGTCTTGGTTTCGGACCGAGTTTTTTTAGGAGGGAAGGTTGACTAGATTAGGCTTGTATTCATTGTGGTTCAGAAGAATAAAATGAGAACTTCTTGAAATATATAAAATTCCTTTGAGGACTTGATAGGATAGGTACAAAAATGTTGTTTCCCATTGTGGAAGAATCTACCACCAAAGACTGTAATCTCAGAGTAAGGGGTCAAACATTTAAGACAGAACTAAGGAGAAATATCTTCTCTCAGAGATAGAAATGCACATCTATGGATTTTTTTTATATCACAGAGGGCTGTAGAGGCTGGCTGATAGATATATTGATAGCTGAGATAATCAAATGTTTGATCATTAACGGTATCAAGGACTATGAGAAAAAGGCACAAAAGTGGAGTTCAGGATTATCAATTGGCCACGGTCTCATTGAATAGTGGAGCCAACTGGATCGCCAAATGGTGTACTTATGCTCTAGCTCCTTATGTCTTGCAATAAGTTCAGTCACATAATTATAATAGCCATCTTAGGCTATTTAATGTTTTTTTTAAAACATTCACTAAATAGATATATGTATTCTAATTGCTTTTCATTTTGTTCATGACTTGAGCATTACTATTTTATCCAGGACTATCACACTGTGGTCACGTGTTTCTCTCTGCGAAGAAAATGCTGATAACCCACAGAAAGTGATCTTGACAGAAGAACAGAGTGCTTCCTTTGTGAAGGAAATATGACAATTTGTCTGGTTTCTCATGGCGCTGTCGTCTTTCTTGCTTTGTTCAGCTTCACAGTATGAGGAACATGTTGCACTAGTTCACCATCACAAATTGAATAAGTGTTTAGTCCCACTCTCAGATACTGAAACAATTTGGCGACAACATTTAGGCTCAGATTGATAGGTAGCTTTGTGTCACTTAAGTGCCACAATGATCTGAAGAGAAAATCTAACCATCTCCTCCTGACATTTGTTGAACTCTTCCTCTTCCCCCCCCTCCCCCCACCAATCAAACAATTAATATTAACTGGAAGCTGAACCAGATACATGATAGAGCTACAAGAGCAAGTCAGATGCCGGGATTTCTGCACCAAGTAATTCAGCTCATGATGCTCCAAAACCTATCTACTATCCTCAAGTCAAGTCAGTTGTAGTGTAATGGGATATTTCCCACTTACTGGTACATGTGTGACTCTAATGACACTCAGCAAATACAGGACCAATGAGGAGAAAGCTTGACTGACACATTGTCCGCCACTGTAAACTTTCAGGCTTACCACCACTGGTATTCAATGACAGCAGGGTGCATTATCTTCATGTTGCACTGCACAAACTCACCAAGGATCATTCAACTGTACCTTCCAAATGTACAAACTCTGCCACCTAGAAGGACAACAGTAGAGTTAGGCGCACACCACCACATGCATTTCCCCTCCAAACCACACAACATCTTGCCATAGAATAATATCAGCATTCCTACACTGTCATGTGAGCAAAATCCTGGGAAGCCTGCCTAATAGGTTTGATTGTACCTATACCAGATAGACCACAATGGTTCAACAAAGAAGTATCGTCATCTCAAGGGCAATTCAAAATGTCTAATAAATAGAAGCGCAGCCAGTGGCAAGCATTTCCTGTGAAAGAATTTTTAAAAACAATCAAGAGGGCCAATTAAATAACTCTGCAATCCAAGTGACCACTCAGGACACAGAAGAAACCCAAAGCAGGAAGCAGCCACACAGAGCGTTCAAGTGCTTACATTGTGTATCCAAACTACCTGCAGATTTGTTGGGCACAGAGGGGTATGGGGACATATTATGAATGTGTGCTGACACACTCTCACTCACTTGCATATTCACTCATGCCAAACTAACTCACTCAGTCACATACTCACTCATTGTCATATATACACTCTGCGCTATACTAATTCACTCTGCTGCATACTAACTTAGAGGAGAAAGTGACGTCTGCAGATGCTGGAGATCAGAGCTGAAAATGTGTTGCTGGAAAAACACAGCAGGTCAGGCAGCATCCAAGGAACAGGAAATTCGACGTTTCAGGCATTAGCCCTTCCTGATGAAGGGCTTATGCCCGAAACATTGAATTTCCTGTTCCCTGGATGCTGCCTAACCTGCTGTGCTTTTCCAGCAACACATTTTCAGCTGCATACTAACTTATTGTTGTGGTTCTGCTCGCCGAGCTGGAAGTTTTTGCTGCAAACGTTTCGTTCCCTGGCTAGGGAACATCATCAGTGCTGTTGGAGCCTCGTGTGAAGCGCTGCTTTGATGTTTCTTCCGGTATTTATATTGGTTTGTTCTTGCCGCTTCCGGGTGTCAGTTTCAGCTGCAGTGATTTGTATGTGGGGTCCAGGTCGATGTGTCTGTTGATGGATGTTCTTGCCGTTTCCGGGTGTCAGTTTCAGCTGTAGTGGTTTGTATATGGTGTCCAGGTCAATGTGTCTGTTGATGGAGTTTGGGGATGAATGCCATGCTTCTAGGAATTCTCTGGCTGTTCTCTGTCTGGCTTGTCCTATGATAGTGGTGTTTTCCCAGTTTTCGGCGAGCAGAACCACAACAACGGACACCCGAGCTACAAATCTTCAATCAGATTTTAAGCATACTACCTTAGTCACATACTCACTTACTCAGTCACATCCTCACCCTGTGCCATACTCACTCACTCTGCTTACAAACTCACTCATTCAAAAATTAACTCACCCAGTCACATACTAACTCACCCTGCTCTACATGAACTCACTCAGTTACACATTAACTCCATCAGTCACGTACTAATTCATTCGCCCATACAGTAACTCGTTCAGTCACGTACTAACTCACTATGCCATATACTAGCCCATTCTGCCACATATTAACTCTCACAGTAATTTACCAACTTACTGTGCTGCATACTAAGTCACCCTGTCATGCACTAATTCACTCTGCCAAATAATAACTCACTCAATTGCACACAGACTCACAGTGCCCTATACTAACTCACTGTGCCCTATACTAATTCATTACTCAGTCACAAACACATTTACTTTCTCACATATATTTCCTCACTGGTGGAGGTTGTTGCGAGTGGTAACAACTGAGCATCAGTGTGGAAGTGACTGAGGCACTGATGATTGAGTGATCTTTGAATCAGCTGTTTTCTAGGTCTCCATGAATCTCGTCCAGTCTGTTGGAAATTCTATATGCCATTGTAAAATTAGACAGCTAATAACTGCATGAATTACCATATTTGATTTCGGTTTTCATGCGAAAGCATTTGAATTGCAGAATATGATCACAAGTGCAAAGGCTCTTCCTAGACAACTAGATGTACATGCCACTCAGCTCATTCAAACAACAAAAACTAGAATTCTTACAGATCTGAACAGAAAATAAGAAGCACAATGAAGAGTTGTGTGATTTAAGAGATCACTATTCAATTACAAGAAAGTGCTAACTCTGTGAAATTGATCTCTGTAGATAGTGCAATGCCGGGTGGGCAGTGCAGGTCAATTCATCCACCATGGTGGATGGGCTTGTTAGTGGGTGAACATTTTGGTGATGGTGACCACAATTCTGTGACTTTCACCTTGGTTATGGAGAGAGATAGGTGCGCACAACAGGGTAGATCTTACAATTGGGGGAAGGGAAATTACGATGCTGTAAGACAGGATTTGAGGAGCATAAGGTGGGAGCATAGGCTGTCAGGGAAGGATGTGGTGGAAATGTGGAACTTTTTCAAGGAACAGATACGACGTGTCCTTGATATGTATGTACCTATCAGGCAGGAAAGAAATGGTCGTGTGAGGGAGCCTTGGTTGACGAGGGAGATCGAATGTCTAGTAAAGAGGAAGAAGGAGGCTTACATAAGGTTGAGGAAACAGGGTTCAGACAGAGCAGTGGAGGGACACAGGATAGCCAGAAGGGACCTGAAGAAAGGGATTAGGAAAGCTAAGAGAGGGCATGAAAAATCCTTGGCGGATAGGATCAAGGATAACCCCAGGGCATTTTATGCGTATGTGAGAAACATGAGAATGACGAGAACGAGGGTAGGTCCGATCAGGACAGTAGTGGGAGATTGTGTACTGAGTCGGAAGAGATAGGAGAGGTCTTGAATGAGTACTTTTCTTCAGTATTTACGAACAAGAGGGACCGTATTGTTGAAGAGGAGAGTGTGAAACGGACTGGTAAGCTAGAAGAGATACTTGTTAGGAAGGAAGATGTGTTGGACATTTTGAACAACTTGAGGATAGACAAGTCCCCCGGGCCTGACAGGATATATCCTAGGATTATGTGGGAACCAAGAGAGGAAATTGCAGTACCGTTGGCAATGATCTTTTCGTCTTCACTGTCAATGGGGGTGGTACCAGGGGACTGGAGAGTAGCGAATGTTGTGCCCCTGTTCAAAAAAGGGAATAGGGATAACCCCGGAAATTACAGGCCAGTTAGTCTTACTTCTGTGGTAGGCAAAGTAATGGAAAGGGTACTGAGGGATAGGATTTATGAGTATCTGGAAAGACACAGCTTGATTAGGGACAGCCAGCATGGATTTGTGAAGGGTAGGTCTTGCCTTACAAGTCTTATTGAATTCTTTGAGGAGGTGACCAAGTATGTGGATGAGGGTAGAGCAGTGGATGTAGTGTACATGGATTTTAGTAAGGCATTTGATAAGATTCCCCATGGTAGGCTTATGCGGAAAGTCAGGAGGCATGGGATAGAGGGAAATTTGGCCAATTGGATAGAAAACTGGCTAACCGGTCGAAGTCAGAGAGTGGTGGTAGATGGTAAATATTCAGCCTGGAGCCCAGTTACAAGTGGAGTTCCACAGGGATCAGTTCTGGGTCCTCTGCTGTTTGTAATTTTTATTAATGACTTGGATGAGGGAGTCGAAGGGTGGGTCAGTAAATTTGCAGATGATACGAAGATTGGTGGAGTTGCGGACAGTGAGGAGGGCTGTTGTCGGCTGCAAAGGGACTTAGATATGATGCAGAGTTGGGCTGAGGAGTGTCAGATGGAGTTCAACCCTGCCAAGTGTGAGGTTGTCCATTTTGGAAGAACAAATAAGAATGCGGAATACAGGGTTAACGGTAGGGTTCTTAGTCAGGTGGAGGAACAGAGGGATCTTGGGGTCTATGTACATAGATCTTTGAAAGTTGCCACTCAGGTGGATAGAGCTTGTAAGAAGGCCTATGATGTATTAGCGTTCATTAGCAGAGGGATTGAATTCAAGAGTCGTGAAGTGATGTTGCAGCTGTACAGGACTTTGGTTAGGCCACATTTGGAGTACTGTGTGCAGTTCTGGTCGCCTCACTTTAGGAAAGATGTGGAAGCTTTGGAGAGGGTGCAGAGAAGATTTACCAGGATGTTGCCTGGAATGGAGAATAGGTCGTACGAGGATAGGTTGAGAGTTCTTGGCCTTTTCTCGTTGGAACGGCGAAGAATGAGGGGTGACTTGATAGAGGTTTATAAGATGATCAGAGGAATAGATAGAGTAGACAGTCAGAAACTTTTTCCCCGGGTACAACAGAGTGTTACAAGGGGACATAAATTTAAGGTGAAGGGTGGAAGGTATAGGGGAGATGTCAGGGGTGGGTTCTTTACCCAGAGAGTGGTGGAGGCATGGAATGCGCTGCCCGTGGGAGTGGTAGAGTCAGAATCATTGGTGACCTTTAAGCGGCAATTGGATAGGTACATGGATGGGTGCTTAATCTAGAATAGATGTTCGGCACAACATCGTGGGCCGAAGGGCCTGTTCTGTGCTGTATTGTTCTATGTTCTATGGCATCAGGGGTTGCTCCAGCAGTTTGAAGTGAAAGCAAGGAACCATCTCCATCCCAGGAAACTCTCAATAGCATTCAGCAACCAGCCACCACAATTTCAAAATGGCTTTTGTGAATAGGTAAATCATAAAGAAATGAAATGGCTGATTCAAGACCAAAAAGGAGGCATTCTTGTGAAGACAGAGGACATGGCTAAGCTCTTCAGTGGAGGTCTTGTGGTTCAGCAATAGCATTGCTGAGCTCACGACTTGACGACCAGGAAAGCTGTGCCATAATGTTACCAAACAGTATTATTATCAATCTGTAAATACTCCCAATACACCTACGGCAGACAGGAAGAGTTTACTAATCAACCCTAACTGTGTAGTAACTGAAAATGCCACGCCCGTTCCACAATAAAATACTCCATGTACAGGTTCTTGTGATGAACAAACATCATCCAGTCAAAGGTTAGTAATCCTGCAGTGAGTAACGTATCTCCTGACTCCCCATTGCCTATCCACCATCAACAAAGCACAAAACAGGAATGTGATGAATAATCACCACTCGTATCGATGGGTGTAGCTCCAAAAACAACACTCATGAAGCTTGACTCCAGGACAAAGCAACCCACTTGATTGGTACCACATTGACAAGCAATCACTCTTCCAACACTAGTGTGTACTATTTACAAGATACACTTCAGGAATTCATCAAAGATCCTTAGACCACACTTCCATCTAGAATGTCAAGAGCAGTAGATAAATGGGAACACCACCACCTTCAAATTCCCCTCCACCTCATCATCCTGATTTGGAATTATATGTTGGGGAAAAATTCTGAAATCCTTCCCCCACCCTCTGTAATGCCATTGTAGGTCTACCTATAGCACAGGGACTGCAACAGTTCAAGAATGTAACTAGAAATGGAAAATAAATGCTGATGCCCTCATCCCATGAGTGAATTTAAACAAAGCTCATTTCAATGGACTGTCAGACACACATTAAATTAGTATTTTGCATTTATCTTCACTAAAGAGGATACTGCCAATGTGTAAGTAAAGGAGGATGAGGTAGCAACATTGGAAATATCAATAGATGGAAGTTAGGCAATCCTCAAATTAGAAAGATTATTCAGTTGGGGGACACTTCTTGTGTTCAAAGGAAGTAAGAGCCGGAATTTCAGAGAATCTATTGAGCGTGTTCCAATCTTACTTGAGTGTGGAGATGCTACCAGAGGACACTGAACCTGCAATGTTGTGCACCTATTAAAAAAGAGAGGGAGGGAGTATACCCAACAACCATTGGCAAGTCAGCCTAATGTTGGTGGAAAAACATCTAGGGACAATAATTGGGAACAAAAGTCATTGGCAATTGTAAAATAATGAAAATCAACATCCAATCATTAAAGGTAAATTGTGTTTGACTGGCTTGAGTGAGATTCTTGATGAAGTAATGAAAGGTTTGTTAAGAGTAGTGAAGTTGGGATAACGATTCATATATATATTGTTGTTATTCGTGAACTTGGATTCTAAAGTGGAGGAAAGTTAATTTTAGTTTTCAGCTCTGTGAAAGTCTGACTTAATTCTTTAAAGGTCAAAAAGTAAATTTGAGCTGAGAATTCAAAACAGCATTTACAAGAATTCATATGATTTTGACTAAATTACCCTACAAGCCATATGAGAAAATAATTACTCAGGAATTGTTGAATTATGTTTTATCACATTAGTAATGGAGGGAGAGAGAGAAATCATATGAAGAAATAATTACTCAGGAATTTGTTGAATTATGTTTTATCGCACCCAGTAAGAGAGAGAGAGAAGTCTGAAGTCAGAAATAAGAGGTCAATAATAGTAAAGGTATTGCTATTATCAGAACGAAAGCTCCAAAAGGTTGAAGGTGTCAAAGAGGGTAACACTGTACAACACTGTTGGAGACAAGTTTGAAGAACTCAATTTACATAACAGTTCTGAGCTGAGTTAAGAGCCTCAGGGAGAGATATTAACAAGAAAAAAAGTTCCTATGAAGAAAAATTGAGTAAAGTGGGCCTGTATTCTCCAGAAGAATGAGAGGTGATCTCACTTAAACATATAAAATACTTAGGGGAGAGATAGGGTTGATGCAAGTAAGATATTTTCTCTGTCTGCAGAGTCTAGAACCAGAGGTGCACTGTGTAAAAATAAAGGTATGTCACTTGGGTGTGTGATGAGAAGAATTTTTTTAAACTCAGATGGTTGTGAAACCTTAGCATTCTCTACCACAGAGAACTATACAAGCCCAGTCTTGTTTATTTAATATAGATATTGTTAGATTTTTAATGACCAATGGCATGAATGAGTGATGGGGTGGCGAAAGGCATTAAAGCTTTCAATCTGGCATGATCATCGAATGGTGGGGCAGGCTCAGTGGGCTGATTAGCCTACTCCTGTTCCTATGTTACAAAGAAAATGGCACTTATTGAATACACAATGCTTTGTCAAAAGGAAACTGATTACAGTTGTGCCATTTGAATAAGCAGCTTTAATGTGGAAACAGGGCTAATTCTTACTGAGGATTGAGTGTCTGTGGGGTTACTGCTGGGGAGGAGGCATGAGCCTTTCTTCTTGGTGCTCATAATGAGATTGTTCCAATTGTTTCTGTACAGTGAAATATAATTGACACTTTTATTTTGTAATATACATTTATATTAGTTTGTTAAAGGTACATTGGCAGTCTCTTGTGAATGCATTCAGTGACTGACTTCCAGAGGGAACAAAAATAAATAAACATAAGATCTCTCAAGCTAGACTTCGCTCTGATTTCATTATTACCATCAGCTAGGATCATAACGATGAGTACAAGGTTTTTGTAGAACTGTTAAATAATAGACCTGTTAGCAGATTTCCCATAGGAGGAAAAGTGGCAGCATGAATACAAAACTGACTAAGGGACAGAAAGCAGAGAATAGTGATAAATGGTTATTGTTCAGATTTGGGAAAAACGTATAGTGATTTTGTCCTGATCTCTTTTGTGATGTATGTTATTGACCTTGACATTATCGCTCTATTCAAAACATTAACTCTGTTTTCTCTCAACAGATACTGCCAATCCTGCTGAGTGTCTCCAGCTATTTCTTTTTTTCTGTCGGTTTCAGATTCCCAGCGCTTGCCAGTCTTTGTTTTATCTTGTTGGATGATCTGAATGTTAGCATGCATCCTGATTCCTGTTGGGGGAGTGCTGAACATTTGGTGCATGTGAGAATGGTAGTGTGTTGGGTTAGAGAGAGCCTAGAACATACAAGCGAGGTTTTGACTTGTCTGGCACTGTCACAGATCTTCTGATTCATTGTCCCTGCCTTGGTTTCAATGGTTAATTGCTAACTTCCCCTTCACAGTTTGTGCCCAGTGAGACTCCTTCTTTCCATCTTCTGGACTAAGGTCTCTACACTGCAACAGAGTGTTGTGAGAGTCTCTACTCCTCAAGGACTGCAGCAGTTCAAGAAGGTGGCTGATCACCACCTTCTCAAGGATAATTAAGCATGAGCAATTAATGGTGGTCCAGCCAGCAAAGCCCTTGTCCCATGAAATAATAATAAAAGAACCTAGAAAACCTTACACTGTAACTATTGTGACACTAGAGACAGTTCCCCCAGCTGCTACATTCTTAACGTACTTTGTGTTTATCGATGGGCAGGCTACAGCACTGAAAATGCATGGATACAGTGGGTACATTTGCCCTGAATGACCCATAATGCCCTGGGAAATTCATGCATGGGTAAATTGATCAGAGCAAAGTGTCCCCCTGCCCCCAGAAAGGATGTGGTCAGGAGTTGCTCCTCCAATTACAGGCTGCTTCTCTGCTGTGCTATGATTATGGCCTCTGCCTCCAGCCAATTCATAGGATGTGTGTGTTGCTGGCTGGGCCAGTTTTTATTCCCATCCCTAATTACACTGGAGAAGGTGGTGGTAAGCTGCCTTCTTGAACTGCTGATACGTTCACTAGAGAGAGAGAAGTGATCACTGATTGAAGGAGTAGCAGACAGCTAGGTAAATAAGTGTTGGCAGTGAGGGAGTTGCCAGGGATGTGCCTGCCTAGAGTCAGGGTCCAGGAATAGCATGAGACCCCAGGACTGAAGCTCGGGAGGGGATTAGTTGGGAGGTCTGAAAGCAGGGTCCAAGGTGGTTAAGCAGAGCCTAAGTGTGGGACCTGCCTTTTTGTTTATTGAGAACAAGAGAGAGAACCTGGAGTTGATTTTCTTTAATGGTAAGTTAGCTGTTTTCCAGCTGCAGGTTGATGGGGGTAAAGAACGTAGCTGCAAGGAAGATGAGGGGAGTCAGGTAGGCTGCAGAGTGGGTGTGGGAGATGAGATTTCCAGCAGGGTGGGAAGAATGGAAATGGAAAGCCACAGTGCAAGTCGGGGTAGACATGAGTTTGCAAAGAGTAGGTGGAATAGATTGGGAGGTTGCAAGGGGTTTGGGGGTGGAGAGAACAGCAAGAAGATTTATTGGAGGAAAGTGAGAGTGTGCATCAGGCATGGTGGAGGCAGGATAGCTGCCTTGGGATGGGGACGAGAAGGGAGACTGCAAGCCAGGGGATGGCAGGGATAGCTGCATGAGGTGGGAGAGAAGAAATTGCAACAAAGATAGAACAGTTTTAAATCTGTCAATGAATGAACAATCAATTGGGGACAAGGAAACTTTTGAAAGCACTGAAGTAATGAAGTACTTGAATATGAATCTCTAGCTGACAGCCATATATATTCAGGAGTTTTGTATGAAGAAAATGTAATAGGTGTTGTTGTAATGAACACTTTGTCCATTTTAAATTTAAACCTGGAATTGACTTTTGAGATGCAGTACAAATGATAGTAACTGGATGATTAAAGTATTCTAGCTTTGTGAATATAAAGTAAAAATACATTATCTGTGACCTCACCAATATGTGCTCAGGGTGGTGTGTAGATGTATGTCAACTTTCTGAAAAAAAGTTTTTGTTAATTTGAGACAGTGATCCTGTTCCAGTTTAAATACTGTAGTGCCTAGGATGTCATTGTTTTCTTTGATGTATTGTGGTTTTAAGCTTAGTGGAGAGTCAATGGTTATTGAGGATACTGATGAATTCTTATTCTGCTTCTATGGCTATACTCTATAAATCAACACAAATGCAGGAGGTAATGTCACTATGGACTGCACCACCTAATAAACGAATGAGTGAAAGTGAAAAAGGTAGCCCTGAATACCAAAAACTGAAAGTCCAAAGGTAGTCCTCAAGAAAAAAAGTATGAAAGAAAAGTATGAAAAAATTGTGGGCGGCACGGTGGCACAGTGGTTAGCACTGCTGCCTCACAGCGCCTGAGACCCGGGTTCAGTTCCCGACTCAGGCGACTGACTGTGTGGAGTTTGCACGTTCTCCTCGTGTCTGTGTGGGTTTCCTCCAGGTGCTCCGGTTTCCTCCCACAGTCCAAAGATGTGCGGGTCAGGTGAATTGGCCATGCTAAATTGCCCGTAGTGTTAGTTAAGGGGTAAATGTAGGGGTATGGGTGGGTTGCGCTTCGGCGGGTCGGTGTGGACTTGTTGGGCCGAAGGGCCTGTTTCCACACTGTAAGTAATCTAATCTAAAAATCTCTAGAGGAGCTCTTGAAAAAGAATATTTATTTCCCTGTTAGTGCAGGCTAAGGCTCCTTGCTCAGTATACAGTCAGTCAACAGCACATTTAGCTGTATACTACAATCATTAGGCTGTTATGCAGCAATGGTAGCATCCCTACCTCTGAGTCAGGAGACCTGGGTGCCAGTCCCATCTGCTCCAGATATGCGTAATAACATCGCTGAACAGATTAATTCGAAATTATCTGCCAGACATGAGCAAACAGCACACAGAGAATTGCCTGATGGTCTTTGAATTGCATCAGAACTCCCTGAAGTGACAGTGGAAAGGGTAAAGTTTTCCTCCTGGTTCTCTGGCATACTGTCAGGATTACCACCACCACTGTTAAATTCAGCCTGTACTTTGATTCCATCATTGTTAGTGGATTTATACACCGGTTGAATAGGTAGGTAATCCAACCAATTTCGATTAGCAGTAGTTCTCCAAATCAAAACACTTCATACTTTCATTGCTGAGAAGATGAATGAAGTGTGAGTGTTCTTTAAAAATGATTTCATTAAAAAACATGGTGTTCGTGCCGGTGGGAAAGTATGAAATTAATACCTCAATGCATTTGCATGTTTGTAGTAAGCAGTATATACACATGTGCTGAAAACGTTGTTGTTTTTGCATAATGTAAAAGAATGACTTCTTGTCTCTTAGGAAATTTAGGAGCCCAGCTGGTTGAGTACAAGGAAGATATGTACGTAACCTCTGACTGTGGCAATACATGGAGGCAGGCAAGTAGACTGAACCCAACACTTTATGCTGTGGCTTATTTGTTGATGCACTAACTACTTTGTATCAAGTGTTGTGCAACTCTGATTCTGTCTCCTGTATCCATTCTCACTCTGTAAAGAGTGCTTCATTTAAACCAAATTGCAATTCCAAAGAAATTTATAAATCCAAATTTCCAATTGTATTTAATGTTCTTGCATCTTTGTTTATCATTTAGTGTGTTTGTCATAAATTTTTTATCCATGTCTGGAAATATTTCTTTTAAAAAGCTAGCACTCATATATGTGGTTCAGGAGGCTACCAGCTAGACATTAGCTACTGCCAATCATATGCATATGAAAAATAAAATGAAGCTAATTAGCATATGGGAGCAATTGCTGGCTTTTTTAGAGATTGCCTATAGGGAGCTAATTTGAAGGGTGATTGGTTGTTTGGTCATGAATACCCCAGTATCACATAGCACATGAATAGAATTCCTCTCTGTTTTCAATTTGATAATACATCCGACAGCTACTACGCTCAATGCAGGGAAAAAGAGAGAAATTCTGTGGACAGAGAGTTTGTACCACAGCTTGAAGAGCATATCCTGTGTGATCTTAGCTTGCCACCTGTCTCTCGTGGTTGGTAGCCATGAAGCTTTGAAGTCATTCTTATTTTGGGAGAAAAATTCCAACCGTTTTAAAATTCCTTTTTGGTTGTTTCACAAAAGCAGGTATTTTCCTTTCCATATATCTCAACTTGGAGAGGTTCATGGGATAGAAGTTTTCTAAAATTTAATTTCCCAATGCGGAGATCAGATAAAACGACAAATGTTTGTGTTTATAGGTTTGTTGGCAAGAACAGAGACAAAAGAATTTTGAACAGCCTTGTATGATTAGACAAAATGTGGATTTTTAAACTTATTTTAGAGACTTTAGAAGATAAATTAAATCAAGGTGACTATTCTTATTGTATTTCTGAATAAAAGACCTGAAATAATAACTGCTTTTCTGTCCATAGATGCTGCCAGACCTACTGAGAATTTTCTGTTTTTATTTCAGAGTTATTATTGACCATTCATAAAATGGCTGCTATTAACAGAGAGTGGACAAAAATCCCTTTTGCTCAAAATGTTAATTTAACTTGTGCTTTGCCTTCACAATGACAATTATAAATAACAATTGTAAGATCCTTTCTAATGCATTTTCTTGGAAATGGTTTTAAGATTGTGTTATAAATGATATTCGGTTCTCAATAATAAAAATAGTTCCATTGCAGTCAGGGAATAAACAAAAATAAATGTCTTGGTCTCCGTTGGACACCTCATTATGTTCAGTCAGCTTTAAAGTTTGCTTTTCCTTTCAACTCATAATTAGCTCTTAATTTATAAAGGTTTGGCTATGTCACATTAGGGAAACTAATGACCTATGCCCCAGAGTAGTTGCATTATTGCAATTCCCCAAGCAGTGAGCTCATCACCTCTGCTAGGCCATCTGTTCCAAACAAAATATTTCACCACAGCAAGGGAAGAGAGAATTTGAAGGATGAATCAAACTGGATCACTTTCAGGAACTTTGTGGTGGGTGGTTGAAAAATTACATTAACAAAGCGGGTCATATGTTTGGTGATACTGTTGGAGAAGGAAACATGATACAAGTTGGCCAAATAAAAGCCCATAGTAATCAAACAGTTTTAAAGGATCAGAAATTCCATTCCCATTTCACCCTAGGTGCTAGCTGTGTTGACAGATCTGTTTGAAAGATAATTTATTTTGTTTTAAGTATATCAAGCCTGCAGTTAATTTTTATCACATGGATTTAATGCCAATTTTACTGACACCAGCTGTTTCTCAGGTAGGAATTTAAGTTATGTCAGTAAAAGTAAAATATTGCAGATGCTAGATAGATGAAATAAAAAAAGGAAGATGTTTCAGAACAGGATATTCTGAAAGGAGATGTTGAGCTGCCAGAAGTGTGGTCCATATCAGTGCCAACAACATAGGCAGGAAGGGAGATGAGGTTCTCCACAGGGAATTTAGAGAGTTAAGCAGAAAGTTGAAAAGCTGTAATCTCGCAATTACTCCCTGTGCCATATGCTAGTGAGGCCAGAAATAGGAAGATAAAAGGGTGGAGGAGTTGCTGATTAAGGAGAATGTCACAGCTGCACTAAGAGAAGACACCTTGGAGGGCTCAGCCAGCAAAGCCATATGGGTAGAGCTCAGAATAAGACTAGTACAATCACTGTGGTGGGATTATACCATAGGTCTCCCAATAGCCTGTGCAAAATAGAAAAACACATATGTAAGCAAATCATGAAAAGATTGGGCTGTTGTAGTGGGTGATTTTAACTTTCCCAAGAGTGACTGGGAGTCCCTGATTGCCAGGGGCTTAGAAGATGCAGATTTTGTTAGGTGCATCCAGGAGAGTTTCTTGAAACAATATGTTGATAATCAAACTAAGGAAGGCGCCCCACTAGAACTTGTGCTGGAGAATGAGCTGGCCGGGTAGTTGAAATTTCACTGGGGGAGCATGAACTTTACTAAAGCTTTTGACTAGGTCCCTCATGGTAGGCTGGTCCAGACGATTAAGCCACATTTGATCTATGGTGGGTTGGTAAGTTGGATACAAAAATGGCTTTATCATAGAAGGCAGTTGGAGGGGTGTTTTTTTCTGACCGGAGGCCTGTGACCATTGGTGTTCTGCAAGGATGAGTGCCGGGCCCTGTTTTGTTTATAATATGTATAAATGATTTACATGAAAATATAAATGGTCTGATTAATAAATTTACAAATAACATGAAACCTGGGGAAGTTGTGGATAGTGAGGATGGTTGTCAAGATACAGCAAGATATAGGTAAGTTGGAAAGTTGTGCAAAGAAATGGCAAATATATTTTGATCTGGACATGTTTGTTGTGATGCATTTAGATTAGATTACTTACAGTGTGGAAACAAACCCTTCGGCCCAACAAGTCCACACCGACCCGCCAAAGCGCAACCCACCCATACCCCTACATTTACCCCTTACCTAACACTACAGGCAATTTAGCATGGCCAATTCACCTGACCCGCACATCTTTGGACTGTGGGAGGAAAGCGGAGCACCCGGAGGAGAACGTGCAAACTCCACACAGTCAGTCGCCTGAGGCGGGAATTGAACCCCCGTCTCTGGCACTGTGAGGCAGCAGTGCTAACCACTGTGCCATATGAAAAAGGAATGTATACTACCCTTAGGAACATTGATATACAGATGGATCTTGGGGTAGAAGTCCATAGCTCCTTGAAAGTGGCAATGCAAGTGGATAATGTAGTAAAGAAGGCAAAGAGCATGCTTGCTTTCAGTCGGGGCATTTAGTATAAAAGTTGGTAAGTTGTGTTACAGCTACACAAATCTTTAGTTAGGCCACATTTGGAGCATTGTGTGCAGTTTGGGTGACACGTTATAGGAAGGATGTGAAGGCTTTAGGGAAAGTCCAAAAGAGGGTTACCAACCTGTTGCTTGGATTGGAGTATATGAGCTATATGGAGAGGTTGGACAAACTTGGATGGATTTTGCTGGAGTGTCAGATGCTGAGGGCAACCTAAGAAAAGTATACAAAATTATGAGAAGTATGAATAAGGTGGGCAGCCAGTCTTTTTCCCAGGATAGAACTGTCAAATAGTACAGGTTGTAGATTTCAGGTTAGGAGGGAAAGTTTAAAGGCGGTGTGCAAGGGAATTCTTTGACATGCAGATGGCAGGTGCCTGGCGTGCACTGCCTGGATAGGTGGTAGACACAGATACGATATCAACGCCTGAGAGGCAAATAGACAGACACATAAACAAACAGAGAGTGGAAGGATGTGAATCATGTATAACTAGATGGCATTAGTTTAGAGAGGCATCATGGTAGGTGCAGGTATGGTGGGCTGAAGGGCCTCATCCTGTGTTATACTGTCCTATGTCCTAACTATTTTGAAAAAGAGTCATGGGACTTGAAGTGTTAACTCTGTTTCTCTCTCCTCAGATATGGACAGACCTGCTGAGTTTCACCAGTGTTCTCTGTTTTTAGTTTAAATTGTGTGAGACTCAAGAAGCATCCCAATGTCCTGACATTTTCTTGTTATTTCCTTCAGGTATTTGAGGAAGAACATCATATCCTTTATCTTGATCATGGTGGTGTTATTGTAGCTATCAAGGATACCTCAATTCCTCTGAAGATATTAAAGTAAGAAGTTGTAGATTTGAGTCCAGTCATGATTTAAATATCAATAACTTAACATGCTTTCAGTTTTGTTTGTTTACAATTTTGCCTTGGAATTGTATGTGATTTAAGAGGAGGCCTAATTCACAAACAGACTAAAATCACATTCAACAAATACTTAGGCCATTTGAGTTAATATTGTTGATTTCATAAACGTAGGGAATAGTTCAGCAACTGCTCATATCAACACTGGGTGTTCGTTGCTTCCTAGAGAGTATTTTGACAATAGTTCACACAAAATTTAAAGTAGTGGGGATTTCAGCTAAAATGGGCCCACATAAGGTGCTGACTGGCTGAGGGATTAGAACCTGCAGTTATTTTCTAGAGAATTCTGGTTAGGAGAGATACATTGAGCAGAGTGCCCAATGTTATGACCTTTATTGTTTAAAGTTTACATTAACTTAAGCTCAGAAGCTTAATGCAAGTCATAAACTTCACAGATGGTAAAATTGAGGGGCTTTGACACTTGAACAGGTTGCTTGGGAACCTACAATGGGTGAATAATTGCAGGTGAGTTTTAACATCCATGAGTATATAAGACTGAAAATTTCAATAATGCATAACTAATTGATGAATGATTATCAAATAGCTAAGGGTTAAGTTCAAAGAGCTATATGGGCTTTAGTGGATTAGAAGCTCAAAATCTCTCTTAGCTAGGAGAGCAGTCAGCAGATCGGCAAGGAAATGCGTCAGTGACAGAGAGAGGGGATTTATTTGGAGAGCAGGGTCTGGTACCTACTTACCTGGGAGAATGTGTGGATCTGCAGAGAAATGTGGCAGCTACAGAGAGGAGAAGCAGAGACTGGGGCTTAGAGTCTACAGTTCTCTGGGACAGAGAGAGAGAGAGAGACAGAGAGAGAGAGCAAACCTGTAAGGAAACAGATAGACAGCACAAAGAGGATAGTAACAGAGACCTGTTGCAACTATTACAGTTCCAGACCACCAGGTTTGAACAATAGAGTCAAATTGTGCTAATGTGTATCAAAGTGGGAAGATTGTGAGAATTAACACATGGCTAGAAATATAATGCAGAAGGAAAGTTTTTAAATTTCTGCTTCCTCGGGCAAGGCAAAGGACAGATCAACACCTCTTAGTGCTCGGATGTGACAACCCTGCTCCCAGACCTAGAATATCTAATGTTGAAGTGCTGACCCTATTACTTGCCAAAGGAGTTCACCACTTCTATCCTGACATCAGTTTACATCCCATCCCATGTCAAAGAGAAGAGCGCTTTTAATGAAATATACAATGCTACAAATAGCCTTGAGACAGAATACCCTGAGGACTTGTTCATCATAGCCAGTGACTTCAACCAGGCTAACCTCAAGAGTGTGCTATCAAAATACCATCAAACATCTCCTGTTCCACCAGAGGCCCACATACTCTTGACTGTTGCTACACAACCATCAAAGATGCCTATTGCTCCATTCCCCCGTCTTGCATTTTGGTAAATCACACCATAACGCTGTGCTCCATCTTCCAGCTTACAATCGATAACTGAAGCGTAAAGATCTGGTACAGAAAGTCATATATTGCTGGCCTGAGGTAACAGATGACCTCCTATGTGACTGCATGGAGTTGATGGACTGGTCCATATTCAAGAACTCAGATGCCAATCTAAATGAATATGCCACCACCATTACCAATTTCATCAATAAGTGTGTAGAGGACTACATGTCAAAGAAGTTTATCCAAATGCTCCCCAGCTAGAAACCATTGATGAACCACTCGTTCCTGATCTGAAAATGTGTTGCTGGAAAAGCACAGCAGGTCAGGCAGCATCCAAGGAACAGGAGATTCGACGTTTCGGGCATAAGCCCTTCTTCAGGAACCCTGCGTTTTTCCAGCAACACATTTTCAGCTCTGATCTCCAGCATCTGCAGACCTCACTTTCCACTCGTTCCTGATGTCCAGGTCTGAGGCATTCAAGTCGGGTGACCTTGACCTATACAGACAACCCAGGTGCAGTCTTCACAAAGCCATCAGCAGTGTCAAGCGACATTACCAGACTTAATTAAAGTCCTAGATTAACTAAATGAACACACATTGACTGTAGCAAGGCTTACACAATATAATGGGCTAAAAGTGAATTCAAGTGGAATCACTGATGACAAAGTCGACCTCTCCCGGGGATTCAATATATTCTACGCTTGTTTTGAATAGAAGATCTGTGAAATGATGCTACCTGTGTGACAGCCTCAGGTCCATCTATACACTCAGTCACCATCACAGACATCCAATTGGCCTTCTTGAGAGTGAACCCATGGAAAGCAACTGGTCCAAATTCAGTCATTGGCCGAACACTCAAATCCTGCACAAACCTGCTGGTGGGAGTATTTGCAGACATCTTTAACCTCTCTTTACTCCAAACTAAGTTCCCACCTACTTCAAGAAGACCACTACCTTTCAGTGCCAAATAAAAATCAGGACAACATGCCTATTGACTACCATCCAGTGGTTCTCACATCCATCATCATGACGTGCTTCAAGAAGTTAGCAATGGCACACATCAACTCCAGCCTCCTATATTGCCTAGATCCAATACAATTTGCCTCCTGTTGCAATAGGTCCATCACAGATGTGATATCCCTGACCCTGCACTCAGGGATAGGGATATGTGGAACAAGGACATTTATATCCGACTCCTATTTATTGGTTTCAGATCCACCTTCCCATGGCTAATATACCATAATTCCAATCAAATTCATCTCCAAACTCCAAGACCTAGGACTCTGCTCTCTCTTCTGCAACTGAATCCTCAACTTCCTGTCCCACAGACTGTAATCAATAAGGATAGGTGATAACAGCTCCTCCAACAGTACTGAGGATTATTGTTTCAAACTTCTATTAACCTAAGCTCAGAAGCTTAATGTAAGTGAAACAATAATCTTCAGTACTGGTGCTCTGTAAGGCTGTGTACTCAGTCCCTTACTACACTCCTCACACAATCATGACTGTGTGGCCAAATTCAATTCTAACTCCATTTACAAATTGGCTGATGACACCACCATGGTGGATCAGATGTCAACCACAATGAGACAGAATACAGGAGAGAGAGAGTTTAGTGGCATGGTGTAAAGACAACAGTCTCTCTCTCAATGTCAGCAAACGGAAGACGCTGGTCATTCACTTCAGGAAACGGAGTGGAAGATGCGCCCCATCTGTGTCAATGGTGCTGAGGTGGAGGTGGTCGACAGCTTCTCGGTGTAAATATCACCAGCGATCTATCCTGGTCTATCCACAGTCAAGAAAGCATACTAATGCCTCTATTTCCTCAGAAGGCTAAAGAAATTTGGCATGTTCAGAATGATACTTAACCAATTTCTGTAGATGCACCATATAAAGATCCTACCTGGATGCATCACAACATGGTGTGGCAACTGCTCTGCTCAACAACACAAGAAACTACAGAGAGTCGTGAACACAACTCAGTCCATCATGAAAACCAGCCTTCCATCTGTCTACACTTTCTGCTGCTTCAGGAAAGCAGCTGACATAATCAAAGCCCCTCCCCCCCAGTTATATTCTTTTCCATCCTCTTCCATCGGGCAGAAGATAGAAAAGTTTGAAAACATATACCAACAGATTCAAGAACTGCTTCTTCCCCATTGTTACCAGATTACGAATGGACCTGTCATATTAGAGTTGGTCTTTCTCTGCACCTTTTCTGTAGCTGTAGCACTGTATTCTACATTCTATTATCCTGATGTACTTTTGCAAGATATAATTTGTCTGGATAGCACACAAAACAAGACTGTTCACTATATCTCAGTACATGTGACAATAATAAATCAAGTCAAATCAGAGATCTGTATTGGAAAGAAGGGTTGCGCCATAGTAGGACCGTGACTCACATGCTCACTTGGAGATCATTGAATCCTTACAATGTGGAAGTAGGTTATTTGGCTCATCAAGTCCACATTGACCCTCTGACCTATCCTATCCCTGTAACTGCATTTCCCATGGCTGAATCCTCGAACCTGCACAATCCTGGACAATAAGGGTAATTTAGCATGGCTAATCCACCTAACCTGCACATCTTTAGACTGTGGGAGGAAATTTGAGCATCTCTAGGAAACCCACGCAGACATGGAGAAAGTGCAGACTCCACGCAGACAGTTGCCCAAGGGTGGAAATGAACCCAGGTCCCTAATGCTGTGAGGCAGTAGTGCTAACCGATGAGTCACCACACTGCCCAAGATCTTCTAGTGCTTTTGGGAATGACTGAATCCAGTTTATCAAGGGGATGGGAAGTTTAGCTGACATTGAATAAAATAAAGCTATTTTTAGGAAGTATAAATGTAAATGAAAATGATAAGCAGCAGAAGCAAGCCTTCATTCAACCAAAATACAGATTAGTGTTTAAAATGTACAATTAAAATCATTCCACCTAAATCCATGCGGTATCTGCAGAAAAAAGTGAATTGATTGCACTAAAAATAGTAAGGTTCATTTGCCATTATGGAGACTTAGCTATGGGTTACCAAGCTTGGGACCTATATATTAAAGGACATATAACATTTAGAAAGGCTAGGCAAAAATAGTTATTTTGGTACTCTACTACTTGAGTATTGCTGGAAAAAGACTCATCTTGCCATCATCAGGATAATATGCAAGAATCTAGATTAGAGTGGTGCTGGAAAAGCACAGCAGGTCAGGCAGCATCCAAGGAGCAGGAAAATCAATGTTTCAGGCAAAAGCCTTCAATCAGTTGATTTTCCTGCTCCTCGGATGCTGCTTGACTTGCTGTGCTTTTCCAGCACCACTCTAATCTAGAGTCTGGTTTCCAGCATCTGCAGTCCTTGTTTTTACCTAATATGCAAGAATATCTAGTCAAGGGGAAAACAGCATTTACATTGCATACAAGGATAGTGTTGATCGTTGGCACATGGACTCTGATAGAAGTATTGCAAGAATGCAGCATTAATAGGTATTGAATGCATTCTGAGATTTGTTCTCCATTAGCCTTAGTGAGATGCTTGTGCAGTAGCAGAGTTAGAGTGAGTGCTGGCTTTGAGTGTGAGAGGATGGTGACACTTGCCCTTGATGGGTACAGAAGGTCATTGACTTCGTTGAGGCATTGCTTGGTATTCCTTTTGACGTGGGATACAACATGAACTTGTGCTGCAATTTCTGATTGAGTTGGCTGGGTCTGCTATTGGAGCTTGCTTTGACAGGCAGCAAGAGAAAGGATTGCCCCATCTACTCCTTCACCTTCAACCTGTCCACCAACACCTTCCAATCCCTGGCCTGGGAGCATGGAGCTAGCTTGACTTTTGTCTGTGAAGTGCCAGTGTGATGGATTGTTCCTAGACTCCTGTGTCTGAGGTAGTGTGCAGCCCTGCTTTAAATATAGTGCCAAAGGCATGTAAACTGGAAAGTCCCTCAATTCACTTGCCCCAATTCTCCAAGAGACATCTTCAGCACCTCGTTCACATAATTAATGAGGTGAAAAGTGGAAGATGGCTTGGGAAACTTTGTCTGGAAGTACAGTGAACCACCACCATGAAACTCTCTTTCCTTCACACTTCAACTGCAGATGGGAACATTTAGCCCAAAAACTGATATTTAAACAGTCCTTTGAATATAATAAGGCAAGGTGCTACATTGAAGCATTATAAAACAATGTTTGGAACCAAGTGACATAAGTCGAGCAGGTGACCCAAATCTTGGCCAATGAGAATGGTTCTAGATAAGCTCATAAAGGAAGAAAGAGAGATAGACAGGTGAAGATGTTTATGGAGGGCCTAAGCAGCTTGAGGTAAAGCTGTCAATGATGGGGTACTTAATAGGGGATTCAAAACAAGTGAAGCCAGAAGAGATTGTAGAAATCATGAAATTCAAGGGCCTGGAGGATTGGAAAATAAAGGGAGAGAATAAGAGAGCAAGCCCTGAAACTTAGAGGGAAATCAAAAATACTTTTGGACTGTGAATGTGAAAGTAGATGGTATCAATGTAGGTGGTGAACCTGAGTTGTGTAAGCTGATTGAAGACAGTACTTAATTGAGGGAATGTATTATCATGACACGGGGTAAACCCCCCTGCTAATTTAAACCTGACACAGAGAGAAGCTCATCTTGTGCCATAATCAGTTACATTTCGAGAGGCAAAGAACTATCTCAGCGGTCATTATTTAAAGTAAAAAATAACAATTTTATTCTTTTAGTCCAAAAAAGAACGTTATAACAACAACTATTCGCAAATCCTTTCTCTTAAACCTATCTTTTACTTCCCACTCTACAATATTGGTCCTATAAAAAACTCCAATTAAGATTTATCAAAAAAAATCACTTACCAAAACAAGCCAGCTTTGTTGATTCTCCTTTGTATATTTTCCTCTGTATTTTCCTGGTCGTCTCTTCTTCAGTCTTCTATTGCACAACTTTTCTTATGGACAGGTACCTTTCAGAGAGCTATTCAGCTAGCAGTCTGTACTTATTGGTGCTCTTTGTAGTTCTCCCCCAAACTGTTCAAATGTCTGGTTTTATACCCCACAATGTAGAATCATTTCATTGGTTTTATATCATCCCAAACAGTAAAATTCAAATTTGATTGGATTTTGGTATCGGGGGCATAACTTAAACTGGCCGAATTTGAATTTGTTTTTGTTCCTTGGCAACGTAATTCCAGCTATTTGTTTCAACCAAATGTTTAATTTTTAAATTCTTCAACGCACCCTTTGCTTTCAATCAGTCCTTGCGAGCTTCCTCTCTCTCTCTTAAAGATGCAGTACACACCTACACCTTCATGACAATATGGTTTTTGGCATGTGATATTTCCTACATTCTGGGACTCTTTAATATTCTTTAGAACTCATATTATATTGGGAGTAATATTCTAACACTGTTCTTCGCAAGGTCTTGGTCCAATAATCCTAGATACACATGATGTTCTAATATGACACAGGCACATGCTTCATTTAATGGAATAACCTGACCACAGACTGAGTCTGCAAACTCTGGTGAAATCGAGCTGTCTTGGCCAGCAAATTTCCCAGACCATTGCAATGAGACATTGGAGTGGGAATTCAATATCTAGCTCAATGGATCGTTATAGCCTTTTTATCAATTCTCAATCTTCCTATTCCTATTTAGACATAAATATTCATATAGCCGCACACATATATATTATTTACTATCAATTCTATTGAGCCCCAAAAGCTTTGATGATGCTAAATACTCATCAAGTAAGTTTGAATTAAAATGAAAGAGAATGAGCAGTTTATCACACCAATGAAAAATAATAATTGGTGTTGGAATAACAGCATGGCAACGAGAGTCCGTAATAAATGAAATGTGACCAGAGAATGAGTTATGTTTGCTAAATCATAATGGAAACGTTGATCTTGTGAATGGGACACTGAACTAGAATAGCTAAATGTTTGCAAATAATATTGTTTAATTTTAAAGCAGGCCAAACAATAGTTTAAACATGTACTGAATATATTTTCCAAAGTCAACAATATGGCGGCACGGTGGCACAGTGGTTAGCACTGCTGCCTCACAGCGCCTGTAGACCCGGGTTCAATTCCCGACTCAGGCGACTGACTGTGTGGAGTTTGCACGTTCTCCCTGTGTCTGCGTGGGTTTCCTCCGGGTGCTCCGGTTTCCTCCCACAGTCCAAAGATGTGCGGGTCAGGTGAATTGGCCAAGCTAAATTGCCCGTAGTGTTAGGTAAGGGGTAATATGTAGGGGTATGGGTGGGTTGCGCTTCGGCGGGTCGGTGTGGACTTGTTGGGCCGTAGGGCCTGTTTCCACACTGTAAGTCTAATCTAATCTAATCTAATATTGAAGCTTTTCTTTTCACTTGCAAGAATAAGTTTTTAATTGTAATTTGCATATTGGAAAGTATTGTGAGATCATGTGATGCATTGCAGTTGGTAATATTATTACCCATGTATGAGTTGAATTGAAGAAGTGCTTTTTGTTGATTTTTCACCTAGATTCAGTGTTGACGAAGGATATACTTGGACAACGCATAATTTCACAAGCACTTCTGTCTTTGTAGATGGGCTACTTAGTGAACCAGGAGATGAAACACTGGTTATGACGTGAGTAATCTCAACAGATAATGCACACGTTCTTCCCAAGCGAATCCTGATGTGGATGTTAGCAGTGTGATCTGCAAATTTCTGCTTTGGTATAAGAGAGGTTAGCTCTTCGATTATTCAATATGCTGGAAATTTGAAAGTAATTTGTCACCATAGTCTGTGCTTATAATGTTTGAGAGACAAACTCAATTTTATTCAATAACGGGGAGAATAGCAATGATAGATTGCAACAATGTACATTGATAGAAGATGATTGCTGAGCAGGAATACTCGTCGTTGTTGATGTGTTGAACATCAATCACAATATATGTGGTACCCTTGGACTCTATACTGAATTCAGTGCTGGAAAGTTGTAATCGGATTTCATTTTCAAAAACAAAGACACACATTCCAATGGTTTAGATCAGATTAGATTCCATACAGTATGGAAACAGGCCCTTCGGCCCAACAAGTCCACACCGACCCTCCAAAGAATAACCCACCAGACCTATTCCCTATATTTATCTCTGACTAATGCACCTAACATCATGGGCAATTTAGCATGGCCAATTCACCCAACCTGCACATTTTTGGATTGTGGGAGGAAATCTGAGCACCCAGAGAAAACCCACACAGCCACGAGGAGAATGTCAAACTCCACACAGATAATCGCCCAAGGCTGGAATCGAACCTGGGTCAATTATAAAACTTATAAAAATTTCATGTAGTTACGCCAATTTACTAAAGCTAATTTAATCTGCTTTATGTTCGGTCTGCTGATAAAATATTGTTTTCTTTGGTCCTGTGAAAATCCATGAAATAGTGAAGCATGGAATTCCATAAGGTATTCAAGGAATATAGGCAGCTCATAAACAAAACTGTTCTGTGTTTTAAACAGATACCTGGTAGATTTCCTGTACTCACGACACGTCCCTTATGTTATAGACAAATGGGGTCAAGAAAGAGACAAACTTCTCATGAGAAATTTTTATTACTATACCTCTATTATAACCCATTATGTGCAATGTTCATGAGACAAATACCTATCACCAAAAACACAGAGAACTCTTTGGGCTTCTTGAGCTGTGACCTCAATATTACTTTTGCTGTCCCATTGCAAGACGAGGTAGCATTCCTGCATGGTTAGTTAGTCAAGGCAGATGTGAGATTATTACAAAAGTTACTTCCCTGTCAATATTCAAGCTCATTTATGTTATAAGGAGAATTTTTAACACTCTAAATTGAAAGAGTTGTGGTTAGTGAACAGTTAATTTTTGGATCCGTGCTATAACCTCACTTCAATGTGCCCAACCTTTGGAATTAAAACAAACATAGCTGAGTGCATGCAAGTGGCCTGCTGTCTGTGATTAGGAATTTACAAGTGCCGATGGGAAGGTAGTCATCGCTGCAATTAATATTTGTATTAAGTGTTAATTAGGTCTCTCTAAAATGAATGTCATTAACTTCTAAATTTAAAATTTCCAGCATGGTATCCAGGAGATCAAAGAACTGACCAGTAAAAAGACGAGTTCAAGTTCATTTCATAGGGGAGGATTGTTTGTTATTTGTTCTTGAGATGTGAATATCACCAGCAAGGCTAGCATTTATTGACCACCTCTAATGACCCTTAAGAAGACACCTTCTTGAATCCCTTGAGTCCATCTGGCATAGATACATCCACTAAGCTGTTGTTAGGAATTTCCAAGATTTTGAGGCAGCAATAATGACAGAGTAGAGATTACTGGCTGAACTTTACTGGACATCAACCAAGTATCAACTTTGATGATTTTTCATGAAGGGTTTATTCGTGAGACCTGTATGACACCCTGCTCATAGCTTCCCTCTCAGTAAAGGCAGAGATACTTGCCACAGCTAGGATCTCCCAGGATTCCAGGCGCAGACCCCACTTTTAAGCATAGCTATTCACCAAGTCCAGTGCTGTCAGCTAGGAAGTGCCCTGCACTGGCACAGAGTGGAGAAGAATGAAAAACAAACCTTTCTGTGGGCTCATAGGTAGCATGGCTGAACATTTGATGGCAAATACAACTGTGCATTCATAAATGTATTGCTATTTAAAAACCAAACTCCCGTTCTTGGAGTCATGCCATCTTAGAATGCTGTCTCAGGGAGTGTCATTCTTTCCTGAACACCCAGCAGAGCCTAATGTCTTCTCATTGTTCATATGGCACCATCTGATACTGGAAAACCTTCAAATGGTTGAAAACATTCACTTTTATTCTGCAACAGTAAATGAGAGGAAACAACAAACAAAAAAAAAGCTGCACTTGCTTCTGGGAACTGACATTCAGGCATCATAAAATTTACATCCATGACTGATTGCTACACCAATGTTCCCTCTAAGGTGCATGATTAGAAAGCTCCATGCAAGCCAAGCAGCATGCTGGCACACTGACTTCCAGCTCAGCCATCATTGCTGCACAAAGTTCTCGGAGATTCGCAAAGTGGAAAACAAAATACAGGGAACATCGCACTGCACCCAACTCACATCTGTTGGAACTAGGTGTGAGCTCTCCGTCATGCAGAAAGTGATGGTCCTCTTGGTCAATATCTTTATCTTCTTCTTGCCGTTCTTTCAACTCTTCAATATCCACCATATCCTTTCTTTGCCTACTCCAGTTGCGTAGAGCGCAGCATGTTGCAACATGATTAAACAGCAGCCTCTGTCTCGAATGTACCACAAGGAGCTGCAGACCACTCCAAGCATCAGGGCCTCAATGCCAGAAGGCCTCTCGTCTCCATCATGCTCTGGTTGAAGAATAATTTGCATTGTATCTACACTCTGCTTCAATCAAGAGATTAGCCTGGTTGTGAAGGGTAGCCCTTATCTCCCAGTAACTGTCCTTGTAAAGCATTTGGCCATTGACACTGTAGCATACTTCTCCATCCAGCAGGACGTGAGGGATTCATCAAGGAGGGCTGTGGAATACCTCAGCGTGGACCTTTGATATTGGGAGCTTCTTCCAATAAATGCAGTATAAGCTGTGTCATGCCCACTCCCAAAGTATCCACCCCGAAACTCTCCACATCACCCGAGAAAGGTAACATTGTATATAACAACATATGGCCAAAGTGAGAGGACTTCAGTTCTGTGCCTTTGTACAGTCTGTAAGATCTTGGATTGTCTTTGAGAATAATGGCGCAGGTAACACTATTAAGGTCAGTGTGATTTGTTTTACTTCATAGAGATGGTTTTTTTAATCTGCAATGATCTATGATATGGTAAGATTCTGATGACCAGGAATTGTATCCCCTGTGGTTGGATACTGTGGATTTCACATGCAGGGTACTCTGATGACAGATGTCTTCATCATGTCCTGTGTAAGTGCTGGGTGAATGTGAGTGCTCCTTGGAAGGCCTCTCATCACTCACAAATACAGACTGCAACCAGACACAGAAAAAAGAGTCACTTACCGCGCTAACTCTGGATGTGGTTGCAACCTTTTTCAATTTCCAGAACAGGTTTACAATCTGCGTGCATTTGGGAGGTAACTAGTGGGCCTCACCATGCCTCCATGTTCCATCATCCTTCCACGTTGAGCCCATCAGGACTGAGCTTCCACACATTCCCGCAAACCTGACATCATCCCCCATGTGTTCCGTTCTGAAGAAGGGACACTGGATTCAAAATATTAACTCTGTTTCTCCCTCCACAGATGCTGCCAGATCTCCTGAGTTTCTCTAGCATTTTTGACTTTTGTTTCTGAGCTTTCACATGTTTCTACAAACTTTACCATCTCCCAACATTATCTGCAGAGACCTTGCCCTCCAGCTGAGTCATGGTCATTATAGTACTGCACTGTTTCACTTTCAAAGTCAGGGTGGTTGTGACCTTGAATGCTCCCCACGATATTTACATACTCTAATGCATGATTGTCTCCCTTACATTAAACTGAGCACCCCTGTCCAACGTTTGCAAGGTTTATGCCATCTGCATCCAAGCATGCTACCAACAACTTCTCCTTTGAAACCTCTCCCCTTTTTTGAGACCAACAGGATAGCCTTAGGCACTGCATGGGCCCCAGCTGTGTCTGCCTCTTTGTAAGATACATGGAACAGTCCTTCTTCTGCAGCTACACTGGCACCACCCCCATCTTTTCATCTGCTATATTGATGACTGAATCGGCGCCACCCCATTCTCCCATGAGGAGGTTGAACAGTTCATCAACTTTACTAACACCTTCCACCCTGACTTTAAGTTCACCTGGACCATCTCAGACACCTCACTCCCCTTCCTTAACTTCTCCATCTCCAGCTCTGGCGATTGACTCAACATAGACATTTATTTCAAACCAGCGACTCCCACAGCCACCTGGACTATGCCTCTTCCCACCCCATGCTAATCCTTACTTCCAAATCCTCTACCTTTGCCACAGGAAGAACAATTCCACTCCAGAACATCCCAGATCGAATCCAGTTTCCCCTCCCACATGATTAACAATGTCCTCCAGTGCATCTCCTCCACTTCCCACACCTTCGCTCTTGAACTCTACCCCTCCAATTGCAACAAGGTCCTCACCTTCCACCTCACGAATCGCTGGATACAGCGCATTATCCTCTGCCATTTCTGCCACCTACAATCAGACTCCACCACCAGATATATATTTCCATTCCCACCCCTTTCAGCATTCTGCAGAGACCATTCCCTCCACGACACCCTCATTAGGTCCATGGCCCCCACGATCTACACCCAGTACCTTCCCTTGCCACAGCAAGAGGTGTAAAACCTGCGCCCACACCTACCCCCTCATCTCTGTCCAAGGCCCCAAAGGATTTTTTCACACCTGTCAGAGATTTTCCTGCACATCCAAACACCACATCCACTGTGTCCATTGCTCTCAGTGTGGTCTCCACTACATCAGGGAGACAGAATACTAACTCATGGAACAGTTCAAGGAACATCTCTGGGACACACACACCAAACAACCGCACCGCCCACTTCAACTTCCCCTCTCACTACACTAATGACATGTAAGTCCTGAGCCACCAGATCCAAGCCACTTGACACCTGGAGGAAGAACGTCTCATCTTCCTCCAAGGGACCCTTCAATCACATGGTGTCATAGTGATAGAGATGTACAGCATGGAAACAGACCCTTCGGTCCAACTCGTCCATGCCGACCAGATATCCCAACCCAATCTAATCCCACCTGCCAGCACCCGGCCCACATCCCTCCAAACCCTTCTTATTCATATACCCATCCAAATGCCTCTTAAATGTTGCAATTGTACCAGCCTCCACCACATCCTCTGGCAGCTCATTCCATACATGTACCACCCTCTGTGTGAAAAAGTTGTCCCTTAGGTCTCTTATATCTTTCCCCTCTCACCCTAACCTATGCCTCTAGTTCTGGACTCTCCAACTCCAGGGAAAAGACTTTGTCTATTTATCCTATCCATGCCCCTCATAATTTTGTAAACCTCAATAAGGTCACCCCTTAGCCTCTGACGCTCCAGGGAAAACAGCCCAGCCTGTTCAGCCTCTCCCTATAGCTCAAATCTTCCAACCCTGGCAACAGCCTTGTAAATCTTTTCTGAACCCTTTCAAGTTTCACAACATCTTTCCGATGGGAAGGAGACCAGAATTGCACACAATATTCCAACAGTGGCCTAACCAATGTTCTGTACAGCCGCAACATGACCTCCCAACTCCTGTACTCAATAGTCAGACCAATAAACAAATCCTATCTACCTGCGACTCCACTTTCAAGGAACCTGCATTCCAAGGTCTCTTTGTTCAGCAACACTCCCTGGGACCTTATACGTATACTTCCTGCTAAGATTTGCTTTCCCAAAATGCAGCACCTTGCATTTATCTGAATTCTCTGCCCACTTGCCCATCTGGTCAAGATCCTGTTGTAATCTGAGGCAACCCTCTTCGCTGTCCACTACACCTCCAATTTTGGTATCATTTGCAAACTTACTAACTGTACCTCTTATGCTCGCATCCAAATCATTTACGTAAACGACAAAAAGTAGAGGGCATAGCACCGATCCTTGTGGTACTCCACTAGTCACAGGCCTCCAGTCTGAAAAACAACCCTCCAACACCACCCTCTATCTTCTACCTTTAAGCCAGTTCTGTATCCAAATGGCGAGTTCTCCCTGTATTCCGTGAGATCTAACCTTGCTCATCAATTTCCCATGGGGAATCCTGTTGAACACCTTACTGAAATCCATATAGATTACATCTACAGCTCTGCCCTCATCAATCCTCTTTTCTTACTTCCTCAAAAAACTCAATCAAGTTTGTGAACATGACTTCACATGCACAAGCCATGTTGACTATCCCTAATCAGTCCTTGACTTTCCAAATACATGTACATCCTGTCCCTCACGATTCCCTCCAACAACTTGCCCACCACTGAGTTCAGGCTCACCGGTCTATAGTTCCCTGGCTTGTCCTTACCACCCTTCTTAAATAGTGGCACCACATTTGCCAACCTCCAGTCTTCCGGCACCTTACCTGTGACTATCGATGATACAAATGTCTCAGCAAGAGGCCCAACAATCACTTCCCTAGCTTTCCACAGAGTTCTCGGGTACACCTGATCAGACTCTGGGTATTTATCCACTTTTAACTGTTTCAAGACATCCAGCACTTCCTCCTCTGTAATCTGGACATTTTTCAAGATGTTACCATCTATATCTTCCATATCCTTTTCCACAGTACATACTGATGCAAAATATTCATTTAGTATCTCCCCCATTTTCTGTGGCTCCATACAAAGGCCGCCTTGCTGATCTTTGAGGGGCCCTAGTCTCTCCCTAGTTACCCTTTTGTCCTGAATATATTAGTAAAAACCCTTTGGATTCTCCTTAATTCTATTTGCCAAAGCTATTTCATGTCCCCGTTTTGCCCTCCTGATTTCCCTCTTAAGTATATTCCTACTTTCTTTATACTCTTCTAAGGATTCACTCGATTTATCCTCTCTATACCTAACATATGCTTCCTTCTTTTTCTTAACCAAACACTCAATTTCTTTAGTCATCCAGCATTCCCTATATCTACCAGCCTTCCCTTTCACCCTGACAGGAATATACTTTCTCTGGATTCTTGTTATCTCATTTCTGAAGGTTTCCCATTTCTCAGCCATACCCTTACCTGTGAACAGCTGTCCCCAATCAGCTTTCAAAAGTTCTTGAGCCCTTCTTCAGGCTCATGCCTGAAAAGTCAATTCTCCTGCTCCTTGGATGCTGCCTGACCTGCTGTGCCATTCCAGCAACACATTTTCAGCTCTGATCTCCAGCATCTGCAGTCCTCACTTTCTCCTTTCGAAAGTTCTTGCCTAATACTGTCAAAATTGGTCTTTCTCCATTTTAGAACTTCAATTTTTAGATCTGGTCTATCCTTTTCCATCACTATTTTGCTGTGTTAGCTACTGGCATGTGCAATTGACGTTGCCTGGTGCCACACAGCAACAAGTTCACCGCCTTGACTGACAAATGACAAACATAATCTGCCTGACTTTGTGTATGTGCTAAACAACAAGATTAAGTAGAAATACTGTGAGCCTAAAAGCTCTGGCTGAGGGGTCAAAGTGCAAACGGGCAAGGCAGAGATACCAAGCAATGAGCTCTGTGATGGTCCCTGGTTCAGTCTATGAGTTGGCAACCAGCCCCTGCATGCATAGTTTCCTGGCAGCATCATTACAATGATAGGTGTTCTTGCACTCCCAAGAACAGTTGGCAGGTACTGAGTTTCCCCGCAACTAGCCACAGCCACCAGCACCTGTGGGTGTGACTGTACCGCAAGGACAATGACAGCTTGAAGAAGATAGTCCACCACATTCTCAAGGACAATTGGATGTGGGCAATAAATATCAACCTTGTCAGCCGTGTCCACGTTCCAGGAGTTAATAAAATAAAAATCGTTTGCAAGACGCACTGTCACAGTGCTTTCTGCTTTTCAAAAATGACCTGTTTTACAAACAGAAACAATGAAGGGTGTTCTTCTGGAAACCAATGTTCATAATCTGCAAGATATTGCTGTGCCCAGCTGAAATAAACTGGAAGATTGACTGGCTGAAATGCCTCCATTAAAATCATTGTCAAACTGATTTTGGATTGCGGGAAGACCAGACCATGTGCAGTCATCTCTAAATTCTCATGTTTTCTATTATTGGATTCTCTGCCTATTTGTTATGTTCAAAAAGCCAATTGAACCAAATCTAATCTACTTCTTTTTAAACTGCATTTGCTGCCATCTGTAGGACTATCAATAAATGTGCAGTAGCCAGTTGTCTGATCTAAACAGCTCCAGGGCTGATAATTACCCTTTTTAGTTTTTATAATTACAGCTTGTTAATTGCCAGCCATCACATTTTGAAGTGTGAGGGTGCATTTTGAGCATATTTCCTTGTGAGATTGGCTTAGGATCCTGAGTATTCACGGGAGTGCTGACGTCTTTGTGGAGTTGCTAGTTCCTGGGTTGGGATTTATTTGTAGTGCATTACGTTTCTCAGAATCCTTTCTCAAGTCTTTGATGCAAATTTATCTTCTTGGTAGGAAAAATTTTCTACTGACGGTAAGGAGAGAGGTTATTGTTGGAACCAATTTTATTGTAGGTGACAGAAAACTCAGAGGAGACAAACCAGTAGTGCTAGACCATTACAAAACAAGTGTTTGGTTCTGAGTCATAGAGTCAGAGAGTCAGCACAGAAACAGACCCTTCGGTCCAACCCATCCATGCCGACCAGATATCCCAACCCAATCTAGTCCCACCTGCCAGCACTCTGCCCATATCCCTCCAAACCCTTCTTATTCATATACCCATCCAAATGCCTTTTAAATGTTGCAATTGTACCAGCCTCCACCACTTCCTCTGCAGCTCATTCCATACACATACCACTCTCTGTGTGAAAAAGTTGCCCCGTAGGTCTCTTTTATATCTTTCCCCTCTCACCCTAAACCTATGCCCTCTAGGTTCTGGACTCCTCGACCCCAGGGAAAAGAGTTTGCCGATTTACCCTCTCCATGCCCCTCATAATTTTGTAAATCTCTTAAGGTCACCCCTTAGCTTTTGATGCTCCAGGGAAACAGCCCCAGCCTGTTCAGCCTCTCCCTATAGTTCAAATCCTCCAACCCTGGCAACATCCTTGTAAATCTTTTCTGAACCCTTTCAAGTTTTACAACATCTTTCCAATGGGAAGGAGACCAGAATTGCACACAATATTCCAACAGTGGCCTAACCAATGTCCTGTACAGCCGCAACATGACCTCCCAACTCCTGTACTCAGTACTCTGACCAATAAACGAAAACATACCAAATGCCTTCTTCATTATCCTATCTGAAAATGTGTTGCTGGAAAAGCACAGCCGGTCAGGCAGTATCCAAGGAGCAGCAGAATCGATGTTTCGGGCATGAGCCCTTCTTCGCACTCATGCCCGAAACGTCGATTCTCCTGCTCCTTGAATGCTGCCTGACCTGCTGAGCTTTTCCAGCAACACATTTTCAGTTCTGATCTCCAGCATCTGCAGTCCTCACTTTCTCTCACTATCCTATTCTACCTGTGACTCCACTTTCAAGTAGCTATGAACCTGCACTCCAAGGTCTCTTTGTTCAGCAACATTCCCTAGGACCTTACCATTAAGATTTGCTTTCCCAAAATGCAGCACCTCGCATTTATCTGAATTAAACTCCACCTGCCATTTCTCAGCCCATTGGCCCATCTGGTCAAGATCCTGTTGTAATCTGAGGTAACCCTCTTTGCTGTCCACTACACCTCCAATTTTGGTGTCATCTGCAAACTTATTAACTGTACCTGTTATGCTCGCATCCAAATCATTTATGTAAATGACAAAAAGTAGAGGACCCAGCACTGATCCTTGTGGTGCTCCACTGGTCACAGGTCTCCAAAAAACAACCCTTCACCACCACCTCTGTCTTCTACCTTTGAGCCAGTTCTGTATCCAAAAGCCAGTTCTGTATTCAAATGTCATCAGGAGCACTGGTCATCACACGGTAACACTGGATATGGTGCGAGTCTGTAGTAGAATGTTGTTAAATTATTATCTCTATTATATGTCGCTATATTGTACTCGCAGCCCGACAGAGTCCCCATGTTTTCCTGGGCTGATACTAAAAGTCTGCATTGGTGGATGTCTGTTCAGTGTAGGGTGTGTCTGACAATGTCAATTCTGCCATGTATTTAAGAATCTATAGAGAATTTATATAATACATTATTATAATCCTTTATCAAAGGAAAGTTCACAGCATGAGAAGACAATTAATGCAACAAGTAAGGAAAATCGCTCCTGACACTCCGCCCAACTGCTAAACATAGCTCGCGTTCTCAAGAGCCCTCCTCTGAGTCTGTTCAGATCCACTATTTTTTAGACTTGTAACTGCAGACTGTAATTGCATGTTGCTGTTCAGCTACCTGGAAGCCAATCTCACAGCTGTTGGCAAACAGAAAGCCATTGTCAATGACAACTGGTCACCATTCCACAGACCAATCAGCTCTGTGTTGCCAGCCAAATCTAGCTTCTTTGCACACTCCCTGGTTGCAGCTCAACTGCAACTAAACCTCCTCCATTGTTTGACACTCAATAGTGTAAATAGCACTTAGAATGAGTGCTGGCAACCTGCTTTTAAAAAATCTTTCCACTTACCATGGTTTTAAAATGTCCCCTTTCCCATTTCAATCCACAATGAAAAATACAGAAGAACAAAAAGATGTAATCTTTACAGTAGTGAAAGAAAAGGGATTTTGGACAGGCAAGGTCCAATGAATTAAATAAGTTTAACTTCTATCACTTTTCTTTTGGTGGTGGGAGGAGGAGCAGGTAACTCTCCATTATGCCCACATCCCAGACAATTCCAGGCCCAAATGTAAACTTTCCTATTGTACCCACTTGAGTACCAGACATCCTGCCCCTCAATGTGTCCTTCTTCAGCTACAACAACTTGTATGAATTCAGTCCCTTGTCAAAGGTAAAAGGCACTGTGCTGGAAAACTATTAAGGAAATGTTGACACTGAGCCATGTAAGTGAACCATATTAGGACAAGAGACCAAAGTTTGGTCAAAGAAGCATCTTAATGAAAGAGAGAGAGAGAGAGAGAGAGACAGAGAGTAGTAATAAGATGAAGACCTTTTGGAAAGAAATTCCACAGCTCTCAACCTAGCTGGCTAATGGCACAGCCATTCTTGACTATGATCATCAGATATGGACAAATGGTCAGAATTTGAGGAGAGCAAATTTCTTAGAGATGTAGTTGAATCAGGGCTGGAAGCATCAATGTTAATGGAGGTGAACTTGAGAGTGGTCTTAGTGAGGCTACCAGATTGGACTATCAACTTAGGATCAAATAGTTTATGAACAGCTTGTTTCAACTTTAGAATGTAATTAATGGGAGGAATATCCTCCCACTAGCTATGGCTCAGTAACTGACCAGGGGTTTCAAGGCTATGCTTGAGTATAAAACATAGCCCAGCCTCATACAACCAAGTGTGATTTCATACTGTTTAAAAATTTCTTTCTACCCAACAGAATATATCAGTTTCTTCTTCAAAAGCTATTTCTAGAACTGTGCCCTTAGGCTGCATTCAAAAATACATCTGTAAAGAATTTCTTTTTTTAACTTTGTAATTATTTACTCCATTTGGTTGTGCTTTATTTTTGGAATAGTATTGTTTTACAAAGCAATAAATCCTGTAGATATTTAATTTGTAGTGTGTGTTAGAATAACCCTGAGCTGTATATGAATATGTGTTGTACAGTACTGACGTGCCAAATTTTTACAAAGACTGAAAGAGCTAGTAGTTAAAATCTCCAAAAAAGTCACCATGATGTATGAAAAAATAAATTCTTGAAATAAAATCTGTCTCCCCCACACCCCAAATCCCACTCAAGTTGAGTCCTTGTTTAATCTGAAAGTTTCAAAACAGCACTTGCAAAAGATTAAATGATTAAGTCAACAGGCGTATTACAAATGTTTATGTTAAAACCACCTTAGGTTTTGACAGGTGGGTAAGTGTTTTTACCTCTATTCATTTAGAATCTTTTTAGGTTTACATTTTTTTTAACAAAATGAAAGATTGGATTTGAATTTTAGAAAAAGCAGAGCGAAATGCCATAGCTTTCTGATGGACTAACACACTGCCTCAACTTGGTTACTTAGATTGTTAAATATTAACTGTAAGCTCAGAAACCATCCTGGACATAGTTTCATACCTATTCTTAATTCTTATTAATTCTTAATTCATGCTACCAATTAAGGCTTAGCCCAGAAAGATGAGGGAAAGTGGAAAGACTATAGTCTCCCACATTAATCCTATAATATGTTCGCAGCATCAGAGTAATTTGTATGAAGAGCCTTTAGTAAATAGTTGACTTCCACTGTGAATTTCTATCTTGTGAAAAAGATAAGTTACTTTGTTTCTTCTTTCAAAATATTGCTTCTCTCTTGCTTGAAGATGCTGACTATGGTTAGGGTAGGGTTTCACCAGTGCCAGATATCCTTCTGTTCTTTAGTACTTGAGCACAAAAATCTAGGATAATGCTCCAGTGCTGTAGTGCGGGATTGCTGCACAAGTGGGAGGTGTCTTTTTCTGGATGAACAGATTAGTACAAGGTCTGTATGTTGTCTCATGTGGATATGCACAATCCTATGACGCTTTTATGCAGAAAATAGGGATGATTCCCAGCGTGCTGGACATTACTTATCCCTTAAAAACATTACAAAGGGATATGATATATGATCATTATCCTCTTGTTAATGGTAGGTTTCTACATGCAACTTGGCTGGCTTTCCCTACATCTGTGACTATGCTTCATGAATACTTTATTGGTTGTAAAGTATTTAGGATATCCTGAAGCTCCTTTTCATGTTTGAGCATAGATAGTTGTTGCTAGCCAGTTAAGTCAGCCAAATTGTTTCAACCATCATGAGCTGAATCTATACCATATCTTCTAGCAGCGGAATTTTTGTCCTATTCCCTCAACTCTCCAGCTAAGTAGGAGAAAGTGAGGACCACAGATGCTGGAGAGTCAGAGTCGAAAAGAGTGGCATGAGAAAAGCTCAGCAGGTCAGGCAGCATCCAAGGAGCAGGAGAGTCGACATTTCAGGCACAAGCCCTTCATCAGGAATGGGATGAAAGGCTTATGTCCAAAATGTCAACCCTCCTGCTCCTTGGATGCTGCCTGACCTGCTGTGCTTTTCCATCACCACCCTTTTCGACACACTCTCTCGCTGAGTGTAAAGATAATGCACTTAATATCATTCAAGTTATGATTAATTATGTTAACAGAGACTAGTGATTTAATTTGAGCATTCCTTTTTCTAGGTGGTCCAATTTCCAACAGAATGCTTGGACTATTTAACCACAAAGAGTTGCAAATTTAAAAATCTGCTACTCCGAGCATGACTTTTGATAATCTAAAAGAAAGAAGTTGAAGCAGATTTGCTGTTTAGCAGAGTAACCTGTACTTACACCACAATAGCTAAAGCAGAATTGAGATTCAATGAGAGGCCTCACTAAGTGATAGCTAAATTATCTATAGCTGTGGAGGATGAAGTAATTTCCAGACAGCCCAGGGGCTCAACAATGGCTACGTATCAGCATAATGTGGCAAGATATAGGTTTGTCTCACTCTCAACTAAGTCTCTTTCAGCAATGTGTGAAAGGAAGGGAGCAAAATTCATGCTGTTGTCAGTCATCACCTTACAGTGGTACACTCAGAAGGGATCACCTTTGTTAGACAACAAGCAGCAAGTTATTGAACCAGGAGAAAAATAGTGACAATTAGCTCATAAGTGAAAATGTGCAACCCAAAGATGAGTGCAGCATGTGTAATAGTTAAAATTAACCTGCCTGCATTTATTGTCATTCTGTTTTTAACAAATATGCTGATGAGTACCCAAATCAAGACTTTTGTCAACTTTAACCTGATGGTTTCATCATTAAAGCATCCACCACAATGCACAGAAACCCATACCAAATTCGAATTTAATTATTTTGGTTGAGCTTGAACAATGCACATCTTTGCCTCAGGTGGGGCTGGATCGAGCAGAAAAATAAGATCATCTTGAGTTGGATCAATTTCTTTCTGGTACAACAGATTGGAAATGTTATTGCGATTGGCGTGGCTTGACTCAGAGGCTGGTCGTCACTAGTGTGAAACAACGGGGGAGGGTATGGAAATGTTTGTTTAGAAGGTTTATCTTGCTGTGTATATAGACAGCATGTGTGCGCTGCATGGACAAGTTTCATTCTCTGTTCAATCAATCAGTATTCTTGGATAGTCCTGTCAGAGCCTCATACCCAGGCAGCAGTTTCCTGTTAGTTAGTACCTCCCCCCAGTGGAATATTGAGAAAATGCATTTCATGATTTTGGCATCGGAGAGCGAAGAGCTGATTTGCAAATGCCCTTTAAAAAGTCAACTTGCAAGGGCGACTTCCGATGTTTCTCTGGGAAGTTATCAGCTGAATATAAAGAGGGAATATTAATGAAGTTCAGAAAGAGGATAGCATTGCTGTACAATGACCACATTCTGCATGTTGATTCTCCACACTTAGGAGAGACATCCTGTTAAAGATCAATTAAGTGGAAGCATAACTTTTATTTACTTCATCCTCCATAGTACCCACCCAAATTCTTTTATCCACACCAGTGTACTTACAAATGTTGCTCGTCAGATCTCTAAAACAAAATGTACTAAAAATCCCAACAAAAATAACATGTACAATGATGTAATCGTGACAAACTTTTGTTTTTGAAAATGTTGCTGAACAGTTGAAAATGTTTCTGTGCCTTGGAAACAGCCAACTGTTTTCCACCCACTCCCCTCCCACACCCCACACGTTTCAGGGTGGAATGTACTGAAAGCTTTTTGTATATGACAACATTTCATTCGAGGATGAATTGCCACAAAAGGCAGTTTACAACACCCTCATGTGCCTTTGTGATTTTGGATTGGCTTTCTTTGAAAGTTTATCACGCAATGTTCTATCTATTGTGTTAACCCACAAAAGACAGGTTTTGTTTTGAAGTACTGCAAAGGGTAGTGTGGAAATATGAATTGCTAGATACCGAGTCAAAAGTAAGTAGTGAAAGAACCTCTGTACTTTGTATAAAGTATTGTTTTGTAAACTGTTTGGAAATCACTGTGTCCACTTTCTGTTTCCAGGATATTTGGTCACATTAGCTTCCGTTCAGACTGGGAACTGGTAAAAGTGGACTTCAGACCATCCTTTAGCAGACAGTGTTCACCTGATGATTATGACTCATGGGATCTCATGAACCAGGTATTGTAGACTGAAATGTAAAGAAGTTCAAAAATACTGGAAATCTTTGCTGGACACACTTGAAAATATCACAATCTGTCTTTTTTTCTTTTTTATTTGCTGGTTAACTGATTTGTCTAGAGTACTTCCTTTTTTCAGATTTGTAGTCTTTGCAATTTTCACATTTTGATCATTTTTTTCATCACCTTTTCCTACAACAGGGTTTCTCTGCTGCATACAGTATGGAACTTTAGTACTTTTGAGCCATCCCATAGCCTACGCTATCATACTTAAATTATGTGTTAAGCAAATAGAATGGCTTAGAAAATCCCATAGGCAGCATAAGAAATGTTACAAAGGAACATTGGAATTTCAATGCATTATGCCGCAAGGTGCTAAATGTCAAGTTTACAATGAGCACTTGTGGTTAATTGTAGGCTTATTTTCATGGAAAGGAAGGGTATCTCACACAGCATTATTGCAGGCTGGTGTGCCACTCCTGGCAGCTCAGTGACTTGGACAGGTTCTTAAAAAACAGGTTGTCGAATCATACTTGTGAGTTGGGCCATGAAAGTGGAAATGAAATTATGGACAATATTCAGGACATAAATATGGACTTGAAATTCTTCTGCCATTTTGGCAAATTCCTGCAATTGCTTGACAATGTTTGCTGGAATTACTGAAAGGATGTGTAGATTCCTGACTTTTACGAGACTGGGGATGAAGAGGGAGGGAGGATCAGGCACGTCGGACCAAATTCCTTTCAGCCCAAGACTGGAACATGCCATTTTGTGGATCATTTAGTCAACTCCCCCTCACTGCAGAGCAATAGTTTAAAATAGCTGATGGCCCAGTTGGTTCCTCAGTAGAAAAACAGGACGCTGGAGGAACACAGCAAGCCATGCAGCATCAGGAGGTGAAGAAGTGGACATTTTGGGTAAAAACCCTTCTTCAAGCACGTTCCAGTTGGTTCCTCAGCATATTGCTCCAGAAAAACTATCTTCTACATATTTCAGGAATTCTGCCTCCATAATATTGGTGCTCACTAGTCTTTATGACATAAGTCACATAAATGATCTTGATTATTGCATTCCCTTGATACACATTCTCTAATTTCTTCATTTATACCATGCCCCACATTTGTCTGGTGGGAGATAAACTATTCCCACAAATGTTTACTGCATGCAAGTTTCTTAGGTCCATCAAAATAATTCTACATCATTTTCTTCCTGTCTGTGATCGTTTCTTATTATCAGCACTACTCCACCATCTTTACCTTCATGCCCACGTTTCCGAAATGACATATATCCGTTAATGAGTAGTTCTCAATTTTTATTATCCTACAGTCATGTCTCTGTATTGGCTTGTAAAGCATACTCTTCTACCTGTACTTACAACATCAATTCACAGATCTTACTGTGAATCCTGTGTGCATCCAGATAGATGGTATATAATTCTGCCTTTTTAATGCTATTCTGTAAGTTGACTCTGGCTCATTTAAGGACTTGATTTTGTTATTTCAACTCTCAATTATAGTTTTCCTACTTTCATAACCTGCTCTGTTTTTTCCTTTCTGAATTCACTCTCAAGTTCCCATCCCCCGATAACAGAGTTTAAATCCGATAACTGAGACACAACAAGCCTCCACAGGAGGGTGTTAGATAAGAATGGATGGCAGGAGGCAAGGCCAAGACAAGGGCAGGAGGAGGCAATGTCAGGGGGAACTAAAGCTGGAAAGGATGAGGTGTAGGGGTGTCTGTGGGGTGTGGGATGTTTAGGAGAAAGGGCAGAAGGAAGCAAAGCCAGGATAGTGGAATGGGGAGGAAACTTGATCTGGGCCGTGAAGACGATGATGTTAAAGCAGAAATGCCAACTTGATTAGAAGAAACAAAACATCAAAATAAAATATTGGAAAACAAATCATTTTCAGCAGGGAAACCTAGAATAAAGACCTGCTTTATCAATATAATCATTCAAAAATACATACATGTTTTAATGCAGAAACATTTCTCAAATTATTTTCCACTGATTGGGTTTATTCTTGGAATACTTTAAGGTTGGTGTTGTGTAAAATTTACTTGAATGCAAATTACAGCAAAAAAAACTTATGAAAAGTAGCACAAAATTTTTGATCTCAATATGAGTTTAGATTGTTAATTGTATCCTCAGCCAAAAAAAAATGCATTTTAGCAATTTTTGTAAAGCCCAGTAAAGTAGATTTCATTGACTCAAATGTAGTCAGTGTTTGATAAAATCTGTGTGCTGATCCCACCTCTGACCAAGCTGATTGAATGCATAGTCGTGAGAAAAGCTGGATTTGGTACTGGCCTCCTGCATTTGCAATCCAGTCGCTCATGTGTTCCACATTCAACCAATAGCTGGTTACAGCCTTCAGATCAGACTAGCAGCATTTCAACAAGAACAGTAGTCAGCATCAGGCTTGGAGGAGTATTAATTGCAAATTATCCAGATATACGTATCTTGTAAACATTGTAAGATTAGGTAAAGGAAATATCACTATTGAAAATGTATTCTCCCAAATCCTCTAATTATAAACTATGTTTTCCCATATTATTCACAGTTGTGGGTCCTGCATTTGAAATTTTAGCCTGCAGCATGCTCTTGGGAGCCTAAGTTCAGAAGACCGCTTTTGCTTTCAAGTGCCTTCAAATAGGTCTTTGTATCAGCTCTGGCTGAAGCTGCTTGTAGTTTTTCTTGCTTCTGGCATCATTATAATCTGTAAATGGAATGATCATAACAGTCGTCCTTTCACTCTCCCTGTCCGATCTCCCAACCCCTGAGTTTTAACATACAACAAATCTCGTTATCTATGGGAAATAGGGGCACAGACCACTGGATAGCAAGGGGTCTGGGGCCAACTTTCTGTGTACACAGATTGACAAGTAGAAAGTCCATGGATAATGAGTTAATGTGACTGGAATGGTGGTACTATGGTCGGGATAGGGAGAAACCAATTAGTAGCTCTAACCTATAGAGGTGTTAGTACATGTGAATCATGCAGTGACGTTCTATGAGTTACCACCAAGTGAAAATATTCCATCTTGGGGATTAGGCAAGGGAATGGGATTGATTAAGTTTTTGTACCAAAGAACCAATGCAGGCACAATGGTCTGAATGGATACCTTCTATGCACTATTATTCTATGGTTCTATAACATATTAATCTGAACATACTAATCATCAATATGTTTCTGCTTAGGATAAGCATTGCATCATGGGTGAACAGAGACAATTCCGTAAGCGAAAAATATCCTCATGGTGTATTAAAGGAAAGAACTTCACATCAGCCCTTACATCAAAACGTTGCCAGTGCACAGAATTTGATTTTGAGTGGTAATTATCTGTTTCTTTGACAGTCTAACCAGGGGACTGTGTAATGAAATAGAATTAACAAATAGCAAGATTAGAAATTGCTGAATATAGTGTTATGAGTTTGAATATTGAGAAATATTTCAATTCTTGCCCTATTTGGTTTATGTTCTCTTTGTGAATACCATTTTGTGTGTGATATGTGAAAATTAACATGATGAAAGTTGCTAATAATTACTAGCTTTGAGGAATGGCTAGAGGTCTTAATCACTGATTACCGTTTCCTCTCTAATGTTCCCCAACCTGTTCCATATTTCTTGCATTTTCTGTGGTTTTTGTAATTTTCACAGATTAGCTCTACAATTTTTATTCCACAGTTGCTGGTATGGTGTTTCTTCAAAATTCTCCCTTCCATTTTCAATAATTTTGACTTCCAGTTACTCCATAAAATTAACGAGCTGGGACCTTGTTTTCACCTCCCTCTCCGTGAACCCATTGGAAGAACTCTAAATTCTGTCCTCATTGAAATCAACTAATTTAGCACCGATTGAAATTTGAATTACTGAACTTTTTGTTCTGTGAAGCTCATGCTAAGCATGTATTTGATGTAAAAGCCATTATGGGAGTGGAGTTTCTGTGGTTTAGCACTTAGTCATAACAAATTGAAATAGTGATGTTGTTCTGAATCATTTGATTAAATATATCCCAAAAGAACTGCCTGACAAATCATGTGAGTTCATCATAGAACTACTGTATTTCATTGCCATCTGATATCAACCTGTACGGAATTAAAAGAAAAATACTTTGCCAATATTAAATTATGTTTTGCACAGAATGAGCTGACTTTCAACCTGTTAACCTACCTTAAAGTTGAGATAATAATAAACTGATGCTACTAATAGAGAATCTTGTGCAACAAAAATTCGAAGGGGTATTATTTCCTATTTTGAGAATGCTAATTTGCAAATCTATCAAGCCATTACTAAATATTCGTGCTGAGTGCCATATTGCCAATGCTGTTGCTATCTTGCAACATGCTTCGGGTTGCTTATAATCAGGGTAGTGTGATTTTCATAGAGTTACTGAATATACATTTGCAATCAAGCTGTATTGACATCATGAAGCTACAAGGACTTTTCAAAGCACTTGGTACAAGACACTATCTTAGAAATGCGTAATTTTAAAAATTTACTGCCAGCATTATCATCAGGTAAATATATGGTGACTGTGTCCCATTTGTTCCTTAAGTGTAGGAATTAAAATCTATCAACCACATTATGTATTATATACACACTTATCGACTTAAACAGCAACAAAATGCGATATATGAAAATAAGCCAGACAAGATCATTTACTAAGAGTGAGGTTGGAAATAAACTTCAAAGTCCACCCCCAATAATTCAGCCAGACACATGCTAACCAGTGAGGAGCATTGACAAGATAAACCAAGACCAAGTTACAGTAATTCAATGCCCTAATAAGGAATTTATACTCCTCTATATAATATCCAGCCTAGTGGGGAGTTCCTCAATGTACAACTTATATAGAATTCTAGTGTAGATATTCAACTTGCCACCTGTTCTAGAAATAACAGGAAATGGAAAAAGCCTCTATAACGGACATCTGATCCACAGCATCAGTTTTATACTCAGACCATCATTCCAAGTGTTGTTTTAACACTTCCACCTATTTAGTCTTCATTGACCATTTTGTACTTTTTGCAGTGACTATGGCTTTGAACAGCAAGCTAATGGCAGATGTGTCCCAGCATTTTGGTACAATCCAGATTCACCTTCTGAAGACTGTAAATTTGGACATACATACACCAAAAGCTCTGGGTAAGTACTGAGCATGTCATGAAACAAAAGCTCATACTTCTTAGTCTCTGGTCCTTCTACCCCACACAGGCTTGGGGTACTGTGCACCACTGGTTACTGCAACCTTCTAATGATAGGGACTTTTTGCAATTTCCTCCTCTATATCTCCTCTCTGTATTGATGAGATACCCACATGGAAATGAATCTCATGGAATAAATTTTCACCTTCACTGCCTGGATAGTAAGGAATTTATTATGACATCCCAAAGTATTTTGCAACCAATGGTAGTGCCTTTGAAATGTAGTCATTCTTTAAGCTAGAAAACACATTGGCCTATTTCAACACAGTGAGGTTCCATAAATCATAATATGATAACAACCAGATAAGGGGGCTAAATGTAGCAGCAGATACGGTCCTGGCCACTGGTGACTTTGACTTGGGCCCTCACCATGATGGTAGCAGATAACATCCTATCTCGAATGTATTCTGTAAGCTAAATGCAGTGGAAGGATCTGAGCTAGTGAAATGATTAGGGGGGGTGGGGAGGGTAATCTTCTTCATCACTCTATTTTGAGTATTCTGTCATAGTCAGGTTGCTGTTCTTAATTGTCTGGAAAAGGTAAGGTTATGGTACTGTGTTGTTTGAGGGGGAAAGTAAGAGATGTGTGCTAATAGCAGCACCAGAGCATGTAGAATGAGAAGTATTTGGGATTTGAAAATAATGCTTAACCATTAGCATACTGCCTTCTCGACGATTTCAACATTTCTACAAGCTATGGCCTCAACAGTTCCTTTTCTCAGACTAAGCAGCACTGTTTCCTAATAATTTTGTCTTAACTTATGCATAGAATGTGGGTATTGCTGGCTGGACCAGTATTTATTGCCCTCCCTAATTATCCCTGAGAAGATGGTGAGGTGCCTTCTTGAACCACTATAGTCCATTTGATGTAGGTAGACTCACAATAGCATTAAGATTAGATTCCATACAGTGTGGAAACAGACCAATAGGACCCAACAAGTCCACACTGACCTTCCGAAAAACAACCCACCCAGACCCATTCCCCCTCACTAATGCACCTAACACTATGGGCAATTTAGCATGGCCAATTCATCTGACCTGCACATCTTTGGATTGCGAGAGGAAACAGGAGCACCCGGAGGAAACACATGCAGACACTGGGAGAATGTGCAAACTCAACACAGACAGTCACCCGAGGCTGGAATTGAACCCGAGTCCCTGGTGCTGTGAGGCAGCAGTGCTAACCACTGAGCCACCATGCCACCTCTGTTAAGGAGGGAGTTCCAGGATTTTGACCCAATGACAGTGAAGGAACAATGATACATTTCCAAATCAGGATGGTGTGTGGTTTAGAGGGGAACCTACAGCTGGTGCTTATTCCAGTCATGACAGTTCTGACGTTTCAACAAGCCTGTTCTCTTCAGGTTATTTTCTGAAACTTCCTGAAAGAGAGAAAGCATATTGTGACAGTGGCTGGGATTTACTGCTAGTTGTCAAGGTTTCCCACATCCCCACTACCAATGGGAGAACCAGTGAAGATCAGCCTAATTTCTGATGGGGAACCTGATGCTCTTTGTGTCCTCAGTGCAGGAATTCCACCTCAGAGAGCTGCCAGTCAATCAGCAACCAGGCTCCAAGGGCTAACCTGGGGATCACCAGTGGATCTCTAGACACTTGATTTGGTGAGAATGTGGGTTTTGGGGAAGAGGGTTGCCAGAGAACAGGGTAGAAGGCAAGGTCACAGAGGTTCGACTTTCATATGCCTTCCCCACTCCCACAGCCCATTTCCTGATGCAAATCCCTCCATCAGGCAGAACACCTCCCCTCAAATCCCCTTACCCTACACTACCACCCCCAAAAAAGTAGAGGCCGCAGTCAAATCCAACCGGGTGCATGTATCATATTAATAAGTCTCAATGACATCCCCCAATGTCAGTTGGCAGGAATCCTGTGTTGGGCGGCACGGTGGCGCAGTGGTTAGCACTGCTGCCTCACAGCGCCAGGGACCTGGGTTCAATTCCCGCGTCAGGCGACTGACTGTGTGGAGTTTGCACGTTCTCCCCGTGTCTGCGTGGGTTTCCACCGGGTTCTCCGGTTTCCTCCCACAGTCCAAAGATGTGCGGGTCAGGTGAATTGGCCATTCTAAATTCCCTGTAGTGTTAGGCAAGGGGTATATGCAGGGGTATGGGTGGGTTGCGCTTTGGCGGGTCGGTGTGGACTTGTTGGGCTGAAGGGCCTGTTTCCACACTGTAAGTAATCTAATCTAATCTAATCTAATCTAATCTAATCTAATCTAAAACCCAGCGTAATTTGGTACAGCTTTTCTGACACCAGGAATCCCATGCAGCTATTCCTGCCTGATTCTCCCTGTTTCCCCACACTACCTTCATGTCTCCTCTGGCCACTCAATGATTCCAGTGAGTGGTACAATCAGATTGGCTGATGTGCCTGTCATGGTTGATGTCATTGTCTAACCCATGTGGTGTGAAAATGAGGCTTGCAGCAGGACTAAGTGTATGGGTTAGATAGTACATGGATATTAGGTTTGAGCTCAGTGATTGTGGCTTGGTGATTGATGGACTGTAATATATTAAGCATTGCTTGGCAGTCGATGTAATGTGGCATTCTCATGTTGACTGCACAGCAATCTTTCTGCTCCTACTTTTGATTGTGAGTCCAAATCACCTCCTACCCTGATGTGCATATGAGATACGTAATCCTTTCCAAGTCCTCCTCTAAGACCTCTAGTGCAGCTCCCAAAAACGTTGAAGACCACTCTCTCCCATATTGTCATTCCTAAGTCGTTCCAAAATCATCGTCACTTCAACCTGATTCCAAACACCTACTCCAACATTACCCATAAAAAAATGCAAACTAGTTTTAAATGGTGTATTAATCCACTGCTGAAACTTTCAGGCAATGCACAATACAGATAGCAGTGACTGGAGACATTATATTGAGTAGATAGCATGAAATTAGTGTGCCTCTGACATGACAGTGAACTAGTGTGCATCCTGATCCCTGTGCTTGCTTTCAGGAACTATCCAGTTTAATTGCCACATTCTATTAACTGGTAGACTGGCTTATGACAGCATGACTAGGAGCCAATTGGGTATTTGAAATATTGATCTGAGTGAGCAATGGTTGTAGTATTTGTAAGTCCTCCTGGTAGACCACAAAGGGACCCAAACCTATACACTTTCTTGTTTTGCTCCTCCGGGCTTGGGAGGAATAATGGATTTGAATGTCTCTGCTCCAGATTGACTTAATTTTATATCCAAGGAATATCCTTATGGATCATAGAAAAAGCTCCTTGATGCTCAACACTGTGCTTCTGCCTTCCAGTCTGGCTCCACCTCCTGCCTGCTTTTCTATGGAAAACAGTCTGGATGCCTATAAGTGAGGCCCGAGAATTAAAAGAAGGCAGTGGTTTTCAGATCATGACTACTTGCTGTTTGAAAAAGATTTTCATTAGTGGTTCTTCTGCCAGTTACCTTACATTTGTGCCTTCTGGTTCTTGACCTTCCCACCAATGGGAATTATTTATGCTACCTACACTGTCCAGCTCTTTTGTATAGTTATATCAAATCTCCTCTAAGCATTCTTTCCTGTAAGGAAATATCAGTCCCAACTTCTCCAATCTACCCATGTGACTGAAGATACTATTGTAAGATTATGGCCATTTGTTTTTTCTGGAGTTTCCCTTGTTTTTACTTTGTAATGGGCGGCACGGTGGCACAGTGGTTAGCACTGCTGCCTCACAGCCCCTGAGACCCAGGTTCAATTCCCGACTCAGGCGACTGACTGTGTGGAGTTTGCACGTTCTCCCCGTGTCTGCGTGGGTTTCCTCCGGGTGCTCCGGTTTCCTCCCACACTCCAAAGATGTGCGGGTCAGGTGAATTGGCCATGCTAAATTGCCCGTAGTGTTAGGTAAGGGGTAAATGTAGGGGTATGGGTGGGTTGCGCTTCGGCGGGTCGGTGTGGACTTGTTGGGCCGAAGGGCCTGTTTCCACACTGTAAGTCTAAAAAAAAATAGAAGCTATGAGTAGAAACTCCAGTGGAGCACCATAACGTGCATTTTTAAAAATCCATTCTTCCAAAGAGAGCATGACTGTTATGGCCAGTATTTGTTGCCATCAGTGTATGGTGGTGAGTCTTCTTCCTGAACCATGCAGCATTGGGGCACCCACAATGCTGTTAAGAAAGGAATTCTAGGATTTTGACATTCCAACAGTGAAGGAATGGCAACATGGTTCCAAAGCAGGATGGTGTGTGACAACTTGCACATGGTAATTTCCAATGGGTCTTGCTGCACTTTGTCGTTCTGAGTGATAGAGATTGTAAAGATTGCTGCAGTGTTACTTATGGATTCTTCACATTCTTGCCTTTGTGTATCACTGGTTAGAAGGAGTGAATGTTTAAGGGGCTCTTGTGGAAAGACCATTGCTGGCAATGTCAACATTTTTTGCTAATTTCTAATTGTCCTTGAGAAGGTCATAGAGCTGTATAGCACAGAAAGAGACCCTTTGGTTCAACTCGTCTGTGCTGACCAGACATCCTACATTAATCTATTCCATTTGCCAGCATTTGGTCCATATCCCTCAAAATCTTACCTATTCATGTACACATCCAGATGTCTTTTGAATGTTGTAATTGTACCCGCTTGCGAAATATTTAAAAGGGAACTGAAAAGCAACTTTTTCATGCAGAAGGTGGAGCATGCATGGAATGAGCTGTCAGAAGGAGTGGTGGAAGCGGGTACAATTATAACATTCAAAAGACACCTTGCTTTTGTAGCTATAGTATTTACCATATATATTTGTGTAGAAGTAAATCTTCCGTAAAACGTGACTCCATGAGTTTTAGCTTAAAATGTTTTTTTCATAAAGCCCATAGAAAAAGTGATCAAAGATTTTCAAGGTTCAAACTGTCTTGTAATTATTGATGACTTACCAATAATTACTATGGTTCTTTAATTTAAAGGTGCATGTAGACACTTTTAAGACTTTCACTCCTTGAATTCTTGCAGCAGTCTTCCATCCAATTGACAAGCCTAGTGCGTAGCATACGATTTATCACAAATCAGTTTAACCTGGAGAAAACGTTAGCAGAAAAGGTTACCAAACATTGTCAAAATAGTCATACCATCTGCAGAGCAATCTGACTTGACCTCATTAAAATAGTAAGGAAGAATAGCATTTCAGAATTCAGTGCCAGATGGTGCACAGGTTACAAGGGGGATTTGATACCTCCCATCAGAAAATGAAAAGTTCACAGATTCTGCCACCTGAACTTGATGATAAAACCATCAAATTCAACAGTTTTGTCATCCTACATTGAGAGAAGAATGTGCATCGATTGGCCAATATTGGTGATAGCGATGACATTCAGATAAACGTGAACAATCCATCAAAAATGACCATTTCTAGATTGGTGGAAAGCTGCCCTTACAAAGACAACTGGTCATAAGACATTGTGGATCATTACAGTTCCATCTTGCATAGTGGATGGCACAAAATTAAAGGCGATGATATTCAAATGGAAAATCCTCCCCAAAGAGAAATTTCAGAAAGAAATTTCCTTGTTCACAAGAAACATTGGATAAAGAAAGACATTTGCAAGAACTGGACCAAAGAAATGTGGAAAGTAAGACCACATAAAGGAAATGTTTGCTTATCTGGGATATTGATGGTTGTCTGTGATGTGTGATTGACCAATATCATGTGGTAGAGATTCCTTGAGGTCTTGTGAATATTGCTCACTCGGCAGTGTGTGTAAATTGACCACTCAAATGAAATCTGAATGTTGTGGATCAATTGAATGTTGGAAAGCAGAAAACCATTCACTAAAGGATGAAATATGCTCTTCTTTCATGTTTTCTCCATGACCCATGGAGGTTGCACCACTGCTGGAAGGTGCAATTTGCCTAACTCCAACATCGTAAATATAAAAAATGCTACTTGCTTAAGAGAACATCTCAGCATAGGACACATTCCTTTTCCTTCAGCAGCACTGCCAAGTTGCAAGCTCTCTCATTGAGCCAGATTCCCTCTGAGAAGAAGGACACTGTCTTGCTTGACCTCCTAGTTGGCTGTTGATGAGACGGTGTCAGCCGGGAGCACGACTACCATGGATTCAGGCTGGGTTTTCAATCTTCTCAGTGGCATGTCCAGACTTTGATAATATTCTAGATGTTGGTTACACTGAATTGTGAGATGATAATTGAGAATCAGCCACAACTCATTAGGGAATTATAGAGAAGTTAGGAAAAAGACTTACAGAGAGAGGGTTAGAATGTTGCCACAAATGGTTGTTGAAGTCCAGAAATCCTTTAAAAAAGACCTTTATGTTTTTACTTGAAAAAAGATAGAATCCCTACATGGTGGAAGCAGGCCATTCAGTCTCACAAGTCCACACTGACCCTCCGAAGAGTAATTCACCCAGACCCACACCCCTACCCCATTATTCTAAATTTACCCCTAACTGATTCAACTAACCCACATATCTCTGAACACTATTAGTAATTTTAGCATGGCCAATTCACTTAAATTGCAAATCTTTGGACTGTGGGAGAAAACCGGAAACTCACACAGACTCAGGGAGAATGTGCAAACTTGACACAGTAGTCGCCCTGGGCTAGAATTGAACCTGGGTTCTGGCACTGTGAGGCAGCGGTGCTAACCACTGAGCCACCTTGCTGCCCTAACGTTAGCAGCCGCAAGAGCTGGTGGACACAAATGAGAATGGGATCGGAACCCTTGCGGGCAGAGAACATCAGACGAATAGGCCACTCCTCAGACACCTCGTCACATACTAAATGAATGGAGCTTTTCTATACAGTTGGATTAGACATCATGGTTGCCAGGAAGTGGGGCTCCATAGCAGATGTGATAAGCAAATGATCTTTTTCAATGCTGCTTTTTCTATAATTCTGCAACGTATCTACATCGACTCCAAGACTTCAAATGTGAAAGCTGAGAACTCTGCCTTTCTTCTTAGTTTTCTTCACTCTTTATTCTATATCAGCAAGACTGACAAATGAATGACCTCTCACTGGGCCATTGTTTCTGTGATCTTGGTGTTATGCTTAGCAAGTAATAGCTTCTATGTAGTCTGTGCTGTGCTAACCAGCCCATTCTGTTACAAGGAAACAGACTGTAAGGCTCAGAAGTCGCCAGAACTCATTGGCAGCACAGGCTTTGGTCAGCAATGTGGCTTACCTTCATCTTAGATGCTGGGTTTTTTGAGTTGTTAATCTGTTGTTTAGTTGTTCTAAAATCTGATTTTGCGTTATGATATGGTATGCACCGAAGCACAAGAGCCAAGGCTATGACAGAAGTGCTTCTTTCCGAGGTGTTTTTGCAAGAGAAATGTGACAAATGAGGTGTTGATCAGCCTGCTGATGGTTTGTTTTCTTTCAGAGTCCTGTGATTGCTTGTGAATTTGGTAATCTTGCAGCCTCTTGGTGTTTTAGAGTAATTTTCATTAATAATTTTCTCTCCAGATTAAGAAGCATAGACTCCCTGTAGTGCAGATAGAGGCCATTTGGCCCATTGTGTCTGCACCGATTCTCCGAAGAGCATCCCACCCAGAACAACTCCCCCACTTTATCCCTGTAACCCCAAATTTACTATGGATAATCCACCTAGCTCGAACATCTCTGGAAATTGCCGGGGAATTTAGCATGGCCAATCCACTGATCCTGCACATCTTTTAACTGAGAGAAAGCCAACCCAGACATGGAGAGAATATGCAAACTCAAAATAATCACCCAAGGCTTTAACCAAAGCTGAGTTCCTGACACTGTAAGACAGCAGTGCTAACCGCTGTACCCCTGCGCCATGTCAGGACACACTTCACCCAGCATAAATGTCAAGAGAAAAGTAGGTAAAACCAATTTATGTTAGAATTAGAATCCCAACAGTGTGGATATAGGCCCTTTGACCCAACAGGTCCACACCAACTCTCCAAAGAATAACTCATCCAAACCTATTCCCTTACCCTATATTTATTCCTGACTAATGCACCTAACCTACACATCCCTGAACACTTTGGCAATTTAGCATGGCTAGTTCACCTAACCTGCATAGCTTTGGATTGTGGGAGGAAGTTGGAGCACCTGGAGGAAACGCATGCAGACATGGGGAGAAAATGCTAATTCCACACAGACAGTCGCCCAAAGCTGGAATCGAACCCAGGTCCCTGGCACTGTGAGGCAGCAGTGCTAACCACTGAATCACTATGCTGTCCTTCTATTATATAGAATCATGTGCCAAACAGTAAATTTTCCCCTTCGGTTTCTGTATACACAATGTGTAAGTGTATCTGTGTAAATTGATTTGAACGCTAAAGCTTTGACTATTTTGAACAGTTACAGGAAGGTGGCACTGAATGTCTGTAAGGGTGGCGTGGACAAACGGCAGGGCTCCAAGCAGCACCGATGCCCGTTAATGGCTCCTAAAGGGCTCCGTATAGTTACGAAAGGAGAAAGGCTAGCAGTCAACCCTGGTGATGATGTTACATTCTTGATAATGCAGAATCAGGTAATATGAAACTAATTCTAGTGTTTGCTGATTCTTTCTCTCTATCTCTTTTTCTCTCTCTCTCTTCCCCCCCCCCCAGCCCCCTTTAATATACACACATGCAAGCAAGCATCCACTCACTAAACAGGTCAGGTTATCAAATTTGCTTTAACTGGACTGAATCTGTCTGATGTATAAATGGCAGCAATGACAAAGGAGATTACAAAGCCCATTTACATGTAATTTTGTCTTGACTCTGGGAAATATGTAGTCTGCAATGTAATTTGGACTGCTCATTGTACTGAGTGCTTCAGGTGGATTTTCCCACACTATCATATAAGAGAACTGTTACTGCAACGACAGGAATGGTACAAAAAAACCCCTGAATACTACTATCTCTGGGCCTATTGATTTTGTCAAGTGAGTTACTCCTCTGTGTTATCGAAGTTGCAATGCCCAGTTTGTGTTGAGATAGCTGATCATGGCTGTAATAGTGAAAATTACCTGAGCATCTTTGATTGAAGAAAGAAGAAATTAGCCAGTGTTTTTACTCTGCATCATATTTCAAGTTCTACTGAAAGTGTATGTTTATCCATCAGATGAAGAGAAGGTTGGGCTGTCATGTCAAAAAAAAGCTTGCTCCCACATGGTGCAAATTTACATGTAAGTGATGGCTACCTGAACAAGGGTCTGGAACTGTACCCTGTTGAAGACTTAGTACTTTCAGGAAAGTGGGGTGATACATGAGGATAGATTAATGGAGAAAGCTGAGAAAACAGTTAGGAAGACCTGAACCTCCATGATTGCATGGGAGAGACACCACCACTTGGTCTTTAATTGACCCTTTACTTCTAAACTGACTTAATAGTATACTTACCTTCAGTTCAGTACTTTGTTCATTGAGCATAAAGCAAAAATATATTTAATCGCTTCCAGGTGGCTAAATGGTATGTGCAATTCCTGTTAGAGTCAGCACAATTGAATTCTTGTTCCTGATCCAGGTGAATGGAAATGTTCTGTGGTAATTTTCATTATTATGAAGCTTAGCTCTTGGAATATTTTCATTGAAACATATACCAGCAATTGGTACATTGCTAACCACCGAGCCTTTCAAAATATTTCACTTGCAATTGTTTTTCCCACCATACTGAGTGTAGTGTTTTATTGTCTGGCTCAACAGACAGTGGCCCTCAAGCACTTCCGTAGGTTGTGTGTCCTTTGAGTGTGAGACAAGTCTTTTGCAGTCGGCAAACAATCCAATTTGTCCATTAAGCTGCATCATGCTTTGACTCTACGTGTCTTAATGGTGGATTTTCCCACACCAAAGGGCAGCCAATGAGAAGGAAACACAACAAATCTTGCATTCCAGACCCTGCTACTCATAGAACTTTCTACTTCATATGTCCCAAGCCCCCTCCAGCCACTTTCGTGTTTCCTCCCTTCTTGCCAACTTTGGTAGCCATACCTTTAACCATTAGGGCATGGCAGTTTGATCTTCTCCTCCTTTAAAACTCAGCCTTGGCATGTCTTTCTTCATGTTCATAAACAACCTTAAAACTTATTTCTGCTGCCACACCTGTCTTCATTCTTTCACTTCACTTCTAAATCAATCCATAGCTCTTAATTGTGAAAATCATCTTAGAACAGGTTGCATTACAAAATATTCAACGTTATACCTGTGTTGTTACATGTGTGACAATGGCAGAGCAAGTAATTTATAAAGGAAACATCTACAAATGTAATGTCATGCCAAATGTTTATGTATTTAGCATAGGAAATGCAGAACACACTAGAAGTTAACTATTTTATACCCATTTCCTGCTTTCGGTTCAAATGTGTGAAACTAGACAATGAGTATTGAACATCATGGTTGTCTATGCCCTTTCAGATTAAGATTCAGGGAACCTGACAAAATTATTCCTTCTCCTTAGCCCAGGTATGTTGACAGCAAATGCAATGCCCCTTTACAGAAATCAGCCAATTCAGTAGACGAGCAAAACTTCTATTTTAGTAAAATTTTCCCAGTTGGTAGAATGGGGAAACAGAGTCTAGCTGTCATCATTGTTTTCTGAAAATCCAGGAATTAAAATTCTGACAGAAATATGTGGAAATTAGTGCAGTAATATTCATATGGAAGTGTAAATTCCCAATTTGTGCCAGCAAATTGAACCAATTACAAAGTACCTTTAGCATCAGCTGTAACTCTGACGTAAATTACAGGAATTAAATTGAGTGCATGTGTTAATAAGATCACAGCTGCTACCTTGGATTATTGCTGTCAGTAAATAGATCTATTTTATCATGATTACAACATTCTATGAATAGCCTCCGCTTTGGATGGTTGGTTAGCTTTGTCACTGCACACAGCTGACAATATACAAAAGTCATTAAGACTTCTTGTGAGAATGTGGTATCATTGTAGCAGAGCACACCCCTCAACAACAACTTTATATATTTGAATCAAGCATTTAAATATAATTTAGGAAAAATGCCCCTGTTAATCAATGATAAATTTACAACGGTGAATTTACAATAATATTACAGTGACAAATTAGAATACAGTAAATACTTCAAGGTGTTGGGCCTGTGATTATTTGATTGCTTCAAACAAGGAAAAAGTTGTTTGAAATGAGTTTAGTGGTAGTTCAGCACAAGTATATAAAACTGAAGTGCCTGGCCTACATATTCAGGAAAATTGTATTTAAAATGAAAACATATCAAGCATAATTCAATTAAAATGATTTGCCCCCAGCCTAACTCTAAGAATGTATTAGTTGCCTGTGATAATCATTCTATTCCATGCTTCATGATGTCCATACACAGAAGCCCAATGTTAGGTGTAAAGCATTTTTTCATAATTGTTTCTGAGTTAACAGTTGAGAGGATATGACGCTGTTGCAGTCTGACTGGATCAAGGAATTTCTGTCCATTACTAACTAGTAAATGCTTGATATTAACAGTACAATAAAAAGTGAAAGATGTTTCCTTTGCCGGGACTAATATTTACCAACATCATAACTGAAATAAATGCACAGAACCAAATATGAATGAGTCAAAAGCACATGAAATGAAATTTTCTATTTGGATATTTCAAACTTGAGTCTGTATTAATGTGAAAGTAAATAAGAAATTGAGGATGTGAATTGTTTTGTACTGCACAATGACTGGCAAAATTATTTTGCACAGGAAGATTACAACTTTGGTTCTGAATTATTGTCAATTTTTGACTCATTAATTTTATAGAGTTTGGGAGAATTTCATTTCTACAAATTTCATTCTGAATTTTATACAGCAATTCTTCTAAACTCCAGAATCATGTCTCGTGCTGTTTTTGCTCTGACTAAGAAAGCAGACAATAAATTAAAAGAAAGAAGTGGAGCTCACTGCCTATGGGTAACATCATTTCATTTGTCCACATAGATCATTCTTCATAAATAGGCCTGGAGTCATATAAAGGAAACCATGTTGTGAGCAGATAATTTTTTTTTCACCAGTGCTCTTGCCTGGTGTTATTTCTAGTAGCATTCAGCTCCATAGGCATACCTTGCCTCAATTTCTTCATTTCTGAGCCCAGATAACCATGTGGTTATTCATCCACATATGTTCTCACAACTAAACCTAGTTCTGTTCTCACCTGACACTCCAGGAACAATTGTTTTTAGCAATGTTTAAGAGGAAGAGGCACTTTTGGCTGATTTTTCTCCCTAGTCTGGTTTTGCGTCGACAAAATTGCAAAACACAGCCAAATTTGCTAAATTTGCTAAACACAGTTGCTAAATTCAACCAACTTAAGAGAGAAAAGGTAAAGCTACCAGTTCCTACCCCCTAGATCTGGATTTCCCTTTGTCCATTAGATTATTCAGGGAGCCTGAGCAGATGCACTTAATGTAAAGGGTGTATAGTGTGCTTGCAGTTAACAAGCTAGATCCAGTTACTTAATTTAACCAGAACTTTGGAACTCATGAGTGACTCATGAAAGAATACTAATCTCTTTTTAAACGTAAGTTCTTTATGCTCTTCTGTTGTTATGCTGTTTCTGTTTTTGTTGCTAGGGTGATACTTTAAACACAAAATATCAAGTGGATCTTGGAGATGGTTTCAAGGCAATGTATGTCAACCTCACACTGATGGATGAACCAATTCAACATAGATATGAAAAGCCAGGAATCTACCGTGTCTCTGTGAAAGCTGAAAACCTTGCAGGGTCTGATGAAGCCATGGTTTACATTCAAGTGAACTGTAAGTTTGCTATAGCATTAATGTGTACTAAGAGCATTATGACACCCAGTAAATGGATTAATTGAGCAGTAGTGTGTACAAATAATTTTGTTGACACAACTATATTTGGTCTCCTCAGCACCTCTCCAAGTTGTGCACCTGGAGGCACTGCCAGTTGTTCGCAGGAACCAACAAATAAATCTGACAGCATTAGTGCAACCCAGCAACTCCAACCACACAGTCTTCCAATGGTGGCTGGGGGACAATCTTGAGGTAGATGTCACATTGTATATATTCCATGAATTATCAGCTGGCTATTATCTAAAACAAAAAGAACATAATATTTTCTATGTTTTGAACCATTCTTTGCAGCCTCGTCTTACCTTAGAAAACAGTCTCATAACCAGCTTTAGTGAAAATGGTCAGATTAAAGTCACAGTCCAAGCTTCATGTGGTAGTTCCATGGTTCAAGATTCGAAGGTGGTGCGGATATTTGGTAAGAAGCCTAAAGTATTTATTTTGGAATGTGGGCATTTATTTTTACCTAGCACTGTTTGCAACTCCTCAGACACTAAAGCGCTTCACGTTTATATGCAACAAGACACTGACAACATGTAGGAGGAGAAAGTGAGGACTACAGATGCTGACAACAATTAGGCTTCTGTTGATAAATGGCAAGTTATAGTTGTGTTACTCTACAACCATTGCAAACAGGAAAGAATCTACCCACTTCCCTTTGACATTCTATGGCATTACCAGTGCTGAATTCTGAACTATCTACATCCTGGGAATTGGTATGGAACAGTCATTTAAATACCTGGGGTAAAAAGACAGAGGCTAGGAATTCTGCCAGTTACAACAACCAGCCTCTCCAGATCTACTCCAAAATCTGACATCATTCCTTGGATTAGGTGTCAGTAATTGTGTATAGATGATTCCTGAAAGGATTCCCCCCATTAACAAAGATCCTACCAGTGTAAAGGTAGAAAATCTGAGCATTCGAATGAGCCTCAGGGGATTTTAACAGGGCATCAGAACCAGAATTAGACCAACTGTCCCACACTGAAAATCTCTTTTCAGCAGTCTCAGCAGGCAAGAATTTGATACTAAATGGACAAACTTTTGCTTTAAGAGTTTCTTATCCGTGAAGAGATTTCACTATTGATTTCTGGATCCTTACATTGAAACTTCAGAGCAGATGTAGGCCTTTGGCCCTTTGTGCCTGTTCCAATTTTCAGTATGATCATGCTGTATTTCTATGCTGCATTCCCACTTTCTGTCCATGACCCTTGATGCCTTTAACGTCTAAAAATGTATCAGTCTATTTCTTGAATATATTTAATGCCTTAGCCTCCACAGCATTCTGTGGTCTTGGGTTCTGCAGGGTGATTTCCATTTTGAGTGAAGAAATCTTTCTTGGCCTAAATGGCTGACCCATTATCCTGAGACTGTTTCCCCTGGTTCTAGACTCCCCACCCAGGAGAAACACCCTCCCTACATCTAGCCCTGTTAAAACTTTACACAATTCGATCAGATCCCATCTCATTCTTCTAAACAACAGTGAATACAGATACACTTAAACAATCTCTCTTTACAGGATAGACCCTGCCATCCCAGTATCCTCCTACTGAACCCCTTTGCTGCACTCCCTCTATACATCCTCTTTTAAGTAGGAAGTCCAAAAAGTTGTGCACAATACTCCAGGTGATGTCTTACCAAGTTTCTGTGTAACTGCATTTTGACATCCCTACTTCTGAACTCAAATACTCTTGCAATGAACTTCAACGTTACGTGTTTAGGGGTTTAGATAGGGTTGACCATGAGAACCTTTTTCCATGGAGTCAGCTATTACGAGGGGGCATAGCTTTAAATAAGGGGTGGTAGGTATAGGACAGATGTTAGGGGTAGATTCTTTACTCAGCGAGTCCTGAGTTAATGGAATGTCCTGCCAGTAGCAGTGGTGGACTCTCCCTCTTTATGGGCATTTAAACAGGCATTGGATAGACATATGGAGGATAGTGGGCTAGTGTAGGTTAGGTGAACTTGGATCGCTGCAACATCGAGGGCCAAAAGGCCTGTACTGCGCTGTATTTTTCTATGTTCTTTGTTCTATGTGCCTTTCGTATTGCTTGTTGCACCTGCCTATTAACTTTCATTGATGTACAAGGACATCCAGATTCCTTTGTACATTCACACTTTCCAGTGTACCACCATTTAAATAATACTCTGTCTTCCTGTTTTTTAGATCAAAGTGTATAACCTCACATTTATCTGTGTTATGCTGCTCAGCTCTACAGGGTGTTCTGGTATAATGCAACAGTTGTGTTCCTCTGTAACCTCATGCTATCGAAAATTGCACTATGGAAAACCGCTATAGAAAATCACTACACCCATTCAGTAGAAGGTCCGCATTATCTAAAGTGTCCACAATTTGTCAGTCACATTACAGCCAGTTTTCGTGTTGTCAGCAAATATGGGAATATTGCACCTGGCTCCCTCACCCATATATCGTGAATGGCAGAATGCTTTCAGCCTGCTGCACTTGTCAATATGATCACGGCCTTAACTCCACACTTTGCTATCTCCTTCCCTTAATCTTTGACATCCTTGTAGACCAAAAACCTGTCTAACTCAACCTTGAATATATTCAATGGCCATTGTTCATGGGACAGAATGCCGAATACTGATGACCCTCTGAGCAAAGAGATCCCTCCTCATCTCCATCATAAATAAAAGACACCTTTTGAAGTTTTGCACCCAGTATCTGCATTCCTCAAGGGAAACATTCTCTCAGCATCTAATCTATCAAAAACTATCAGAGTTTTTTTTATATTTCAATAAGATCTCCTCATTCTTCTCAACTCTAATGAAAATAGGCCCAATCTGCTGAAGTTTTCATTAAAATCTAATCTTTAATCCCAAGAGTCAAACAAGTCAATCTTCTCTAAATTGCCTCAAATGCAATTAAGTCCCTCTTTAAATAAAGTGGCCAAAACAGACTACAGTGCTCAAGGTTTAGTCTCAATGTGCTTCCTGCTGTAGCAAAACTTCCCTACTTGTGTACTCCATTCCCCTTGCATTCTTAATTCCTTGCAGATCCATGATGCAGGAGTTCCAGCTTTGATAGACTGTGAGAAGCCTCATCTTCCAAAGTTAATTTTTTGCAAGCATCCTGCCCCAATTTCAAATGTGATTGAGAGTAGTTCCTAGTTACTGTTTACATTAAACAAGTCTTAATAAGCCCTTTAGAAATTTACCAGTCAGTTTGGGTTTCTTTCTAAGTAGGAGAATTAAAGACTGTGGAAGCTGGTTGCAACAGTTTCAAAAATGCTTTCACATTATCCCATAAATTCACTGGCCCTCAGATCCCGATAGGGAGCTGCATCAAAGACATATATCGGTTAGGGAATCAGCATTTAGTGCTGTAGCCTCTGACCCCAATTTGCACTTGCTTGGAGCATGGCTCCTGTGGTTTAATAAATATGCTATGTATTGTCAGTGGAATAAGTGTCCTAATCTCCAATAAAATATTATGCTATGAGTGCATAATTAGAATTCTGAAATCATGTCCCAGAAAGTGTATTTAAAGGGGTTACTTCACAGCTAGTTTTCTAGATTTAAAAGGTTGAATAATCTGGATGTTTATAAATAAACTGATAAAATGTATTGCTTAAAAATATCCCTAGCATCAATGAATGGGAAGCTATAGAAAGTGCAGACATCAATTCTTGATATACAGGTGGGTGACAACGTTTTATACTTGGGTCCTCTATTTAGGAACTTGATTCTTAAGTCGTGCAAATATATGTTGAAACAAATAGTTGTAGTTCTTGAGCATAATCTCATTATAGCTGAATGATTGATGCTTCACCAAATAAAAAGTTAAAAATTATCTTTAAGCAGAGAGTAACCTTAAAATGTCTCTAATAGACATGGCATCAACCTTTATTGTGGTTCTATCACAAATTCATTGATGTTTCAGATCAGTTGGAAGTTCTACCTCTTGAATTTTCTCAGAACATCGACAGTTACAATCCTAATGTACCAGAGTGGAGGGAAGATATTGGACAGGTCATATCAAGGATTTTAGCAGAGGTAATTGCTAATAACTTATCTACATTGACTGGAAATCTCACACATGAGAGCATCTCCTCATAATTGTGCAATAAACATTGCAGACTGTTCGGTAAATTTTCAACATGCCAATAGGAAACAAAAATTGAAATTAAAAAACTGGCAGCTTCTACAGCGGTTATTTGATTCACGTTGACAACTTTATGCTCAGGTGGCAAGTTGAAAATTTATCACAATATATTCAGTGCTGGACTATCTTGGTACTGCTGTTTACTGCATTCCTTCCAGCAGAAAGAGTTAATTCCCACAACCGAATGAAAAACAAATTTTGGTCTAATTATTCTGTGTGTTTAAGCCTATTTCCACATCTCATAATCAAAGTCAATGTGAATGCCTGGAGGATTAAGCTGATAGATTTTTCTGTCTCATGATGTATTGAGTATTGTAATTTTTTACTGCTGTGACTAGGAATATAACAACGGTTTATGTAGTTGGTCCTGGTCTCTGAATCAGAAAAGTTTACAACATGGGAAAACATGTAATCACTGTACTGCCTATTTGAAAGAATTAGTTATCAAATTCCTTTTCTGTGCCTTGTTCTATATTCTTTCAAATTTTCCTATTTTATGATCTTTTTTCAATATTTAACTGTTCAAAACTTAACTCACATTTCTCTACAATGATTTGGAATTTCCATTGAGACAATGAATTCAAACGGTTTTTCATTCAATTAGCTTTCTCACAGATTCAGTATCATTGCAAATTTGACACTTTGACCTCTGATTTCCTCCTGTATGGGAAGTGGAAAGATTCTGCCTTAATCCTGAGCCTTTGACCTCACTGTGGGACAACTGTATAAACATTATGTACTCCATCTCAGGTCAAAGTGACCCGTTTTTCAATTATTTTCCTCTGATTGCTTGGAATCCTCTCTGCTCATTAGTTTACACTGATACTGTCCCCAAACATTTGTTTCTACTGGCATTCTTCTCCCCTTCATCCATTTGCTTGCTCAACCCCCATTCTCCTTACTAATTGTTTGATCAATCTGTGACCCTCCTCTGCACATTAGTTTGTATTGGCCCACCACAGAGAACCAGAGGCTGTCTCCTTGAGAACAAGGGAAAACCACAATGTACTTGACTAATGACTCTGCTCCACCACCCCACCACACAAGAACAGTGAACCAAGAATGAAGGTCAATAGCTACCAGGAGCATCAGGGAGCACACTGTTGGCATTATGAATTCATAGTTCCTCTCTGCCTGGATCACTCAGCGAGAGACCTGTAGTAATTATCTGAGAATCTTTCCAATTTTCTAATGATCTGTTGCATCCTGAACATTATTATTAGGTGGATTAAGCCCCTGTCACCAAAACAGAGACTCCCAAAAGATCTTGCTTCGGAAGAGTTCATGTGAACAGATACTCAGACTAATGTTCGCCTGCAATCTCAGACTTCACTTTTAAAACTCAGTGCTACGAACTCTCATGGGATTCTCTTGGTCAAAGTCCTAAAATATAAGTCACTACAGGAAATGTCCCATATGAACTTTGTTCAACAACACTGCATTGAAATACATTTAAACTGAACTACACACCTGAGTGCATTGTCTTAGTGCCTGTCTCCCCAATGCCTTTGCCTGTCCATGTGCTCCTAATACAACTCCTCTGTCTGGTGAAGGCTACTGAGTTTTATTGGGGAAATACCCATGAGTATGTCTGTGAACCCAGTTTCAGGTGTCTCACTTCAGCAGACAGGAGCTGGGCAATAGTAGGCTGAACCGACTGGCTGATAGACAATATTAAGAACAGTTGTGGAATTACAGTGCTGGAAATCTGGATGCTGTCATTCAGAGAGAGAGGAGCAAAATAGTGCCCCATTCTCTCAAGGTGAAATCCCAGCAATGCCAGGAATTGGAGGATAGTTTGGTGGGGGGGGGGGGGGACTGCTGTGAGAGCCTGCAAAGTCTTCTGGCCACTGACAATTACTCTGAACATGTGTGACACCAAGTTGAAGTTGCATGGCAACAAGCCTGGATTTTGTACCCTTAATCTGAACTTCCATGGCAGCTCTGAGACATTAGATGGCCTCTGCCTGTACAGCAGTAGAATAGGGGATGACAGCCACCAGACATTGTCATGTTTGGGTCCACAAGTGCCATTATGGAACTGACTACCACTTCTACAATGGAGAGGACGATTTCCATGCCCTCTGTGTGGATGTTTGCTAAATTGAAGCTGAATTCCTCCATGGTCATTAGTGAGTGGCGGTAGGCTTGGAGTTAGGCCTTCAGTTGAGCTCGACACCTCAATATGTACCCATCAGTATTAGTTGGATCTGATACATCAGCTCTTCAAAGTCCCCATCTCAGTAATCTCCAAAGAATCTCAGTTTTCTCTGTGGTGAGCGAGTGCATGTGCCAACCATTTTCCCCTTGGCCTGACTGCCCCCCTGTTGTACTCTGTGGCTCAACACATGTTGATCACAGTTTGTACTCCCCTCTCAGATAATTGCAATACCAGTACCTGAGCTGATGACTGTCAGATTGAGTGATGGTATCTTCAGAGAGCTGGTGTTGTTTTTGCCCTTTCACCATGTGGCAACACAGGCTGATAAGGTGTCAACGCTTCGGTACCTGGGAGTAGCAGTGCAGCCGGGGAAGTCTGATTGGAAAGTAAGATACCCATGGTCATGCCATTTGCAGCTTGTCTTTCATATTGAAAAGCAGCATGAGTGCATTGTGAGAATTGAGAATGGGCTTAAATTAGGAACACAATATCACCCCGAATAAAGTAGGACATGTTGGATACTATGGATTAAGTTACAGCAAGTCTCACAATGTAGAGTTTTCTCTGGTCCAGAAGGATCAGTTGATCATAAAACCAAAAGTTGTGGGAGCAAAGCAGACCATTCAGCCCAACTGAGACTGTTCAACTATTCAAAGCTCATATTTGTTTTAATAAGGTTGCCTTCATTCTCTTAAACTCCAATGTAATCATTCAAACTCTCAACCTAAAACAATCCTCAAAACCAAAGATCACCTGAGTGAACCTTCTTTGAACTGCATCCAATGTCAGTATATCATTCCTCAGATAATGGGCTCAAAACCATTCACAGTATTCCAGCTGTGGTCTGACTGCTGTCTTGTATATTTACAACTTGCAACACTACTTGCAAAAGTCTGGTGATTCTCTTTCTGGTCTGTTGTTCCATTTACATTTCTTCTGTTCAAGCCTTCCTGAAACTCTTGCAGTAGCTGCTATAGCCTAAGTGCAGCTCCTCTTTAAGAGGTGTGGACTGGCTTTGCATCATAGCAGCGGCACATGTTATTGGAGGGAGCATCAGGAAGTGGAGAAGTCAGTGTTTCGGTTATAACACTTCTTAAGAATTACAGAGGACGTGCTATTGGGCTCACTATTGAATATGAAGCTGTCAGCAGCATGTTTCACGTTGGTCTGTCTGTGCACTACAATCCAGCTGACCAAAAGGCAGCATGAAGTTTGTGTTGTCCACCTGAAGTGGATCATGAACAGTGTAACTGTGTATTGCAATTTCTGCACCGAACATCAGGCCTCATCAAATTATTCTGTCTAGTATGTGGATACGTTCAGTTAGTGAGTAGGATATTTCCATCATTTAGACCAGCATGAAACAGGAGCTGGGGCTAGAATATTGTTTTCATATGCAAGCATACAGAGTCATAGAGATGTACAGCATGGAAACAAACCCTTCAGTCCAACCCATCCATGCCAACCAGATATCCCAACCCAAACTGGTCCTACCTGCCAGCACCCGGCCAATATCCTTCCAAACCCTTCCTATTCATATACCCATCCAAATGCCTCTTAAATGTTGCAATTGTACCAGCCTCCACCACTTCCTCTGGCAGCTCATTCCATACACGCACCACTCTCTGTGTGAAAAAGTTGCCCTGTGGTTCTCTTTTATATCTTTCCCCTCTCACCTTATGCCCTCTAATTCTGGACTTTGTCTATTTATCTTTTTCATGCCCCTCATAATTTTGTAAACCTCTATAAGGTCACCCCTCAGCCTCTGACACTCCAGGGAAAACAGTCCCAGCCTGTTCAGCCTCTCCCCATAGCTCAAATCCTCCAACCCTGGTAATATCCTTGTAAATCTTTTCTGAACCCTTTCAAGTTTCACAACATCTTTCCAGTAGGTGGGAGACCAGAATTGCATGCAATATTCCAACAGTGGCCTCACCAATGTCCTGTACAGCCGCAACATGACCTCCCAACTCCTGTACTCAAAACTCTGACCAATAAAAGAAAGCATACCAAATGCCTTCTTCACTATCCTATCTACCTGTGACTCCACTTTCAAGGAGCTATGAACCTGCACTCCAAGGTCTCTTTGTTCAGCAACACTCCCTAGGACCTTACCATTAAGTGTATAAGTCCTGCTAAGTAGAAGTGCACATTGATTCAAAAATGATGATACGCATATTTCCTACAAAACATTGTTTTGTCCTGTTAAATATTGCCACATTATCTTTCATTTGTCACTTACCTTAAACCACCACACAAAATAAGTAACAAGTTTTACTCTCTTTCCACCTTCATTTCTTGAAGTGTTTTTGCATATAAGTTCATTCCTGTTGTTTATGATTATTGCTGCTTTGTTTCTGTTTTTAATAGCTGCTTCATTAATCATTGTAGATTCTGAATATTTCCCATCCTTTTCAATAACAACTTACTTGCATGCAGGAAATCTCAATGTGTGATACTTTGAAATATTTTGGCAATGTAACAATCATTGTCTTTGCAGACGACAGGCATGCCTGAGGAATTACTTTTAACAGTGGTGAGAGTGGGTCTACCCACCACAGCAGAGCTGTATCTGCTTCCCCCATCAGAGAAACTGAAGAGGAAAAGAAGCATAACAGCTGACAAGGTATCAGATTTGAACCTTTATAGAAATGTTGGTAATCTAAAGATAACTCAGTTTGTAAAAGTAGCTGAAACTATAAAATTGATTGACATTTCTAACGTTTGTTAACATAGCAAGATGTCTGAAAGCGTTTCAAAAAGGTGGGAAGGAAGGGGTAAATGCTAAGGTAGGTCTAAGAACAAGAAAAAAAAATTAACGCTAAATACTGTAAATGGTAGAGGACTCAGCAGGTGAGACATCATCTGTGGAGAGAGAAAATACAAGTTGTGACTTCAGGTATAATCCTTTGAATGAAGAGAATGATGGGATAGATGATTATAATTATAGTTGAAGAGTAAAGTTTTTGTAGTCTTTTAGAAGTGGAGAAACATGCAACATGGTGGTAAGCTGAAAAATGTGTTGCTGGAAAAGCGCAGCATGTCAGGCAGCATCCAAGGAGCAGGAGAATCGATGTTTCGGGCATAAGCCCTTCTTCAGGAATCCTTATGCCCGAAACGTCGAATTTCCTGTTCCTTGGATGCTGCCTGACCTGCTGTGCTTTTCCAGCAACACATTTTTCAGCTCTGATCTCCAGCATCTGCAGTCCTCACTTTCTCCAACATGATGGCAAGGTTTGGGAAGAAAATTCTAGAGTGCAGGGCTATGATGGAGCAGAGGGAAAGCATAGTGATTGAAATGAGGTCAGCCAGATGGACCTGACAGAATATGAGTTTTCTGATTGGGGCTGTAAATCTGATCCCATAAGGGAGCCCTGGCTGATGGATGTAAACAGGGTGTCAGACACCCTGACACTGAGAGCTGGTTCTGAGGGAGTTGGAATAGTGTCAAAGACTTTCCACATATAAATATAGGGTGACAGGATACCAGCCTCTGTGGAGTTATTTCAGAAAGGAAACATGTAAAGCTGCAAAATTTGAAATGGAAGAGACTGCACTCTGGTTGTGGGGTTGCAGATTGTGACAGGATTAAGGATGGGGACTGCTGGAGAGGCAATGTACAGAGGAACCTTGATTATCTGGCATTCGATTCACTGAATTTCAGATTATCCAGACAAGATTGCAAGGACCTGATGCTTGACTAACAATGTTATCCAGCATTTGATTAACCAAGCAAAATACTGCCCGCATCTGTCCTTTGGATAATTGAGGTTCCTCTGTATATGTTTTTTTTAAAGTAGATGTTTGTATTCGCTGATGATATTGATATTAATGCTCAGGTCTATTATGTGGATCTTGAGTCATGATGTATTTGTAGGAATATGGGCTGCCCTCTGTTCTGCAAGGTTGAAGTTCCAATAATTGTCTGGACTATATTGTCAAGATGTGCTGGAATTCCTTAATATGAACAATGTTAAAGTGCATGTATCACCCAACATTATACTGACCATCTCTAATTGCATTGATGTTTGATAATTGCTAATAAACAGAATAACTTATCATTGACTTCTAATTCAATTCAATTTTACCTGTTGTGGTACCACCCAAGAGCAAAACTCCTCAGTGTGAAGACAAAAATCAATCTCCACAAAGACTGTGGAATAATCATTCACACTATTGTGGACAAGTGCGTCTCCAACAGGTAGATTAGCAAGGACTTATTGAAGCAGGTTTATCCCTGTGTTGCCTCTCCACTAACTTTCTGCAAACCATCAAGACTCAGCCAGCTCAGTTAGTAACAAGCCCCTGCCATGATAAGACTTGGATCCAGTCTTTGGATTATTAGCCCAGTAACATGACCATCATTTACATGTACTACCCGTGCTAAAAACTAGTACCATTCTGGGCACGCTTGATAGATCAACTCAACTATCTGTATTTTGCTATAGAAGGATGCTAGTTTTATTAAGATTTACTGAAGCCTTTTCAACATTTGACAGTGAATGGCTACAATTTCAAATGGTAGAATTCAGAGGACAGCAGCTGCCATATGGCAGATGCAGCACAGGCTCTGGATAAGCATGCCACTAGCTCAACCATCCCAATACAGGTCCAACTCTAGCATCTACCCATCAAGGTGGAGTCTTTTGAGTTATGACATGAACACAAAAAACATGACTAATCCAACTTTAAGAGCATGAGACATAGGAGCAGAAGAAGGCCATTCAGCCCATCAGGTTTGCTCTGCCTTTTAGTGAGATTATGGTTGATCTGATAATCATCAACTCCACTTTCCTGCCTTGCTCCCATAAGCTTTAATTCGCTTACTGAATAAAAATCTGTCTCTATCTGTTGAATATGGTCATCTCCTGATATGTATTCCTCCAGGATTGGAAACATGATTAGCTCATTCTACAGATTTTATTTACTTAGTGTGAGCTTCTAATTAAATCAGACACTTTCTGAGTTTGTGTGACCTAGATTAAATCAGGCACTTTTAAATGACTGTCTGTTTTTGGAGGGCTGCTGCTGGGTGATATGTTTTATAGTGCATATTATATTTGAAATGGCTTTTTTACTTTTGAATACAAATTGAAAATTTATTTATATCATACAAATACCATGGATTACGAAGTGGATAATACTTATACAACTATATAAGGAATAACTCAGTGACTCCTAACGGTGTTGACATAGCAGCAACAGTGAAGTCGGGGACTCCTGGGCATCAACTGGTCTTGGAACGGGGATTCGTTGTGGCCTGGAGACCAGAATACCTTACAGAAACCCTGGAAAACTTAGGAAAACCTAGAGCTTGCCCAGAAGAACTGTAAAGTTGAACATTATTTTTTATTTTTCAACCTTTATATTTTTCTGTCAATTGAACAGAAGATGAAGCTCTATTTATGTAAGTTCTTATTCATTTTGCAATCCAAAATGGCACTGAAAGTGGTGACAAAACACATTCACTGTAGTTTCCCAAATACACGTGACAAAATCATTCATTCATTCATTCATTAACAAAGTGTGTATAACACAGTGATGATCAGTATTTTCAAACTAAAACAAAGAACTGTGGATGCTGAAGATATGAAACAAACAGAAATTGCTGGAGAAATTCAGCAGGTCTCGGAACATCTGTTCTCTCCAACAGATGCATAGATGTTGCCAGAGCCGCTGTGTTCCTTCAGCAATTTCTATTTTCAAATCAGTAATTCCAAGGCCAGCTTGATAAAATAATCCTAGACATTCAGTTGGTTCACATGATAACTCCAAGACTAACAGAAATTAAACTAATGCAAAAAGTACATTTCGATACTTTGAATCTGTGCTCTTACTAAACTGACCTCCATCTATCCATGATGTGAAACACTTACTAATTTCATCAGTTGCACAGCTTAGCTGCAGTACGTACCATCTACAAGTTACACAGCAATACTCACCAAAGTTTCTTCAACCCTCAGTGTCTAACAGAACAACAAATACAGCAGGTAGTTGGGAAGACCATTGTTTCCAAATTCCCCTGAAGGTCATACATCTTCATTTGGAAATCTTTTGCCAGTCCTTTAGGTAACAAGGTCTGTATGTTGAAACTCTCTCACTCACAATACTATGAGAGTATCTTCAAAGCACGATTCCAGCAGTTCATAAAGGCAACTCATCACTATCTTCTCTCAGTTAATTAAGGATGGTAGTAAATACTATCCGTGCCAGCAGCACCTACATCCCAAGGATATATACATTGAAATAAAGTTTTTAACCACTTTTTGTTTTGTTCCTATTCCCTAAGTTAAAAGATCAGAAACATACCCCAGCTAATTCAGTGCAACCATAGATCCAACAGTCTCCGTTTTGCCTCCTTAAATTCCTCCGCCTTTTCAATTTCATTTCTGCCTGTAAGAACTTCCTTAAAACTCCATGCTTTTATCATGTGTTTGATTACACTCTCTTCATGTGAACCTCTTTGGCTCAATGTAAATTTTCTGCTGGATTGCAATTCTGCACTCAAAGTCACAATATAAATATCAATTGCAGTTGTTGCCAAATGATTTAGGAATAAATTATACTAATTTGTTCATCCATGTTGAAGAAACTTGCAGTATCTTTTAAATCATGAGGAACTGGAGAATTGAAGACATCCTGGAAACTGGAGTTCCTATTAGAAAACGCCAATATCAAAATTAATCTGAAGCAAACAGCGAGTTTGGCAGGAGAATGGGGTTGAGAAACATATCAGCCATGATTGAATGCAGAGCAGTCTCAATTGGTCAAATGGCATAATTCTGCTCCTTTATTTTATGAACTAATGAGGAGGAATTCCTTCTCTCAGAGGGTTCTGAGTCTTTGGAACTACTTTGCCACCGAGAGCTTTGAGAGTAGAGTCCTTGCATATATTTAATGCTGATAGATTCTTGATCAGTAGGTAAATCGAGGTTTATGTGGAAAGAGCACATAAGTGGATGTAAGGAATTTCAGATCAGCCACCATCCCATTGAATGGTTTGAGGGGTCTACTCCTGTTCCTATGTTTTATGGCATTATATGTCAGTGAAACAAATTCTATCAGTATTCTAATTATATTTACTGTCACCATAAAGTAGTTCAATGATAACTACTCTCTCTCATTTGAGAGACTAGTAGCTGTGCATGTGATCTACAATGCATTACAGCATAGGGATTTGGTAACCTGAAATATTATGTCAGAATTAGCCTGAAGCAATTCATGTAACTGGTGATGAGTAATTGGGGATGAAAGCACTTGGTTTGGGGTAGGAAGTAATAAGACATTTGATTCAGTCCAATGTTTTATAGGTTTTTGACAAATTCAACTCTATCTTCAATGAGCTTCAAATGGAGATGTGTCATTCATTCTTTGTCTGTCCATGGTAATTACCATTAAATTACCTTAATAATACAAGTGGAAATCACAATAGATTTGCCTTATTGTTGAGAATGGAGATGATTGACAAGGCTATTGAAGCTTGTGCACTGCTATAATGTATTCCACATTATAAACCAGCAGATTGTTCTGTACTTTTGCCTCCAGGGAATTGAATCCTTAATAGAAGCTCTGACAGAGAATCAGGTAAAAATCTCCCTGAAACCAGGGGTGGAAGTGACTGTTACACTGGCTGATTATCGAGCAGGTAAGGACATGATTTTCATCCCAATGGCACAGGACTGAATAGTGTCAAAACAAATTTTGTTATCATGTTCACATTCAAATTGTACATCACTAAATATACCATTTACTGTATGTTCCCGTTCTCTGAAAGAAATATGGGGTCAGAAATTCAACTGACACTTGGCATAAGCTATTCTTAGGCTGCTGATCTCATCAGGCATCCGGGAGTTAGGGAGAAGTTTCCCTATTAGCGTTTTATTTACATTGGGTGCCCACACCAGAACAGGCTTATCTAGGTTCCTCGACGTAACAGGCATCCTGGAGGAAGGGAGACTACAAACTTACACAGTGAGGGTGTGGTTGATGCCAACCAAAGATTTTCAGTCAGTTATCCTTCATCCCTCTTTGCAAATGAGGTTGAAATAAACCTGGAACTCTCGAATGTATTTCCTTTCACCTGCTGATATGTTTATCATATGTAAGCATGATGCCAGACTGTGACAAGTTCAGTCTAAGAAACACTTCCCAGCTGTGCACATGAAGAGCTATTACAGATGTACTTATGTTCCCCTGCAAAGAAACTCAATCTGTGCGAGCTCAGCAGTGAAGTTTGGGACAGTTGTAGTGATGACTGATTTGTGGGCTTTAAAACACACCTGATATTCTTCTTGGAGAATGTAGGACTGCAGATGCTGGAGATTCAGAATTGGAAAGTGTGGCACTGGAAAAGCACAGCAGGTCAGGTAGCATCTGAGGAGAGGAGAGTCGACATTTCGGACTGAAGTCCTTCATCAGAAATGTGGAGGTGGAAGGGATCTGAGTGATAAATACAGGGGTTGGGGGGGGAGGGGTAAGTAGGTGGGAGGTAATTAACTTAGATACCCTAGGGTAAGTGGGAGGGTGGAACGGATAGGTGGGAAGGAAAATGATAGGTACGTCAGGTCAAGAGAACGGTGCTAGGTTGGATCTGGGATGAGGTGGGGGGAGGGGAGATTTGGAAACTGGTGAAGTCCATGTTGATGCTGTGTGGTTGTAGGGTTCTGAGGCAGAGGTTGTGGTTGGCACGGTGGCACAGTGGTTAGCACTGCTGCCTCACAGCGCCTGAGACCTGGGTTCAATTCCCGCCTCAGGCGACTGACTGTGTCGAGTTTGCACGTTCTCCCCGTGTCTGCGTGGGTTTCCTCCGGGCGCTCCGGTTTCCTCCCACAGTCCAAAGATGTGCGGGTCAGGTGAATCGGTCATGCTAAATTGCCCATAGTGTTAGGTAAGGGGTAAATGTAGGGGTATGGGTGGGTTGCGCTTCGGCGGGTCGGTGTGGACTTGTTGGGCCGAAGGGCCTGTTTCCACACTGTGAGTAATCTAATCTAATCTAAAAATAAGATGTTCTTCTTCCAGTTGGTGGGTGGCTTTGATTTGGCGGTGAAAGAGGTCCAGGACTTGCATGTCCTTGGGCTTCTTTCAGAGATGTTCCCAGAACTGCTTCACAAGTTGGTGTTCTGTCTCCTTGATGTAGGAGCGGTTCAGGGAACATCTCTGGAATGCGCACATCAAACAACCCTACCGCTCTGTGGTCAATCACTTTAACTTCCTCTCCCACACCCCAAGTCCTGGACCTCCTCCATCCTGTGATGTTTCACTTATGGGATTTGAGTGTCGCTGGCTAGGCAAGCGTTTATTGCCCATTCCTAATTGCCCAGAAGACGGCTAAGCATTAACCACATTGCTGTAGGCCAGACCGGGTAAGAATGGCAGATTTCCTTCCCTCAAGGACATTAGTGAACTACATCAGATTTTCTTCGAAAACTGTCATTAGACTCTAAATTCCAGATTTTTACCGAATTCAAATTCCATTATCTGCGGTGGCAGGACTCAAAAGTGGGACCTCAAAACATTACCTCAGGTCTCTGGATTAGTAATAGTGCCATGAGGATATCATCATCCTGTATTTGTTGCCTGTCCCTAGTTGCTCTTGAATTGAGGGCCTTGGTACAGTGTGTCAGAAGATAGCTAAGAGTCGACCATGTTGTTGACTCTGGAGTCACATGTAGACCAGATCAGATAAGGATGACAGGTTTCCTTCTCTAAAGGATATTAGTGAATCAGATGGGTTTATGACAGTCAAGGGTTTCATGCTCACCATCACTGAGATTAATTTTATATTATTTATGAATTGAATTTAAATTCCACTGGCTGATATGGTAGGATTTGAACCTGTGACCCCAGAGCATTACTCATTTGAATTACTCAGTATTATTACCACTATGCCACCACCTCATTGATTTAAATCTAGATATCATTTGGGACTGTGAAACAGATGCCAGACTTTTATTAAAATACCATTGAGCCTTTTGAAAACTTTAATCCTTTTTGGATTAGTGAAAAGTTCAGTTTATCTGTTAATGTCAGTAAGTGTTCTTATATGGAAAATGTAAATCGGTCTTTTTATTATGATCCTCCTTTTGCATGCAAAGATAACGTAATTACTTTGTCTTAGGAAAGATATGTCTTTGATGATTGAAACACCTGTATTGTACTTTGATATATGGTGGGTAACTCCTTTCTGCTGTCCACTTCAGTATCATGTGAACATTTCTCCTTCAGTTTCCCAGAAATCTATTGGAGGGAAAGGCGTGCTGATTGTCGTTATTATGTTTGTGATCTGCCTGCTCGTCGTTGGAGTTTTCATTTTACACAAGTTCAAGAGGTACGTACTTTACTTGGAGGACCCAAGACCAAAGCTTGACTGAGAGTCTAAAATCTTAAACAAGTTAAAAGAAGCCTTTATTTCAGGTGGCCTGGTTGCTAGAAGCAGATAATTGGACTCATAATTTGGAAACTCAAGTCTTTGTTGTGTGGGTTTGTGTATTTTTTTCTCTGTTGTGACCAGGCTGGGCAGAGGGCTGAGGAGAACAGGGATCTCATTATGCATTACTCAATATCGCCTTCTGGCTGGCAATTAAGCAGCATGCTGACATTATCCAGTTTGCCAAGTTAGCGAGCATGCCTTCCTAAACAAGCAAGGTGCTGAGAATGAATGGATGAATGAAGGAAGTGGTGGTATAGACATTGCATTATCACGTGCCCAATTTTTCAGGCTGTATCTATTTGTCTAATACGGTATGAGGCATTTAGACAATATATCCATACTGGTAGTGCACTGCGTGTATAATGGGTCAAGGCAAGCATGTCACGTGCATCCAGGGTGCCTGCCTAGCATTGTAATAAGCAGTCTACGTTGTTTGTAGAATACTTTTTGGTGAAATTGATATACCTCAGTGCTTGCAGGGCATATTTTGCCTCAGAATTGACCAAACATTGAATGATGAAGGTGACCAATCGGGAAAAAGTTGAGCCCATGTGTGGAAGTAAAGAATTTTGAAACAAATGGAGCCTTTAAACACAGGCTGCTTTTTCCCTGCGTTTCAGTAGCTAGTGCAGGCATGAAGCAACCCGGATTGGAGGAGCATCGAGAAGGCTAGTAGCAAGGCTCATGAGGATGGGTTGGGGAGCATGTCTGTCAAGAAAAGGATGTTAGGGGAAGTGCATCTACTGGACAAGACCATTGGCTAGCTGTTTGCCAGGTGAGACTGATAAAAGTAAGTGTGCAGGATGAGGTGAATAGGAGGTAGGAAGGGGAGGCAGTGGCTGCAAAATGGATGGATGAGAATTCTTTGGCTGAAACCAGGAGATGGGAGGACCCAGTAGCTATAAAGGAGAGTAGGGCGGAGAATCGAATGCAACTTGGTGTGAGGAAGGGAAAATGCCAAATGGATCCTAGCTAGCTTTGAAGTCACAGGTAATTAAGTCCTTGCAAAGTAATGTGCTTTTTTATGAAGTGTGTCAGTTATGGGGGAAAAAAGGTGAATTGCTTGTGCCAAATTTAAGGCAAATTACTGACATAGTTGGTAGATAGAATTTATAGCCACTGCCACCGTGGATAGTATGGTGGCTCAGTGGTTAGCACTGCTGCCTCATAGCACCAGGGACCTGGGTTTGATTCCAGCCTCGGGCGACTGTCTGTGTGGAGTTTGCACGTTTTCCCTGTGTCTACGTGGGATTCCTCTGGGTGCTCTGGTTTGCTCCCACAATCCAAAGATGTGCAGACCAGGTGAATTGGCCATGCTAAATTGCCCATAGTGTTAAGTGTATTAGTCAGGGAGGGGGTTACTCTTTGGAGGGTCGGTGTGGACTGTTTCCATACTGAAGGGAATCTAATCTAATAAATGTTGAGGATACAGATGAATAATTTTCTGATTTTACTTCTGAGTCCAAACACAGCATAAGTCAACACAAATGCAGCTAATAATATTGCCATATGACTGCATCTCACCTAATGAAGGAGTTTGTGGGAATTGAAAAGAAGTCCCAAAAATAAAAAAAAGCCCTTGAAACAATTATGATTTTGATCTCTCATATGCCCCAGCATTGAAACAATATTTCTTCAACTTACACAGTAAATCATGTTACTGACATTAGTGAAATCACCTGCAAAAGTGTTATTTAAAGAGATCACCAGTTCCATTCAGACTGGTTAAAACCTTGCTGTGTTAAACAACTGGTGAGCTTCTGGACCTTATTTCGCTGAGTTTTTTCATCAGATGACTGTGCTTTGAGTTCTGGCAACAACCTTTAGCAGTTGTATGTTTTGCAGCAGTATTATTTCCCTTCTTTGGGTCTTTAGGAAGTAATAGCAGCAAAGAAATCTCTGGAGAATGAGAGAAAAAGAACATAGGATCAGCTAACAGGAGATGGAGAAAAAAGATTGCCACATTTTTAGGGAACGTTTCCTGTACGTCCAACACTAGAGCAAGCAGAGCACCACTCCCTACAAATATAAAATTAATTATAACCCTTTACCATTCAAAATGGTCCTTTTATGTGCCAAGTGATATTGCCAATCATTTCCAAATCATTGTTCAGAGCTGCATGAGAGGTGCATCAAATGTTGTTTTTTTTAACTACATCTCCTTCCCTGTGGATTATTTGAAGCAGCACCATGCACACATTTTGCTGGTTATCCAATAGAATGGGATACTATTTGTGAAGAAAGGCATCAGATAATGCCTAAGATAGTAGGAATCTCTCTCATGCAGCCAATGCCACAGCTTTCTTTGCAGGTGATGCCCATATCCTGCAAATAATTTAAGGAATATTAAGTGCATACCCATTACTTCTATTTTATAAATTCTATTTACCAACTATATCAGTAATTTTCCTTCAATTGTTTGAGCTTTAATTTTCATATCTTCCATGTCAAATTTTGTTGACTATCTTGTGGGAAGTCCATTAATAAATTACATCCCTACAGTTCCCTATACCTAATGCTTTCGTTACTTGCTCAAAAACATCAATAATGTTCATTAGATATCATTTATTCTTTACAAACCCGTGCATTGACTTTTTTATATTCATTTATACAATATGGGCATCTCTGTTAGGCCAGCATTTATTGCCATCCCTAATTTCCCAGAAAGCAATTAAGAGTCAGTCAGTGGATCTGGAGTCATTTGTAGGCCAAACCAGGTAAGGATGGCAGATTTCCTTCCCCGAAGAACATTTGTGAATCAGATGGGTAATTACAGCAATCAACAGTGGTTGCTAGCCTTTTAATACTCAGATCTTTGTTGAACTCAAATTTTACCATTTCCCAAGATGGAATTCAAACTCATATTCTGCAGACCTACTAGCATGAGATTGTGGATTACTAGTCCAGTACATTACCATTATGTCACCACCTCCTCTCCCAATTTTTAATACTCAATCACTCTATCTTTAATGACAAATTAAAATGACTTCCCATACAGATGTTATACTAAAAGTCTACAAGTTCTGGTTCTTCTCTCACCTATTACATTATTTCTGGGTTGATCAATAGCAGTGAGATTAGTTGTGGATCAACAGCAGGCAAGAGGTATAGTTCTGATTGATGGAGGACAGTAGGATTACTAGGACATTAGAACTGCTCTAGCAATGATCTAAAAAATGCCATGTGGGACCGAGTGGATTTCTTTTCTGCTGTAATCTCTTTAGTTTCATCACCAGGTGTGATTGCATGAGGGAGTGTGAGCCAGACAGAGTGGTGAGAAATTGTCCACTTTGGCTGGAAGAATGGAAAGCAGAATATTGTATTAAGGAGGTGTGACTGTGATATTTTAATATTCTGCAGGATTTGGTTGTCAGTATACATGGATCACAAATTTAACATGCAGATACTGAAAACAAGTAGGTAAGCAAATAGTATATTACATTTTATTGCAAGGAGAGTTAGATTAGAAGAGTAAGGAAGTCTTGCTACTTTTGTATAGGACAGGAGTAAGATTACACCTGAAATACTGTCAACAGTTATTTTCTTCATACTCGGGTGAGGATATGCTTACCTTCAAGTGGGTGCAACAACAGTTCACTATGTCAACTATCAGTTGATTCCAGAGGTGACTAGATTGTTCTATGAGGGAAGATTAAGTTACTTGGGCTTATGTTCTCTTGAGTTTAAAAGAATAGAAATTGATGTAATTAACATATTATAAAATCTGTAAAGGTAGATGCTAGGAGGTTGTTTTGCTGGCTGGCATATGCAGAATTAGGAGTTACAGCATTAGAATAGGGAGTTGGACATTTTAGATTGAGTTGAGGAGAAACCTCTTGGCTCAGAAGTTTGTGAATCTTTGGAACTACTTATCCGAGCAGACAATGGTTGCACATTCATTGAGCATATTCAGTACTATACGCATATTATACAGAATGTAACATCTGTTATATATAATGTTGTAAAGCTTTGGAGAGTAAGGGAATCCAGGAATATTGAGATTGGGAGGGAAAGAGGAACTGATGTAAAGTTCAGCTATGGCCTTATTGAATAGTGGACCAAGCTTGTGGCACCATCAGGTGTATTTCTGTTTCTTAAGTCTCAGTAAGTGCGGCAATCCAGGATCAATATAGCATCCAAATGAGATTGTGTAACAGCAGTATGAGTTGGACAATGTCAGAACTGTCTTCAGAGACTTTGCCATTGGGCTGTCCTACTATAGTGTTCATGGAGCTGATCACTCACTGCCTGGTTGCCCACAACATCTCATTGCCAAGCACAAGGATCTAACAGGAATTTGAACTGAACTCCGCCTTGTTTTGTTTCAATGTGCCCAGTGTGCTGACAGACATCCCAATTCACTCAGATGCCTTGGTGTACATTGATAAACTTTTTTCTGGAAACCAGGCTCTGAAGATCTACAATGAACTGCAGGCGTGGTGTATGAGGTTTTCCTCCAGCAGATGTGCTCCTGTGCCCTATTTCCTGGCTCATACTCAGTGGATTACTGTGCCATGATCTCTGTAGAAAACTTTCAAAATTTTATGAATGCAATTTTAACTTTGTCCAAATGTGTTGATTTTGATAGGCGAAAGTGAGGACTGCAGTTGGTGGAGAGTCAGAGTCGAGAGTGTGGTGCTGGAAAAGCACAGCAGGTCAGGCAGCATCTAAGGAGCAGGAGAACGATGTTTCAGGCGTAAGCCCTTCATCAGGAAGAGCTTATGGGAGAAATGTTGATTCTCTTCATTTTGAATGGGTCAACATCTGACCCCTCAGATGTTAGGACCTTCTATTTGTTTTGTATATCTAAGGGCAAAAGATAAACATAGGTTAACTTTTAATATCAAGAGAAACAGCGAAAGGATAACTGGATACTGATGATAAAATACCGAGGATGATTTACAGAGGGAGAAAAGGTTAGGTGTGAAGAAATCTGTGGGATATTCCAGATAGCATTGTCCCGTTCCAATGCTATTCCAGATAGCATTGTCCAGATAGCATCGAGCTGAATACTTGATTTTCTGGTGAAGAAGGATCTTAGCTTCCTCCATTAACCTACTCCTGATGTATGTTGCCTGCTGACTTCTCTTGCAAGAAAAAAGAGAATGTAATTGTGATAGTTTTTGAGACGTCATGAAATTGTGCATGTCAGGATTGTAGGATGTAGCTACTATATGGACAATCCCGGAAGATGAGCAAATGAGATAGTGAAGGGAGCAAGTGCAGCAGGAGGAGAGGAAGGAGCTGTATGGAGTTGAGTAAAGCAAATAAGGGGAGGGAAAGATCGTGAGATGTGGTGTAGGTCTGAGCAGAGGAAGGGCTCTTAATTGAGGCTATTAAACAACATTACACCCACTGCCTCACATCAACGTCTACTGCTATCTCCTGTTGATAGCACAAGAATTGTCAGGAGGTTCTTCTGCCCCTTTGAAGAGCCAGTACCTTCTTCCACCTGCTTACCTCTTTAACAAAGGTCTCCAATGCTGCATCCAAGAATGGCAGATGCTATTTACCTTACAAAGGCTGTCCTGCAGTCATTGGGCATCTCCCTTTTGATTTACCATACTCATTATGGGCCTTACTGGATTTATTGCCTATCCCTAATACCCTTGAGAAGGCAGTGGTAAGTCACAAGAACTGCTTGGTTCAAGTGGTGTAACTGCTCCATAATGCCATCCCCAATCAAGAATACAGTCAGTACGCATTATTAGTTGAACTAGCTGCATGCCTGCTTTACAATAATTAGGCTGGTCATAAAAATTGTTTCATCCCATTCACCATTTGAATGGATGTGTGAGGTTAGTGTAGCACTAATCTCAACACCCATGTTAATTTCTAAGTCTAAGTTCTATTGGAACTTGATGAGGAAAATGTTAAGTCAGAGACTTGCCGAATTCTGGCTGGTAATGAAATTTTTCATACAATATTTGAACTACATTAATTAAGAAGAAAAGTCATGTAGTCTCTGAAACAACTCAACAAACTATTCTTGGATAAATACTTAAAGCCACTGGAGGGAACAAAATGTATTCATCACTGGAGTGAAATTACTTTGTCGCTTGCTGCTTTTTGAGTATAGTTTGTTTTGACATTAACTTTACCTTTGGGATTATAAGGATAGACACATATTTTATTGAAAACAACTATAATGCATCACCATGCAGTGATTTACGCAACAATTAAACCAGTTATTAGTACGTAGCTCTGATTTATGAAAAGTCCATTTGGAATTTTCCACATTAAAGCTAAGTGTGAGCTATAAGTGCTTGTAATTCCCCAAGTGCATCCAAGCTTCCTATATTGAGCAGTAGCTTTGTCTAATGGAGATTAAGTGTCACTTGGGTAATAGCTGTCTAAATGCAGTGGAACAAACAGATGAAAAAGGATATTCTGGATGAGGTGAACTGTATATAAAAGTATTAACACCAAATACTAATGATGCACAAACAAAATGGCAGTGTTTTACCTCAGCAATGATATGTTCCTTGATTTGTAATATCAGTTACAGACAGAGTTCAGATTGTTTCTGTTTTAGTAATTTATGGGATATTAGCACCACCAGCAGAGCTTTGTTATCCATCCCCAGTCTCCTTTGAAAAGATGATAGTCAGCCACCTACTTGAATTGCTGCAATCCATGTAATACACCACTGATTTAAAGGGAGGTCCAGGATTTGGATTCAGATACAATGAAGGAGGCACCTGTGTTAGGTTGGCGTATGACTTGGACGGAATTTGCTTGGGGAGTTTACCATACATTTGCTGCTCTTGTTCCTCTAGGTAGAGGTTTGGATAGTGTTGTTGAAGGATTCTTCATGAGTTGATTCAGTGCATGTTGTAGGTGGTACATGCAGTTACTATAATTTTATTGACAATGGAGCAACTGAATGTGTAGAGTGTGGGATGACTGCCAATCAAGCAGCAAACACTGTTGACCTTGAGTATCTGAAACTACACTCGTCCAGACAAATAACCAAGTATTTGATCACACACGTGATGTGTGTCCTTGTAGGTGGGGAACAAATGTAGGGAATCTGGAGATGAGTTATTTGTCATACCACTTTGACCTATCCTTATACCCACAGTATTTCTGCTCCGTCTTGTTGTTGTACGTATGGTATTTATTCAACTAGTCCAATTATGTTTCTAGTCAATGATGGAGATTTAGCAATAGTAATACCTTTGAATGTCATGGGTGATGTTTAGATTTTCTGTTTTTGGAGATAGTTATTGCCTTGCCCTTGTTTTACATGCATATTACTTTCCCAAGCCCAAGTTGTTGCATATAGCTTAAGATAGGAGGAAGGCTTCTGTCCTGAGGACTTCCTGGAGTGGTGCCCTGAGCTTCAGCTGATTGACCTACAACAAACACAACTGTCCGCCTTTATGTTATGAATGACTGCAAACAATGTAATGTTTTCTTTCTGATTCTCTTTGACTTGAATTTGACAAGGGTTTTTGGTCAGGTCCTGTCATGATATCAAGAGCAGTGACATTCACCTCAACCCAGAAATTCATCTGTATAAGTCTGTGGTAAAAACAATGACTGCAGATACTGGAAACCAGATTCTGGATCAGTGATGCTGGAAGAGCACAGCAGTTCAGACAGCATCCAATGAGCAGCGAAATCGACGTTTCGGGCAAAAGCCCTTCATTAGGACTTCCTGATGAAGGGCTTTTGCCTGAAACGTCGATTTCGCTGCTTTTTTTTTTAGATTAGATTACTTACAGTGTGGAAACAGGCCCTTCGGCCCAACAAGTCCACACCGACCCGCCGAAGCGCAACCCACCCATACCCCTACATATACCCCTTACCTAACACTAGGGGCAGTTTAGCATGGCCAATTGACCTGACCCGCACATCTTTGGACTTTGGACTTTGGACTTTGCTCGTTGAATGCTGCCTGAACTGCTGTATAAGTCTGTGTTTGAAGCAAGGCTGGAAGGAGACATGGAGCCAGGCAGAACCCAAAACCAAGTCTTAGTGAGTGGGTGTTGCCCCTTAGCTGCAATGTTGAAGACTCTATGTCACTTTGCAGATGCTTGAGTAAATTGATAGGATAATTATTGTCAGATTGGATTTCTCTTGCTCTTTATGAACAGGGCAGTTTTCTACTTTGCAATGTAAATGTCAGTGTTGTAGCTGTACTGATAGAGTGTGTCTAATTGGTTTGGTGAAGATCTTCAGTACCACAGCTGGAATGTTGGCAGAGCACAAAGCCTTTGTTGTATTTGATGCACTCAGCTTTTTCTATGTCACATTAAGTGAAATAAATTGATTAAGATTGGTATTTATAATGATTGGGACATCAGGGAGATGCAGAGAAGGATCATCCAAATGACATTTCTGGCTGGCTTGGCCAAATTTCCAAACACGTTCAATGGCATCAAAGGATGATCAATGGATCATTTATTTTGTTGTGTGTGAGACTTGATGGGGCTTGACTGATCTACCTACATGATTATAGAAACTACACTTGAAAATTCACTTATTGATTGTGAAACTGTTTAGGACAATAGTAGCAGCTGCTTCAACATAACGAAACATTTCACAATGCTTCACAGGAGGAATATGAAGGAAGATATCACAGAGAGCTATGAGGAGATATTAAGTCAAAGGTTTGGTCAAAAAGACATGTTGTATTGAAGGAATAAAACAAGATAGAGATGGGTGAAGACAGAATTTCAGACCTTGCTGTCCTAGGAAACTGAAGGCATGGCTACCAGTGATGGAACAATTATAATTGATGATGTGATCAGACATTTCTACTTGCATTTGGTACATATTCGTAATATTCATTCTTTTGAAATGTAGATACAATTGTGCTTAAAACCTGAAGCGACTACTGATTTTGGTAGTCTTTCAACACAATTTACCTGAAATCCAGTATAGATCAACTTTTCGTGATCTTTTGCACCAGCTGAAAAGAATTGTGAGGAAATGTAGAAACTGGCGAGGCTCTGAGATGAAATTAATAATTGTGATAGGTTTCTCCAAGAGGTGGTTCTTAAAATTATGCTAAGTTTAGGCTTAAGGATACTAATAGGTATCTTTTAAATGTTTATAAACATTTAAAAAACTGAATTTGCTAAGATACTGACTACTCTACAGCAATGGAATTAATAAATGGTTATAATTTTCAAAATCACCTTTAGCTTTTTAAAATGTGGTTACTCATTGGTGGTGGATAAGACAACCTAAGTAAAGTTACTTATTTTTATGCTGAATTAATTGCCAGCAGTACCATAAAACAGTATCAAATTACCATTTGTAAATATATCGTGGAATTTACTTTCAATGTAAAAAAGTTGCACATTCTCATGATTGCACTGGAATATTGATGATTTCAGGTTCACGTTTTTTTTGGATTTTAGATATGCTAATGTATTTGAATGGAGATTTAAGCAAACAGACTTCTGAAAACTAACGTTATTTCAAGCACAATTGTCTACCCGTTTATCAACTGTGCGAAAGTGAAAACTATCCCCAGCTACCTAGTGTCAGTCAGTGTGTAATTCCTTTCTCCTTTCTGCCAACCTGCTGTACCTAGGATGCTCCAAAGATATGACAAGGCGACACAAACGGATATGGGTAAATGCTTAAAGCAGTCTTAAAACATAGTATTTTTTTTCCTTTGTTTATCTCCAGGGTGTTGAGATTTGCATGATTTCATGCAGTCTCATGCAAATCTTAAACTGCTGTCAATTTGTTCACTTTGAGATGGCGGGCTCGGAGCATTTTCCAGTTATTAGAAGAGTTCTGTCTTTAATGTTTATAATTTTGATTGGTAGCGTTTCTGCATTCCCTTCAATTTTAAGTCCCTGATGATGATTGATATGCTACCCTTTATCAGAGATGGTACACCTTCATTTTAAAAGGTCTGTTTTTATGAAATAGTCCTTTCCACATCTTTTACTTGTAGCAATGTTTCTGTCATGCCAAATAAGAACATTTACTCTAGATGTGTATAACTCAAATTATATTCACAGAGTCATAGAGCACAGATGAGACCCTTTGGCCCATTGATTCTACGCTAACTGACATGAATTCCACATTCCAGCACTAAGCCCATAGCCTTGAACTTTACGACATTTCAAGTACTCTTCCAAGTACATTTTTGAAGTTTATGACGTTTCCTACCTCTACTACCTTCCCAGGCAGTGTATTCCAGACTCTAACCACCCTTTAGGTGAAAATAGTTTTCCGGAAATCATAAAACACTTGTCTTTCACCTTAAAATTATACCCCTTGTAATTGACCCTTCAACTACTGAGCACAGCTCCTTCCTATCCAGCCCATCCATGCCTCTTATAATCTTATACTCCCCATCAGGTCTCCTGTCGGCCTTTTTGGCTCTGAGGCCATCCATCCTCTCTTGATAGCTAAAATACTCCATCCTAAGGAACATCCTGGTGAATCTCCTTTGCACCCCCTCGAGTGCAATCACATCGTTCCTATAATGCAGTGACCAGAATTGCACACAGTTCTCCAAAGTGCTCTAATCAAAGTTTTGCACAGCTCCAACAACCTCCCTTCTCTTTTAATCTCTACTATAACTGATAAAGGCAAGTATCCTGTATGCTGCCTTACCCACTCTATTAACCTGCCCTCCTGCCTTTAGGGATCTGTGGCTACGTACCCCAAGATTCTTCTGTTCCTCTGAGCTTCCTAGTGCCCTACTGTTCATTGACGACTCCCTGGTCTTGCTACTTCTTCCAAAGTGCATCACTTCATACTTTTCAAAGAGAGATTCCACACACCACTGATCTTTTTTATCTATTTATTGATGCCAATATTATTGCCATTCCCTAATTGCCCAGAGAGTAAGTGAGAGTGAACCACATTGCAGTGGGTTTGGAGTCACATATAGGCTAGACAGAGTAAGGATGGCACATTTCCTTCCAATAGGTTTGTCTGATAATCGGCAATGGTTTCATGGTCATAATTAGTCTCTTAAGCCCAGGTTTTTATTGAATTCAAATTCTACGATCTGTCATGGTAGAATTTGACCCTGGTTCCCCAGAACATTACCTGAGTCTCTGGATTAATAGTCTAGTAATAATTAATACCACTTGGTTATCACCTCCCCCCGACCATCATTCTAAGGTCGCTGCCTTCAATATTAATCCCACTGTCAATCTTCATGTCATCTGCAAACTTACTTATCATCCCCACATTCATATCTGTGGTGTTATGTATATCACAAGCAGTGATATCTGTGAAATACCACTGGGCACAGGTCTCCAGTCACACAACTTGTGCCACCACCCTCTGTTTCCTACAATTCAGCCAATTTTGGAGCCGTCTTCCCCAAGTTACCCTGGATCCCATTTGCTATAACTTTCGATATCAACCTGCCATGTGTAATCTTGTCAAAGATTTTGCTGAAATGTAGTTTATGAACAACATTAACAGCACTACCCTCATCTACACACCTGATCACCTTGAAAAATTCCATCAGATTTGTTGGGCATGACCTCCCTCTAGCAAAGCCATGCTGACTACTCCTGATCAAATCTTGAAGTGGAGATTAATTCTCTACTTCAGATTTTTTTCCAATAATTTCTGTACCACTAACACAAGAGCCACTGGTCTGAAATTCCCTGGATCATCCCCACCACCCTTCTTAAAAGGTCAAACATGAGCTGCCCTCCAGTTCAGCGGCACATCTCTGTGGTCAGAGAGGAATCAAAAATTTGAGCAAAGGCTCCCAGAATTTCCTGCCTCACCTCCTACGGCAGCCTGGATCTAACTCATCCAGACTTGGCTATATGTCCACTTCGAAGGCTGCTAAAACCTCCTCATTCCCTATGTCTATCTGCTCAACAACCTCACAATCCTTCTCCCTAAAATCCGTACTTATTCTCCCAAGTGAAGGCAAGGTAAAACACTCATTTAAAATTCTAGTAATGTTCCCTGCTTCACACACAGAATGCTCCCTTGATGACAAATAGCCCTCCTGTTTCCCTGATTATTCTCTTCCCCTTAATATGCTGATAGAATATCTTGGGACTCTCCCTAATTTTCCACCAGTGTTTTCTCATGTCCCCTCTTTCCTCTCCTGATTGCTTTCTTAATTTCCCCTGCACTTCTATACTCCATCAGGACGTCTGATTTGTTCCCTTTGTACCTGCTAAAAGCCTCTCTTTCCCTTTTTATCCAGTCCTGAATATTCCTAAATATCCAGGGTTCCCAGGGCTTGTTGCTCCTACATTTCACCCCAAGGAAAAATGTTAGGCCCAAACTCTCACCGTTTAGTTTTTGAAAGGGCTCTCACCCCTGACCACCGTGGATTTTCTTACTAGCATCCATTCCCTGTCTACTTTAGCCACATCCTGCCTTATTTTAATAAAATCTGTCTTCTTCCAATCCAAAACCCATTTTTATAGACTGTCACTTTTCCGTAACAAATTAAATTGTATGGTGATGTGGTCGCTAGCACCAAAATGCTCCCCTACTGCCACCTCAACCACCTGTCTGGCTTCATTCCTTAGATTTAGGTCCAGCACTGTGCAGTTCATTCTTTGCATGACTGAATATGTGTTTATCCATATACATGTCCTTAAACTTATTTTATATTATCATTTCTTTACCTCAAATATTACTTTTCCCTATCTTTTACTCATTTGCTAACATGTGTTTACCAGTTCTGTCTGTTTCTGCTTAAGTTAAGCACAATTCTATGTTTATCTTACACCTTAACTCCCCATCTGGTTCTGTGCAGACTGTGCTTCCTGCTTCTTTTAGCTGAGAAAGTTCCCCACTGATCTACAAAATCAGCCCCCTTCTGTGTACATCATTTTGGCAATCTTTTGGATGTCATAAAACAGCTCTTTGACTTTCTGCCAAACTCGTGAATTTAAATAAATTAAGTTCAAACTGCTCAGCAATTGATTTGTAATTGAGTGTCTGAGTTTTGCTGGACTCATGATCTTCCTATTAATAACAGTTACTTTATCAAAATCTTGCCCTGTCACAGATAAGCCACAAGGCTAGCCTTAGCTCAGTGATGGTGTCCTAGCATTTGGGGTAGAGGGTTGAGAATCTCATTTCCAGAACCAAAGCACATTACTTATGTTGACAGTCCAGACTGGCACTGCAGGAATACTGCCCTGTTGGAGGTGCCATCTTTCAGATGAGATGTTAAACCAAGATCCTATCTGCCCTTTCAGGTGAAAGTAAAAGATCCCATGTGGCTCTTTGCTGTTTTATAGGATCATTATCAAACACAATTTGACACTGAGTAATTTGGGTCTTAGGATAGATATCCGAAACTCCTGGTCAAAAAACATAGGTTTTAAATAGGAAAGAGAGAGAGAGAGAGAGAGAGAGAGATTTAGAGATAACATTCCAAAGCTTGGAGACTGATCTACTGAATGCAAGGTGGCTAGTGATAGAGTGATTAAAATCAGGTTTGTGCAAGAAAGAACCAGAATTGGGATACATTTAGGAGGGTTGTAAGATTAGAATAGACTACAAAGATGGCCAAGGAAGAATCTGAAATCAAGTATCAGAAGTTTAAAATGAAGATATTCCTGAGCTAGTAGCCAAATTGGTCAGTAAACAGAGATGTGATGGTTGAGGATGCAGGCTGTAGAATTTTGAATGAGCTTAAATTTATATAGGGTGGAAGACCAAAGACTGACCTGGACAATACTGGAACAGTCAAGTACAGAGCTAACAAAGGCTTGGATGAAGATTTTAGCATCAGATGAGCAAAGACAGAGGTGGTGACAATGTGAAAATGATGCCAGAAGTTCAATTTGGCATCAAATGCAACACTGAGATTGCATACAGCTTGGTTCAGCTTCAGATTGTTGCTCAGTGAAGGAATGGAATTGATGGCTATGGAGCAGAGCTTGACGTGGGGATAATAAATAATGGGCTTAGTTTTCCCAATATTTAGCTGGAAGAAATTTCAGCTCATTTATGATTGTACATTGGAAAAGCACTGTGACAAATCAGAGACAATGTAGGATGGAGATGATAAGGTGAAGTTAGGTGTGATCAGCCTACTGTGGACCCTAGTGGTATACTTTCAGATGATACTGCTAAGAGACAACTTGTAGGTAAGGAAGAGGAGAAGGCAAACTATAACTCTTCCAATTACCCCCCAATTATAACACAAGATTGGCATGGAAATCATTCCAAATTATAATCTCACTAAATCTGGATAGGTTAGAATGTCCCACTCAGCTGCATATAGGAGTGAAATGTTGTGGCTCAATGTGAAAGAGAGAAAAACTTTGAAGAAGGGCAAGGGAGTGCTCCCTAGACTCCTGGGCAAAGCTTATCCTCAACAAGTAGAAGTAAAAGTATATATTATCAGATTATTATTGTTATACTCAAATTGAATGTTGTATTTCCTGCAATATTGCAGTGACTGAACTCCAGAAGTATTTCATTGATTGTGAAAATGCTTTTGGATGGTCTGAGTTTGTGAAATATGCCAAATAAATAGGAGTTTGTTTCTTTTCATTTCAGAATGGTTTTGTGTCTGTGTTTCAGTTTGCTGCTCACCCAGCACTGAATCTGCGCTGAACGACAGACCCGAGCTAATTTATACCCTACTGGGTCTCTGCTGAAATTAGAACTTCCAGAGAGGCATACTCACATTACTTAATTCTACAGCATTGCAAGAGACACACTTTGACCTGAAAAGTTTGGAATGGTGCTTGAGTGCTAATTTATTTTTAAATGGAAATCTCTTACTGTATACTCAGTTCACATTATGCATTAGCTGTTATAATACATAGGAGACCTTTCAGTCTGTTTCAGAGTTCAATAATGTCTGAATTTGGAATGTCTATGATGGATAATGGATAGCAAAATAATTAATTTTATATTTTAAAACTTCATTTAAAATTGCTTATTGCTCTTGGCTTTTTAAAAATTGATTTAAACTTACTTTGCAAGAGTGCAAAATTTGGAAAACTAAATAGACTAGTTCCTTGGTTGCAATATGAGGAATGAGCCTATCTATTGATGATTCTCATATTTGGCCTCAATTGCAGCACTGCTCATAACAAAACAGATATGTCAGTCTACCTCATTTAGTGTTAAGACTTAGACTGACAAATAGCATGTATTTGTGCCACGTAAGTGCAATGCAACATATAACAACACACAGACTAACTATCTCCCTTTGACTTAGAATGATCCCCCTTCACCAAATTCCCCACCATCAGCAATTTGGCGGTGAATAGTCATCACTTACTAGACCAATCACTCAACCACATAAACACTGTGGTTACTCGAGGAGGACCAAGCCTCAGTATTTTGCAATGAGGCACTCCTGGTCTCAAATCCCTGTTCACCATCTGCAAGCCTGAAGTGAGGAGTATAAAGTTAATATTCAACATTCATCTAGATGAGTGCATCTGTTACAACACTCTAAGAGCTCAGTATCATACGGCATAGAGCAGATCACTTGACTAGTGCCCTAGCAATGGATTCAATCTCTACCTTCAGCACCAGGGCACTCTGACAACAGCATGAATCATCTACCCAATGCTCTGCAATACCTCACCAAGATTAATTTTATCAATACGTTTCTCCATTGCGATCTCCACAGCTTGGGAGACAGGAGTAGTGATATTGTGCTGTCCTCTGCAAAGTCACCTCCAAAGATTCTTCTTCAATCACACCCCAATCTGATTTGTTGTTTCTTCATTACTGGGTTCAATTCTTGGAGATATCTCCCTAGTGTCTTTGTGGGAGCACCCTTACCACAAGGACTGTGGTAAGTAATTCAAGGAAATGATGCAATGGCACCTTGTCAAGGCAATTGGATTACATAAATAAAGTAGCTTAGCCAATGATTTCCACAACCCAAAGGTACATTTAAAAAAAGCTTCTTGGAAAACTACCCTGTCCATCTTGGTTTAAAGCAAACATGCTTCTCTGACACAAGGCAAATAGATAAACCATATTAATTTGTTTTGATTCTGCATTTTTCAAATGGTTTGAAGCCCCCAGGAATAAGGTAGACTTGCTTTTATTTTCCCAGTAATGGCAGTGCCTTTGCACCATTACTAGGATGATCAGCACTGGCCTGGTAAATGGGTAAGCATAATAGAAACAATCATTCACTTGTGGAGAAGAAATACAATTCTGAACGCTATATGACTGACTACCAAAGCTGCATTTTGCAAGATTTTTCAACCATTTATTTTAATAGTAAGATTTAGAGGCAGCTCACCAGCAATTTCTCAAGGGCAGTTAGGGATGGGCAATAATCCCTACATGCCATGAGCAATGCATCAAATTCAGGTACCCAATGGGTAAGGCTGGTTTTTTGATTACGTTATAATTCTATTGTTAAAACACACAATATTGCTATGGCGATAATGACACCTGATGGTAGATATATTCTCCCTTTATGTCACAGGAAGATACCTGGGCGGAATGTTTATGCACAGATGCATAATGAAAAGGAACAGGAAATGACCAGCCCTGTCAATCACAGTGAAGACACACAGCACATCATACAAGGAGAAGAGTATATTGATGATGATTTGGACTCCCAGACGCTAGGTAACGGAAGAGGTAGCCTTTTTTTTAGTTTATCTCCTTTTTCTAAACAATGGTATTTTGAACTAAATTTGCTTGATTAAAAGTCATAGCCTCATACAGAACAGAAAGCGGTCATTCAGTCTACCATGCCCATGTTGTTAACTATTGGAATTATCCAATCAGCCTCACTCGCCTTCCCTTGAGTTACACTCATCAGTAACTATATTCTATCCAAGATGTCAATGCTTTGATTCTATTAATGACTGGTAGCATTCAAGGAGAAGTCCAAACATGCATGTAGCTGTGTACATGTTTTCTCTTCTAGTGTATTTATCAACCCTCTTTTGGAAATCACTGTTGAAGCTCCTGTGTCTACTTACGCATGTTAATGCACTGAAGAAAATCTCTCATAACACTTACACCAACATTCATCTCTGTTTTAAGGACCAAAACACCCCAGTTTCTCAAGTGTCTCCAAATAGCTGAAGTCATTTGAGCTTGTAATTCTGTTTTCTTACAACATCTCCAAGCCCTTAAAATCCTTCCCAAAGAGCAATGAGATCTAATCATATCAATTTTCACATCCCTTTCAGATGACACGAAGATTGGTGGAGTGACAGAAAGCAAAGGGGACAGTCAAAGAATACAGGAAAATACAGATAGACTGGAGAGTTGGGCAGAGAAGTGGCAGGTGGAGTTCAATCCATGCAAATGTGAGGTGATGCATTTTGGGAAGTCTAATTCTAGAGCGAACTATACTGTAAATGGAAGAATCTTGAGAAGAGTTGATGAGCAGAGATATCTGGTAGCTCATTGTACCCTGAAGGTGGCTGCACAGGTGGATAGAGTGGTCAAGAAGGCAGATGGTATGCTTGCCTTCATCGGATGGGGTATTGAGTATAAGAGCTGGCAGGTCATGTTAAAATTGTACAAGACTTTGGTTCGGCCGCATTTAGAATACTGTGTACAGTTTTGGCCTCCGCATTACCAAAAGGATGTGGACGCTTTGGAGAGGGTGCAGACAAGGTTTATGAGGATGTTGCCTGTTATGGAAGGTGCTAACTATGAAGAGAGGTTGAGTAGGTTAGGATAGTTTTCATTAGAAAAAAGGAGATGGGGGGGACCTGATTGAGGTTTACAAAATCATGAAGAGTATAGATAGGGTGGATATAATAAGCTTTTTCCCAGGGTAAGTGATTCAGTAACAAGACGTCATGCATTCAAGGTGAGGGGTGAAAAATTTAAGTGGGATACACATGGAAAGTACTTTACACAGAGGGAGGTAGGTGCCTGGAATGCACTGCCAGCATAGGTAGTAGAGGTAGGCATGGTAGATTCATTTAAGATGAGTAGGTGGGGAGCAGAGTTTAGATGTTTAGGAATTGGGTGATAGGTTTAGACAGTGGATTTGGATTTGGATTGGCACAGGCTTAGAGGGCTGAAGCAAAGGGATGACAAGGCAGATAGCAAAATCTATAAGAAGGGAATATAAATAGAAACTTACATGGGATATTAAAATCAACACCAAAGCTTTTCTATTGAGAGAAAAAAGGGTGGTCTGGAGCAATATGGTCTCCTTGAAAAACTGACGAGATGAGTTTTTTGGGTGTTTAGCTCAGATAGCTGGATGGCTGGTTTGCAATGACAGTAATTCTAACAGTGTGGGTTCCATTCCCACACCAGCTGAGGTTAGTTTGAAGGATTGTGCTTCTTAGCTTCACCCCTCCCATGAAGCATGGTGACCTTGAGGTTAAACCACCACCAGGTGTCTCTCTCACTCTCTCTCTAATGAGAGAACAGCCCTATAGTCTGGTAGGACTATGGTGACTTTACCTTTTTTACTAGAGTTTATAATTAAAGATAGGGTAATTAAACATTAATTTAAAAGGCAAATATACTGGCTAGAAAGTTGTCCACGAATGTTGATTTATATGTACAATCCAGAAGGCTTTTGTGAACTCCCTAGTAAACCATTATTGGCTAAAGATGAATTTGATGGAATTGAAAGCAAATTATTAACTTGATTTAGAAAATTGCGGAGTGGCAGGAGACTCTACTATTGGTAGTGTCAAAATGCTCAAGGTTGGGGCTTCAACTATTTACTGTATTTCTTGGTGGTTTAGATGATAGGATGCAAAGCCACTTTGTTACAATCCCCATGAAGACTGAATTTTTAAAGGACAGGAGCCCCATGTCAACAACAGAAAAGAAAGGTGTTGGACAAGATTTCACTTTCTAAAGTGAAACCAACTAAAATCAACATAATCCAAACACTACCAGGTGAAGGATATTTCAAATGAAAAAGGTCACTTTCACTAAACAGTTGACACAACAAAGATGCACCTCACATAGTTACACTTGCATTAAATTTGAAATAAAACTAAATTTACAAATATAGTACACACTTTACTTCCTGCACAAATTTGGGCGATGTGCAATCTCATTCTTTTCCATTTAACTCCTGTGGTGTGGGATTTCTCACTTCCAATCCAAACATTTTGGCTTTTGAATCATACTTGTCAGTAACTGTATTCCTACCTAAGTCCTGGACGTGGTGTTTTGCTCATTTTTGAGACTGAAAAGTGAAAGAGCTATGCCACAACACAATGTTTTTAAACAAAAACAAACCTTATTATATACAAAGAAATGTCAGACAAAGCAGAAACTATTAACACTAAAGCTTAGAAGTAATTTTTCTGGTATGTTAGAAGAATCTTAATGTTCATTCACTATTCCTCATAACAAGATATGCAAAAGCCCTCCAGAATTCATTTTGATTTCTCCTTTATGTTCCAGTTGTTCTTTAATGTATTAAAAAAATTATGGTGGTACTTCCAGTAGCTACTGGCTAAGTGATCTCCCAAATTCTCTTCAAAATCTCTTGACTGTGACATTCTCAGCTCAAACCTTTTCACTGTGAGCACTACTGTAGATTTCTTCCTTTAATTTGCAATTTAGAAAACCTTCAAGCTTCTTCTCTCAAATTCTAAGTGAACTAGAACTCCCATCCAGATTTTGTTATTGAATGATGAAGTTAGCATGTTCTCTGCCTAAGGCACTGGACTAACATTTGCCTCCTTTTGTCTCTTGAGTCAATGAGCTGCAGCCTATACAAGATAAAAACTGCAACTGCCTTCTGTGAGCAAGCAAGCAGATTAAACAAAGGAACCCTCTAATCTCCATTGCCCATCTCAATCAGAATGTGGCATGCTTTGGAATGGTTCAGACTGAAATGTAATTCAATTATTTTTGCCTTCAACACAATACTTTGATTCTGTAATCCATGTGAATATTTTTTATGAATGGCTATAACTCCCCTCTCCAAACTTGCTGGATCCTATGAAGGAACTGCCATGTTTATAGATTGATCCCAGCTGCTTTTCAGCATGTCCTACATGAACAATTTTTTTTAGTTCAGTAAGTAATGTGCATGTTATATTGTATGGATAGATACTTGTAACAATGGTGACCACTGACAAGATACATGGCTATGAATGTTTTTCATTCAGGCCATGATAATCTCTTCATGTCTTCCACTGGGGTCTGCCACCACTTCAATGGGAATAATGAGTATTTCTCAATCTTCGATCACTCACTATTCATGTCTTCAGTTTTTTGTCCTATCCAAATGCATACTCTATGCAATAATACAGTTCCTATTCTATTTTAAGAGCCTTGCTTGTTTTCTCTTTGCAGTAAGTGTTAGTGTTCTGAATTGTAAAGCAAAAAAAAACAGGCTGACAATACAACTGCATTGTAATTAGCTTTCTACTTTTGCTGCTTTGTTGTTCAGTTCCATTGCAATCCAGCGTCACATGGACATTTCTTGGAGCCTAAAGATGTCATTATCAGGAATCCAATTAACCATTTTTCAGAATACTTCCTAGCCCACTTTGTTCTGAAAGCTACAAAAAGAAATTAGATGCTACCCAAAAGCACATGGGTCACCACATCATATCCAAGTTTTCTGATTACTCAAAGATAGGTGGTATTATGCAAAAATATTCTGGAGGTGTAAAATTACAGAGATGTTAATCAATTAAGTGAATGCAAAATTGTAGCTAATAGATTTCAATATAGTCAAATGTCAGTTAATTCAACTTGGATCTAAAGGTAACTGAACGAACAACAGGAAATCACAGAGATTTGGTGCTTGTACATTAATTTAAAAGGCAAATGGAATGTCGGCCTAAAAATCTGGAAGACTAGAACACAAACAGATAGAAGTTATGCTAGACAAGGTCATGGTTACACTACACCTTGAGCACTGTGCATGTTAGAAAGGTTATATTGATCTTGGAGGAAGTGGAATGTAGATTTATGAGAATTATACCGATAATCCAAGAGTTGCTTTGTAAGGAGAAACCGCACAAACTGTAGTTCTCTTTTCTGGAATTCAATAAGTTAAAGGGGTGATATCATTTAAGTTTACAAGGTATTAAGAGGAACAAAGAAGGCAGTTCGAGAAAAACTATTTTGACTGGTTGTGAGACCTGAATGAAGAGGCATAGTCTAAAACAAAAGAACCAGGTTTTTCAAGAGTGAAATTATGAATACATCACATAAAGCTCGATAGAGATTTGGACGTGTGTCCAGCAATCATAAATCAATGCAAGGTCAGTTGTTAAATTTAAATCTGAGATTGATAGACAATGACATTAAGAAATATGGATGTAGGCAAGAAAATGGAATTAAGTTGCAAATCAGCCAGGATCATCGAGAACAGCTTTATGGGTTAAAAGGTCAATTCCTCCCGTCCTATATTTCCCAGGAGCTTTTGAAAATGGTAATATAACTAAGATGACAAACATACTTGTCCTGTTTTAAGGCTGTTATTGTCACTACGGCAAGTTTAGCAAGGCAAAGTTTGACCCCACTATAGTTGAACAGTTAGGAGAAGGTGGTTCCAATATTATACATTTTATATCACCTTTTCTTTTGCACAGAGTAATTTGTTTAAACTTGGAGTAGCTGATAATTACTCATTGAATGTATTGCTATTTTAATTCATATCGTTTGTGTACATTCTCATAATGCACATTGTTAACTCTGAATGAAATATAGGCCCAAATCTTTTGGTCTCTGAATTTTCAGAGACTGGATGTACAACCTGAGGTTTTGCATTGAGACCCCACGGTGGCCCTAGTGGACTGACTCTATTGGAAACACCAGGGTCATTTGAACTCCTTTGCTAATTATTTTAAATTGTTCCAAGTTGCAGTAAGAGGATCACTGAGTATTTCAAAAATGTAATGAATTGGGAACATTTTACTGTCAAATGCTATATTTGTAATCCTAATTGTAATATGAATTTAAATACACCTCACTTACAATTAAAGTTTCTCACTAGCATGAGTTTTTAATTGGGTAGTTTTGCAGTGTGCAAAACCTTTGCACAATTTTTTTTCAATTTGCAATTGCATGATAAATTAGATGAAGAAGGAATTCTGTGATGTAGTTTTCCTGGCAATATCATGAAATTACAAAAGTCATTACAATTTTCATATTGCAATGAGAGGATGCAGTATGAAACATTTCTTTTGTACAAAATTGATAAGCTTTGGCATTGTAAAAGCCATGACCATGAATCTACTTGAGTTATATGCCAAATTCAGAAACAGACTGATCTGAGCAGGCATATTATACGTTTCTCATAAGCTTATCTGAATTGATGGCAGCTTGACTAGTAGTCCTTTAAAAGAGTACTGTAAGCCATTGAAGAATTAGTAACTTTTTTTTTCACTGTTCCTACTATGGAGCCAAGTATGTTAGGAATAATTTTCTTGGCTCCACCTCATTATTTTGTGTACTCCAACATGCAATTGCCCCCTCCTATCCCAGAGCCACCATTTCCCTTCCTCCCCAGAATATAGCTATGGCTTGTGGCAATCTACATTCCTCAGGCACATGTTTGCATATGTACAACGCATTTAGTGCAAACCAATTTGCCAGTTACTTGCTTGTTTGATATCAGAGTATGGACACTCTGGGGATTTGTGAACATCAAGATACAGAAATGTCCAAAAGTAATTTCTTTTTGTCTTTTATTACTTGGAACAGGTGGCCACTCTTCTGTGGTTCTCAGCATAAACTCCCGGGAAACGCATAATTATTTGAGTAGCTGATGTTTGCTCCGGATGAAGTGTTAAGACTCACCACCATTTTGTTTTGTTGTTCCTGGGGCTGGGAGTAGGTGAAGCAGTGAAGTGAACTGCATTGTGGTGATGGGACTGTGGGTAATCTCGCCTTCAGTAGTTACTAAATCTTCAATCAAGCATCAGAACGTTTTGAAGAACCCTTACATAGAGAGTGACATCTCGGAATGGAACCCTGAAATGATCACTGCCATTCCAACCACTGCATCTTTCTATGAATGAGCACTGATGGGCTGGGGAGCAACCTGCCTTGATATGTTGTTACATGAATTCCTCTCTCTTTCCCTTCTTGCAAGCTGTTTGAAAAAAAAGGTACATCGCAGGTTTGTCACTTCTCAATTGGACATACCTTTTATTTCGATTCCACTGAATGAATTTTTTTTAACATTTGAAATATGTTCTCTCCTAATGTGCTTTTAAAAAGGTAAATAAGTTGTTAATGCTTCCTTTGCGTATAAAACAATATTGTTTGTTCAATCATAAAGGTATAAACTTTTGTCTTTACCGCATAAAACCAATAGAACCCAGCATTCAAGGATATGAAATGCCAGCAGTTCTGTAATTGGGAAAAAGTGATTCATTCATCAGCTGATCAGTCCCTATTGTATCGAAAACAAACATTTACCATAGTTTTCTAGCCCATTCTCATGGCATTCCTATTCTGTTATGATTTAACATGAATCTTTTTTCTAATTCTCCAATTAACTTGCTTTTCCTGAACTTTTCTTTCTCGAAGATAGATATTATGGAAAACTTGAATGTTTCCATGTGCTGTGTCACTACTGCTGGTGAGGTAACCACTTGACTTATATTCATCTATTTTAGTTGACTGTCCAACTGGAAAAAGTAATGGCTATAAGTGAATTGGCTATAATAATCTCGGAGTTATCAAGCAGCACTTTATTAGCAATAACCTGCTCAGTCTCCAGGGCTATTTAGTTCCTGATCTGAATGCAGCTTTGGTTCAAACAGTGGTCAGGTGAAGATCACTGCCCCGATATCAAAGTAACGTTCGACCAAGTAGGGTCTCAAGGAGCCCTGGTAAATTTGAATTAGTTGGAAATTCTCCACCATTTGGAGTCATACTTGGCACATAGGAAAATAGTTGTGGTTGTTGGAGGTCAATCATTTCAGCTCTCAGACCTCTCTGCAGGAGTTCCTCAGGGTAGTGTCCTTCAGCTGCTTCATCAATGACCTTCCCTCCATTGTAAGGTCAGAAGTGGGGATGTTCACTGATGAGCACTCGGTTCAGTACTATGCACAGCTCTTTAAATACTGAGATCGACAGTGCCTGCTTGCAGCAAGACCTGGACAACTTTCAGGCTTGAAAAACAGTTGCACCACACAGGTGCCAGACACTGACCATCCCCACCATTAGATAATGAAAAATCTCTTGCTGTTCAACAACATCAGTGGCACTGATTCCACACTATCAACATCTTGGGATTACCAAAACTGGAACAGCCATACAAGAACTGTAGACAGAAGAGCCGGAGATAGGCTAGAAACTCTGCCCCAAACCTGTCCAACATTCATGAGGCACAGGTCAGGAATGTGTTGCCTCGATGAGCCACAACAAAAATAAGGTTGGCACCACCCAAAACAGTCTATTTGATGTCATCCCATCACCCATCTGTGATATTGACTTCTTTCACCTCCAGTACACAGTGGTAGCACAGTGTGCTGTCTACAAAATACATTCCAGTAACTTGTAAGGCTCTTTTGACAGCACCACCTAAAAGTTTCCCTGCAAACCCCACACCATCTGGACTTGGAAATGTATTAACATCTTTGCATAGACGGTGAGGGATGGACAACCAATGCTGACCTTACTATTGGTATGCACATTTCAGGAATGAAAAAAAAAGGCAACAGTTTATTATGTTAAGTTGGAGCCACTTGTTAAGTGAAAGCTTGTTTGCTTGTGCTTTATCTCCAAATGAAATTAATGAGTTCAGTTACACCAGACAATAGTCCTCAACTGGAGTGTTATGTTGGATTCTAGGTGCCACACAGAAGACAGTTGAGTCCCTGGAGTGGGTGCAGAGGAGATTTACCATAATGGTACCAAGGGTGAGCAACTTCAGTTAAGTGAAGACATTGCAAAAGCTATGATTCTTCAGCTTAGAGCAGAGAAGTTTGTGAGAAGGTTTAATAGAGGAATAATACCACAAAGTAACAAAATGACCTGCTGTGCATTCAGTGTATCCTTTCAAGATCTTAGTGATGTCGCTTCTTTCAATCTATCCCGGTTATTTACAGCTGAGCAAAAGAATGGAAAATTTACAAATGTCTGAAAGTAAAAGAGTGCATCTGAAAAGAGGACGAATTAACATTTTGGATGGCAGTATTGTTTGAAGTATATAAAATACTGAAAGGATTGAATAGTGTAAGTGTAGAGAAGTTTCCTCTCATGGAGGTCATCCAGTACAATCTTTAGATCAGAGGTAGACCATTTAGAAGCAAACTTCGAGCACACCTTTTCAGTGGTATTGGGAATCTGGAATTCTCTCCTGTAAAGCAGAATTTTCAGGATTGAGTTTTGTTAGTTATAGGTGTAAAGTGATCTAGATCAAAGGCATGGCACTAGATTGAGGCACACATCAACTGTGGTCATTTTTTAAAATATATTTTTTATTGAAAAAGAAAGGGAAAAAATGCTTTTGAATATTGCAACAAGTACAAACCCAAACAGTTCAAACCAATGTAAAAGAACACTAATTACATAGATAACCAATAACTAACCTTAAAAAAAGGAAATCATGTCAGTTATAATAATAATGATAACCTGAACCAGCTCAATGAAGCAAAGCATAAGGATTCTGGGTAATCCAAGATGGAGGACGGGAAAAATTTCTGGCTGTAAGAGCTGCTGTCTTTTTTGAGGTATTTTAGGTGTTGGAGGTGATTTCCTCAAATTCCAGGAGCAAAAATTACTGTTTTATCGGCTATTTCATTGTTTTGGAACTTTGGGGAAAAAAAGTCAAAACAACAGCAGTTTAAAAGGGAGAAGAGCAGACAGAGGAAGCACTTGGTGAGGACAGTGCAGGAGAGAGAGAGAGAACGAGAACGAGAACGAGAACCTGCAGTTACCGCCTTTGCCTTTTGACTTCGTGTATCACTGGACATCGGAGTGCATCTGTGAAAATTAACAAACAATGAAATTCACAACTAATCTTGGAGGAACTGTTGGATGAAGTTCACAACACAGAATCAAATAATTAAATTGTTGTTTGAAGTCTGTCCAAGAGAAAGGCTGCAGTAGTGAGTATAGTGGATTATTTCTTGCTTATCTGTTCTTGGTGATAAGTCTCTTAATAGCCATAGCTATTAATTTAACCTGGGGCGGTGTTTGTAGAGGAATAAGACGGTGTTATTTTCTGGGTCTGTAGATTGTGAAGGAGCAAAAATGGCCTTTGCAGTGATATGTACGTCTTGTCAGATGTGGGAGTTTAAAGAGAGTTTAAGGGTTACTGCGGATTATACCTGCCATAAATGCTGTTGGATGCGAACCTTATCAGATCGAGTGGATTGGTTGGAGAGACAGATAGAAGCGATGAGGAATTTGCAACAGCAACAGTATGTGATGGATGGCAGTTATAGGAAGGGGGGAAAGTCTCAGATACAGTCATATAGATGGATTAACTCCAGGAAGGGTGAGAGAGGTCGGCACCTAGGGCAGGAATCTTTTGTGGATATACCCATTTCAAACAGGTATGCTGTTTTGGAAAATGTAGGGGGTTATGGATTCTCAGGGGAACATAGCATGAACAACCAAGTTTCTGGTATGGCTCTAATACAACTAGGGATACATCGGCTTCCAAGAGATCAGTTGTGTTCGGGGATTCTGTAGTCAGAGGTACAGACAGATGTTTCTGTGGCCAGCAGAGAAAAAGTAGAATGGCGTGTTGTTTCCCTGGTGCCAGGATCAAGGATGTCTCAGGGAGGGTGCAGAATGTTCTCACAGGGGAGAGGGGCCAGCAGGAGGTCATTGTCCACATTGGAACCAACAACATTGGAAGGGAAAAGGTTGAGACTCTGAATGGAGATTACAGAGAGTTAGGCAGAAATTTAAAAAGGAGGTCCTCAAGGGTAGTAATATCTGGATTACTCCCAGTGCTACGAGCTAGTGAGGGCAGGAATAGGAGGATAGAGCAGATGAATGCATGGCTGAGGAGCTGGTGTATGGGAGAATGATTCACATTTTTGGATCATTGGAATCTCTTTTGGGGTAGAAGTGACCTGTACAAGAAGGACGGATTGCACCTAAATTGGAAGGGGACTAATATATTGGCAGGGAAATTTGCTAGAACTGCTTGGGAGGATTTAAACTAGTAAGGTGGGGGATGGGGACCCAGGGAGATAGTAAGGAAAGAGATCAATCTGACACGGGTACAGCTGAGAACAGAAGTGAGTCAAACAGTCAGGGCAGGCAGGGGCAAGGTAGGACTAATAAATTAAACTGCATTTATTTCAATGCAAGGGGCCTAACAGGGAAGGCAGATGAACTCAGGGCATGGTTAGGAACATGGGACTGGGATATCATAGCAATTACGGAAACATGGCTCAGGCATGGGCAGGACTGGCAGCTTAATGTTCCATGATACAAATGCTACAGGAAGGATAGAAAGGGAGGCAAGAGAGGAGGGGGAGTGGCATTTTTGATAAGGGATAGCATTATTCCCAGAGGATATTCCCAGAAATACATCCAAGGAAGTTATTGGGGTGGAACTGAGAAATAAGAAAGGGATGATCACCTGATTGGGATTGTATTATAGACTCCCTTTGGTCAGAGGGAAATTGAGAAACAAGCTTGTAAGGAGATCTCGGCTATCTGTAAGAATAATAGGGTGGTTATAGTAGGGAATTTTAACTTTCCAGACATCGACTGGAAATGCCATAGTGTTAAAGGTTTAGATGGAGAGGAATTTCTTAAGTGTGTACAAGACAACTTTCTGATTCAGTATGTGGATGTACTTCCTAGAGAAGGTGCAAAACATGACCTACTCTTGGGAAATAAGGCAGGGCAGATGACTGAGGTGTCAGTGGGGGAGCACTTTGGGGCCAGCGACCATAATTCTATTTGTTTTAAAATAGTGATGGAAAAGGATAGACCAGATCTAAAATTTGAAGTTCTGAATTGGAGAAAGGCCAATTTTGACAGTATTAGGCAAGAACTTTTGAAAGCTGATTGGAGGCAGATATTCGCAGGTAAAACGATGGCTGGAAAATGGGAAACCTTCAGAAATGAGATAACAAGAATCCAGAGAAAGTATATTCCTGTCAGGGTGAAAGGGAAGGCTGGTAGGTATAGGGAATGCTGGATGACTAAAGAAATTGAGGGTTTTGTTAAGAAAAAGAAAGAAGCACATGTCACGTAGAGAGAGGATTGATCGAGTGAATCCTTAGAGTATAAAGAAAGTAGGAGTATACTTAAGAGGGAAATCAAGAGGGCAAAACAGGGACATGAGATAGCTTTGGCATATAGAATTAAGGAGAATCCAAAGGGTTTTTACAAATATATTAAGGACAAAAGAGTAACTAGGGAGAGAATAGGGCCCCTCAAAGATCAGCAAGGCAGCCTTTGTGTGGATCCACAGAAAATGGGGGAGATACTAAATGAATATTTTGCATCAGTATGTACTGTGGAAAAGGATATGGAAGATATAGACTGTAGGGAAATAGATGTTAACATCTTGCAAAATGTCCAGATTAGAGAGGAGGAAGTGCTGGATGTCTTGAAACGGTTAAAAGTGGATAAATCCACAGGACCTGATTGGGTGTGCCAGAGATCTCTGTGGGAAGCTAGAGAAGTAATTGCTGGGCCTCTTGCTGAGACATTTGTATCATTGATAGTCACAGGTAAGGTGCCCGAAGACTGGAGGTTGGCAAACGTGGTTCCACTGTTTAAGAAGGGTGGTTAGGACAAGCCAGGGAACTATAGACTGGTGAGCCTGACCTCGGTGGTGGACAAGTTGTTGGAGGGAATCCTGAGGGACAGGATGTACATGTATTTGGAAAGTCAAGGACTAAATAGGGGATAATATGTTGCTGGTTAAAGCACAGGAGGTCAGGCAGCATCCAAGGAACAGGAAATTCGACGTTTCGGGTAAAAGCCCTTCATCAGGAATCCTTTTGTGCTTTGCTTTGCTTTAACCAGCTGTGCTTTAACCAGCAACACATTTTCAGCTCTGATCTCCAGCATCTGCAGACCTCATTTTTTACTACTAAATAGGGGATAGTCAACATGGCTTTGTGCGTGGGCAATCATGTCTCACAAACTTGATAGAGTTTTTTTAAAAAGTTACAAAGAAGATTGATGAGGGCAGAGCAGTAGATGTGATCTATATGGACTTCAGTAAGGCACTCGACAATGTTCCCCATGGGAGACTGTTTAGCAAGGTTAGATCTCGGAGAACTAGCCATTTGGATACAGAACTGGCTGAAAGGTAGAAGACAGAGGATGGTGGTAGAGGGTTGTTTTTCAGACTGGAGGCTTGTGACCAAGTGGAGTGCCACAAGGATCAGTGCTGGGCCCTCTACTTTTTGACATTTACATAAATGATTTGGATAAGAGCATAAGAGGTACAGTTAGTAAGTTTGCAGATGACACCAAAATTAGAGGTGTAGTGGCAACGAAGAGGGTTACCTCAGATTACAACAGGATCTTGATCAGATGGGCCAATGGGCTGAGAAGTGACAGATGGAGTTTAATTCAGATAAATGTGAGGTGCTGCATTTTGGGAAAGCAAGCAGGACTTATACACTTAATGGTAAGGTCCTAGGGAGTGTTGCTGAACAAAGAGACCTTGGAGTGCAGGTTCATAGCTCCTTGAAAGTGGAGTTGCAGGTAGATAGGATAATGAAGAAGGCGTTTGGTATGCTTTCATTTATTGGTCAGAGTATTGAGTACAGGAGGTGGGAGGTCATGTTGCGGCTGTACAGGACATTGGTGAGGCCGCTGTTGGAATATTGCATGCAGTTCTGGTCTCCTTCCTATTGGAAGGATGTTGTGAAACTTGAAAGGGTTCAGAAAAGATTTACAAGGATGTTGCCAGGGTTGGAGGATCCGAGCTACCGGGAGAGGCTGAACAGGCTGGGGCTGTTTTCCCTGGAGCGTCGGAGGCTGAGGGGTGACCTTATAGAGGTTTACAAAATTATGAGGGGCATAGATAGGATAAATAGGTAAAATCTTTTCCCTAGGATCGGGGAGTCCAGAACTAGAGGGCACAGGTTTAGGGTGAGAGGAGAAAGATATAAAAGAGACCTATGGGGCAACTTTTTCACGCAGAGGGTGGTACGTGTATGGAATGAGCTGCCAGAGGATGTGGTGGAGGCTGGTGCAATTGCAACATTTAAGAGGCACTTGGATGGGTATATGAATATGAACGGTTTGGACGGATATGGGCCGGGTGCTGGCAGGTGGGACTAGATTGGGTTGGGATATCTCGTCAGCATGGACAGGTTCGACCAAAGAGTCTGTTTCCGTGCTGTACATCTCTATGACTTATAATAGCCCTTGACCATTAAGTGCATAAATTTATACATATTCATATGTTCGTAGTTCCTCCTCTCTGGATACCAGATTTATTAAATGGAATTGCTATGACTATAAAAGGCTCTTATTAGTATGGCGGACAGATTTGTACCTCGGTAGTCCAAAAGGGCCGTCATGTCTTATAAAGATTCTCAGTTTTATGGTGCACCATACTTGTGAGGAAGTCTAAGGGGATGTTTCCATGACTAGGGCCCCACGATGGCTCAGTGATTAGCACTGCTGCCTCACAGTGCCAGGGACCCGGGTTCAATTCCAGCATCAGGTGATGGAGTTTGCACATTCTCCCTGTATCTGCATGCGTTTCCTCCAGGTGCTCCGGTTTCATCCCACAGTCCAAAGATGGGCAGGTTAGGTGAATTGGCCATGCTAAATTGCACATAGTGTTAGGAAGGAAATGAGACTTGGTGGGTTATTCTTCTGAGGGTTGGTGTGGACTTGTTGAGCTAAATAGCCTGTTTCCATTCTGTAGGGAATATAGTCTAATCCTTACGCCAGCCTGACAATCCTGGGGGTTTTCGGACACCCATCCTAACAGAATATTCTTTCTTGCTCAAAACGTGAGGAGACTGAAAAGCCTTTTTTTTGTGTGCATCTAATGGAAGTGATTTAATAAGGCCAAGAAGAAGAGATCCCGGGTCCATCTCCACCTCCGAGCCCATGTCCTTCTCTATTTCACCTACCACAGCTTTCCAGTATATCTGTAGTCTGTGGCAGGACCACAGGCAGAGAGAGCGTGCCTATGCCCACTTTACATTTAGGAGGTATTGGAGATGCTCCCGTTTTAAATTTTGAAAGGCACCAAGTAGACTCTATGAAGAATGTTCAGTTGCAGGGTTTGGGTTCTGTTGCAAATCAAGATCTTTTTTGCATTTCACAGATTGCTTCTGAAGCGCGGGAAGCTATCTCAAGGTCCACCTCCCTCTCCCATACCTTACAGAGCCATTCAGACTTATCTGAGGGACTCTCCCAATAGGCGATAAACATTGCTAATGAAAAGTGTGTTCTCAGCACTGAATGCCCTCTTCTGTCTGTCGGACCTATAAGAATCAATTAAAAGTGTGGTCTCTTTTTGTATGAAATTTCTAATTTGAAAAAAATGGAAGAGCTCTCTACTGGGCAACTCATATTTCAGAGCCCACTGGTTAAAAGACATTAAGAGAAACTCTTACGTTCCACGTGCACCACTTGAGCACATCCTTAACTACAACCTTCTATAGCACCATTTAAATTCCAGAGAGGGAGAACTTGAACTAAAGATCATTGAACTTCAGTGAAAGAAAATCCACAAAACACAAAACTACACAAATTAAAATAACTACAACCAACAAATTCACAAAGCGTACAGAAACCCTATGCACCAAAAAGCAGAAATACAAAATCGCCAAAAGCACAGATTAGACGAATTTGCCCCCCATTCAGAGGAGGCACCTACATATCCCACAATCCTACTAACCATCGCAACCACCCCCTCAACTCCTCCCAGCTAGGGTCACGCCACACACACCGGCAACCTGGTAGGAAATAGAAAGAAAAACAAGATTAGTAAGTAAGTTAGAAATAAATATGTCACCATCCATTGGTATAACTTCATTTAGACATTAAAGGTAAATACTCTATCCATTCCGAGCATAATTTAACACAACTTATTACCAACAGAAAGGAGACTCCAGTAAGTCCACTCTAAAGAAGAACAAACCCGAACAGCTCTGTCCTCTATTCCCGTTTGACCATCTGACTTAAGTTTGCGTGTCCACAAAGTTTTTCGCTTTCTCTGGCAAGTCAAATAAATGTATAGATCCACTATAACATAATCCGAAGCACCGCTGAACATCTTAAAGAGTGCTGGATCCTAAGCTCTCTCAATCTCTTCTTGACTTCCTTTTCTGGATCACCACCACTGAAAAGTCTTGAAAGAACATGTTCCTGGAGGCCACACACACACACACACACACACACACACACACCAGCACCCTCTGATCCTTCCCTTGGGCTCTGGAAACATCCATGACTCTCTATTTGTTGTTATAATGATGGGAGGCAGCAGCGCTGGAGCTAGCCCATACTGGCTTTCATGCCTAGACCCAGTGGGCTATTTCAATCTTTATTCTTCCCTTTTCAGCTTCTAAACTAAAGAATTTGGGGAACTACTTCTCAAAGAGCTCCACTGGTCACTGACCTTCCGACCCCTCTGGTACACCAACAACGTGCAGGTTCTTTTTTCTGCTTCTGTTTTTGGGATCATCCACCAGATCCAACAAACCCCAGGCCTGTGTTTCCAGAGCTTCAATCCGGCTCTTGGAGGAGTCAGTCACTGCCTCTACTCCTGCAGCCTGGCGCTCGAGTTCATCATCCTTTTTCCCAGGTCTTGCAGCATAGCAGGTACTGGAGCCAGCTTCTCTTTGACTTTTTTCTTCAATCTGCTTCCCCAGGACCTCGTAAGATTTGGCAAGCTTCTCAACCAGAGTCTCCTCAACCAGTGTCTCCTCAACCAGGGTAAGCAAGCCAGTTGTTTCAGATGGCTGGGCCGTGGTCCTGGTCCCAGGCAAGCTTCCTCCTTCCTTCTGCATTCTCCCGCAAAGTTTTCAGGTTCTTCAGCTCTTTTACTGTGTTTTTACTCAGAGTAACGTGGATGGGATGGGTCCTGGCTCTGCCCTATTGATGTTGTGGCGTGGATCCCAGCAAATGTGATCCTAACAGGATGCCGCCATCTTGTAGCCCCCCCCCCCCCCCCAACTGTGGTCTAATTTAACGGTGAAGCAGGCTCACTGGGGTCAATGGCCTGTTGGTAATTTACATGCACTGATTCTGGGGAAATACAGTGACTCAGATCTTGAGGCTCCTCTAACTAATTGCATTGCGATTTTGTTCCAATATTTTAAAGATTGCCTCCAGTGTACCTGTTTATTGAATGTACAAACCAGAAAGCAGTGGTCTGGCAGTGACTGTAACTGAGAACAATAACATCAACATCTAATATCATTAATGGTTAAAGAGGGCCATGTGGAGGAATATTCCATTGTTTTAGCACTTAAGAAAAGCTGAGGAAATCTTTGAGTACACTTTAAACCTGGCAGGCGTAACCTGAAAGGATGTTTCACTTATGCAGAATTTGCTAATACCACCACCGTCCATGTCCACTATGATACTTCAGTCATGTTTATTTGGGATGATGTTGCTGGTAGTATACGGCAGTTTCCTCTCTTATTGTTTCGCTGTACAATGGCTGTCGGTGCCTTGCCTGTTGTTTCTTTGCCCCTTTTGCTGACTCAAGATAGGATCCTGAAACAGGCTGTTACATTTACAATTCTATGAATATTATTGGCATTTGGTGTAAAACCCAAAAGCTTTCACATAAATGTCATTGGTAACTGTGCTTGTGCTCCTTGCACTCCATCTCCAATCCCCACTCCCTCACTCTGTCTCTGTCTCTCTCTATCTCTCTCTCAGTACAATTGATGCAAGACTGAAACGCTGCTACTTAATCATGACTGCACGGCAACATTTGATATACTATTTCATTTAGTGCTCTTTGTCATTGCTATTAAAACTACCCTTTGTTTCATAATCACCCTCTCAGCAACTGACCTCATTTCAGCCTTGGTTCAAAATGTCAAAAGAGCTGAATTCCAGAGGTGAGGTGAGAGTGACAGCCCTTGACATCAAGGTTGCACTTGACCGAGTATGTATCACAGAGCCCTAGCAAACCAGGAATCAGTGGGAATCAGGAGAGTAACTCGCCAGTAGTTAGTCATAAAGGAAGATGGTTGTTGTTGAGGTCATTCGTCGCCTGTCCAGAATGTCTCTGCAGGAGTTCCTCAGGGTAGTGTCCTAGGCCCAACCATCTTCGTTAATGACCTTCCACCCATCACAATGTCAGAAATGGGGATGTTCGCCAGTGATTGCACAATGTTCAGTACCATTCGCGACTCCTCCGATACTGAAGCAGTCCATGTTCAAATGCAACAAGGCATCAGTGACAATATCCAGGCTTGGACTGAAAAGAGGCAAGTAACATTTGCACCAGAAAAGTGTCATGCAATGATCATATTCAATAAAAGAGAATCTAATCATCATTCAATGACATCACCATAATTGATTTTCCCCACTATCAATATTCTGAGAGTTACTGTTTACAACAAACTACTGTGGCTGCAAAGCGAACTCTTGCAGTAAGTAACTCACCTTCTGACTCCCTAAAGCCAGGGTACTATTTATAAGGCGCAAGTCAGAAGTCTAATAGAATACTCTCCACCTATCTGGATGACTGAAGCTCCTACAACACTCAGGATGGTTGGCACCACACCCACAAGTATCTGCTTCCTCCACCACCGACATTCATAGTAGCCATATGTACTATCTGCAAGATCCACTGCAGAAATTCACCAAGGCTCGTTGGACAGCACCCTTTCGAACTCACAACCGCTTCTGTCTAGAAGGACAAGAGCAGCAGATACATGGGAACGCCACCATGTGCAAGTAGCCCTCCAAGCTACTCACATCCTGACTTGGAAATATATCACCATTCCCTTAGTTGCTGGGTAAAACTCCCTACCTGACAGCATTGTTGGTCTACCTACAGTAAATGAACTGCATGTTTTTAACAGGGCACCATACTACCACCTTCGCAAAGGCAAGTAGGGATGGGCAATGAATGCCCAGCCAGTGATGCCCACATCCACGAGTGAATTCTTAAAAAAAAAGGGAGGTGAAAGGAAGTCTCACTTCATCTGAAGCATGTTTGTGTAGAATATTTAATCTTGGCAATACCATATTGGGATGAATGGCCTGTTTTGTGCTATGTATATCTCCATATAACTGAGGGTGAACAACCGTTCGAGCAGAGTCAGGGTTAACTGGTAACTCATTATTTACAAGGTTGTGTCTAAGAACAGATGTTTGAAGTGTAGCTGGTGAGACTAAATGAGTTAATGTTCCAGGAAGAATATTTTTTGTGAAAATTTTCAAAGTCAAGCTTTGTTTTATCACTTAGTTACAAGGCAACTTTGATTTCACTTTGGCTGAGCATATTATTCACCATCTTATTCTTTCACATGTCCCTAAATGGGCTCATCACTCTGTCATTCCTTTCAACTAGATGGGTCAGTATTATTCGTGTGACTGGCTCACAAGACGCTAGTTGGTTTGGTTACTTCTGCTAGGTTTTCCACTCTCTCCAGGCTGCTCTGCAATTGGTGCCATGTTGATCTTGACAACAGTGGTAGCACAGTACCAGACACAAACTTAATCTTATTTAAGAAGGCCTGGGGCTGAATACCCTCACAATGTCTTGTTGTTGGTCACTTGTAGAAATTGGTGACAGAACAGCACAGTATACATCCTCCACATCTCTCTCTGTTTTCTTTACCCAACCTGTGCTAAAGTTAGAACTTGAATTCTTTTAGTTGGTTGTTTCCTGAACCCTGTTTGATAGTAGTGAGTCCAAGACCTTCATATGTAAAGAGGGAGAGGAAAAACACCATGCATCAGTCAATTTGCAGGATTATATTCTCTATTACCCTCTCAGTGTGGCATCATGAGCAGTAGCATCGAGGAGCTGTATAGCCAGGACTGTCATTGACCTCTGAGGGGCAGTCATTATAGCTGTGTCAGGTTGGAAACTGGGCAGGTCAACAAAATGAATTCTATAAAGTGTACTAATTACAGCATTCTTATTTAAGTTTTTTTTAAGGAAAACATTGAATGCAAGAATCCACTAATTTCATAACGAGAATTATCTACATTTTTGTAACAACAAGCCTGCAACTCTGATTGTGAGCTGTTAGGCAGTTATTTTACATTATCTTCAGTCTATCTGGTTGTAAACTAGTGTCCTTACATGAAGCATTTATGCTGTCTTGGATGGTATCTGGAATGTTTAGTGTCCAGTTTGTTTTAAACCACCTTTGCTCACAGCTATACTCAAAGTTATCTGATACTAAAAACATTCAGTAGTTCACTTTGAAACTGGCCATTTTAGTTCTTTGTACGGTACTTGCTGGATAGTGCTTTTAATTGGAATAGTCAAGTTTAATGAAAACATGTTAAAAGCACTTTTATTGATGAACACACACTCATTCACACTGGATGATCTATATAAACATGGCAAGTTACCATGGGATTTCAAACAGTAAGAATGCTATTTGTATTCATTAAATGAGGGCCCTGCCACTCTGTTGGTGCAGGGAGACATTCGGTTACCCGTGGGTCAGTAAACCTGTTTGTACAATGCACTCTGCAGTCAAATTGGTGACACTGCACTCAACACAGATATACCCACATGAATTGTATGATTGGTAAACCAAGTCTGTTCTTTGTATGTTGCTTTTGTATATAATTTCCCAGGTCACAATTTTTTTAGTAGTTATAGTAATGTTTGTAGACTGCTAGACTTGCTAGACATGTTGCAACAAAATGATGAACTCTGTATATTTATTTGTTTCGAGATGCTACTTATAATTGTTAACATAAATCTACAATCTGATTGAAAGTGTACTCAAATGAACATTTGATTTATGTCTAATTTCAGTGCACAGAGAACAAGTGCACATAAATGCCTGAATGCGGTACTTATTTTGTTTAATGGGATCTTTTCAATCTTAATATTTTGATTAATGCACTGTGTATAATTAATTTTTACGAACTGTTGGGCTAAGTAACGTGCTGTGTATTCGATCGCATTCAAGGGTCTGCCTTTGTGTGAATGTGAATGCACTTGAAACTTTGTTTAATAAATACCTGGATCCAAACTGTGCTCTACCTTCGTTGTTTATTTCACAGTTGTGTAGTTTATACCAACCAACGTGATTTCCTTTTAACAATATTTAACAGATATGAAGATAACTAATGCCGCATTGTACAAATGTTGGTTGTTGAGGATCCTATGACTAATAGTAATTGTGTCCACTCTTCTTCCATGGGAGTCAGCTTCGGTAAACCCCAGCTTCACAGCATCATCTTGATGACTGAGGACTAACTCATTAGTCAGTGCACTTCACTGCTCATGGGCACCTTACATTGCAATTCTTCTACCACGTTGCTCTGTACATGAGGTACACATGCACCTCTTCTTGCATGTACATGAGATGTATTTATTAGCGCATTTTTCTTCATACTCTCTTTTATGCATACTTGCAGGCATGCAGCATCTCTGGCTGCTGAATCTGTCCTCACAAGTCTGGTGGGGATGGGCATGGTCAGTTCTGTGCTTTTTAACAGGAAATGTCAATGGGGCTGTTTAGGGCACAGTCCAAACTTTATATTGATGGATGGGAACTGTAGACTAGGATGGGCTGTATTATGTTCTGACACAGAAGCGATTAAATGAGAGCCCTGCCTCTCTGCTGGTGCAGGGAGACATTTGGTTGCCTGTGGATCGGTAAAACCTATTCATACAATGCACTCTGCAGTCAAATTGGTGACACTGCACTCAACACCGAATATACCCACATGAGTTGTATGATTGGTCAATTCCAAATATAAGGGTAGAGTCTGATGCATTATAGGAGGGCACAAGGAACAGTGGTAGTGGGATTGTTTCTTCCTCAACCAGCTGTCGAGCCATGGCAGTGAAGTGCTGACCACATAGTGCTCCTGAAACTATATATAAAATAGACACAGTGACTTGATTATCTCTGAACTGTTAGAGGGTGCAGGAGAAAGCCTTGCTAGTCCATCTTCTGAGGGATCTGTAGCTTCAGAAATTGAATCTGTTTAAGACTGATGGTAGCAAGAGAGCAATATGGAAGCGTCATGATGCTCACTCCATCATGCATCTCCAGAGAGGAATCTTGGTCCACTCCTGCCAACTCAAGGAGGATCTCCTCACTTGGCTGGAAGAGCTAAATGTCAGCCATATTGCCACCCATTTTTGACTTTGCCCAGGTGTTAGACACCTCCTCCCCCTTTATGTTGAGATAAAACATAGGTTGACAGAGATGAAAGTAGATGGAAGAACGGTAAGTAGTTTAGCAGGAGCAGGAGTTTTGAGGTGTCTACACTGATGGGACTGGAAGCAAAGAGGACACAAATGGTGGGGAGGGTGAGATGTGAGAGAAAATAACATGATCTAAATATGAGAAATCTCAGTCCTGTATTTTTCAGGCCAGTGGTCAATGTTGTGAACACATTGGATGCTGCTGTTTGAAAAGTTCCAGTATATAGATATAATTTGTATTTTATTGCAACCTTTTCCATGACAACAGAAGAAATCTGATTTGATGTGAGCTTGTATCTGTGACGTGTGTGCTGTCTTATCTGATCAGTCAATAAATTATCAGTAATTTGTCATCGGCTAAATGTTAAGTTTATCTATCAGCACAGACCTCAGCTAGTGATCTGAAAAATACAATGCCAATAAATGTCCAAAGTCAATATTTGCAAATTATTTTCTTTTTAAAGCTGAGAAAAATATCAACACCACGAGGATAATGGAACACAAGTGGTTTTAAACCAAACATTTATTCTGCCAAGCCAGATAGTTTTATTTCAGGGAATTGAAACAGTTCAGCATTCCAACCTTGGATAGAGCCGATAAAATTATTAATGGGTGGAATCTGCCCAACTCCTGAAGGGAATAGACCATTTGTAAAAATCAGGTGTAGTGTCCAGTGAACACATTGAGAACAAGAGGTTTCGTTGTAGGGATTATTGCTCGTTATCCCTCTAATTACTATCTATGCTCACCTCAGTAAGTTGCATTTTGCCATTTCTCCACCATCAGTTAGAAATTAGATGCTGAGAATTTGGAGTGACTACCTGGCAACTCCAGCTTATTGTTTTACTCCTGCACTCACGCACGCCTGTTTCTTACCCGAAAAACAAATGAAGCTTCTGTTTTTGTTTTCTGTACACATTTGAAGATTTTACTGCACGTAATAGTCCCACATTGATCAACAAGAAGCTGCTGGGCTACACTGGGAATTGAAGAAATATAAGGTGCAATGTAGCGAAGGACAGGTAAGCTGTGTGGTTTAGTGCTTAAACAGCAAGTAGGTGTCAGTTGCCCTACCTGTGGACCCTGAGTAGTATTGGTTTGTGGATACTGTCCCACTATGTGCAGTGCATTCTGGACTGCCAACACTCAAACGGGACATAGCTAGGCTTCAAACACAGCATGAGCACCACGGATCTGGCTGTACTGTGATGGCACTGTAGTTTTAAGTACATTTCGTTCTGGATTTTTTTTATGAAGAGAAATTGAGACAGAGCTGCCGAGCAGTCTGCTTCAAGCCAATAAAGAAAATGAGTAGTTTATTATTTTGTGTTTGTCAGAGTTACATTCAAGCCATTTATTTTGTTTATATTTTAACTACAGTGTATGAATACCAGGCTTTCTGCCTGGTAGCTTGACCAATTGAATTGCATCTGGAACACAATGCCTGGTACTTGCCTTTAAAATAGGAAACTTTTAGGGTCTAGGCTCTGACTTTGACATTTTTTGGGGGGGATTTGGTCTGATCCTTAACGGTACCCTAATAGTGGTGAGAGCTTCTGCCTGTGAGGAGTGTGAGAATCGATCAGCATCGCACTAGTAAAAACATAAATAGCAGGAATGGAACATTTAGTCCTTTGATCCCACTCTACCATTCAATGGGACCAAGACTGATCTACAGCACTATTTTCCTGCACTGTCCAAATATCCTTTGCTGTTTTTCATAGGTGGAGAATTATCAATCTCAGTCTTCAACATATTCAATTATTGAACCTCCACAGATCTTAGGGGCAGAAAACTTCAATGATTCACTATCATCGGTGTGAAGAAATTCCTCAAAACTAATTAGCCTGCCTCTCATTGTGTTCTTAGTTTTAGAATCTGTTGCCAGTGGAAAACATCCTTCCTGCATCCACCCGGTTGATCTCCTTAAGAATTTTGTGTGCTTGAATAAGATTGCTTCTCATTCTCTTAAATTCCAGAGGTATTGGCCCAGTCTATTTAATCTTTCCTAGTAGGACAATTTCCTCAATTCCAGGAATTAGTTTAAAATCACACAACACCAAGTCATAGCCCAACAGGTTTATTTGGAAACACTAGCTCCTTTCTGATGAAAGAGCAGCGCTCTGAAAGCTCGAGCTTTTAAATAAACCTATTGGACTATAACCTGGTGTCATGTGATTTTTAACTTTGTCCATCTCAGTCCCACATCAGCTCCTCCACATCAGGAATTAGTCTGGCCACCTTTCTGATAATCCTTTTGTGGCAAATAGATGTTTCCATATGTACAGATGTCAAAACTGCATGTAATACCCAAGGTCTCATCAAGGTGCTATACATTTATAGTAAGAAAGAAATATTTACTCATACTCAAATCCTCTTATACAAAAGCAAACTTTCTGCTTACTTTCTCAATTGCTAGCATATTAATTTTGTGATGCTTGAGAAAAGGCACTAGATTCCCTTTGAAGTTCAATATTCCTCAGTTGCTGATCATTTAAGAAACATTGTTTTTCCAACCAAAGCAAAGAAACTCACATTGCTCAGCATTAAATCCCATCTACCAGGTCATTTGCCCATTCAGTTATCCTCACTGAATCCCCTCCAAGCTTATCTGTATCCTCACAAAGCATTTCCACTGAATTTTACCATCTATAAACTTGGACATTTACGCTCCATTCTGAAATATTCCCTTTAATTTTCTTTATTAATGACTTATGTGAGTCATTATCAGAGTCTTGTTGAAAATCTAAATAAACCATATCCACCATCTTTCCCCTCGACACCACCCCTACTATCAGCTCAAACGTCAAATTTTCTTGTACAAGAAACAGTTCTACCTGCCTGTTGTGTGTGTGGTGACAATTCAACCAGTGAAACAAAGCACTAGATGACAGTGTAATCAGAGAGAAAAGCCCCCTCAGTTAGAGTTCCAGCAGCCTGGCAATATGGAGCTGAGACAAAAAGTGGAAAGAGGGAAAGGGCACTTAATTTTTTTTCCTCCGCTGTGTTGAAATATAATGCAATGCAATAGTGATAAGTTATTGTAAAAATTACAGAAAATTTCAGTATTTTGTTTGCCATTAAAAGTAGGAATGGGTAGCTGACTGAATTAACTTAAAATCATCAGCAGTGTCAGTTGGCTGCACTACATGCTCGGATGATGCATACTGGAACTGCAGCCTACGAACATGAAGTAATGTCTGGGCCTAGTTTTATGTAGTAAGAACCTGTATCAAAAACAATCCAATTTTTAGATTCATTTTATTTCAATATACAACATAATTTTGTATTGCATGAAAAACTGGTATGGTTTGAAATAACAATACAGTACACAAAAACATTAACAGCTTACAGATAAAAGTAACAAAACACTAAGGTGCAGAAATAATTGAGTAACATTTACAAGCTTGGTTTATACAAGATGTTTATTATTCCCACTTAATTTAGTTAAAAATGAAAACCAGTAAGGTTACAGTCCAGAATTTGGCTATTCTTAGGTGAAAACAGATACTCTATTTACATCACAGTGAAGCTGTAGTTAGAAAACATCTTGGTTGACTTGCAAGTGTAATCAGCATAGTTTAACAAAGAGTCTTATATACATGATGTTTGAAGCAGCAAGAAAGAAATTAGATTTGCCAAATAGGAAATTCAATTCCACTCCTAAATATCAATTAAATCAGGATTGGGAATACAAGGAATGAACTGAACTCAGGCAGAGTTAGTAATATTTCAGCTTAAATTCACACATTCTTTCATTCGTGCCTGTTTCCTCACAGAGTTTGTTTATTCATGACTTGAATGATCTCCAACACCCCCCCTCCCCCCAACTTTAATTAATGATGCTGACATAGATACAGTAAAGCCCCGAATGTCATGGTAAGATAAAGAAGTGACAGTCTACACAACAGCTTGGACAGCAAGGTCACCTCACTGAAGGGCAGAAATGTTGATGATGCTTACCCTGTGTTTGCAGTTTTCAGTGGGTAGCAATAAAGTACAGTATTCCCACTGCCTGATACATATGTGGAAAAAATAATAATGTCCGAAAAACCATATCCCATGACTTCTGAAAGATTCCTCCTGGTCTCTTTAGCTCAATCTAAAACTCAGATGTAAACATAAGAGTTGTATAACCACTCAAAATGCAAGCATGGTTCTTAGAAAAATTACAAGGAAGAGAAGTGAATTCTGCATTAATTTGCATTTGGCTTTGCAAAATAAACAATCTTATACCATACTTCCATGCTTTTGGAAGGGCAAAACGTATGCCATTCATTAGTTATTTCCCCTAAACCCATCTCACTTTTTCGAGTCAAGGCATTTGGCCACTAAGCAATCACCTACAACATTATTGATTCAATTGAGACTTGACCTCAGGATAGCTATTCTAACAGGGATTTGGGGTGTGAGTTGGAAATGTAAGATTCCAGCTGAAAACAATTTATAAGAAGTACATTAGCTTTTCTTTCTGAGGCCAGTTTTCATACTGCAGACTGATCAATGGAAAACTTCTTTTTAACTTGCTTTTGCTATCCCAGGCCATGAAGGCAACTATGATAGGTTCAGCAATGTACAGTGACCGAAATCCACCTGTGACCCAACTATAGAATTACTACACTTAAGCAAAAGGAAAGTTTGTAGCATAGAACCTGCATCATCAGTTTCAGGTCATGTAAATAAATACCTGCTGTAAATTCATTCAACATTTTTTTTCCCTATTTAGGATGATTATTGTTACACATTATATATTTTATAAGATGTATTGACCTAAAACTTTACATGTTTGCACTCCAAACACAAAAAAGATTTGCCAACAAGAACATGAAAGGAATTGCACAATGGAGATTAACAGTTCATCAATTTGCTTGAATTTCATGTGTTTCACATGGGACCAGGAGTGCATATTCATGAAATGAATCTTTCAAAATAGACTCAAACTCTGTGAGAACCAAGATCACAAAGAGAAGTGTGTAGCTTCGTCAGTCATCTTACATTTGCATACGGAAACACAAGAAAGCACTCTACAACAAATTAAAACAATTCACAAAAACTAAACAAGGGAACATAACTACAGAAGAGAGAATTTACCACTTTGCAATGCAGAAATAAAATCTCCGAGAATTCACCATTTTCTTTTCAAAATTATGATCCGTTAAAAGTCACAGTGGATGATGTCATTCACTGGCAGATATGTATCTTCATTAACAAGGACAAATAAATACCCAATGATGCATCACGAGCAGTGATCTTTCTGCTTCATGGACAGTGAGCATACTGCTTAACTTAAGTGATTATGCCTGAAATTTGAAGAAAAATTGTACAAGGAAGTTTGAAAGTAGACTAACAAATAAATATGTTTGTGGGCAAATAAATTTATGGACGAACATAGCCTTGCATATTCAATGAAGGAAGCAACAATGCAATGTGTCATCTGTAAAGTCCACACGGTTCAACTACTCAATGATTGGTTGAATGCCCCCAAAAATGGCATGAAGAATATAAATGTGAGGTGCAAATAGTATTGTAAAGTAGCAGCATAGGACATAATGGACAGGAAGACAAAAAGCTTTGAATTTATATGCAAAATATACCAGTGACAGAAAATGTAAGAGTGTAACAAACTTCTCAGAGGATTGTGAATGTGTGGAATTCTTCATCTCAGAGGGTTGTCAAAACTTGGTCATGAAGTATATTTGAGGCTGAGAAAGGCACATTATTTTAATCAATAAAGGAGTCAAGTGTTATGGGGAAAAAGGCAGGAAAGGGGAGTTGAAGACTATCCAATCAGCATGATGTCATTGTATGGTGATGCTTACTTAATTGACCAGCCAATTCTGCCCCTAGGTCTGACATTTGTATTGCATATGCAATCGGCAGGAAAGGAAAACTAACAAATGAAAGAATTTTTAAAATATTAGGATAGAATGTCATTAAAGCCTCCTTTTGGTGTCATACCGAAAGCATTCAATTAAAATGTAATAAGTTCGAGTCTCAGTGTAATAATTGCTGTGAGCTGCTGCCTCTACCATGTCACCTCATTTTGTTTCTGTGCTATAGTTGGGCTGACTGCCTCACCAACCATGCCCTTTGAATACAGTCAGGTTTCTACAGTGTCTTCCAGTGGTCCCTTTAAGGACTGTTGGTTGGACCACTGCAGATTCAGAAAAACGACTCAGCTTGTATATAAAAAAAGAACTGCAGATTAGCAAAAGCAGAAATAGGTGGAGATACCCACTTGTGGAGAGAAAGCAAGTTAACATTTTGAGTCTAATGATGCTTCTTCAGTCCTGACTCTGTTTTCTCTCCACAGATGCTGTCAGACCTGCTGAGTTTCTCCAGCTACTTCTGGTTTTGCTGTAGCTTGTATGGTTTGACTGGTTTTAAATAATTTATCAATATACAAAATTGAAACAATGTCTCTGCAGACAGCCAACTAAAGAAATATCCTGAAAAATTTCAAAAGAATTACAGAAGTATTACAGCACAGAAAGTGGCCATTTGGCCTATCCTATCTGCACTAGCTTGCTAAGTTTAACATGATGGTAGACAGGCAGGAGGTTACAAGAACAGAGCAAGCCAGGCAGGTGGAGAAGCAGACGTTTCAGGTGTAACCCTTCTTCAGGACTGGGGGTGGGTGTGGTGTTGGTGGGGGGGAGCTGCAGATAAAGGGGGTGGAGGTGGCAGGGTGGTGAAGTGGGGATAGGTGAAGACCGGTAGAGGGTACAACCTGGTGGGTCAATGGGACAAATGAGTCTGGTTGGTGGCATGGAGGAGTGGAAGGGAGGGGGAGGGGAAAGAGAGGTTATTTGAAATTGGAGAACTCAGCGTCGAGTCCTCTGGGCTGTTGGCTGTCCAGGCGGAAGATGAGGCATTGTTCCTCCAAAACAAAGTTTAACATTATGACTTAGTACCATTCTCCTGCCTTTTGAATGCTATTGCATACTGCTTCTATTCCAAAGAATTTAACAGGAGTGGAGTCCATGGGACGTGGAGCCCACTGAATGAAATCTCAAAGCCAAATATGGTTCAGATTTTCAATGATGCAGTTACCTTTTCAACCTTTTTAAGAAGTTGAGAACTGCCTTACTGAATCCATGTTGACCTGTTTGCTCCCTGATGTTACAATGTTAGCATTAACATTAATTTTTTAAAAAAAGGAAAATAGCTCCAGCTTAAGTAGGAATATTTCCAGGTTCCCCATACACTTTACCCTACTTCTAGGGAGTAAGTATTGGTGATGGCACATTTTTTCACGATTAGCCTGTGGCATTTCTAATAATGTGGAACATTCAAAACATTAAAAGTTTACTTGATCATTTGTTTTATACAGAAGGTCTAAATTTTATTGTAATGCATCACAGCCTGAGTATTTGTATAGGATTCCTACTAACAGGCGTAGTCCCTGATCCAACACTTATAGTTAACTGACTCATTAGTGTAAAAATGATTCCTATTAAAAATGTTTTTCTTTCTAGAAGAGATTAAAAACACTATATATTCTACACTATATTTATTCTCCACAAATACAGATATTGACTGCTTGTGGTATTGGCACGAAAGACCATATCTGAAATTTGTGTTGCATTTCTGTATAACTTTTCTCACATTAACTTCTGGCACTGGCACCAAAGTATTGTTTGGTGTGATGCATTCTTTTTAAATATCGGAAGAAAACATTAATCCTCAGCAATATTATTTGGCAATTAGCAATTTAGTGGTGAAATGATTAACGCTAAAACATTCTGAAAGAATATGCTCTTTTGATTCACTTTTAACGTCTGGTCAGGAACTATACAATTGGCCCCTTCCATCAGTCAATAAAAATGTAACTGCAATTCAAAATAAAGTTTGTTCACAAGTTTTCATACCAAACCAGGAAACTGTAGTTAAATTCTTCAGAGTTACAATAATATAAATATGTAAAAACACATGACAGGGAAATGAATTGAAGGATATGTTATTAAGGTTGGATAAAGAAGGTTTGTAGATCATATGCACCAGTATGGACTTGTTGGGTTGAAAAATCTGATATTAGGGTGCCATTATAGAAAATGAAAACTATGAAATGACACAAATAACAGACAATGTAAGGCACAGTGATTGGATGGAATTTTTTTGACAAAATAGACATTAATTTTGCGGAAGATTTACTAAGATAGTTGTAGTATTTTCCCAAGTTTTCTATTTTATTTGCCAGATTCTAGTAACACTACATGATACATATATTCTAATGTATTTTTAATCAATATACTAGTAACAAGGACAAGTGATTTAATGGAATATAACAACTAGGAATAAGCTTCATAAATTTCTAAGTCATGTAAATTTTCTGACAGAGTACTGTGGCTTTGTGGAAAATCCTTTTGAGCTAGTGAAAATATCCATTACTGCATAGATATGCACAGCACAAAATCATTAATAAGAAACAACAATATGAAAATGCTCTAGAACAAAAGCAAAATGCTGCAAACCTGAAATAAAAACGGCAAATGCTGGAAACATTCAGTAGATTATTGATGTGAAATGTCAACTTGGTTTCTCTCTCCACAGCCTGACTTCTGAATATTTCCTGCATTTTCCATTGTTAATTTGATTATGTTGAGAGTTGAATAATATTGAAACATATTGCTGATAAAAGTTTTGCAAACAAAAACAGTACGGCCAAGGAGGCCCCATGCCCACTTTTTACCTTTGAGATTAATCATCAGAGCTGTTCAGAAACCAAACCCTATCCAAAAATTATTATTAGTAGTTCACAATGTTTTTTGTTGTTTCTCATGTTTTATATTCAGTCCTTCATCATTGAAATAGAGGGAATCTGGACAAGTAATTTTTAAATATGGACTTGGTTCAAATAAAATTATACATAATTACATTTTCCTCAAAGTACAAAAGCACATCCACTATCTTACATCAAAAATTTTTTAAAAACCAATATCATTTATCATTATAAAAGTTGCCCGTGTATCAAAACCCTCTTCATTGTAGGTGAAATGAAGTTACCATTTTAGAAAATCTGCAGAATGATACAATCCACGCTAAATAACAAGTACAACATCTTGAATCTATGACTGAAAAAATGTTTTTAAGAACTAAAATCAATCTTACGTGGAAAGTTCAAGAGTGATTTCATTTTCAATCAATGGGTCTAATTTGGACTCTCAGTGAATGGGTTTTGAGTCCAATAAAAATCACCAAATCCACTGTGTTATAGCAAATTGTACATTGTTCCTGGAAAACACTTGAGCATCTCATCTAAAAAGGGTGAAGAATAATTAGAATAGGTGACAATTTTCAAAACTGAGTGGACACTGCAGAACTTACTGAGGCTATTGATATTTTATGTGGCTTCATCCTTTAAGGGAGCACCATATACAATACAGTTTTGTTTTTAAAGTCATAAATTAAAAAGAAAATTTAAAATGCCTCTGTTGTAATAAATATATTTTTTTTCTATTTGTTTTAGAGATACTCAAATTGTTCCTTGTGCAGACTTCTTTTTAAATTGAGACATTTATCTATTAAAATAACTTAGCATTATTGAACAACTGTCCAATGCTGTAACACAATTAGACAATCCCCAGCGAAGGGTGAAGTGGAATAAAGTTTAAACATTTTCAACTTTGACCCAAGACATAAAGCTACACTTCAACATGGAACAACTGCTGTCTTTTCATAGTTTAGGAGAGGACCATGCAGACTGTGTATTTCTTTGAACTGAAGGACTCAGTAACAGTGCTTCTGATCTTGTACATATTGTTTAAGGAAATAAATAGTATAAAAGGGAACACTTTTTTTTCTTGTTTTATGTTCCAGTCTTCAGTTCCCATTCCTGTAAAACAAAATGAAAAGTGGGAACAACTATCAAAAAATATCTATTCTGAACATACATAGGCAATTCAACACTTTGAACCTGTTCCACCATTCAATAAGATCATGACTGATATGATTTTAAACTCAACTCTATATTCCTGCATGTCTCAACCATCTTTTATCCCCTTGGTTATCCAAGATTATCTACCTTGGCATTAAAAAATTTGAAGCTTCTGCATCCATGGCATTTTGGGGAAGGGAATCCCAAAGACTCATGACCCTCAGAGAAAAGATGTTTCCTCATTTCTGTTTTAAATGGGCAATAAACTTATTTTAAAATCATGACCTCTAATTCTTGATTCTGCCTCAAGAGACAGCTACACAGTCAAGTTTCCTCAGGATCTTATATGTTTCAAGTAAGTCAGCTCCAACTCTTCTAAACAGATGGAGCCTGTCTAGCCTTTCCTAATAAGGCAATTTGCTCATTTCGGACATTAATCTAGTAAACATTCTCTGAACTGTTTCCATGCAATAACATCTTTCCTTCCGTCTGTATGGTAACCAGTACTTTACATGGCACTCCGGATGTGGTCTCATCAATGCCCTGTATAACTGAAATATAACCTCCCTACTCTTGCATTTCCTTCTCAACACAATAAAACATAACATTCTCTTAGCATTCCTGATTGCTTGCTGTATCTGCATACTAACCTTCTGTAAGTCATACACTAAAACACCCAGATCTCTTGACATCAGAGTTCTGCAGTCTCACTATTTAAATAATGAAGATCTTTCTTTTTTAACTGGCCTCTTGTTTCCTACTTTCTACCCACCTTTTATTTCTCAATAATTGAGACATTTATTTCTGAACTATTTTACAAAATAAAGGCACTTTCCATAAATCTAGAACAGATCCCTGTAATGTTTCTAAATTTCCTGTACGTATTTTTTGTATTGATTTTATTTAAATTAAATTAACACTGTAAGAATGTTATGATTTGGAGATGCTAGTGTTGGACTGGGGTGTACAAAGTTAAAAATCACACAACACCAGGTTATAGTCCAACAGGTTTAATTGGAAGCACACTAGCTTTCGGAGTGACGCTCCTTCATCTGGTGATAGTGGAGAGCTCGATCGTAACAGAATTTATAGCAAATTTGCAGTGTGATGTAACTGAAATTATACATTGAAAAATTGATTGTTAAGCTTTTTATCTGTTAGAATACAGTGATAGTTTCACTTCTTTCATGTGTAAATCACAAAACCCTTTTTTTTTAAAGTTGCATTGTCGGGTTAGCTGTTAACAATGGTGACAATAGCTAGACAATATGTTGAAGGTGTTAGCCCCCTGTGTTCTCTATCTATGACCTGATGTTTAGATTGTTATCTCACTTTTTAGATTAGAATCAGAGTTTTACATAAATTCATGCAGTTTTTGAGCTCAGAGTTCGACATGAATGTATGCAGTTTTTGAGCAAAGTGCAGTGTAACTCTGCAAGTACAAATTCACCCCACAAAAAATGTGTGCATGTGGGCCTTTATGTGTGTGTGTGTGTGTGTGTGTGTGTGTGTGTGTCTGTCTGTCTGTCTGGGGTGGGGGTTGAGAGTGTGTGCGTGCGTGTGTAGTGGGTGCAGAGTGTCTTAAGTCTGTGAGGGGGTGCATGTGTGAGCGTGGGAGTGTGTGTGTCTATAAGGGTGTGTTTGCGCGTCTGTGTGTACCTGTGCATGTGAGTGTGTGTGTGTAGGGATATCTGTGTGTGTGTGTAGGGGTGTGTGTGTAGGTGTGTGTGTGTATAGGTGTGTGTGTGTGTGTAGGGGTGTGTGTGTGTAGGGGTGTGTGTGTGTGTGTAGGGGTGTGTGTGTGTGTGTAGGTGTGTGTGTGTGTGTGTGTAGGTGTGTGTGTGTGTGGGTGTGTGTGTGTAGGTGTGTGTGTGTGTGTGTGTGTGTAGTGCAATGGTGATCACCTGTAATGTGACACGAACCCAAGGTCCCGGTTGAGGCCCTCCCTATGGGTACCGAACTTAGCTATCAGCCTCTGTTCGGCCACTTTCCTCTGCTGCCTGTCCCGAAGTCCATCTTGGAGGATGGTCACCCGAAGGACACTCAGCCTCGGACCTTCGGGAACCATCCTCCAAGGTGGACTTCGGGATAGGCAGCAGAGGAAAGTGGCCGAACAGAGGCTGATAGCTAAGTTCGGTACCCATAGGGAGGGCCTCAACCGGGAGCTTAGGTTCGTGTCACATTACAGGTGATCACCATTACACTACATACACACACAGATATTCCTACACACACATACACACACTCACATACACACAGACACAGGTACACACAGACGCGCACACACACACCCACACACACCCTTATAGACACATACACTCACACATGCACCCCCTCACAGACTTAAGACACACAAACACACACACGCCCACAGACCCACATGCACACATATATTTTGTGGGGTGAATTTGTACTTGCAGAGTTACACTGCACTTTGCTCAAAAACTGCATACATTCATGTAGAACTCTGAGCTCAAAAACTGCATGAATTTATGTAAAACTCCATTATCTTACCTTTTAGATTAGAATCAATCTAAACATCAGGTCATAGACAGAGAATACAGGGGGCTAACACCTTCAACATATTGTCTAGCTACCACCATTGTTAACAGCTAACCCGACAATGCAACTTTAAAAAAAAGGGTTTTGTGGTTTACACACGAAAAAAGTGAAATTATCACGGTATTCTAACAGATAAAAGGCTTAACAGACAATCAATTTTTCAATGTATAATTTCAGTTACATCACACTGCAAATTTTTGCTATAAATTCTGTGTTACGATTGAGCCCTCCACAATCACCTGATGAAGGAGCGTCGCTCCGAAAGCTAGTGTGCTTCCAATTAAACCTGTTGGACTATAACCTGGTGTTGTGTGATTTTTAACTTTGTAAGAATGTTACTTGGTCAATTAGTTTAAATCTTAAATATTAGCTACAATCAATGTTCTCACTCAGAGTCATAGAGATATACAGCATGGAAACAGACCCTTCAGTTCAATGTGTCCATGCTGGTCAGATATCCCACCTAAATCTGGTCCCATTTGCCAGCATTTGGCCTCTAAACCATATCCCTCTAAACCCTCCCTATTCATACACCCATAGAAATGTTGTAATTGAATGAGCGTTCACCACTTTCTCTGGCAGCTCATTCCACACACACACCACCCTCTGCATGAAGAGGTTGCTCCTTAGGTCCCTTTTAAATCTTTCCCCTGTCACCCTCAACCTATGCCCTCTAGTTCTGGACTTCACCCACTGCAGGGAAAGGACCTTGTCTACTTACCCAGTCCATGCTTTTCATGATTTTATAAACCTTTCTAAGGTCACCCCTCAGCTCAAGAGAGTTATCTCAAGAGAAAACAGCCCCAATCTACTTAGCCTCTCCATATAGCTCAATCCCTTCAATCCTGGCAATATCCTCTTATGCGAGGTTTTGGATTTTCCAGTTCAAAGTCATCATAAAACAACATTTTGGATTTTGAGTACATGATTAATTTGAGATCTGACACTCGTAGCATGCTTGAAAAACAGATGACTACAGAGATCTGGATCTCAAAAGGTCTATATCACCGTTTGACTTCCTTCTCTACATCCATTCTGGTAACTGACAATAAATGTTATGATGAGTCAATAACACCACTGCTGCATCTTGAGACCAGGAATGATAGAAGGTGAACTAGATGGACTTTGATCTTTTTTCATCTTGTCATCTCCATGTTTCCATAACTAACACCTGTTAGGAATGAAATACCTGGTCTTACTAAGAAAGATAACCCATTTACACCTGAAGGTGTATAGAGTCATAGAGATGTACAGCATGGAAACAGGCCCTTCAGTCCAACCCATCCATGCCAACCAGATATCTCAACCCAATCTAGTCCCAGCTGCCAGCACTTGGCCCATATCCCTCCAAACCCTTCCTATTCATATACCCATCTTAAGTGTTGCAATTGTACCAGATTCACGGAGAACAAACATTTACTGTGGCAAAGAGAAACCAAATAGCCCATTCTTGGCCTGGAGTAGGAATGGTGTCTTACAGATATAGAAGCTAATGAATGAACTAAAGACAAGAAACAGTAAGAAAAAAACTAGCTTCCCGAATTATGTGACACTACTGACGTACAAGCCATCCACTCATAGCATGACTTCCCTACCAGAGCCCCATTTGAATCACCATCCATTTTCCTACCACCACCTCCACCTCCCTCCTTCCCTCCCTCCACCCAGGCCTGTCTAACCTGCACTGGCAAGGCTGCCCCATTTGCCTTCCAGTCCAGTCTTCTCTTTGGAACTGCAGTCAAAGCAGGACCCACTTCACATGGTAGCACTGCTGGGACTGGTGAGTTGCTGGTCATCTGATCAGCTGAAAACTCTGGGATTTAGGACATTACCTCACAAAAGCCACAACCTGCAGCATCTATATAATCCAGCCATGGCTTCCCATGACGCCACAGGTAGGCTTGACCTGAACTTTTCTTTTGGGGGTCAGGTTCACTGCCTCCATGTAGCCCAACCTGCCAGTGAGAAACTATTAACAGCCAAAAACAAAATTGGTTTGAGTGAAAAATAGCTGGTCTTTGGAATCCATCAATTTGCACCTGGTGAGGCTACATTACAGTTGTCGAACAGAAGGGAAGTCAAATTGGACTTGCTCATACAAAGGCAAGAGACTCATGGAATGTTTTTCTGAGGAAAAGAAGTTTTATATAAGAGGGTGACTTTGTTATTAAGATAGCAACTTGAAGGTCATGATTTCAAATGCCAGCACAGCAAGCTGAGCACCCAACACCAGTAATTTATCACTTTTAGCAAATAACCGAAAAACTGTGAAGTAGGAATACAGGATCTGGAGGAGATCACTCCGTACCTCTAATCCGTTAGTTCCCTGTCATTCGATGTGATCCTAAGTGATCTGTTAATGAGACTCATCCACCTGCCCTGGCTTCATACCACATCCTTTGGCTAGCAAAAATGCATTTATTTAGGATTTATGCTTACAAATTCATGGCTTTTTGTGAATGGACATTTTACACTTTTACCATCCTGTAAAATATAATTGATTCACTAATAACTCTTGGGTAAAGTATTCCTGCTATTAGGATGGAAGTATATTAACGCTGTTTAAAGCAGCCACTCAACTCTTCAAACAGCTCTGGTCCCTCCTGTATTAAGGGTGTATGGGTCCAGCATTGCATCTTTCAGTCATCACAAGACCCACAGTTGCAGAGTAGAATAAAGACATCATTGGTCTGAAGGGGCTGACTTAGAAGAAGAATGCACTCAACAATGGGAATGATGGGCATTAAATCTGAGAAACAAATTTGTTACTATGGGGGAATCTCCTGTTGTAATTTTGGTGCAATTATGGTGAAATTGCATCCTAGGCTAGACAACCCATTCTCAAATTCCAGGCTCTTGTGTTCTCATTATGATGCTGTCTATCCTCCATAAGAGGTGTGTTACTACAATACTCATTAGGTCACATGCACTGAGCTCTTCTTTTTTATGATTCGCAAGTGATATGTTCTCCTGGAACTATCACCAGTAGGATAACAAAAAGAAAAAGGCAGCCCAAACTATACTTTTTATTTATTAAATGTTTCCTAACCACTTAAGCAGCTGCTTGTATTTTAGATATTAGCGCAAATGACTTTCAGTGAAATAATATAATGAGCAATATTGTACTGATTTTTCTGTACCTTAGCCTTCCTGCGTACGTGGCCTCGACTTGGGGAGGAAACCATGGAAGGGGGTCTTCTTCCGAGAGCAGCTGCATTCACAGGCAATGACAGTGGCTCAGTGTCACTTGTATCACAGCTGGAAGTGGGAGAATTGTCTAGGGTACGATGCATGAACACAGGGGACTGCAAAGAACGATCAATAATGCAATAAATACTTCAAATCTAGAAATTTCCCCGACCACGGGATGTTTATGTTTCCATTTTTGCTCTGCTAAACACAAGTCCTAGGAAAATTTTGTATTGCTATTAGGTGCACAAACACTTGGGGCCCTTTGATGTTATATTTAATATAGCAAAAGAAAGCATTGCTCAGAAGCTGGTGGCATTAAGTGGTATGATCTACTGTTTCATTATTTTCTTCAATAATTAATTTCTGTGCAATCCATACCTTTGCCTAATGGAGAAAGGTGACTAGCTGAGACCGGTGGCCAATATTGTATATATATCGGTTTACCAGAATGTAGAACAGGAGTACACCATTCAGCCCTTCGACCCTGCTGTTTGAAGAAGTTCTTCCTCATGCTTGTCCTAAATGGCATGGCCCTTAACCTAAGGCTGTTCTCTCTGGTTCTAGACTCCACAGCCAGGGGAAACTGCTGCAAATCCTTTCTGCATCTAACCTGTCTGTCCCTTTAAGGGAACAACAAAAGCTCCTCTCACACTTCCAATTTCTGGAAAGTACAAGCCATGAAGTGGCATGGTGCTGCATCAGAACTGAAAGGCACGGTTTAGTTTCTTTACATTTTTTTAAAGTTCTTTCTTAGATTTCCTATTGGAACATCAAGCACCGTCATCATCTCACAGAAGAAACGTTTGTGCTGTCAACAATGTCATGTCACAGACAAACTGAAAATGGCCACTCATACGAAGAAGAGTTCATGAGAAATATTGAAACCATTCGGTCTGCTGGTAAACTGTGCTGCCAATCAGCACCAAGTAATTTCATGTGACTGTCAGCTGGAATTTACATAAACCCTGGTCAATGGGATCCACATACCAAATTGATTATTGCAATGATATTTGTTTTAATACTCTACTTTATGACCCAACATTAGTGTTTATTATGTACTGTTACTGAGCAGAAGGTGGTCACCACTATTGAGACAAGCTCCACAAATGCCAATTCATGATACAGCTAAATGAAATGAGTCTAAACATAAAATTTGGGATGGAAGGGTAGAAAATGGATCTTGCACTGTTCGTTTTAGGGAAGAAGAATGGAGGGAATTCCTGGGACATTACCTTATGCCTAAAAGACACCTGAGGTTAGATTTGATCGCCCAGGTACGAGCAAGTGTTCATTATTTTGAAACACTTTACTGAAAGGCTTCCCAGGCTCCGGACCTGAACTGCTTCAGTTTTCCTGCCCAGGACATGCTCAGCAAGTGGCTGCCAACAAAAAGATATTTTAAAGTTTTTAAAAAAACAAATGCCTGTGCGGCCAAGAGGTGCCCGAGTGCTCCTTTCGATTTTTGAAAGTCGTGAGCACCCTCTTTTGCCCGTCACCTGCCCCCACCAGAACGTGCCTGAGAGTCACTGTCAGTATCAGATTACCCAAACTGAATGGACTGAAATGGTGGAATTCTCTATTCCTGAGATGCTGCCTGGCCTGCTGTGCTTTGACCAGCAACACATTTGCAGGACTGAAATGGTGAGCTACTTCCGGAAAGGTGAGCGGTTCCGATAGCTCAAACGTTTACAATGAGACCCAAGAACCAATTCTGGGTGAGTCTCGGGCCTCCCTGTTAAGGCAGTGACCATGTCTGCTCTGTCAGTTATGCACCCAAAAATGAACCATTCAAAACCTACCATGGTAAATGAAAATCTCACACACTATGATTGGGACATCTGTGAATCGGCTACCAGACTTTATATCCATTTTTAAAAGAAGATGTATTTTAACCAAGCTGTTTATGAACATACAGATAATGGATAGGAAAAGACCCCATTGTCCATCTGGTCCGTTCTATACAATTTCCCATATATTGTACTTGTACTTACCTGTGGGCTTGAGGTTCTTGAAGACTTTGGTTCTATTGTCAGGCCCAGTGTGGGGCCTCCAGCAAGAGCTTTCTTCAAGCTTTCATTCACCTCTGTCAGCTCCAATTCCAGGTTCACACGTTCAGTCTCTTTGGCCTTGCATTCCTCCTCTAATTTCTTTAGCTTGGTCTCTAGAGCAGCCTGAGACTTCTTACCTATTTTAAATTTAAAAATAAAAATTACTAGACACTGGAATATAAAATTAGTTACGGTGTACAGTGAATCTTTGAACCAAACTTCCCTCTTCCCACTGGGTAGGATTGAATAAAATTACTGCTGCAGTCTCCCTGGAAGGTTCTGAACAGTAGTATGTCTAATGTTAGAAAATTTTATGTTTAGACTCATTTCATTTAGCATGTTACAGGATAGAGTAAAATGAAACAAGTGTACGTTCTGATGTGGGAGACGATAAATAGATAGCAGTAATGTTTCTGTTTGATTACAGGAGATGTTAATATTTCTGAAACGTATAGGATGGATTCCATTGAAATACTTCAATAGTGTTTTCTTCAGCCAGAAGTGAAAGAATTCACAACAGACATGTCCAGACAGGGTTTGCCCCTAACCAATAGAAAACAAGCATTACAATACACTCAATTGGTAATAAAAATGAATTTGGAAAGAGCATTAGGATTGCCCAGGAGGGAAACCTTGTTGAAACCTTAGTTCTAGAGCACAAGAAAGGAAGGATGCTCAAGGCAGCTGAATGGATCACCATCTCCGCGTGAATGGATCATCATGTCTGGGTGAATGGATCAACATCTCCGCGTGAATGGATCACCACGTCTGGGTGAATGGATCACCATCTCTGCGTGAATGGATCACCATCTCTGCGTGAATGGATCACCACGTCTGGGTGAATGGATCACCATCTCCGCGTGAATGGATCACTATGTCTGGGTGAATGGGTGAATGGATCACCGTGTCTGCATGAATGGATCACCATCTCCGCGTGAATGGATCACCACGTCTGGGTGAATGGATCACCATCTGTGCGTGAATGGATCACCATCTCTGCGTGAATGGATCACCACGTCTGGGTGAATGGATCACCACGTCTGGGTGAATGGATCACCATCTCCGCGTGAATGGATCACTATGTCTGGGTGAATGGGTGAATGGATCACCGTGTCTGCATGAATGGATCACCATTTCCGCGTGAATGGATCACCATGTCTGGGTGAATGGATCACCATGTCTGCGTGAATGGACAATGGGATTCAAATCAAAATTGTGCGATTTCCAACTGTTGTAACATTTTAACTCTAGCAGCAGGGCATTTGCCCTCATGTTGGTTGGCACTACTGCTGTGCTAGCATGATATCTAGATGCACCAATCCAAAACTGAGCTTCTATGACCTGTTGTGAGCTAAGGTCTGGCACAATGGATTACTATCCTAGGGTGCTGTTCAATGTGGAATGTAGAATAGTATACCAGGGATATTATTTATAATATTTTAGTGAACAATTATTAACCTCGTAACCAAACACAGGCAATCCCCCCATTCCAGACCAAAGGTAACAGGTTATTGATAAAAAAAAGAGGTTGGAAAAATCAATGCATCAAGGAAAGCTCTGTAACTCTAACATATCCAGTTGAGAATGACATTGGACAATCAACTAACTGACAAAAGGGGAATCTCCAATTTAATCATATTGTAACGAGACAGATAAGACTGACCTTTTGGCTACCCAAGGTGCCAAGTTGACAATTCCGTTCAATTTCAGATCCCTGTTGTTACAGTCTCCATAAGGTATTGAATTGGTGTAATTTCACACTTTAAGACTTTTGTTCCATAAACCTAAAATCTACACTGGCTAATTATGATTTAGTAGGCAACTACTACTCAGACTATGAATGTCTGAATGTGACCGATAAGCATAGGTCACACATATACACGCTACAGTGTTCTTGCTATCGGATTACACTGAGGTAGGTTTTCCCAGAGACATGACAATCATTAAAGATTTTTAAAAGTATACAGAATTTCACAATATTCCTGCGGTTTAGACCAAGGTTGGTTTTAAGCATGGATCAGGTTTCTATACTTAAGGGTTGCTATTTATTAGACAGACTCTAGCTACAGGCGGTTCTGTCCTTGTTGCTTTGGAAGGGGTGGGATTCAAGGGCGGTGGTACATGAAGTGGAGGAGATGGGCTGGAGAGCATCATGAACCACGTGGGAAGGGAAGTTACGATCGTGGAAGGAGGTGACCATCTGGGACTTTCTGAGGTGGAATTGGTCATCCTGGCAACAGATGTGGCAAAGGAAGAGGAATAGGTAATAAGCAATGGCATTTTTACAGGAGGTAGGGTGGAAGGAGGTGTAGCCTAGGTAGCTGTGGGAGTAGTATATGTCTGTGGTTAGTCAGTCACCGGAGACGGGCAGCCTCCAACCTCATTGTCCATGAACCCCAATTCAACTTCCTTCCCAAGATCAATAAACCTGACTGCCTTGGTTGACCCATTGTCTCAGCCTGCATCTATCCCACCGAACCCATCTCTTCTTACCTCGATACCTCCTGTCCTCCTTAGTCCAGGAACTCCCCACCTACATTTGTGACACCACCCACGCTCTTTACTTCCTCCAAAATTTTCATTTCCCCAGCCCCCAATGCCTCATGTTCATCATGGACATCCAGTCCCTGTATGCATCGATCTGTCACGACAAAGGTCTCCAAGCCCTCTGTTTCTTCATCTCATGCTATCCCAACCAGTACCGTTTCACTGACACCCTCATGTGCCCAGCTGAACCGGTCCTCACTCTTAGCAACTTCTCCCTCCAATCCTCCCATTTCCTCCAAAACAAAGGGGTAGTCATGGACACCCGCACGGGACCCAGCTATGCCGGCCTGTTTGTTGGATGTGTGGAACAATCCATCTTCCGCAGTTACACCAGCACCACCGCCCCCAGCTGTTTCTCAGCAACATCGATGGCTGAATTGGCGCCACCTCATGCTCCAATGAGGTTCATCAACTTTACCAACACCTTCCACCCTGACCTCAAATTCACCTGGATCATCTCTGAAACCTCCCTTCCCTTTCTGCACCTCTCTATCCTATTCTCTGGTGACCAACTAACCACCACTGCAAGCCCACTGACTCCCACAGCTACCTAGGCCACACCCCCTCCCACCCTAACTCCTGTAAAAATGCCATCCCTTATTCCCAAATCCTCCACCTTCGCTGCATCTTGTGTCAGGATGACTAATTCCACCTCAAAATGTCCCAGATGGCCTCCTTCTTCCATGATCGCAAATTCTCTTCCCACATGGTTGATTATGCACTTTAGCGCATCTGCTCCACTTCACGCACCACCGCCTTGAACCCCATCCTTCCCAATGCAACAAGGACAGAAACTCTCTTGGTCCTCACCTCCACCCAACTAATGTCCACATACAACGTATCATTCTCCACAACCCCTGCCGCCTCTAAAAGGATCCCACTACCAGAGACATATTTCCCTCTCCACTCCGGTCAGTGTTCCAAAAAGACCATTCCCTCCTTGACTCCCTCATCAGGTCCATGCCCCTTACCATCCCACACCCGGCACCTTCCCCTGCCACCGCTAGAGATGTAAAACCTGCGCCCACACCACTCCCCTCACCTCCGTCCAAGGCCCCAAAGGATCCTTCCACATCTAACAGAAATTTGCCTGAACCTCTACCAATGTCATCTACTGCATCCATTGCACTTGATGTGGTCTCCTCTACATCGGGGAGACAGGACGGATTCCTGCAGATCGTTTCAGAGAACATCTCCGGGGCACCCACACACACCAACCCCACTGCCCCCTGGCAAAACATGTCAACTCCCCCTCCCACTCCATCAAGGACATGCAGGTCCTGGGCCTCCTCCACTGCCAAACCATTACCACCTGACGCCTGGAGGAGGGACCTTGTGAACCTCCTTGGTTCCGCCTTGGGACCCTGCAACCGTACAGGATAAATGTGGATTTCAACAGCTTCCTCATTTTCCCTCCTCCACATTATCCCAGTCCCAAGCCTCCAACTCGGCACCACCCTCCAGACTTGTCCATCACTCCCTCCTCTGACCTATCACCTTCATCCACCAATTGCTTTTTGAGCCACCTTCCCCAAACCTCACCTCCTCCCATTTATCTCTCAGCCTCATTGCTGAAGGGCTTAAGCCCGAAACATCGTTCTCCTGCTCCTCAGATGCTGCCTGACCTGCTGTGCTTTTGCAGCACCACATTCTCGACTCTGATCTCCAGCATCTGCAGTCCTCACTTTCTCCTGAAAGTATTGGGTGACTGGTTCACACCTTTAACAAACCAGATAAAAACCTTTACAAATCCCAGCTTACAGCAACTGAGATGAGAAACTAAATTGGCTGTCTTCATGCCTGAGACATTTTTTTTAAACTGCAAAGCAGAAACAGCTCTTTCTCCTCCAGAGATCTGAGTTTCTGCCACATATTTACACCCCTAAATTGTTCAGCTACCTGGGAGCCAAACAGATCATTGTTAGCAGGTAGCAGGCCTTTTTAAATCAAAGACTGGTCACTAGTCCACAGCTGAATCAGCTACTTGTTGCTGGCTAAATCTCCATTCATATATAGCCCCAAGGCTGCAGCTCCTCTGTAACTAGCCTTCAACTACTGTTTGAACAAGTAGCTCTATAAACAACAAATACAATGAGCATCAGGTAACTTGCATTTTAGAAGTGCCTCAATTCCTGTTAGGCCAAAGGGCCTGTTTCCACACTGTCGGGATTCTATGATTCTTCAGCAATCCTTGGTTTGTAAATCAGTTTTATTCCCATCTCAGTCTAAAATCTAATAAAAACAACAAAACTGCCTTTACAATAGGAAACTGTCCACAGTTCACTTTTTCTCTGCCTTTGCCTTTTTTCTCTGCTAGTTGTAGCAACTGTCTCCATACAAAGTCTAGACAGAAAGTCTGCAATAACAAGAACATTTGCTCTTGCCTTTATTGTTAAACCAAGCACATATATCTTAATAACATATGACCTGGGCCCTCTTGTTCCCATCGTAACCAAGCCACAGAGACTGGTTGTTGGGCAGGATGTATTGCAGATTGTGTGACTCTCTTTGTTACTCAATTTCACCTGAAGTTAAAAGAGTCTGATAAATAATTTTACAAAAGCTTGTAATGTTAACACTATATACAGATAATTCAGGTCTGTTCACATGACATTGAGAGTGAATGGGTGCATAGTTTCAATAAAGAATGTGGAACCTGAGAACATCACAGCTAATGTGTTGAGAATGTGTGCACTAGAGACAGCACCTCCTCTAGCCAAGCTGTCTCAATGCAGCTATAATTCTAGCATTGATCTAACATGATGTACAGTTTGGGTTCCACCAGGGCCACTCAGCTCCTGACCACATTACAATCTTGGTTAAAACATGGGCAAAGCAGCAAGGTCAGAGGGACAGCCCTTGCCATCAATTCTGCATTTGGCTGTGTGTGCCATCAAGAAGCCCTGGTAAAACTAGAATCGGTGGCAATCCAAGGGTAAACTCTCTGTTGATTGGAGTCACACCTAGCTGACGGAAAGTTGGCTGAGGTTGTTGAAGGTCAGTCATCTCAGCTCCAGGATATCTCTACAGGAGTTCCTCAAGGTAGTGTTCTAGGTCTAACTATCTTCGGATGCTTCATCAATGACCATCCCTCCATCATAAACTGGGATAATCACTAATGATTGCACAATGTTCAATGCATCATTCATGACTCCTCAGATATGGAAGCAATCCATGTTCAAATGCAACATGATCGGGAAAATATCCAGGCCTGGTTGAAATGTGGCAAGTAACATTTGCACCTCACAAATGCCAGGCAATGACTAACTCCAAAAAGACCAGCTAACCACCGCCCCTTTAATTCCATGGTGTTAACATCATGAAAATCCTCCACTATTAATCCTGGGGATTTCCATTGACCAGAACCTCAACTGGACTCACAACATAAACGCAGTGGCTATAAGAGGAGATCAAAAGGTCAAGAGTACTGCAGCGAGTAATGCACTTCCTGACTCCCGAAAGCATGTACACCATCTGCAAGGTACAAGTCTGAAGTGTGATGGAATACTCCCAACTTATCTGGAAAAGCACAGTTCCACCAACAATCAAGAAACTTGATACCATCCAGGAAAAAGCAGCCTGCCTGATTGGCGCCATATCCACAAGTATCCAATCCCTCCACCGCAGTAGCAGAAACAGAAATTGCTGGAAAAGCTCGGCAGGTCTGGTAGCATCTATAGGGAGAAATCAGAGTTAACGTTTCAGGTCGAGTGACCCTTCCTCAGAACAACAGGGCCAGTCAGCTCCAGTTCTAAGGAAGGCTCACTCAATCTGAAATGTTACATCTGATTTCTCTCCACAGATGCTGTTAGACCTGAGTTTTTCCAGCAATTTCTGTTTTTGTTTCTGATTTACAGCGTCCGCACTTCTTTCGGTTTTTACTCAGATGCAGCAGTGTGGACTATCGCCAAGATGCACTTCAGAAATTCACCAAAGATCCATAGACAACATCTTCCAAACCCATGACTACTTCCATCTAAAAATGACAAAGGCAGCAGATACATCGCCATGCGCAAGTTCCCCTCCAAGCTACTCCCCATCCTGACTAGAAATATATTGCTAGTCCTTCATTGTTGCTGCATCAGAATCCTGGACTTCCCTTCCTGTCTGTATTGTGAGTCTACCAACAGTACATGGACTACAGTTAAAGAAGGCAGTGTGATCGTGGAAACTTCAGCACTTTTAATAACTGTTCATGAATTGAAAGCAGTGATAACTCTGGAATAAGGGACAAGGACAAACTACTAGACAGCAATTGAAAGCAATTAGCCATGTCTGGGAAAAGGAGGAGTTGAAGCTACATGAACAAAATTTGCTTTAGGGGCAACAGCAAAGGGATGGTTTTTAATAGTCTACCTCAATGTTTAAAATGATACAATACCAGATTATAGTCCAATAGATTTAATTGGAAGCACACTAGCTTTCGGAGCGATGGTCCTTCATCAGGTGGTTGAAGGAGTGGCGTTCTGACAGCTAATGCTTCCAAATAAACCTGTTGGACTATAACCTGGTGTTGTGTGATTTTTAACTTTGTACATCCCAGTCCAACACCGGCATCTCCAAAACATAACCTCAATATTTGGCATCAATGTCTCCAAATGCCCCCAGATTGGGGCAACTGAAAGCTACAACCTACACCCAATTCAGTCTGCACCTCGCCCTTGTTTCCCAATTTGGCAACCAGTCAGCTTTCTTGCCTGTTAGAGAGGCAGGTGATTGGGAAGGTGATGAATGGACTCTCTTAAGTGACCATTAATTAACTGAAGGCTTTAACTGCTGTTGAGTTGAGAAAGTTGTGTATGTACCATCTCACTGAGCATCAATTCATACAAATGGAGAGAAGGGCTGGGTTTCTCTTAAGGGCAAACTCACTCAATTGTTTTCTGTTCTAATCACCTTCCTCACGATGTCCAGAGTGGGGAAAATTCCATCCATGGATCTAACTGAAGGATAGTTCAGTCACCAAGTGTAAGTTCCTGACTCAAGTGTATAAGTTAAAACTTTTGTCCTCAAATTGCCAATATGTCACTGAACATTTCTGGCAAAGAGTTAAGACTGGCCATGGGTGAGGTCCCAGAGAGTAGCCAATGTTGCCCCATTATTCAAGAAGAATTCAAGAGGTCGATGAGCTTCATGTTGGCGGTAGAAAACCTATTGGAAAAGATTCTTAGGGACAAGATCAATACGTTTTTAGTAGCAAATAGACTTATTAGCGGTAGACAGCATGGTTTTGTGCAGGGGAGTTCGTGCCTCACTAACTTGATTGAGCATTTTGAGGAGGTGATGATCATTAATGAGGGAAAAGCAGTTGATATTGTCTACATGGACTTCCGTAAAGCCTTTGACAATGTCCCTCATGGCAGACTGGTATAAATGTAGAGTCACACAGTATCAGCGTGAGCTGGCAAGATGGATTCAGAACTAGCTTAGTCATAGGAGACAAAGGGTAGCAGTGGAAGGATGCTCTTCAGAATGGAGGGCTAAGGCTCAGTGCTGGCACCTCTGTTGTTCGTGGTCGACAAATGATTTGGAGGAAAATGTAGCTGGTCTAATTAGTAAGTCTACAGACAATACAAAGATTCATGGCATTATGGATAGTGAGGAGGATTGTCAGAGGACACAGAAGGATATAAATCAGTTGGATGCATGGGCAGAAAAATAGCAAATGGAGTTTAGTCTGGACAAATGTGAGGTGATACATGTTGGAAGGTCAAAAGTACAGGTGAAAATTATATAGTGAATGGAAGAACCCTCAGGGGTATTATAATGCAAGTGATCTGGGTGTGTAAGTCCACAGATCACTGAAGGTGGTTACGCAGACAGATAAAGTTGTAAAAAGGTCTATGGTATGCTTGCCTTCATTAAAGGGGCATTCAGTATAAGCTATGCTGCAGTTTTATAGAACATTAGTTTCAGCCACATTTGGATTATTTTGTGCAGTTCTGGTCACTACACTACCAGAAGGATGTGAATGCTTTAGAGAGAGAGTGCAGAAAAGGTTTACCAGAATGTTGCCTGGTATAGGGGACTTTAGCTATGAAGAAAGGTTGAATAGACTGTTTTTTTCAAATGAACAAAGGAAGTTGAAGGGCAACCTGACATTAGTTTATAAGATTGTGAATGGTATGGATAGAGGGAAAGTGAAGCTTTTTCCCAGGGTGGAGGGGTCAATTACTAGGGGACACAGGCGGGGGGAGGGGGACTTTAAAGAGATGAGAGGGGCAAGTTTTTCACACAAAGAGTGCCGAGTGTCTGGAACATGCTGCCAGAGAAGATGGTGGAAGCAGACACAATAATAGCATTCAAGAAGCACCTGGACAAATAAAGGAATAGAAGGGGATAGAGGGATATGGATCTTGTAAGGGAAGACAGTTTTACTATGGGAAGGTGAAATGTGTTGGCACAGGCTTGGAGGACTGAAGGACCTGTTCCTGTGCTGTATTGTTCTTTGTTCTTTGATTGGATATTTTTTTCATGTGTCACTGCAGATTAGATATAGATTTTTTTTAAATAAAGCATTGGTGATCAAACAACTGTTGTTCATGAATGTGTTGGAACTGCTCTTGGAATTCAAGAGAGCATTAAGACCATATGGGAATAAAAACAACTGATGATTAACAGGCAGGAGAAAGTGAGGACTGTAGATGCTGGAGATCAGAGCTTAAAAATGTGTTGCTGGAAAAGCGCAGCAGGTCAGGCAGCATCAAAGGAACAGGAGAATCAATGTTTCGGGCATAAGCCCTTGGACTTATGCCCAAAACAATGATTAACATGCAGCGAAAGAGGACTTGGATTAGATGGAAATCCACCTGCTCAAGAACCATATGAGAAATTGGGAGGTTTCCAAGGTGGCACTGAGAACGGTGTCATATTAGTGTACCTTCAACTCTCTCTCATTCCTCCATTAAAATCATGATAAAAGTCTGCTGAGGTGGATGTTTCAGGTAAAGTGACGGAAACACTTATTGTATCAAACATCACTTGCTTAATGCATATAGGAACTTGAAGCTGACTGAGTTTACTGATTTTCTCATAGCAATTGGGAAAGAGCAAACAACAAAGCAACTCTCAAACTTACTGACCTTAATTGCAACAGAAAACACACTGCCAGTTGTAATAGTTATCGCCAGATCTTGAGGCAACAAATGATAAAAATCAAGCAATTCCTCAGGGATTTGCATGTTCTTGTCAGCACATAATATCTTTTGGGACAGTAAAAAAATCACACGCTATTTACTCTCTGTCTCCAATTTCAGCTTTTTGTTCTCTCACGCTTCTAACTCACCTCTTGCTAGCGTGGAGTTCTCATAAGGGCATATATGAAAGTATGGTGCCTGATTTCCTTTGTAGGTTCAATAGATTCTCTCACCACTAGAAGCATTTTGTCATTTAATTGTTACCTAATAAATGCAAAACATTTCCAAATACGTTTGACTATCTTATCAGAGATCAGCTGAGGATTCCTTTCACCACTAATGAAAATGGACACCTACCACATTCTATGTTCATAATTTGTGGATGCAAGCAGCAATGGTCAGGAGCAATGCAGACGAAGCCAGAAACTGTGATATTGGTTGTCACTATGCCATTTGAGCTCGATTACTTTGGATTAATAAAGCTGTTTCTTACTTCCAATCAAAGCTTGAACAACCTAATTTGCCGTTTAGCCAAAAATTGGATTGCTCAAGAAGAGAGTGAGAAGATCCCTCACCCTGAATCATCAGTTCATCACACTATACAAATTATATTTTTTCACATGAATTGGTAAGCTTAGTAGAAGTAAAAGCAGTGAAAGCAAATGGTTGATTCTGCAGTCAAATTCATTTGGGATGAGTATAAGGTTCAGCATGGACTTCACTTGTCTGCTGTCACTGGATTTGTTAAACATTATCTTGCAGGGTCAACAATCAATTAACCTCACTTCACAGTTTTGTAACTTAAGCACTGCAGCATCTCATTGAATAGAAGAGATTTAAAATCCCTACCTGTACATGTTTCAATAGCTGTTTTCAGCTCCCTTCTATCTTTTCTCAGTTGTGCCAACCGGGTGCGTAGGATTTCTTTCTGCTTTTTCATCTCTTCTTCCTTTGTCTGTAATCTTTTTGCATCAGCTTCCACACGGTTCTTACCATATTTGTATTGATCAGCATCTGTAAATTAACCACAAAAGATTGTATCGTCATTTTAAAGATGTGAACTAAGTACTGGTACCAGAAACATTCCAACTCCAATAACTTATGAGCATTCTGGGTACAAATAACTCATTGATCAAAGCCACTATTAAATAAAGCTATTATGAAATCCTCCAAAACACTGATACGTGTTATATTTACCTTGTATGATGTTCCATTTTAAAAAAAATCTCAAAAGAGATACTTTAAGATTAGAACATGCAATAGTGCCAGTTTGATAGGTCAAAACAGCATCTAGACAATGACTTAAGCAGTTTGTGATTTCTAACATTTTGCCTAACTACTCCATATGGTGAGTAGGAGGATGAACAAAATCTGGAAATTTGTTAGAAGCAATGTGCAAAATCATGTGTTATTCAGTTTTGACTGTACTTTTAAAAATGTTGTGCATAAACAGTCATTTTGGCCCAGAGTTTGCTGAAAAAAAAGCGCTTGAATTCATGGCACACACCATTTCCAATTACGAAAAATACCCAGTAATTATTGATAAAAAAGTACATTGAAAGTCATGAATTTTGGGAAAACTCTGGATATCTTGCACTACGCCACAACTAGCATTAGAAAAATTGAAGATCACAGTCAATCTCCCTGCAAATACGAATTAAACTTACAGCAGATTAGAAGCGCAACCGTTTCATGACACAACAACTGTTCTGTTCAGATTCCTCTAGGACGTTGGCTACAGACCTTAGTACAGCTTTGATATAAACAGGAATGCAGCTGAATTCCAGAGGTGAGGAGAGACTGATTGCGCTTGACATCATGGTAATATTATTTAGAGTGTGACATCAATGATCCCAGTAAGACTGAAGCTAATGGAATTGGACGGGGGGGGGGGGGGGGGGCGGGGTGGAATCTAAGAGAAATAGTATAATAATCTGAAATACATTAGTGTCCTAGACCCAACCATCTTCAGCTGCTTCAGGATGACCATCAGAAATTCAGGAGTGAGAATGTTCGTGGATGATTGTACAGCACTTGGAACCATTTGTAGCTCCTCAAATACTGATGCAGTATGTGCCCATATGCAGCAACACTCAGTTTTGGGCTAATAAGGGACTAGAAAGATGTGCAAAAGTGTTGGGTAAACAATACAGAATCTACCGGCTTTCTCCTGACAATGAATGGCATTTCTAATCACTGAATCCACTACACCAACATTCTGGGCATCACCTATGGTCAAGAACTGAACTGGACCAAACATAACATTTTGTTCATCCTGTTTAGACATGCTGAAAGACACCTCCTGGGCAACTGAGATTTGGACCTAGACTTACGAGCCCAGAGGTAGGGAATTGAACCATACTAAAAAAAAATGTTTTTAGTATGTTCAAACACACCTCCAGGCCAGATGGGATTTTAAATCAGACTTTCTGGCCCAGAGATATGGACATCATTATTCCACCACAACAGCCATAACCAGCACAAAAGAATATTTTTAATCAAATTGTTTGGACATTTATGACATTCCACCTTAGCCCAGGTAAGGGTTGAACCTGGACCACCTCAGATAATCACAGAGTTAGGAGGTATTTTTAAAACAACCTGTTCATGGATGTTGTGTGTGATGATGCTACTCCTTTAACAAGGTTATGCTGTCCTTGATATTTTTCCTCTAACCCCCCCCCCCCCCCCGCCCCGAAAAGTTTAGGTTTGAAGGCCTTTAGGGGCAATTTGATGACAGCTAACAGATACTGCCTCAGGCAAAAAGCTCTCAAGTTAAAAAAAACACTTGCAAATGAAAGGAGAGTGGCCAGTTCTCCCAGCTCAGCTTTTCTCTGGCTTGGTTTGGTTTGGTTTGGTTTGGTTTTCAGCAGTCTGGCTGTACACTGAAAGCAATCAGTCTGTTTTGAGCCTGTTGGTGAAAGAAACAACAAAAGAAGGTGTTCCATACTGAATCTCACTGCCATCTCTCTTCCTCCTGCAAGACCCTGGGTTTTATTTTACCTTTTCTACCAAGGGAAATTTAGAGGGATTATTGCAAATATTTGGAACAGCATCATTAAATTGGGATAATCTGCTGGGTTTTTGGATAGGTTAAGTTATTTTGTATTCTGTTCTCTTTTGTTTGTGTTTCATTCGGTAATCTTGTAAATAAATTCAGTTTTATTTTGAACTAAGTGGTTTGACCAGCTGCATCTCTCCTGGGATATCCGTTGTACACCTGCTTAAAACATCTAGCAAAGTTAGGGTCTGGGCTACTTTCTTGAAATGTTTTGAGGGATCTGACCTGATCTATAACATATGATACATCTCGGGAGCAGCTGAGGATTGAATACAGCTCTCCCAATCCACTGTGTGTTAGGGGGCAATTCTAGTAATAGGATGAATAACACTTTAGAGTTAAGGTAATAAGGCAAACAGGTGCTGTGAACTAATTGAGTAATTGTGTTTAAAAATATAGCACTTGGCTAAAATACTTCATACAATCCTTACACATTATCATAGAATGCCTACAGCGTGGAAACTGGTTATTTGGCCCAACAAGTCCACACCAACCCTCTGAAGACGAACCCACCCAGATCCATTCCCCTATCCTATTACTCTACAATTCTCCGGACTAATGCACCTAACCCTAAACATCTGTGAACACTATGGGCAATTTAGCATGGCCATTTCACTTAACCTTCATCTTTGGACTGTTGGAAGAAACCAGAGCACCCAGAGGAAACCCATTCAGACACAAGGAGAATGTCTGCGTGGAGTTTGCACAGTCGCCTGAGGGTGGAATCAAACCTTGGTCCCTGGCGCTGTGAGGCAGCAGTGCTAATCACTGAGCCACTTGGAAGAATGATAGCCTGAAAATCTAAAGGTCCGTCGTCTAATCCTGGGCTAGACTCTTGTGCAGTGGTAATGTCACTATTTCTGAACTAGGAGGCCTAGATTGTGGTTAATCCATCCTGTGGCGCAATATCCAAAATGACTGTCGATAAAGCTCTGTAATTTGAAAGCATAATTTCCTCAGCTTTAAGCTCTAGCTCTCTCAGCCAGCATTTTTACATTTAGATTTAATTGTCACATTTCATTTGCATTTTCATTTTTTTTAACCTCTGCACCACCTTTAGTGATTCTTTTTGTAAATAAATACTCAATCTTCAATTCTCCACTGTTCCCAACATCTCAATTAAGAAAATATTTTGATTGGACTTCCTTGCATCCAAGATACAGAACTGGAGGCCTGTGACCAGTACAGTGCCACTAGGATTGGTGCTGGGTCCGCTACTTTTTGTCATTTATATAAATGATTTAGATGTGAGCATGAGAGGTACAGTTAGTAAGTTTGCAGATGACACCAAAATTGGAGGTGTTGTGGACAGCGAAGAGGGTTACCTCCGATTACAGCAGGATCTGGACCAGATGGGCCAATGGGTCGAGAAGTGGCAGACGGAGTTTAATTCGGATAAATGTGAGGTGCTGCATTTTGGGAAAGCAAATCTTAGCAGGACTTACATTCTTAATGGTAAGGTCCTGGGGAGTGTTGCTGAGCAAAGGGACTGTGGAGTGCAGGTTCATAGCTCCTTGAAAGTGGAGTCGCAGGTAGATTAGATAGTGAAGAAGGTGCTTGGTATGCTTTCCTTTATTGGTCAGAGTATTGAGTACAGGAATTGGGAGGTCATGTTGCGGCTGTACAGGACATTGGTTAGGCCACTGTTGGGATATTGCATGCAATTCTGGTCTCCTTCCTATCGGAAAGATGTTGTGAAACTTGAAAGGGTTCAGAAAAGATTTACAAGGATGTTGCCAGGGTTGGAGGATCTGAGCTACTGGGAGAGTCTGAACAGGCTGGGGCTGTTTTCCCTGGAGCATCGGAGGCTGAGGGGTGATCTTATAGAGATTTACAAAATTATGAGGGGCACGGATAGGATAAATAGACAAAGTATTTTCCCTGGGGTAGAGGGCATAGGTTTAGGGTGAGAGGGGAAAGATATAAAAGGGGCAACCTTTTCATGCAGAGGGTGGTACGTGTATGGAACAAGCTGCCAGAGGATGTGGTGGAGGCTGGTACAATTGCAACATTTAAGTGGCATTTGGATGGGTATATGAATATGAAGGGTTTGGAGAGATATGGGCCGGGTGCTGGCAGGTGGGACTAGATTGGGTTGGGATATCTGGTCGGCATGGATGGGTTGGACCGAAGGTCTGTTTCCATGCTGTAAATCTCTATGACTCTATAAGAGGTATATTTGGTAAGTTTGCAAATGACACCAAAATTGGAGGTGTTGTGGACAGTAATGAAGGTTACCTCAGGTTACAACAGGATCTTGACCAGATAGGCCAATGAGCTGAGAAATGGCAGATGGGGTTTAATTTAGATAAATGTGAGGTGCTGCATCTTGGGAAAGCAAATCTTAGCAGGACTTATGCACTAAATGGTAAGGTCCCAGGGAGTGTTGCTGAACAAAGAGACTTTGGAGTGCAAGTTCATAGTTCCTTGAAAGTGGAGTCGCGGTTAGATAGGGTAGTGAAAGCGGCGTTTGGTATACTTTCCTTTATTGGTCAGAGTATCAAGTACAGGAGTTGGGTGATCATGTTGCAGTTGTACAAGACATTGGTTAGGCCACTGTTGGAATATTGTATGCAATTCTGGTCTCCTTCCTATCGGAAAGATGTTGTGAAACTTGAAAGGGTTCGGAAAAGATTTACAAGGATGTTGCCAAGGTTGGAGGATTTGAGCTATAGGGAGAGTCTGAACATGTTGGGGCAGTTTTCCCTGGAGCTTGCTGAGGGGTGACCTTACAGAGGTTTATAAAATTACGAGGGGCATAGATAGGATAAATAGACAAAGTCTTTTCCCTAGGGTCGGGGAGTCCAGAACTAGAGGGCATAGGTTTAGGGTGAGAGGGGAAAGATATAAAAGGTACTTAAGGCGAAAACTTTTAATACAGAGGTTGGTATGAGTATGTAATGAGCTGCTAGAGGAAGTGGTGGAGGCTAGTATAATTGCAACATTTAAAAGGCATCTGGATGGGTATATGAGCAGGAAGGGTTTGGAGGGATATGGGTCAGGTGCTGGCAGGTGGGACTAGATTGGGTTGGGATATCTGGTCGGCATGGACAAATTGGACCAAAGGGTCTGTTTCCATGCTGTACATCTCTATGACTCTAAGTTGATGTCACTACGCTTTCCTGCATTGAACTCCAACTTTTGCACATTCCTATTGCTAGTCTACTATCCCTTTGTAACCTCCTGGTCCTTGCTGAGTCTCTTAACTTGGTGTCATCAGCAAAATCAATATAAACTTCTATTCTTTCATCCGTATCATTGACATATGGTGAAAAGTGGAGACCTCACAATTAATCTTTGGGGACACCACTTGACACATCTACCAATTAGAATATCTTCTGTTTATTCTATCACCCTTTATCCTCTCACTCCTTGCAATTTCCCAACCAGCCAATAATGCATACAAAGCAACAAGGTGACAGATCTGCCAAAGAGGCTTTGGTGTTGTCAGTGAAAGAGAACATGACTGGGCTTCACAGCTGTAATCTTTTTAGACAAATAAATTGCTAACATTCACTGGCTAGGCCTACACATATAGAATGACTAAATGCGGCACTAGAAGGTGCCTTGTTGTTCGTAGAACTGCAGCCAGTAAGCAAGGGAGGTTAAAAATTATTGGCCAAAGTTCTGCAGGTGGTATTATGGAATATCCACAAGAAGCATTTTTTTTTCATGTTCCCAGCATAGGAATTGCACAATTTAAATGGAAAGAAATGTCATGTAATTTTTGGAGTAAAATATATTCTGATAATTCACTGTATGCAAAATAAACACAGTAATTATTTCAAATGTTTGCAAATCGCTGTCATGAAAAATATGTTTAAAATAGGTAAAAACATTTCTTTTTCTTTTTGTTTCTATTTCTTTTGGTTATGTACATGATCTAGCATTGTATGTATCTCTCCACCATAAAAGCAGCAGAGGTTCAATAATGCAGCTGACCACCACTTCCTCAAGGCACTGACATACTGGCAATAAATACTGGCCTAGCTCCCATAGCTTCAATAACCACATCCCATAAACAATTTAGAAAAGTACAAAATTTAAAAGGCTTACTTGAGGCTGTGCGTTTTACATTTGTGACAGGATTTGCTTTTTTCACTTGATTGCTTCCAACCTTCTGCTTTGTTGTCATACCATTTACTGTTGTTGGCATCTTTTTTCCTTTTGCCTAGGTGAAAAAGAAAATAAACATTGATATACAGCTGACAATGCTGTTTGAAAAAAACTTAGCTTTTGCACAAAGGCACACAAAATAATCTAAAGAAGCACAACATCCCAACTGACTGACTGCATTATAAAATGAATGCACTGATTTAAAACACAAATATTTTACATCACATTAGCAGCAAAGGACAAGTTCCATTTCAACACTGAGTTCATTATTGAGTTTCCAATTTCAGTCATGTTGCTTGGAGGACATGCTCTGGGGATGCCAGGGGATTCCCTGTGGATGATAACGGGGATGGTAGGAAGGGAAGAGGAAGCAAAATCTCATGTACTTCTTCACTAGTGACTGCCTGAGCCCATCACGAGTTGTGACCTCAGAGAATATAGCTTTTCATAGTCGGATAGTGCAGCAGAACTAATGAAAACAGGAGAGAAAATGGAGAGATACTGAAAACAATTGAACAAATTTGCAATAAAATACTAGCATCAATAACAGTAGCCATCAAGTTCTTGGTGTGCCATAAAAATTCAAATGGTTCACTGATGTCCTTTCCAGAAAGAAATCTGTCATCATTACCCCTTTGTACCTGATCTGTACAAATCTGAATTCCTACTTAGCAAAGTAAATTTCTGAATAGCAATTCATACATTTCTGGGTCAAATACATTTCTGTAGCAGAAAGATTCCCTACTGCTGGTGTAAACTGATGTGTAAAAAAGTACATAAAATCACTCAAATGTGATTTTTACTGGTCAATTATAGAGAAATAATAAAAGCTGGCATAGATGGCAGACTCCCCGATCGTAACTTTTAATATAAATACCAATTGAATTGAATTGAATTGAATTTATTGTCACATGTGCTGAGGCACAGTGAAAAGCTTTGTCTTATGAGCAATACAGGCAGATCACATAGTTAAGTAGCATAGATAGTAATTGCTGCAAATGTGTTGCTGGTCAAAGCACAGCAGGCCAGGCAGCATCTCAGGAATAGAGAATTCGACGTTTCGAGCATAAGCCCTTCATCAGGAAATTGCTGTTGGACAACCAACCACACAATGAATGCTCTTCTTAATTCTACTTGAAGCACATTGGGGTTTTCAGTGCAAAAAGCCTGCTGATGACTAGGTGCTGCAGACTGGCAGATTCCAATATCCACAACTATGTGTTGAGGGATATACCAAAGCTTAGGATGGCTAACAATAAGGTACATTTTAAAGTCTGTCCTGCCATTGTAAACGGAGATGATTGAAACTTTGTAAAATCCTTCTGGCAATATGTTTGACATGGTATGAATATAGTAAATACAATTTGTGATTGTAAATGCAGTGATGTGCGTCAGAATGCCACCTACTGTGTTGTACTGTGTTTCATTTCAAGTAAAGTCAAATTTTAACTGTCATGTAATATATCTCCTTTAAAAAAATTCTATGATATATATTGACAAAAAAAATCTACCATGATAATATCCAGTCAAGCTTTTGTGCCAGCATTCACTGCTATAAAAAGCTTAATTCCTTTTTAAATTTAATTTATATAAAGGTTAGTCTAACAAATAGGGGACTGAAGGGACTTTCCATGCTGCACATCTCTATGACTCTGATAATAAGAATTCACAATATGGTTTCATAAATAAGAATTCACAATGTAGTTCAATCTCTGAACATCTGGAGTCTCTACAGCAAATTCCTTCGATCTTTCTTGAGACAGCGAATTGCATTTACATAGCATTTATAGTATTGCTAAATATCTCAAGATGCGATATCCTCCAATAGCATAATTTGTTTCCCCATTATGTGCATTAAAAAAAAGGGTTTGTACCAGCTCAATTTCTCCTCCAGATTTTCAGCTAAAGCATGGGGTCCAGAGGAACAGATGAGAAAAGACTGAGCACTAGGATTCACCAGCTTCCAAGCTAAGCGATGATTTTCTGCTGGTCATATAAGGGCTGAACCTTTGGCTGTACTTTGCAAAAAGACTGACTCAGGGTGAATGATTAAAACCATTTCTCTCAGCAGAGTCAACGTGCCCTGGTGTCGTGGCTGTGGGTATAGCCAGGAAAGCTACTCAGGGCCCTAAACCCGATAATTCAAAATATATATTCAGTTCCTTGATAATGAAATAGGTAGGGGCAACAAAAAAGGTTTCTCCAGGTGTCAGGCAGCGTGTCATACTCAGGATGCAGACCAAGAATATTAAATTGTCGCACTGAGCAGTTAAAAATAAGAGATGCATGTGTAATCACCATAAAACATACAGGACAGTCAAGCTTAATAATGCGAGATTAATATTTTGGGTTTAGTAGTCATTCAGTAGTCCTGCACTTCAGTACTGCTGAAAAAGCACAATTTGTCGAAACCTTTCACCTTGCATTTATCAAGATAATTCACAAGATATTACGACGCAATGTGAAAACAACATTTATTCTTTGTGAGAGGACAGTGCTGATCAGTTTACAAGAGGACTCCAATTTTGTTGAAATGAAACAGGTGCCGTGTGTAAGCATGTTTGTTATGTCTACAAAGAACAGACCTCTGTATATTAATATGCTCTGCTTCTAATGCAAGTTGGCCACACTGCAAACCTAACAGTTCTAAACTGATCATCAGCATACTTCTTCACACAGTCAGGGTTACTTAACAAATGTTGTCCAATTTCAGAATCACATCTATGGTTGGTCATTGGATTGTGGATTTTGGAAGCTGGGGCAGGTTTGTTATGGTCAATACCTTGCTTGTGGTGAACAGTCAAAGAGATATGCTGTTTGATATAATACACTTGCCATTCACAAGAATGCTGCCGTCAAGCCAAAAAGACACATTGTCTATTACACAAATGAATGACATCGTGTATTAATTTCTGTGCCAGTATGATGTTAAGAACACTGTACATCCCAAAGACTGGCAGTATAAATACTTGTACATCTGTTGGCGATTTTTGAGGCTCAGGTTATAAGTTTGCTCGCTGAGCTGGAAGGCTTATTTTCAGATGTTTCGTCACCATGCTAAATAACATCATTAGTGAGCCTCCGGTGAAGCGCTGATGTTCTGTCCCACTTTCTATTTATGCGTCTGAATAGAAAGCGGGCCAGAACACTAGCACTTCACTGATGATGTTACCGAGCATGGTGACGAAACGTCTGAGAACAAACCTGCCAGCTCAGTGAACAAACTTACAACCTTGTACATGTGTGTTTACATCTCTATAAATTTATCTACATAAATACACAACAGATTTGTGCTTCCTATAAATTGATATTCCTTGAAAAGATCCTGGTGACTGAAAGATGATAAGATTAAACAGAATGTGCTTTTTTTCATCAATACTTTAATATAACGTATATTGAACAATATCCAAACTTTGTTAAACTTAAGACTAACGGGATTCAATAAAGAGAGAGAAAGGTGGTGATAAAAATACAAAAAACTACAATAGGTGGAAGGCTGGTAAACTTTAATCAAGAATTGATATAGAATGGATATGGTTAGGTATGGAACAAGTCATCCAAAAAAAAACACCTGAAAAATATTAACAAGGCAACAGAAAATATATGTACTTCAAAGACCAGCCTACGCACGTTGAAACCTGAAAAAAGGAATGAAATAATCTTGCAAATCTCACTCAAAATATTAACCTTCCAGAAGCTAACTGAAGTGACGTATATTTCAGATGTTGAGCACTGAACGTTTTATTTTATTATGTTTAAGTAGTACTGAACCATTTATCATGTACCAATAATTACTTTTTAAATTCAAATTCATTTAACTAAAACTATGAATCTGATTTTAGCCATTCCCAAAAGGAACAGATGCATAGGTTTGCGGTATTTCATTTAAATTAGGTCTTGCAATTAAAATGACCAGGGCATCCACATCTCTAACCTTGCTAGGTTAATCATCTGTTATTGAGCTTTCCATTAATATTTGGGCCTGTAATTCTATGGATAAATTTCAGACCTAAATGCACTGTACATATCTATCAAATAATCACCTTGACATTGTACATGAATAGTAAAGGTCAATTAGAATTTCAGGTCCAGCAGGCTCGAGACAGCAGACTAATGGATCCACGGTTGGAGGAGGGAGCAGGCTGATAGGTCTCCAGCAGCCATCTTTATAGGCTTGCTTTGCTTCTTGCTAGATAAACACTTGCATCCAATATGATTCAGCTTCTTACACTCAGAACACTGCCTTTTACTTGGTGGCCAGGCTTTCTTTGCCATTGTGTGGTGTCCTCCACAATATTTCTTCCTTTTTTCCAATTTCTTCCTTTTTTCTCATTCAACCTGGAATGTGTCTCAGCATAATGCAAAATTGATTCTCCCATTAATATATCCAGTGGATGGTGACAACTCCAGAGCTTCTGCATATGTCATTAGATTTCTTGAAAGTAGGACTCTCCTCTCTCAGTAGACTGTCATGACTCTCCTCTCTGTTATGCCCTAGATACCCCCCATCTCTGATGAGATAACCTTCAGCTCTCCAACTCACAGACTATGATACACAGATCAATAATCCCTTCTGAGCTTTGATGCTGAAGACATGCTGCTATAAGCAATGTTAATTTAGATTAGATTAGATTACTTACAGTGTGGAAACAGGCCCTTCGGCCCAACAAGTCCACACCGACCCGCCGAAGCGCAATCCACCCATACCCCTACATTTACCCCTTACCTAATACTACAGGCAGTTTAGCATGGCCAGTTCACCTGACCCGCACATCTTTGGACTGTGGGAGGAAACCGGAGCACCCGGAGCAAACCCACGCAGACACGGGGAGAACGTGCAAACTCCACACAGTCAGTCGCCTGAGGCGGGAACTGAACCCGGGTCTCTGGCGCTGTGAGGCAGCAGTGCTAACCACTGTGCCACCGTGCTGCCCACAAATTGTGCTCAAGCTTTTAAAATCTCTTCTGTCTGGGTTCTTTGCTCCTCTGTGACATCTAGATCTAGGGTGGTTTGATTTGATTTATTATCAAATTTACCGAGACATTGCGAAAAGTAATGTTTTGCATGCTATCAGGTCAAATCATACCTTACAACAGGACAACCGATCAGAATATAGTGTTACAGTAACAGAGAGAAAGATCAACTCTTGTACACAAAATGTCCATTCATAAGTCTGAAAACAGCTGAGAAGAAGCTGTTCTTGAATCTGTTGGTACTTATATTCAAACTTTTATATCTTCTGCTCGAAGGAAGAGGGTGAAAAAGGATATAACCAGGGTGCGAGGAATGCACTGCAGCTTGTAGCACACTTTCCCCGGCACTGGGGGAGGCAGTGGTGCTCTGGTGCTATCACAGGACTAGAATCCAGCAGCTCATGCCCATGTTTCTGGGAACAGGAATTTGTATCCCACCATGGCAAATGGTGAGATTTGAATTCAATAAAATCTATGATAAATAAACCTAACTGGTTCACTAATATCCCTTTGGGATGGAAATCTGCCTTCATTACCGAGTCTGACCTACACGATTGACTCCTAACTGCCCTCTGGGTAATTAGGGATGGGCAATAAAACTGGCCTCACCAAAGATGTCATAAGCTGTGAATGAGTTAAAGGAAGCTTGTAAATCTTATTCGCTAAGTGTGTTTTATTTAATTCAGTCACTATTTCATAAATTTGCCATTGAGACAGTGTCTCAGATTTCCTTTCACTTTGAAAGCAGTAGGTAATTGAAAATTCACAGCCATTCTGACTCACCCAACATTTCAAAGTTACATACTGCAGTTCTTCATTCCTTACAGTAGGTGGCTCTCTTACAAATTCAATTAATCTCCACTTCCAGTTCTGACAATATGTTTCAATGAATGTGTTTAACAGTTGCTATAAAGTGAAAGCAAGTTACAGCATAGGGAGAGATCAAACAACGTCAATATACTAGCCAGGGCACTGTGCAAAAATGCATTCCTCTAGACATCTTTAGATTTGTAAATTGCAGCAGGATGCAACAGGTAGTACATCATATAGGATATTTCTTCATTGGAGGCATCCTCTGGCCAACCTTTTTACAACTTTAGCTTGAGAAAAGTCAACAGTTGTGGGGGCAGTGGCTGGGGAGAAAGGGGCAGACAGTGATCCTTTTGGTAGGAACGGCTTAAATCTCCAGGTAATCAACACTCTGGATCCTGGCCTGCTAGATGGCAGTCCCCATCAGTGCAGAAACCTAGAGGCCAACTGGAAAGTGCCAGTCAGCTTCTAGCTAATCTCTGCCAAAAAATAAAACCCAAAGGCTGGATGGAACTGAAAAAATTACACACTGACCAGTAAGGCTAATGGTTGGCCTCGGCCATCATCAATCCCAAACCTCGCTAGGGCTGAAAGTCTAGCCTATAATGTTGGTCATGCATAACATGCGTGGAATGGGAGGAGTAAGTCTACCCCAGCATTTTCCATTTCTATGTTGCTACTGCCTCGACTTCACTGGATGTGAGGCCCCACAATCCCCCTTACTACAGTAGTTTGGCCTGTCCTCATTTAAAGGGAACACTTTTGAACCTGCAATAAGAGTCTGAGATCATTATTCACTGGCAAGGTTGTTGGTAAGGAGGGCTTATGCCCGAAACGTCGAATTTCCTATTCCTTGGATGCTGCCTAACCTGCTGTGCTTTAACCAGCAACACATTTTCAGCTGTTGGTAAGATTAGGTAGTTTTACAGAATGTCTACAGAGATATCTCTAAGTATTGCAGAAATGAACATTCCCTCCCCACCCCCTCAATAACTGAATCCAACAGGCAGCCACAGAAGTCGAGGAATTTCTTTTCTTGGTAATGGAGACTGCTCACAAATATTGAAGGAGCTCAAATCTTTCTTTTTTAAGATTCATTTTGACCACAGGATGCTTTGCCAGCATTCGACAAGCTTTCCTGCAATATTTTTCACAAGGGCATCTCTTCTTTTAGTTTCTGCTGCTAATGTATGGCTTCCTCCCAGCTGCCCAACCAAATAAATACTTCTTGTGTGGCTTTGCCTTTTTGTCTGGATATTGTTTAGCTGGACTACTTGGCGCCTGGAGAAACTGATGAGAAATGTATTCCTCATGAGTTTACCCTCTGGTAACTGGAATCTCTGTAAATCAGATGTTAAACTGGTCACACCATACTTCCACTGTCAAATGATGACATTTACAGGGAACCTGTACATAGGCTGGAGGCTGCTACACATTGTAAGATGACTAGACTACAGGACAATGATATGCTTTGTGGATCTGTTTTGATTCTTGGTTCATTGTTGCACTAACACATGATATATTCCTGAGTCAGGTTCTACTCTTTTAAGCTCCGCGATGGTATCCCCATCAAACACTCCTAGGTTGGTACAGCATGGGGTCAGATGCAGAATTAAGCTCTCTCTGTTGTTTTAAACTGAAAGTAAAGTTTCTTTGACACCGTCCCCATCAAACACTCTCCCGACAGGGACTGCACAGGATTAAATACAGTAAAGCTCCCTCTACCTCTTTTAAACTGAAAGTAATGTTACCTCTACTCTTACTAAAATAGAAAGTCAAAAATAATAATGAAGCAGCCCCTCCTGGGATGCTAGTATTGAGTCATACAGCACAAAAACAGACCCTTTGGTCCAACCAGTCCATGGCTGAACATAATTCCAACTAAACTAGTCCCATCGGCCCGCTCCTGGCCCATATCCCTCCAAACCTTTCTGATTCATGTATCTATCAAAATGTCTTTGTAATTGTACCCACATCTCAACACCCTCTGTGTAAAAACTTTGCCTGCTGTCTTTTTTAAGTCTCCCTCCTCACTTTAAAAATGCACCCCCTAGTCTCCAAATCCCCCATCCTAGTGAAAGATCAACTACTATTAACAATTGATACCTCTCTTTATTTTATAAACTTCTATCAGACCGCCTGTCAACCTTCTATGCTCCAGTGATAAAAGTTCCAGCCTATCCAGCCTAACTCAAACCTTCCAAACCCAGTAACATCCTGGTAAATCTCTTCTGAATCTGTCTCCAGCTTGGTAATATCCTTCCTATAACTAGGTGACCAGAACTGGACAGGATATTCCAGAAGAGGCCTCACCAATGTCCATTATAACCTTAGCTTGACTTCCCAACTCCTATACTCAAAGGACTGAGCAATGAAGCCCATCCCCCTCCCCCCCATTTATCTCTCCACTCTGGAGGCTTCCTGCCTCTATTCCTATTGAAGGGCTTTTGGCCAAAACGTCGACTTTCCTGCCCCTCGGGTGCTGCCTGACCCACTGTGCTTTTCCAGCACCACTCTGATCTAAACTCTGGTTTCCAGCATCTGCAGTCCTCACTTTTGCCACTAAAATGAAGGCAAGTATGCCAAATGCCTTTTTAACCACCTTGTCTACGTGTGACACAAACTTCAAAGAATTATGTTCCTGCACCCCTATGTCCCTCTGTTCTACAATGCTACCCAAGTCCCGATCATTAATTGTATAAGCCCATCCCTTGTTTGTTGTACCAGAATGCAATACCTCGCATTTATCCAGATTGGGCTGGAAAATGGCAGATGGAGTTCATTGACCCATTTGATCAAGATCCCTCTGTAATCTTAGAAAAAAAGTCTTCATTGTCTACTTTGCCACCAATTTTGGTGTGAGCTATAAATTAACTAACTATGCCCTCTATATTCTCATCCAAATCATTTGTATAAATGACAAATGAAAGAGGACCCAGAAATGATTCATGTAGTCACAGGCCTCCAGTCCTAAAAACAACGCTCCACCATTACTCTCTGACTCTACAGTTAAACCAACTCACAGTTTAACCAACAGTTAATTGGCAAGCTCACCTATGTAAATCCTATGTGACCTAACTTTACTAATTACTCTACCATGCAGAAACTTGTCAAAAACTTTACTAAAATCCAAATAAGCAATGTCGACTGCCCTGCCCGAATCAATCTTTTTGATAACTTCCTGAAGTTCTATCAAGTTTGTAAGACATGATTTTTGACACAAAACCATGCTGACTATCCCAAATCAGTTTTTGCCTCTCTAAATGTCAATAAAACCCATCATTTATAATCACCTCCAATAATTTACCCACAACTGAAATCAGACTACAACCATTCTTAAACAAAGGTACAATATCAGTTACCCTCCAGTCATCACGCACCTCAAAATAACACAAATTAATAGTTGAATGGAAATGTATTTAACAAAACAGAAAATTAAATTGAAATGACATTGTCTGTGCTTATGATGCACCCTAGACCCTGCGGTGCCCACCAGTCTTTAAAGGCCTTGACCATGCCAGTGGGCACTACATGCTGCCTCACCAAGAACATCCAAGTGTGGACGTAACTGTGAAAGAAGGGCAGACAGTCAGGAATGATGAGCCATATCCATGGCCTGCTGTTTTGACCGGGTGATCCCAGAAGAATTCCCGAGGGCTGGATCACTCCATGAACAGAAGCTACATGTCGTAATGGCAGGGTCCGAAGACAAAGTTGTTGCCTGTGCGCGGAGGCACACCAGCAACTCAGTCAGACTCTGCACTATCCATCTTGCAGCATTGTTCAGTAGCTGTATCAAAACTGCTAATAAGGGCAAAACACTTGCTGTTTTAGACTTTAACGGAAATTAAATCACGGGGACATATTCAGGACTTACTAAATATGGTAAAGGTAGAAATGTACCTCTCAATGATCAGCTGGCACTGCCAAAAGTCTGAACAGCTATGGTAAAAATACATTTGTTATAACCAAATGCAGAGGCAGTATCCTGTGGTTCTACACTCGGAAAGGTTTGGGTGAATCATTAAAAGCAGCTCACTGAAGCCAAGCTAATTTTAAAAAGTGCAGACTTAAGAGCCTGGAGATTACATTTTACAATTATATCTAATTTTAGATATATCACCCATTAAGAAAAGGAAAGTGGCAATGAAAAATTCTTCTGTAATTCTTAGTGGGTGACTGAGAGTGCAATCAGTTGCAGTCCAAGAGCAGATCATCTACCAACCATAATTAACAAGACCCAGAGGAACAGGACTGTGAAAGACAGAAAGCGGGAGGGCATTACCTACTAAAAAAAAGGACACGTTTGGTTCGATCAGACTTAATTTCATTTTGAATTTTACTTTCAGGAAAGGTTATTACTATTCAAATAATGTTTTGTTGCTTGTAAAGTAAAAGAAAAAGCAAGATAAAAGATCTGGACTAATATGAACTGGCCATACTGTGGCTACAAGAACAGGTTAGAGATTAGAATCTTACAGTGAGTAATTTACCTCCTGACTCCGCAAAGCCTTTCCAACAGCAACAAAGATCAAGCCAGGAGTGTGATGGAATACTCCCCACTTTCTTGGATGGGTGCAAGACCAACAACACTAAAGAAGCTTGATACCATCCAGGATAAAGCAGCCTGCTTGATTGGCACCTCATCCACAAACATCCACTCTGTCCATTACTGACACTCAGCTGCAGCAATGTGCACTGTCTACAGGAGTCACTGCAAAAAACTCAAAGATCCTTAGGCAGCAGTTTCCAAACCCATGATCACTACCATCTAGAAGGTCAAGTGCAGCAGATAAATGGGAACACCACCACCTGCAAATACCCCTCCAAGTCACTTACCATCCAGACTTGGAAATATATCACTGTTCCTTCAATGCCACATTGTCCTGAAACTCTCTTGCTAATGTCATTGTCAGTGTGTCTACATGAAATGGACTGCAGCGGTTCAAGAAGGCAACTCACCATAACATTCTCAAGGACAACGAGGTGTGGATAGTAAATACTGGCCCAGCCATCCATATGAATAAAAAAAACCAAGGGATTTGTATTCAGTCAACCTATTTTGAAAATTATGGTTATATGAAATCATGACAATATTTAGTGCTGCTGGTTAGAAAATATTTCATGGTTTAATATTGCCACAATATCTAGCCCATAGTGGAATGATGAATTTCCACTACAAAGGTGATAGTTTTCCCCTCTGTGGGATAGGGCAGTTTCAGAGCTTCATGTTTGGTACAGTCACCATGATCTGACAATGTTCCCCTGTTAGGCCATCTAATTTGGCAGAGGCAACTTCTAATAATAGCTGAACAGTGACTTGCTATCAGAATATATTATGCAGTGATTTGGATAGAATGTTCTGTTCAACTTGCAGGAGCTCTAATCCCTGTGAAAGATTGTGGTGCTTAGCCTTTTCCGTTGATGACAACTCCACCAGTAAAAGGTATTCTGTAATTTTAACGTTGGGTATGAATCAAAGGTATAAGAATTGAAGTAGACAAATCAGTTGATATGTGCAGGAGGTCTGGATAATTTTAACTTCCCAGGCTTATTTGCATGCCTCAACTCTTGAGCTGGTACACTCTTGAGCTCCACACCTTGTACCAATGGGCAGAGAATGTTCAGCTTATTCTTTGCCCATTTTAACTTCATTAGGACCCTATGTACATTACAGGACTCAAATTTACTTCACTGGTTGGGTGAGCATTTATTGCCCATTTTAGTTGCCCTGGAGAAGGTGATGGTGAACTGCCTTTTGAATCACTGCTGTACACATAAATAGGCTCCAGCCAAAAGTAAATAGGTACCCACTAAGGTCTTTGTGAAAACTTCAAACAAAATGGGTAGCAGGACACTAAGTTTAGCCTTATGATTTGCAGAGTGCTATCACCCTGTTTCTGCCTAGTAGAGACCCTTCCAACATGCGAGTCAGAGAAAAGAATTGAGGCAATGACCTAGAAAAATTACATCAAGTAAACTGCATAGCGAACAATCATATAATCAGGAATGACATTCAATGCATGAAAGTCTTAAAAAGGAGAATGTCCCACGTGATTGAGTTTTCCTATGGTTGACAGAAAATCTCTTGTTGATATATGGAAAATGAATGGTAGACATCGTTGCAGTTTCAGTAGGAATCCAGCAGATGGCTGTCTTGCTCTAGTTTTACTTCAGAAAAGCATTCTGTGATGAATTGAATCAATTTCCAATTCACAAGATGACATATGGCAACATACCATGTAACTAGAGATTATTCAAAGTAGTTGCCTCATACTGGAAACAACCGTAAAGTCCCCAGGGCGATAAATCTGAATCACTTTAAGTAGCAGTTTTTTTAAAAAACTAAAGTAAATGCTATTCCAAACCATTTTCTCAACATCTAAAATACAAATGTACAGATAGGGAATGAATTTCTGTGAGAAGTTCTCCATTTGTCTGCTGTAACTTCAGTGCAAGAGTCACGTACACCAGATGGCCAATATAATTGTCCTTGAGACTATTCTTCTGGGGATTGCACAGCTCTTTAGACTAAGTTGTGGTAAACAAGCAAAATGACACTCTTTGAAATTCATCCCTAATGTTTTTAGTACGGTCAGGCTGAAAATGCCTACTTCGAAACTGGGGTAGTCAATACTGACTCTGCCTGGAAAAGGGCACCAACTTGTTTTTTTTTAAATGCATACACATAAAAATGCCACATCATAAAGGATAAAGCAAGCATACATTTGGTGGATTGCAAAAGTACCTGTGAGGCTGTTTTGACTGGCCCCTTTTCTGCAGCAGAGGTGTTAGTTTTATTAGTCATAGACCGCGAAGAAGACAGAGGTGAAGAGGCAAGAGTTTTGTTATTTTTAGAAGATAGTTTCTCAGTAGAAAGCCTACTCTGGACCCCAAGTTGTTGCGATTTGCGGGCAATTGGTTTTGGTGGTGGAACGTTGTCATACAGGTCAGTGCTGTCACCATGAGCTTCCTCATACCAGAGCGTGCTAGCGTTAGTAGTGAAAACCTCCTGTTCCTGTGATATACAACATAGAACAAGCTTCAGCTGTTAGAAGCAATGACATGCAGACTACATGCCTACAATTTGGCAAAAGCCAACATATTAAATGGTAAAGGAACACAGCTCATATTCCTACTCCATCCTATTTCTTACTATTAGGATAATTTATACAACTTTCTTCTGCTGTTCATGCCTTGAATAATGCCCTGAAAAGCAACTTTTATGATCATATTATTTGGGCACCAGAAATGCAAATTTAAAGCACCATTTGACTCAGCACAGAGTAGTATTACATATAGATCCATTAGACTCAAACAATATTTTTTAGATAGCTTTGGATGTCAAAAGATCAGGGCAGTGAGGAAGACTACACATTCATGGAACAAAATGTTGAAAGAATGTTTTTCCTGCTGTTTCCATTAATAGGCATAAAATAAAAGATGTAGTTCAGACTATTGCATTAAAAACACCCAAGTTTTATCACATCATCAAAAACAGATTCTGAATGCTAGTTGCCATGTCTGAGCATAACTGGAGCATAAAATATTAGAGAATGATCACATTATCAGTATTGCTTAAAATACTCCACAAACGTCAGTTCAAATTGGATTGAGAGAAGTGCTGTACTACAAGGCTCTGGATAATAAATTATTCAGAAAGATTTCAATACACAACAGTACAGTCAAAAGCGTTTCATGCTCTCAAACATTTTAACAACCATTGCTCTTGGCATATTAGACTTTCCAGTTTTTTTGGGGGGGGGGGGGTGGAGGGCAGGGGTGGAATTCAGCACATTCACTTATTTAACCAGATGACCAGCGTGTTGGCAATAACTAATTAGCCTGTATTTATAATTAACCAAATTTGCTCTCGGTTCCTGTAATTAACTCCTTATTGACATAATGGTTTCTGTAGTTATTCCAAGGCAAACCATACTTTCTATTTGGAAACTGAATTAATTTAAGACTGAAATCATAGTTTTGCATAAAGCATTCTTGTTGTGGTTTAATTCTTACAATGCAAGGGCTATATAGATTCTTACATAAACCAAACTGTAAGACTTCTTCTCCATCAACTTACTTTAAGCTCTGCTAACTTCATGGTAAGTTAAACTTTTTTGCGAAGGACAAAAAAAAAGCTGCATTTGTGTATTTAAAAATGTCTACATTGTCACCTGGATCTAAGAAAAGCACAGTTGAGATGCGTTGTTGAACTTACAACTCACTTTTATGCATTCAGTGGTTTTAACTTTGTACAAGACCGACGGTTAACTAAAATGTCTTACTGTTCCGTTTAGGCAAGGTACATCATCATAATGAAGAGAAATTCCACGTGGACATGAATATCCATTTGGCATGTTGCCACCATATCTATTTGGAGATATCGACCGTCTGTGTAATAAGCTGAAAAAGAAAAAAAATGATGGCGGATGTTGGCAGGTGATGAATATCTATATCATGCATGTTCTGGTAAAAACAAATGGACCTTTCATAATAATCCCACCATAGGGAGTATGACAGGAAGGCCTGAAATTAAATTGGAGCTTAAGTAGCTTGGATTTTGGTTTCCCCTGCCAGTTTCCATGAAGGTTTGGTCAGTGTCCAAGGTAGGGGACATAGGACGAGAATGGGTCTTGTCAAAGAATGATAAATGGTAACATATTTCATGATATGAAATATTACAGGACTGTCTCTCAGCTGATGCAAGTGGGGTACACCACAGATTTAGATTTTTCTTTCTGCTCCATATTCTTTATAAACTAAGCAAATGAGTCAGTCTGAAAATTAAAATGGGAGACGTCTTGAAATCTCAAAGTGGACACCCTCTGCTAAATGTACTGCCTTATTCTATGGGCATTTGGGATGTATTTCTAAAGATGTAAGCACCTGACCAACAAGCATGAAAATAAAAAATAAAATGGCATTGACATATTGGTCCACTGAGAAGGGAGATAAGTGACTTTCCTTCACTGTTCTACTAATTTTTCTGTGAACTGAGCTTGGATGAAAGTGGGATAATTGCAATCCATATCTTTTATCTATGAAGATTTTTATCTCTGCTCCCAGTGGTGTTGTTGAATTGAGAACTCTTTACATGAAGAATCAAAGATGGAAGCCAACATCTGATTGCACAGTGATGTGGTAGATTTCTGGTCCAGTGTGTAATATAGCACTGTTAAGCTTAATATGCATGTTCTACATACAGTGAGTAATGTATTGGCTGTAATATATATATGCAGCCAATATGTTACTCACTGTATACAGTACTTTACAATTCCTTGGTGCATAATGTAACACAGGGATACCCAAACTGGATGCACTGAAGGACCATATAGACCAAAGCATAATCTTACACATGGCACAAAAATATATCCTGGAAAATTTCATACAATTGTAAAAGCTATAATGGGAAAGACCAGTAAAGCAGACAGGTGAAGTGCTCTGGCCTGCAGGCTCTAGGTTGGGCACTCCTGGTGTAATGTATAAAAGAAAAATATCAGCTTTTACTTAATCAGTTAAGTCTTAAATTCAAACAGCATTTTTGCTTTGCTGACAACTATCCTGTATTCTGTACTTGCTTGTGTATAAATAATTTATAACTAATGGATTGCAATGCTTAGAAGATTCTATAGAATGGTATAGAAAAAGGAAGCCAGAGACTCATTGTGCTTGTCGCAGATCTTTGCAGGAGCTATTCAATTAGTCCCAGTCTCCCACTTTTATTGTATAGCCTGACAACATTTTTTCCCTTTTCAACTAGCCAATTTCTTTCTAAAACCTATGACTGAATCAGTTTCAACCATCTATTTGGGCAGTAGAACATAGAACATAGAACAATACAGCACAGAACAGGCCCTTCGGCCCACGATGTTGTGCCGAACATCTATCCTAGATTAAGCACCCATCCATGTACCTATCCAATTGCCGCTTAAAGGTCGCCAATGATTCTGACTCTACCACTCCCACAGGCAGCGCATTCCATGCCCCCATCACTATCTGGGTAAAGAACCCACCCCTGACATCTCCCCTATACCTTCCACCCTTCACCTTAAATTTATGTCCCCTTGTAACACTCTGTTCTACCCGGGGAAAATGTTTCTGACTGTCTACTCTATATATTCCTCTGATCATCTTATAAACCTCTATCAAGTCACCCCTCATCCTTCGCCGTTCCAACGAGAAAAGGCCGAGAACTCTCAACCTATCCTCGTACGACCTAGTCTCCATTCCAGGCAACATCCTGGTAAATCTTCTCTGCACCCTCTCCAAAGCTTCCACATCTTTCCTAAAGTGAGGCGACCAGAACTGCACACAGTACTCCAAATGTGGCCTAACCAAAGTCCTGTACAGCTGCAACATCACTTCACGACTCTTGAATTCAATCCCTCTGCTAATGAACGCTAATACACCATAGGCCTTCTTACAAGCTCTATCCACCTGAGTGGCAACTTTCAAAGATCTATGTACCTAGACCCCAAGATCCCTCTGTTCCTCCACCTGATTAAGAACCCTACCGTTAACCCTGTATTCCGCATTCTTATTTGTTCTTCCAAAATGGACAACCTCACACTTGGCAGGGTTGAACTCCATCTGCCACTCCTCAGCCCAGCTCTGCATCATATCTAAGTCTCTTTGCAGCCGACAACAGCCCTCCTCACTGTCCACAACTCCACCAATTTTCGTATCATCTGCAAATTTACTGACCCACCCTTCGACTCCCTCATCCAAGTCATTAATAAAAATTACAAACAGCAGAGGACCCAGAACTGATCCCTGCGGAACTCCACTTGTAACTGGGCTCCAGGCTGAATATTTACCATCTACCACCACTCTCTGACTTCGACCGGTTAGCCAGTTTTCTATCCAATTGGCCAAATTTCCCAAATGTACATTTCATACAGACCATAACAACATCGCAAAAGATGTATTGTAAATCTCTGCCCTCCTGCTTCAGTTATATCTCCCTCTAAGAAGAACAATCTGATCTCATCACTTGACTGAAACAATTAATCCCCAGTATCATTCTGAAATCTCTGATGTTCCCTCTCTCTCTAAAAGGTAATCAATAACACCATTGACTATTTGCTACAAGTGTTTTAAACTCCTACCACCATTCTGTACAATTAACACATGTTCACATAAATATCTTAAAATATCTATTTCAGTGCAATGTCTTGAAAATACGAAAAATGGAGTACCCAAATAATTTCAACAAAAAAATTCTATCCAAATGTACAAAGAAAAACCATATTCCCATTTTTTAAATTTATCAAAAGTCAGTTATTTATGATGAAGATAAATTCTTACTTGAAACACTGTTTTGCAGTCTGTATAACACTTGAAGTTGTTTCCACATCAATATAATCATAGTGTAGGGCTGCTGGGTCTGTGGAAGAACCAGTTTCAGATAATAAAACACCGAGCCACCTTCCCAGCTCCTCTCCTGAAGAGGTCTGCACAAACAAAAGATTGAACATTTAGCTGTGGCTTATCAGTAAAGCTGTGTGAGCAATGAAAACCACTTTACTTGGCAAAGAAGACACAATTTTGATACATATAATACACAAATAATAAAATGCATTCACAGATTGATTATGCTGACTTTGTCTTTTCAATACCTTAAGAGTACTGTTTGGCATTACAACCTAGACTGGTTTACTGGCCATGGACAGGTACATGGATAGGAAAGGTTTAGAGGAATATGGGCTAAATGCAGGCAAATGGGACGACTTCAGTTTAGAAAACCTGGCAGGCATGGGCGAGTCGGGCTGAAGGGACTGTTTCCATGCTATACACCTCAATGACTCCATGTGCTTCCAGTCAGCCTCCCATGCTTCCATTACAGAACACCATGATGGTGGGAGGTTACTTTCTCTCACTGTCCCGGAAGTAAATTCAATAGCTCTCTTGTTCATTAATAAAACATGTCTTTCAACTTTAGTAGTTATGAATATATAGTCACCTACTGGCTTTCAGTTCCTTAAGGTGGATTAAAGAACTATTAATTGAAACATAAACGACTGCCCAAATAACTTATTCAAGACTTTAGCCTACTCATTTCCAATACTGGATTTGAGCACACAATCTATGCTGATTTTCAATTCAGTATCATATGTTTTATGAAGTGTTATCTTTTACTAGGGTCAATCTTTCCATTCAGGTATGCCCAAAGGACCTCACAGCTTTGGTTGAAGAGGAATAGGAGGAATTTCCTGGTGCTCTTTATAAACATTAATGAAATAATGTTATTTAGCTCATTGTATTGATGGAACTTTGCTATGTAGAAAGGGGCTACTTCTACACTGTCAAAATGTGTGGAGTTGGAAAAGCACAGCAGGTCAGGCAGCATCCGAGAAGCAGCAGAGTTGATGTTTTGGACATAATCCCTCCCTCAGAGGGATATGGGCCAAATGCAGTCAAATGGGACAGCATTCCTGATGAAGGGCTTATGCCCGAAACGTCTGCTCTCCTGTCCTTATATGCTGCCTGCCCTGCTGCGCTTTACCAGTGCCACACTTTTCGACTGTGACTCTAGCATCTGCAGTCCATATTTTCTTCAACCTCTACACTGTCCCAACCAAACACTTCCAGTGTGCAGCAAGGGATACCAAACTTTCTCTCCCATTGCTGGGTGTTCCTTCAGCAGTTGCTAAGACTGCATTGACCTTACTGGACACCTTGGACCAACTGGCAGGGAGCATGTCATGGCCTCCCCTGGCTGTCCTGGCGGCGGGACGGGAGGGAGAAGATGATGGTCTACCCCTGCACCACATCCAGGTCCCTGCCTGCAAAGCAGGGAACCAACTTACCAACTTCCCCTTTGTTGCCACATTCAGGGCAGACATCACAAACTGCAGAACAGCTCCAGTAATAGCATTTGATCAGATGCACAACAGCCTTTTCAAAATGGCACTAGCCCTGGCCCCAGGGAGCCCAGATATCCTGTCAGTGGTGAGAATCTCTGTGTGAGAATCAACCTAGCACTGGATGAGCGGGGTTCTACAGAAACACGGTAGGTAGGTAATGAGGCAGGTTTGTGATAATAGGGTGAAGAAACCGACTCGGCCTTGTGGGGAGAAGGCCTCCAAGAAACCCAATGAAAATGACTCTTAGCCAAAATATAAAAATTAGTCCTATACTTCAAAAGTAATCCATTGAATGTGACGTAGTTTAGGATGATTTGAAAATATGAAAACTTTTATACAAAACACAAATTCTTTCCTACTATACTTAATTTCACAAAGATTTAAATCCATATAACACCAAAACTGTCTCATTCGGCTAGTTTAGATTTCTAGTTAAGGCCATTTCTGAATGCCCTTTAAAATGCCTCTATATAATTTTGTTACAATAATTCTTGTACATGAATGTAACCACTGAGATTGAGGGGCTGTATTTTACTCTTTGACCACAAATTATACGAAAAGAATGAAGATCATTGGCCTAGGATATTCAGTTAAATTAAAATATTCATACTCTTACTTTTTGATGACTTCTGGCCTGAGTATTCCTGGACAGGGGTTTCCGAATGCAAACGTGTCCAGGAATTCACAAATCCAAAAGTGGAGAAGATCATTGTCAATTTTGAACATTTAAACTTTCAACAGACACTTTGAAAGCTTTTGTGAATAGCACAAGCATATGAGGGGATAGGGACTGTTGAGGGGAAGCAGATAGTGAAGGAGAGGGTAGACACAAGGTGAGTGATGGAGGGATAAACATGGAGCACGGTGGGTCAGGGAGGTAGGCTGTTAGTGGGCATTGGGGCATCATGTCTAGCAGTTTGATTGGTTCCAGCAGGATTGGGTTGGGGCATATCAAGGTAAACTGCTGTGTTGAGTCAGACTGGGTTAGGTCGGCCCATCGAGGGGATATATTTTAGGCTTAGTCATGTTGAGAGATGGCAGGTGCTAAGGAGGGTGGTGTGTCAGGGAGCTTGGGGTGGATGCTGCTAGGCCCATGGACATCAAAGTCTGTGGTGGGGGAGTGACGTTAGGGGTGGTTGGGTTTGGTTTTGTATTTACCCAGAAGTTTGTGTAGGTTTGTAAACCTTTAACGTTTCATTGTCAACTACTAAGCTTAGGTGAGCCAGAGATATTCAAATTCTCTGACTTTAATGGGTTTTTGAGGTTGCAAGATGAAAGGAACTGGGAATTTTTGATTTCCAAGCGAATCCCTTGGAGACAGCAGTGTTGGGATTTTGAGTGATCCTGATGCACAACTCCAGTCTATGCTGCTCGAACGAGTGCCATCCCACCAGGATTTCTGGGCCTACATTCTTAATTCAAGATCAGGTATTTGAATTGTTTCGTTCCTTGTAAACTTTTAGTGCATATTTGTTATCTATAAAACTTCCTTTTGGAATGTCTGCAAGCATTTACAAAAACGTCTAGGCTATAAAGAGTCTAGAAAGCAGCATGTCCATTATCCTACTACAATATCCTCACTTCCTTGAATGCCTGTGAAAGCATCACTGAGACCCATTTCTGAATTTTTGTTTTACTCTGCAACCATATGCCAAAGAAAGCACGGCATATGATATATTGTTTCATACACTTTAGTCTCCAACTACAATTCTGCACGCACAAGTTGTAAAGTAAATATTTCAGTTGTTGTGAATAAAAGGAGAACTTATTCATTTTATGTTTGATCTCTGTGGTGCAGTTTGACATTTTGGAATTCATATGGGCCATTACAGAAGAAACCAAAAAAATTATAGGCCATGTGTTGTAACTTTTAGTTAAATTTGAATCAAAGATCTGTGGTCAAAGGATATTTGTGCGAGTTACTGATTCAGTATTTGTGTACACTAAATGTTACTGAGGCTCCTGGCACTGAATTCAGAAATCAGTGAGCTTCTAGAATGAGACTATGAAATGCTTTGGGATATTGTAAGTTTGTGAAAGGTAGAATGTGATTGTAAGTTCTTTCCTTTTCCTTCATAACGAATTCATACTTCATTCACCACTGACATTTTCTTGCCTGTTTTCTCTAACTCCACTCTCTTTTCTTCATAAACCTGGTCCTAACTTCCAGTAATGGAAAATTACATTATCTGTTGCTATTTAGAGTGTACATTCCTCACTGGTAGGTTTGTTTACTGATTGGGTGTATTCCAGGAGGATTTATTTTCTGGATAGCTAGCACTACGTCCTGGATATATATGGCTAATTCTAAGAGATACCAGAGTAATCTAAACCCGACCAATTGTTAAAAGGTGCAACAATAAACATGGCCCAATATTTATGAAGGCTATATATTTCCAGTCTTTATTTTTAATACAGCCCAGAATCAATTACTAAACACCAGACACCAGATATATACCAGACATTAGATGTTAACTAACTTATCAACAGATACATTCATTAAGGCTTAAAATTACTAATGCTAATGTAAAGAATTGCTGGGTTGGATTTGTAATAGCTTGCTAATCTTTATTATCCTTTCTGTGTAACCACCGAAACTGAAAGATCCATTTTTTTAAAGTTGTCATGTTATTCTAAAATAGGTACCTTTCATTATCTTTTATTTAAATAGAAGTCATCACAGCCATATTACTGTAACATTGCAGAAAAAGAGGTTACTCTGATCATTTTAAAACTGGACACAGCAAGTCCCAATAGAACTTCATCAAATTACTGCACTTGTGAATTTAACTGGTACAGGATAGGTTGGATTTCTCAAAAATAATTCATAGAGATTCATCAGTGATTCAATTAACATTTCCAGTGGGCAAATAAAAATTCACTGACTATAGTTCCCCTGGTTGTGTGAACAACCTATTTTAGGTCATCACAATCTGATGAGAATCAACCAAATGGATGGATGAGTCAATTAAAAGCTAATTACCTCAAATAAATGCTAAGGGTGATCAGGGTATACACCAGACCTGGGCTTTTCCAGCATAGAGTCATTGAGATGTACAGTACAGAAACAGACCCTTCAGTCCAACTTGTCCATGCTGACCAGATACCCTAACCTAATCAACATCTATGGAAGTATGATGGGATAGTGTTGAGATAGCAGGCACCTTAAGTTTTGCTCTGTATATGACTCTGAGGCACTATTTTGTGAAAAATCTCCCCAGGTAGGTGTGAGGCAACATTATCTGAGAGCATACATCTCAGCTTAAAAGAAAAAGGTTTGTTCCATAAATTAACCATAGTTCTGCTCAACAAGTCGAAGCAATCTACAGGCAGATCACAATAACCACAGATCTGTTGAGTAACAAGAAACTTTCTCCCTCGCTTTCCCTCTTTCTCAAAGCTTGCTGTACCTATGCAAGCAACCTCCAACTATTCCACTACAAAAGCCATTGTAGCTACTGAATTCTGGTTTCAAGTTTCATTCCATTCACTTTTAGAAAGAAAAATCTTTAAGTAAGCCATATCTGTAGCAATAATAGATTCACCCGAATTCCATCTTTATAAGTATCTTCTATCTGTATTAATTTTTATTCCTTGCATCTTTATTTCATCTAATAACTGTGCAACATTTATATTTTGCAACTTTCATTAATGGTTGTGTAAAAAAAAGACCTCTGATGTTTACAACTAAAGCTTTGCAGCTGCTTACTTTTAAAAATCTAAACATTCAAAAACAAAAGGGAGCGAAAAGACCTGGACAAATTCACAGTTCACGGTCCATGCTGTTGTAAAGCATTAAAATAGGCTATTTGACCCAACCACTATGGTTTGCTGTTCACAACCTCAATGAATTTTAGTCTTCTGTTCCCATTTCCTGTCATCCATCTAGCTAAACTAATCAAGTTGGCATAGCGTTGATTTTACCATATCTTGGCAAAGTGTCATTTTTGTTGCGTTCCTTGGAGGGTCTTTCTCCAGAAGATCGAGCAAGTTTCTCAAGCTATTGTCCCAAACTCAGGTCATTAACTGCCCACCACCCAACTATGGTGCCACTGTTGTCCAATACTAGGCTGGGTTTCCCACTCACCCTAGCTGAAAGTACTCACCACTACCAGGATATTGGGTCACTTGGTGCCATCTTTAAAAGGCCATTCAGCATCCAATTAAACACTTCATTCTACAACTGCCCTGTATGGTTCTGGGTCCTGGCGAATGGGGTGGTGCAGAGGAGGGATGTCCACTTCCCACATGACCAGCAGAGAAGGTCAAGACACCAGACCATGCCAGTTTGCTCCAAGGTTGCCACTTGTGTCAATGCAGTTTCTGCTGCATGGAGTAACACCTACCAGTGTAGGAAGGTCAATGAGCTTCTCTTCTCTTCTAGGATAGGTGCCACCATCTTCTGTGTACAATCTCACATTCACTCTGTCATTATTACTGCAAACACTTCCCATCAAGGCTTGTGCTCTACTGCTCTTACTATTGCATGCAGCACTTCCATTGCCCACTCAAATCTCCCTATATCACTAACCCTGCATGTCCTCTACAATGCCTATTCACTCACTCGGGACACTTCACCACCTACTCCTCACCTGAACTAGCAGTAAAAATGGTACTACCCGCTTTCATTTCACTCAATTCCTCTTTTATTTCACTTCAACAGCAAACAGCAATAGAGTCAAGAAAGCCAAGATGGAAAGTAGGATGCCTGACATTTGGTTTTTGATGCTTTAAAAGGAGACCCTGATCACCCAGAGCAACTGAGTGACTGTGCCCAGACCTGGATTAAAATGGAGGCTGCCCTTGACTTACTCTGTTGGGACCATCTAATTGAAGAGTGTCTCCTTTGACTTGACAGAGGATTACTCTCCTTAGACTTTGAGATATAGCCTTTTTTGGATGAGATCCAAAGTGTTCACCACTCACTGGTGACACATGGTGCAGGTGTGAGATTGATATAGCATGGCCCCTTACAGTAGGATGTCCAACCCTTGACTGATGGCTGCCAGCAGCTATGGCAAGTCAAGACAGAGGCATCGCGTGCCTGCTAGCTCTGGCTGTGGGAGCCAAGTTCAAAAAGGCCAGGTAAAGGCAGGGATGCTGTGAGCATCCAGGTAGGTGCTGGGAGAATGAGCAGTAAGAGAGCGAGCAAGTGGGCCTGAGATGCAGTCCTGAGCTGGGTACCTGTCCCTGCATGCAAAGTGTCCTTGCAGCAGCATTCCAATGAAAAGTGCTGATGCATTCCAAAGTGCAGCTTTAAAGTGCACTCAAAGTGGAAAAGCAGAGATGGTGTGGTAAGGATGGTGTGTGTCAGATGCCGTGTTTATTAATCTTGGGCACATGTGGCATTACCTACGGAGTGTGCATTGAATTGCTGGTGCCAGGTATCCACGAAAAGGCGCAGAGGAGCAAATGGCGAGCTCAGTCACCAGGTACCCGCTCAGACCTTCATGTCATAGGAGAGTGCATATTAATGAGGTAGAACTAAGTAATTAGCAAGGGTGACGACGAGCAATAATTGTCTTGACACTACTCACTGGTGAAATCTCATCTCAATGACCAGAGCATAGTTGGAAAACGTGACTTGCATTCTTGATATTGAGAAAGGCCTCGCTCAACCTTTCACATGATTCTCTCAAATTTCCAGCCAGAACACATCGTTCAGAGCCTGGAAATATTCCATCCATAGTTTCTGCCTTAAGTACTTGTCTGGATAGTGAGTTCCTGAGTTCTACAGCTCACTGTGGATGGAAACCTCTCTCACTGCCTGCTGTAAATCTTATATCTGTGGTTCCTTGGTCATGACCCTATCAAGTACTAGAAGATAGAAGCCGTATATTTTTCTGTCCCATCGTTTCATGATTTTGAACTCATTCATCATAATTCACGTAAATTGCTTTGCAGTGAACAAAAGCTTCAATTCTTCACGTTAAATGGCGGTTTCTATATTTAGCACACAGGCAAATTAACTGAAAATCTTTTTCAAACTACGTTTGTTCTTACCCTAATGGTCTTATTGAATGGGAATAAAATGATTCCACTGTTTCATGTTGTTATTATTGAAACATTTGTTTTATTGTACTGACTGTGCGAGCATGCCATCATTTATGTACAAGCACATGGGGAAAACAAACACACACAGTTATGACAATTTCAAAGATTTGTGCATAATTGTATTTTCGGATTACATCAGCAGTAACCCCTAAAAAGCTGTCTTTTCCAACAAGGCAAAATCATTTTAAATATAATAGCCCTTTAAGATCGCGCCTTTGTTTCTGTTGGTAAGTAATAAAGAAAGTTGTTCAACCAGTCACAGCATTGCAAAGTCAGGATAAGGCCACTTCTGGGAGACAGTTTCATTCAGAAAACGATTTAAATCAGGAAGTGGAAGGCACAGTAAAATTTTGAAAATCCAGTTTAGTAGTCAGTGGACACAATGCTTGTCATTAAGCAGATAGTAACATAATGCAAAAAATGAAGATGTCTTTTAAAATGTTTCTAACACAAAACATCACTTAGTAAAATAATGAAATAAAACTTTATGAAATAAATTTTATTCATGAAAATAATCTGGAGAAGTAATATAACTAATAGTAGCATTATTTTATTACAGTTAACTTTAAAGCACATATATCCTTACTATGATTTGATTGCAGTTAAGTAAATTGCCTTCTTTATGTGACATTCTTGCAAGATCCATGTGAACTATAACAGTCTTTTGGCTAAAATTACATATTTGGTAACCAAAAGCTACGACACAATTAAAATAGTTCCTCAGATAATGTGCATTTATTTTCAAACTTGGAAGTCAAGATGTTCATCGGCACAAGCATTATATGCACTGATAATATTCAAAACAGACAAGCAGCAGCTCAGAAGTTATATTACGTTAATTGTGGAACTTTCCTACTCCTTCAAAATGGCAAAATGAGAACTACTGAATGAAATTTATCTTTTGCTATTAACAGAATGGCACACAACTTTTTTTTAATAAGGGACTTTGTCTTGAATCAGTTAGGATTCAATGAAACATTACTTGCTCTCCCTAGACTCCTTCCTGGTCTCACCCTATCCTTCGGAGTGCGTCACAAAGATTAGATTAGATTAGATTCCAGACAGTGTGGAAACAGGCCCTTCGGCCCAAACAGTCCACACCAACCCTCCAAAAGAAGTAACCCACCCAGACCCATTTTCCTCCGACTATGGGCGATTTAGCTTGGCCAATTCACCTGACCTACATCTTTGGATTGTGGAGGAAACCGGAGCACCCAGAGGAAACCCATGCAGACACTGGGAGAATGTGCAAACTCCACACAGACAGTCACCCAAGGCTGGAATTGAACCTGGGACCCTGGTACTGTGAGGCAGTAGTGCTAACCACTGAGCCACCATGCCACCCTATTTGTTATTGTATTTGTTATTTAAATATCAATTTAAAATATTAAACCTGTCAAACATCCATTAAAAAAACTCTCTCTTACCACTGGCTTCACTGCAATGTCATTACAGAGTATATATATATATAATGAGACATTCAAGAGATTAATGCTTGATTCTGTGAAATTTGCATTTTTTGTACTAAATATTGCGACTAATACTGAACTAACAAACAATCTGTTTGCTTTCCTTCTACATTTCCTCATTTAAAAATTGCTTCAATCCTTTAATGCCCTTCCTGTTTCAAGTCCCTATTTCCCCTCATGTCCTCTCGGAGCACACTTTGCCCATGAAGTCTGCTTCCAGCTTCCTCCATCCTAATCTCACTAAACTGCTGATCACTCAATTTCCCTTTTTTGGCCCTCTGACAGTCAATATTGTAAATGCTTCCTTCTCTTCGGGTGTTGTCCTTCTATTAATATTTGCTATTATCTCACATCTCCTCAATAAAAGTTCTTTTAAAAGTCATAAAGACATTCTCTGTGAGTGTGACATGGTTAAAATTCATCACTCTCCACTGGGCCTCTGCTTCTGATATGGTTGACCACACCATTTTTCCGATTGTTGTTTGGTGGGTCTGGGTGCGGTTGCATGTTTTTCTATCCGGTTACTGGCTTCTCTTTTGCTCCTGCACAGTTGCTTCTCGTATCCCCCAATGTTGCCTCTTGGTGACATCAACCAAAGACTCAATTTTACGTTTTTGCATGTACATAGGAGGTATCCAGTTCTACCTCACCACCACTTCTCTTGAGTTGCCCACCTTTACAAAATTATCAGATTGCTTACATGACATCCAGTACTGGATGAGCAGAAATATCCTCCAATTTAATACTGAAGACTGAAGCCATTGTTTTTTGTCCTCGCTCCAAATTCCATTCCTTAGATAATAACTCTGTTCCTCTCCTTGGCAACTGTCTTAAATTAGGCCAGTCTGTTTACAATTTTGCTATCAACATTTGATCTGGAAGTAAGCTTCAGACCTCATTTTTGTGTTCATCACTAAGACCACCTATTTCCAACTCCAGAACATTGCTCACCCTCATCCCAGTTTCAGCCCAACTGCTGCTAAAACTTTCATCCACATCTTTGTTACCTCTAGACTCAACTATTCCAATGTACTGCTGTTTGTTTCCTGTTTGTTATCTTCCATAAATGTGAAAACATCTAAAACTTTAAAAATCACACAACACCAGGTTATAGTCCAACAGGTTTAATTGGATGCACTAGCTTTCAGAGCACCGCACAACTACGTGACAAGGGAGCAGCGCTCCGAAAGTTAGTGCTTCCACTTAAACTGTTGGACTATAACTAGTGTTGTGTGATTTTTAACTTTGTACATCCCAGTCCAACACCGGTATCTCCAAATCACATCTAAGACTTTGTTGCCTGTCTTAATTGACAACACGTCTCAAACTCCTAACATGGCTGTACTCTTCCAATTCTGTCTTCTGTGCATTTCTGATTATAACTGCTTCACCATGGCTAGCTGTGCCTTCAGTTGTCTAGGCCCCAAGTTCTCAAATTCCCTCCGTTCGTCTCTCTACCTCACTTTCTACTTCAAGTGACACTTTAAAACATAAGTCTTTGATCTAAATCTGATATTTAATGATGTGGAGGAGCTGGTGTTGGACTGGGGTGGAGAAAGTTAAAAATCTCACAACACCAGGTTATAGTCCAACAGGTTGATTTGGAAGCACTAGCTTTCAGAACACTGCTCTTTCAGCTACCTGATGAAGGAGCAGTGGTCCAAAAGCTAGTGCTTCCAATTAACCCTGATGGACTATAATCTGGTGTTGTGTGATTTTTAATTCTGATACTTCTTGAGTAACTCACCACATTTTGTCTATATAAGGCTGCTACGAATTTACACCTAAGGACATTATGTTAAAATGCATAAATACTACCTTTTAACATAAATGTTGTTATTATGATCATAAAATCAAGGATAGAAGAACCTTTCACAATGTGCTTGATTGTTATTGAAATAATAATAATGAACACTGAGAAAAACAATACCAATGTTTTCAGTTCAATAAATGTAGCAATACTGCACCTCTAAAACTGCAACTTCTTGTCCATTCTTAAGCAAACGGAATGCCAGTGGATGTTTGGAATCCAGGCCTGGAATGAGTTCACATCCGCGTAGTGGAATAGAAGCCATCTGAAGTTTCAGGTCAGTTCTATCTTTGTGGAGGATTAGTTTGTTTTCTTTCACTCTGCACCAGCGTTCCCTCCATCGATTGTTAGATAACACATTCAGATAGCCTGGAAAAATGAGGGCAGGAGGTAGATTGCTCATCCTCTATGCACACCACACAACTTTTAACTCAGACACAACCATTCCAGTCCACTCATTTTCAAAGCTCTTGTAACACCACAAATGAAAATGAGCCCTATCAGCAAGCTTTCCTAAGTGTGAGTTTTTCTGTAACACTGCATATATTGTTCATCAATAGCATGCATTTTAAAATTAAATAATTGGTACGTGACCAAATCTATTTGGAGCACTTGGTCATTGTAAATCTGCAGTCTATTATGAATGACAGCACACTTACAATGGGAGGTACAATGGAAAATAAAACAGTTCAACCTTCCTCTGCCAAAGTGAGCAATTTATATTAATGATTTCCATGAACATACAGGGTTTGTATTTCTCTAGGGATTCTCCTGATCAGTTGCCTAAACTTTGCTGAATTATCAGGACAGCCCAATGATGTTGAAAACAGTCCATAAATTCATTTTGTTAAAATGTATGGAAATATTTAAACATAAAAATATGTTAGGTCCAGTTTTTGAAGCCCTGAAGCCAACAAAGCTGCTTTCCGCAAAGGGCAGTACAAAACATACCACAGGTTGGGATGTCTTCCTCAGCAGAGGAGGTCTGTTCATCCGTGGACGGCTTCTTTTTACCCAGACCAATGATCCTGGTAATTTTCTTTCCAGTGACCTTGCTCACAGCCCCTTTTGGCTCAGTCTTTGCATTTTTCTTTCCTTTTCCTGTTTGATAAAGCAAATTCAGATTGCAGCAGGAGGATATTATTATCAAGATAGTACATGTGGTTCACATTTCAAGCTATGGACTGTGCCAAACTATTCAATATCCTTGTCACCACAATTTATGATAGGGTTGGCATCCTTCAATTTGGACAGCTGTACGTTCTACTCCCCCTCACTTGAAACAGACTCATCACAATCTTCATTTTGTAATCAATCAGTTCATTCATAACTTTGCCAATAAGATGAACAAATATCAATTCAGCTGCTATGATCAAAAGGAGATGTACAAAAGGTGACTGTCTCTATCGTCCAAACTTATCCATAATGATTGTTTCAAACATGCTTGGAGCAAACTTTTCTGCTCATCCAGAAGTTTTAATTTTTAATCTTGATCAGCTATTGAATTATCATATATTCTATTAAAATTATTATATTGGCAAAATATTGTTAAAAATCTTTGATAATTATTGCATGCAGATGTTAAGGATTTGCTGCTATTTCTCATCATGAAAACTGTTACATACTATTGTAATGAACTTTAGAAACAGTATATCAATTAAAGTTTGTATTGAATGGCCAGTATAAAAATTCTCAATCTCTTGTCTATCACAAACTCTTGAGGTAGGTGAAAATTGTAATTAAAATTCGTTATAATTTTATAATTTTAGTTATAATTAAAATCAGTTATAATACCAAATGATTTGAGAGTCTTTATGGGCTCTCATCTTACCATCTACATTTAAAAAAAAGACATTTCCAAAGAGCTGACCTTACACTCTGACTGATAACCTGTTGCACAAGCTGTTCAGAATGTGGACACAGTTGAATAATCATTTAAAGATTCATATTGAAGAATTTCTGCCTTAATCAACATGAGCAGACAGTATAATAACTTACTTCATTCCTATTTGTAACATTACAAATTGATTGCCTCATTTCTTATGTTACAAAGATGATTACACATCAAACACATTTTATTAACTGTAAAGTGTTGATATTGTGAGAGGTGCTATGTAAATGCAAGTTTTATTTTATTAAAGTGCTGCAGGTTCCCTGTAAGGTGGATGAGTTGCCATCTGCATACTAAACTTAAAGCTACTACAGTTCAGATAAAAGAAATGTCTTTTGAACAGCTGCTTTTAGTGAATCCAAGCAGTTTTACATTACACTCAAAGCTAGCTACATGTACAAAATTGAGAATGCAATAGCACCACCGTAACACACAAAATTACTTCAAAAGTCCATCTCATCTTTTTCCTGCCGGCTATTCTAACCTGCAGCGTTTGTAGGTTTCAATACTGACAGTGTGTGTTTTGCTTCGGTTGTATGTATGTTGCTAGGAAATTAGATCTCGAATCCCGGATTCTTGTATAGTTTTGTACAACATTAGTAACTTGACTCAACTGACTTAACTCAAAGAGGAAAGCCTGATGTACTGGATCTGATTAATGCATACTGCCAAGGCTACCTTCAGTGTTATCTATCAGACTGATCAGTAGACTTACATGTGGCATGAGCAACAAATTAACTTTTATACATTTAGGTGCTGTACACTGCTTTCTGTGAGAGTTGATTTGTTTTATTTTAGAAACTGTTTGGAATTCAGTGGAAAATCTTTGGGAATTTAAAGCCCCCATCAAAGCTGAGAGCAGCGGAAGTGGGATAGGCATTTGAAAGTTTCCTACTTAAGCCGCCCACCTGAATGGTGAAAATCTGGATCTTCAGTGTCTGAAAAGGGTTTGGTACTCTAGCACCTGTGACCGGTAGTCAGCTCAACATTGAAACACATATTTCAAATGAGGAACCCAAACCCACAGTGTAAGAGTGGATGTCCCTTTTGATACAGAAATAAACACAGGCTACAAGAACGACTCAATGTCTGTTTAGGAAATATTTAAAAACTTGTTCTGAAAAACCTTAAAGCAATTTTATTTTGGCAAAAATGTAACTGATCTAAATGTAAAACAACAGCGATGCAGATGCAAAAGAGCATTAAGTATCTGCTGAATTAATGGAAGTAAAGGCAAGATTGTCATTGCCTTACCAGGCCATAGGACTGCTCTCAGTCAGAGAGAGGGAGGGAGAGAAAGAGAGAGAGAGGGAGAGGTAGATACATAGATAGAGTGAGAAGGTGGGTTGGTTTAACCTAAGGGTCACCACACCTCAAGCAAGGGGAGAGGTTGAGAATGAGAGACTTTCATTGCAATTTCAGCAGGTGCTAAGTTAATACATACCACAGGATATATAAATTTAGAACTTATACTCTTCAAATAGTTCTAATCTCCTAAAATAATGCAAATTTCTCTCAGGTGCTCCAATTTTTCAACAAAAAATATAATCATGTAGCGTATTTATTCACAATCAATTAATAAACATATATAAATGATATAAGTGGAATACTTCACATCAAATGTTGCTTATATTAAGCATGTTGGTTTAAACGGAACAAATAAAGCTGGTTTTATTTTTCATTGTTCAATTTGACTCAAATTAAATCTGCTAATAAAATTCAGTTTAGAGATATAAAAATCCAGAGAAGATTATTTTGTTACAAGGAATTAAAAAGTGCATTCAATTGAAGTGCATGTAATAAACTGATGCATTAAGGATCTAAACATATCTTTAGGATATTCAAAAGTGCCTGAAGCAATGAATTGCTATTGATAAACTTCATGCACTTAAAATCTTTGCACTGGTTTTTTAAAACCTTATTCATACTTTCTGATCTGATTGCATTTTCAGCATTTTTATTCTGATTTCCAATGGCTGCATTCTTAAATGGCAAGCAATTGTGAAATGCAAGCACTGTTAGCATGCAAGTGAATGTGATGGCATGATGCAAGCAACAGAGTTGATGTTTTTGAAAGGCAGCAGTGATTGAGCAAATAATAATTGCAAAACTGACAAAATTTCCTCATCACTTTCAAATATTTTATGCCTAACTGAAAATGTAGATGAGATATTGATTTAAAATCTGAACCAAAGCAGATTAAAACCTTTGATAATGCTATAATCCTTCATCACTTCAGTTACAGTATATGTCAACACACAGAGTTCAGGAGCATGTTGAAACCAGCTTTCAGGTTGAGACTTTAACCAACTGATCCAGAATTGGACTACACTCTTACTGTCATTTAGCTAAATAAAAAACCTACTTAACCAATAGGAATGTCAAACGTTTAGGACCGCAGTTATCAATTCCAAAATATTTGCGCAAAAATGTCTCAGCGTCTAATTTGAAAGACCCATTATTCCAATTAAACCACTCAAGCACTGATCAGTGCCTTAACAGAAAAAAAGCACTTCTGGGAGGAAAGCAATATTTTAGTCGTGGAGTGTGTGACAATTTGACAATCAAAAACTCCAAAATGGAGAAAAAGCAGAAACTGTATGAGAAACAAAATAGGTCTGGCAGCACAGAAAGAAAGAGGGTGCAATTATTCCCTCCCTTAAGGAGTGGTGAGGAGGGCAAATAATTGTGCAAGTTGGCCCAAAAGAGGTACTTTACCACCACCTCAGCAACTAGATGCTGGGTGAGAAGCTCCATAGACATCCTTATCAACTCACCATCCACAGATTCCTTACAGTATGGAAACAGGCCATTTGGCCCAACAAGTCCACACAGACCCTCCGAACAGTAACACATCCTGACCCATTCCCCTAACTAATGCACCAAACACTATTGGCAATTTAGCATGACAAATTCATCTAACCTCTTAAATAATCAACTCACGGTCACGTAAAGATCTCAATTTGCCAAATTGTATTCCGAGCTACAATTAAAAGGAACCAGAGTTTTAGACAGAGTTGCAGAAACTAACCCTAATTCTGACCCTTAATCTTTCAAATTTTGGTTATCTAGTGGAAAGTTTGCTTAATTGTTCTGTAATAAAGAGTTTAAAAGACATTAACTTGTACAACTGCATTATTCACCTATACTCCTTCTCACCAGCCTCCATTAAATAACAAATTTCATCTGTATTGTTTTGGGACACTGCCAAGTCTCACATCAGCATTGGGCCAAACAGATGAAGAGTCATCAAGATGGCAAAGGAATAAACTGGTTGTTGCCCTGAGCACTATGACATATAAATGTCTAACTACTATTTTTGAGGGGCACATCCCTTACTCCGAAAGAGAGAGCCAGAAGCTGTTCTCATCTATAGGAACACAGATTAACCTATATATAAAAAAAGGAAACTCTGCATTGATTGATTGCAAACTACACATGCACTTACAGTTCACATTTAGTCATGAAATTACAAACATTATTTGTAATGCCAAGATAAACAACCTCTCCCACAAACACCAAAGAAATTCAATTTGGCCTGGAAACACATTCTGCACAATGTAGGGGGTGGGTGGGAGGTGGGGTAGGTTTGAGGTCAGGAAACTTGGGAGAACTCGCTTCTCAAATGTCCTGCATCTTTTAAACTGCAGGGCTCCTTCAATTTCTTTTTCTATCAGTTTTCTGCTTAGAGCCAGCTTTTGCCCGAAACATCGATTTCGCTGCTCCTTGGATGCTGCCTGAACTGCTGTGCTCTTCCAGAACCACTAATCCAGAATCTGGCTTCCAGCATCTGCAGTCATTGTTTTTACCTGAGAGACAAGCAGGAGGCAGGCTGAGAGACATGCAGGAGGCAAGCTGAAGAGGAAGGCTGCTTCATAAGGCCAGACCCAAAATTGGTTGGGAGAGAATGGAGAGGGAGGCATTAAGAATAACATAGTTTAAAAGTAGCGTGTTAGACTTGGAAGAAGCATATTTCTTTCTCCTGCTTCTTGTGCGGTTTTGCAGTTTGGCAGAAAGATTAGAGGAGCTGAATGTTTTTTTAAATGGAGAAACATTGCAGAAAGTTACAGAAGTGGGATCTGGGACCCCTCATCCATGAATCACAAAAGAAACTAAGATTCAAGCTCGCCAGTGAATATGGAAGGCAAGTTGAATATTGGCTTTTATTTCAAAAAGAATGGAATATAAAAGTAGAGAGCCTTTGCTGAAACTGTCTAAGGTACAAGTCAGACCACAGCTGAACACTGAACAGTTTTGAGCCCCTTATCGATGGAAAGATATGCTGGCATTGGAAGAATTCCAGAGAAGGTTCACTTAGCTGATACCATATATGGAGGGACTGTTTCCTGAGGTAGAGATTGAGTATTTGATGCAATACAGAAGGATGAGAGGTGACCTAATTGAAAAATACAACATTCTTAGGGGATTTGACAAGGTAGATATGGAAAGGGTTGGTTCCCCTTCTGACAGAGTCTGGGGCCTGAGGGCACAATCTCAAAATAACTGTACCTTATATACAAAGGATAAAGGACTCTTGTGGCATAGATTCTATCTCTGGGCCAGGAGACACAGGTTCAAGTCACACCTGCTCCAAAAGGCATGTAATAACATATCTGAATATGTTGAGTAGAACTATCTTCAAACAGAAACTTATGGGGCTCCTGAAGTGCAGTGGCAGTGTCCTCACTTCTGGACCGAAAGGTTTGGGTCTGTCTGCTCCAGAGGTGTGTGACAGCATCTTTGAATGGGCTGAATAGTGATCACAACTCCTGACTTTTAATATAGTCTTGGAGAGGGATAGAAGCAGACGGTATGGGAAAGTATCTAATTGGGGGAGGGGGAATTACAATGCTATTAGGCAGGAACTGTGGATCATAAATTGGGAGCAGATATTCTCAGAGAAATTCATGACAGAAATATGAAGATTGTTTAGGGAACACTTACTGAGAGTGCTGGACAGGCCTGTCGCACTGAGGTAAGGAAGGGATGGTAGGGTGAAGGAACCTTGGATGACAAGAGATGTGGAAGGAAGAAGGAAGCTTAGTTAAGGTTGAGGAAGCAAGGCTGTAGAGGGTTCTAAGACACCATAGAAAATCTGACCATCATGGCACAGCTGTGTATGGAACCTATAGTAGGGGAGGTTACTAAAGCCATGAGCAAAGGTCCAGCTGCTGACGTTATATTGCCTGAAGTTAACAATCACAGGAGACTGGCACTCCTGCAACATCTGCAAAATGTCCGTCTCTGGGAGGGTTCAGGCACTTCCCCAGGATACATGAGATGCAAAGAATCTGACCCTATAAAAAAAATAAAAGGTGACCTTGGTGATTGCAGCCAATATCACAAGATCTTGCTATTGATCATCATGAAAGAACATTCACTCGTGCTCAGCCATGTCTGTCTCAGATCCAAGACAAAGGCATACCAAGTCCTCACTGGAGGCTAGCTCTATGCAGATAATACCACATTAGCATTTCATACCATGGAATTCCTTCTCTCACCTGTAAAAACTTAGTTTGATTGCCAAAATGAGGAAGAAAAATGTAAAGGTCCAGGATGTTGTAATACTGCCAATAGCAGCACTGAAAATATGGTAGTGGAGGTTGTTGGCAGTTTCACATACCTATATTCCACAATCAACACAGTGGCTCAGTGATGAGCACTGCTGCCTCATAGTGCCAGGGACCTGGGTTAGATTCCAGCCTTGGTTGACTGTTCTGTGTGGCATTTGCATGTTTCCTTCCTGCTTGCATGGGTTTCTACAGGATGCTCAAGTTTCCTCCCACAGTCCAAAGATGTGGAGGTTAGGTGGATTGGCCATGCTAAGTTGTCTGTAGAGAGTAGAGATATGCAGGATAGTTGAATTAACCATGGGAATTGCAGGGCTAGGTCTGGAATGCTCTTTGGAGGGTCATGCAGAATTGTCAGGTAGAATGGCCTCTTCCTGCACTGTGGGGATTCTATGATTCTCTTACCACCATCAATTGATGCTGAAATCAATGCATGCATCAAAAGCTGAATATGTTATGTCTAAGCTGAATAAAATAATATGAACAATAGTAACTTGACTAAGAACACTCAGGTGCTAGTCTACCAGCACAGTTCCATAGATGTGAGACACAGACAACATATGGTAGGCAGGAGAAAAGGCTGAACAGTTTTAAACTTCTTGTTCTCAGACTTATCCTTAGTACATCTTCGCAGAATAAAATTACCAGTTCAGGGGTCCCCTGCAGTGCTAAACTTGTTATTCATTCATTGCTATACCAGTGATGTCTGTACTGCATTGGCCTTGTTCATCAAATGAATGAAAACTTAATATCTAAAGTCCTTCTGTGTGGTGGACTGCTCACTGGAGCATAACCTCTTGGGTAAACATACTTCAACTACAAGGACACTTGCAAGCAAGTTATAAAAGCTGTCAGACCTTGACACGAACAAATGGGAGACAATGGCTGATTGGCATGGCCTCTGGAGTTTGACCTTTTGGAAGAACATTACAAGAGACAAACAGAAATGAAAACTCAGCTGTCCAAGAAGAGGACCCAGAGAGAACAGAGGCCAGTGAACTCTCCACCTTCTCAGTCCACTTTCTTCCTTTGCAGGAAATGTAGCAGGGGCTGCCACACTAGAGTGGGGCTTCTAAGTTCCAGCAGATGATGCTTAATAGAGTTCACTGTTGTCTTACAAGATAGAAGGCTGCCAAAAAAAACCAATGTAGTTCCAAACTGTGGTAAATTTCTAGCTTACAATGAATAAGCCCCAGTCTATTGAAGACAAAAAGCAAAATATCCAAATTCTGTCCAACAGACATACTTATTGAAAAATTAGGGAAACAAAGAGGTTTTTACCCCATATCTTCATTTGGTCAAGTTTGTCAGATTTAGTGAACAAATCTATTTGAAACAAAATAGCAACAATTTCCACAGCATAGGATTTTAAAACCAATTAGCTCAAAACAAAATGATTTTTGCCAATATTCGTGGCACTGATAAGGAATTTTACAGCCCAGATTCCAAAGTTGACCAAAAGTCAATGACGTGACACAATCAACGGCAGAGACACAGGAAATGCTCAATGCCTGCAGGAGGTGATGGGAAGTCCAGAATGTAATTTCACTGGAAGATGATCAGGCAAAATCGTGCACAGAAGCATAGCAATAATGGCTCTGGATAGGGTAGCCATTATTGCATAACTTTTTCTCAAGTACTTGTGAGTGGTATTGGTTAGATTGTTGCCAATCTTCATTCTTTTGGTTGAAGGTTGAAAGGTTGGAAGCAACCTGATATTTCTGAAGTTTCTATCTCCAGCAGAATCAGTAACAAGAGGCCAGATTGCGACAATCATGACTGAAGCAGCAAATTAGAAGTTTATCTCAGAAAAGACGGCATTGAACGCCTTAAGCTATTATGGCAGATATTAAAAACATCATTACCAAGTCAATTCAAGGTTTGAAAATGAAGTCCATAAAAGGAAATAGAGAACAGCAAGGAACTGGAACTGAAGGCGACACTGCCAATTGACAATCTTGTAACAGAGAGATGCACTAAATTGGGCCCTTTTGTATTGCAAGTATGAGAATACCATAATAATAACCACCAAAGGATAGACCTGAATGTTCAGATGACTATGCCTCTTTAGGACCACTTGGTCCTCAACAAACAACGCTGAGCTACTGCTATTCTTTAACAGCATAACCAATCAATCATTTAAAAAGCTATAATAAAATAGCAGGGAAGTAGGACTAATTATGAAATTATTTCAAAGTTCAACACAGGCATAATGGGTCAAATAGTTCCCTCCTACACTGTAGCATATGGAGTTAGAACTGCTATTTTGTTTCTTAACCAACAATTTTGGCATTTTGTTTCCAATTTTGGAAATGCTGCCCGGAATCTTGCAGTCTCTACCCCAGTGGATACATATGGCAATCCACGGAGCATGGTAATTTCTGTATCTTGTTCTGACAAAAAAATATAATTAGAAGTGGAATCTTGGCCACCCTCAACACATGTTTCATTGGGGAAATCAGTGCTGTTGGTAACTTCTCTTTCAAAACATGCTTCTTTAAAAATATAAACTTTAGTAGCCCAGACATTGTTAAAATATTTTTAATCAAATAAAATAAAGCTGCAAATATCAAAAATTTGAAAAAGTCAAAAATTGCTGGAAATACAGCAATGATCAATTTACATCTGTACGGGAAATGCAGGTTAAAAATTTGAATTAGGAGCCACTTTCAGAATTGAAAACTGAAAGAAATGCAAATAAATAAAAGGAAGAAAAAACATTTCCAGATGCAGGGTAGACGTGAACTAGATTAGAGAAAAGGAAATTCTTAATAACAAAGATAATTTAAATGAGGCAATGGAACTAATTTTTAAAAAGGAAAAAGCATGGACAAACAATAACGGTAAAAAAAACAAAATGCACGTCATTCACCCAGTCTGCAAGGTCCAAATATCTGTGCTGGTGAAGGAACTTTAATACACAGGCTAAGTGTAGGCAGGAGCCCTTCCCTCCTGAACTGTTTCTCAATTTCTCTTCCATCTAACAGTCCCTGCTAATCCTCCCAGGGAAATATACAATTCCAACACCACATGGATATCAACTATGTAAGGGATTAGCATCTGGTGAGTATTAGACTCCTGCAACACTCTTCAAACCCCGATGCCTTCACACACAGTAAGTACATGTTACTCTAAATCAAACTTACTTTGAACATTAAGAACGCAAGACTCTTGTTCCTTCAACTTGCTACAGCTTTCAGATCAGAAATGCTCATTTAAAATTAAAACATTGACTTGAATCTCACCCAGTGACAAGTAAGTAAAAGGACACAGGGCAGTCAAATGCCTTTTGGGTGGTATTACTGAATTCTCCTGCATTTCCCACAACATAATGGAATGCAACTGGAAACAAGGGTTGGAATGACAAATGTCCATAAACTTCCTCAGCTTAACACCCTGTCAAAAAAAAGTGCAGCTGGAGAAGCAGACAATCAAATGGTGAATACCTGGGTCATCATGTTTACAATTGTCAAATGAGGCAAATGATGCAAGACTGATCATACTGTATGTAAGTTTGCTCGCTGAGCAGGAAGGTTCAGTTTCAGACATTTCATCACCATACTAGGTAACATCATTAGTGAACCTCCTGTGAAGCACTGGTGCTAGTGACCCACTTTCTAGTTATGCATTTAGATTTTCTTAGGTCAGAGATGTCATTTCCGGGCACGATGTCAGTTCCTGTTCCTTTTCTCAGAGGGTGGCAAATGGGGTCCAAGTTGATGTATTTGTTGATAAGAGTTCCGATTGGAATGCCATGCTTCTAGGAATTCTCTTGCGTGTCTCTGTTTGCTTGTCCTGGGATAGATGTGTTGACCAAGTCAACATGGTGCCCTTCGTCATCTGTGTGTAAGGATGCTAGTGAGAATGGGCCATGTCTTTTTGTGGCTAGTTGATGTTCGTGTATCCTGGTGGCTAGTTTTCTGCCTGTTTGTCCAATGTAGTGTTTGTGACAGATTTTGCAAGGTATTTTGTAACAGACATTAGTTTTGCTCGTTCTCTGTATGAGGTCTTTCAAGTTCATTAACTGCTGTATTAGTGTGCTGGTGGGTTTGTGGGCTACTGTGAGTAGCCCACAAGAGGTCTGAGTAGTCTGGCAGTCATTTCCGGCAATCAACCTTCAAGACCATCAATAATATCCTTATTGGCACAAAATTCACTGAAAAGAGGAGAAAAACAACAACAAACTACCATTCTTAGATGTCACAATAGAGCAAACAGCCAATGGGGAACTTCAAACCAGCGTCAACAGGAAAATAACACATATAGACCAAATACTAAACTACAGAAGCAATCATCCCAACATCCACAAATGAAGCAGCATTAGAACATTATTTTAATGAGCCACCGCACACTGTGGCACAGACGATCTATGAAAAGCAGAGGAAAATCAACTATACAGCGTATTCAAAAAGAATGGGAATCCAATGTATCGATTTCTCAGTAACAAAGCCAAACAAGACAACAAAACCCGTCCAGAAACCCTAACCACTCTCCCCTACATCAAAGACATCTTGGAAATGACTGCCAGACTACTCAGATCTCTTGGCATCATTGTAGCCCACAAACCCACCAACACACTAAAACAGCAGCTAATGAACTTGAAAGATCCCAACAAGTAAAACTAATGAAATTTACAAAATACCTTGCAAGAACTGTAACAAACACTACATTGGACAAACAGACAGAAAACTAGCCACCAGGATACAGGAACTTGAACTAGCCACAAAAAGACATGACCCACTCTCACTAGTATCCTTACATACAGATGAAGGCACTTCGACTGGGACAACACGTTCATCCTAGGACAAGTCAAACAGAAACATGCGCGAGAATTCCTAGAAGATAGCATTCCAACCAGAACTTTATCAACTAACACATAGACTTGGATGCCATTTAGCACCCTCTGAGAAAAAAGAACAGGAAATGACATCGACACATGAAATAACATCACCAACCCAGGGAAACCTAAACACGCATAGACAGTAGGTCACTAACACCAATACTACACTGGAGGCTCACTGATTATTTTACCTAGTATGGTGACGAAACATCTGAAAATGAACCTTCCAGCTCAGCGAGCAAATTTACATCCAGAACCTCAATCTGAGCTACAAATCTTTTCAATACTCACTAACCGATCATACTCCCTGCCCTGGCCATCACTATTTATGGCAGATACCTATCATAACTGCTAAACAATTTGCCTTATGAGAAGCTAGTCATCCATCTTTGACAAGAACCAGTGAATAAGTATTTCAGCCAATCCAAAGATAATGAAAGAACTTCCCGAAATGAAGGGAAATATTTCAACCTTATCAAAATGTTGTGATGTAATAATATTTGCTTAATGAAATAGCAAAAAAGTATTTTGTGATTTGATTTAAGACATAACTGATTTGATCGCATCATGAATATTTGTGATATTCATCTCTTTTTCTTAATGCAAAACGAAGAAAGAACACGAGTTGAAGAAAGTGACTCTATTATATAAAGTGATGAAAAAAACCAATGGCAGCTTAACAATATTAGCATTATTGAAATGTGATTATATACAAGGACTTACCATGGTCTTTACTATCTGCTATTCCAACATGGTTACCATTTTCCAAATGCCCTTCACCATCTGAATTTGGCTTATCGGTAGATAATTTCTGCAAGAGTGAATCAAATACAATCAATCAATTTTCACTCAAAGAAAAGACTCTACTGATTTCCTCCAAATGAAATCTTTGGGAATGGTTTGTTATTGTGCCTATGCACAGTATAGATTGGAAGGAGTTTTCCTGGTTGGTATTTCTAGCAAATTTTTGTGGATGCTTTAAAATCATTGCAGAAATGGAGCACCTGAGAACACATCAAAAAATGGCAAATACCTAATTGCATTGGGCCACAGAGCTTTTGTGTTTTATGAGTTGACCTTGTTAGGACAGAACTTCCATTCCAGCCTTAGATGGTCTTTGGGAAGTGGGTAGTACTGCAAGGGACAGGTTGAGGGTAGAACTGCTTTGTACCAGATGTTCCCATTTCTCCAACTCAATCAGCTTAGGACTAAAGGCAATGAGACACCGAATGGACAACTGTGAACGGGGAATGGTGGTGGAAGGGGAGTCAAAAAGAGTAAGGGCCCAGGCAAATGGAAATGTTCAAAAAGAAAATTGAAGGTTTATTTTAAAAGTTCAGACTGACCAGTCTCCTCTTTGAACACAGCCCAAAGAGGAAACTCCAAAGGGGGGGGCAAGTTTCTCTCTACTCATTGGTAAATGAAGGCTGAATTTACCAGTTGTTTGGGCAGGAACAGAATGAAAGTGTTAGCGAAATTCCCTGGTTATCTCGGAATCCCATGAAAATTAGACACTTTCCCACAATATAATAGTACAACCTTAGCTTCCTTTACAAAAATAGTTGCTCCTCTTTCATATTAGGATCCAGGCCTAATATCCCAGATGTGTCCATACCTAAAGTTGATATCACATGTATGCATGCTTCTGCACAGTTTTCTGGTTCCAATGCACCGCTGACTGCAATTCAAGGCAGGGTCATGAGAGTCCTGGCCTAGAATTCTATATCTCTATCCATATTTCATTTCACATCACTAACATAAAAGCACCAACATTCACAAAGAAATACTCAAGGGAAGGCAAGGATCTGGCATTGTGTATTCCAGTATAATAAAGCCATCTGCTCCCCTTCAGCAGGAGTTCAAATGAGAATGACTGTTGATTATTAGCATTCCATGCAGCTCTCTGCCTGTCTACTTGCATGCCAACACAATTTGTAGTAATAATATAATGTACGTGACATGAAACCGGAGTGATAAGAGTTGATTGGGACACTAGTAAAGGTTATATCGTGCAGATTTTGAATTCACGTAGCAATCTTTACAACATGCTATGGCTTTCTTTCTCAGCAGATTACACTGACTACAATTTGACCAACATTTTTCTTCCTTTGGTAGGATCTAATGCAGAATGCAACCTTATTTCCAACAAACATCTATTTAGTTTCTACCAGAGATAATACATAAAGACTAGATTAAAATATAAGATTCGAAACTCCTCTAATCTTATTTTCTATTTGTAAACCAGATACACATTCACATCACCTTCCAATCAAATCTTCCAATTTAGTTTATACTGGAGGTATTTTGAGAGCTAGCTTTTCCTAGATAGTGCTATGCAGTACATTTATCTACTTATGAATTCCCAGTAGTGCCGATGAAACTGCAGCTTTCCATTCAGGGATAGCTGACAGTATCCCCTTTGACAATCCAGCTGAAATCACCAAATGAGCTCAAAGTGTGAAGAAATCATAGGAATCACAAGTACTGTTCATATTATCCACTGGAGATATGGATGAGGGATGTGTTCCTTTTAATGCATGCCTGACAAGATCAAAACAAAATATACATTTTAAAAGAAATTATAATATGTGTAAAATAAAGAACAGGGAAGGTTCCCCCAGTCATCAATCTTCCCTGATGCAGATATGCTCCAGCCACACACAAAATCACTGACCCACCCCTTTAATCACACAATCTCCTGGGAGAGTCAACAAAAAAGATAAATTCAAAGATCAATTTAGCAAAACACTGGGATATTTCTCTCTCATTCCCTTAGGCAAAATTCCAGAATGCTGCTGTAACCTATAAATCCTTCTAATCCCAGCTAACTCATGACATGCTCTTTATAATTGGAAATGCTCTCCCCTTCTAAGAGCTTGTCCAGATCCCATCTGAATGGCATTAATAATGCATAATTTAGTCAGCCATCTGCACAATTTAAAACAATGAAATAAAATTATTGCAAAGTTCCAAACTTGTTTAAGATCCTCCCAAACAGGTTGACCCTTCTGGGTTTGTCCAGGCACTATTTAATTTCAAGGTGATAAAAACAAAAATTTATTCCAGCATGAACTGTCTCAACATGAAGCCTTGTGGGACGGAACTGATTACTATTCCTATATCAATCTAGTCACAGTGAAAATCTTGGTTTATCTATCATCAACAACTTTAGAAACCCTTTCCAACTGCTATAAATGCTTTCCAGAGTCACCAATACAATATTGCAAGTTTTTTTCATTCACAGAGTGGTGGGTATCTGGAACTCACTGCCTGTAAACAGTGTAGAGGCAGAAATTCTAATAACATATAAAAAGTACTTAGGTACACTTGCCCTGACAAGGTGTACAAGGATATGAGCCAAGTGATGGAAAAATGGATTAGAAGAGCTGGGTGGTTTGTTTTGACCATGGTAGACTTAATGGGCCAAAGGGACTTTTTTTGTGTGCTGTAGAATTTATTTTGGACCGACCCTTAGACAGACAACACTTGTAGTACTGTGTCAATATTGTTTTTACTCTTATCTTATTGGATTGTAACATTGTTACAAAGCTTTTCACAATCTTAATGATCTTTATCAAATCACTCCTCTCTCTTTTCTTGAGAAAAGAGCTCCATCCTGATCAATCTGTCCTGATATTTGTAATTTCTCAGTTCTGATGTTATTTTCGTGAATCTTTGTTGAGCTTTCTCTAGAAACATTACCCCATAGTGTCAGTGATGTGCAGGCTAGGTGGATTAGCCATGGTAAATATGCCATTACGAGAATATGGGGGTTGGGTCTAGGTGAGATGTTCTTCAAAGGGTTGGTGCAGACATGTTGGGCTGAATGGCCTCTTTCCACAGGGATTCTATGATTCTAAAAATCTGTGTCCTTCTTAGGGACCAGAACTCTTCTCAGTACTAGAATGCTGTTTAAGAGATACTTTAGAGTCATACAGCACAGAAACAGACCTTGCGATCCAACCCGTCCATGCTAACCAAGTTTCCCAAACCAAGCTAGCTCCACTTGCCTGTGTTTGGCTATATCCCTCCAAACATTTCCTATTCATGGACCTGTCCAAGTGTCTTATAAATGTTGTAATTGTATCTGCATGGACCACTTCTTCTGGCAGTTTGTTTTACATATCTGTGTGAAAGAATTGTCTCTCAAATCCCTTTTATAACTTTCTCCTCTCACCTTAAAATGTGTCCCCTAGTTTTGAACTCCCTCACCCTACAGAAAAGATGCCCCTTACCTATGCCCCTCACGAATTTGTAAACCTCTATAAAAGGTCACCCTCAACCTCCTTCATTCCAGTCAGAAAAGTCCCAGCAATATCATGGTAAATCTTTACTGAACCCTCTCCAATTTAATAACATCCTTCTCAGAGCAGGGCAACCAGAAGTGGACACAGTACTCCAAGAATGGCTTCACTGACAACCTCAACATGACATCTCAACTCCTATACTCAATGGTCTGAGCAACAAAGGCAAGTGTGCTAAAAGCCTTCTAAACCAACCTGTCTATCTGCGACACAATTTTAAAAAATAGCAAAAAGTTAAGAATGCACTCATGGGAATGGCTTGCAGATTCCATCAGTAACCACACTGTAGAATAGGGTAGACAGGAAGGAATAATGGGGAGTTGTGAGAAAGGTACTATAGTATTCATGAGTGATTTAATTTACATATTGATCGGACAAATCGCATTGGCAAAATTAACCTGGATAATGAGTTAAATCAGCATATTTGGAACAATTTCTTAAATCAGCACACTTTCTAGCTAACCAAAGAACAAATTGCATATCTGGTAATATACAAGGAAATAAGATTAATTAAATGTTCCACAGTGAGTGCCCTTAGGCAGCAGTGATCATAATATAATTGAATTTCACAGCAGCTTCAAAAAGAGTGAATCTAAGGCTAGTGTCTTAAAACTGAATAAGGAACATTACAAGGGCTGGCTAAAGTGAACTGTGAAATTACGTTAACAGATAAGTCAGAAGAGATACAGTGGCAGACTTTTAAGAAGATATTTCAGCATACTCAGAAAAGACACATTCCAGTGAGAAGGAGATCCCTAAGGAAGGAATGCCTAACTAAAGATTTTACAAAATTGAAAGAAACTGCATATGCTTCCACAAAACTGAGTGCACGGTTGAAACAATGGACAGAATTTAAAGGATAGTGAACAATAACTGCAAGGTTAATAGGGTGGAGAAATTAGAACACGAGAGAAAACTAGCTAGAAATAGAACAAATTTTATGTGTTTCTGCAGGTACACAAAAGGAAAAAAGTTTATATAGAGAATGTTATCCAGTGGAGAGAGAAGGGGGGGGGGAAGAGGGGAAGAGAGAAAGAGAGAGAGACGGGGGGGGGAAGAGAGAGAGAGAGAGAGAGAGAGAGAGAGAGAGACAGACAGACAATGGAATTAATAATGAAAAATAAGGAAATGGGAGAATAACTGAATAGATATTCTGAATCTGTCTTCACTGTACAGGATACAATAACATTGTTGCGGTTCTATTCACCGAGCTGGGAATTTGTGTTGTAGACGTTTTGTCCCCTATTTAGGTGACATCCTCAGTGCTTGGGAGCCTCCTGTGAAGCGCTTCTGTGATCTTTCCTTCGGCATTTGTAGTGGTTTGAATCTGCCGCTTCCGGTTGTCAGACAAATCTTCTCCCAAACTTTGAGTACAATATCATCCCCAGAAATTTGTGAATCAGTAGATGAAGGGGAGCAAGTAACTTGAAACACTTAAATCAGTACTGAAAGGATACTGTGAAAATTATTAGAGCTAACAGCTGACAAGTCCTTCTGTCTTGGTGGACTTCACTCTAGACTCATAGATGAAAGTGGCTGCTAAAATAGTAGCTGAATTTTTTTTACAATTTTTTAAAATTCCCTAGTGTGGCCAGTGGATTGGTGAGCTAAAAGGACACAAAATGTAGGCAAGATGTGCTACAAGGTTCAAAATTGAGGCCTCAACTATTTATATCAAATGACTTGAAATGAAGGCACTGAACCTATAATTAGTAAATCTGTTGATGATACAAAGATAGGCAACAAAGTAAATTGCGAAGAGGGCAAAAGATGTCTAGAAAGAGATATATGCAGGTTAAGTGAGTGGACAACACTTGCCACTTTGGCAGGGGGAATAGAAAGGTAGCATAATGCTGAAATGGAGACAGATTGCAGAACTCTGTGTGGTATAGAAGGATCAGGATGTCCTGATACACGAATTACAAAAGGTTAGTATGTAGGTGACTAGGAAGGTGAATATAATGTTGTCAGTTATTGCAGGGGAATGGAATGTAAAATTATGGATATTTCCTTTGAATAAAATGATATCAGAAATGTGTTCAAGTTAGCTTTACAGACTTCTCAGTTAAAATGCTTAACATTTCCTTAAACTAAAGTACAACTAGGCTTTTTTTTGATGGAATGTGATAATTTGTTTTGCTTTTCCATACTTCTCAAAGCTTAGGTTGAACCAATGCAAATCCATGACTGGAGTGAAGAAGACAAAAAACAGAACACAACAGAAAAAATACACCAAGGGAAAGAGCTATGTAAATAAACAGAAATGAAGAGCCACAAATTAATGGCCAAGATAATGGCCAAAAACAAATATACATACAACAGCAAGTGAAAAGAGAGAAAGAAAACAAGAGAAAATCTGTTTTGCTCTCAAATTCGGTATCATGAAATATCAGCCATGTTATTCTCAGACTTCTAGATTTCTATTCAATATATAGAAACATTGAAAATAAGAGCAGAAGTATGCCATTTGGCCTCTGTTCAATATAATCATGGCTGATGGTCTACCTCAGTATCCTGCTCCCACTTTCTCCCTCAAAACTTTGATTGCTTTAGCCTAAGAACTAAATGTAACTCCTTCTTGAATTCAATGTTTTAGCCTCAACTGCTTTCTGTGAAAGAGAATTCCACAGGCTCACCACTTTCTGGGTGAAGAAATTTCTCCTTATCTTAGCCCTAAATGACACGTCCTGGTACCTTTAAACTGTGACCCTGTGTACTGGACTCCCTAATCATTACCTTGTCTAGTCCTGTTTACCCTGTCTACTCCTGTTAAAACTCTCTCCTCATTCTTTTAAACTCCAATAAGTATAATCCTAAATCTTTGTTGCTCTCCCTCTATTGCCAGATAAGGAGATCAAAATTGCACACAATATTCTAGGTGTGGTCTACAAGGCCTGTACAATTGTAGCAAGACATCCCTGTTCACAAACTCAAATCCTCTCACGACGAAAGCTGAAATGTTATTTGCATTTTTCACCACCAACTGCATTTGCATGCTTACATTCAGCAACTGATGTACAGGACATTCAAGTTTTGATACACCTTCCACCTTTCCCAATCTAACACCATTCAGATAACAATCATAAGACCATAAGACATAAGAGTGGAAGTAAGGCCATTCGGCCCATCAATTCCACTCCACCATTCAATCATGGCGATTAATAACCTTCCTTTCTAGTTTTGCTACCAACATGGATAACCTTACATCTATACGCATTGTACTTCATCTATCATGCATTTGCCACTCACTCAACTTGCGCAAATCACAATGAAGCATCCTCCTTTACGATTCATTATCCCACCCAGCTTTGTGAAGAAAAGAGAACACCTAAATAAAGGGATTCCAGAACTGAACTGAAAAAAAAATGGTTCTCAGGATAATCAGCAAGTCTTCTTGACCAAGATGATGCAATATCTAGGAAGAATCTGAGATCTGACAATTGGGTTTCAGTATTCTACATCAATAGTTTCCAAAACTATGCGTGGAGAGTAGGGCTCTGTTGAACCTGTCCTTTCACACCTAATTTACACCTGGTCTCAGAAAGTGTAATTGGTTATTTTTTTCAAGACAAGGTTGGTCACTTGAATTTTGAATCTGTGAAATCAATTCAAAATTAATAAATCAATGAGATTACACGAGTTAAAGAAACACTTTCAGATAGATGTCCTTTTTAGCCCCTCCCCTCTACACCTCTCCACCCCTCAAAGTGTGTATAAACCAAAGGCCTGGGAAGTGGCATGAGGAAATCTGCAGCACATTACCTTTTCTAGTTCCGCTTTGTTCACAGGAAAAATTGTCATGGATCCATCTGTTTCAGTAGTTACATTGCAAAGTACTACAACATCTTTTATTACCTAAAAATAACAACATGAGAAAACAATAAAATATACTGTTGCTTAATAGTTGTAAATTATAGAGGTCAACGTTCCGAAATTAGATTAGATTAGATTACTTACAGTGTGGAAACAGGCCCTTTGGCCCAACATGTCCACACCGACCCGCCGAAGCGCAACCCACCCATACCCCTACATATACCCCTTACCTAACAATACGGGCAATTTAGCATGGCCAATTCACCTGACCCGCACATCTTTGGAGTGAGAGAGGAAACCGGAGCACCCGGAGGAAACCCACGCAGACACGGGGAGAACGTACAAACTCCACACAGTCAGTCGCCTGAGGTGGGAATTGAACCCAGGTCCCTGGCGCTGTGAGGCAGCAGTGCCACCGTGCCGCCTATGAAATGAAACTAAGTAATGATTTACTGTGACAATTTTAGGTTGAAGTAGTCAGGATAAATATCAAATTCAACAGAATTTTGAAATATATCGACAAAAAAGGGTGTAACTTCTCAATAGGTTTCCTGATCATTGTTTATTTTAAAACAAAGCTTTTGGAAAACCAAGCTTTCCGTTGTTACCATAATTTTGTGAAATAGCTTATGGTTCATTAATCTTTGGACCATGTAAATACAAACACATCCTAAAGTCCTAGTGACTGAGGGGTCAATTATAAATAGCTTTTTTATTATAATTTCTTTCAGCTTGGTGGATGGAAGGGGTGTTCTCTCAAATTTGTCAAACAATATTTTCTTTAAAAATGTAACTGGGCAGTCTTTTTTTTCCTCATTTTGAATCACAGTTTAGCTATAGATCTTTGACACTTTAGACATACTAATGAAAGTTGCATGTTGATTTGTAGAAAATAATTCTGGCCTGTCACTTTTCAAATACTGTACATGCTTAACATGTGGCTACAGTGTACAGAAATCATCATAACACTCGTTTCAGGCAATACTAAACCACAGTAGAGTGTGTTTTCTTTTTTAAGAAGGCTTTTTTTATAGTATTGAATTAAAACACTGGACACAAATTGAACTGATTATTTTTCTGGCACTGAACTTATGAAATAAGAATTCAACAGCAAGGCTTAAAATCAGCCAATCATAGCACACCTTGTAGCAAGGGTGGTTTCACACCTCACAATCACCTACATTGCCAATGGATTGTTAGGAATGTAAGTGTTGTTCATCCAACAGCAGAATAAGAGAGAGAAAGTGAGTGAGTGTGTGAGTGAGAGTGTGAGAGTGAGGAAGTGAATGAGAACGAACTAGTGAGGGAGTGTGTTTAAACAGAAGCTTTTAAGACAAACCCTGGCAGAAAGCATCAAAAATATTACACATTATATGTACAAAAAAAAATCACTGAAGTTGTATTATAAATATTCTAACATGCTGTGTTACTGGTGTAAATCATGTCAGCTCATTACACTGTATAAGCTGCTGCTCACAATGAAAGTTCCTGCCACGGTCCTCTGAGTGTAGGAAGCTACAGGACCAGCTTGGTTCAGTTTGTAGAAGAAAACCACTTGATGGTTGAACTAGAAAGGCTCTCTTGTAGTAAACAGGATCTAGTTTATTGCACTCAACAGGCAATGAAGCAGTTTTGAAATGTAGTCGCCATTGTAATGTCAGAAACACCGCAGCTAATATGCTTACAACTAACTTTCACAAATGATTTTGATTTTTTTTAAAGACAAATTTCAGCTAGAATACCAGGATCATTCTCCCACTCTTCTTGAAAATAAGATGTGGGAAATTGTCTGTTCACCTGTAGACAGGATGTCAATTTAATATCTTATTTGAAATGCAGCACCTGTGACAGAGCAGCACTCTCTCCAAACCGCAACAGAGTGCCAGCCTTGATTTTTCCGATCAGGTCCTGCAGTGGAACTTGAACCCAAAACTTTCTGATTCGGAGGTGAGTGTGCAACGAAGTAGGTTAACAAACACAGTTACAGAGATAGCAAGGTGAAAGGCCATGAAAGGATATAAACACAAGGAAGAGAATTTTAAATCGGAGTTTTGTAGCCAATGCAGGTCATCATACATGGGGTGACAGGTAAACAAAGCTTCACATTTGATTGGATCCAAGCAGTAGGGTTTTAGCCGAACTGATGTTTACAAATGACACAGAATAGGTGGCCAATCATCCAAAAGAGCACTGGAAATACATAAAAGAGTGTGCAGCAATATAGGTGAGTCAAGAGTATGGTGCTGGAAAAGCACAGCAGTTCAGGCAGCATCTGAGGTGCAGGAGAATCAATGTTTTAAGCATAAACTCTTCATCAGGAATGAGGCTTATGAGTCGGGGCTGAAAGATAAATGGGAGGGGGGTAGCTGGAAAAGCAATAGGTGGAGGAAGATGGGGGAGAAGGTGATTGGTCAGAGGGGGCAGTGATGGATGGGTCCGGAGGATGGTGCCGAGTTGGAGGCTTGGGACTGGGATAATGTGGGGGAGGGGAAAATGAGGAAGCTGTTGAAATGCACATTTATCCTACGTGGCTGCAGGGTCTGAAGGTTGAATATTAGGCATTCCTCCTCTAAGCGTTGGGAGGTAATGGTTTGGCGGTGGAGGCGGACCAGGACCTGCATGTCCTTGATGGAGTGAGAGGGGGAATTGAAGTGTTCAGCCAGAGGCAGTGGGGTTGGTGGGTGCGGGGTGTCCCAGAGATATTCTCTAAAAACGATCTGCAAGAAGGCGCCCTGTCCCCCCATTGTAGAGGAGACCACACCAGGTGCAACAGATGCACTAGATGACATTGGTAGAGGTACAGGTAAATTTCTGATAGATGTTGAAGGATCCCTTGGAGTCTTAGATGGAGGCGAGGGGCAAGGTGTGGGCGCAGATTTTGCACTTCCTCCAGTAGCAGGGAAAGGTGGCAGAAATGGGGTGTGGGCTGGTGGGGATTGTGGACCTGACAAGGGACGCAGAGGGAATGGTCTTTTTGGAACGCTAATAGAGGTGGTGAGGTCCATTTGGAGGTGGTGGAGGACGATGCAATGTATGCGGAGTTTGGTGGGGTGGAAAGTGAGGACTGGGGGGTTCTGATCTTGCTATGTTGGGTGGGGTGGTGTTCAAGGGCGATGGTGCGTGAAGTGAAGCAGATGCGCTGGAGGGCATCATCAACCACATGGGAAGGGAAGTTGTGATCATGGAAACAGGAGGCCATCTGGGACTTCCTGAGGTGGAACTAATCATTCTGGGAACAGATGCGGTGGAATTGGGAATAATGGATGGCGTTTTTCCAGGAGGTAGGGTAGGAGGAGGTGTAGTTCAGTTAGCTCTGGGAGTCGGTGAGTTTGTAGTATATGTCTGTGGTTAGTCGGTCGCCAGAGGACCAGGAAGGGGAGGGAGGCTGCCAAGATAGTCCAGGTGAATTTGAGGTCAGGGTGGAAGATGTTGGTAAAGTTGATGAACTGTTCAACCTCCTTGTAGGAGCATGAGGCGGCGCCGATACAGTCAATGATGTAGCGGAGGAACAGGTGGGGAATGGTGTCAATGTAACTGCAGAAGATGGACTGTTCCACCTAACCGACAAACAGGCAGGCATAACTGAGTCCCATGTGGGTGCCCATGGCTAACCTTTGGTTTGAAGGAAGTGGGAGGATTGGAAGGAGAAATTATTGAGGGTGAGGACCAGTTCAGTTGGGCTGATGAGGGCATCGGTGGAAGGGTACTGATTGGGATGGCGTGAGAGGAAGAAACGGAGGGCTTGGAGACCTTTGTCGTGGCAGATTGATGTACACAGAGACTGGGTGTCCATGATGAACATGAGGCACTGGGGGCCAGGGAAATGAAAATCTTTGAGGGGGTGAAGGGCATGGTGGTGTTACCAAATTAGGTGGGGAGTTCCTGGACTAAGGGGGACAGAACAGTGTCAAGGTAGAAAGAGATGAGTTCAGTGGGACAGTCACGTCTTCTGCATGGAGAGATTGCCCAAGTGGCCCACACCCAGTTCTGTGTTTCCATGTACATGGAGTCCACATTTGTGATTGTGACTGTTGCAGATGATAACAGGAAGTAAAATAAGGATACTAGCTTACACCATTGTTTCAGAATGGAGAGAAAAAAAATAAGCACATAAAAGGGAAAATGTGGACTATGCCGACTTTGGATCATTACCTATTCCATGCTGAGGAAATTAAACAAAGAATAACATTCTGTTTAAGAAATGTAATACAATTTTTCAACATCCTCTGGAGTCGTACCTGAGGACTGGAGAGAGGCAAATATGATTCCTCTCTTCAAGAAAGGAAATAGGGAAATCCCCAGCAATTACAGACCAGTAAGTCTCACGTCTGTCGTCTGCAAGGTGTTAGAAAGGATTCTGAGGGATAGGATTTAAGACCATCTGGAAGAGTATGGCTTGATTAAATGCAGTCAACACAGCTTTGTGAGGGGCAGGTCATGCCTCACAAACCTTATCGAGTTCTTTGAGGATGTGACTAGAAATGTTGATGAGGGTCAAGCTGTGGATGTGGTGTATACGAACTTCAGCAAGGCATTTGATAAGGTTCCCCACGGTAGGCTCATTCAGAAGGTCAGGAGGAATGGGATTCAGGGGAACATAGCTGTCTGGATACAGAATTGGTTGGCCAACAGAAGACAGCGAGTGGTAGTAGAAGGAAAATATTCTGCCTGGAAGTGTGTGGTGAGTGGTGTTCCACAGGGCTCTGTCCTTGGGCCTCTACTGCTTATAATTTTTATTAATGACTTGGATGAGGGGATTGAAGGATGGGTCAGCAAGTTTGCAGGCGACACAAAGGTTGGAGGTGTTGTTGACAGTATAGAGGGCTGTTGTAGGCTGCAGCGGGACATTGACAGGATGCAGAGATGGGCTGAGAGGTGGCAGATGGAGTTCAACCTGGATAAATGCGAGGTGATGCATTTTGGAAGGTCAAATTTGAAAGCTGAGTACAGGATTAAGGATAGGATTCTTGGCAGTGTGGAGGAACAGAGGAATCTTGGGGTGCAGGTACATAGATCCCTTAAAATGGCCACCCAAGTGGACAGGGTTGTTAAGAAAGTATACGGTGTTTTGGCTTTCATTAACGGGGGATTGAGTTTAAGAGTCGTGAGATCTTGTTGCAGCTCTATAAAACTTTGTTTAGACGGCACTTGCAATATTGCATCCAGTTCTGGTCGCCCTATTATAAGAAAGATGTGGATGCTTTGTAGCGGGTTCAGAGGAGGTTTACCAGGATGCTGCCTGGACTGGAGGGCTTATCTTATGAGGACAGGTTGACTGAGCTCGGACTTTTTTCATTGGAGAAAAGGAGGAGAAGAGGGGACCTAGTTGAGGTATACAAGATAATGAGAGGCAGAGATAGAGTCGATAGCCAGAGACTATTTCCCAGGGCAGAAATGACTAACATGAGGGGTCATAGTTTTAAGCTGGTTGGAGGAAAGTATAGAGGGGATGTCAGAGGCGGGTTCATTACACAGAGAGTTGAGAGAGCATGGAATGCGTTGCCAGCAGCAGTTGTGGAGGCAGGGTCATTGGGGACATTTAAGAGACTCCTGGACATGCATATGGTCACAGAAATATGAGGGTGCATACATGAGGATCAGAGATCAGCACAACATCGTGGGCTGAAGGGCCTGTTCTGTGCTGTACTGTTCTATGTTCTATCCTGAATGTAACAGCAAAACAGCTGCAGCACAGACTACGAAAACAGTACAGTCCAAAAGAGGAAGAAAAGTGCTCTTTTTGGAACACACAATCCCAATCCAGTTTGTATTTTGAGTCTGAAAACAATACATGATCTCCACACAAGGTTTCCCACACAAGTTTCTAATTACACCATAGGCAGCCAACATTAGGATGGTTTACTGAGGAAATATATACCCTGTAGGTCTGTGGTAACATTGTATCTCATCATTACTGCTACAATACCAATGTTTTGCTGTGACTGGACCAAACACCAGCAATTACTGACTTTGAATTGCTTCACTTGTTGCACAATCAACCCATCAGATATTGAGTGTTGGCTGCTGAACTCCCAATGTTCTGTTCTTTGACTAAAAATACTTGATCAATTCAGTTCTCAGAATTTCAATACACATCTACATACATTCAGTTATAGAAATGGTTTGATGACCAATGATCATTATAAAAACTGTAACAAAAGGCCATAAACAATGATGATCAAACGGTTCACACCAAATTATCATTTGTCATAGGTCAGCATTCATGATCCCCAGTTTTAGTAGGATTTTTGTTTCTGCAGAAGTATAAATTTTTGTCTCAGAGCACAGGGCGTGTAGTGGAAACAGAATTTATTGGGGAATAGTTTCGAGCCAGGCAAACAACCTGGACTGCATCTAACCAAACAATAATTAAAATAAAAATATTGAGATTGCTTTTCAAAGGGCCCTACAAGAACAGCCATAGTAGATTGTCACACGCAAAGTAGATGCATTTTCTGCTGATTTCACAAATTCCAGCAAAATCATGTAGGAGGATGCCAACAATTACAATCACATGTAACCACTAGGATTGTGCACTGTGGAGTTTGGGGCCATTGTCAGTTTTGATCCTGCAATTAAAGAAAAATGATACAATTCATAGAAATATAATGGGAATTGAGTTAACTAATGTTTCAGCAGTGGGAATAATGTGCCTCTATTTTGCCTTATTTATTTACACAATAGCAGCCCAGGAGGCAGCTAATTAGCCCACTAAACCTACACTGGCTCCAATGAAGAACGATCTGATTATTACCACTTACTCTTGCCCATAGCTTTATAATTTCTCCTTTAATTACATAAAATTCACATCTAAAAACTCCAGTTGAATCTATTTTGATCAGCCTATCAGGCAGCATATTGTAAACCTTAATCATTTGTTGGATCTAAGCTCAATGGAAAGTGGACTGAAAAGAACTTGCTCTGTCGAATGGAATATCATTGAGTTTTTTTAAAATTGGAAACAGACTCTTATCCACACAGCCATGCAAACAAACAGGTTTGTTCTCCATTATGCTTGTGGTTAAAAACAAAACCAAAACGACACCTATGGTGACACGTAATGGGGCTGTAAAGGTGGGAAACGTGGCAGCTGGGAGGATTTAATTAGGCATGAGCCAACATCTCATTTCCTGATGTCAAATTTAATTCATGAGTTAGAAGTGGGTGGCATGTCAGAATCATAGTAGCCAATATGCTGTCAGTGAAACCTATTTATCATTAATCTGCATTCTGTGAAAATTTATTAGTTATGAAACACAAATTAATTTCTAATTTCAAGACTGGTGTTTCCTATTCCTTATTTCTTAGGGTTGATATGCATTAGGCAGTTCAATCTTTGGGCTGGAGGTGAGATTTTATATTTTCGTCTGACTCAACAGAGTAGAGTAGTAGCAAGTTGGATAGTCTGTTAGAGACAAGGGCAAGGTGAAAGTGATAGTGTGGTGCACGGATTGTCAAATTGCACAACGTGGAGCTGATAAGGCAGTGGAGCTTGTTTTCAGATCCTAAAATGGCAGGCACTGCTGTGTTTGTGGACGGGGAGGTAGCCGTGAAGGAAGCGAGGCTCCAGCCTACAGGTGAGGCTCATTGTTGCAGTGCTCTCATCCTGTGTGTCCATTAGAGATAATTAGTCAACATTTTGGAAGGGACCTTGAGTTTGAAGCAGGGCAGGCCCAACTGCAGAAGCAGTAGGTCAATGGTCTCTGAAGGAAGTGAAGAAATGAAGAATGATGCAGAGAGGCTCCAGATGTCAGTAGGTAGGTCTGGAATGAGGATGGGATAGTCAAGAGTGAGAGTTAGAAGGTTGAAAGTCAACAGCTCTGAGCTAAGATGATTGGGGGGAAAGCAGCAGGGTAAAGTTAGGGTAGAGTCAAGAAAAATGGGAGGAAGCTTGTGACAGAGGGAGGGCGGACGTGGAAGTTTTCAGAGGCACAGTTAATGCTATTCTCCATCTTCATGACTGTTACTTTTTTTTTTAAGAATCCCTACAGTGTGGAAACAGCCCAATAAGTCCACACCGGCCACCCAGACCCATCACTTTATATTTACCCCTGACTAATGCACCTAACTTATACACCCCTGAACACTATGGGCAATTTAACATGGCCAATTCACCTAACCTGCACATCTTGGATTGTGGGAGGAAACTGGAGCACCTGGAAGAACGCCATGCAGACACAGGGAGAATGTGCAAACTCCACACAACTGTCACCTGGAATCGAACCTGGGTCCCTGGTGCTGTGAGGCAGCAGTGCTAACCACTGAGGCACTGTGCTGCCCCTTTGTTGGTGGTCATCACAGACTAATATATGTGTTCCCCAAATATTTAATCAGCCAGCAATAGCTAATTCAATCAAAACGTGGATGTCTCAAGATTTCAATGTAACGGAGCTATGAATATTTCCTTCGGGAGGAAAGACTGCTGATACAATGTCTTGGGAACAAGTAAACTGTAGTTTGTGTAGTTGACCACTTTGTGTTTTGTTATTGCTGGAGGACACCATATATTTGTTTCTGTCAATTCCTACTGGTTCTTTCCATGTGCAGGATCAACTGCTGCCAGAAAACCTTTACCTGGCAAGAGGTCAAATTGAGAGAGGAGCCTGCCGTGGGATGGGAGGGATTCAGAGTGTTGCTAATTGGAGGGTCATGCATCCCCATTAATTGGCTGTAACTGCTCTAGGAATGACAGCCATGTAAAGGAGAGTTACTCAATCTTTTTCCTGCCATCTTCACTCTGCTTACTTTGTGGATTTGCAATAAGTTTCTTACCATCCTATCATCTTGCAACATGGTATAGCAGGGGAAGGGATTCACCGGAGGGTGGCTTTGGTCACAGAAAAATTGGCAACAAGGCCATCAGTTGGCACCATCAGAGAGAGAGAGAGAGGTCAAGAGGAACCAACCAAGATAATCATCATCTTCATCAAGAAAGAATAATGGTATATCAACTACCCTGCCATGCATGACTAAGAGTAAATGTCAGTAATAACTAAGGCTTTCTTACAAGGCAGTTACTGACCTGTGCATGCTTGCACAAGACCTGCAGCCCCATGGCTTCGGCAGGAATACTGTGCCAATCAGCATTAAAATAACTGCAGACTTAACCACCTGCATAATGGATAATTCCAAGGCTCTGCAGAGAATGTGTGTGGTGTTTCCCAAGTTACAACATATAGGTGCAGATATGTCCTTATCCAAGTACTGTACTGGGTTGGACCATCAGAATGTGGTTCACACTAGTACATCACCCAAAGTCCTTTGGAGCAGCATATTACTGCATACTGCTTTACAAAGAAAATGGTGTAGTAGACCATAAGATTGCTGAAACTGTTTTTCCAAAGTGATGAGTAGTTTGATTGAAATGTATAATATGCTCACAGAAGGTATCCAGAATTGTTGTCTTCTGCTGTATGTGTTGCACACATTGCATTTCAAAAGGAAGACAAATTGCTAATTGAGGACAGAGAAGCTGCTAAACTTCTTAAATGACACTTGGAGCAGCTTTACAACATGCCAGGATAAACATGGCAGGACTGTCAAGCACATCACCTTCAACCATTTCAACCGCAAGTAATATATCTACCTGGTCTGGCCTACGTGTGACTGCAGACTCACAGCAATATCATTGATGCTTAACTGCCCTTTTGGCAATTAGAGATGGGCAATAAATGCTGGCCTAGCCAGTGATGCCCATATCCCGTGAATGAATGAAAAAAATCCTCACTTGCAAACCTGTCTACATCAATTGTGCACCAATAATGCAAGTTCAGTCATGTCATAGTGCTTTGAGAAGATATATCAAATCACATGCATTACCATCCAATCAAGAGTCACACCTAACACATTATCATATTCATGCCTGCAATAATGAGATCTCCCTTAGTTGCCTTAATTCAGCAACAACAGCCAATTGTGAAGCAGGACTGTGCAAAATGCCTTCAGAAAGAGAATACCTCACCAAATACTCAATTGAACAACATAAGCTGAGATAACTATACACATATGCATAGCGAAACAGTGTCTCAACATGCAATTATTCTGCCTCAATACTTACTTCTATAACCTTGAAATCGCAGCTGAGGAGGAAGCAAGCTGATTAGAGCAGAACCCCTCTGTATGTGCCGACCTGCCGCATGAACTCAAAGCTTTCATTGTGCTTGTGCGCACAGTGGCTCTTGACTTGCAGGTAGAGAGGACAGGACACTTCCTATCCTGCCATTAGAAGGTGCACTCTTTTTATTAAGTTCCACACCTAGAGTTACAGCTTTCTACAACACTCTCACACAAACCTCAGTTAAAAAAAAGACTCAAATTTCTACATAACAGTGCTTATTTCCAGCTGTAACTTCAGGATGCGAAATTTCTAGTCACCCACCCAATAAGCAGGATGCAGTTTTGTCAAAGATCTGCTGATCTTTCAACAATGCTACGACAAAAGATTAGAGAGAGCTGTATTAGCATTCGTCCATCTACAGGAGTTGAAAAACAAACTTAAAAACAATCTAATTATCGTCATTTGGTGCACATTTGCTAATGGGTATGAAAACCTATCCTTGAGAGGCAGGTTCTTCCACAAATGCCTTACATGAAGCAAAATGGAAATTGTTGATCTTCTTTTCCTGGTAGCTGGAAGTCATGGATGTCTCACAGCCTTACAGCAAGGTACTGAGAACACAGACTTTATGAATCATCAGTCTGATACATGTGCTATCCTACATGCATTTTGCATGTTAGTCAAAGATAGTAACTGCTTTCCTCATGCCTGTGTCAAGATCTGCACGAAGGGAAAGATTGTCCATCATTGTGCACTTGAGGTAACCAAATTTACTAGCCACTTCCAGTCGGGTGATTGAGACAGAGATTCATTTTGTGGTCACCATTCCAACAGATATGAAAGGTACCTATTGCACACTAGGAAAAGTTCTACAATCTATTTACACTGAAGTTGAAGGCTAATATTAGTTGCATTCTGATAAGAAACTTCCTTATGATGACAATGCTATGTTTGTAGCTCACGCAGCAACTCAGCTGCAAGGACTCATCTAGACCTTGGCTAGCAACAACAATTTCAAAGTCTGTGGATGATACAAAACTTGGAAACATTGCCAGCTGTGCGAAGGACAGTGTAGAACTCCAAAATAACAGACAAACTGATGGAATGGATAAATTACGTGGTAGATGCTGTTCAATGTGGAAAAGTGTGAGATGACACATTTTCTAGGAAGAATAAGGACAAACAATACAAAATAGGAATCAAGTCCAACTGTGAATTTTTGTGCATAAACCTTTAAAATTGGCAAACAGCGGAATGAGTAGTTAAAACTCAGCATCCTGAATGCCTTATTATCAATAGGAGCAGACTGTGCAAGAGCAAGGGGGTTATGCTGAAATTATACAAGACACTTGTTGGACTTGGGAGTATTGTGTACATTTCTGGATACCAATGGTAGGAAGGTTTCATTCCCCATTCTGGCTGAGGTAGACTCTGGGCATGTCTCCTCACCATTTCCGGAGTAAAAATAAATCTCAACACTTAGCCATGGTTTGGTGAAGAATTACCAGGGATATATCCTTTGGCATGAAACTGAAGAACATTTTGTCAAAACTGCGAGAACATCTTATACTGGACTCAAATTTGTAAACAGGCAACTGGGCCTTCAGTGTATGAGAAAGAGTTATAGCTGGATTATCCTGAATAAAGAACTAGAAGATAATTACTCCCAAAACATACCTTTAGCCATTCCTCTGCTTGTTCTTTGCTTTGCACAGCCAAAACAACAATGTCTGCTCCTTGCTGGGTGATTCGTAGCTCATGCTTTTTCCTTTTGCTGTCTTTAGGAACATAGGACACATTGTGGGCTGGAAGCAATAACTCCATCTGAGGTTGATGATCCTTTGAGCTTTTGTAGCACTAAAAGCAAAGATTAAATCCTGAGCTCGCACAATACTCATACCATCCCACCTGCACTTGGTGCTGCATCCCAAGAGAGCAACAGAAGAAAATATGATGCTGTTTCACTATCAGATCAAAAAGAAAAGAAGCATACCAATAGTCTGTTATCTTTAATGACACAAAATTGTTTTGTCCACTGTCCAAAACGTTTCTTGCGCAGAAGAAAAGCACAGATCTTAGCATCTTTCACCAAATCCATTGAAGCCTCCTCAGATGGCCACTGGTGTCTTAGTTTCTTTCCCTTCCCATCCTCATCATCTTCATCATATGATTCATAGGAGCTACTCATGGCATCCGAATCATAATCTGTAAAATAAAGGTGGTAAACAAAATCAGAAACAATTCTATTTCTGCAATAAATTACAACATTTAAAAGACATCAAATGGATATATGAATAGGAAGGGTTTAGAGGGATATGGGCCAAGTGCTGGCAAACGGGACTAGATTGGGTTAGGATATCTGGTCAGCACGGACGAATTGGACTGAAGGGTCTGTTTCCATGCTGTACGTCTCTATGACTCTAAATATAGGACAACACACCATATCAAAGTTGATTGGTATATAATTTAACTATTTAACTCCAGTAATCCTTGCAGACAAGTGAAATGCTCATGTCGAAGATGAACAGACTGAACCGGAAGCAAGGGGTGCTTATTTAAATTTATCTCATATAGTGGGTGAAATTTGCCAGGAGATGGTTATCTACTAAGCTAGCAATACACAGGAGCACAGGAAAAGGAGTAAGCCATTCAGCCCTTCAAGGCTGCCATCAAATGAGATCATGACTGATATCCAGCCTCTGTTCTGCTCTTTTGGCCACTATTTTTTTAAGATGTGTCCAGTTCAATTTCTGGTAAATAATAATCCCAAGGATGATGAAAGTGGGGGATTCAGTGAACAGCATTGAATTTGAAGGGGTGGTGGTTAAATTGTCTCTTTTGGAGATGGTCATAGCCTGACATTTATGGGGCACGAACATTACTTGCCACTTGTCAGCTCAAACTATTGTCTGGATTCTGTTATATTTGAATATGGACTGCTTCAGTACCTGAAGAATTGCAAATGTTGCTGAACATTCAGCAATCATCGGCAAATATCCCCAGTTCTGACCTTATGGAGGAGGGAAGGTCAGTGATGAAGCAGCTGAAGTTGGTTAGGCCGAGGACACTATCCTGAGGAAGACCTGCCGATGTGTCCTGGAATTGAGATGACTGACCTTCAACAACCACGATTATCTTCCTATGTGCCAGGTTTGACTCTAACCAGAGAGTCTGTCCCTAATACCCACGGATTCCAGGTTTGCTAGGGCTCCTTGATGCCACACTCAGCCTTAATGTTAAGGGCTGTCATTCTTACTTCACCTCTGGAATTCAGTTTGAACCAAGATTATAATGAGATCCAGCACTGAGTGGCCCTAGCGGAACCCAATTGTGCATCACTGAGAAGGTTAGGGTGCTGCTTGAAAGCATGTTTGATGACACCTTCCATCACTTTACTATGATCGAGAGTAGATTGATGGGGAGTAATTGGTTGGGTTGTATTTGTCCTGCTTTTAGTGTATTGGACATACTTGGGCAATTTTCCAAACTGTTAGGTAGAGCTTGCATTATAACTGCATTGGAACAGCTTGGTTAAGGGAGCAGAAGTTCTGGACACAAGCCTTCAGTGCTATTGCCACCTCCAAGATTAGATTAGATTAGATTACTTACAGTGTGGAAACAGGCCCTTCAGCCCAACAAGTCCACACCGACCCGCCGAAGCGCAACCCACCCACACCCCTACATTTACCCTTACCTAACACAACGGGCAATTTAGCATGACCAATTCACCTGACCCGCACATCTTTGTGATGTGGGAGGAAACCGGAGCACCCGGAGGAAACCCACGCAGACACGGGGAGAACGTGCAAACTCCACACAGTCAGTCGCCTGAGTCGGGAATTGAACCCGAGTCTCAGGCGCTGTGAGGCAGCAGTGCTAACCACTGTGCCGCCCACAAATCCACCTTTCTTGGTATCACATGGAGTGAGCTGAATTGGCAGAACACTGGTATCTGTAATATTGGGGACTTCTGGAGGAGGCTGAGGTGGACCATCCACTTGGTACATTTGGTTGAAGATTGCTGCAAAACCTTCAGCCTTATCTTTTGCATTGATTTGTTGGGCTCTTCCACCATTTGGGATGGGGAATATTTGTGCAGCTTCCTTCTCCAGTGAGTTGTTTAATTGTCCACCACCATTCACAACTGGGAGTGATATGACTGTGGAACTTAGATCTGATATGTTGGTTATGCGATTGCTTAGCTCTGTCTATCAATTGCTGCTAATGCTGTTTGGTATGAAGCAGTTGCTTTAGGTATGCCTGGTGCTGCTCCTGGCATGCCCTCGTGCACCCTCCATTGAAACAGGGTTGATGGTAATGGTTGAGTGGGGATATGATGGGCCATGAACTTAGAGATTGCACTAGACTACAATTCTGCTGCTGTTGATGGTCCATAATGACCCATGGAATGCGCCAGTCTTGAGTGGCTAGATCTGTTTGACATCTGTCTCATTTAGCACAGTGATAATGCCACACATCACAATGGAGGGTATCTCAATGTAAAGGCAAGACTTTAACCTCACAAAAACTGAGCAGTAGACACTCTTACCAATATTGTCATGGACAGATGCATCTGCAGACTGGTAAGGATGAGGTCATGTGTGTTATTCCATTTTGTTGTTCCCTCACCACCTGCTGTAGACCCAGTCTAGCAGCTGTGTCCATTAGGACCCGACCAGCTCAAACAGTAGTACTGCTGCCAAGCTACTCTTGGTGGTGGACATTGAAATCCCATCTGGTCCTTAATGTTCTTTAGGGAAGGAGATCAGCTATCATTATCAAGTTGGGTCTTTATGCAACTCCAAACCCTGACCAATGCATGTGACTCTTAGCTGCCTAGCAAATGCCTTAATCATCACCACCATCACCTCAATTTGGGATGGCAATAAAATGCTCGCTTTGCCAGCTATGTTCACATCCTGTAAATTAATGAAAAAACAGCAGGAAAGATCATAGGAGCTGTACTTTGACCTCTCAAATGTATTCTACTGATAGAATATGTGTAGTTTGTCCTCTTATTAACTTCACCAAAAATTTGAAAGGAGATCAAACCTAGGAAATTACACAAAGGAATATTATCATAGGAATGTTCAACACATTTGATTTAAAATTCTCTGACATACATTGTTAACTCATTTCCAATAAATAGGTTAATATTTGCATCACGTCACCAGAAATTCATGGTAGATCTGTGCATAGAAAGCAAATGTAATCCAACTAAAAAGCCAAATTGTAAATAAATCATCTCACATTATTACAAGATATGAATTCGGAGCAAGAATAGGTCATTCGGCCTCTTGACCCTGTTCCATTATTCAATAGGATCATGGGTAATCTTGGCCTTGATCCCATTTTCTTGCCTAATTCTGAAACTTTAGTTTCTTGACAAACATCAGATACAATCGGTCTTAAAAATATCTGATGAGCCTGTCTCCAACAATCTCTGGGAAACAAAAATCCACAGACTTAAACCTCAAAAACAATTCTCCTGACCTAGAACAAAGAACATAGAACCACGTAGCACAGTACAGGCTCTTCAGCCCTCGATGTTGCACCGTGCTGTGATACCGACCTGAAACCCATCTAAACTATTCCATTATCATCCTGAACCTATCTCTGACATCTATCGTATATCTATCACCCCTCAATTTAAAACTATGCCCCTAGTGCTAGCCATCACCATCTGAGGAAAAAGGCTCTCACTGTCGACCCATCTAAGCCTCTGACCATCTTGTATGTCTCGATTAAGTCACTTCTTAATTATCTTCTCAACATCAGGCAACATCCTGATAAATTTCCTCTGTATCCTTTCCAATGCTTCTACGTCCTTCCGAAATTGTTGTGACTAGAACTGTATGCAATACTCCAAGTGTGGTCCTCCAGAGATTTGTACATCTGCGGTATGATCTTATGGCTCAGAAATTCAGTCCCTCTACCAATAAACGCTAACACACCATACACCTTCTTAACAACACTATCACCCTGGGTGGAAACTTTCAGGGATTTATGCACATGGACACCGAGATCTCTCTGCTCATCCACACCACCAAGAATCCTACTATTAGCCCAGTACTCTGTATTTCTGTTAGAGTACAGCTCTGTAGCAACACAGATTTAGATACAGAGTACAGCTCTGTAACATCAACACAGCGTTACAAATAGAGTACAGCTCCATAACAACTACACAATGTTAGACACAGTGTCCAGCTCTGTAACATCAACACAGCGTTAGTTACAGAGTACAGCTTTGTAACAAAAACACGAGGTAGATACAGAGTGCAGCTCTGTAACAACACAGAGTTAAATACAGAGTGCAGCTTTGACACATTAGCTCAAGGTTAGATACTGAGTACAGGACTCTAACATCAGGTTAGATAAAGAGTGCAGCTGTGAAATATCAACACAGGTTTAGATACAGAGTACTGCTCTTTAACAACAACAACAACACAGTTAGAGACAGACTACAGCTCTACAAGGGTGTAAGGGTGTAGGACCATTTGGCGCAGCCATTTTGGCGTGAGCAATTCAGCGCGGCTGGTTTGGCGCAGCCCTTTTTGGCGCAGACCCATTTAGGTGCAGCTCATATTTATTCCTTTTCAGGCTTGGTTACAAGCATTAATGAAAGCAATAAAAAGAAAAATACTCTTTATCCTCTTCAGTAAAAATGTTAAAAAGAAAATAAAAATGAAAGGAAAAAGGTAAATACAAAAAATCTGAAATATGACATATATTCAAAATTATGGGCAATCCCTCATAAATACTCAATGTCATTTCTCTCACTAAATCTTCTTACAATATCTGTGTTCTATCAAAACATATATATAGCCGTCGTATGAGCACTTTTCCTTTCCACATTTTGACAACAAGATTGTTGATGGCATTTTAATGGGTTATATTTTATTTTAATAATAACTACAAAGTACTGAATAACTACAAAACAGTTCTGCGCCAAATGGGTCTGCGCTGAATCGCTCGTACCAAAGTGGCTGCGCCAAATAGTCTCACTCCAGCTCTACAACATCTACACAAGGTAGGTACAGTGTACAGTTATGCAACAACAACACAAAGTTAAATACAGAGTACAGCTCTGTAACATCAGCACAGGGTTAGATAGACCTACACCACAGCATTAAATACAGACCTATGCCTTAAATGGGGGAGTGCTCTTATTTTTCAATTGTACCCTCCACTTTTGAGCAAATGTCCTTTCAGTATCCACCTTGTTAGGATCTTAAACATTTCAGTAAGTTCTTCTGCCATTCTTCTAAAGTTCAATGGATACAGACCCAAACCTTTTATTTAGGTTAACCCCTTTATCTCAGAATCAGTTAAATCAATCTTTTCCAAACTGCCTCTAAAGTAATTATGTCATTTCTTAAATAAGGCAACCAAACCTGTACACAGTTATCTAGATTGTTTCTCACAAAGACCCTCTATAAACATAGCAAACCATTCCGTCTTTTAATGAACACAAATCCAGAAATAGCCTCTGGCAGCATCGGTGAGGAGAAAACAGAGATAATGTTCCAAATGCAGTTATCGGTCTTCAGAATTTAATCTGTTGGCCAATGTTTTTGCTCCATTTTCCTTGTAATATACACTATTACAATAATCCTCAACATTAAAATATCCCACTCTCCCCACCAGGAGAGTGTTGGAGTTTAAAAATGTTAAACACAATGCAAATGCAATCTATTGTGTTTTGGTTCAAGTGTTTGTACAGTGCCAGTGTATTATATGGAAATGCAAAAGACAGGTAATTGAGAACTTGTTTAAAATACAGATTAAATTCTGAAGACAGATAACTGCATTTGGAATATTATCTCTGTTTTCTCTCCACCGATGCTGCCAGACCTGCTGAGTTTCTCTAGCTATTTCTAGATTTGTGTTCATTGAAATATGGAATGGTTTGCTATGTTTATAGAGGGTCATAGAACATAGAAAGATACAGCGCAGTACAGGCCCTTCGGCCCTCGATGTTGCGCCGACCGAGTCCTACCTAACCTATACTAGCCCAATAACTTCCAAATGCCTATCCAATGCCCGCTTAAATGAACATAAAGAAGGAGAGTTCACCACTGATACGGGCAGGGCATTCCATGAACTCACAACCCGCTGTGTGAAGAATCTACCCCTAACATCTGTCCTATACCTACCACCCCTTAATTTAAAGCTATGTCCCCTAGTAACACCTGACTCCATTAGCGGTAAAAGGTTCTTAGTATCTACCCTATCTAAACCCCTAATCATCTTATACACTTTTATCAGATCTCCCCTAAACCTTCTCTTCTCCAATGAGAACAGCCCCAAGTGCCTCAGCCTTTCCTCATAAGATTTTCCTACCATTCCAGGCAACATCCTGGTAAACCTCCTCTGCACTCGTTCTAAAGCTTCCACATCCTTCCTATAGTATGGCGACCAAAACTGCACACAATACTCCAGATGAGGCCTCACCAGAGTCTTATACAACTGCAACATGACCTCAGGACTCCGGAACTCAATTCCTCTGCCAATAAAGCCCAGTACACCATATGCCTTCCTCACAGCACTATTTACCTGGGTGGCAACTTTCAGAGATCTGTGTACATAGACACCAAGATCCCTCTGCTCATCCACACTACCAAGTAGCCTACCATTAGCCCAGTAATCCATCATCTTGTTATTCCTACCAAAGTGAACGACTTCGCACTTAGCTACATTGAATTCCATTTGCCACATTTCCGCCCAGCTCTGCAACTTATCTATATCCCGCTGTAACCTACCACTTCCTTCCTCACTATCCACAACTCCACCGACTTTTGTGTCATCCGCAAACTTGCTTACCCAGCTTTCAAGTCCTTCCTCTAGATCATTTATAAAGATAACAAAAAGCAATGGTCCCAAAACAGATCCTTGTGGTACACCGCTAGTAACTGCACTCCAAGATGAACATAATCCATCAACTACTACCCTCTGTCTCCTTCCAGCCAGCCAATTCCTAATCCAAACCTCTAATGTATCCTCAATGCCATACCTCCGAAGTTTTAGCATTAGTCTACCATGGGGAACCTTATCGAACGCCTTACTAAAATCCATATACACAACATCTACTGCTTTACCCTCATCCACTTCCATAGTCACCTTCTCAAAGAACTCAATAAGGTTTGTGAGGCACGACCTGCCCTTCACAAAACCATGCTGGCTATCCCTGATCACGTTATTCCTACCCAGATGTTCATAAATCTTATCCCTTACCATTCTCTCTAAGACTTTGCCCACCACTGAAGTCAGACTCACTGGCCTATAGTTACTAGGGCTATCCCTACTCCCTTTCTTGAACAATGGGACCACATTCGCTATCCTCCAGTCCTCTGGTACTATTCCCGTTGACAATGACGACATAAAAATCCAGGCCAATGGCTCTGCTATCTCCTCCCTAGCTTCCCATAGGATCCTGGGGTAAATGCCATCAGGCCCAGGAGACTTATCTATATTCATCCTTTCCAATATTCCCAAAACCTCTTCCCTGCATATTTCCAGGGCATCCATTCTAATTATTTGTGATTCCATATTCACATCAGCAACAGTGTCCTGTTCCTGAGTGAATACTGATGAAAAGTACTGATTTAATGTCTCTCCAATCTCCTCCGCCTCCACACACAACTTCCCACTACTATCCTTGACTGGACCGATACCTACCCTAGTCATCCTTTTATTCTTGACATACCTATAGAAAGCCTTTGGGTTTTCCCTAATCCTACCAGCTAAAGACTTTTCATGTCCCCTTCTCGCTTTTCTTAGCTCCCTCTTTAGCTCCTTCCTGGCTACCTTATAACTCTCAATCGCCCCTACTGAACCTTCACGCCTCATCTTTACATATGCCGCCTTCTTCCCTTTCACAAGGGACTCCAATTCCTTACTAAACCACGGCTGCCTCACAAGGCCCTTTACACCATGCCTGACTGGTACATACCTATCGAGGACACGCAGTAGCTGCTCCTTGAACAATCCCCACATCTCATTAGTGTTCTTCTCTTGAAGCCTGTTTTTCCAATCCACACAACCTAAGTCATGCCTCACTGCATCATAATTTCCCTGCCCCCAGCTATAGCTCTTGCCCTGCGGCGCACGATTATCCCTCTCCATCACTTAAGTAAAAGTCACCGAGTTGTGGTCACTGTCCCCGAAGTGCTCACCTACCTCCAAGTCTAACACCTGGCCTGGTTCATTACCTAGAACCAAATCCAATATAGCCTCCCCTCTTGTTGGCCTGTCGACATATTGTGTCAGGAAACCCTCCTGCACACATTGTACAAACACCGACCCATCTAATGAACTCGAGCTATAGCTCTCCCAGTCAATATCTGGGAAGTTAAAGTCCCCCATAACAACCACCCTGCTACCTTCACTCTTTTCCTGAATCATCCTCGCAATATTATCCTCTACTTCTCTAGGACTATTAGGAGGCCTGTAGAAAACACCTAACAGGGTGACCTCACCTTTCCTATTTCTAACCTCAGCCCAAACTACCTCAGATGGCAAGTCCTCTTCCATCGTCCATTCCACTGCTGTGATACTGTCTTTGACAAGTAATGCCACGCCTCCCCCTTTTTTACCCCCATGTCTGATCCTACTAAAACATTTGAACCCTGGAACGTGCAACAGCCATTCTTGTCCCTGTTCTACCCACGTCTCTGTAATGGCCACAACATCGAAGTCCCAGGTACCAACCCACGCTGCAAGTTCACCTACCTTATTCCTTATACTTCTGGCATTGAAGTATACACACTTCAATCCACCTTTCTGGTTACAGGCACCCTCCTTAGAGATCGCTGCATTATTCCTAACCTCCCTACACTCAAGGTCCTGTACCCTAAAGCTACAGTCCTGGTTCCCATGCCCCCGCGGAGTTAGTTTAAACCCTCCCAAAGAGCACTAGCAAACCTCCCCCCAAGGACACTGGTGCCCCTCAGGTTCAGGTGTAGCCCATCCTTTTTATAGAGGTCCCACCTTCCCCAGAAAGGACCCCAGTTGTCCAGAAACCGGAATCCCTCCCTCCTGCACCATCCCTGTAGCCACGCATTTAACTGCTCTCTCTCCCTATTCCTCGACTCTCTATCACGTGGCACGGGTAACAAACCAGAGACTACAACTCTGTTTGTTCTAACTCTGAGCTTCCAACCTAGCTCCCTGAAAGCCTGTCTGACATCCTCACCCTTCTTCCTACCTATATCGTTGGTGCCAACGTGGACCACGATCTGGGGCTGCTCCCCCTCCCCCTTAAGGACCCGGAAAACACGATCAGCGACATCACGTACCCTTGCACCTGGGAGGCAACATACCAAACGTGAGTCCCTGTCGCCCCCACAAAACCGTCTGTCTGCACCCCTCACTATCGAGTCCCCAAGAACTATTGCTCTACCTTTCTCCACCCTACCCTTCTGAGCAACGGGGCCAGGCTCCGTGCCAGAGGCCTGAACCTCGTTGCTTGCCCCTGGTAAGTCATCCCCCCCACAAGTATCCAAAACGGTATACTTGTTTTTTGATTAGATTAGACTTACAGTGTGGAAACAGGCCCTTCGGCCCAACAAGTCCACACCGACCCGCCAAAGCGCAACCCACCCATGTTCTTGAGGGGAATGACCGCAGGGGGTCCCTGCACTGGCTTCCTCCTCCCACTCCCCCTCACTGTCACCCATCTATCTTGAACTTTCGGAGTAACTACTTGCCTAAAGCTCCGATCTATGACCTCCTCTGCCTCCCGAATGATCCGCAGTTCATCCAACTCCAGCTCCAGTTCCCTAACACGGGTTTGGAGGAGCTGGAGATGGGTGCACTTCTTGCAAGTGTACTCAGCAGGGACGCTAATGGCTTCCCTCACCTCATACATGTTGCAAGAGGAACATTGCCCTCTCTGCACTGCCATCCCTCTAAAAGTAAGCTTTCCTTAAAAAAAAACAAAAACCAACTAAATCTAAAGAAACAAACAAGGAAAATGCAGCACTTACCCGCTAGTCACAATTGGTCTTATTATTAGGTTAGAGGAGGTGGAAGGGTGGGAGGCACTACTCGTGTAGTGCCTCGGGTGACTCGCCTACGCCTTTAAATAAGGGGAGAAAAAAAAAACCTTACCCAGGTAACCTAGCGCGCCTTCCGGGTCTGCTACCGCTTTTTTAAAGGAAAACTTTAAATTTACAACTATTAAATAAACGACCAAACTTACCCACCAGCCGTCGCGAAGTCTTCCGAGAGACTGAGGCCTAAAACTCGGAGCCCGCCTTTAAATAAGACTCGGTGAGAAACAATCTAGATAACTGTGTACAGGTTTGATTGCCCCTGGAAACTGGCCTGAGCTTGGAAAAACTGCAGATTCAACAGCTGCCAGGTCAGAAAGGTAATTACCTTTACAACACTTTTTCTGGGTTCAGGAAGGCCTTTGGTCCTCCCACTGCATCTATCAATTCTTTTGTATTTGTTTTTGGGATGGGAACATCACTGGCTGGGCCAGCATTTACTGCCAATGCGTGATTGCACTTAAGATGGGGGATGGATTTGGTGGGGGTGGTGGTGATGTGCTACATTCAGGTATTCAACCAGCAAGTATCAGGTATTCTGAAAAGAAACTGTTGTTATTAATCACCAGGCATGAGAAAAAAGTGTTTTCATGGTAGCTGGCACACTGCCACTCAAAAAACACATTCACTTAAACACGCCTTCCAGACTGAGGTCACAGCTAACACAATTCCACTGCATATGCACAAAGCTGAAACATGTTCAACATGCAGTCATTACTCTTTTTTTATTTCTATTTCAGATCTCAAATCCTAGCGAATATATCTGTGACCTAAATGGGGATTGGGCGGAGGGTGGGATCTGTTTGGTGCATCCCAATCAAGGTCATTTTTATGTCTTAACTACAATCAAAGACCTGGCCTCCACAGTCCTCTGTGGCAATGCATTCCACAGATACATCACCCTCTGGCTGAAAAAGTTCCTCTTCCTCTTAGTTTTAAAGGGTTGTCCCTTCATACTGAGGAAGTGCCCTCAGGTCATCGTCTCTCCTACAAGTGGAAACATCTTCTCCATGTCTACTCTATTCAAGCTTCCCAGTATTCTGTAAGTTTCAAATGAGACTTCTCCACATCCTTCTAAACTCCACGTACATATCCAGATTCCTCAATTGTTCCTCATAGAGATGTACAGCACTGACACAGACCATTTGGCCCAACCCGTCCATGCCGACCAGATATCCCAACCCAATCTAGTCCCATCTGCCAGTACCCAGCCCATATCCCTCCAAACTCTTCTTATTCATATATCCATCCAAATGCCTTTTAAATGTTGTAATTGTACTAGCCTCCACCACTTCCTCTGGTAGCTCATTCCATACACCTACCACCCTCTGCGTGAAAAAGTTGCCCCGTAGGTCTCTCTTATAACTTTCCCCTCTCACTGTAAACCTATGTCCTCTAGTTCTGGACTCCAATTCCAGGGAAAAGATTTTACCTATTTATCCTATCCATGCCCCTCATAATTTTGTAAGCCTCCATAAGGTCTCCCCTCAGCCTCTGATGTTCCAGGGAAAACAGCCCCAGCCTGTTCAGCCTCTCCCCGTAGCTCAAATCCTCCAACCCTGGCAACATCCTTGTAAATCTTTTCTGAACCCTTTCAAGTTTCATAACATTTTTCCGATAGGAAGGAGACCAGAATTGCATACAATATTCCAACAGTGGCCTAACCAATGTCCCGTACAGCCGCAACATGACCTCCCAAATCCTGTACTCAATACTCGGACCAATAAAGGAAAGCATACCAAATGCCTTCTTCACGATCCTCTCTACCTGCGACTCCACTTTCAAGGAGCTATGAACCTGCACTCCAAGGTCTCTTTGTTCAGCAACACTTCCAAGAACCTTACCATAAGTGTATAACTCCTGCTAAGATTTGCTTTCCCAAAATGCAGCACCTCGCATTTATCTGAATTAAACTCTATTTGCCACTTAACATTCTTGTGGACCCCCTCCAAGGCCAGCACAACATTCCTTAGATAGGGAGCCTAAAACTGCTCACAATATTCCAAATTTGTGATTTGCCCAGAGCCTTATACAACCTCAGCAGTACATCTCTGCTCTTGTATTCTAGTCTTGTTACAATGAATGCCAACATTGCATTTGCCTTTCTAACTGCCAAATGAACCTGTCTGTTAACTTTAATAGAATCTTGAACTAGGACAACTCAGACCCTTTGTCTCTGAAGCCTTTCCCTATTTTGAAAATAGTCTACACCTATATTCTTCCTAATAGTGTACAAATGCACATTTTTGCATGTTGTATTCCAATGTTACTGGAGGCAGAGTATTGAACAATGGAGTACTAAAACATCTATAACCTCGAAGTCATCCAAAATCTGCTGTCCGTGTTATCGTGCATCTATCACTTCTGTGCTTGCTGATCTGTACTGGCTCCCAATCAAACAGGATTTCAATATTTTTCCCAAATCACTCCACGGTTTCACCCGTCCTGCAAATCCATGACTATGAGATACCTGCACTCCTCTACTGCAGGTTTTTCAAGCACACTATTTTAATTGCTCCGGCAATATCTCAGCCGAAGCTTTGTAATATCTTCCCTAAGCTCTCTACCACATTTTCCTCCTAAAACCTCCTTTTCATTAGGGTTTTGATCATCAGACGTTATATTTCCACTTGTGGTGGTGTGTCATATTTCATTTTATAATACTTTTGTTAACCCACATAGATCCTATCTTTCCCTGCATTTTTTAGTTTAATTGTTGCATGTCCACTCTGTCCTCCTCTCCTCACCTCTTTTTCCAGTTTATTTTTGACTGCATTGTTCCATTTCAGCTCTTGTGGTGAACAGAAGCATTTAATCTACTTTGCTTCTAGTTCCCAACCTCCTCCTTCATATCATCTACACCTGAATCATCACTTCACTTCCCTCAATTTCCTGGACTCTTATTATTCGCAAGAGACTGTCAACCAAAATCCAAAATAAATTCACACACTCCAAATGTTTCAAGTGCACTTCCTCATCTGCTTCTTGTAAGGACTATTCTACTCTTTCAGCTGTTTGGTCTCTGCCACAATGTAAACTTGTAACACCAGCATTTTCAATACATTGTCCTTTTTCCTCAAATGGAGAATTTCACTCCTAGACTCCTGCCCTCACCTGTGGTTCATTTCCTGCTCCTCTGCTGTCACTCCTTCCATTCCCCTCCCCAAATTAAAATAAGATTCTCCTTGTTGAGATCCAAGATGGCGGCGACTCAGCAAGTCTGAGTCTACAGAGCCCTTCCCAAAACCTGGGTAAAGTGGGTTTCCTGCCCCCACCACACTTGCCAAACCACCCAAAAAATTTCTTTAATCTTAATTAGCTGCTGAATATTATATTTAAACAGTCTAATACTGAGTGGATAATGAGTAAATCAAAGGGACCCCGCAGCTCTCAGAAAACAAAGACCCCTCCCCCACCCTCCTCTCCTCCGGCTGCAGCTGATGTAAAAACAGGCCTTGTAGAGATGATTGCCAGATTGGAATCGACACTCGTCAATTTCATTGCAGAATCCCGACAGAGATGGAATGCATTCGAAGAAAAGCTGCAGAAACAGAATCAAACCGTGGAGGAGCTGCAGAGCCGAGTGGAGGGAGCGGAACTAAAGGCCACGACCTCCGAGGCTGCAGCTCAAACAGCTGCAGAACAGGTGCGAGCTCTGGAGCAGAGAATCAGGGCCTTTGAAATTTACATCGATGATATTGACAACAGAAATCGGAGAAAAAATATTCGGTTGCTGGGCCTTCAAGAGCAAGAAGGGAAAGGACAGTTAGCAGCATTTCTGGAGCGATGGCTGCCCCAGCTTTTAAACCTGGGGGCCGAAACTGACCGGGTAAGGGTGGAGTGGGCCTACCGGGTCGCAGCACGCAGATCTGGCCCAAACCAGCGCCCACGCCCGGTCCTGTTCCGGCTGCAGAGTTATAGGGAGAGGCAGATACTCCTGGATGCCTCCAGAAAGCTTGGAAAGGATCCTAAAGCTATGATCCATGAAGGATCCAAGATTATGTTATTTCAGGACTTCTCCCCGGCTTTGGCACGAAGAAGGAAGGCGTTTGATGAGGTGAAGAAATGTTTAAGGGACTTAGATATTCAATACACCTTACGCTACCCAGCGACGTTATGCTTTACTCACAAAGGATCCGAGTATAATTTTAGATCATCGGAAGAGGCCAAGAAACTTTTAGACTCGGTTAAATAAATCGTAAGAGACAATTTATGTTGGCTTGCCTCTCCCACACTTCGTGGGGAGAAATGGATACTTTATTCTACTTTACTTTTGCCTCTGGGAGCGGGGTTGTCTTCCTTGCTATGTTATTATACTTAACTGTAATCTGTTGGAGTTGTAATTTTATAGTTATGTATGTTTGTACGTGGCATTGATGCTATTAGATATACTCAGGTATGGGTGGGGAGGGGTGGGGGTGCGGCGCTCACTGTTAACCTTAGCTCGGTATTATATCTAAATCCTATTAAGGAGCGCCCGGGTCGAGGGTGGGACACTGTTTGGGAGAGGATATGGTGGAACGTTGGAAAGGTAGTAAGGCCCCCTGAGAACAAGGGGGAAGATCTCCATTCAAACAGGTTTAATTTTTTTTGTTTGTTCTTATTGTTTGGAAATAGCTTCCTTTTTAACATACTGTTATGAGTGTATTAGAGAACATTTTCTCTTATTTGAAGGATGTAAGCGACTCAACTATACACTCTGGATGATTGTGGATTAGTTGAATTTTGATGATTATACATTTAAGATCTATTTTTATATTAATGTTTGTGCTTGAAAATTCTGCTTATTTTTGTAAATTTGTCAAAATGTTAAATTCCCAATAAAAATATCTATATAAAAAATATCTATATAAAAAAAAAGATTCTCCTTGTTGTCACTTTCTATCCACCAGCATTCACATCCAAGTATTTATCCTCCGCCATTTATGCCACTTGCAATGCAATGTCATATACTCCCTTCACTTTCCTTTTAGGGACTGTTTCCTTTGCAATGCCCAGGTTCACTTCTCCATTCCTCCAACACCTCTATCTGCTCCATGCCACTTTCCCATACAAGCACAAGAGATACAACACCAGCCCTTTTATGTCCTCTCTTCTCAATGTTCAAGGTTTCAAATATTCCTTTCAATGGAAACAGTGTTTCGTTTGTACTTGTTTCAATTTAGTATACTGCTGCTTTTGCTAATCGGTGCGTTCTTTTCTACTCTGCTTTGTGGAACACTTCAGTTCATGTGACCCCAAGCTTCCAATTGTCTGACTTTTAGCTAGCTGTTTCACTCCCACTCTTGACCTCAGCATTCTTACACTGTTCAAATGAAGTTCAACATGATCCAGAGGGTCATTTTTTGATTTGGCATTTACAACTCTATCAACTCAATATTGCCTTAAATGAATTCAATCATAACCTCTCCTCTTGATTTTGTTTTCAGATAGCAGCTGTAACAATTCAGCATGTTTCCATGAACGCTTCCTCATGCCAATTTTTTCATTACTTTACTGTCCCATCAAGATTGAGATTGCCATGAAGGACTCTTCTTCTCAACCTCTCCCCTTGCCTAAGGCAAGGTGATCCTTAGGTTAAAGCATCACTAGTCATGTCTATCTAATGAGAGAGCACAACTATAGTCTGGTAAGATTACAGTGACTTTAATTTTACCCATTAACACCTATCTTTCAGAAATATCTGTTGCCATTATTTCTCCAGCTAGCCACCCCAACAATAACCTTCCCTTTTGACTTTGTTTTCATCTCTACCTTTTCCCTGCCTCTGCACTGGTTTTAAACCTGTTATATTCCCAACTCCCCCCATTTCTGCTTCTCTCTTCACATATGCTACCACATCCGTTGAGTATTTTCAAAAAATTTCAGATTTCAGATTTCCAGAATCCACAGTATTCCTTTCTAGAAAATTTTATTTTTATATTGTCAAAATTAATATCTCCATAAACAGTCTATTTATATTTTGAAATCACTCAGTGACTATTTCATATTTTTAGAAAACTGTATTGTAGAGTTAATTGCTGTTCCACAGTTGTGAACTTTTCAATACAGGAATAATTTAGGTGCTGTGGGTTAATAATTTTTGCATAATATCCAATAACATCACATTAATCACATTCTAATCTCTGTATTTTTGGAAATTTTGCCTTTTGTTCTTTCTTCTTTAGATAAAACCTCATGAAAATAAAAGTATTTCTGCACTCAAATGTTCTCAAAAAATGTTATATCTTGTTTTCCAGCATTCACATGTTAATTTATGCTGGAAGTCCACTGCACATTTTTTAAGGGTGTGCAGAATAAATGTTTCCTTTATTGAATCCTCAAAGGATTAAACAAAGCATTTGAGAAAATACGTGTTTCTCTTGACACCTCACAATAACGTGCATTTACCTCGAGAAGTGATGTATTCTGGAGCTTTTCCTGGACTCAATGGCACCGCTTCCTCATAATAGCCTTCAGGCAAGGAAGACGTTGGCAGAGGTGGTGGACTGTTTTCTAATGGCTGAAGGACAAAACATTATTAAATAAATGTTTCCATCAAACTCTTGCCATTCATTAAACACTGCTGAAATGTCTTCCTATAGAATACAGAGTATATAGAAAATTAGCTTCTCAAAAGCACATTTGCAATTACTTGCTGAACTCAGTTCAACTATCCTTGGATGAATGTCAAATATGAATTGCATAAACTTGAATCAACAATTTGGTCCAAAAACCTCAGAAAGAGATATGTCTATGACAATGGATGTTCTCCAATCATTAACGTAGAACATAGAAAAATACAGCGCAGTACAGGCCCTTCGGCCCTTGATGTTGCACCGACCAAAGCCTACCTAACCTACACTAGCCCAATAACCTCCATATGCTTATCCAATGCCCGCTGAAATGACCATAAAGAAGGAGAGTCCACCACTGCTACTGGCAGGGCATTCCATGAACTCACAACATGCTGAGTAAAGAATCTACCCCTAACATCTGTCCTATACCTACCACCCCTTAATTTAAAGCTGTGTCCCCTAGTAACAGCTGACTCCATTAGCGGAAAAAGGTTCTCACTGTCAACCCTATCTAAACCCCTAATCATCTTGTACACCTCTATCAAATCTCCCCTAAACCTTCTTTTCTCCAATGAGAACAGCCCCAAGTGCCTCAGCCTTTCCTCATATGATCTTCCTACCATGCCAGGCAACATCCTGGTAAACCTCCTCTGCACTCGTTCCAATGCCTCCACGTCCTTCCTATAGTATGGCGACCAAAACTGCACACAATACTCCAGATGAGGCCGCACCAGAGTCTTATACAACTGCAACATGACCTCAGGACTCCGGAACTCAATTCCTCTACCAATAAAGCCCAGTACACCATATGCCTTCTTCACAGCACTATTTATCTGGGTGGCAACTTTCAGAGATCTGTGTACATGGACACCAAGATCCCTCTGCTCATCCACACTACCAAGTAGCCTACCATTAGCCCAGTAATCCATCTCCTTGTTACTCCTACCAAAGTGAATGACTTCACACTTAGCTACATTGAATTCCATTTGCCACCTTTCTGCCCAGCTCTGCAACTTATCTATATCCGGCTGTAACCTGCCACATCCTTCTTCGCTGTCCACAACTCCACCGACTTTCGTGTCATCCGCAAACTTGCTCACCCAACCTTCTAGCCCCTCCTCCAGGTCATTTATAAAAATGACAAACAGCAATGGTCCCAAAACAGATCCTTGTGGAACACCGCTAGTAACTGCACTCCAAGATGAACCTATACCATCAACTACTACCCTCTGTCTCCTTCCAGCCAGCCAATTCCTAATCCAAACCTCTAATGCACCTTCAATGCCATACCTCCGTAGTTTTTGCATTAGCCTACCATGGGGTACCTTATCGAACGCCTTGCTAAAATCCATATACTCCACATCTACTGCTTTACCCTCGTCCACTTCCTTAGTCACCTTTTCAAAGAACTCAATAAGGTTTGTGAGGCACGACCTGCCCTTCACAAAACCATGCTGACTATCCTTGATTACATTATTCCTATCCAGATGTTCATAAATCCTATCCCTTACAATTCTCTCTAAGACTTTGCCCACAACAGAAGTGAGACTCACTGGCCTATAGTTACTCAGGCTATCCCTACTCCCCTTCTTGAACAAGGGAACCACATTTGCTATCCTCCAGTCTTCTGGCACTGTTCCCGTAGACAATGACGACATAAAAATCAAGGCCAATGGCTCCGCTATCTCCTCCCTAGCTTCCCAGAGGATCCTAGGATAAATGCCATCAGGCCCAGGGGACTTATCTATTTTCATCCTTTCCAGTATTCCCCAGACCTCTTCCCTACATATCTCAAGGTCATCCATTCTAATCACTTGTGACTCAATATTCACATCAGCAACAGTGTCCTGTTCCTGAGTGAATACTGACGAAAAGTATTGATTTAGTGTCTCTCCAATCTCCTCCGCCTCCACGCACAACTTCCCACTACTATCCTTGACTGGACCGATACCTACCCTAGTCATCCTTTTATTCCTGACATACCTATAGAAAGCCTTTGGGTTTTCCCTAATCCTACCAACTAAGGACTTTTCATGTCCCCTTCTCGCTGCTCTTAGCTCTCTCTTTAGCTCCTTCCTGGCTACCTTAAGGATGAGGTTTCTAAATTCTTGGAAGAGCAGGGTCGGATTAAAACAAATCAACATGGATTTAGTAAGGGGAGGTCGTGCCTGACAATCCCGTTGGAATTCTTTGAAGAGGTGACAAGTAGGTTAGACCAGGGAAACCACTGGACGTGCTCTATCTAGACTTCCAAAAGGCCTTTGATAATGTGCCGCACGGGAAGCTGCTGAGCAAGGTGAGGGCCCATGGTGTTTGAGGTGAGCTACTGGTATGGATTGAGGATTGGCTGTCTGACAGAAGGCAGAGAGTTGGGATAAAAGATTCTTTTCGGAATGGCAGCCGGTGACAAGCGGTGTCCCGCAGGGTTCAGTGTTGGGGCCACAGCTGTTCACGTTATATATTAACGATCTGGATGAAGTGACTGGGGGCATTCTAGTGAAGTTTGCCGATGATATGAAATTAAGTGGACAGGCAGGTAGTACTGAGGAAGTGGGTAGGCTGCAGAAGGATCTAGACAGTTTGGGAGAGTGGAAATGGCTGATGGAATTCAATGTGAGCAAATGCGAGGTCTTGCACTTTGGCAAAAAGAATACAAGCATGGACTACTTTCTAAACGGTGAGAAAATTCATAAAGCCAAAGTACAAAGGGATCCAGGAGTGCTCATCGAGGATTCTCTGAAGGTAAACATGCAGGTTGAGTCCATGATTAAGAAAGCAAATGCAATGTTGTCATTAGGGTTGGAATATAAAAGCACTGTTGTGCTACTGAGACTTTATAAAGCTCTAGTTAGGCCCCATTTGGAGTACTGTGTCCAGTTTTGGTCCCCACACCTCAAGAAGGACATACTGGAGCGTGTCCAGCGGAGATTCACACGGATGATTCCTGGAATGGTAGATCTAACATATGAGGAACGGCTGAGGATCCTGGAATTGTATTCATTGGAGTTTAGAAGATTAAGGGGAGATCTAATAGAAACTTACAAGATAATACATGGCTTGGCAAGGGTGGACGCTAGGAAATTGTTTCCGTTAGGCGAGGAGACTAGGATCCGTGGACACAGCCTTAGTATTAGAGGGGGTATATTGAGAACAGAAATACGGAGACATTTCTTCAGCCAGAGAGTGGTGGGCCTGTGGAATTCATTGCCGCAGAGTGCAGTGGAGGCTGGGATACTAAATGTCTTCAAGGCAGAGATTGATAAATTCTTGATGTCACAAGGAATTAAGGGCTATGGGGAGAATGCGGGTAAGTGGAGTTGAAACGGCCATCAGCCATGATTGAATGGCGGAGTGGAGTCAATGGGCTGAATGGCCTTACTTCCACTCCTGTGTCTTATGGTCTTATCTTCATCTGGTAATTTAACTTTTTTTTACTTGATTAATGAAAAACAAGAAGCAAAACAAGAGGAAACAGGCAAGAAGTTTAATTTTTTTTTAAAAAAAGGATACCCTTGCTAGTTAAACATGTAACGTAGTGTATTCACCAAATTTAAGCAAGTGTAAGAGTAATTAGTTGTACATTAGGTTGCACTGGAAGAAATTGAGTTTTTAATATTTTCAAATTTCACTTCAATTATACAAAATGACAACTTATTTTTGAAATTTGATTTTATCCTAATTAATTGCTTTATTTCTGTTCTTCCATTAGATTTGCTTCACACTAGTCATATTACCAAGACAAGGAGGAAGGGAGGACTGCAGATGCTGGAGGTCAGAGTTGAAAAGTGTGGTGCTGGAAAAGCACAGCCATCCAAGGAGTAGGAGAGTCATCATTTTGAGCATGAGCACTTCATCAGGAAGAGCTTCATCATGATGAACAGCTCATGCTCAAAATGTCGACTCTGCTGTTCCTCGGATGCTGTCTGACTGGCTGTGCTTTTCCAGCACCACATATTACCAAGACAAACGAGAAAAATGTAAATCCTGCTTGCAACATTTGTACATTCCAATACCACTATTATAGTTACATTTGCCTCTTTTCTCCACAAAGCTGTGTTGACATTATTAGTCAATGAGTCACAGAAGATGTGTGCGTTCCAGTGGAAGATAAGAGATTAAACAACTAAAAAAAAATGGTCCGAGGAAAAGAAGGTGGTCATGAAGTAAGTAAAGAAAAGAGATAAGCTTGAAAGGAGCTGTTGATCATAATCTGAAACTGTTGAACTCACTCTGTAGTTTTCCAGACTGTAGATTATTCAAACAATTTGGTGCTGTTCCTCAGGTTTAGAGCTTCACTGGCACAGATTGGAGATTGACGATAGGAACATCAGAGTGGATATGAGACAAAGAAATAAAATTCTAGACTTCTGAGTCACACTTGCAGATAAACAAAGATACTTTGCAAAGTCACCATCCAATTCATATGTGGTCACCCAAATGTAGGCAAGTTTGTACCATAGACAAGAAATGCATTCAAAGTTGAAAAACGTATCAGTAAATCACTTCCATTCAGAAGGATAAAATACAAAGGGTAAGTATTGCTTCTCCTACGCATGCATAAAAAGTTACCATGAATGAAGAATGGTAGGGAAAATGATGGAAAGTCATCCTTTCAGAATGAAATGTGTTGGAGAAGATGATGAGGACATGCATAGAAGTGCTGTAAATGCTAGCATTGAAATTGGCTTCATCAGAACACTTTTAATGAACGCTGATAAATCAGAAAAAAAAATCCTTCCAGGCTAAGAAGAATTTAGTCAAGGTTTTTGGGGGCCAATGGTATTATGGAGGATATTGGCTGTTGATATCTCCATTTCAGGTATAGGCTAAGTCAAGGATGTGCAGGATAGGGTTGGTGATAGACTTTGTGAAGACAAGTGAAGGGTAAAAATCGGAAGCAACACTGATGGAATTTCCTGGATTGAAGTGAGAACAGTAAATAGTACCTACACAATCTAATAGAAGAAGGTGAATGAGGGGACCTGAAATGATAGGTGCAAAGAATATGCTGCATATCTCAAGAATGTAGACAAACAAATCCAAGAACAATTCCCACTGTGTTTGGAAGTAGTAAGTGGAGTGATGTAATTTATTAATGTAAGACCAAGCTCATTCAGAGGAAGGAAGCCAGTTGTAGTTGAGAATTGAATGAGTCTCAACTGAGAGCACTCAGATCATCCTGGTGAGAGATGGAGGTGTAGAGAGATTGGGTATCCATGGCAAGAAAACTGTATAAAATGCAGGTCGTCAGAAAATTAGTAACATATTTAGGAAGAGACTGGACAGGGGATAGAAAGGAAAAGTGAACAAGGATAAAATTAGTTCCACGAGACAAGAACAGGCTGTTGGTAGGTCATGGGACAAACATCTGGAAATAAGTGTAGAGCAAACACCGGGTTACTATCTGCACATAATTGTAATGATGCATGTAAATACTTAGTCCATTCTTGAAACCCGTTACATTCTCTAGAAAATAATAACTTTCCTTTCATTACTGCTGCATTCTCATGTGACGTTTTAAACTTAGATCGTCTGTTTTACAGCCTCATTAGCAAACAAGAAACAGAAAGAGAAAATGTTGACAAAGCCAGCATTTAATATACTTTGGGAAAACTATAACTCACTTTCCAGTGACTTGCAATGGTTAGCCAATACCATTTACAGTACTGAAATAAAATGTCCAGATCAAAAATCTTCAGTATCCAGTCTATATGTTTAAAACCTTCTTCAGATATGAGGAACATACTCACTGCATACAAACATAGATACATGATCTTCCTGCTACTTAATCAAACTCAACATTCACTTGTATGTTTTTGTTAACTTTCTATTTTTTGATGAAGTTGGAACACTTGCCACTAAGAATACACAACCACTTTTACACTGAGGCGTACAGGTTCTCCTTTGCCTCCAGTGAATTATTTATTGCCACAACCTCAGGACTATAGGATAAGTTGCCTAATGTAGACCACACTAACATTGATCTTAGCCAGTCATCAGATCACACGGCAGAATAGCATGGTGGAAATAGTGTGACCTCCTACAACATTACGTCACTGCACAATCGGAGTCATTTCTGGAAGAAATGATCTATACAATTCTTACTAAAAAGCGGAAGTATGTGGTGTTGTGACGATTGACACTTTCCCACTTGGTCAGAGTCTATTGACAGTTACAAAAATATCTCACCTTCAAACAACCATCAATATCACTGTCCATTTTGGACAGTGGAGGCAACACTACAATTAGAATACAGTTTGACACCACCTAACCTTTCAAAGATGTAATCTTGAAAGATTTTTTATTCAGAAGTCAACAGTATACTGGAAAGCTGACTAGCAGTTTTGATTGGTTGTTAGCATTTATACCTGTAACAATTAGCAGGTTGCAGGTTCAAATTCCGTGACCATTTCAAATCTGTGATCTTTGCTGAAACCTCAGTGTAGTGCAGAGACAGTGCTCTCCTCCAACAGAAGAAAGAACTGTATTGAGATGCAAAATACTTCACAACAGAAAAAGTTATTTCCATTACTCAATAATTTGTGTGTTAAAAATCATATTTGGACTGAAGATAACACACACTGAACCATTTCTTGTCTGATCTATAAATTATCTCCATGCCTGTGGGTAGCTTGTTAGTTGTGTGGTGCAGTACTGCAGTGTGGAAGACAGAAGAGAACTGGGGGAAAAGGCCCAGCCTTATTCTTATGGTATTTGTGGATAAAAGGACATTGCCACCATTCCTCTCTCAACTTGCCTGGGTCAAAGGGCACATGTGGTTTACAGTATTTGAGGAACGACCAGAACGGAGTTTTATAAAGAGCCAGCACTAATCTTAAACAAGATGTACTGTATTCCACGATAGCAATTAAGTTCAAGATAAATTGACCAGTAAGATAACTGGAAGACAATTAACTCCTTTAAGATCTCGAGCTACTCTCCCCATTTTCCCACCTGTAGGACCACAAGATACAAGATCAGAATTAGACCATTCTACCCATCAAGTCTGCTTCACCAAATAATCATCTCACCTCATTCTCTTGTCTTCTCTCAGAAGATCCCCTTCCTAATCAAAAATCTATCTACTTCGGTTTTAAATAAATGCAATGACTTGGCCTCCACAGCCCTCTGCAACACATTCTGGCCGAAGAAATTCCTCTTCAGCTCAGTTCTAAAGCTTTGTTCCTTTACTTTGAGGCTATGTCCTAAGGTCCTAGTGTCTCCTTCTAATGGAAGCATATTTTACATATCTACTCTATGCATACTCTATCCTTTCAGTATTCTGTAAATTTCAACTAGATTCCAGCTCTCCCCAACAACCTTCTAAACACCATCGGAGTCCTCAACCACTCCTCATTTGACAAATCTGTTACCTCAGGATCATTCTTATAAACCTCCCTCCAATGCCAGCATATCCTCCTTCAGGTACAGGGCCCAAATCTGCTACATTATTCCAAAAGTGGTCTGACCAGAGTCTTATACAGTCTCAGCATTAAGTGTCTGCTCATTCTAGCTCTCTTGAAATGAATGACCACATTTTATTTGTCTTCCTAACTGCTACACAAACCTGCATTTTAACTTTGAGAGAATCCTTCCTTAAATATTCAATTCCACTTGTAATAGAGGTTAACATCCTGATGAAGTGCTGTACCTGCTTACTAACATTTTGTGACATTAACACCAGAATATTCAAATCCCTCAGTTCTTCCGAATGCTGCAGTCAGTAACACTCTGCTTTTTCATTCTTCCTGCCAAAGCGAACAACTCCAGATTTTCCCAATTTTATTCCACCTACCAGACTTTTGGCCACTCACTCAACCAATCTATCTGCAACTTCCTTATGTCTTCTTCATTACACACTGTCCAAACAATCTTTGTCATCGGCAAATTCAGCTACTGTGCCTTTGTTCCCCTCATCTAAGTCATCGATTTGAAACGCAAATCATTGAGGCCCCAGCATAGAACTCTATGGGACCCTACTTAACACGTTCAAAGACTAAACAGACAAAGACTAATCTATGCATACCTTTTTCTATCAGCCAGCCAAACTTCTATCTATTCTATAATGTTATCCTCATAACATTCGTAGTAGGATCAGATCTCTCCTATTGGATTTTACAAAATATGAAAAAGAACCTCAAAACCCACATATCTAGTGCTGTAAATAAAAGCCAACCCACAGCACAAATACACAGAGGTTAAGTTCAGACAATGGCTCAGCATGAGGGATTCAACATTGTTTCATGATAGCAGTCATGGGAACACAGCAAGCCAGGTAGCATCAGGAGGAAGCAGAGTGGTGAGGTAGTGATAGGTGAATACAAATGGTGGGTATGACCACTTTGGTTGATGAGAGGAATTAATCTAGCCTCGGTATCCTCCATTGCCATAGTGAATCAGACCACAAATTGGAGGAACACCACCTCATTTTCCGCCTGGGCAGCCTACAGCCCACAGGATTCAACATTGAGTTCTCCAATTTCAAATAACCTTCCCACCTACCCCCAGATTCCCTTTCCAGCCCCACCTCTCCCTTTGGTTCTTCCGACCGACCCTTCCTTCCAGTTACCAAAGGGATTCTTTCCTCCCATCAACCAACCAGGTTGTAACCACTGCTTGTATTCATCTATCACTACTTCACCACTCCAGTCTTCTCCCCACCCATAACCCTTTCCCGTCCTCTTTATCTGCAGCTCTCCCCACCCCCACCTCCAGACCTGAAGGAGGGTTATACCCAAACCATCAACTTCTCTGCCTCCTGATGCTGCCTGGTTTGCTGTGTTCTTCCAGTTTCCTGCTTGTCTACTTTGGATTCCAGCATCTGTAGTTTTTTCTTGTCTCTAACCATGTTAGCAGTCAGCCAATAGTGCAGGGAAATGCCTTTACCTGCCACTACTGGTGCAACCCTGAGACTGATCACGGAATACAATAGTAATAATAGCCAGGTTCCAATACTATGATGTGATCACATTGAGAAGAGAAGTGGATAGTGTAAACCTTCACTCAACTGGGGGCAGGTTGCTGTTGTTATATCATCATGTCCAAACAACAGGAGAGATATTTCGAGCTATTGTGAACTGATCATGTTGTCTGGACTGGTTTGTCAGTGGAAAAGGGCTGGATTGTTTCACTAATCACACTTGGCTGGACTGTGGGTGAAATATACCAAAGAGTATTAGTTTCAGATCCCCTGAACAACAGGAAAATGTCTGATGTGACTGTGATATGTTTGACATGAATCATTCTAAAAAGGGACAACATTTAAGCAACTTCTTGCCACAGTCAGAAGGAGGGTCAAGATTGGTCACTCAGACACCAGTCTACAATCAAGATGGATCAGCCTTGTTGGGGATGGTAAAATTTCCAGTCAAACTGTAGTGATCTTGGACTGGAAGGGTCTGTGGTCATGGAGGAGGGTCAGGAACATCCATTTTGGCTTGTGGATCTACAGTGTTCATGAAAAGGAAGAACCATACAAAGGACTAAAGTTATCAGCCAATCCTGAGGGACTCTCAGCAGGGAAATTAAGCTAACCTAAGGGGTACTGGGTTTGAATAGATAGATTTGGGCAGAAATGAGGTTTCGTTAGTGGTTTTGCTCTGGAGTTGGAATTGCTGACACCATTTTAGACCAACTTAAATACCTGTAGAAACTCATCCTGTCTATTTTTACATTCCTAGCTAGCCTTTCATACTCTATTTTCTTCCCATAATTAACCTTTTAGACATTCTTTGTTATTCTTTATATTCTGACCGGCCATTCACCTGCACAGTTTGATGCTTTCCTTAATTCTTTAGTTAACAAATAATGGTGGACCAGGAGAAAATGAGGACTGCAGATGCAGGAGATCAGAGTCGAAGCTCTGGTGCTGGGAAAGCACAGCATCCAAGGAGCAGGGGAATCGACATTTTGAGCATAAGCTTTTCATCAGGAAGGCGGTGGACCATCCACTTAGAATTTTCCTCTATCCTGGAAACAGGTACTTTCTAATCAACCTGTTCAGATATGTTATTATACATCTGCCATTGAATGGCTAGGACTTGAACCCAGGCCTCTTGGTTCAGAGGCAGGGACACTATCACTGCACCACAAGAGACCCCCCAAGTATCTAATTCCATTAACTCCTACACACAGGAGGAAGAACATACCTTTCCAGATAATAATACAGCAACTTATACCAATTTTTCATGTTTTGAAAATAGCCCCTTAAAATGTCTGCAACTGCTTCCTTATGATCTATCACAAGCTTAGTATACCAGTTCCTTGAAGAGCTTCATAATGTCATGATTAGTTTGCTGATCTATAATGCAACTCCCACTTGTTTAAAAAGGCTGACAGAACCTCAAACTGATTGGACAATTTCAAGGGCAGACAGTCCTCCTGTATTGGCTCTTTACCTGCCTCACTCACAGTTACATTCTCCTGCCCCAACCACTGACCAAATCAAATATTATCCGCATTGCCGTGACAGCATCCTGCTACAAAGAATCCAGGTAACATTCCCCTTCCCTGTTGTGTTACCGTGTCTGTAGTTCAGCTCACTGCTCAAACTCAGGACTGAAGCTGCTTGAACTTCAAATACTTACAACAGACATGTTTGCCCTGGATCACAATGGTATCTGGGAGTTCCTACATGCTTCAGTCTTGACATCATCTGAACTTCCATGCTTAATGAGTTTTAAGTACTTAATTATATTATTAATTTACTTATCTTGCATTGTATATTGTTTATTAACTTTATCACCAACTGTCAACAATATTAAAATGCAATTCCCACTTACCATAAACAGCTAGCCCTTTATGTGGAATATGGAAAGAATCAATGCTAATCAGCTCCAATGAATCTAGCTCTGTCTTTAACTTGCCTGGGTGGGTGTTTAAAAATGTGTTGCTGGAAAAGCGCAGCAGGTCAGGCAGCATCAATGGAACAGGAGAATCAACGTTTTGGGCATAAGCCCTTCTTCAGGAAGGGCTCTGATTTTTAAGCTCTGATCTCCAGCATCTGCAGTCCTCACTTTCTCCTGTGTGGGTGTTGCTGATTCCCTGCCACAGAGTCCTCAAGTTACCTGCTCCGCTCAGTGATGTTGCCGCCACAATTTCCTCAACCCATCTGCTCCTCTCATCATCAATACCGTGTACAGTTGTAGCAAAATCTCCATGTTTGTATACATCATCCTCCTTACAATAAAAGGCAAAATTCTGTTTTGCCTTCTTACTTGTTGTATCTTCATGCTTCTGTTTTGTGTTGCATCTACAAGGACACACAGATCCCTCTGTACCACAACATTCAAAAGTCTCTCGATTTAATAAATACCTTGCTGTTCTATTCCTCCAATGGGTAAAATGGGTATGTGCACATTTATCCACAACCTCCATAGGCCAAATTCACTCATTTAACCTATTTATATCCTTTTGCAGACACTCCATATTAAACTGACAACCTGCCTTCCTACCTCTCTTTGTACTATCGACAAAGTTTACTTCAATGTACTGTGCCCCTTCATTCAAGTCCTCGCTAGAAAAGTAAATTATTGAGGCTCTAGCACTGATCTGCGTGGCAACCCCCAGTTAAAGCTTGGCAAGCAGAAAATTGTCAGTTTATGCAGGTTAGCAAGGAAAAGGACATAAAGGAGACATGCAGTCCTACAGCCAGTACGAAGAGCAGACATTGGGTTTACCCTGGTTGTGAATTGTATTTGGAAGAAGAGTGACTTTAAGCTTTTTAGAAAAGCATTGATTTAATTATAAGTAAATATGGGCCAGTTTTTTTTTGCATCCTTCCCTCTGACCCATACAGCTGTGAACTGAAGTCCACATTAGGACTTGAAAATAAAATTGTAAGCTTATGCTCCATGCAGAACTGATGGAAGTGTTGCCTTGTCAGCTATATTTTAAAGCAAGACTCCACTTGCTTTTTCAGGTATACATAAAATATTCCATGGCACTATTGCAAAGAAGAGCAAGACTGTTGTCCCTAGCATTTGTGCCAATAGTTAACTTTAAAATAGGTTATTTGATGTTTTTGCATGAATTTGTTCTGGGTAACATGATTGCTGTGCTTCTTATATTACAAGAGTGAGAATATTGGCTGTAATGCACTTACAGATGGTCATAAAAGGTGCATGGAAAATGCATCTCTCTTTCTGCTGCAATGTTTCAACCATTACATTTTTTTAAAAAAAGGATTCGAACATTATGGTATTGCGAGACAGTACAATGGAAGGGGAATGGAGTCTAAAACTAGGAGATTATCAATACAATGTAGATTTCAGGATGAATGCATCCAAAGCCTGGTCAATATGTAAGTTTCCCTCTACAAGGATTTCAGTGAGTCCCTCCCTCACTGCACCCCCCAGGTCATCTCCTCTGACCTCCTTCCACCTATCCCACCTCCATCGCCCCTCCCCCTAGTCCCTCCTCCCTACCTTTTATCTCAGCCGGCTTGGCTCTCTCTCTCTTATTCCTGATGAAGGGCTTATGCTCGAAACGTCGAATTCTCTATTCCTGAGATGCTGCCTAACCTGCTGTGCTTTGACCAGCAACACATTTGCAGCTGTGATCTCCAGCATCTGCAGACCTCATTTTTTACTCGAAGATTTTAACCTACTGCGAATCCTCTTACAAGGATGCCTTCCTTGAAGAAGCTCTCTTCCTCCCTCTACAAGGATTTCAGTGAGTCCCTCCCTCACTGCACCCCCCAGGTCATCTCCTCTGACCTCCTTCCACCTATCCCACCTCCATCGCCCCTCCCCCTAGTCCCTCCTCCCTACCTTTTATCTCAGCCGGCTTGGCTCTCTCTCTCTTATTCCTGATGAAGGGCTTATGCTCGAAACGTCGAATTCTCTATTCCTGAGATGCTGCCTAACCTGCTGTGCTTTGACCAGCAACACATTTGCAGCTAGGTAGATTAGCAAAGTTTAACTCAACATCCAAACAAATGATCTGAATGGGTAGTCAAAGTGGTACATTTTCAGTAAGGAATCTTGGTGAACAGGAGCATAGATTGCAGACCTGACTGCAGAGGTTAACATACCAAAATTGTGTCACTTCTGATTTTCTAATTGCTAAAATATAACATTTTATGAAATGTAGTAGCTTAAATAACCAGTTGGTCTGAGTCAGCCTCTAGACATTCCTTAAAGGAAATGTAAGAAATGTTGCTGTGGATGTTTGGATGATTACAGTGACTCTGCTATTTACAGCAATGTCTATGCATAAGAGATCATTATTTCCTGTATAGGGAGGTTAATGTATTATTTCTCTTTATTCAGACATAGGCAGAGATGGTTGAACTGGGAACTTTTGACCTTCTGCATGTTTTTAGGAGCTCATAGCAGCATGTCCCAATAGGCTGCAGGGTTGTATGAATAGGCCATTGTCAGATAAATTATTATGATGTGCACTCAACTGGAGTTCTTCTCAACTCCACAGTCTAATTGCACTACAGCCTTTAAAGGGCAAAGTCCAGTTTATATCGGAAAAGCTCTCCACTACCTTCCAGGAATGAAAAGCATCTTTCATATAAACAATCATCTTAAGAAAAAACATGTTAAAACCAAACAAAGATGTATATTTTTCAATAACAAATATTTATTTGCTGATAAACTTTCAGAGTCACCGATCTGGCTGAAAATTCTTCATGAATATAATCAAGGTGCCTCTGCAACTGATTGTGCAATATTCAGGTCACGGAGGACACAATCGATAAATGGAGAAATGCAGAAAGCGGTGAATCTTCAAAAAAAAACTGTGGCAAACTACCACTGGAGGCTAATGATGATGATTAAGGGGTATGAAATTAGGAGAAGGTATCAAGTTCCTAAAATTAAGGAAATTTCAGATTGCAGTAGCAGTATTTACAGAGTTTTGTTCTGGGTCACTGCTAAAAACATGGAGTCAGGTGTTACTAGGGGACATAGCTTTAAATTAAGGGGTGGTAGGTATAGGACAGATGTTAGGGGTAGATTCTTCACACAGCGGGTTGTGAGTTCATGGAACGCCCTGCCCGTATCAGTGGTGAACTCTCCTTCTTTATGGTCATTTAAGCGGGCACTGGATAGGCATTTGGAAGTTATTGGGCTAGTATAGGTTAGGTAGGATTCGGTCGGCGCAACATCGAGGGCCGAAGGGCCTGTACTGCGCTGTATCCTTCTATGTTCTATGTTCTATGTTCTATGCTATTTTCTGAGTACATCCATGATAAAATTCAAGATATAATGGGTGAGTCTATATAAACATTTGTTGAAGCATACAAGCACTCTTAAATTGGTGGCTGAAGGTATTTGGGAAGATGCAAGAACCTGGGTTATGCACTGCTGGTTTATGTGAGGGATAGACAACAAACTTGGTTGGTTGGGGTGAATACCTTGTTTCACATTGAATTTGTGCGCAATTCTTTACTTTGCCTCTGCTAGATGCGTCATGAATTGGCTCAGTCAAGAAATACATAAGTGGTTCATAACAGAACAGGCAGTCTATAGTGACTGACAATTCCGTGATTCATACAAAGTAACCTGCTGTTTCAAACAGCAGGTGTTGAACACCTTGTGCAAGGAGTCCGTTGGAAAATTAGCCATTCTATTCTGATGAGCAAATAGACATAAATCCTGTGAATAAAATCTAATGGAATGTGAACTTTCTTTTTCATTTTATTTTAGATTGCTCAATACTTTCATTCTAAGAAGGTCACTGACAAAGAGGAAAGAACACATGCCAAGAACTGTAAAAGAAATCTCTCTACTCATATGGTTAAATTTAATGTTCAGAATATGTCCCATTAGTGTCTGAAAGTTGTTTAGTCAGGGAAACATTAAACATTTGAATTTTTTTTAAAGAAAAAGAAATCAAATGGCAGACAATTTGAAAAGTGATTTTTAAAAATATCTTGCAATTCAAAGAGGTTAGTCAAGCAAATGGATGGAACACACTGATTTCTCCAAGTTTCATCGAATACAGTGAGAGAGGAAATGAGACACAAATGCTGCTTGTCTGACTCAGACCCCATTGGTGTGTTGAGGAATAATGGTGGTGAACCTATACAGCTGGGCGCATGAGCACCTAGTGCCAACATCAACACAGATGGATCCAATTTCAGTCTCTACAGGGTGTTCTATTCAAAACATTATCTGACTGCTCAGTATGGAAAGACCCTCCAGAATTCTGAAATTGTGTAAAAACATCATTATTACTAAAATAATTGCCTTTGTTACATTGTAATTTTTTCCACATCTTACAATGCTAAGATTACAGCAAACATACTGTAACAGAAAAAGCATTCTTCTTGCACTATTACATTCAGCCCACTAACTGTGATATGCTAGTCACAAACAGCAGCTCATATAGTCTTAATTCCAATCAACTAACTTCTCTCTGCATTCATTTTATTGCCAATTAATCTCTTTCTTGAAGGCACTATTTCACAATATTCCATGCTACCAAACAACCCTTTAACTACCAGCTATCAGTAATCATTCTTGTCTAAGTTTAGACAGGAAGGATTTATAAATTCGTATTCATGATATTAAAAAAAAACCACAGCAATGAGAAACTAACTGATATGATAGCCCATTCCCATTCAGTGCACGTTTGGGCCACCACTACATTTGGGGTTTGGGGGGCGGGGGGGGGGGGAAACAGTGCCATTTTTAGATGTCATGGGCAGCCACATAAAACTCCAAACACAAGGCCTCTTATTTCTTCATGTGGTAGATAACATACATGTTTTAAAATACTGCTTTACCAAGTCAGGTTCCATAAATAAACTGGGAAGAGGGCCTGTTCCATCTAAATTTTTCAGTAGTGACAAAGCAGCACCTGGTATAAACAAGTTTTTGTCAAAATATGATGTAGAGCCATGAAGGGCAGTGGTGCTTCCCTGTATCTACAGTCTCTCTATCAATCCACACCACAGCCCCACTACACTCCCAATGGACTTACTTAGAATCACAAGGATATACAGTATAGAAATGGACCCTTCGGTCCAATTCATCCATGCTGACCATAGAGTCATAGAGATGTACAGCATGGAAACAGACCCTTTGGTCCAACCCTTCCATGCCGACCAGATATCCCAACCAAATCTAGTCCACCTGCCAGTACTTGGCCCATATCGCTCCAAACCCTTCCAATTCATATACCCATCCAGATGTCTTTTAAAAAGTTGTAATTGTACCATCCTCTACAACTTCCTCTGGCAGCTCGCCACACACACACACACACACACACACACACACACACACACACACACACACACACACACACACACAGTGAAAAAGTTTCCCTTAGGTCCCTTTTACATATTTCTCCTGTATCTTTAACATATGCCCATTAGGTTAGACTTCCCTACCCTATGGCCCCCATATAAAGGTGTTTATAAACTTCTGTTAAGGTCACCCCACAAGCCTTCAACATTCAAGAGAAAATTACCCCACCCTGTTCAGCCTCTCCTTATACCTCAAACCCTCCGACCCTGGCAACATCCTTATAAATGTTTTTGCTGAACTATTTCAAATTAAACTACGTTTTTCCTATAGCAGGGGGACCAAAGCGCCATTTGCATTACTGAAAGAAGCTATGTTAAATTTTATTCAGGTGAGTAATCAGCCTGTTGAGCAGCATTACTGCCATTGCAAACAAAACTAAAACACACCAATAACATTTCTACCTCAAAGCAGAAGTTATTTAATGATCAGGGTTTTGACAAACAAATTATTTATTCCAGACTGCAAAAAGAGCTTATTTTTACGCTTGAGACACTTTAATCTGTCTAAGGGGTGGAAGAGGAGGCAGTGGTGAATGGAACCTGCATTCTGCTAGAATGCCTCTCCCTTCCATTCCCTCTGGCCCCACTGCCTATTGGGTATTTACTATCTCTTCTGACCTTCAACTCACTAATGCTGAATTTTCTGTACTTAGCAAAGGTTTTTATTTCATCTCACTGCTTCTCTACCTCAATGAATTTTGGGCTAGAATTAAGAATCTATAAAAGGAAAGTGTTGGGAAACAAGTTGAAACCATGTTTTTGCTGCTTGTATTCAGACCTTTCTAAAGTTTCTGCTTCTCTTGCGTATTAGACTTACGATTTATTTTTAAAGAACAACTGAGTCATGTGTGAATATGCTCCAGTGGTTTCACACCATTTCATTAACCTACCATTGTAACCACTGGCAAAAATCAAAAATATGATCTATCAAGTCAAGTTTCATTTTGGCATCTGATCTGTTGAATATTGCCATCAACTGGGTTCACAATATCCTGCCTCCTAGTGAGTTTCAGATCTTGGTTCGCTGACCAAAAAAGGTTCTTCCTCACATCCCCATTGCACATTTTGTGCAAAGAAAGTAAAATCTGCCTCCCCTAGTACTTGCACCATCAGCTAATGGAAGCAGCTTTTCCTTCTCTAACGTCATCAACAGTGCTATAAAGCAGCACCTATTTAGCAATAACCTACTCAGTGATTCCCAGTTTGGACTTGCCAGGGCTACTCAATTCCTGACCTCATTACAGCCTTGGTTCAAATGAGGGCAAAAGAGCTCAATACCAGAACTGAGAGAGTGACACCACTACAGAATAGAATCTGTAGAGAGTGGAACCAGACCATTTGGCCAACAAGTCCACACCAACCCTCCCAACAGCATCCCACCCAGACCCTCCTCCCCTGTAATCCTATATTTCTCAATGGCTAATGCACCTAACCTACACATCCCTGAACTCTATGGGCAATTTAGCATGGCCAAACCACCTAATCCGCATATACATACACAGGGGGAATCCACACAGACAGTTGCCAAAGGGTGGAATTGAACCTCAGTCTCTGTTCTGCCAGGTAGCAGCGCTGACAACTGAGCCACCATGCTGCCCTAAGCTCTTGACATCAAGGACACAGCTGACGAAGTATGGCATCAAAGAACTCAAGCAAAACTAGAATCATTAGTTTGCAGTCATAACTTCAGAAGATAGTTGTAGCTGTTGGACGTCAGACATCTCAGCTCCAGACATCTCTGCAGGAAGTCCTCAGGGTAGTGTCCTTAGCCTAACCATCTTCAGCTGTTTCATCTTTGACTTTCTCTAAAACAGACGGTCAGAAATGGGGATGGTTGCCAACAACTGGTCATTGTGCAGCGCCATTCATGACTCCTCAGATACTGGAGCAGTCCATGTTCAAATTCAACAAGGTCTGGACAATATCCAGGCTTGGGTTGACAAGTGGCAAGTAACATTCAAGCCACATAAATGCTCTAATAAGAGACAATCTAATCAATCCTGCCTTGAAATTCAATAGTGTCCCCATCATTAAATCCCTCACTATCAACATCTTGAGGATTACCATTGACCAGAAACTGAACTGTACTTGCCACATAAATACACTGGCTACAATAGTAAGTCAGAAGCTAAGAATATTATGGAGAATAACTCACTAACTTTCTCCCCAAGGCCTGTCTGTCATCCACAAGGTACAAGTTAGGAGTGTGATGGAACACTCCCCATTTGCTTGGGTGCATGAAGCTCCAACAGTACTTGGGAAGGTTGACACCATTGAGGATCAAGCAGCTTGATTGATTGGTATCACATCCACAAGTATTTACTCTCTCCACCACCGGTACTCAGTTGTAGTAGTGGGTACTATCTACAAGATGCACTGCGGAAATTTACTAAAGATCCTTAAGACAACTCCTTTCAAACCCACAACCACCTGTATCTCGAAGGACAAGGGCAGCAGATACATGGGAACACCACCAGCTGCAAGCTCCCCTCCAAGCCACACACAATCCTGACTTGGAAACATATTGTCATACCTTCAGTGTTGCTGGGTCAAACTCTTGGAATTTCTTCCTTAATGACATTGTGAGTCTACCTACAGCACATGAATTGCAGTGTTTCAAGAAGACAGCTCACTATCACTTTCTCAAGGACAACCAGGGATTGGCAATAAATATCAGCAATGCCCACATCCTACAAGTGAATAATATAAACTAAATGTGTCATAGTCCTGTACAATCCTATCAAATCAACCCCCATCTTCTTTGCTTCGAAGAGAAAAACAAATTCTGCTTCTCCAACATGACATTACCATTTGTAACTAAAAATCCTCACACCTGTAACCAATCTGGTAGATCTCATCTTCATCCACTCAACAGCCAGCACAACTTTCCAAAAATATGATTACTAGAAACTTTTGATATACAAGTTGAGACCTAATCAGAGCAAAGGTTCAATATTAACTTCTGTCCTTTTGTACTCAATATATCCTCCTTAGGAAGGGGCAATCCCATATTTTCATAAACAGTTTCCCAATAAGTCCCTCCAACTTCAAAGATCTTGGAAGCAAGATTAGAAAACTTCTGCTGTACATTCCTCATCATGACCATTATAAATATAAGATGTGACGGATATAATAATATCATAGTCCATACATTTCATTTTAACAAGTACAATGGAATGATGAGCTCCATAAGAATTAGTGACAAATGAGGATATGTCCGATGACTGGAACAATATTACATCATAGTATTAATAGAATTTGTATGTGTGCTTGCCAGTGTCAGAACGAGTGCAGGACTAATTGTACATGATAACTAAGTGGAAAGAGCATGAGGAATACAAAAGTTAAGTAACGAATTAGTGATAACATAGTAACTCTACTGGCAGCAGGATCAGAAGCAGAAGGGTATTGTCATATAGCCAGTGACAGGAGATCAGGCAGAAGGCTATCAAAAAGGTATGGGTAAGTGCTTGGAGGGGGTGGGGGTTGGGGGGGGGGGGGGGTGGGGAAGGTTGCGTTGGAGGGTGGGGAGTGGCTGGCTGTCATTTTTGTCCAGGAAGTTTGGCAATGAGAAAGAAACACATATTTAATTCCTTATCACATCTTTAGGGCATGACTAAGTGCTTAACAACTGATCAATGAGTGTAGGCATAGATGTTATGCTTAAAAATTATCTTTTACATTAGATTAATTACCATTTTTTCTTGTTAAAGATTGACACTTTATATACCCAATTTTAAATAACAGGCCTAATGCAGTGTTTGATGAAAAGACTGTGCTATATTAACCTATTCTTAATAGCGTAGTGCCTACTTGTATGACTGCTAAAGCCACTTGACTGACTTCCTCAATGTGTTGTTCTCAATGTCATACCACTACCAATTTCTTTCTGCACTGCTTCCTCTTCCATCTTCTCTTATAAATAAGAGGACAACACCATAGACAATGATTACTCCTAAGATGCTGGGCTTTGTCTCCAACTGCAGTTAATAATTTCACTTATATCTCTTCGAGAGTGCCATGATGCTCACAGTACCTGTTGAACAGGAGTCTGAAAGGATTAATACTGAGAACTGCCATAAGTACCACCCACAGTGCTTAGGATCCTGGAGGAGTGAAGTCTCTGTTAACTGTGGCCATCATATCAATGTAGTTGTTAGCATGCAATTAAATATTCTTTGAGAAGGTGACTAAGGAAGTGGATGAGGGTAAAGCAGTAGATGTTGTGTATATGGATTTTAGTAAGGCGTTCGATAAGGTTCCCCATGGTAGGCTAATGCTAAAACTTCAGAGGTATGGCATTGAGGATACATTAGAGGTTTGGATTAGGAATTGGCTGGCTGGAAGGAGACAGAGGGTAGTAGTTGATGGATTATGTTCATCTTGGAGCGCAGTTACTAGTGGTGTACCACTAGGATCTGTTTTGGGACCATTGCTTTTTGTTATCTTTATAAATGATCTAGAGGAAGGACTTGAAAGCTGGGTAAGCAAGTTTGCGGATGACACGAAAGTCGGTGGAGTTGTGGATAGTGAGGAAGGAAGTGGTAGGTTACAGCGGGATATAGATAAGTTGCAGAGCTGGGCGGAAATGTGGCAAATGGAATTCAATGTAGCTAAGTGCGAAGTCGTTCACTTTGGTAGGAATAACAAGATGATGGATTACTGGGCTAATGGTAGGCTACTTGGTAGTGTGGATGAGCAGAGGGATCTTGGTGTCAATGTACACAGATCTCTGAAAGTTGCCACCCAGGTAAATAGTGCTGTGAGGAAGGCATATGGTGTACTGGGCTTTATTGGCAGAGGAATTGAGTTCCGGAGTCCTGAGGTCATGTTGCAGTTGTATAAGACTCTGGTGAGGCCTCATTTGGAGTATTGTGTGCAGTTTTGGTCGCCATACTATAGGAAGGATGTGGAAGCTTTAGAACGAGTGCAGAGGAGGTTTACCAGGATGTTGCCTGGAATGGTATGAAGATCGTATGAGGAAAGGCTGAGGCACTTGGGGCTGTTCTCATTGGAGAAGAGAAGGTTTAGGGGAGATCTGATAGAAGTGTATAAGATGATTAGGGGTTTAGATAGGGTAGATACTAAGAACCTTTTACCGCTAATGGAGTCAGGTGTTACTAGGGGACATAGCTTTAAATTAAGGGGTGGTAGGTATAGGACAGATGTTAGGGGTAGATTCTTCACACAGCGGGTTGTGAGTTCATGGAATGCCCTGCCCGTATCAGTGGTGAACTCTCCTTCTTTATGTTCATTTAAGCGGGCATTGGATAGGCATTTGGAAGTTATTGGGCTAGTATAGGTTAGGTAGGACTCGGTCAGCGCAACATCGAGGGCCGAAGGGCCTGTACTGCGCTGTATCCTTCTATGTTCTATGTTCTATGTAAATATATATTGTTTACTACAACAAATCTTTCTAGTTAGACTAAGGGGTGTTTTTCTTCTATCCTACTTGATCAAATTGATCCTGTAAGTTTCCTCCCCATAATGAGAAGCATCGATCACGAGTAGCAGGTCATACAGTATAATGAGTTGGTCGGCCCAGGCAGTCAGGTAAGCAGCAGTGCAGATCCAATTTAACTGCTCACACAACACATGGAATAGACCTTTAGAAAATGTATCAAATTTTATCATCTGAAACAGAACTGAAATCCCTTTCTGTCTAACGAGGGAGGCATGTTCCTTTGGATGTTCAAACTGCTTCTTGCACCATCACTGAGTAAAGAGAAATCTAATAGCAGTAACCAAAAAGAAAACCGAGTATAATTTTCCTTGACCAAGCAGCATTCCAGGAATTAATATGTGGTAAAACTATAAGCCTCTCTTTATAGTTAGGATTTGTTCTTTGGATAACAGTTAGCACAGATACTTGCTGGATAAACACCTCTGTTAAATATATTTAAGCTGTAGTTGCAGTAAGAATGAAGGACTACTCACATGCCATGGATGAGGGATCTCAGGTAGAGGAATCTGAGGAGGTGCAGGCACACTGCAAGGTAAGTCATGCTTCTGTGTAGAGTTCTTCATTTGACAGTCTGGAACAAAACAAGCAAAATTGCAGGAAAGTACGCTACTCATCTGCTGAAAATATTACATTATTCAGTAAATACAAACCCAATAAGAATGTTATAAAATATCAAAATAATTGCCAGTAGAATTTCAGCAATGATAGTTTTATAGTAGAATTGTGATAGTTAGCATCAACGCACCATTGTCTAGCACCAGCTCTGTAATGCCTGCTCAGTGATCTACATCCTGAAGATCCTGACAAAGTGCCACTTTTGAATATTTTGCATAGTCCAAAATCAACTTCTAAAGTTGGTTGAATGTTCATGTGCAATTCTTCTCCATTAAAACAGTAGGTTCAAAAGAATATTTAAATATTTTAGCCTAAGTAGTAGTAACAAATTTAGCACATCTAGCACACAAATAACCAGGCAGAGACAGACAAAGAGGGACAGCAATGAAGCAAAAGATTATCCACTGGGGAAACAGGCAAGATATGAAATGGGTCTTGTGCTTTTTAAAAGTTAGAAAACCGCAAAGTCCCAATCAGCATTGACAAATTTATTACTTTAAACTATTCCCTCAGGACTCAGCCAGGGAGATAAAGAAGGGCACCCTGTTGTCCAGAGTCTCTGGAACTTTTGTCCAGACTTGCATCTTAAAGAGTGATGTATAATATTACTGAAGTTCATTAACAACATCGTAGATGCAGTAACAAGTAATTAAGCCCAACACAACTGGTATAGTAAATGGGTATTAGGACTGTCTCCAAAAGTAGGAGGAACCATCATATGGTCAGTCATTACTCATCTCCTGTGGGGCCAGCACGTGAGGTGATCTATCTGGACACATCAGCTTCGCTGGTGCTTAGAGCTTTGAGTCTCAGCTCAACAAGCGAATGAAATCTATCACATCACAACAAAAGAAGATGCCCACTCTTCAACTGACATGTTGGAATTCAGAACAGTGCTGGTATTAACAGACGATTTACAGTGAACTGATAACAAACACAAGATAACTGTAATCAGCACACAGTTTGGTAGGTAGTGCAGTGTCAGTTGCTTCCCTTCAAGAGACCAACTACACCAAGTTTAGATCACTTGAAAGTAAAATATTAGACATTAATTTGGCAGGGGAGACGTTCAGTAGAAATATAGGGCAAGTTGCCGGCTTCACTCCAAACAACTCACGACTCTTGATAATAGAATATCTCTAACAAATGGTTCAGACATGTTTACTCCATTGGCCCCTCAGTTTGTACAGTCAGTTAATTCCCTGCATACCTGAGCTCTAACACTGTGTTCCACTAAGGGAGGATGAACTTGCAGCGTGGGTTGGTACCTGGGACTTCGATGTGAACTTGCAGCGTGGGTTGGTACCTGGGACTTCGATGTTGTGGCCATTACAGAGATGTGGGTAGAACAGGGACAAGAATGGCTGTTGCACGTTCCAGGGTTCAAATGTTTTAGTAGGATCAGACATGGGGGTAAAAAAGGGGGAGGCGTGGCATTACTTGTCAAAGACAGTATCACAGCAGTGGAATGGACGATGGAAGAGGACTTGCCATCTGAGGTAGTTTGGGCTGAGGTTAGAAATAGGAAAGGTGAGGTCACCCTGTTAGGTGTTTTCTACAGGCCTCCTAATAGTCCTAGAGAAGTAGAGGATAATATGGCGAGGATGATTCAGGAAAAGAGTGAAGGTAGCAGGGTGGTTGTTATGGGGGACTTTAACTTCCCAGATATTGACTGAGAGAGCTATAGCTCGAGTTCATTAGATGGGTCGGTGTTTGTACAATGTGTGCAGGAGGGTTTCCTGACACAATATGTCGACAGGCCAACAAGAGGGGAGGCTATATTGGATTTGGTTCTAGGTAATGAACCAGGCCAGGTGTTAGACTTGGAGGTAGGTGAGCACTTCGGGGACAGTGACCACAACTCGGTGACTTTTACTTTAGTGATGGAGAGGGATAATCGTGCGCCGCAGGGCAAGAGCTATAGCTGGGGGCAGGGAAATTATGATGCAGTGAGGCATGACTTAGGATGTGTGGATTGGAAAAACAGGCTTCAAGAGAAGAACACTAATGAGATGTGGGGATTGTTCAAGGAGCAGCTACTGCGTGTCCTCGATAGGTATGTACCAGTCAGGCATGGTGTAAAGGGCCTTGTGAGGCAGCCGTGGTTTAGTAAGGAATTGGAGTCCCTTGTGAAAGGGAAGAAGGCGGCATATGTAAAGATGAGGCGTGAAGGTTCAGTTGGGGCGATTGAGAGTTATAAGGTAGCCAGGAAGGAGCTAAAGAGGGAGCTAAGAGAAGCGAGAAGGGGACATGAAAAGTCTTTAGCTGGTAGGATTAGGGAAAACCCAAAGGCTTTCTATAGGTATGTCAAGAATAAAAGGATGACTAGGGTAGGTATCGGTCCAGTCAAAGATAGTAGTGGGAAGTTGTGTGTGGAGGCGGAGGAGATTGGAGAGACATTAAATCAGTACTTTTCATCAGTAGTCACTCAGGAACAGGACACTGTTGCTGATGTGAATATGGAATCACAAATAATTAGAATGGATGCCCTGGAAATATGCAGGGAAGAGGTTTTGGGAATATTGGAAAGGATGAATATAGATAAGTCTCCTGGGCCTGATGGCATTTACCCCAGGATCCTATGGGAAGCTAGGGAGGAGATAGAGGAGCCATTGGCCTGGATTTTTATGTCGTCATTGTCAACGGGAATAGTACCAGAGGACTGGAGGATAGCGAATGTGGTCCCATTGTTCAAGAAAAGGAGTAGGGATAGCCCTAGTAACTATAGGCCAGTGAGTCTGACTTCAGTGGTGGGCAAAGTCTTAGAGAGAATGGTAAGGGATAAGATTTATGAACATCTGGGTAGGAATAACGTGATCAGGGATAGCCAGCATGGTTTTGTGAAGGGCAGGTCGTGCCTCACAAACCTTATTGAGTTCTTTGAGAAGGTGACTAAGGAAGTGGATGAGGGTAAAGCAGTAGATGTTGTGTATATGGATTTTAGTAAGGCGTTCGATAAGGTTCCCCATGGTAGGCTAATGCTAAAACTTCGGAGGTATGGCATTGAGGATACATTAGAGGTTTGGATTAGGAATTGGCTGGCTGGAAGGAGACAGAGGGTAGTAGTTGATGGATTATGTTCATCTTGGAGCGCAGTTACTAGCGGTGTACCACAAGGATCTGTTTTGGGACCATTGCTTTTTGTTATCTTTATAAATGATCTAGAGGAAGGACTTGAAAGCTGGGTAAGCAAGTTTGCGGATGACACAAAAGTCGGTGGAGTTGTGGATAGTGAGGAAGGAAGTGGTAGGTTACAGCGGGATATAGATAAGTTGCAGAGCTGGGCGGAAATGTGGCAAATGGAATTCAATGTAGCTAAGTGCGAAGTCGTTCACTTTGGTAGGAATAACAAGATGATGGATTACTAGGCTAATGGTAGGCTACTTGGTAGTGTGGATGAGCAGAGGGATCTTGGTGTCTATGTACACAGATCTCTGAAAGTTGCCACCCAGGTAAATAGTGCTGTGAGGAAGGCATATGGTGTACTGGGCTTTATTGGCAGAGGAATTGAGTTCCGGAGTCCTGAGGTCATGTTGCAGTTGTATAAGACTCTGGTGAGGCCTCATCTGGAGTATTGTGTGCAGTTTTGGTCGCCATACTATAGGAAGGATGTGGAAGCTTTAGAACGAGTGCAGAGGAGGTTTACCAGGATGTTGCCTGGAATGGTAGGAAAATCTTATGAGGAAAGGCTGAGGCACTTGGGGCTGTTCTCATTGGAGAAGAGAAGGTTTAGGGGAGATCTGATAGAAGTGTATAAGATGATTAGGGGTTTAGATAGGGTAGATACTAAGAACCTTTTACCGCTAATGGAGTCAGGTGTTACTAGGGGACATAGCTTTAAATTAAGGGGTGGTAGATATAGGACAGATGTTAGGGGTAGATTCTTCACACAGCGGGTTGAGAGTTCATGGAATGCCCTGCCCGTATCAGTGGTGAACTCTCCTTCTTTATGGTCATTTAAGCGGGCATTGGATAGGCATTTGGAAGTTATTGGGCTAGTATAGGTTAGGTAGGATTCGGTCGGCGCAACATCGAGGGCCGAAGGGCCTGTACTGCGCTGTATCCTTCTATGTTCTATGTTCTATGTTCTAAGACTGCCATCTGAGAATCATCAACTCAGAAATTACTTACGTACTAGGGGTGAGAATGCAAGAACGGCACAGATCATGACATCGTGATTTGAGACGGATAAATTGGAACATACAGAGACTACTTAAGCTTTGCTACTACCATGAGCTTCATGTAACTAACACCTTTCAAAACCTTGTTCTTTCAAAACAAACTATTCCATAAGATATGCTGGAGACATCCAAGATCAGCTGGATTTGATCATTACCAGATGCAAATTTCTGAACAGCATTTCCAATGCATGCAGTTGCCACAGCAGTGACTGCGATATAGATTGCTCTCTATCATGAACCAAGCTTGGAATGCAATGCTGAAAGGTTTTTAAATCAAAAGTAGAAGTAATATCCCTGCATCAACATTAACAATACTGTCCATCTAGATTTTAAAATAAGTTCTTCAACCCAATTAAACAGGTGCATGTTAGCATTCCCTAACAAAACACAAATGTGAAATGAAACATACTTTGAGACACATGTTCAATACCATCCTCCTAACATATGGGAAGTAAAAGCAGAAGGACATTAGCTAGTTCGAAGCCAGCATCACTGTTCTGACCATTCTGAAGAAGTGTCAATGGACCTGAAAAGTTAATTCTGGCCTCTCTCCACAGTTGTTGCCAAATCTCTTTAGTTTTTCCAGCAATGTCTGACTTCCAGCATCCAGCAATTCTTTGGTTTTTATTTTGTTCAGTGCAATGAATCCGTTTTTAAAGCTAAGCGGTCCACTTTCATTAGTTACAAGTGAGATGCAAGTCACAAAACTCTAACTGTACAAAGCGCCAGTCTAAGTAAAGTTTGACAAACTGTGAGGTGGTGATTATTGGTTACAACTCTGCCAGAATATTCAGATGTACTTTAACACAGGGAATGCCAGGAGCATGAAGGTGTCAAAAAGGCAGCAGATCAAAAAGGAGGCAGAAAGTGGGTTCAGTGAAACCAACGGTAGGTGAGGTCATCATGAACTGCAGTAAACATTTGGAGAGATGGATGGAACATTATTTTGGGCTGTACTGTAAAGCGAACATTGTCTTTAAGAAAGCTCAAGTGCCACGGAAAGTCTAGTCGTCATGAAACAGCTGTGTATTGAACCCCCAGGGAGAATTTTGCAATGCAATTGATTTGCTTGCCAAGAGCAAAGCCCCAGCTGTTGATGTTATACCATCTGAACTCAGCAAGCACAGGAAACTGACACTCCTGAAATAGTTGCACAAACTTCCCATCTCTACTAGAGGGCAAGGGGAGTGCTTCATAATATGTGTAATGCAAAGATTGTGACCCTGCACAAGACTAAGGCCAAGTGCAGCAACTATACAGGCATCTTCCTGCTGAGCATCCGAAGAAAAACATTGCTCTGGTTAGGCTGAGTATCTTGGATGAAAGCATCCAACCAGAATCCCAGTCTGGTTTCATGACTGGGGAGATCTACAAATGGCATGATCTTCTCAGTCTGACAGCTGCAAGACAAAACATCATGAACAAAGGAGGCCATTATGTATTGTCTTCATCAATTTCACCAAGACATTCGACCATGTGAGCAGAGGCAACCTATTTAAACTGGAGTAAATTGTCCTCTTGATAAAGCTGTTGAATGCAATGTCCTCTTTCTATATTAATATAATGGATAAGATCAGCTACGATGGGGCAACATCAGAACTCTTTAACAATGCAGTGAAGTCAAACAGGATTGTGTTCTGGCACCAAGATGTTTTGTTATACTATTCTCTTTGCTGCTATCATATGTCTTCAGGCCTTCTTCAGTGCGGAATCTAATAACATACCAGAATTGCTGGGAGAAGTTCAGTCCTGCCTGCCTGATGTCCAAGCCAAAGGTGGACCAAATCCTTATCAGAGATTTGATCCACACATCATATATCATAACAACATTCCATTCAGTGACAAATTGACAGACTCACATCTATAGAAAGACAGAGTTTGATTTGCCTAGCAGAATTAGTGAGACAAATGTCATGGCCCAGGATGTTGTTATACCACCATCTATCAGCATTGACAATGTAATGCTGGAGGTTGCTGATAGTCCGACATATTGTGACACCACAATCACTGGCAATCTCTCAACATACAAATTCAAAACATGCAGTGAAAAAGCTACAGCTATTATTTCCAACAAGAAGGAAAACGTGGAACAACAGGAACCAAACTGAGAATAGTTTTGGGCCTCTTAACTACTGGCACTGGAGACAGTCCAGAAAAGGTTCACTAGGCTGATACTGGGTTTGGAGGCCATAGAGGCCTTATGAGAGAGAGGTTAACTAGATTGGGCCTGTACTCATTAGAATTCAGAAGAATGAAAGGTGACCTTATTGCAACATACAAGATTCTTTGGGGACTTGGTAAGGTAGATGTGGAGAGGTTGTTTCCCCTTATGGTAAAGTCTAGAACAGGAGGACATCATTTCAAAACAAAGGGGTGCACAATTAAAACTGATTAGGAGAAACCTCTTCTGTCAGAGGGTAGTGAATCTGCAGTATCTTTAATGCAGAAGGCTGGGCTGTTAAGTATATTCAAGGCTGAGATGGATAGATTTTTAATCTGTAAGAGAATCAAGAGGTATAGGGAAAATACGAAGTAGAGTTGAGCATTATCAGATCAGTTATATCCTGACTGAATGATGGAACACACTTGATGGGCTGAAAGGCCTACTTCTGCTTCTACATCTTATGGTCTTAACTACACATCTGCATTCCAGTACAGGTTTCTACAGTTGAGAGACCTGGACAACACATGTTGGCAGGAGGAAAGGATAAGCAGTTTCCATCTTTGCTGCTTCAGATGTATTGTTTGTAGGAAGGTCACCAAATCAGAAGTTCTGGAATGTGCGAATGTCGTCAGCAACATTCATTGCTAAGATAACAATATCCGCACTGGTGAAGCTATATACCCAAAGCACTTCTTCACTGTGAATGTCCACTGGATTACAACTGCTGAAAATATGTTGCTGGTTAAAGCGCAGCAGGTCAGGCAGCATCCAAGGAACAGGAAATTCAACGTTTCGGGCTTAAGCCCTTCATCAGGAATGAGGAAAGTGTGTCCAGCAGGCTAAAGATAAAAGGTAGGGAGGAGGGACCTGGGGGAGGGGCGATGGAGATGTGATAGGTGGAAGGAGGTCAAGGTGAGAGTAATAGGCCGGAATGGGGTGGGGGCGGAGAGGTCAGGAAGAAGATTGCAGGTTAGGAGGGCGGTGCTGAGTTCGAGGGAATCGACTGAGACAAGGTGGGGGGGGGGGGGGGGGGGGGGAAATAGGAAACTGGAGAAATCTGAGTTCATCTCTTGTGGTTGGAGGGTTCCCAGGTGGAAGATGGTGCTCTTCCTCCAACCATCGTGTTGTTATGTTCTGGCGATGGAGGGGTCCAAGGATCTGCATGTCCTTGGTGGAGTGGAAGGGGGAGTTAAAGTGTTGAGCCACGGGGTGGTTGGGTTGGTTGGTCCGGACGTCCCAGAGGTGTTTCCTGAAGCGTTCCGCGAGTAGGCGGCCCGTCTCCCCAATATAGAGGAGGCCACATCGGGTGCAGCGGATGCAATAGATGATGTGTGTGGAGGTGCAGGTGAATTTGTGGCGGATATGGAAGGATCCCTTGAGGCCTTGGAGAGAGGTGTGGGCACAAGTTTTGCATTTCCTGCGGTTGCAGGGGAAGATGCCGGGAGTGGAGGTTGGGTTGGTGGGGGGTGTGGACCTGACGAGGGACTCACGGAGGGAGTGGTCTTTGCGGAACGCTGATAGGGAAGGGGAGGGAAATATATCCCTGGTGGTGGGGTCCGTTTGGAGGTGGCAGAAATGACGGCGGATGATACGCTGTATACGGAGGTTGGTGGGGTGGTAGGCGAGAACCAGTGGGGTTCTGTCCTGGTGGCGGTTGGAGGGGTGGGGCTCAAGGGCGGCGGAGCGGGAAGTGGAGGAGATGCGGTGGAGGGCATCGTCGATCACGTCGGGGGGAATCTGCGGTCTTTGAAGAAGGAGGCCATCTGGGCTGTACAGTATTGGAACTAGTCCTCCTGGGAGCAGATGTGGCCGAGACGAAGGAATTGGGAATATGGGATGGCGTTTTTACAGGGGGCAGGGTGGGAGGAGGTGTAGTCTAGGTAGCTGTGGGAGTCAGTCGGTTTATAGTAGATGTCTGTATTGAGTCGGTCGCCCGAGATAGAAATGGAAAGGTCTAGGAAGGGGAGGGAGGAGTCTGAGACAGTCCAGGTGAATGAAGTCGGGGTGGAAGGTGTTGGTAAAGTTGATGAACTGTTCAACCTCCTTATGGGAGCACGAGGCAGCGCCGATACAGTCATCGATGTAGCGGAGGAAAAGGTGGGGGGTGGTGCCAGTGTAGTTGCGGAAGATGGACTGTTCCACATATCCTACGAAGAGACATGCATAGCTGGGGCCCATGCGGGTGCCCATGGCAACTCCTTTAGTTTGGAGGAAGTGGGAGGATTGGAAAGAGAGGTTGTTCAGGGTGAGGACCAGTTCAGTCAGTCGAAGGAGGGTGTCAGTGGAAGGGTACTGGTTGGTACGGCGGGAAAAGGAAGAAGCGGAAGGCTTTGAGTCCTTCGTGATGGGGGATGGAGGTGTACAGGGACTGGATGCCCATCGTGAAGATAAGGCGTTGGGGACCGGGGAAGCAAAAATCATGGAGGAGGTGGAGGGCATGGGTGGTGTCCCGAACGTAGGTGGGGAGTTCTTGGACTAAGGGGAACAGAACCGTGTCGAGATACGCGATGAGTTCGGTGGGGCAGGAGCAGGCTGAGACAATGGGTCAGCCGGGGCAGTCAGGTTTGTGGATTTTGGGCAGGAGGTAGAAACGGGTGGTGCGGGGTTGTGGGACTATGAGGTTGGAGGTGGTGGATGGGAGATCCCCTGAGGTGATGAGGTTATGGATGGTCTGGGAGATGATGGTTTGGTGGTGGGAGGTGGGGTCATGGTCAAGGGGGCAATAGGAGGAGGCGTCCGCGAGCTGACGTTTGGCCTCAGCGGTATAAAGGTCAGTGCGCCAAACTACTACCGCGCCTCCCTTGTCTGCCGGTTTGATGGTGAGGTTGGGGTTGGAGCAGAGGGAGTGGAGGGCTGCATGTTCCGAGGGTGAGAGGTTGGAGTGGGTAAGAGGGGTGGACAGGTTGAGTCGGTTAATGTCGCGGCGACAGTTGGCTATAAAGAGATCGAGGGCGGGTAAGAGGCCAGCACGGGGTGTCCAGGTGGATGGGGTGTGTTGGAGGCGGGAGAAGGGGTCGTCAGAGGGTGGGCGGGAGTCTTGGTTGAAAAAGTAGGCACGGAGGCGAAGGTGGCAGAAGAATTGTTCAATGTCTCGCCGCGTGTTGAACTCATTAATCCGAGGGTTTATGAAGGTGAGGCCTCTGCTGAGGACTGATCTTTCATCCTCAGAGAGGGGGAGGTCTGGAGGGATGGTGAAGACCCGGCAAGGCTGGGAGCTAGGGCCTGGTGTGAGACTGGAGCTGGGAGTGGGAGCGGGGTTAGGCACAGGGGAGGGGACAGAGATCAATGTGGGGGCGGGGTTAGACGTGGTGACGAAGATCGGTGTGGGGGCGTGGTTAAGCATGGGGGCGGGGTCACGCGTGGTGACGGAAGTCGGCATGGGGGCGGAGACACATGAGGCTTTCCTGATGAAGGGCTTATGCCCGAAACGTCGAATTTCCTGTTCCTTGGATGCTGCCTGACCTCCAGCATCTGCAGACCTCACTTTTTACACTGGATTACAACCTCCTGGATATTCATACCTTTCCTACAAGGGCATCTACACAAGCATATCATGAGTCCCTCCTCCCTACCTTTTATCTTAGCTTGCTGGACCCCAAGTCCCTCCTCCCTACCTTTTATCTCAGCCTGCTGGACACACTTTCCTCATTCCTGATGAAGGGCTTATGCCCGAAACGTCGAATTTCCTGTTCCTTGGATGGTGCCTGACCTGCTGCGCTTTTCCAGCAACGCATTTTCAGCTCTGATCTCCAGCATCTGCAGACCTCACTTTCTCCTCATATCATGAGGATGGCAGACATAATGACTGTCTCCTAGTTGTCAGTGTCTAACAGCTGTGGCCTCTGGAGACTGTTTGGAAGAGGTGAGCAAAAACAAAAAGCTCTACAAATCAAGTAGTACACTCAGAGAAAACCAAGGCAATGTAAATTGTGCACCTCCTCAGTTCGCCGTCTTCCTGAACAGGAAATATGTCTGAGAATGCCAAGCCAGAGTCAGACTTCTGAACTCCACCAGACTAAATTAAAAGAGTTGACCACAAAGTCACAAAGGCAAAAGTGAGGACTGCAGATGCTGGAAATCAGAGTCTAGATTAGAGCGGTGCTGGAAGAGCACAGCAGGTCAGGCAGCATCCGAGGAGCAGGAAAATTGACGTTTCAGGCTTTAGCTCTTCATCAGGACTGAAGGCAGGGAGCCTCCAGGGTGGAGAGATAAATAAATGCCCATTTATCTCTCCACAGAGTCACAAAGCATTGTTTTACAAGATGTAAGGCTGGCCCATGTATCAGCCAATGAATCAAATATGAAGCTGGACTGAAATTTAAACAATACTACCAATATTGGGATAGAAATTTACTTGGGCGGTTTGAGTACTTCATCTTGGAGTCTTGAAGGAAGGCTTTAAAACTTCAAACATTACTGGGTGAACTACCTTTCACTTACACAGGCAACACACGCTATTTTAAATAAAATGAAGGTCCAACTGGAAACAATTCTGAAGAAGAGTTATTGGACTCAACGTTTACTGGCTCTCTCTCCACAGATACAGCTGGATCAGAGGATCTCCACCACTTTCTATTTTCACTACATGATTACAGATTCACTTCATTACTGTAATAAACAGCACAGCCTCGACCAGGGAGACAAAATATTGACTACTTGATTTTGAGAGAAATGAATGTACTTAAGACAACAATAGCCACAAGTCTTTTCCTGTATATCCCAAATTATATTTATATCAAACTAAGAAAATGATCCACAATTTAAGGCAATCTACTAGAACATCAAAGATGACACATTAATATGGTGCAGACCAGACTGTGATCCAAGGCAGATGACCATTCTACTGTCATTTTTAATAAACATCACTATCATTATTTTAAAGACTTGCAAAATTTCTATGATACACAAAAATGAAAGACTTCTGAGAAAGTCTACCAACCAAATTAATTTGTTTGATGTAAAGTCAAGTGATAGCTTCAAAAATGGTTTAACGTGAGAATAGTCCCAATATCAATCCTTAAAAATGTTACTGTTTAACCATGACATTTAGAATTTAAAATACTTTGAAATACAAGCCAATCATCTGTCTTACAATGCCGAACAGTGTCATTTGATGTCTGGGAAACAGGACTTCCTGCGAAGTCTGCTTTATTATTTTCAGATGTTAACCCTCAGAAAGCTATAAGGAATATGTGATAATGACGCACAAACTTGGAGTCTTACTAATAACATTAGGACAACAAAAATACCAATATCACCTGAAAGCAATTTGAGAACTTGTTTTCAGACCTTTTTTAAAAGGCAGAAATGAGTACTTGAATTTTTTTCATCTAGACATTCAGGAAGGTGTAACATATTTAGTTATCCACCTTAAAGTTTGAAACTTCCTGTTCATAAAGTCTGAGTCCTACAGCACAGAGACAGGCTCTTTGGCCAAAACTGGTACATGCCAACCAATATGTCCATCCACGCTAACCCCATTTCCCTGCACTTGGCCCATATCCTTCTAATCTTTTCCTATACATGTATTTGTCCAAATGCCTTTTAATAGTTGTTAATGTGCCCAACTCAACCACTTCCACTGGCAGCTCATTCCATAGGCGTACCACCCTCTGTGAGAAAAAGTTGCCCCTCAGGTTCCCTTTATTTTTTCCCCTCTAACCATAAACTGATGCCCTCTAGTTGTCGATTCTCCAACCCTCGGAAAAAGACTGAATGCATTTGCTTCATCCATGCCTCTCGTTATCTTATACACTTCTCAGTTTTCTACTCTCTATAGTAGAAAGCTTATTCAGCCACTCTCTGTAACTCAGACCCTTGAGGTGTGGCAGTATCCTTGTAAATTTCTTCTGCACTCTTTCCTTTTTAAATACATCCTTCCTATAGCAAGGTGACAAAAACTGAATATAATACCCCAAGTGCAGCCTCACAAATGTCCTGTACAATTGCAAAATAACTTCCCAATTTCCATACTCAATGCCCTGACTGATGAAGACCAGTGTGCCAAAAGCCTTCTTTATTGCCCTGTCTACCTGTGACTCCACGGTCCCTCTGTTCCAATACACTCCTTAAGGTCCTACCATTCACAATGAAACTCCAACCTTGATTTGACTTTCCAAATGAGAGACCTTACATGTATCTATATTAAACTCAATTTGCCATTTCTCAGGCAATTTCCCCAGCTGATCAAGGTCCTGCTACAGTTTTTGAGAAACTTCCTCACTGTCCACGAAAGCACCTATTTTAGTGTCATCTCCAAACTTACTAATTATGCCTTGTACATTCTCATCCAAATCCCTGATATAGATAACAAACAGCAATGGGCCCAGCACTGATCCCGGAGGCAGACCACTAGGCACAGGCCTCCAGTCCAATGAGCATCCTTCCACTATTACCCTGTTTCCTACCATCAAAACCAATTGTGTATCCAATTTGCCCAATCCCTCAGGATTCCATGCAATCTAACCTTTCAGAGCAGTCCATGTGGAACCTTATCAAAGGCCTTACTGAAATCCATATAGTGTATGCCTACCGTCTTGCCCTCATTAACCATCCCGGTTACTTCAACAAAGAATTCTAACAAATTTGAGAAGTATGATCTGCCAAGCACAATGACATGCTGACTACTCCTAACCAAATTCTGTTCTTTGCATTGGTCAATTAACTCACTAATAATTTTGAAATACTTTTTTCATCCCTTAAACGAACATGTCATTTGTTTTAAAGTATGTAACAAATACAAGTCATATTGGTCTCTGTTCAGAAATATGTTTATGATCTTAAGTTGTTCTAATTTATATGTTAAGAGTTTATTCATCTAGTCTAACTCCAAGGCAGAGGGTTTAAGGAATGGAATACCAGTTTAGGGAACAGGACAAATGGTCATGAAGTGGAGGGATAATGTTAATTTTTGGTCATTTGTTCCTCAAATTATGGAACATATACGTTATTTTGTGCATTGATTAAAAATATTTTCCATACTTTATCTTTGATTGACTGCATTTATTCATGCTTTTTTTTTGTCAAGTGATGGTTATTTAGGTAACATCGCTTTAATCTGCTCATGGGAGTTCACAGTCAAATATGGCTGCCTTTCATCTTAGCCCTACATGATCGTGTTCATTCCTGTCCCAATTCCAACTCCTACATTCTTGAACCTCTGAATAGTTTTTAGGATGTTCTTATATTCTTTTATGTTTTGCATAATGCATAACGCAGATTTCCAATTTGTAACTTGGTTGGCCTCACTAAATAATATGATCATGTCATGCAATATTATACTCTCAGCACCACGTAGAACTATAATCCCTTTAGCATGTTGCGATCTGACAGCTAATCTAGGAGTGAAAACAGTGTCATGCTTTATTATTCTTCTTTCAGTTCATGAAAACACATACGGAGTACTTATTTTAGTTTACTTAAGTGAAAAGGGAAGTTACTCTGTTACAATTAATTACCTAATGCACAAGTGTTAACCAACTTTCAACATAGAGACTGAAAGTTAGACCTTATTGAATACCAAATGTACTAACACAAAGATCATCAGAGTAATAAAATATTTAGCAATATAAAACGAGAACAGTTTAGGTTGAGTGCAACTCTTAGGCAATGCAATGTAGATTATGTCAATTTCCCAGGGGAGGCAATGTCATAAGCTACTAGCAGCATGGGTTTCTTCAATGGTATCAAAACAGAACATAAGCAAGCTGTGCAGAACGTGGTGCATAGTGCTCTCAAGAAATCTATGTAGTTCATGTGATTCTCCTTCAGAGGCACAATGCAAACAAATGCTTCCACTTTGTAGTGTCAGTGCAATTTGCACTGAATGGAGCAGGGTGGTCTCATTTCTGCAGCCTGTTAAAATAAGCTTTTCTGCATTCACATACTGGTGGCCAGAATCATGAATTATCAAGTACACCTCCCAGTCTTACTTGCTATCTCCCTTTCTCTATTGCTTTTATGGTCAATACCATGAGGATTATCAAGCAGCATTTCTTTCCCCAAAGCAAGTGGCTGCTGCCCAGTCCATTCACCATTGCATGACTGGGCAACTTCAGTAATGTAAGAACACTGCACCATTGGACAATTCCCCAACTACCCCACTGACTTTACATTCCATTCCTTATTCAGTTGTCAGTCAATAGTTAAAATTATATTTTAGTATGAGCAGATCACATACATCCATCTATGTGACTTCAATAGGAAGCGACTGTGTGGAAACTGGATGATCTCAACCGAGTTGAGAACATTGTTGAAAAAAAAGTTATCAAGTACCAGAAAACATTTTAAACCTTTCAGCCCAGTGACAATATGCAAACAAAAATGGAAAGAAATTACTTACCAGTGCCCCCACTGCAGTGGTCACGGAGCAGATTCAGATGGTCGGCTCAATTAATACGAAAATTCAGACGGTTTTGTAGTAACTGGCCAGTAATTGCATTTGTTTCAACGGAACTAGGAAAAAATTTACTCTGCACACATCCCAACCAGTATGAGCTAGTAATCCATTTGAAGAAGATTTATCTGACGTTGCAACTGGGCAGAGCCAACAGATATTCCTGAGGCACTTGTTTTTTTGATTATTGTTTGTTCTATGTGAGGCATGGTCCTCAATACTGACCAGGCCTACCAGTAAGCTGACCAAACAGCCAGCTGTCTGGTAAAGACAGTGACCCAGAGAAAAAAATCCAACTCTACACGTCATCGGATGGCTCCAATTTAAGGCTGAAGCTGTTACCTTAAATTGTCACCTACCTTTACAGCAAGGAAACTGAAAGTGGCAGGAAACCTAAAGCAGCACTGATACATTGTTCACACAATCCATACACTTATACAGAACATAATGACCAGACTTTAAAACTACATTATTAGCTGAAAAAACCTTTGTAAGGTCTGGTAGTCATTACAGGTGCTATACAAAAGTCAGTCTTTATTTCTTATGAGCCTAGGAATTATTTTTAGCAAAATGAGCCGTATGCTTAATTTATTTGTATTACATTCCACCTTTACTGTTTTAAATAAATCCATTGCTTTAAACGTTTCAGCGCCACAATTAAAACAGCAAACAAAGAAATGTTGGTAACGTCACATGAATTCATCAACCAGTTGTGTACCAGTAATTCGCCAATTGTACACTGAATGCTTTGCTTGAAACTGCCAGCACATCATTCGCAAAGGGAGCTTCTTGGCTGCAGTAAGTGACAATTTTCACATCAAATCGCACAATCAATTTGAAAACTCATATCAAGATGTAGGAGTTCTGGTATGAATGACAACTGGAGTAATTGACACGTGATTCAAAATCAATTACAAATTGGAGATGCAATTCCCAATAAATATGTATCTTCAGCTGAAATGTAAGAAATCCTTCAACCAAGCTGGGAATCCTGTATCTTCTGAGGTGGCAAATCAAGTATTGATTTTAATGCTTATGGTTTTGTTTTTAAACAAGAGAATTGTTCTGAAACGTTGGTGGAGAGAAGCTTTTGTTAATTTTTAAAAAAAAATGTTTGAGCTGTTCCATCCATGGCTGGTTGAGCTGGTGCAATAACTATATCCTTCTCTATTAAGTCCAAAGACGAATTTACTCCAGATAACAGGGCTCTCACCAATAAGCTGGAAGTGGGCTGCTAGGCCTGCAATGAGTTATTGATGCAGAGGTTTCTCAAAGACAGTTACCCTGATGCTGGAGATCTCACCCCATAATTCTGCCATAAAACCATAGGAAACAGGAACAGGAGGTGGCAGTTCAGCCCCTTGAGCCTACTCACCTTTCAACAGGATCATGGCTGAAAGACATTCCTCATAACCACTTTGCTGCTCTTTCCTCATAACCCTAATATCCCCTACTGATTAAGAGTCTATTACAGTCTTAAATGTACACAAGGGGGTCTGCTCTCTCAGCTCTCCATAGCAAGGAGTTCCAGAGACTCTCAATCCACAGAGAAGAAATTCCCTCTCATCTCAGTCTTAAACTGGCACCTGTTTATCCTGAGACTATGCCGTCTAGTTCTAGTCTCTCCCAAGAGGGGAAACATTCTCTCAGCATTTATCCTGTCCAGCTCCTTAAGAATTTTATAGGTTTCAAAGAGATCACATAAGGGGAGCAAAACTGCTCACAGCACTCCAGATGTGGTCTCACCAGCACTTTGCTGGCAATGTACACACCAGGAACCCAGGATAAGCGAGTGAACTATAATGTCCTAGAGAAAGGGGTTGCTGGCTGCATAAGGGCAAGAGGGTGAGAAAAAGGCCAAAAGGATGGGTCACAGCAAAATCCCTCTCCCCACTTCCTGAAGCCAGGTCCCTCAATCAATTGAATGCCTCAAAATAAAAAGGAACTCCTTGCAACTACCCATGCGCCTTCCCACCCAAGATCTAATTGGGGCAGTGACAGGAAGCCACCTTTCCAATTAAATGCCTCTCTGCCTCCAAACCTACCTTCAGATGAGAATTAAATTTCATCCCATGAATGGCTGCACTGGGACATGTGGCAAACTCAAGCTGCTTCATTAATGTAAGGCCTGGGCCATTTCCACTTTAGTCAACAACAAGTTGTTATCTTGCAATAATATTAGCTTTGTGAAATGTTTTAAATTCAATTACTGGGCTGAACTTCTGAAGATCCTTTCCCTTGCTAGAATGCAAGTTACCCCCACCCACATTGAAAGCTGAACATGTCTCTGCAACAATGATCTGACTTTAAGCAGCTTGTTCTCCTTCACAAGAGCCTCAACAGAATCAATATTAGCCTTCGTCAGCAGCAATCTATTAGTGTTCTTATAGTGGCATAGGGAGCAGAAATCTCCCCCTTGATTGGGGGTGTGAAGCAGCTTTGTTTTGACACTCCTCCTACTGAAATTTCAGCAGCTATTTTACTAGGAGTACGGCCTGAATTTATGTCTCCAATACTGATTTGTCACCGAAATGCTGGCCCCACTCAACAGATCCACTGTCATTCTGCAATTAGAGACAACATGAATTTTGTGACCCATGGTTACTTGTTTAATGCTTCTAGAGGTAAAATTGATTAGCTGAGTGTTATGGTTGTATACTTACCAAACACTGACTTGATCCTCCGTAAGATGTTGCAGACTGCAGTCTTTTTCTCTCTGGCAGATGTGGTTAGATATTCATGGTCAAGAAGTTCCAGGAATAGATGTAATTCCACAATCAACTCCTCCATCACTGAAAAGAGCAAACAGCAACGATTAGCTTGCTAATATTGTAGTCCACTAACAATCACAGCGTTGGGGCAATTCTACAAATCTGCATTTCCAATGGCAATGGCACATGCATAGAATTTGCTTTAGGAATTTGCAGATCAGCAGCCTGGATACATTTAAAACAGATGGAAAATAATATATTGTACACTCTCACAAATAAATCCTACTTCTCATTCAGATGCAGCATCAGTCCCTATGTGCTGGACCAAATGTAGAACATACATTTCCACATAGGACGTTTGTGACTGAACAATCACTACACCTTGTATAGTCATTTGCCTTGACCCCAAAAGCCTATTATTAACTTCTGACAGACATGACAACTCTTTTTTTTAAAACAACTGAATTGATTGACAATTGCTTGATGCATTTAACTTAAAACATTAATAAATTATAATTCTCTCCAGTTAATATGCAGACCACAAAATCAGATTCAAGATAAATTGTTCAAAGTCCCACATCAATAGAGAGAAAACAAAAAAAAATCATCTTGAAGTTGAAATATGCTTGAAGTGACAGGGGTATATTGCGGTCTCTGTAGATCAAGTAGTTCATGTCAAGACCAATCTGTCAGTGTTTTTACTGTTGCTGTTGTTGTTCTGGCTCACTTCTATTATTATTGTAATGTACACACCCTCCTCTTTGCTGATGCTGGTACACTAAACTTAGACTCAGCAAGTTCCTGCATACTGCCTTTCATCTCTACCTCTAAATCATTACTGATTGAATAAGCATCAGATAGAATTGAGATGTAAAGAGTGTAAAAAGGGAAAAAAAAGACCCAGGGAAAAGAACTGTATGTTCCAAGAGCAATGCATTGGCGCGTCATTATCTTCATGGTAAAGATGCTCCTTGCATTTCCTCATTTGGATTTCTAATTGTGTGATCGGTAAAAGTACAGGAGAAAGTTGTCTTTGAAGACTAATCTATAACAGCTAGTGGCTCCTTCAAACATTTGCTGTTAAGGGCTTCATTTGCACCTCATCAGTAGTAAGGCTTTTAAAAAGCAATGTTATATTACAAGGTTATATTGCTACATATCTGCCTTATGGTGTCTTCAATGTTGACAGTGAAATTACCAGCACTTCAGACTCAGGAGAGGCACCCAGATGCTCTACAGCAGAGTCAAGTAACGGGGGCAGCAATGAATAGCAAAATTTCACACAGTCAAAGTGAAGATTAAAATACAGCTATCAGACAATGATTAATGAGTTGAAACGTGACAGAAAAAGCTGAGGCAGGGCATTTTTTTCTATCGTTTCTTTTGCTATTGGTTAATTTTCATATAGATTTTAGTTTGAAGCTAGTTTATACAATTTCTGTCAATGTTCCATATTTGTGGCTAGATTACAAGGATGAAAAATGCATTAAAATTTCAATCAAGGAATTGAATGGATTTGTACTCAGCGTATATTATAAAATGTTGTGAGAATGCTGTGGCATTGGATCACAGATGCCAACAATGCCACAGTCTTTGGGGCATCTCCCCAGGGAGTTGCCACAATCAGTAAGTTTTCTGAGAAGAAGAACAAAAATCAAGAGGAGTTGTTGTTCCTCAGAGGTGGAGTGACATGGTTAGATTCCAGGGAAACACTAGTTTCAGCATGGTTATGAGGCCTTCACTAACATTTTGTGCTCCTTTTATGATCAAATGTCTTGTTATCAATCCCCACCCAAGCTCACCTTCATAAGATTCAAAAGCAGCTGCCACTACCAGCCTGAGGAGGTTCTGAAGATGGGATGAAACACACAAATACTTCACTTATCAGTCTACAAACTGGAGATGAAAAGTGTGGTGCTGGAAAAAGCACAATAGATCAAGCAACAGAGGAGCAAGAGAGTCAACATTTCGGATAGAATCCTTCATCGGGACTCTTAGAGGACAAACCGGCTACGTAGGCTGGTGCTGAGGACGGAGATGTGGCTGCAGTAGCAGGATTGTTTCAGAATGAGGTTGAAGATCTTCAGGGTGGAGGAGGTGACCGGGAGTGGAATGGGAGAGAGACCCACTGTGATTTTTGTGGAGGGAGGGGGAAAGCTTCTTCAAGGTGGGCTTCCTTCGCAGAGGCTTTGCAGTGTGGTTTTTGGCAACTTGGAGATAGTGAGGACTGCAGATGCTGGGAAGTCAGAGTCAATAAAATATGGAGCTGGAAAAAGCATAGCATGTCAAGCAGCAGAGGAGCAGGGGAGTGAACATTTTGGGGCAGAACCCTTCATGATGGGTCCAAGCTATCCAACATGATGCGCTGTGTTCTAGTTCATAAAATATCTACAGTGCAGAAAGAGTGATAACAGGTGGGGTGCTGCTCAAATTCAGCTGCTCACCCCTTAGTTGGACAGCATCCAAAGTCTGACCACCATGAGCTGTTAACTGACTCTATCCAAGCCCAAGGCTGTTCCTTGCAGTGCTAGGGACCTCCTGTGTGAAGGCTCTTGATGAATTTTGCTGACAGCTAGAACAAGCTTCCTCATTTTGAGTCTGCACTAGACGTTAAAGCAAGACAGCAGTAAGAGGAGTCCACTACTTCTGCTTGAGGGGGCACAGTACAAAAAACATGGCATGACAATGCAAGGAAGGGACACTGAACATGAAGGTAGGCTCACAGAGAGAGTGAGCTGAAAATGTGTTGCTGGTTAAAGCGCAGCAGGTCAGGCAGCATCCAAGGAACAGGAAATTCGACGTTTCGGGCAAAAGCCCTTCATCAGTTGCCCGAAACGTCGAATTTCCTGTTCCTTGGATGTTGCCTGACCTGCTGCACTTTAACCAGCAACACATTTTCAGCTCTGATCTCCAGCATCTGCAGACCTCACTTTTTACTCACCGAGAGAATGAGCACTATGACAGCACGTAGAGAGTGTGAGGACTATCTTTTTATTTTGTATGTAAAAAAATTATTATTTTTAGAAATAAGAAAGAGCCGTTTTAAAATAAGTATTTGAAAAGAGGGCTGTAAGCAAGTAACGAAACATCCATTGAAGGTATTGTATAAATAACTGTCTAAACAAGCAATAATTGAAATTTGAGTCGTTGACAATTGAAATGGGTTACAGAAAGAGAGACAGAGACAGAGATGTGTTTAATTCTTACCCAGCTTGGGAGACATTTCTCTGTTCTCTACAGTCAAAACTCACTGTAGACCTGAAAAATACTAGTTTGTCTTCCATGCGACAGTTGGTGTGTGATGTGACTTTAACTGGCAAATCAGAGACATTTTATAAGGGAACCAGTGACCCAGAATCTCTCACCAAATAGTGCAAACAATTGGACATAGGTGACTGAAGCAATGATCAACAGAATCTGAAGCAAGGCCTATTGGTCTTCTAGGTTGACCCTCTGCCCAATAACTTATTTCCTTTATCTGTTTGTCACCTGTCTATGTATGTGTAGACAAATTTATGGGAATTAGAGTTTTAAGTAGTAGTGTTTTTTTGACAATGGTTTATAAGTGTTTACATGTAACTAGAGTCTAATTACATTTAATAAATAGTAATTTCTGTTCAGTACAGCAGCTTGACTGAAAGCGTGGACCAATCTTGGTCTGAAGATCAGGTAGATTGAGAGACTGTGTATTTTAGAACATCTTTAAAGTTGTGTCAACTCCAGGAATAGTAGGGCTCCATTTTCAGTGTGCTACCCCAGTGAACTGGAACAAGAGTGTGGAAATATAGGCTGTTCTAATCCAAGAGCTGGGTGTGTAGCGTTCTTGTTCTTTTGGGGCAGCATGGTGGCTCAGTGGTCAGCACTGCTGCCTCACACTGTCAGGGTCACCGGTTCGATTCCAGCCTTGGGCAACTGTCTGTGTGGCATTTGCACATTTTTCCTGTGTCTGCATGGGTTTCCTCCAGGTGCTCCAGTTTTGCCCCCACAATCCAAAGATGTGCAGGTTAGATGAATTGGCCATGCCAAATTGCTCATAGTGTTTAGGGATGTGTAGGTTAGTGCATTAGTCAGGGCTAAGTGTAGAGTAATAGGTTTGGGTGGAATACTCGGAGGGCCAGTGTGGACTTGTTGGGCTGAAGGGCCCGTTTCCATACAGTAGGGATTCTATATTCTATTACCATAATGGCTGCTAGTACAGTGCAAGGTGCAGAAGCATGCTATATGTCGACTGGCGATGTGACATGAGGATTCTTATAGGCTCAGATGCTAAAATCTGAGAACATGGGGTACATTTAATTGGTGCCCCGTGACATCAGAGCTGAAAATGTGTTGCTGGTTAAAGCACAGCAGGTTAGGCAGCATCCAAGGAATAGGAAATTCGACGTTTCGGGCATAAGCCCTTCATCAGGAATGAGTCATAACTCATTCCTGATGAAGGGCTTATGCCCGAAACGTCGAATTTCCTATTCCTTGGATGCTGCCTAACCTGCTGTGCTTTAACCAGCAACACATTTTCAGCTCTGATCTCCAGCATCTGCAGACCTCATTTGTTGCCCCGTGACATCAAGATGCTAGTGTCAGGTGTCCAACATAGAGGTCATTCACAGTCAATCGCAGTCTGAAGTCACCAGGTACCTGCTCCACCTACATGCTGAGAATTCTTGACATCCAGCTTGTTTGGCAAAACAGGAAGCTGAATATTAATGAGGCAAGTTGCAGAGTTAACAAGATGTTGAACAAGCTAGACTCCCCTTTGACTGGCAACTTGCCACTGTTCAGTGAGAAACTTGTCTCGCTGCTCAGCAAATGAATAAAAGATCCATGATGCTACTGAAGTCAAAACATGTCTTGCTGGACCTCTCATTCAATTTTATCCCAGATCTCACCATAACCCACCTTGCTCAGGGCTCTGTAAGATTCCATCTAGTATCATTATTACTCATTTTTACAGTTGGATGTTTTTGAAACTGCATTGTGGTGGATACAGTTTCTTGGATGATCTAATGTCAATTTCTTGACTATACCAACACAAACCATATAAACACATGTTTATGGAAGCCAATCAGCTAGCCCAACTTCAAGTTTCATTCACAAGTATCCGAGTGCCAATGTTATTCCGTACTAGCGATTCTCAAACACAGATGAAACATGCTGAGAACAGTTTGCATTTAACCGCATATATGACGTTCATCCTAATTTATATTCTAAAATTTAAGTCTTAAACAAATTTAAATCTACTAAATAAAACTGAAAATGTTGTTGAGGAACTGATTTAGTTCCCAAGAGTTTGGGTAGTGCACGAATAAGATATTTGTAACAAACTAACATTGGCTCTAACTGTCCTCTCCTGCAGAGCTTGCACAAATTTACACAACATAACTTGGCGTCACTTCTACTGCTCTGCCAAACTAAGGTTTTCCCTGCCAACAATGTATTGTCCAAAAAGTAAAGCTCATTAAACTCATCTGTATCTTCTTCTAACTGCTGCCTTTTTTTAATCTTAACTTTGAGACAGTCGCAGCGATTCCGTTTTTGGGAACAACTATTTCATTAAAATATTTTATTTTCTTTTTAAAATCGTTCATTGAAGATAATATTTTAATGAATATCCGCTTAAATAAAAAAAGTGTTTGTACAGAGGTCCACTCTAACACACCAGTACACCAGAAATAGTATTCTCTTTTGACCTGAACATGACAGTTGCGCATTTCATATATGTGTATCCACATCACTTTTAGCTGAACTGTGAAAGTACTTGGCACTAACATAATAATAGATACAAAGCATTAGAGCTGAACAAATTTATAAAGCAACAGAAAAGATCAAATGCATTTAGCTTAATTAGTATAAAAGGCCTTTGCAAATACTGTAGTATATTATACATCACCCTTCATATATCATTTTCTTGAGATATCACATGCAACCTAAACAAACAACTGTTTACTAATCTATTTCACTGGTTCTGAGCCTGCTGACATTCATAGCTTTCTGTTTAAAACTGGACTGACTGGTTGGAGGGGAAAATCTATTCTTGTCAACCCTTGTTTAGTTCCCAATAATGGGCCCTTCCATCAAAATTTCCATGAGGTGTTATTGACTACCACGACAGGTTTTAAATCACTTAAGTTTTGCACACTTAAGGGAGACCAAACTCTTAACACATTAATCATCTTTCCTTTATGAGCTTCTCGTATGTTTGCTAACCTTGATTAAAAACTGAACATGATAGTCTCTCAAACTTTCTATGGAGCAAAAACGGTCAAGTGAAACCTGGAAATCTGACAGTGCCTTTTGATTGATGTTTACTCCAATTCTTTCTGGAGTTGAATTAGAATGTCTATTGGAATTAAAACAGCTGGAGTATTCCAGCTCAGCATATGTCAAGAAGACAATGATAATTAAATCATTGTGTTTAGACATTGAGTTAAACAGCAATCCCTCACACAACAACATTTTGTTTTAAACAAAGAAATTGAATTCAAATAGCAAAATGGGACTTCGAGAACTTCAATTTAAATTGCTGCTTCCCAATAATTGTTAATAAATTACTCAAAATATTTTGAATTTATTTTAAAAGTGCATAACATTCTTTGCTTTCAATGCTTTTTGACATCACTGTAAATCCTGAGTTGCATCAAATTATATCCATGATTTGGAGGGGCCGGTGTTGGACTGGGGTGTACAAAGTTAAAAATCACACAACACCAGGTTATCGTCTAACAGGTTTAATTGGAAGCACTAGCTTTCAGAGTGCTGCTCCTTCGTCAGGCAACCACCTGATGAAGGAACAGTGCTTCGAAAGCTAGTGCTTCCAATTAAACCTGTTAGACAATAACCTGGTGTTGTGTGATTTTCAAATTATCTCCATGCATGATAAACTAAATTTATGGAAGTTAAGAACAAAACAAAGAGCACATGTTTGAAGGAAAGAGATTTGTATTATTTTAATGTCCCAAATCAGATAAGATTCACCTGGTAAAGCAGGCTATCTTGTTCTTAATCACTTTCTTTAAAAAGGTCTAAACCCTCTGTTGATATCCTAAATCACTTATTCGTCCATCACTCAAAAAAACATCAAAATATTTTCCTAATCAATCAGTTCAGAGATGTTATTATATACCTCAACATCATGAGGACTTGAATTTCTTTTAAACTTAATCTTTCTATCAAACTTCAAAATGCAGATTCCTGAAAAAGTTGGGGGCTGAGGGGAGGTCGTTAGTGAGCTTGCTTCACCATCATCCTACATGAATAAGAGATGGGCTAATTATACACTTATGTTCATAGATACATTAAAATTATGCTGTACCCTGAATAATGAGAATAGACAAATGCCAGCTAGTTTGTTGGCTGAGGAATACTCATCTCCACAATGTGTTTCCTCATGGCACTCAACTGGATAATACTTCAGGCAGAGAAAGCCAAGGAGTCATTATGAAACAATTGTTTCTAACCTGTTTAAAATTTAGGGCATTACGTTAGAGCTACATTAGAAAAATCATGAGAATTCTTCTAATTAGCACCTAAACTTATATGGTTGACATCTGAGTTGTACTAATGGGAAGTGTTTTGCATTCAATCTTTGAACTACATTTAATTATATGATCTTAGTTTTAGTGATGGCGGCATTTTGTTTTAGATCAGATTCCCTGCAGTGTGGAAACAGGCCCATCAGCCCAACAAGTCCACACCGACCATCCGAAGAGCAACCCACCCAGACCCATTCCCATACATTTACCCCTTCACTGAATACTACGAGCAATTTAGCATGGCCAATTCACCTAACCTGCACATCTTTGGACTGTGGGAGGAAATAGGAGCACCCGGAGGAAACAGGGAGAATATGTACATCGACAGTTGCCCAAGGTGGGAATTGAACTCAGGTCTCTGGTGCTGTGAGGCAGCAGTGCTAACCACTATGCCACCATGCCACCCATAATTGTGGTAGATTTTTAAGGTTAAACAGCTATGATAGCCTCCTATTTGTGACAATTAAAATGCTTATGTAAGAAAAAATTAATTAGAAAAAAAATGGAAAAAAAGTCTTAACTTTGAAAATAAGATCTAGACACATAGTTCCTCTTTCTGATGGGAACAAAAATATAGGGTACCCATTCCAAATGCTAAGAACAGTTAATGAAAAGACAGCAGTGAGGTGCTCTTGAATTGCAATTAGGAAGCGCCTGTTATAGTCACGCATTAATGAACGCAGATGTTTGTAGGATTTTCTCTGCTAATCATTGCTAGCAGCTTGGGATATTTGCCTCCTTCACGAGAATACAGCAAAGGTCATTATTTTTTCTAAGGGCTCCTCTTAAGATTATGTTAAAGGGCTACTTTTTGGTTTTGGACTATTTTGTAATTCCCATTATCTCATTTATTAGATAATGTAGTCACGTAGTAACAATGCTTTCTACTGTGGTGCATTTGAGCTCACACAGAAACCGAATTTGAAGGAATTCATTGACATCCTTTGATAAGCTCTCCATTAAATAGGTATCCACAACACATAAGGAACGCATTGATCTCCTGGATACTACAGTATTGAAATTAGTATAAGACGCAAGCACAAGTTAGCAACAAATATTTTTTAAAAATAAACTTACACACACTACTACATATGAAAAACCATCACCCAAACACAACTTCCATAGACTGGAGATATCACAGCTAATAGGTTTCTGTGTATATATATACATAACTCTGTCTTTTTTAAACCAGGCAATGAACACCCTTTTTACTGTACCTTAAATCTCAATCTCAGATTTAAATTTAATAATTAACAAGATTTTTTGTGGGCAGCACAGTGGCACAGTGGTGGGCGGCACAGTGGTTAGTATTGCTGCCTCACATCGCCAGAGACCTGGGTTCAATTCCCGCTTCAGGCGACTGTCTGCGTGGGTTTCCTCCGGATACTCCGGTTTCCTCCTACAGTTCAAAAATGTGCAGGTTAGATGAATTGGCCATGCTAAATTGTCCGTAGTGCTAGCTGAAGGGGTAAACGTAGGGGAATGGGTATGGGTGGGTTGTGCTTCGGCGGGTCGTTGTGGACTTGTTGGGTCGAAGAGCCTGTTTCCACACTGTGTAAACTAATCTAAATCAAGATGTTCATTTTAGTACAAACTACCATATTTTTCCACGATAACAACCCTTTCTTTTTTTCTACCTCTCGTGCTTGAGCCTCAAATGAAGTCATCGTAGATTCTCAGCGCCAGAACAGTTTCCCAGCCTCAGCATGGACTTCCAGCCTTAAGCCACAAAGTGTAGCCAGTGCGGACTCCCAGTCTTGAAGGAAATCCAGAGCAGACTCACAGCACTCCTGGCTTCAAGGTGAAGCATGGCACATTCTGGAAGTGAGGACTGGCATGGTCTGGAGACGAGACTGGGCACCATCTGGAAGCTAGGTGACAGCACGGCCTGGGTTGGAAAGACTATTATTTTGAACTTTTATTTTATTTTCCTAATTTATTTCTATGATTTTGCATTTTCATACCTAAGATGACATGAAGGTCTGTAATGCTAGACTTCAAAAAATTTCTTTATTTTTCTAATTTTTTCCTAAGAGTTTGTACTTAAGAATCTGCACCTAGGTACATTTGTACCTTCGATGTCACAGTAAGTGGCTAATTGTAACCTTGTCACTGTACTGAGGCGAGTATGTGATAACACTGTAAAGCTAATTCTAATTCTTGAACTTGTGTAACCTTAAACTAGATTGCAAGAAATGCAATGTCAATCATTTTACATTTTCTTAGACCCCAGTTAGCTGAATATTTCTCTGTTGACAAGTTTGAAAAGGTTCTCCCGTTTATTGCAGCTTTCCTGTCCACACCTTTGCAGCCCCATATCCCACCATAATCCTCTTGTAGAGGCTTTCTCCCCTTAAATTGCACGTGTCTCTTTCAGCCTTCACAACCTACTCATAGCTGTTTCATTACCCAGATGCCAGCAGGCACCACCAATCCAGACCCGGCAGACAGAAATTTCTGATTCCACAAAATGTTCCAATATCTGTCCCCAGGCAGACTCTGAACCCAATCGTGGCTAAAGGTGCCACATGATCTTGTCTTCGGCTCAGTCAGGACACAATTCTGGACTTGCATCAAGGTTTTGTGGAAGTTCACTGCCACTGATCCTTTTTTATCTTGAACCTGTCCATTTAGTGATTGTTCACATCACCACTAAATGTCTACAGAACAGTAACTACTCATAGATTAGAAGAAGATTTCTTGAATGATAGCAATAGCCACAAGTTTATTTAATTAGGCACAATTACTAGGGCCTTAGGGAGCTGATTGAACTTCTGAGCTCCACCCACAGACGGTGTGAGATCAATAGAATAGGTAGAGCCAATGTAATATGAATATCAACCCCATTAGAATTATTATGCTGCACAACAATCTTGACATAACAAAATTACAGTAGAATTGGGCATTGCAGAAAGAGGAAAATTAAATTTTACAACGCAAAGATTGCAGGGACAAGGGAAGAAAAGTCAGAGAAGTTATAAAACTTCCTTCCTGTGTCTCATCCAAACGAACGCTTGACACAGCACATATGGGAATTGATGGCTGACAGCACCACTCAATCATCAGAGGCATCGCAATTCAGAAATAATTAGGGCCATGAAAACCTTTGAAATTTTTCAACAAAAACTTGCAGTCAGCCAACATATTTACTTTTTCCAAAGAAAAGTACTTAATAGGAGCAACAGATTACAGCCAACATATCTGAAGCAAATCAGAAGCAGCAAAGAGCAATGCTGTCCAACTTAAGCTGCCAACATTCACATAGTAAAATTAAGCCCCTATTTCATTTATACTATTCAATATTTTATGGTTATAAGCTACAATACAAGTCTGAAGGAAGTTGAAAACATGAGATATTTGAATATCTCAGCATTAAAGTAATAAACGAGACCAGTTAGCTAGTTATCTTGTAGATGGAAATGAACCAACTGTGATACTTGTTGGAATATCTGCAAAAATGTGCGAAAGTACATCAATCAGACTCGGTAGTTTACTACTACTGTTGTAAATTCCTTACTGATATAGTCACTCCCATTTTCTGCAACAGCTTTTTGATCCTAGTCATTGAAACGCATCAAGAGGTCATTTGTTCAATGCCTGATTAATTGGGAGCGTGAAGTCACATTGCAAACCTTCTCTTGATCGTTCCAGAGGTATAGCACTGCTTAAAGCTTCCAGCAGTATGTTTGTTAATTCCAACTAGCATGAGCATCAATGCCACTATGCTCTATTTCAGTCAGTGGTTACTGCATTGGTAACATTAGCCCTGGAATTACATTTGGTGAATCATCATTCACCTTTCAAGTAAAAGTGGCATTGGTGACAGCCTTAAATGATGGCAAAGTAAGGAATTTCAGGAAACAAAAACATTAGCCTGCATGGTCTGCACTCACGGTCACGTACGATGCCCAAAATGGAATTTAACTTTGTGAGATGAACATTGGTGCAAACCAAGAATGCACTGGTTTGAGAATCCTGCAAATTTACAAAATAGTGGTATAAAACAGAGAATTATGGATGCTGGAAGGTCAGAAACACAAAAAAAGAGTTACTGGACTTGATACAGTAACTCTTTTTACCTCTAAAGATGCTGCCTGACCTGCTGAATTTCTCCAGCAATTTCTGTTTTTATGGAGTACATTATTCAAAGGTGAAGGAGGCATGTCCAATAAGAGGAAAGACGTGTTCTTACTTGAAGAAGCTGAATCATTTTGCACACAAGTTTATGACCAAAATGAAATACAACAAAGCAGGCACAGATTGCCACTGGGAGAGATATTGTTGAAGATCCAGATGAATCACTCTACACCTGTACATGATAAAACAGACTGGTTTAGTCAATTTGATAGGTGAAACATGGTTGGTAATTACTGGAAGGAGGTCTGCAGAAGGCATTCATTGTGTCAATATAAAAAAAGTGTCAGATGGACAGTGGTGCAATTCTCAACATCATGACATCCACCGACCTGTGCAAAGTGGCTCAACATGACAATCCAAAAATGAAGTCCTCAAAAGTAACACTAAGGTTATATGATGGCACCCTACCCATACCAACAGAACACACAACTCCACAACCCCGCTTGTTGTTGTAACTACACAAATAAAATGACAAGCTAAAGCCATTCAGCTACCCACTCTTGCATGACTGACTGCATCCTTTTTTGCTAAATTTTATTTTTCTTCATTTAACTTGCAATCAAATTCATTCCTTATTCTTTCTTCTTTCTCCACAAGTTCTCAAAAGTAACACCAAGGCTATATGACAGCACCCTATCCATGCCAAGAGAACACACTACTCCACAAACCCACTTGTTGTAACTACACAAATAAAATGACAAGCAAAAGCCATTCATTGAAGCCAGAACCAATCTAAATCTTGAAATGATAATCCTCAATGTGTCAACTGAGATTTGCAAAGTATCAGTACACTAAACCGTTGACTGTAAAACAGATCATAGAGGCCAATGATATGTTTACAGGATTATGATATCTTTTAGGAGAATATCATTTCAACTTAGATGAGAATATAAGACTAATTCAGCATCTGCTGAGGTAATTCCAGCTTCCTGAGGCCAGTCTGAAATACAAGTCAAAAGATAAAAGGAAGAGACAGCAATGTAGAAAGTGATAACTTCTACAAAATGGATCAGCAGCACCGTAAGCAGTGAAAAAACCTAGAAATCGAAGAGGATTTAGATCTCACTACTACAGAAGATGGTGGAGGCGACAGGGTAGGAAGTGTTCAGACTTCCTACCCACCTACCCGCTCTTGCATGACCGACTGCATCCTTTTTTTTTAAATTTTATTTTTCCTCATTTAACTTGCAGTCAAATTCATTCTTTGTTCTTTCTATGGCTGCGGTGGCAGAGAGGAATTGTGTGGAGATGTTGAGCAGTGGATCCCGCCAATTCCTCATGGCCATACGGTTGCGACTTGAGCAATGGTTCCAGTGTTGACAGATTGGGGTTAGTTCTTTTCCTCTAGTGTTTCCATGACATCTGCAATGGTAGCGGACTGAACAATCTCTCAGCTCTCGGGAGTTAATTTGGACGGTCCGCTGGTCCTTGCAAGTGGAGATGGACCCCAGTGCTCAGGTGTTGGGACAGTCTCCTGGCTGGGTCAGCAGTGATGAGGCAGTTTTGACAGAGGCAACATTCTGGGTCTGGTCAGTGGCGGCACGGGGCTACTTCAGTGAGCTTCCTTCTTGGGATGCGGAGATGCGGACAGCTTTGTGGGGTAAGGCATGTCCTGCAGTTACTAATGAAGTCAAAAAGCCGTGATTGGAACATAAGTTTGAAATTTGTCTTAACTTTGTATGCATTCTTTCTTATTTTATAGTTTATGCGATTAAAATGGCTTCAGCTTAATTATAACAACTTTAAACCATTTTATTGTATTTTCATAAATATATGTAACAATAAATTACCAAAATGCACTCCATGTTAACCAATGAAGGCGTTTTCCTACAAGTTGCAAATGCAGAAATCTCAAATGTGAAGGATAGTTACTGTCAAGTGAAACTGGATAAAAACATTAGCTTTTTTGATCAAATTCTGGAGGTATGAATGGTCATTGTATTTTGACACTTCCAAAAGAATATCAATGCAGACAACATAAAAGAATTAGTGATCCTCCTGGAGAGGAAGTTATGGTGGTTGATCCACTACTTGATGGATTATGGAGACACAATGGAAGAAGCTATTGCCATCTGATCAAATTGTTCAACACAGCTCTCTTCGTAAACCTAAAGATGAATAAGAAAATATTGCACTAAAGATGCCCAAAGTAAAGTACTGTGCTGATAAGCAAATGGTCCTGAAAAAGGTGGGAGTTATATTAGTGATGTAATAACCAAATTGTGTTCAAGAGCACAATAATTTGTTGGATTCAAAAGTTCCTGCTCAATTTGTCAGCAGAGTGCGGAACATTACACCAACTTACATCCAAGGATATGCAGTCATACTGGAGTAGGTGAAAAGAAGCAGCAGCCTCCAAAATCAAATAACTAATGACATCAGTGACAGTGCTGAATTACTATTCTGAAATATGCCACTACAGAAGTCGCTGAAAATGTGTTGCTGAAAAAGCGCAGCAGGTCAGGCAGCATCCAAGGAGCAGGAGATTCAATGTTTCAGGCATAAGCCCTTCTTCAGGAATGAGGAGAGTGTGCCAAGCAGGCTAAGATAAAAGGTAGGGAGGAGGGACTTGGGGGAGGGGCGATGGAGAAGTGATAGGTGGAAGGAGGTCAATGTGAGGGTGATAGGCCGGAGTGGAGTGGGGGCAGAGAGGTCAGGAAGAAGATTGCAGGTTAGGAAGGCGGTGCTGAGTTCGAGGGATTTGACTGAGACAAGGTGGGGGGGAAGGGAAATGAGAAACTGGAGAAATCTGAGTTCATCCTTTGTGGTTGGAGTGTTCCTAGGCGGAAGATTAGGCGCTCTTCCTCCAACCGCCGTGTTGTTATAGTCTGGCGATGGAGGAGTCCAAGGACCTGCATGTCCTTGGTGGAGTGGGAGGGGGAGTTAAAGTGTTGAGCCACGGGGTGGTTGGGTTGGTTGGTCCAGGTGTCCCAGAGGTGTTCTCTGAAATGTTCCGCAAGTAGGCGGCCTGTCTCCCCACTATAGAGGAGGCCACATCAGGTGCAGCGGATGCAGTAAATGATGTGTGTGGAGGTGCAGGTGAATTTGTGGCGGATATGGAAGGATCCCTTGGGGCCTTGGAGGGAAGTAAGGGGGGAGGTGTGGGCGCAAGTTTTGCATTTCTTGCGGTTGCAGGGGAAGGTGCCGGGAGTGGAGGTTGGGTTGGTGGGGGGTGTGGACCTGACGAGGGAGTCACGGAGGGAGTGGTCTTTTTGGAACGCTATTAGGGGAGGGGAGGGAAATATATCCCTGGTGGTGGGGTCCATTTGTAGGTGGCGGAAATGAGGGCGGATGATACGCTGTATATGGAGGTTGGTGGGATGGTAGGTGAGAACCAGTGGGATGCCCTCCACCGCATCTCCTCCACTTCCCGCTCCTCCGCCCTTGAGCCTTGCCCCTCCAACCGCCACCAGGACAGAACCCCACTGGCTTCCACCTACCACCCCACCAACCTCCATATACAGCGTATCATCTGCCGTCATTTCCGCCACCTCCAAACGGACCCCACCACCAGGGATATATTTCCCTCCCCTCCCCTAATAGCGTTCCAAAAAGACCACTCCCTCCATGACTCTCTCATCAGGTCCACACCCCCCACCAACCCAACCTTCACTCCCGGCACCTTCCCCTGCAACCGCAAGAAATGCAAAACTTGCGCCCACACCTCCCCCCTTACTTCCCTCCAAGGCCCCAAGGGATCCTTCCATATCCGCCACAAATTCACCTGCACCTCCACACACATCGTCTATTGCATCCGCTGCACCCGATGTGGCCTCCTCTATTTTGGGGAGACAGTCCGTCTACTTGCGGAACGCCTCAGAGAACGCCTCTGGGACACGCGGACCAACCAATCCAACCACCCCGTGGCTCAACACTTTAACTCCCCCTCCCACGTCACCAAGGACATGCAGGTCCTTGGACTCCTCCATCGCCAGACCATAACAACGACGGTTAGAGGAAGAGCGCCTCATCTTCCGCCTAGGAACACTCCAACCACAAGGGATGAACTCAAATTTCTCCAGTTTCCTCATTTCCCCTCCCCCCACCTTGTCTCAGTCAAATCCCTCGAACTCAGCACCACCTTCCTAACCTGCAATCTTCTTCCTGACCTCTCTGCCCCCACTCCACTCCGGCCTATCACCCTCACCTTGACCTCCTTCCACCTATCACATCTCCATCGCCCCTCCCCCAAGTCCCTCCTCCCTACCTTTTATCTTAGCCTGCTTGGCACACTCTCCTCATTCCTGAAGAAGGGCTTATGCCCGAAATGTCGAATCTCCTGCTCGTTGGATGCTGCCTGACCTGCTGCGCTTTTCCAGCAACACATTTTCAGCTCTAATCTCCAGCATCTGCAGACCTCACTTTCTCCTCCATTACAGAAGTCACCCTGTAGTGTGATGCCAGCAAAGCAGGACTTGAGGCAACCCTAATGTAGCAAGGTGAACCAACTAGATTTGCATCCAGAGCAAGGACAGGAACAGAAAGACATTGGACACAAAACAAGAAAGAACGCCTCACCGTTATCTTAGCTTTATCAATACATACTTGGAAGAGACAAAAGTGGCAATTGAGTCCCAACAATTGAGCCAATAAAAATGTTTTCCTCAAGCCACTACTACTTTCTCCAAAATGTCTGCAAAGAACATTACTCAGACAAAGCGACATAATTTGGATGCACCAGACAAGAAAGGAAGCAGATGAAAATTGCATACATACTGTCAAAATGAATACTCTCAACAAGGAAAAGATGGAGAGTGCTACAATAGAGTGTGAAGTCTTCCAAATTCTTTGTGATATAGCAGCTTGTCATGCTCTGGAAGTCAGAAACCTAGTAGAGATATACAATACAACAGGTATGCTCCTTGCTTAATCAAGCAAGCTACCCAAAAAATGGAACTCTCCAACCGTAGCAAAAGGTAACAATGAGAGGTTGGCATGAGAGCATTAGCAATACAATGATTGTGATTAGAGACAAAGGGGATTCAAAAATTAACTGTCACAAAGCTGGTCCCTTTTTTCGCTAAAAGCAGTTCATTTTCTCAAGAATACTATGTCATTGATTTTTTTTTCAGAGGGGTCATAAACCAGACTGGGCTCTGATTAAACTAGTATGGTACAGAGATGAACAGGATTTTGAGAGGCCTTTTGTTTATATGCAAACAGATGAGACTTCAGGCCAAAGTGGTCATGTTTTAGAATTGACCTGTATAATGGAAGGGGAGTGGTCACCTCTCTAGCTGAGCAGTTCAGTCCAGAATTAGTTAGGAGTTCAATAGTGAGCTGTGTGAAAATAGGTTCTCTCTCTCTCTTGCTCTCTTTTTGCCCTTCTAACTTCAACCTGTAAGCATCTGATCCTTTTCTTTAAACTGTGCTTTAAGGGGGTTTGCTTAATGGGACTGTTGTGTATATTTGGAACAGCATAATTAAATCTAGTTTGGATACACTGAGTTCTGTAGGGGTTCTTTATTCAATTTTTTGTGTTTCATCGTGTAATTTTGTGAATAAATTTCTGTCCGTTTTAAAAACCAGTAGTCAACCTAGCTAGCTTACTCTCGGTAATTCTCACTGTACACTTAACAAAACAAATTGCAAAGTTATGGTCTGAGCTGCCTGCTTAAGAATATTTTAAGTGGTCTAGCCTAGTCCATAGGAGAAAGTGAGGACTGCAGATGCTGGAGATCAGAGCTGAAAACGTGTTGCTGGAAAAGCGCAGCAGGTCAGGCAGCATCGAAGGAGCAGGAGAATCAACGTTTTGGGCACGAGCCCTTCTTCAGGAATGAAGCCTAGTCCGTAACAGATTGGGGACATTTTACGGAATTATAAACAGCGAGTGGCAGGTGCTAGTATCTTTATTTCGGGCGTTGGCTTGGTTGGGTAGACAAAGCTTGGGATAATAATGGCTCTTTCAGTCATCAAAAGTTTTCTGGATGTGGAGGTGGTGACTTTGAAAGTTTTGCAAAAGGTGAATAAGACCAAGCTGCAGGAATTAACCAACAAGCTGGAATTGGAACTGCCTGTTTCTGTGAGGAAAGGAGAGATAATTACAGCCGTAGCTCAGCATTTAAACTTGCCAGGGAAATCATCAGAATCTATAGAGATGGCAAAAATTCAATTGCAAATGAAGCAGCTTGAGTTAGAGGCAAGAGATAAGGAAAAGGTAGCAGAAATGAAACAGTTAGAGTTAAGATTAAAAGAAGGAGAAGGAAAAAGAGAGAGTAGTGGAACAGAGAGAAAGCGCATCAGAAGAGGATAAAAAACAGAGAGCAGAGACAGAAAGAGAGAAAGCTTTTGAACTTAGAAAAATTGACACTTAAAAGGAAAGTCATATAAAGGCTGAGTGTAGGTTTCACAGGGAAGAGTGAGGATGAGCAAGCCCCTGGTAGTCAGAACCCCAGCGAGAAACTGTTTAAGTATGTTCAAGCATTGCCTAAATTTGATGAGAAGGATGTGGAAGCCTTTTTCATCTCATTTGAAAAGGTGGTCAGTGGCAATGTGGGTTTTGTTGATCCAAACGAAACTTGTAGGTAGGGTATTCGCATCACTATCGGGGAGATTTCTGGGGAGTATAAGGAGGTGAAAAAAGCCATTTTAAGTCCATTTGAGCTTGTACCAGAAGCCTATAGACAACGTTTCAGGAAGGTAAGGAGGGACGCGAGTCAAACCTGTACTGAATTTGGAAGAATCAAACAGAGTAATGTCGATAGATGGATAAGAGCTTTCAAAACAAAAAAAAAGCGAGGAAATCTATGATGCCCTTAGAGAGGTAATTATTTTGGAGGAATTCAAAAATTCATGTGCAAACTCATGTGGAAGAGCAGAGAGTTAAAACAGCAAGGTTAGCAGCTGAAGTGGCTGATGATTATGAGCTGGTCCATAAAACTCAGCTTGGCTTCCAGAATCAATTTCAGTCCATGAGGGATAGAAATTGGGGCAAAGAGAAATCCACACGTGGAAAGGGAAAGCTAGATCTCAGTGAAGATCATAAGGATAACTTACCACAGGTTAAAGAAGAAACCCTTGAGGGGGACAAAGAAGTAAAAAAGCTCCAGTATTTTCATTGTAATAAAGTGGGTCGCACAAAATCAGTGTTGGTGGGCTAGAGGAAAACCAGATGTAGGAAAACCAGACAAGCCTGGGAGTTTTGTTGTAGTAACAAAAAGCACAAGGGAAGATAGACAATTGGTATGCTTTCCTTTATCAGCCAGAGTATGGAGTACAGGATTTGGGAGGTAATGTTGTGGCTGTATAGGACATTGGTTAGGCCACTGTTGGAGTATTGTATGCAATTCTGGTGTCCCTTCTACTGGAAAAGTGTTGTGAAATGTGAAAGGGTTCAGAAAAGATCTACAAGGATGTAGCCAGGATTGGAGGATTTGAGCTATAGGAAAAGGCTGAACAGGCTGGGGCTGTGTTCCCTGGAGCGTCAGAGGCCGAGGGGTGACCTTATCGAGGTTTACAAAATTATGAGGGGCATGGATAGGGTAAATAGACAAAGTCTTTTCCCTAGGTTGGGGGACTCCAGAACTAGAAGGCATAGGTTTAGGGTGAAAGGGGAAACATATAAAAGAAACCTAAGGGGCAACTTTTTCACACAGAGGGTGGTACGTATATGGAATGAGTTGCCAGAGGAAGTGGTGGAGGCTGGTACAATTGCAACATTTAAAAGGCATTTGGATGAGTATATGAATAGGAAAGATTTGGAGGGATATGGATCAGGTGCTGGCAGGTGGGACTAGATTGGGTTGTAATAACTGGTCGGCATGGACGGGTTGGACCGAAGGGTCTGTTTCCATGCTGTACATCTCCATGACTCTCTGACTCTAACTGCCTCAAAGTGTACAAGATGATTGGTGGTTGATTAAGGAGGAAGTGCCAGATCTGCTTAAAAAAAATACATGCAAGGGTAAAGTTTATTCACATAGGGCAGGAGTAGCATGTAAAAAGGTTACAATATTAAGGATCACAGGAACGTCTCAGTCTGTCATACTAAAGGATGAGGAGATATGTACTCCTGAGGGACTATTGCCAGAAAAGTTACTGGTAACAGGCATTCATGGGGAGACAAAAAGTGCTCAGTCATGCTCGAGAGTCCAACGAAGAGTGGAGAATTTGTGGTCGGAGAAATGGACAAATGCTCAGCTCTAGGAATACAATTTGTCCTTGCAAGTGATATAACTGATTCAACGTTAGGCATGCTGCCCACTGCAGTTGAAACGCCAGTGGAGACACAGGCAAGTGAAGAAATGAAGGATGTTTTTCCAGGAATCACAGAGGCACAAGTTGAAGCAGGAGAGTTCAAAAGGCACAGATAATGAAGCTGTCATAGCTTTATCCGAGACATTTTGTGATGAGATAAGTGGGACAGAGAAAGAGCAGATAGGTAAACATACATGTATCTTTAGCTCTGCTAAACTGATTGAGTTACAGAAAGATGAGAACTTAAAACAGTTATATCAAAAGGCATTTAATGAGGAGAGTGAATGCATCCCTGTATATTATTACTTAACAAATGATGCCTTAATGAGGAAATAGAGACCATCACACATTCAAGCTGATGAGAAATGGGCAGAGATTCATCAAATTGTTTTGCCAGTAGGTTATGGAAAGGAGGTGCTGTGAGTGACGCATGAGCTATCACTTGGAGGTCATTTACGGTGAGGAAAACACATGCTAAGATATAAAGACGTTTTTACTGGCCTGGACTACACAAGGATGCAGTTGAATTTTGTCAGACTTTCATACATGTCAGCTAATTGGAAAATCACAGGCAGTAATAAAACCTGCACCTTTAATACCTATTCCAGCATTTGAGTAACCTTTCATAAGAGTCTTGATTGATTACGTAGGTCCCCTACCTCAAACAAATAGTGGGAATAAGTATTTATCAACAATAATGGATGTGTCGACTAGATTTCCGGAGGCAACCCCATGATGTGACATCATAGCTAAAAGGGTTGTAGAAGAATTACTTAAAAATTTTTTACTAGATACGGACTGCCAATTGAGATCCAGTCAGATCAAGGATCAAACTTCACATCCAAACTATTCAAGGAGATTATGGATAACTTAAGAGTAAAGCAATTCAAATTTACAGCGTACTACCCTGAATCACAGGCAGCGCTAGAGAGATAGCATCAAACACTGCATTGAGGGCTTATGGTCAGGATTATCTAGATGATTGAAATAAGGGAATTGCGTTTGTACTTTTTTGCGATCAGAGATGCATCAAATAAATCAGTCCATTTGAATTAATTTTTGGGCATGGAGTAAGAAGACTGTTAAAATTGATTAAGGAGAAATTAATAAACCAGAATCCAGAGACAACACCCCACCCCCCCACCCCACAAATTTGGACTATGTGACAAATTTTACAGAACGATTAAATAGAGCTGGACAGTTGGCTACACAACATTTAAAAGTATCACAGCATACAATGAAATACGAAGTGGATAAGAAATCACAAGTTCGCAATTGAGGATAAAGTATTGGTGTTACTTCCAGTTACAGGCGAGTCTTTAAAAGCAAGGTTTAGTGGATTTTATCAAATAGAGAGGAAATTAAGTGGTGACAGGAAGAAATCTCAGAGTGTTCCATGTGAATATGTTCAAAAGGTATTTTGATGGGGAAGGAAAGCAAGAGGAGAAGGTGTTAATGATTACAGCACAGAAGAAAGAACCAAGTTCAGAGGATTCTGAATTGGACATTCCTCAAATCAAATTGGACAATGAACAAGTTGTCAAAAATTGGGATAAATTATTGAGTTACCTTCGACGAGAAGGTCAAAATGACCTGAAAGAGATATTCCTACCACATGAGGAGATATGTGGAAATAAACTGGGAAGCATTAACCTAATTATGCATGATGTAGATATAGGATATGCTGTTCTGATTAAGCAACATCCTTATTGGCATAACCCTCTAAAGTTGGCGCAGGTTCAGAAGGAGATAAAGGGCATGCTTCAATATGGCATAATCAAAGTGAGTTACAGTGACTGGAGCTCAGCTATAGACATTGCGCTCAAGCCACATGGTACCCAATGGTTATGTGTGGACTATCGCAAAAGTCAACACCATTACAAAGACTGGTGCATATCCAATTCCACAGTTGGAGGACTGTGTCAAAAAGTGGGACAAGCAACTTACATTGCAAAGTTGAACTTGCTCAGAGGCTGAGACCTCTGTCAGAAAAAGCAAAGGCAGTTCAACTTCATGCCATTTGGTATGAAAAACCACCAGCCACTAATAAGGCTAATAAGGACATTGCCAGATTACTCAACTGCGTGGTGTATATTGATGACCTGATGATTTTTAGTCACTCTTGGAAGGAACATTTACAGCACTTATCAGATTTGTTTGATCAACTTCAGAAGACAGGCTTGGTGGTAAACATAGCTAAAAGTGAATTTGCCAAAACCCAAGTCTCCTTCCTGGGCCATGTTGTTTGACATTGACAAATGGCCCCATAGGACACAAAAATGAAAGTAACTGGGGAATTTCCCAAACCATCGATGAAAAAAAGCAGTACTTCAGTTCCTGGAATGGAGTGGATTTTACCGAAAGTTTGTGCAAAACTTTAGCAGTGTGGCTGCTCCACTCACTGAATTGTTAAAAAAGGGCAAGAAGTTTCAGTGGACAGCGGACTGACAAAAGGCATTCGGCAGCCTAAAAACCATGCCCCAGTATTAGTCACACCAGATTACAAGAAGCCTTTCAAGGTGGCTATCGATGTGTCGGTCCGTGACTCCTGCAGGAGGATGATGAGGGAATAATAAGACCCATTGTTTATTCTTCCAGGAAGTTGAATGTTCATCAACAGAAATATTCAACACTTGGTTTTGGCATTACAACATTTCAGTCATGATTTGGACATGCCGGTATTGGACTGGGGTGTACAAAGTTAAAAATCACACAACACCAGGTGACAGTCCAACAGGTTCATTTGGAAGCACTAGCTTTCAGAGTGCTGATCCTTCATAAGAGGTTGAACTATCACCTGGTATTTTTCAACATTTCAATGTTTATATTACCAGTAATTCATCTGAGATAATCATAAATTAAGGACAAAAATGCCAGACTCTTTAGATGGAGCTTGTTGTTGCAGCCATTCAATTTGACAATTGTGCATGTGGCAGGTTGTGAACACTTGATTGTTGATGCATTATTGAGGCTCAAATGAGATACGGAGACGTTTGGTTCTGGGTGTACCATGGCCTGAATTTGCATGTGGTTGTGCACGTTTGCAGGTTTATAGCTAGTAGAGTAAATGTGTGTGTTTAGACTACTAACCTGGTGTTTGAAGGGTTTTAAAAATGAAACCATCTTTTGATATTGATGGTTAATTTTTTTTAAGGGGGAGGGATCACAAAGCTGGTCCCTTTCTTTTTTAAAAGCTGTTCCTTTTCTCAAGGATACTATGTTCTTGATTTTTTTTCAGAGAGGTCATAAACCTGACCGGGCTCCAATTAGACTAGTTTGGTAAAGAGATGGGAAGGATTTTGAGAGGCCTTTTATTTATATGCAAATAGATGAGACTTCAGACCAAACTGGTCATGCTTTAGAAGTGACCTGTATAATGGAAGGAGAGTGGTCAGCTCTCTGGCTGAGTAGTTCAGTCCAGAACTAGTTAGGAGTTCAACAGTGAGCAGTGTGAAAACAGGCCCTCTCTCTTTTTCTGCCCTTAGAAATATGTTTTAAGGGGGTTTGCTTATTGGGACAGTTGTGCATATTTGGAATAGCATAATTAAGTCTAGTTTGGATAGACCGAGTTCTGTAGGGGTTCTTTATTCCGTTCTTTGTGTTTCATCATGCAATCTTGTGAATAAATTTCTGTTTGTTTTAAAACCTAGTAGTCAACTTGGCTAGCTTACTCTGGGTAATTCTCACTGTACACTTACCGAAACAAATTGCAAAGTTATGGGCTGGGCTGCCTGCTTAAGAATGTTTTGAGTGGTCTGGCCTAGTCCATAACAAAACTGACAGGCCAAGATGGCTTTTGTAGGAAGAAAATAGAGTGGTTATCTCAAAACACACTGACTGCAGAGGAACTGATGCACATTCATGCAAGGAACCAAGGAATTGAGTCTAGTAGGAGGTAGGCAAGCAATGTGTTCTAATAGGCAAACATGAGCAACAACCATCAAAGAATATCATGCGAAGATAGCTCAAGAACTGCTGATGGCACATGGTATTCTTGACAAACCACGGACGAAACTGGGAGTGGATCTCTTCACACTTGCAGGAACTGATTATTTTGACATTGCAAAAGTACCGTTCTGACTTCTGAGAGGTGGACCAGCTGACTTTTCAGATCGGTATATGAATGTTTCCTGTACTTAAAATCTGCTAGTTCTGACTTGTGCACAAATCCAAGAATGGAACATGTTTGCAACCCAGGGACTGCCAAATAAATGCAAGGACATTTGTAGCCTGTCTATTCTACCATAGCCACGTAACTGCTACCATGAGGCACACACAAGGCAGTCATCTTAAGTTTGCTTCAAAAGGAGGTGATGAATACGCTGTTGTGTTATGCATAAAGGACAGCCATTATTCTACCCCAGGTTATGTATCAATATAGCCCTGAAGCATGGACTTCCCATTGTATTGGACTTAGTATCACCTGAATCTCAATAAATCTACTCTGCAGACTTTTGATAGGTGAGAACCTCAAAGCTGTTTGATTGGTGGCAGGGGGAGCATTGCATGAGCAGTGCACAGAGTCAGGGATTTAATGCAATCCCTTTAATCATCAATTGTTCAGCAAATAGGAGGTACAATTTCAGCACAAAAACACAGTATCGAAGTGTTAAACAGCAGATCTAAATCTGTGCGGGACCAGGCATGAATTGTAGGCTGCAAGTCAGAACAAATCTACCAGCTCGATGGGGGGGGGGTTCAAACCCAAACTCTGGAGCTTCTTTGATTTTTTTGAGGGGAGAATGGGGGCTCGTGTGTGTCTGATAAGAGGGGAATTACCGGGACTCTGAGAAGTAGTCCAGCTCCTTGTCGCTCTCAAACTCTGCACTAAAAAAGGTGCTTGCATTCTCTCTGAAGCGGTCTTTGCCTTACTTCAGGTCTGGATTTGCTATGGCTGAGGAATCCCAGTCAGTCAGTCAGTGCTAAACCGCAAATGACTTCAAAATTAGACTGCAGTCTTTAACAGAGGCATGGTGGAAACAGGAAAGAAGGAAAACAAACACATCTTATCGATCAAGATGAACCCTCCTATTAGAAAGTTCGGAAAATAGTTTACAGCATTTTAAAAATCTTGAAATTAAACTAAATAGGACCCTTTAACAATCTTGATTTCCTCCACATTTGCTGGTTGCTGTTCTCCAGACTTAACAAAACACAACAGAGTAAAATTCCTGCAGCAACGATATTTCTGGCACACAGTCAGGTGGCCTCCCCATTCTTCAGTGAAATTCCTAAAAGTTTTTTTTTGTAACCACTGAAGAATCAAAATAAACTGTAGGCTCCATATTTCTAATAATGTTGGTTTAAACTGAACCTGTGTTTGGTATATTTGCCTCAAAGTAAAACTTGGAATAACTTGTGCTGCCTAGTGACTTGCTCTTCTAAAGTTACTATGGTTCTTTCAGGGTAAAAATCACTGACTGCTTTATTAAATCTAAGGTAAAATTGAATCCATTTGGGAAAATGATTAATAGCCAAACGTAAGGACCGACTCAAGAGTATCTTTGTTAAAGCCCTGGGAGCAGACTGCTGCCCTCTTTTCTGGGTGGTCTAGTGAGGCAATAATGTGGGAGGAAGAAAATAACAATGAGAGGTATATTTTTACTATTACGCAAAAATAATAGAGCCCTTAATATAAATCATTGTACTCGACAGTTTGAAAGTTTAGGGAAACTCACTTTTTTGCCATTTAAAAATGTTCGAGGCTCTGAATTTTAAACATTTTTCCCACTATTCACAAGATCTCATAATGCATCACCTAAACCAACCATTTAAACAGTGACAGAAGAATTAAGTGGCTCACTAAATTAGTGTTGTCGTGTGCCAATTTTCTGAAAAATAAACCTTCTCTCCCAAGCCATTAATATGATCCAGGAGCATCATCCAGTAGGAGAGCCATCCATTGTGGCAGGGACTGTACTTTCAAGGTGACTTTAATTAGACATAAATTTGTGTAAAGGCACCATTATTGACACACCGATGAAAGAAAGCCCAGATTACCTTTGAAAACGGAGGTTGTTGACATGTTAAAAAAGGTAAAAATTAAAACACGCCTCATTTATAATCTTGAGGCTGGTTTCCCAAAACATTATGGACCTTTCAGTCAATGAGCATTCCCCGAGGGCAATGGCTCAGAAAGATGGACTCTCATAAGTTTCAAAGTTTACTCTCTCAGCTGTGTACAAGAAATTCCATTGCATGTTTGAAGAGCAAGGAGTTGCTGTTCTGGTCAATATTTGTAGCTACACTAATGCCACCAAAAACAAATTATCTAGACATTTTAATAATTCTCATTTGAGGGACTTTGTTGTGGCACATTTTGGCTTTTATAGTACTCTACACTGCCACAATGGAATTTCAAAAGTATTATTGGCTTGAGTGCTTTTGGGTGTCCTGACATTGCAACAGCCTTGTTTGACAAAAATCTATACCATTATAGTTAGTGTCTTTAACAATACAAAAAAAATCACTGAAGCATTATAAAATAAACTATGGCATCAAGCCAATAAAGGTGATGCTAGACTAAGATTGAAGTTTATTCAAAGAATGTAGATTTTAAAAAGTTACTTGAAATAAAGTGGGGGGTGTCGAGGTGGAGGAGGGAATTCTGGAGCATTGGCCCTAGGCAACTGAAGGCACAAGCATCAATGGTCGAGGGTTAAAAATTGGAGATGGTCAAGTGGGCAGAATTAGGGCAGTGTAGAAAACCTGAGAGGGGCTTGGGAGGCTGGAGGAGATTACAGAGATAGGCTGGAGTAAACCCAGGGAGCGACTAGAAAGTAGGATGAGAATTTTAATTTCAAGACCTTTCTTGACTGGGCCAGCAAAAGTCAGCAACTACAGGGAGATAGAAGGATACTTGATGTGAATTAGGACATGAGTAGCAAATGTTTCAATGTCTTCAAATTTACACAGGGTTGAATGTGGGAAAGCAACCAGGACTACAGTGGAATAGTCAATTCTAATGGTTTTAGCAGACAAACAGAGGCAGGGGGATAATTAAGCTACAAATCACAGGTGGAAAAAGGTGATCTTTTCATAAAATGAATGTGGTTGAAAGCTTGTCTCAGGTTCAAATGTGACACAAAGGTTGTAATTAATCAGCTTCAACTTCCCAAAGTTGCCAGAGGTGGGATAGAGTAATTAGTTAAGGAATGGAATTTGGAACTAGGACCTAAAGTGATGACTTCAGTCAATTCAATATATAGTTAATAGAAATTTATGCTCATTCAGGATTGGGTGTCAGATAAGTAACAGTGGTGAATTTGAGGGGAGGTTTTGGTAAGGTTGAGCTGAGTGTCATTAGTACCCAGGTGGGCTGAATAATTCCAAAATTTAGCTTTGCCAAATTCAAGCAATTCATGGTTGGTTTTTCCTCAGAGACAAACTAGTTTTCTTGTGCAATTATATGATGCTCACTTCTGTAAGTATTCATGGTGCAATCTTATACTTAGCAGCTTGCCACCTCACAGCGAGGTGAAGTATCATGTTTAAACGCCAGCCACTCATTTTTCAAACATTGTCAGCTGGTCTGGAGTAGGCAGCTGGATCCAAGTGATGTCCACAATCCATTCACTCTAACTTGGCCACTGCACCCACCTCCCACCAAGGCTCATGGTCTACCACTTTCAATGTCCCAATGACTCTGACCCAGCCCATTCCCCTTCAAGCCTTCCCTCTGTGCATTCTACTCACTCAGGAAGTTTCACCATCTTCCCTCACTGAGCATATTCCAGCACTTTGATTGATGATGGCCCTTCTTAATTGGACTAAGGACTGTTCTCAATAGATTGTCAGACATGCAGGCACGTGCTGTAGGTATGACATTGAAGAAACGTGTAGGTGGACTTGTTGGTGTGTGATACCAAGCTACATCATTGCTGGTAAACCTGACGAGCTGCCTGGTTTTCTGTCTCTGCCAAAAGGCAGGACAAAGCAAGGCACAGATGTTGTGAGAATCCAAATAGGGGCAAAGTGAGTGAGCACAAAGAAAACAAACATACAGCCCTGAGATTTTCCTTGTTCCATTGCATGGGCTGTCTGTACCTGCCTGGCAGCTCCCAAGTACAGTACTGAAGTGTTGTATTATAAGCTAGTCTGAGTGTCTCCTGATGACATGGTCAAGTTGGTATAAATACGGTGGACAGAGGGAGCAGGCTGATGCAGCAGCGCTGAGATATTGGGAGACGCTGGCCGAGTTGGACATCCAGAGAAGACCCCTGGCAAGCCCATAACTGCTAAGTTGCTGTTTTCACTTTTAAATTTGGAAAATGGCTGTCTATAAATATAAATGAGACAAGGTTAGGTAATAATATGTTATTAATGGGCCCCTCACCAGTCACTAGCAAGATCTAGCTACTTAAACATTTTATTGGAAATGGAAACTTTTTGATCATTTGAGAATCTCATTTTCTGGTTCTTATTGTACTTTCCCAACTGTTTCACCATTGAGATTTGCAAATTTTGCCATAAAAACTAATATTATCCAAAAACTATGTCAGTAAGGAGCAATATGTACGTTACACACAGGATGTGTCAAGGAGAGGTCTCTGTGAGACAGAGGCAATCATACAGGCACAGGAAGTAAAGCCTCTATAAATCATAAACAAAGACATTTAAATAAGAATGGAACAGGTGAGTGCTTTGTCACCTACTTCAGTGACATAGGATATCTTTTGTGATTTCAATAAGAGCCATTTTGGTACTAAACTTGGAGATCAAATTCGATTGAAGGAATTCAAAACCAGAATTCCCAAAAGTGCAGACATGGATCCAGGAGGTTAAGGACTTGAGAGAAGGAGGGGAAGTTGGAAATAGGATTGTATTTCATAGAATTAAAAGGTAAGTTTTGAGATGAGGGGTGAAAACAGCAGATTTAAAGTATTAAGGGACAACATCAATAGGGAGAGCTACCAACAATATCAGCTAATGGGAAGCAGGAGGAGAAGTTGATTGGTCAACAGTTTAGTGGGTAAAAAAGGTAGCAGGAGAAGAATCTCGTAATATGATAAGCATAGAGAGCATTGATGGTAGGGGGTGAGCGTGAGCGAGAGAGAGAGAGAGGGAGGTGTGTGTGTGTGTGTGTGTGTGTGTGTGTGTGTGTGTGTGTGTGTGTGTGTGTGTGTGTGTGTGTGTGAACTCAAAGTTTAAAATTCAAAGTGAAATGAGAACATGAACACAGCTTACTGCAGTAGACTACTGGAAGGAAGAATTGCAGGAGCAGCTGAACAGATGATCTTGAATTTAATAACAAAAAGTAGCGTAAGCTCCTCACACGATTGGAGTAGGTGGAAGTGAAGAAATCAGAGCAGAGGAATGTAAGATGGCAATCTACATGGATAGATGTTCTTTTATCTAATGAGACAGGGCGGGCTCTATTTAAAAGCTACAACACTTCATTAGAGGGGGACCTTTTTTCTCTGAAAACTGTGCAAATTGTGCAGAATAACTTGTAAATTCCCACAAGACTGCACACAAGCTGGCCCCCATTTGGCCACACACTTAAAACAAATGATCCCCATAATCCAAAAAAAGATTAAAGGGAACCTTAACGGGCACTAGGTTCAAATATGTTTGTACCATTCTGGTGGAATGTGACTATGTATTTTCTTAACATTTTTGAAGTTGTTTTTGAAGTGTTCCCATGGAGAAGAACAATAAGTTGGCTGATGTTTATTTTCAATTCTGCTTAGAAAGAAAATTGATACCCAGCCTAAGATCTTATTATTGGAATACATTTTTTTTCTGCAGTTCTACGTTTGTTCCTGAAATTTCACAAACCACTACAATTTAAGTAAAAAAAAAGAAATCATATTTTGCACAATAGCTTCAAAGGGAAATTCTTTTTAGGTCTTTGTTTAACTTCAGTGAGCTCCCAAAGTACTCCAGAAAATAGAAGAGTGTAAGATGGTATTTGTGGATGGCCGGTTTTGTATTTCACCATTTACCAAAAGAATAGGAACTTTATGGAGATTTAGAATAATGAAATGTTGGCTCCATGTTCAAGTAAACAAAAAAGATATTTCTTTGGCTTTGTGTTGTACCATGTTTCAGAATAATCTACTTAAATAAACAGCAGATGCATGTTGGATTGGATTTTCCAAAAGTGGCAATCTTTCCTCTCTTTATAATGAAAGAAGAGAGCTCTACACATCTGGGAGGAGATTCTGATCAGGGCTCCTACAGAAATACAGAGCCATACCTGCATTCCAACAATTAATTTGTGGCGCAGAACTGTCAGGAGAAGGCAAACCATGGACCCAGCGGTCAGCCGCTATATTCTGAAATGTGAAGATCCAGACAGCCTTTTCTGAGAGCTGCTGTCAAAAGTAAGTTCACAAGTAAAGTGTGACTTTAGGAACACTGACAGGGTAGGGTGCCATGTGAGAGTGTGTTGTTAGGTAGGGTGCAAGTAAGTACAGTGCCTACTGGGTAGGAGTAGGCTGACAGATAAACAGGATTCCAGCAAGGTACAGGCTGCCTGAGCGTAGCTAGATGGGTATGAGACAGGGTGCCCTGTAAGCATTAGAGTGTTGATCATAGAATCCCTATCGTGTGGAAGAGTATGGTCCTTCAGCCCAACAAGTCCACACTGAGCCTCCAAAGAGTAACCCACTCAGACTCATTCCCCTACCTTATTACTCTATATTTACCCCTGACTAATGCATCTAAACGGCACATCTTTGGATTGCAGGAAGAAACGGAAGCAAACACTAGGAGAATGTGCAAACTCCACACAGACAGACAGTCACCTGAGGCTGGAATCGAACCTGGGTCCCTAGTGCTTGAGGCAGCAGTGCTAACCACTGAGCCACTGTGCCATCCCTAGGGTAGTTCAGAGTGGATAGGAGAAATCAGAGGAATGGGAGGGGTGGGGGTGGTGTGTTGTAGAACAGGAGAAGTGTCAGGGGAGAATATTGGGAAAGTTGGATGTTGTTCTGGCGTGGATCTGAGAAGGGCAGCTTTTGGGTGCAGAGTTGGGGTAGGGTATTGGGGGCAGATCAAGAGATTAATGCATCGAGTTTTGGGTGTGGAGGTACGGAGATGTGTTTGGAGGTATGAATGGGGTCAGTTAACTACTTATGAGTTAGATTTTGTACTTAAATAGTCTATTACTCCTGAGTAACTATTTTACTTAGTTTCATTGAAATCCTTTGATTTAAATGGAGACTTTGAGAGTTCTAAAAGTAGTGGAATTGCCCAGCAGAAAATTAAATTTCCCAACAGTTCAGGCAGAGTCCGTTATAATGGCAATTCCACAGGGTCCCATTTACGCAGGAATAATGAACATCGAGCTATCAGAAAATCTGAGCCATTAAATTCTTAAACTAAATTCTTCATATTTTGCATTATTGTGACAAAAGTGAAGCAGTCTAAGATGGCTGATAACTGGATTTGGATCTCTTACTGGCAAATAATGTCATAAGAAGTTTTGTAAGCCAGTATAATTTTGAGTTTTATATTGGTGTGGCAAGAACAGGAAGGCAAATTACTACCTAAATGGAGTCAAGTTAGGTAAAGGGGCAGTACAAAAAGATTTGGGTGTTCTTGTATACCAGTCAATGAAGGCAAGCATGCAGGTACAGCAGGTAGTGAAGAAAATTAATAGCATGCTGGCCTTCATAACAAGAGGGATCGAGTATAGAAGCAAAGAGGTTCTCCTGCAGCTGTACAGGGCCCTGGTGAGACAGCACCTGGAATATTGTGTGCAGTTCTGGTCTCCAAATTTGAGGAAAGATATTCTGGCTATTGAGGGAGTGCAGCGTAGGTTCACAAGGTCAATTCCTGGAATGACGGGGCTATCTTATGTTGAAAGACTGGACTTGTATACCCTTGAGTTTAGAAGCCTGAGAGGGGATCTGATTGAGACATATCAGATTATTAAAGGATTGGACACTCTGGAGGCAGGAAACATGTTTCCGCTGATGGGTGAGTGCCGAACCAGAGGGTACAGCTTAAAAATAAAGGATAGGCCATTTAGGACAGAGATGAGGAGAAACTTCCTCACCCAGAGAGTGGTGGCTGTGTTGAATGCTCTGCCCCAGAAGGCAGTGGAGGCCCAATCTCTGGATTTGTTTAAGAAAGAGTTGGATAGAGCTCTCAAGGATTGTGGAATCAAGGGTTATGGAAATAAGGCAGGAACAGGATACCGATTGAGGATGATCAGCCATGATCATAATAAATGGTGGTGCAGGCTCGAAGGGCAGAATGGCCTACTCCTGCACTTATTGTCTATTGGCTATAATTGACCAGGTTAGATTTGTCCTTTTTTTTGTGTACGTATTTTCCACATTGTCAAGTGGATGTCCACATTGTAACGCGAATAGCTTGGTAAGAGGCATGGGTAGGTTGGAGCTCAGTATTTGGTACAATTGCTGAATACTGTGATGGCCTGTAGGCTTTGCAATATACAGTATGTTCAGCCATTTATTGCTATCACATGGAATGAATCAAAGTGGCTGAAGACTGGCATCCCATTTGGCATGATGATTGAAGACGATCTCCATTGTGTTATGTGGCACAATTTGAAGGCAGGGGATGCATTGCTCTCAGGTCTGTGGATCACAGTGACTGATACTGTGATGGACAGATGCATCTGCTGCAAATGGACTGGGAAGTTAAGACCAAGTGGATTTTTCTGTCTTGTTGCTTCCCTCACATTTGCTGCAAACCCAGACTTGCTATGTTATTTATGACTCAGCCAAGTCAGTCAGAAGTGGTGCTACTGAGCTACTCTTGATGATGGACATTGTACTCTTAGCAGAAACTTCAATCTGTGCCATTACCACTCATTGCATCCTCCAATTTGTGCTCAGCATAGAGTAGTGATTCATCAGCTGAGGGTTGCAGTAACCAGCAGAAAGCTTCCTTCCCCATGTTAGATCTCACTTCAAGTTCAGCTCCACTGTCTATGATTGAATCAAGGTTGTTGAATACTCCTAGGGCAACTCCCTCCCGAGTCGTGAATTAAATGTCCACAGCTAAGTTTAATTATGCAGCAATAGGGTTCCTGACACAGTAAAGGTCTGATCAGAATTTAAGATTTGAAAATTGCCTAAAGATGCCATCTAATCAGCTGAATATTTACAATATTTTATGTTTTTATGTCATTATCTGCACCCCCTACCACACTAACATCACCATCATAAGACTCCATTGGCTTATCTATTCTATACGTTTCCCGCCTTAATCATCATGATCTTCAAATGGCTTCCTTACTTCATCCTACCTTATCCCAAGAGGTTCTTACAGATTGCATATAGTTTCTGCTCTTCTCAATATGGATACACAACTTCCCTACCATTACTATATCATCAAAGGCCTTTTAGTTACCTAGCTCAACCATTTGAAATATCCTGGCTAATGTGTCTCTGCCTTGCTCCCTCCAAATGTTTTCAAAAGCTCCTCTACTCCTATTATATTCGGGCTGCCTAAAATTTCAACTTCCATTTCCTTTGTTCGCTCCTACTTTGCATTTGCATTTTGACTTTCAAAATGTCTCTAAAATTCTTCCTGTTGTAACACCATTTCAGTATTTTTAAAGTTCACCAGCATATCACCAAAACTGTTAACATTCAGCATTATTACATTAACAACTTTGGATTTAATGATGATTCAGGTCTTTAGTCCAGACATTCAGCACTTTTAATATGTTCTCTTTGGTGAGCACTACTGCATTATTTAGTAAGACAAGTGTGGTTAGATAGTTTCAGACTAAACTGGTCAGGTGAATTGGCCATGCTAAATTCCCCATAGTGTTAGGTGAAGGGGTAAATGTAGGGGTATGGGTGGGTTGCACTTCGGCGGGTCGGTGTGCACTTGTTGGGCCAAAGGGCCTGTTTCCACACTGTAAGTAATCTAATCTAATCTAATCCAATCAAATTTAGGTCCAGAATTCATGCATTATTGCAAAGGTTAAAACCTCAAACAAATAGAACCTTACACTTCTGTGGCAGCTCTACTGTTTATTATGTTGGTAATATTAAACTTTGTGGTATTTTCTAAACATTTATTGAGAATTTTGCCAAGGCTTTCCAACCAGAAGGCTAGTCTTAGCATGTTTCCCTGCTGCCATAAAATAAACTGGAGTACGACGTGGCAGATCAGGCATTGACTTGTATTCACATACGTCACCCAGACAATGAATACATTTTAACAACTAATTAAAACTCTTTTCAGAAAGACTTAAGTGACACTGCTGTGTTGAACTATGTAGCATCTGGTTGTGGGCAAAACATTTCATTCACTACCTTTCCAGCTGACATGTTAAGTTAATGGATTTTATTTGGAGTCATACGACTATAGTCTTTTTTTAAGCACAAAAAAACCAATGTTTAATGAAAATGATGCAAGTCAAATGTGAATCAATTAATACCGTAATATATAAACCTCCCAAATGGATTATCAAGTATTTTTGAAACAGGTGGTCTTTAAATACTTCATGCAAAAATGAATTTCAAAATGTATACTGATTTGTATAATGCCTATTTTTACTCATTAAGTAGACAGCCAATGACCTTTCTTTTTCAAATGAAAGTCTACCTTTTCCGAAACTTTGAATGTTAACCAGTATTTCTGACCCAATAAGTTAATGAGACTTCCCATTAATTTTAATCAATATTTAATTATTGCATATCAGGTGGATAATTTGCCATGCACTGCAAAGACCTAACTGACCAAGGTGGAGTTTGGTTTCAATTGTGCAATTATATCACATGCAGATAGATTCAGCACTATTGTTATCAGCTCCATTAAAAGCCTACAAGAAGAATGTTACCGTCCTACTAAGTAACCCAATCTGGCCGGGGTAAACATGCACCAACATTATTTTAGCTGATGCTCATTTTTTCTCTTCAAAGAATGAAGCTGCTGAGTTTCAGTCATCAAACCAGATTAAGGAATAGATGCTATAGTTACAGAAGAATTTCCAGTTGTAAGTCAGAATGCACTACAGACATTGGACATGTCTGCAAGACTTATTCCATTGAGTTACAAAATCATGGAACTAGATTAGCTTAATGTGTCCAAATCATATTAATCTGCAAGTCTGCACATTTTGGCCATGATATTAATTATCTCCATCTGGTTGAAGCAAGTTGGGGGGGGAAACCAAATGAGTGCAATCAGCTTCTCCAAAATGTGTCCAGAAGCCCCACTCACCCAAATTTTGACCACATCATTACCACAACTCTGGCCAGAGTAACTTCCCTTTGATCATGGCCAGAAACTCCACTTTCTCCCAATCAGTGCCAGACCTCACACTCTGATTTTGGCAAGACCACCCACTAATCGTTAGGAGTGTTCCTGAAGTGTTGAACTGCAGCCTGTTGTTATTTGTGTTTCCTCTCACTGGCCCAGTGACCAATTTCACCAGGAGGCGGCAGCCAGCAGCCAGTCACTGAAAGCAGAGCTTGCTCTTAGGGTGAGCATGACATCCATATTCCCAGTTTTCTCCATTCTACCCTGATCTCTACACGATCTTTACTAACACTAAGACTATTGTGTTTGTAACGTGGAAAGAAACAAATACCACAAGATCATTACTGATGGCAATTGAAGTCATTATTTTAACATTTTTATCATTAAATCACTATGAAGTTTGGATACTTTTTTCTGCAAAGAATTACCTGATCTCAACCAAAATATAGAGTCAAGGGTATGATTGTTGACCTTACAATGAGTCAGAACTGTTCAAATGAGTCAAAGATACACCTGCATTTCTATGTCCATGCTGATACAAACGGTAAAATAATTCACTGAATTTATATCTTGGCCCATGAGTATTGCTGGAAGTTTTCAGAGTTGAATCCCTCCTATAATAACTTATGAGGTGTAGAGGATTCATTAATTCAAGACCGGAAATGCTTGGAGCCTGCCTCTACCCCACATTTCCAGGCAGGTTTTAAATGAGACATTCAAGAGGACAAAGGATGTTTTTTTTGGACAGTAATGATGCTATGGGAAAATAGTCATAGAGTCATCGAGTCTCACAGCATGGAAACTGACCCTTCAGTCCAACAAGTCATGCCAACCATAATCCAAAATTAAACCAGTCACATGCCTGCATTGGCACATATCCCTCCAAACATTTCCTATTCAGGAACTTATCAAAATGTCTTTTAAATGTTGTAAATGTACTAGCATCCACCACTTCCTCTGGAAGTTCACTCCACATTGTGAACCATTCTCTGTATAAAAATGTGTCCTCATGTCTTTTTAAATCTTTCTCCTCTCATCTTAAGAATATTCCCTCTGGTCTTGAAATCCCCCAGCCGAGGGGAAAGACACTTACTTATCTAGAGTCCTCATGATTGTATAAACCTCTATAAAGATCACTCCCCAATCTCCTACACTCTGGTGAAAAAAGTCCCAGCCTATCCAGCCTATCCTTATACTCAAAAGCTCCATTCCTTGGCAATATCCTGGCAAATCTTTTCTGAGCCTTCTTCAACTTAATAATATTCTTCCTGGGCAACCAGAATTGGACATAGTACTCCAGAAGAGGCCTCATCAATCTTGTACAAATCTCAACATAATATTCCAACTCCTATAATCCAATGAAGGCAAAGCATGCAAAATACCTTCTTAACCACCCAGTAATGCAAACTTCAAAGAATTGTGTACCTGAATCCTAGGTCTCTCTGTTCTACAATACTACCCAAGGCTCTACTTTTAATTGTATAACTCTTGTCCTTGTTTGTTTTACCAAAATGCAATAACTTCACATTTATCCAAACTAAATTTGGTCACTCTTCCACCCATTGACCAAATGATTAGAATTTTTTTGTAATCTTAGATCAGCTTCTAGATAATAGAGCCAAACGAGATAATAGAGCTGATGCAGGTCAGATGGCTCAAATGGCCTTCTTATGTACAATAATAATCCTGAGATTCTGAAAACATCACCAGTACAAAGAAAAGGATCTTCATTTAACGTATGTGGCACTTGGATGCATGTTTTAATTGATACATCTGCCTCAACAAAGCTCATCTGGTAAATGATCGCTGTATTACTTTCCACTATCAAATCCAGAACATTAAGTCAACAAGGTTGCAAATAGATCGACAATTTTCCTGCTCCTCAGACACTGGCTGACCCGCTGTGCTTTCTAATCTTAACTCTAATCACCAGCATCTGTAGTACCCACTTCCCCCAAGGTTGCAAATACTCCATTGTCAGTCAGACTGATTCTTGCCTGAAAGCTAAAATAGTTATTTTTGAGCTTTGGAAGTTTTCCGACATGAAATCTTTGGAATGTCTCATAAGCTTGTCACAAAACTTAAATAATATGACTAAAGATGTCTTCCACAGCAGTTGAGAAATCCCAATTTGCATGTTTTCACATCGCAAAAACTACATGCCTGACTCATGTGAAACACTTTGTCCTTTTGCACAGGGGTCATGTTTGCAAGCTGCCCTAGAATTATGTCAAGAATGTGGTGTGCAGGCAGGCAGGATGGAAGGTCCACCTCATTTCTTCAGAGTATCTGAGCTCTCAGCAATGTTTAAAGTCTCCCTAAAGCTCACACCTCATCTCTCACAATGCTCCAGCCACATCCATCAGATTCCTACCCATGCTCTCTCAAATCATTTATGTCAACCCAAAGCCCCATGGGTCACTCAGATCACTCATGCCACCTTTGTGTCCCCCATGTATCCGCCATAGCTGCTCTAACATTATATACAGTTCTCATGCAATATCAGTATAAAATATTTTATACTTATTGGGGAAAAATAAAATCTTTCTGTGCCAAATAAAAGCCACTTCATCTTTAAGACTGAAGAAAATTTACATTTTGCAACTTGTAAATAAAACACTTGTAATTCTTGTAATGGTAACAATGTTAACAAACCAGATTCCATGTGAAAGACACAATCTGTTATTATAACCTCTTGAAACTGTCATTCAACTGCCAATGTAATGGTTACTGTTCTGACAAACTACACGCCCTCCCCCCCCGCCCCCCCCCCAGAACCTCGGGGTGAGCATCACTTCCGCAAATGAAAGCTGCCACTGCAGCCACTTCCACCCCCTCAGACATCATCTACACCACGCTTTTCACGACTTCTCCCCCGCTTCATGGCCGCTGCTGCAGCCACTTCTGCCCCTAAGTCATCAACGACGCCACGCAGTCCATCACCTCTGCCCCCGCAGCTACCGTCGTTGCAACCATTTCCGCCCCTCACCTGTACACTGCTGACACACCCCCCCATGGATCCCACTGTCCACCACACCCACCCTCCAGAACCCCACGGTAAACAACACTTCCAAAAATGACGCTACCGCCTTCCCCACCCCACCCCACCCCCCTACTACTGCACCCACGCAACGTATGGTCTCCACTCCCATTCCCAACTCCAACCCTACACCAGGTCCTAGCTCCCGGCCCTGCCGAGTTTGCACTATCCCCCAGACCTCCCCCTCACTGAGGACGAACAATCAGTCTTCATAGGCTTTACCTTCATCCCCCTCCTTTCAAGTATCAATGAACTCAATACACATTGTGATGTCAAATGCTTCTTCTGCTGCCTCTGCCTCAGAGCTTACTTTTTCCAATCAAAACGCTCGTCTACCTTCAGAGGACCCCTTCACCTGCCTCCAACACAGTGTCCACCTGGTTCCCCCATGTCAGTCTGTTACCTGCGCTCGATCTCTTTGTTTGCCATTGCCGCTGAGACATTGACTACCTCAACCCCGACTATCCCCTCCCCCAGTCCAACCTTACCCTCACAACGTACAGCCCTCCACTCCCTCTGCTCCAAACCCAATCTCACCATCAAATCAGCAGATTAAGGGGGTGCAGTGGTAGTTTGGCACACTGACCTGTACACCGCTGAAGCCAGGCGCCAACTCGAAAACACCTCCTCCTACCACCACCCTTGACCATGACCTTCACCTTCCGTCACCAAACCATCATCTTCCTGACTGTACACAACCTCATCACCTCAGGGAAGCTCTCAACTTCATAGTTCAGGAACACTGCACCACCCAGTTCTACCTCCTACCCAAGATCCACAAGCCTGACTACCCTGGCCTCCTCCATTGCCACTCTCTTACCACCCGACGCCTGGGGGAAGAGAGCCTCATCTTCCACCTCGGGACCCACAAACTCCATGGACTTCACCAGTGTCCTCATTTCCCCTCTCCCCACCGTCCCCCAGTTCCAACCTTCAGGCTCAGCACCACTTTCATGACATGTCCATCTTCCTTCCCACCTGTCCGCTCCATCCTCCACTCTGACCTATCACCTTTACCCCCACCTCCATCCACCTATCGCACCCGCAGCTACCTTCCCACCCCCCCTCCAGCCCCACCCCCTCCCATTTCTCTCTCAACCCCCGAGGCTCTCAGCCTCATTCCTGATGAAGGGCTTTTGCCTGAAATGTCGATTTTCTTGCTCAGTGAATGCTGCCTGACCGGCTGTGCTTTTCCAGCACCACACTGTTGACTTAATCTCCAGCATCTGCAGTCCTCACTTTTGGCTATTGCTGCTCGAAACTCCACCATGCATTGATAATTGCCACAGCTGCCCAAACAATTGGCTGTTCTCTGGGAAACACAGAATGAAAAGTACTAATTTCAATTTGAAAGCAGTGTGCTTGTCAATCAATGTAAGGAAGTGCATGGTCAGATTGCTGTCAGATTTTATCATAAGGAAGATTTTTTAAAAATCATCCAAGCCACAATCTAGTCAAAGTAGAGAAAATTATACCACAAGATGACAGGTTATTTTGTAGAACCTTTCACTAATTATCATGGTTTCCCTGTTGAAAACGTACTAGATTATGCGAAGAAGTACACAAATCTGGTCAACAGAAGGATAAATAGGCATTTAATGGAAGAACGTCTACAATAAATCACTGTGTTAAAAACACACCAGTGTTAGAAAACAGCACTAACTAGTAACATTTGAAGACATGACTTATCTTCCAAAATGTTCCAAACTCTGCAAGAGGCTATTTCTTTCATGAACTTTCAAACCTGTTGCGCTTTTAAAGCACTTCAAAATTCCCATGCCACCACAAAGAAAAGGTACGTCGGAGCAAATAATTTTCATCCTCTATTTAAGATGGAAAACCCAATCTCAGCAGGGACAAGTGTGTGTTTTGCACATGAAGCATTCTCAACTCACAGAAAAGCCAGATGCAAAATGGAGTAAGGGTTGGAAAAAGTATTTCCTGCAAAAGAAATCAAAGTGTGACAATTTGCACATCAAAGCACACACCTCCACATGCAGATAAAAAGTCATTAGAGCATTAATAAAAGCTCCATCAAAGATGGATTCTCAAAAGTGTTTGTTCACGCATTCAGATGACTTGGAACATAAATTGCTGTGTACTGGTTTGAGAATTACTTTCAGCAGTTGCAGGAACAGCTTGAAATAGATGAATGCCAAAAGACTAAAAAAAAATTAAGACAATAACGCAGTGTGAAATAGAGGAAACAGAATGATGCAATAAGCTTTGAACACAGTATCACTTTGACAAAAGTTAGATGATTAAAATTGTGTAATCATTGTTAGGCTCTGGATCAACCACAATCTAATAAAATTGTAACACAAACAACCGTTGAATCAAGTTTCACTTACAAGTACCCACCAGAAATGATCTAAAATTTTACATTTTACTTTTAAATTGTGCTTTATTAGACAACTCTTCCATGTGATACCTCACTCCTCATACTTCCAAGTTGATGAGTTTGTAAAGATCTCCAGCCAGAATTGCTGACTGAATGACCCAGCTTGGTCTCCTCAAGAGCTCCCAAATGCGAGTCTTCAGCCAATTCAATTCACTCCCTGTGATATTAAGAAACAGCTGGAGGCACTGATACTGTGAAGGGCCCTGACAACATTCTGGCCATGTATTAAAGGCAAATGCTCCAGACCAAGCCACATCCCAAGCAAAGCTATTTTAGTACAGTTATAGCACTATCATGTGGAAAATTGCCCGGTAATGTCCTGTATACCAAAATGCGGAGCAAATCTTATCCAACAAATTACTGCCCATCACTCTACTCTGAACCATCAATAAAGTGATGGTGGGTGTCTTCAATAGTGCTTTAAAGTACCATTTGCTTAGCAAAAACTTGCTCATTGCTGTTCAGACTGGGGTTGGCCAATTAGCTCCTGACCTCAGTTCAGCCTTGGAAAGAATGGAATTCCAGAGGTGAAGTGACTGCCCTTGACATCAAAGCAACAGTTGACCGAGTGCAGCATCAAAGGAACTCGAGCAACATTAGAGTCAATGGGAATTGGGTAAACAATTCTCCATTGGTTACAGTCATACCTGGTACATTGAAAATAGTTGTGGTTGTTGGAGGTCAGCACGAGGGCCATCACTGGTGGAATTCCTCAGGATCATGTCCTTGTCCCAACCGTCTTCTGCTGTTTCATCAATGATCTTCTCTCCATCACAAAGTCAGAAGTGGGGATGATCACCTGATGTTCAACATCATTCGTGGCTCTTTAAAGACTGAAGCAGTCCAAACAGAGCAAGACATAGTTTGGGCTGACACATGTCAAAATTCATTCGTGCCACCTTAGTGCTTGGTAATGACTATCTCCGGTGACAGAATCTAACCACTGCCCCTTGTCAATCAATGGCATTACCATTACTAAGTCTCCCTTTCAACATCCTGGATGGCTACCACTGACCAGAAACTGAACTGGACTCACCACATACACACAGTGGCTATAACAACAGGTCAGAGTGTAGGAATACTGCAACAAGTAACTCATCTTCTGATGCCCCAAAGCTTGTCCATCATCTTCAAGGCATATATCAGGGGTTTGTTGGAATACTCCCCTCATGCCTAGAAGAGTGCAGCTCCAATAACAGTCAAGACGTTTGACACCATCCAAGAGAAAGCAGTCCGCTTGGATGGCACCACATCCACCAAAATTATTTCCCTCCACCACTGATGCTCAGCAGCAATGTGTCCCATGGATACACAATACACTGCAGAAATCGGTGGTTCCTCAGACAGCATCTTCTAAATCCCATGGCCACTAGAAAGACAAGAACAGCAAATACACAGGCACACCACCACCACCTGCAAGTTTCCATTCCAGCCATTCCCCAATCTGGCTTGGAAATATATCACCGTTCCTTCAGTGTTGCTGTGTCAAATCCCGGAATTCCTTCCCCAGTGGATATTGTGAGTCTACCTATACCAAATAGACTGCAGCAGTTCAATAAGTTAGCTCAAAACTTTCTCAAGGGCAACTATAGATGGACAATAAATGCTGGCCAACCGGAGACAACCACACCCCATGAATGAACACGAAAACAACGAGAAGTATGAGATGCGACACCTAACTTTTTATTTCCAAAGAGACCCTAAGAGGTGGAATAAGGGTAAAACAAAGCATTGTGGATGCTGAAGATCTGAACCAAAAACAGAATCTACTGGAGAAACTCAGCAGGTCGGGCTGCATCTGTGGAAAGAAAGGTGAATTAACGAGTTCAGTCAGTCAGTCACTCTTCATTAATGTTAAGTTTCTCCAGCAATTTGTTTTTACTTCGGATGGGGCAAGCACTCTGTAGTACCTCCCTGTTACATCACCAAGTTTCCAGTCGTATGTTATTTTAATGCTCCACCTTGCTAACCTGCCTATTCTCAGCCTCCCACAGCGTCAAATGAAGGTCAATGTAACCTCGAGGAACAACAGGTCATCTTCCAATTAAGCACTTTATGGTGTTCCAAATGGAACATTCCGTTCAACATTTTCAGATTGCAACACTGCCTTAATTGGTTTTCCTATTTGCGGATTTTGATGTTTGTTTTCAGATGGTCCATTGTTCATCATTCAAACATCACATCACTATACGTCTTTTATTTCTTTGCTTATCCCATGACCACTCCTTTTGAATTCCACAACAATTTTTTCATCACTTGAAAACTCCGGTCTTCCACCTTCTCTTTTGATTTTTCTTACTGTTCCCACTTCCACTTGCTTAAAACCAGCTCCTTTTTAAATTCTTCATAGTTCAGGTAAATCGACTGGAAAACTTGTAACCTATTTTCCTCTCCATAACTTTGGCAGCCCCACTAGGAATTGAGTATCTTCTGTTTTAATTTCAGGTTACTATATTTTGGGTTTGGTGAAATTCCACACCCTAACTGGCAATTTCCTTTCTCTACTAAAATCTTTTCCATTCTTAGTAGGTCATTTCAATCTTTGAAAACAACAAACATAGTTTGAAGTGAAAAATATTACAATGTAATGAACAAGCAATTAGTAACAAATGAAAACTGCATCTCATGCATTCCCTGTCATTTACCATGATACATTCCAATATTCACATTTAGTGAAAACCAACCATGTGAACTTGCCAAGGTGTGTTTGTATACTCAGACACCAACGTATCTCAGTTTTACATCTCCCAGCTCCTCAGTTTAGATAGCAGAGAACACCCAATGTCCGGAGTAACATCTTTACTTTGCAAATTTTCTCATTTCTCCATTACAAAATCAAACAAACAATCATTCTAAAACGTACAATACCAACTTAAGTAGGTCTGTGTGCACTGTTCTAATCTCTGACTTCTCCCTTTTAATTCCACTGAAGAGAGAAAAAGTGTTAACCCTTCATTTGCGAAATACAGTGAATTGATTAATATTACGAAATTCTTGTAGTAACATGGCACACACAGCTATGGTCTATGAACAATCTATTGTAATCACAGTGATATGACAATAGTAACACCTGTTATTCTTACATTTTAGTGGTGGTGCTAATATCTCTCTTTTAAGAAAAAAAACAATGCACAAAAAAGTGCTGGAAGCACTCAGCAACTGTGCAAAACATCAAAGTTAATGGAAATTCTTTTTTATTCATAAAAGGTGGGGGGGGGGGCATAATTAGGTCACAACTAACATGCCAACCCGACTGCTGTGAAGTCCTGTGTAACTGCTTACCAATCATCTTTAGGACACAAACCAATCAGTTCTTAAGTTTTCCAGTTGAGGCCTGTTCTTGAGTAATTCTGTTGCGACAGGCATGTAATTTCTTTGTCCCATACTCTTCACCAGGGGTGAGGGTCATGGAGAGATGGGGTTTAGAGAGGTGGTCAGAGAATATTACAAGACACTGGCTTTCAGTGGTCATGCCCTTGCCCCAGATCCATATCTCTGACTGATCCCAGATTGGGATAGTTGAGGGCTTCCCCTTAATTTGAAAGGTTTCCCAATAAATAAATGAGCCATCTTGCACACCCACCAAGGAGGCAGGTGATCAAAGGAAGTGGGGAGCGGAGGCACATAAATGGCCATTAATTGACTGCTTAAGGATCTTACTTAGTGATGGGTCCAGAAGGTTATACATGGGTGCCTTTTCCCCAGAAATTATTTACTTGAGTTCACAAGAGGATCAACCTGCCCAATTATTTCGCTTCTCACCATTTCTCTTTCCATCTCCAGTCAAGAACTGGAAGTGTTGATAGGACAGAGGATAGACAGGGTAGGAGAAACAGGAAAACAAAAAAAAATGAAGAAGATGTTAGGTTCGACTATGGGAGTGATTAAATGATAAAAGCAATGATAGACTTTTGCCATTTAATCATTCCTGTCCTTAATCCTAACCCAGCCTTGCACATTTAGGGTTTTATTTCCTGCCCCAATGCCAACAGACTTGTCTCTGCTTTCTCCACATGTTTTTTTTTAATATGCCTAAAAGGCTGCTTGTATCTAACATTCTAACTAATCTAACACTTCAAATGAAAGATCATTGACCTACAAGGTTAATTCTGTTTCTCTCTCGGCAGAAACTGCTGCATCTGCTGAGTATTTCCAGAATTTCTGCTCTTAGTCTTCATTTCCAGGATCTGTAGTACTTTGGTTTCAAAGATTGCAAAAGCATATGTGCTTTTTGCTTCTGAACTGCTCTCAGCCTGTCATAACGTGTACAACTCAAACTCCTTTCTACATAGAGGTAAAAACAATGACTGCAGATGCTGGAAACCAGATTCTGGATTAGTGGTGCCGGAAGAGCACAGCAGTTCAGACAGCATCCAAGGAGCAGCAAAAATCGACGTTTCGCTGCTCCTTAGATGCTGCCTGAACTGCTGTGCTCTTCCAGCACCACTAATCCAGAATCCTTTCTCCATAGCTCAGGTTGGGCAGCCTGGAATCTCAGCAGTGGTCTTGGATTATGTTGAAGGTTAGTTCTGATTAACATCAGCCAGAACTGTGGATGTAACATGAGTGACCTGGGGAGCTAGCCATCTAGCTCTAGGCCATGGCAGTAACAGTCCCAACCAACCTCCATTCGGAAAAAAGTACCCACATCCAAGCTTATCAATGAAGGTGGTGTGGTTGGGCATTTGGTTTGGCATTGACCCAGATTGGAGCTGTAAGGAGCACTACCACTCTTTACAAATCCACAGAAATAGAGCCAAACTAACAAATGGGCTCACTTCAAATTAGAATGAAAATTGATACTGGATGGAGTACATGTATTGCACCGTCCATCTGGTATTGACCTAAAGAGGTAAATTTAGTCCTACATACACCATTTGCATACTGAATGTATCTACTGCGTCACTTAGATGAGAACTTTAGTCGTTTGGAGAAATACTGTGGAAGCTGCACTGATGATAGGAACATGGCATAAGTCATTTACCAGCATTTCAGAGATGCTACTGTGTCACTTTCTCAAAATCTTCCCCATCCTATTTCTTCCAGCTGACTATGAGCAAGACTTGGGAAGTTCCCAAATGACTATGCCTTTACAAAGTCCTATATCTGTCTAAAGTAGAAAAATGGGAAAAAAAAATCAAGTAACTGTTTGTAAAGCTTTTTTAAAAAAAAAAGTTTTCCCTTGATTTCTTACCACTGTGGGAGCCTAATTAATTACATCTGTTTCATGGAAACTGAAACCTATACTTTCCTGTTTTAGAAGTCCTTAGCTACATATTCATACTGACTCATTCGAGCTGAACAGCTCCACTTTGATATCACGGAAAAACAACAAACGTCCTGGATTTTCTGTATCACACCATTCTCATTTAAAAAGTAAACCACATTTACATTACAAAAACTCAAACTAATCAGACACCAGGAATTAATTTTGCATTACTTTACTGTAAGTAATTGACAAAATTGCAATGTTCTATTGGAACAGGGCTAGTTCTGCAATCTGAATTGTGTCACTTTTAAAACTGCTAATATACTCCAGGTTCTTTTCCAATGCACCCGGATGATTTGCCTCAAGCAGTTAAATCCTGCCACTCAGCCAAATGTTCATAGCAGATATTTTTTCTTTACCTTAACAACTGTTTATTTAGTCTCACTGAGGAATAGAGCAGTTTGGGGACAGAAATTGCACTCTACTGCGTGGTCTTGATTGTTAACACACATTCAGAAAACTTATTTTATGATTTCCATCAAGACCTGTGATTTTTTTTCTTAAGAAGTACACCACCAGAGTTCCACAGACGCAGTATTCACTGGAAAGGGCACACACCAACAAAACATTCTCAATTCTGCTTCCTACAATCTGGATGGTGCAGACCCACCAAAGTTATCATTAAGTAACAGAAACATTAAGTAACAGTAACAGCAGATGCAGTAAAAATGGTTTTATGGGGTACAGATGAGTCTGGGCAGGGCAATGCTGGGGTGGCGCAATGGCTCAAAGATTAGCACTGCTGCCTCACATTTTGATTCCAACCTCGGACTACTGTCCTTGTCGAATTTGCACACTCTCCCAGTGTCTGCATGGATTTCCTCTGGGTACTCAGTTTCCTCCCACAGACCAAAGACATGCAGGTTAGATGGATTGGCCGTGCTAAAATTGCCCATAATGTCTAGGTATGTGAAGGCTAGGTGGATTTGCCATGGGAAATGCAGGGTTACAGGGACAGGGTAGGGTTAATTGAATAGAGGTGGTTTGCTCTTTGGAGGCTTGATGGACCGAATGGCTTGCCCCCACACTGTAGTGATTGTATTGTATGCATGTATGCTGATGCATTTTACAAGGGGCACCTGATCACCACTCCCCACCCCCAACTGCGAAAATACCAAAGATCCATGTGACTTTCTTTTTACTTTAACTCAGTTGCTGAATCTAATGTTTATCTTCTTAAATGTACGTGTACTGCACCACTAGACTCATTATCCATTCAGCTCGGTCACCTTTTATGGAGTTTCAACCAATGGTTTGGTTTGCATTTTCCACTTCTCTTCTCAGTTAGAGTCTGCCTCAAAAACTACAAATTTTGACCATGGATTCCAGCACACCTGTTTCAAATTTTTTTTTGCATTAAACATTTTCTGGAAAAAATGTTTGTAAAAACAAACATTTTATATATATATATATAACTGAACGATGGTTGAGAATCGACGGAAGTCCTTGTCACACAACTGGGAGGGCAGAGTCCTTGTGCATGTTTAAACCTAAGACAGGTATAGTTTTGATCAGTACAGGAAATGAAGGATTAGAACATAGAACATTACAGCGCAGTACAGGCCCTTCAGCACTCGATGTTGCACTGCCCTATGAAACCAACCTGAAACCCATCTAACCTACACTATTCCATTCCATATGCCTATCCAATGATCATTTAATGCCTGTAAAGTTGGCGAGTCTACTACTGTTGCAGGCAGTGCGTTCCATGCCCCTACTACTCTGAGTAAAGAAACTACCTCTTGACATCTGTCCTATATCCAGCATGCCCTCGATTTAAAGCTATGTCCCCTCATGCTATCCATCACCATCCTCGGATAAAGGCTCTCACCGTCCAGCCGACCTAACCGTCTGATTATCTTACATGTCTCAAGAAAGGGTGGGAAAGTGGATGCAAGGAAGTTGAATGAGCTATGATCCTACTGATTGGTGGAGTGGGCTTGAGGAACTGAATGGCCTACTCCGTTTTTATTTCTTATGGTCTTAAGATTAGCCAATACTTCCCTAGACTCTCAAAATGTTTAGTCTCAGGTTGCATTAAAATATTAACTAATTAATACCAGTAATATGAAATATCATGAATTTGGTAATGTCAAGACTATATTACAATGTAAACAATATTTTGTAATGTGATATTTTACAAATTGCTTTAATATTAATGACAGAGATATAGCAACGGAAGTCAATACATCACTAAATTGCTTCATAGGTGTCATTGACAGCACTGGCAGCAACTCCTGTAGGACATATATTAGGTATTAATATCATGAAAATCAATTTTAAATTTTACTCAAACTAGTGTTCTTTGAAGTTAATGACGTACAATCACGTAGCAAAATAATGTTTAACAATGCCATTAGTTTCACAGATACTTTGACAAAAAATTAATGTCAGGCTCACTTATCCATCAGCTTCATAGCACTATCTTGGACCAATTCTCTCAGTTATCCTTCATTAAAACAACTTGTATTTGACACTAAATTCAAAGGGTAAAGTTGCTATTGTCAGAGAATAGAATCATAGAATCCCTACAATGCAGATAGAGGTCATAGTCCTACCAGATCATACATTGGAAAGAGTGAGGATTGGTGGTGGTTTAACCTGAGCATCACCACACGCTGGGCAAGAGAAGAGATTTAGATGGACAGCTCTTTATGGTAACCTCAGCCAGCTCAGGAATTGAAGCCACACTGTTGGTATCACTTGCATCAGAGAACAACTATTCAACTAACCGAACATGGTACCGTGCAGTGAGTAGGACAAAAATATGGTCTACTCAAGGCAGCCATTGCTGAACCAATAGTATTTACACCATCCCAAAAGACAGGGCAGCAGAGAGGGTAGTATAACAAAACACTTAGATCTTATAATATGCTACCTTCCCAAACCACTTAAAAGAAAATTCTACATTAAAATGTAAAATTCCAGATTACAATAGGACTGAAAATAACCAAAAGAATACAGATGTTGTAAATCAGAAACAAAAACACAAAGTTGCTGGAAAAGCTCAGCAGGTCTGGCAGAGGAATCAGAGTTAATGTTTCAGGTCCCGTGACCTTTCCTCAAAACTGTCCTCTGATTTCTCTTCACAGATGCTGCCAGACCTGCTGAGCTATTCCAGTAACCTCTGTTTTTGTTTTATGACTAAAAATAACATTAGCAATACTGGAAAAATTAACAGGCTTTATTGCATTCTTGCTTTTGTGACAATCACAATCAAAACAGGAGACTAATACTGCTACAGTAACTTAGATATAAAAAGTAATGGGCAGCATCTTATAGGGATTTGTGTAAAGTGGACTTTGATAGTCTGTGCAGCCAAATTGGATGAGAAGTGTAACAAGGTCCATCTTGATGTCAGAAACATCTTGTGAAAGTCATAAAAAATTGAGCAAGTTGGTTTCATGAGGTTCTGATGAGGCAGCAGTGAATTGCGAATTGAGGAGGATTATTGTTTGTTAAACACCTTCTTAATTGTCCCTCATTAATATTCAGTTTTCTATCTTACGAAAATCACCAAACAAGCCAGATATGTCAAGAGAAAAAAAAAACTGTACATGGAAATCAGTGTTGGTCTCTGACAAATTCAGCTCGCTGTTTGCTCCAAACGACCTCCATGTTGGAGATGCCACCAACTTCTTAAGTCATGATCAATGAGCACTGGCCAAATGTCTGTGGCCATCATCATCTAACGTGGCAGCCTCTAGGAGCCCTTTTGGCACTTCTCCCATCTGTTGACAGGGATGCTCAGGAATATGCACCCAGCTCATGGAGTGGAACAGGCTGCATCTCTGCACTCTTAACTCACTGTTGTAGTGCTCACTCACTTTGCTCCTGTCTGGATGCTCACAGCATCCAGACTTCCTCTGTATTTCCCTCTATCAGCCACAGTTACAAGGCACATATTACTTTTGTCTTGCCTTGTCATTTAGTGCAGGCACAAAAGATGGAAGCTCACCATGGTTGTCGGCAGGTGTCAATCAATTCAGGAGGATAACCTTCTTTCAAGGGGTCCTAGCACAGCAAGTCCTAGCAATCACACAAACCTTGACACGTACCAGCCTTAAATCATCATCATGGAACAGATCTGATCCACTCAGAATGTGCTGGCACTTCAATGCTGCACATTAGATCCCAGTATACTCTATCATGGGGCGGCACTGAGGCTCAGTGGTTAGCATCAGGGACCCAGGTTTGATTCCAGCCTCGGGTGACTGCGTGGATTTTGCACATTTTGTCTGCCTGGGTTTCCTCTGGGTGCTCCAGTTTCCTCACACAATCCAAAAGGTGTGCAGGTTAGGTGAATTGGCCATACTAAGTTGCCAATAGTGTAGGTTATTAGTCAGGAGTAAACACAGGGTAGGGGAATAGGTCTGGGTGAGTTACTCTTCATAGTGTCGGTATGGACTTGTCAGGCCAAAGGGCCTGTTTCCACACTGTTGGGATTCTAATTCTAATTCTAATTCTAATTGCAAAGCTGCCACAAGGCTACTGCACACAGGGATGGTGCCCTTCTCATGGTCAAGCGCTTTTGTCAACTCCCTGATGTGCAACCTTACTAATGTTGCCAGCTTCCAGCTCAAAGAAACAAAGTGTGAAGAACAAAATAGCTATGGCAATTTTCACAGCCCCTGAGGTCACCTGTGGCCTGGTTTCAGGCTGTGTGCTTATGAAAGAGGTGACATAACTCTGTCACTTAGCACCTCTTTAGTAAAGCCACCTGATGTCCCCTCCAGTATGATCTGACATAGGTTGATGCTCCTGAAAGACCTGATTAGAGGTAGGGCCTAAGCAAAGTGGCCATCCACCTCGGATGTTCCCTACTTTCTCCTCTCTGCCATTCCTGATCACGTAGCACAGCATATGACTCAGGAACCATTGCTCACATACCTATGCAAAGCAATGCTGTTCACGGTCTTTGCAATTAGCAGAAACCTTCAAAATTTCTCCAGCATAGCCCTCTCCCCAACTCTGCCTGAACATGAGAGAGAGAATAAAACACCTCACCTGTTTCTTATTGAGTGGGTCTTTAAACAGTCCTAGGCCAGGGCTGTTGATCCTCATAGTAATCAGTTTCACTAAATCAATAAGGAAGACATTTATTGTCAATTCCAATGCATATGGTTTACAGCATGTTACATGCCCATTCTAGCTGACGAAACTGAGTTTTCAGTATTTGATTCATTGATATTTCACCCTTTCAACCTCTCCAGACTTAAATCGGGAGACACATATGCATGTGCCATTCCAGTTGCTGCATTCTGCACATGCTGTGCAAGAAACAACCAACCCTACAGCCCATGTTTCAACTCCACAGGTAACCCGCAAATAGACTTTCATCTAACAATTATTAATCCAAACATCAAGATCAAAATATTGATTTAATATTCATTTAAAGTGATTAAGTCTCACATTTTCAATTTTGCAAAGTTGTTCAATGTTTCAGTAATTCCGATTGTTAGCAGGACTTACTTCATAACCTATTAGGGAGAGTTTGAATAGAGAAAGATTATATTATTTTACAATTACAGCACTGCAGGTGTATCAAACAAGTTCCAACCATTTAAGTGCTCTTTTATGAAAATCAAAATACCCAAATCATCAACTTCAATTTCTACCTTTTGGAGCATCAATTCTTAAAAGAGAAAACTTAACACGATATTTCATAAATTAGCAAAATCGGAAAATAAATTTTGTAAGATTCAAACATTATATCTTGATGATTTGGGTTCAAAGCATTAATTCCACATAATAGAATAAATGTGGCCATTTTACTTTCCAGTTTACCTGTTAGAGGAAAAGTATGGGTTGTTGTGCAGCCGGTGCAAACTGGCAGGAAATGAAACTACTCAATGATGCACTAAACTGACAGATTAGTATGTCTATTCTTGAAAAATAGTATATTCCTTCCACTTTGACAAAGGCTTCTTTCGTTTTATGCAGTGAGCCATGTGATCTTAATACAACAGAAAGTCTTGTTTTAATTGGCTTTACTTATTTACATATCTTCTTGGCTGTATTGTGGGAGTAACATAGGTTTGGAATCACTGTGGAATTGGCTCGGATTTTCTAATAACAGAAGAGCTTCAAGAGATTTACAAGCTGGTACAGCAGACAAAAAAAATCTGTTCTGAGGCAAACCACAGCAGCTATCAAACTCTTGACTCCTAGGAGCAGATGGGGGTCTAGCACGCACGTACCCAAGAGACTTGACCACATATGGTAACTGGAAGCTAATCAAACTATTACCTAATCTCTATGAACAGACAATATGCAATAATCAGCACTCATTTTCCTATTTTGATATTCAGACCTGAATGCATATACTTTATAACTGTGAAGGGTTTGCACATTTATTTTTAGTTTTATTAGAGAATTTTTGGTTTTGAATTAAAAGTTTATGTAAAATGATGCATAGGTACACCATGCAACATATCGGGAAGAGAGGATATGAATATTTTTTGTAAAATTTTCCTGGTGCAATTATGAACATAAGATATTTTTGATATTAGAGTACTGGACAGGTGGGAGATTCAATCTATACATTCTCAAATTTATTTCATATACAGAGGAATCTCAATTATCTGAAGGACAGAGGTAGGGAGTATTTTGTTCAGTTAATCTAATTCTGGATAATTGAATGCCAGGTAACAGCTTAGCCAAGCATTGGGACCTTGCAATCTTGCTGGATAATCCAATATTAGGATCATCAAATGCCAGATAATTGAAGTTCATCTGTTGACTAATAATTGTACTAAAGTAACTTAAACAAAAAATTTACAACTTTGATAAAAATTGTGGTAAAAATATAGTGTCAAGGCATTTTCATTGGTGGGAAACCACAAGGTGTGAACATTTCAATTAATTACACTAGTTTGGTTTTCTGTGGTTTTAAATGCTTACTTCCTGCATTGAACATCAACTTTAGCATGGTTTTACTGTTTTAATTTTATATTTGCAGAGTAACCTGGAAAGCAGGGAACTCAAAGTTCAGTGGAAAGTGGATAAAGTCTTTCTGTAGAAGTGCATATAAATCTGAGCAATCGTAATGTATGGTTTACACCATGTCACAGGCTCATTCTATCTATCAAAACTCATACAATAAACACATTGCGGATTACACAATTTAAAGCCAAAGTTTTATGTTACTTCAGTATGTAGATGCAATACACAGAATCAGCAGCGAAGGCTGTAAATCTTCACATATTGCAACCCATTCGTTGCCATATTCTTAGATTTCATATGAAGTGTTGGTTATATCAACATCAGAGTGCAAATGTTACATAATTTAAGATATATTAAAAATGTTATTCTTTTCCCCCTCTGGCATGGCAGGTGAAATCTCAAGGGCAGATTATATAACTGGAATTGTTCCTAGGTTAAACAACCATTTAATTAGCAGCAATAATTATACACATCATCATAAACAGACTGCTCCAATAAATTAATGCAACCATAATCTCTTTCATGAAAGCATTTAGAGGAAAAACTATGGCAAAGTTATAATTACAGCAACTTTACACTAGAAGACAGTTGCCTTTTTATCTCCGTGAGCAAGTACAAAATGAACAGCACTGTGAGAGCTATGAGCCGTTTTGAGCCGGAACGCAAGATATAGGGTGGCACTGTCAATTCAATTTTAATCAATTCCACTTCCAGTGCCTTTGGACGGTGCTGTGATTATATCGTAATACTGGAGCAGAAAAACATGATCAATATAACAAAAGCAGCTCGGTAGGGCCATTAACCTCCTCTCCCCGGTGTAGAAATAAAAGAGTATCTGCTGAAAAAGCACAAAAACCTTTTGAAATCTGCACTACACATACACCATCCTTGAACACTGGAAAAAGTAGACAGCTTTGAAATGCCAATAAAGCCCCAAAAAGAAACAAACAGATACAAATAAAGACTCATCATTATTGCCATTTCAGTAAAGAGAACAATTTTTTTTCTGTATTTCAGGATGTTTGTGGGTTTTAAACAATATTTTTGAACAGACTGGCAATAGAATAACTCTTCATGTGATAGACAAATAAACAAAGTGGAGTGAAAACAAAGTAATCTTGACAGCAGACAAAAAGGAGTGAGACTTGTCTGGTCCATTAAGACACAACCTCAGCAGCAATGTACTGAAGTGAACATCACAGGAAAGAGTTAATGCCATCTGCTGACTTCAGGCTACAAAGTCAGGCAGCCCAAAGAAAAGCAGTAAATGGTAACTGTGTCAGTTTCACTGCAACAATTGCCAACCTGGGTGTGCAACAGTGTCATTTTGGCTGCAACTTCATCTCCCTTCTCTCAGCTGTTCCCCACCCAGTTTTTAATCAAATATCAGATGGCCCACATTCATTCTGTTCTCCAGGGCCCATGATTAATGGGTTGACAGCAAACTCTGACCCTAAATTACTGCTTAAAAAATAATTAAGTATTTATTATTGGCAACTCTTCCCAAAAACATTATTTAAAAACATTTTTTTTGCTTCATGGTTGATATTAAGAAACAGAATTCAAATTTCAAAAACTAGTGATAAAATTAAAGAACATTTAAAAAGATCCAAGATTACCAAATCCATCTGGGCAGGCCCTGATTAAAGTAAGTATTGTTTGTCAAATTCAATATTTTTATCAAAAACGTGACTGATTTGGGAGCTAAAAAGAAAATATACTAGTTGCAGAGAGAGTATTGATTTTCAGAAAACCTTTAAGATGATTCACTAGAGGCTTATTTAAAACAAAGTATAAACAAGAGATGTAGATTTAGGCATAGAAAGTTTTCTCATGGGTCAGAAGCAAAGAAATAGGGTAAATAGTCATTGCTCAAGAGTGTTGAAGGTTGGATACTAAAAGTTGGGTCCACTTTTGTCATATGCACAATATATGAAGTATAGGGAGATACACACACATAGATTTGAACTTGTGTATAGGGAGCACAATACTGAAATTTGAAGATGATAAAAGTAGATAGTTCAGTAAACTGTGGGAAGACAGACAGGTTAGCAGACAGGGTAAAGACATACAGTTTACCATGGTTAGCTGTGAGATAAATGTATGTTAAGAGAAAAGAACAAGGAATGAGAGCAGATAATCAGGGTAAAAGAAAAGGTCGCTGAAGGATTAGAGGGACCTAACACAAAAAAATGCACAATTCCTTGAATAAGTGAGGTGCAGGTCGACAAAGCTGTAAATGTATTTTTAGCTTTAAATAAAGGCACACAGATTACATGAGTGAAGGGATAATTTATTATGAAGGGATAATAAATCATTTTTAAAAATCATCATGGTTACAGTGTTGTGTGTGGTTTGGAGCACTGCATTAAAAAAATGTTAAAACATTTTCTATGGACTAGATTCTATGGACTACCTAAAGTACACAAACCAGACATCCCATTCAGACCCATAGTATCACTACCAGGAACACCAACACACAAACTGGCTAAGGAGCTACAACAGAAACTGAAACACCTGGTTAGTGGATCCAGACACTCTATACAGTCAACACAAGAATTTTTGGACAGCATTAGAAATATACACATAGACAAGGAAGAAACCATGGTCTCATTCGATGTAACGGCACTGTTCACTTCTATTGACAAAACCTTAGCCAGAGAAACAATATCCAACTTGCTGGACATACATAACAGACAACAGGACGCTGAACCTATTAACAAAGACGGCATACTTAAACTACTAGACCTGTGCCTCACAACACACTTCACATTCAACAAACCAGATATATGAACAAATTAACGGAACACCCATGGGCTCACCGATCTCCGGACTGATAGCAGAAGCAGTTATGCAAAGGTTAGAAAAAAAAAGTTTAACAGCAACTACAACCCAAACTACGGATCAGATACGTGGACGACACCTTTGTAATCATAAAAAACACAGACATAGAGAACACACACCGGATCATCAACGCCACACTCACAGGAACCCGATTCACGAGAGAGGAAGAAAAGGACAACCAGCTCCCATTCCTGGACGTAATGGTACGAAGAACACCGAATGGAGAATTCACCACGAAGGTATACAGAAAAGCCACACACACAGACCAAGTCCTGAACTATGAAAGCAACCACCCCAACACACATAAACGAAGTTGCATCAGGACATTATTCAAAAGGGCCACAACACACTGCAGCACACCTGAACTACAAAAAGAGAAGAAGGACACCTATACAAGGTATTCAACAAAAACGGATACCTACGCAATTTCATTAACAGATGCCTCAGGGAAAGACAACGAAATGAGGACATTCCACAACCCAAAGGACTGGCCACACTCCCATACATCAGGAGCATTTCTGAACTGACAGCCAGACTGCTGCGACCACTAGGCCTCATAACAGCACACAAACCAACAGCCACTCTCAGACAACAACTCACCAGGACAAAGGACCCGATTCCCAGCATGAGCAAAACCAACGTGGTTTACAAAATCCCACGCAAGGACTGCACAAAACACTACATAGGACAAACAGGAAGACAGCTAACAACCCGCATCCATGAACCCCAACTGGCCACGAAACGACACGACCAGCTATCCCTAGTAGCCATACACTCAGATGACAAACAACATGAATTCAATTGGGACAACACCACCATTATAGGACAGGCCAAACAGAGAACAGCCAGGGAATTCCTAGAAGCATGGCACTCATCCACGAATTCGATCAACAGACACATTGACATAGACCCTATATACCGGCCACTGCAGCGGACAGCTACTGACAACCGGAAGCGGCAGATTCAAACCAGTATAAATGCCGGAGGAATCAGCACAGAAGTGCTTCACAGGAGGCTCCCAAGCACTGAAGATGTCACCTAGAAAGGGGACGAAACGTTTGCAAGAAAAACTCCCAGCTCGGCGAACAGAACCACAACAACGAGCACCCGAGCTACAAATCTTCTCACAAACTTTGAAATGTTAAAACAATTTTTAAAAATGCAGAAGAGTATCCCTATCTGAGTCAGTATGCCCAGGCGAATGCACCAGCCTTCAAAGATCACTTCAGAGAGGCCAGTATAGAGATCAAAGCACTAACACAAGACTATGTTTAGCAAACCATAAATCTGAAGAGCAAGATATTTTGCTAATATTTGTTGTAACTGGTCAGTTTCAGTGAAATAAAAACCGATGTAGAATGTGACGACTCGTACGCTAGGACAACATGTTATCTTGTAATGCAATACTCCCTTTAAGACGGAGATCTTTGGTTTCCTGGTTATTTTATAAGCTTAGTTTCAAGAAATATCCATTTGACCACCAATTGCTATGGGGATGAAACCTAAGAATCAAAAGGATAAACAGAAAACTAATTGCAGTGATCTTGTATGCGAGTCCATCTCTGTTGCAGACAGTTGAAAATAGAACTTGTAGATCACAAAAGATCCTGATGTTGAGGCTGGTATCTGAGAATAGAGCAAATAATGTATTACTGTGTATTGAAGCAGGTGGAAAGGACAGGGAGCTGAAAGCAGGAAGATTAAGGAATGGTGGATTGAAGGAGAACCATTGCTACTCCTTCAGTATTGCCAGAGCCAACTAAACCATTTGAAGGGGTCAGAGCAGGTGCTCTGGTGCTCGTTGTGGTTCTGTTCGCCGAGCTGGAACTTTGTGTTGCAGATGTTTCGTCCCCTGTTTAGGTGACATCCTCAGTGCTTGGGAGCCTCCTGTGAAGCACTTCTGTAATGTTTCCTCTTCACAGGAGGCTCTCAAGCACTGAGGATGTCACCTAGACAGGGGACGAAACATCTGCAATACAAAGTTCCAGCTCGGCGAACAACACCTCAAGACTGCTCTGCCAATCAAAAGGTCATGTTTACTGATTTTGGACTGAAATCCTCATTCCTCCTAACCTTTGACTCTCGACACGAAGGCCAAAATAACAGTGTGAGAAGTGAGTGATCCTATATTTAGAAGGTGGAATTGGAAATCCTGAGAGATTACATCCTGCACAAAAATGACATGATATGTAATGTCAGTGGACTATCTACCTTATGTGTATGTTTGTTTATTTACCTACTAACTGACTATTCAAAGTGACAATTAATTATTTGAAACTTTTTTTTAAACTTGTTATTTAATGTTGAAATACATTGATTTTAGACTTAGAATTAGAATCCCTACTGTATGAAAACAGGCCCTTCGGCCCAGCAAGTCCACAACGACTCTCCAAAGAGTATCCCACTCAGACCCATTCCCCTACCTTTACCCCTGCCTCATGCAACTAACCTACACATCCCTGAACACTGGGCAATTTAGCACGGATAATTCACCTAACTTGCACGTCTTTGGATTGTGGGATGAAACCGAAGTACCTGAAGGAAGCCCATGCAGACACGGGGGGAGAATGGGCAAACTGTACACAGACAGACAGACAACAGACACTCACCAGAGGCTGGAATCGAACCTGTGTCCCTGATGCTGTGAGGCAGTAGTGCTAAACAATCATTAACATGATTGTTACTGTAAAAGTCTTATCAACAGCCTCTCTTTCCATTGGCATTGTAGGGATTCTTTTCTTATAAAAGTTATTGGTTTCTGTGGGGATCAAAATAGGTGATATAAACTGAAGGAACCTCTTCAAGGATGCCTGTGACTACAGTTGTTTCAGCAGGAATGGTATCTGGACAATCCTATTGCAGCTTGGGGCAATTTAAAGTGTTCATTTCCCTGCTTTCTCACTGGAAACACATGTTCATTAGATATGGAAATTAATAGATCCATTATGGAAGGAACAGCCTAGAACATTTAAACTGACAGCACTGTATAACTGGATCCGTGGTGCTGGAAGAGCACAGCAGTTCAGGCAGCATCCAAAGTGCAGCGAAATCGACATTTCGGGCACAAGCCCTTCATCAGGGATTTCGCTGCACTTTGGATGCTGCCTGAACTGCTGTGCTCTTCCAGCACCACGGATCCAGAATCTGGTTTCCAGCATCTGCAGTCATTGTTTTTATCACACTGTATAACTGGTCTAAACTAAAGGCCCATATAAATGAATAATTTAGGCAATACAGCAAAGGGGGGGGGGGGGGGGGGAAAGTCTTGTTACGGCATCTATGGCATAAAGAAATTAATATGGAGACAGAGGTCTTAGACACTACACTGAAGGCTGTATTTGAAAACCTACTATGCATAGATATAAATAAATTAGATTAGATTACTTACAGTGTGGAAACTGGCCCTTCGGCCCAAAAAGTCCACACCGACCCGCTGAAGCGCAACCCACCCAAACCCATTCCCCTACACCAAATGCTATGGGCAATTTAGCATGGCCAATTCATCTAACCTGCACATTTTTGGACTGTGGGAGGAAACCGGAGCACCCAGAGGAAACCCAAGCAGACACAGGGAGAATGTGCAAACTCCACACTGACAGTCACCTGAGGTGGGAATTGAACCTGGGTCTCTGGCGCTGTGAGGCAGCAGTACTAACCACTGTGCCACTGTGCTGCCCACTAAATAAAGGATTGTTACAGAATATAAATGGAGTTGAAGAGCTTTGCTAAGTGATAAGGAGCAAGCAATCTTAGGGATTGCATATTGGACACTCAACCCAAGATACTGCAGAACTGTATTTCATTGTGATTTTGACTTGAATCACAAGATAGAGTAGCTCTACCATTAGAAGTTAATCATATATTGGAGCAAAGAAGAATGAGAGGTGATCTTATTAAAGTATGAAATTCTGTAGCAGTTTGATAGTGTAGATCCTGGCAAGACATTTGCCCTTGTGGGGGAATCTGGAAATCAAAACTTAGTGTAGGGGGATGGTAGGGAAAGAGACTTGAAATTATGTAACAGATGCAACAACAGATTAGAATGGAGATCAATAATCTGCAACCTGGTGTTCAAATTGATCATTAGGAGCCAATGCTACAAAGCCTAAAGATACACAACCACTCAACATGTTGGTTTCTTCAAAGCCCATGGTCATAAACTGAAGGGTTGAAGACCATTGTAAACTTGCAGCACATTGTTGGTCTAGATGTTGCAATCAATAAACACTCAACAGTAAACTTAAAGAAAACTTCCCATAAAAAAATCTGGTAATTTCCGTGGCATGAATTTTCACTTTTCTGCTGTTAGATTGAATATAACATCAACTCAAGCAGCTCTCCAGCAATGATAATCAAGTAGAGTTAGCAGCCAATCGCGTTGAAAAATTCTCACCAAAAACAAAGCACTTTAAATTAAATTTCATAAAAAGCAAAATAAATATTGGAGTGGCTTATTAAAAGTTGAAGTATTGCAAACAAAATCGAAAACAAAATTGGAACCTTTGTCTTAAGAAATATTTCGTATTCCACAAATAGGGCCGGAGAGGCTACTCAATATAAATATGACATGATATCCCATTAAAAGCCTAGTCATATCTCATTACTAAGGCATACATTTTCAGAGTGTTTACTGAATATACTATAGCATAAAAGAGCATCTTCTCCTCAGTTTGACGATTTCTAATTGATAGTGTTTGTGGGAACGTCAAATCTCATTGAGAAGAACAGACCACTACTTTTGGATTTTCACATTAAACTGTGCACATGCAGATTTCAGAGTTTGCTGTCACTATCTGAGCCAATAAAATTTATTGACAGAAATGAGAAATGATAGACCTGTCTTAAAGTAGGTCCAACATGTACAAACAATGGAAAAACGTGCAGCCTAGATTTATATTATCTGGATTAAAAGTTTATAATTCTGAAAAGCAATTTGAGAACTGAGTTTTGTTCCACTGCAGAAAAAAACTAATGAACTACCTAAGGTCTTCAGGATTTTGATGTGACGGTGGGGTAAATACAATAAAATACAATACAATAAATTCTGTCTGTTAGTGAGTGATATGGTAACAACGTGGCACAAATTTAAAGTGATCGCAAAAATGCACTAAAAAGGAGGGTGTCAGGAAGGAAAAAATTCTTTACACAGCACTGTTAAAGCGTAGAATTCGTCGCCACAAACTGCTGTTTAGGCATAATTCATAAATTATTTTCAAAGGGGCTTAGATGGTTGTTTGAAAAAGATTCCTAAAGGAGTGAGGAAAGGGAGCTGGAGAGAGAGTGGAATTAGACCAATTGGCTCATGAAGATAAACATCAGCACAGACATCAAGGCCTGAAATAAACTTTCCAGGAAAGCAAAAGTAAATTGGCAGATAAAGAGGAAGCTTTAAAATGTTAAATATAATGGTGATATTCAACACTGAGGAAACCCCAACTGGGCAGAAAATGTGAGTTAATCAGTGAAACTGACAGCTGGTTCTCCTGACCATTTTCCATATGTAGTGTTCCCAATCATCGGTTATTCACAGGAAATGCTCAGATTTTAAAAAGGGGGTGGGAATATATGAAGGTCAAGAAAAAGGAAAATTCAAAAATTAGAACAAAGGCTGTATACAAAGTTTGAGTTGACTAGATCAACATGGTGTTTGCATCCTGATCTAAGAATGATTTGTCCATGTGCTTTCACTACATTGTGATATTGTGTCGAGTCATATCAAAAATATGGTTGCGTCATATCAAAATTAGGAAGGAGCAATTTAAGGAAAGGCTGATTACCGCTTTCTGTTTTTTCTTTCAATATTGCATTTTGTTTAACAGCATCCATAAATATGCTAATTTTCAAAATGATTAATGGAAATTAAAACTGCTTCTACACCAATTTAATCATTATCTTAAAGCAGAACACTTTTCACAGACACTGTCACTACTTGAGCCATTCATTGAAAACACATTAGGTCATTAGGTCCCAGCGGATGTTCAGCCCCTGCTGTGCAAGAGGGAGACAGGGAGAAAACAGGATTGGGTGGAGTTTCACAGTAACACTGTTCTTCAATTCACTGTTAAGAATCAACAGCTCAGCAAAACACACTGCCTCGCCCCCTCCCCCAACCTCATCCAACCATCTGTTTCAGCTGTCAAAATGCAAGTTTAGATTATTAGATACGGGGGGGGGGGGGGGGGGTGATGCTGCAATTCCTCCTACCTTTAAACAAATACACTAGCATACTGCAGTTAATTTTATGAAAAAAAGTTAAGATAACAATACAATAGTTGCTTTCATTTGAATCAATGAAACTGTGTGTGAGGTGTGTGCACAAGTCAGCACTAATCCAGTTGGAACTTTACAATTTAATAAGACAAATCCAGAACACCCTGTAATGACTGATCAGATGTCTGCTATCAGTATATTCCCAAAAGTGCATGGCATTCAGAAAAGACACATGGTGTATTGTTAGTCCTGTATAATAATATTACTAAAAAAACTTCACGTCAGTACTGATAAAGAGGCATCTATACTGTAAACATGAGCTTGCTCTCTCTACATGGCTACTGCCTGACCCACTGCAATTTCCAACATTTTTGTTTCCAGTAGATTCCAACACTTGTTCCCAATATTATTACTAGTTCTTCATGTTATGTTTATTACAGATGTCAGGAGGCATTTTATAAATATAAGTGTAAGAGAAAAATTGCTACGTCAGACATTGCATAAAAATTACATGTACAAACACTTCGGTTCACTTTAGCCAATATCATGATCTAATAGGCCAAGTGTGGAATGAGCAAGAATGGATTCTTGTAGCGCACTGGTAATGTCACTACCTCTGGGTTGGAAGTCCTATATTTAAGTCCCACCTGCTCTGGAGGTGTGTATGTCATCGGGGAAGTTGATCGTCAACTTATCAGACCACACCCTTCAAACAGAAGAGATTGAAGTTCTTAGCAGGGGTCTCAACTTCCGCCCCACCACCAAAATGAACCCCAGGGGTCTTGCAGCAGATACGGAGGAATTCATCAGATGAATGAGACTCCAGGAATTCTTTCAAGGTGCCAGCAGTGATCCCAATGAGCCAATCGATGAACCGGAACAGTCATCACAGGGATCCGTAGAGGAGTGACCAAAGGAGTCAACTTGGACCCCACCAGAGGGCCGCTACCATTGACTTGACATATATGCTCAAACCATCAGGAAAAATATAAGTGCCAGATTCATCAGTCATACCCATAAAAGGTAGAGCAGAACATCACCCAATCACAACACAACACATCCATGGTCTCAAAGCCAATCACAACATTGTCATCAAACCAGCAGATAAAGGAGGAGCCATTGTCATTCAGAATAGAACAGACTACTGCAAGGAAGTGTACCAACAACTGAACAACCAGAAACACTACAGGCAACCACTGGCCGATCTGACCAAAGAGCACACCCATGAACTAAACACGTTGACCAGGACTTTGGATCCAGTTCTTCAGAGTTCCCTACGCACACTCATCCCACGTACTTCTTGCATAGGTGACTTCTACTGCCTTCTGAAGATGCACAAAGCCAATACACCAGGATGTCCCATTGTATCAGGCAATGGGACTCTGCAGGAGAACCTCTCTGGCTATGTCGAAGGCTTCTTAAAATTGTACAGGGCATCCCCAGCTTCTGTCGTGACAATATAAATTTTTTACAGAAACTCAGCACCCACGGACCAGTCAAACCGGGAAAATTCCTCATCACAATGGGCATTTCAGCACTCTACACCAGCATCCCTCACAATGGCAACAGCCTCTGTACTCAACACCAACAACTCCCAATCTCAGAGCACTGTCCTACAACTCATCCGCTTTATCCTTGATCACAACGTCTTCACCTTTGACGACCAGTTCTTCATCCAGACATGGAACAGCCATGGGGACCAAATTTGCAGCCCAATATGCGACCATTTTCATGCAAAGATTTGAACAAGACTTCTCCTCTACACAGGACCTCTAACCAATGCTACATGCCAGGTAGTGATGACATTTTCTTCTCTGGACCCATGGAGAGGAGACACTGAACAAAACTACACAATGATATCAGCAAATTTCATCCCACCATCAAACTCACAATGAACTACTCTCTACTGTCGGTCTCATTTTTGGACACATGCATCTCCATCAAGGATGGGCACCTCAGCACCTCACTCTACAGCAAACCCACGGATAACTTCACAATGCTGCATTTCTCCAGCTTCCACCTGAAACATATTGAAACAGCCATCCCCTATGGACAAGCCCTATGTGTAGACCGGATCTGCTCAGAGGAGGAGGAACGGGACAGGCACTTGGAAGTATTCATGGATGCCCTCATAAGAATGGCGTTCAATGCTCAACTCATCGACCGCCAGTTCCGACGTGCAACAGCAAGGGACTGTAATGACCTCCTCAGGAGACAGACGCTTGCTGCAGCCGACAGGGTACCCTTCGTTGTTCAGTATTTCCCAGGAGCTGAAAAACTACGCCATGTTCTTAGTGACCTGCAACACATTATCAATGAAGATGAGCACCTCACCAAGACCTTCCCCACACCTTCACTTCTTGCCTTTAAAACAACCACCAAACCTCAAACAGATCATTGTTCGTAGCAAACTGCCCAGCTCTCAGGACAACTCCATACAACCTTGTCACGGTAAATGTTGCAAGATGGGTCAGAATGTCGACGCGGACACCACTATTATGCGTGGGCAATCCTCCCACCGTGTACATGACAGATATTCACGCGACTCAGTCAAGGTTGTTTATCTCATACACTGCAAACAAGGAGACCCCGAGGCACGGTACATTGGCAACACCAAGCAGAGGCTACGGCAATGGATAAATGGGCACTGCACAACAATCAACAGACAGGAGAATTCCCTCCCAGTTGGGGAACACTTCAGCAAACTGGGACATTCAACCTCAATATTCAGGTGACCAACCTCGAAGGTGGACTTCGGGACAGGCAACAACGAGAAGTGGCTGAGCAGAGGCTGATAGCCAATGGGGATAGCCTCAACCAGGACTTAGGTTAATGTCACACTACAGGTGATCCCATTGCACTATACATACACACACACACACACACACACACACACACCCTCTCTCATATGCTCACACATACACACACACCCTTTCATAGACTTGTACCCCTTTACACTCAGCACCCCCCAGTTCCCGCACCTCCCCCAACTCTTCCACACACACACAGAGTTTGTGGGGTGAATTTATACTTGCAGAATTATTTTACTTTGCTCAAAAACTGCATGGATCCATGTAAGATTCTGTAAATCCATTGTTTAGATTAGAATCAGTCTGATCATTGTGGCACAGACAGTCTCACACAAGGCAGCTCACATCTTCAGTGCATTAACAATTGGTGTTATGTCAGCACAGCTAAAGTTCACTTGAGAATGTAACTTTTAAAAATGTTTTGTGATTTACATATGAAAGAACTGAAACTAACATGGTCATTCTAAAAGATGAGAGACTTAACAAATAATCCAGGTTTAAGGTGTAGGTTTGCTCACTGAGCTATAGGTTTGATATCCAGACGTTTCATTACCTGGCTAGGTAACATCATCAGTGGCGACCTCCAAGTGAAGCAAAGCTGTTGTCTCCTGCTTTCTATTTATACATATAAATAGAAAGCAGGAGACAACAGTTTTGTTTCACTGATGTTACCTAGCCAGATAATGAAATGTCTGGATATCAAACCTACAGCTCAGCGAGCAAACCTACACCCTAAACCTCAACCTGAGCTACAAACCTTCACGAACCTTGCAAATAATCCAGGTCTTTTTCAATATATAATTTTAGTTACATCACACTGTAAACTTTTGCTTTAGATTCTCTGCAACCACCTGATGAAGGAACAGTGCTCTGAAAGCTAAATAAACCTGTTGGACTATAACCTGGTGTAATGTGATTTTTAACTTTGTACACCCCATTCTAACACCAGCGTCTCCAAATCATAATACAACTGAACAGATTAATTAAAAATATCGAGGTAATTTAAACATCAGGCATCTGCATATAATGCCTTTCATTCAACACTGAACACAATTAAGTCATCAGCCAAGCTATACTCATTTACAAACAAGAGGGTATTGAGGTGCAATGGTATTGCCCTCACCTCTGTGCCAGGAGGCTCCAGATGTGTCAGAAAAATGTCTGAATTGGTTAAATAAGCAATGCTATTGCGGCACAGCGGGAGTGTCCCTACCTCTGGGTGGGAAGATCAGTATTCATGTCCCAACTGCACCAAGATATCTCAACATGTCCAAACAGGTCAATTCAGAACACTTGCCCACAGAAGTTGGGAAACCCTACTGCTGGCCAGAAGATCTGGGTTCAACTCCTCCTATCTGCTCCGTACATGTGTCATAACACGCTTCAACAGATCAATTAAAATATATACAATGAGTGTTAAACCCTATTTTACATGTAAATACCACAAAATAAAATAAATTACACCTCTATATCTACCAGGACTTGTATTTAATTCAGAGTTACAAGTTGAGCTGTGATGATAGTCCTCATCTTCCAGCTTTGTCAGATGACATTAATGCTCTTGTCAAAACTATATTTTTAAAACGTCAGGTATTTACCACACCGTGGACCTTGTTACACCTTGTCTCTTCATATAAAATACTGAGCTTGATTATATTTCTCAAGAGGAATGCACTCAAATAAAAGTGTCAAGAAACTTGGCCAATTTTATTACTGGTTCCCAAACAAAAGGGCAATGAAGCTGCCTTATGTAAACTAGCTAGTTACTGTAGGATTCATACCTGGCACAAGAAATCTTGGTCAGAGAAGAGTTCCCAACCATCCTAGGGTGACTGGATGTTGGCTGGAGTCAGGGCCTTCTTCCACAGCAGCCCAGGAAACCTGAAATTTAAAATTTCCCATTGCTGCAAGAAACACACTGTCACTTCATACATCAGCTTAGAGAAGCCTCTGGCTCTGTGACATTGCCCACAAAGATGGTGGCGGGGGGGAAGAGATTTGGGAATTGTGCGTGGTGGCAATTAAGAAAATTCAACAAAAGTGCGGAGTTTTCAAATCAAAGGAGCTGTGTGTATGTCTTGTTTCCACTCTTCTCCACTCTGTTTATGCTCACAATTGGCTCCCAGTTCATGGAACTTTTCTTACAACTGCTGCTGATTCAAAGATTCTCAACGTTATTTGGCAAGTGCAGCAATATTTGAGAATATAGGATAAAACAGCATAGGAAGGAAGTGATTCAACTCTCCATGTCTACTTTGAAAATCATCATATGTCACAATGAAATCTCCAGGATAGCTCACTAACATAGATGACAATCTTTTGCTCATGAAGACAGATGGTGTCCAAGGCTTCTTGGGCCAACAAAGTTACAACAATTCTGACATTAATGGCCTTTATTACTTTCTTCGAGGAGAAAGTGAGGACTGCAGATGCTGGAGATCAGAGCTGAAAATGTGTTGCTGGAAAAGCGCAGCAGGTCAGGCAGCATCCAAAGAGCAGGAGAATTGACGTTTCGGGCATGAGCCCTTCTTCAGGGATTCCTAAAGAAGGGCTCATGCCCGCAACGTCAATTCTCCTGCTCTTTGGATGCTGCCTGGCCTGCTGCGCTTTTCCAGCAACACATTTTCATCTTCATTACTTTCTTGGCAAGTTTAGCATATTGGACATGACACCATTGTTATTTCACTCAGCCCTTAAAGAAGCAGATAAGAAACTGATAACATCAATAATGTATAAAGCAGGATAACACCAGATACAGCAGGTGGCATTGTTGCCAAAACTAAAGTCTCCAGATGGAGCAAAGACGTTGTAGTTACACTCCCAGCTTGTTAAGAACTATCTTACTGCCCTGTTTCCAACTGAGAGAAGAGATTTAATATTTTCCCCAATAAAAGGGTTTTGGATAATAGATTCTTAGTCTATTAAATCAGATATGTTCAATGATGGCATTGTTTACTGTTACAAATCATTTTTTTGTTGCGTACATTTCTATTATGCCCGAAACGTCGATTCTCCTGCTCCTTGGATGTTGCCTGGCCAGTTGCGCTTTTCCAGCATCACACTTCTCAACACTGGGTCTCCAGCATCTGCAGTCCTCACTTTCTCCTACATGTCTATTTAGCAAATCCAGATCAGGTTAAGTAACATTTTACATTTAAACTTTCTTAAATGAACTGTGGTTGAAGTCAACTCACATAGTCTAACCGACTGCACTGAAGTGAGTGCACAAGGTGTACGTTTATACAAAGATATTTACCACCTGGCATTTTAATTCTTGACAATTCGCTCCCAATGACCTCTCCATCCTTATTCTTCTGCATTACAAGTTTGAGAAACTACAGGTTTACCATTTAACTAGACATATTTCAGCCTTCCAGATGCAACATGGATTTCAACAATCTCAGACCATAACCTATACCCTAGTTATTTTACCGTTTTTCTTAAACATATTGTTTTTGGCTTTTGAACCATTGCCATACATCATTCTGCTATTCTAACTTCCCCCAGACACATCTCTTGTTTCTTTTCTTGTCCCATGACTACTGTCTTTAACCTTGTACCAGAAACCTATTTGTCACTTAATACCTCGAGGCTTCCACCCTATCGCAGATATCCCTTTTAGCTCTTCTTCCCACCTACCCCTTTAACTTGTTTAAAACCTATTGGGTGGAATCTTTGAAGAACCTGAGTGATAGACCTATGGCGAGATGCATGGCAGAATTAGACAAAAAGTCTGGTGAGGCCCATCTCAACATTGGGAACATCTTTTTTCATCTTTTCCACCTTACATAGATGACTTTGCAAGTTATTTGTGTGCTCTGAAGTGGTGAGTTGTTAATGAAGGTGGATTATTGATTGTTAAATACCATTTTGATGGATCCAATCACCACATTAATGTTCAAATTTGTATTTTATCAAACTGGCCAGACAAGCTAGATGTTGATGTGGAATCCAGAGTCTGTACCTGGCCATTTGCTCTAAATGATCTCCATGTTAGACACCACCCACCGACATCTCAGGGCATACTCCATGGGCTCTGGCCAAACACAAACATCATGTGCATGGACTTTAGCATCTGAAGGGCCAGCTTTAAAGAATCCATGTGGCACATGTCTGAGCCACTTACAGCAACCTCTAAACTTTAACTCTACACTTCAGTTTGCACCGGCAACAATCATTGTAATGCTATTGCAAACAGTATTGTCAGGGAGACACACTGAGCTCATGGTATGGACCAGGTTGCACCTTTTAACTTTACACTTATTATCATAACACACTGAGCCTACCTGGATGCCCAAATTGTTGGCATTGTCTTGCTTTGCATTTGTGCGCTTTGCCCCAGTTAGCCAGAAATCCCAGGCTCATAATACATATGACTCACGGCATCAATTAGCCCAGCAATTTACAACAGTTGTCAGCAGATCTGAGTCAGGTCAAAAGGGCATAGACTTTGATCAGGAGGTCACAGCATAATATGCTAAGTACTGCCCCAATAATCAGTCCAGTGCTTGGGAGGAGGGCCCATTGCCAGGCAAGAGTAGGGGTAATTCAGAAACATGTTGAGGTCGGGTCAAGGACAGTGCTGGGGAAAATCACAGTATAAAGGGACTGAGGATTATATGGAAAAGCGGAGAAGAGCTGGGAGGGGACGTGAAACGAAAAACTGAAATTGATGGAGAAATTGCCTGGCTGCATCTGTGGACAGAAAGCAGTCTTAGCATTGCAAGTCTGGTGACCCTTCTTCAGAACCAGGGTCTGAAGTCCAGGGTCAGCATCGACAGATCTGCTGAGTTTCTCGAGTAATTTCTATGCTTCAGATCCTCAACATTTGCAGTGCTTTTTTCATTCATTTTTGGAGGATCAGTTATTGCTGATGACCGCCATCATGGCCTCCACAGGCAAAGGGTAGAGAAAGAAGCTGTGCAATCTTTGATAAGGTGTAATATTGGGATTGAGTCATCAGGATTAACATTTGGAGGCAAAGTTCCATGTGGTTGGTCTCCACATGAGGGAATGTGTGGAAATGGGCTATCAAGGTACAGCAATATGCAAGGGAAAATGGAAGTCTTCAGGGATCCACGCAGAGCTAAGTGATTATGAGTGTTGATGGTAGTGAGTTTTGAGAAAATTTGTAGCTCAGGTTGAGGTTTGCTTGCTGAGCTAGAAGGTTCATTTTCAGACGTTTCATCGCCATACTAGGTAACATCTTCAGTGACCTCTGGACGAAGCATTGCTGATGATTCCTGCTTTCTATTTATATGTTTGGGTTTCTTTGGGTTGGTGATACCATTTCCTGTGGTGATGTCATTTCCTATGGTGATATCATTTCCTGTTATTTTTCTCAGTGGGTAGTAAATCAGGTCCAAGTCAATGTCTTTGACTTGGACCTGATCTACCACACCCCAAGAAAAAAGATTAGGAAATGATATCACTACAGGAAATGATGATGTCATTTCCTGTAGTGATATCATTTCTTAATCTTTTTTCTTAGGGTGTGGTAGATCAGGTCCAAGTCAATGTCTTCGACTTGGACCCAATGTACTACCCACTGAGAAAAATAACAGGAAATGGCATCACCACAGGAAATGGCATCACCAACCCAAAGAAATCCAAACATATAAATAGAAAGCAGGAATCATCAGCAATGCTTCGTCCAGAGGTCACTGACGAGGTTACCTAGTATGGTGATGAAACGTCTGAAAATGAACCTTCTAGCTCAGCAAGCAAACCTACATCCAGAGTGTTGATGGTGTCCACTGTGAGTTGTGTTTCTTGCCATCACTTTCTCTACAGTAGATCCTAATTGCAAATGGATCCAGGAGGGGAGGTGTCAGTGACACAAAGATGGGGAATCCCACAGGACCCAAGTATGCTGAACACTGAAGAGATAAATTCCTGAAGCATTCATTTGCAAAATTAAATGTAGTTGGAGTTTGCAATCATTATATTGTCCATGTGTAATGTTTACAGAGTGAACATGTCAAGGTTTCAAATGCTGGCCAAAGGTAATTTGCACTGTGCCAGTGGTCCTTAGAAAGTGAACACTGGCATCTCAATGAAGCAGAAGTTAGTAGAAATGTTTTAAAAAGTAGAGAATGCTGGCCAAAAGTGGCCAATAACTTGTGAAACTTCCAAGAGTGTTGTGGTAGTTAGAAATGATTGCTTCATCATCAGTCCTCTACTGAATGCAATGACCAGTTTCATGGTGGATGTGGTTTGGGAGGGGGTCACAGTGCAGCTAGCACTCCCTTTTTAATGTAATGTGTTAGTCAATTAACTGGGCAGCACCTTCACTAAGTTGGTACACACATTGAGACTGAAGCTGAATGAATGATGCAGACATGACCCTTGTGAACAGGATGCTATGCTACATGGCTCACAGTATGGAGCAGTTGTGCAGCCCTTATCCACACAGTATGCCACCACTAATATTTCTGAGATCCAAGAAGGAGCAGTGCCTCTTACATTCCCAACCTAATTCATTACTGTCAAGACTGGTACTGGAGGGGCAAGGCAATACCAACTATGATTCTGTAGAAGCTCAGCAGGTCTGGCAGCACCGGAGGAGAGAGAAACTGAGAGTTAGGACTTTGAGTCCAGAATACCTTTTTCAGAACTGAAGCAAAGAATAGTGAAGACAGTGCAAGGATACTGGAGTTGAAATGTTAGCTTGTTTCTCTCCCCATAGATGCTGCCAAACCTGCTGAGATTCTCCAGCATTTTCTGGTGCTTATTTCAGACTTCCAGCATCTGCACTATTTAGTTTTCATGCAAATGTGATCACAGCTCATTATACCATAGCACAACCCCCTAACTGATGCAGAGCGCAGATACAATACTGCCCATGCTTTGACTAGAGCAGTCATTGATCAGATGATAGGGCTGAAGATGGGTTAGCTGCTTGCACTGATCTGGGGTGGCCTTTCTGGTATAGTCCAGACAGAGTGTGTCACATTAGCCATCTGGTTGTGTGTGAATTATTCGAGCAGGCAACGAGGTGATGTGATGAATGCTGAGAAACTAGGGAGATGTGAGCAATCTTCCATGCAAGAGAACGAGGAGACTGGGGAGGAGGAAACTCTCTCTGTTCTAAGCTGCATCACGCACTACAAGGTAGAAAGGACCAGACTGACACCTGGTTCCAGTCAATGAGAACATCATGCAGCAGATCACCATCGACTGTAGAATGAACTACTAGTCAACATGCTAATATTTGGGTTTGCACTGTGGGTCAAATTGCAGCCTTTACTTGTTCCATTGTGTTCGATTTTGGTGGCTGTAAATAAAAGCTCAGGATTGGAATAGTCTGATTGTTGGTGCATGCCTGTTGGTGCATGAATGCATGCCATCAGCAGTGAGGCTTTGTAGCTGCTGTGGAATTACGTCAGTGGGAAGGGGCAACTTTCAATACATGCCTTTTGAGGTTGGCCTTTCAGAGAATATCCAGTAAATGGTGAGTTGCAATACTCCATCTAGTTTACTTTTCTCAACAATGCATGAAATTTCAAAATCCATTCACACAGTGACTTTCAAAACCAGAAGTTAGTGCGTAGGCATACTGACCAGAATGTACAGAGTCTCAGAGGAACCTCACAACACCTTGCGGAGGAATGCAGGGAGGTAGTTAATGGGGCAAGTTTAGTAAAATCTGCCATCATAGCTTACGAGACTTCACAGTGAAATAACTCAATAAAACTGACATTAAAGGCAAAAGAATTGATAAGATTCAGCTTGGAGTTTATTTTCTTTCATTTATAACAATTGCAATTTGCCAATATTTACAGATCAACTTCAACAAACCTGGAGATAACTGAGTTAGTTCATTTTAGGGAGCATTTAACAGTTAGTCACTTTGTTCTGTGCCTGAATTGCAGGGATGCAAGATTGGAGGCTACCTAGAAGGACTTTGGAAAAATTCACCTCCAGTCAGTCGCACGCTATATTAACTATATTCGTTGTTTCTTCAATGTTGCTGGGTCAATATTCTGTAACTCCCTTCCTAACATTCCTGTGGGCATACTTACTCCAAATGGACTGCAGAGGTTCAGGGGACCACCTCTTCAAGGGTAATTAGGGATGAACAATAAATACTGATCTTGCCAGTGATAATCACAACTCATGAAAAGTAAAGAACAGAGGCAAAGAGAGCAAGAATGAACCTTTCAACCACCATAGGGGCAATGGCAAAGACAGAGTTGGAAGGAGACATTTTTGGTAATGGAAAATGCATGGAATCAAGCTTAGCTAAGGGTCACATAGGATGGTACAGCACAGGAACAGGCCATTCAGCCCACCATGCCATTCTTATCATGATACCATTCTAAACTAATCCTATTTTTCTGCATATGGTCCATTTCACTCTGTTCCCTGCCTTTTGGGTACCTGTATAAATGTATTTTAAACGTTACCATAGATCTGCTTCTACCACCTCCCCAGCAGTGTATTCCGTGCACCTATCACCTTCTGCTTAAAGAACTTGCCATGCACATCTCTTTTGAACTCTTCCCCCTCTCACTTTAAACCATGCCTTCTAGTATTGACATTTCCATCCTTGAAAAAGCACTCACTATCCATCCTATCTGTGTCTCTCATAACTTTATTCACTTCTATCAGATCGATTCTAGGTCTCCAATGCTCTACTGAAAACAATCTATGTTTGTCCAACCTCTCCGTATAGTTAATACACTCAATCCAAGCAACAATCCTGGTAAACCTCTTTCACACCACTTCCAAAGCTGCCACACACTTCATATATTGTGGGAGTCAGAACTGCACACAATGCTCCAAATGTGGCCTAACTAATGTTTTATACAGTTGCAACATGACCTGCCAACTTCTAAACTCAGTGCCCTGACCAATGAAAGCAAGCATGCCATAAACCTTATTTACTACATTATCTACTATCTACTTATGTTGCTGCTTTCAGGGAGCTTGGACTTGCACCCCGCGATCCCGCAGTATGTCAATGTTACTAAGGGTCCTGCCATTTACTGTATATTGTTCTCTTGCAGGTGACCTCCCAAAATGCATCACCTCACACTTGTCTGGATTAGAATCCATCAGCCACTTCTCTGCCCAATTTTTCAACTGATCTACCCTGCTGTATCCTTTGACAACGTTCTTCATTGTCCACAACTCCAATTTCTGTGTCATCTGTAAACTCACTAAATTAGACCACCTACATTTTCATCCACATCATTTATGTAAGTTATAAACAACAGATGTCCCAGCACTGATTCACAAATATCCAGCCAGAAAAATATATCTCCACAACGATCCTTTCTCTTCTATGAACAAGCCATTTTATATCCAACTTACCACCTCACCATGGAGCATGTGTCTTAACCTGCCAGACCAGTCTACCATGATTAACCTTGGCAAATGCTTTAGTAAAGTCCATGTAGACACCAGCCACTGGCCCACACTCAACAATCATCTTCATTTATTCCTCAAAAAAAAACTCAATCCAGAGGAGGAGTCCAGAGAACAGCATATTCCTGTTAGGGTAAAAGACAAGGCTGGTAGATGTAGGAAGTACTGGACGACTGAAGAAATTGATGTTTTGGTCATGAATAAGCAGGTAGCATATGTCAGGTATAAAACAGCAGGGATCAAGTGATTCCCTAGAAGAGTAAGAAAGCAGTAGGAGTATATTTAAGAAGAAAATCAGGAGGGCAAAAAGGGGACATGAGATAGCATTGGCAAACAGAGTTAAGGACAATCCAAACATACTCTACAAATACATTAAGAACAAAAGATAGCGCGGGAGAGAATAGGGCACCTTAAAGATCAGCTAGGCCAATCAGCTAATCTTCTGTACTGTCCACTGCACCTCTGATTTTGGTGGCATCTGTAAACTTACTAACTATACCTCCTATGTTCACATCCAAATCATTTATGTAAATAACAAAAACAGTGGACCTCAGGAGATGGTAGAGACACTAAATGAATATTTTCCATCAGTGTTTACTGTGAAGAGGGACATGGAAGATATAGAATGTGGGGAAATAAATAGTGGACATCTTGAAAAATGCCCATATTACAGAGGAGATGGTGCTGGATGTCTTAAAATGCATAAAAGTAGATAAATCCCCAGGACCTGATCAGGTAACCTCGAACTCTGTGGGAAGCTAGGGGAATGATTGCTGGGCCCCCAGCTGAGATAGGTGTATCATCAATAGTCACAGGTGAGGTGCTGGAAGACTGGAGGTTGGCTAACACAGTGTCACTATTTAAGAAAAGGTAGTAATGAAAATCCAGGGAACTATAGACCAGTGAGCCTGACAGTGGTGGTGGGCAAATATGTGGAGGGAATCCTGAGGGACAGGATTTACATGTATTTGGAAAGGCAAGGATCTAATTAGGGAAGGTTAATATGGCTTTGTGCGTGGAAAATAGTATCTCACGAACTTGATTGAGTTTTTTGAAGAAGTAACAAAAAGGATTGACGAGGGCAGAGTGGTGGACGTGATCTATATGGACTTAAGTAAGGCATTTGACAAGGTTCCTCATGGTAGACTGGTTAGCAAGGTTAGATCATGTGGAATACAGGGATAACTGACTATTTGGATACAGAACTGGCTCGAAGGTAGAAGACAGAGGATGGTGTTGGAGGGTTGCTTTTTAGACTGGATGCCTGTGACTAGCAGTGTGCCACAAGGATTGGTGCTAGGTCCACTGTTTTTGTTGTTATTTACATAAATGATTTGGATGTGAACATAGGAGGTATAGTTAGTAAGTTTACAGATGCCACCAAAATCAGAGGTGCAGTGGACAGTGTAGAAGATTTCCTCAGAGGATCAATTGGCTCAGAAGTGACAGATGGAGTTTAATTCAGATAAATACGAGGTGTTGCATTTTGAGAAAGCAAATCTTAGCAGGATTTATAGTAAAATAATATAATAGTAAGGTCCTAGGGAGTGTTGCTGAACAAAGAGACTTTGGAGTGCAGGTTCATAGTTCCTTGAAAGTAGATTCACAGGTAGATAGGATAATGAAGAAGGCGTTTGATAAGCTTGCCTTTATTGGTCACTGCATTCAGTATAGGTGTTGGGAGGTCATGTTGCGGCTATACAGGAATTGGTTAGGCCACTACTGGAATACCGCATGCAATTCTGGTCTCCCTGCTAGAAGAAGGATATCATGACACTTGAAAGGGTTCCGAAAATATTTACAAAGGTGTTGCCACGGTTGGAGGACTTGAGCTATAGGGAGAGGCTACATAGACTGGAAATATTTTCCCCAGAGTTGAGGGATGACCTTACAGGAGGTTTATAAAATAGTGAAGGGCATTGATTGGGTAAATAGACAAGGTCTTTTCCCCAGGGTGGGTGAGTCAAAACTAAAAGGTATCGGTTTAAGGTGAAATGGGGAGATTTAAAAGGGACCTAAATGGGCAACTTTTTCATGCAGAGGATAGTGCATATATGGAATGAGCTGCCAGAAGTAGTTTTGGAGGTTGGTACAATTACAATATTTAAAAAGGCATCAGGATTGGTATGTGAATAGGAAGGGTTTAGAGGGATATGGGCCAAAATGCTTCGAAATGGGACTAGATTTATTTAGGATATCTGGTTGGCATGTCTGTTTACAAGCTGTATATCTCTGTGATTCTGACTGTAAATTTGTTAGACAAAACCTCCCACACATAGCAATGTGGACTATCTTTAATACTTCCATTCTTTTCCAAATGTGAGTAAATCTTGTCCCCAAGAATCTTCTCCAATAATTTACCTAGCATTGATGGAAGGCTCATTGGCCTATAATTTCCCATATTATCCCGACTGCCCTTATCAAAATGAAGGAACATCAGTAGCTATTCTCCAGTCTCTAGGACCTCCCTGTGGCTAAAGAGGATACAAACGCTGCCAAGGCCCCAGAAAACACCTCCCTTGCTTTCCTCAGTAACCTGGGATATTATGCCATCAGACCCTGGTGACTTATCTACATTAAATGTTCTTCAAGATACATAACACCACCTCCTTCTTAATAGCGACATGCCCTAGAATATACCCTTCCCTAACTTACCATCATGTCCTTCTCCCTGGTGAATACCAATGTGAAATATTTATTAAGAACCTCACCCACTTCCTCTGGCTCCACGCATAAATTCCTTCCTTTGACCTTGAGAGCCTACACTTCTCTTGGGATTCTCCTTTATCTAACTCACCAAGGACATTTCAGGGATCCCCCTTAGCCCTCCTAATTAGTTGCTTAAATGGTTTCCCGTTTCCTTTATATTCCTCAAGGGCCTTATCCCATTTCACTTTTCCAAACCATATATACTTCCTTCTTTTTGATTAATCTTTCAATATCTCTTGTCATCCAACATTCCTGAAATCTTAACATCCTTGTCTTTTATCCTCACTGGAACATGCAGGTCCTGAACTCTGAGAAACTGGCCTGTAAAATACTGTCATGTGTCAGATGATGCCCAGAGGTTGAAGAGGTCTATAACTAACTATTTCTTATTGCAAATTGCTTGCTTAGAGCAAGCATCAGCACCACAAGTTAATTGTGCAGTGTCAGAAGTCAGGGCTTTTTAAAGAGTCTATCACAACATCGTGAACTTACTGAGCATTTCTTCAAACATCAATTGAAATCTAAAACTCTTTTCCCTCAATATTACTGTAACTTAGTGAAAAACCGAGATGAATTGATTACCATGAGGTAGGAATGTTAGATTGGGGAGATTGTAGTGTTATGATAACGTCACTAGACAAGTAATCCAGCAGATCCAGCCAAAGGCTCTGGAGGTAGGATTCAAACCCTACCATGGAAGCTGAAGGCTTATTAATCAAATAAGCTCTTGACTTAAAAGCTGGTCTTAGTGTGGTAATGATGAAGCCCCATTGATTGTCACAAAAACCTTTATGTTGCACTAATTTAGAAAAGGGTATCTGCCATTCTTGTCTTGTCAGGTGTATATGTAGTTCCAGACTTACAGTTTCTGGGAATGATTCTCCACTGTCTTCTGAATTAGTCTAGCTAGCCAATCAAGTCAGGGGGAATTGGAGATGGGCAGCAAATGTTGGCAATGCCCACATTCCATGAAACAGCTTTTAACAACATGATCAAACAACTAGTAATTGTAATGGCAGTACAAATCATCCAGGATTTCACTGAATGACTGACTAGCCCTTATGAATATCTGGTTTATCTAAGACAGAGTATCAAGTAAGAAATCTGATACACACAAATAGTGATGGGATCAACATAGGTAACAACTATTTTGTTGGGTGCCATTAGTATATGCAAATTAGCTGACCCAATGTCTGGGAATCATGTTGGATAGAGGAATCTGTAGATGAGGAAGAACAGAACCAGGGACAGATCTTGGTAAAAATCTTTTAAGGGAAATCCATTCATTATGTTTGTCCATATTGCATTGCCCTACGAAGTACTAGCACCTGAAATTAAAATAGTATGTTCTCAATTTTACTCAGTTTATTTGCAGGCTTTCCAAAGTCCAACTATCCTAAAAAGTATTTATGTAGGAGGTAAATCTCAAAAAGGCAAAGAATAGGGACAGAAATAGGAAACACCTGTTCTTAAGAATTATTTGATGTGCTGTGTACTCAGAAATATTTGAAATTTGGCGATAATTAGGTTTTTGACCCACTGCCAGTTTTCAATTTACTAATTGAAACCCATGAGCCAACTTAAACTTCAAATTGTAATCTTAAAATGTATAAAATAGAAATATTGTAGACTCCTAATCAGTTCTTAGACCTTTCACACAGAGAAATGACATCAATTTCATTCAGGATATTGCCCATTACAGTGCTATTGGTTATTTTTCATTTTGGCAGGTAATTTGAGATACCATCATTATTACTGTACTTCATCACAAACTGAGATTATAATGCAGAGAGTCAAAAATCTCTTGGTAATTCTTCAATGCCCTATGTGTTGTACCTCTCCCTCCTGCCATATCTACCTACTCTGACCACACTTTAAAAATTTCCCCAGATCTAACTGTCAAACACCACAAATTCAATCTGCTTCATGTGTTGCAGTGTCCAGAGTGCCTTTGGACCAGGGACATCCATTGCTACTTCAATAATTTGGTGGACTGGCAAGATTTACAGGTGGAAGAAAATTTTAGTTAAAATGGAAATACTGTCAACCCAATGTTAACCACCCAAGGTGCCATGATTCTCCTAATGCTACTAACTCCCAGAAATATTTCTGGGAGCCTATGGACTATTATGCATTGGATTCACACTGGATAGGCTAAAAAGTTAATCAAGACAAGGCAACTTCATTGCAAGATAACCAAGATTTTTTATAACTATCTGCCTTGGTACCTAAGATAGCACCATGGATGACAACATTATACACTTTTCACTGTACCCCTGTACTTGTGTATACTTAACAATAAAATCTAAATTTGTTAGGAGCTCCTGAGAAGTTCTCCAGTGAACTCAGCACAGAATGTAATGGGCAAAACAGAAACAACTTATCTCAAAATGGGTGCTTAAAATTATGTCTTCCATTCAAGGTAGGGTCAATACTCATTTGCAGACTTCCTATCCCATGGCCTCCTATACAGATCAACACACTTCTTCTAGAGCCTATCAGGAGGCCCAAAAAAAAACACGTCAAGAGCGTGGCCATGGAATTCATTCGTGTGTGCTTGCTATGTGGCAAGAGTGTGGTTAAATTAAATATTGCTTTACTATGACTGTCATGGGCCTATAATCAGTATGAATTCTAATAATTAAAACCCTGGTTGTAATGTTGGGAGTCTTATGATTCTGATGGTAGGGAACCAGTTAGGAGATCAGTTGTTTGGTTTCCCCCAAGTGTTTTTTTTCCTCTCAAGCCTGTTTCCCTCCAGGAAGTCTTATGCAATCAGTGACCATAAGATCTAACACAGAGGAGCAGATATATGCCATTTGGCTCATTGAGTCCGTTCTACCAAAGTCCTTGACTCTTGCCTTCTCCCCAGAATCCTTTTTCACACACCAGTTATTGACTCCCTTAGATGTGGGATTTCCCTGAACAAGGAATCTCAACTGTTCCTTGTCAAATCAGGAAGGCAGGTTAAATGATTTGTTGCTTGTTCCATATCTCACCTGTTATAAACAGGAGTGATGTGGAGGTGCTGGTATTTGACCGGGGTGGACAAGGCCAGAAGTCACATGACAATAGGTTATAGTTTAACAAGTTTATTTGAAATCACAAGCTTTCAGAATACTGCTCTGACTTCACCTGACAAAGGAGAGCACTCCGAAAACTTGTGATTTCAAATAATCCTCTGACCTGGTGTCATGTAACTTTGGACCATAAGCAGGAATGGCAGTTTAAGGCAGATTATGACTGGTTCAAGATTTTAAAAACTTTAACATCCCACCATCGACCAAACCACCTGCATTTTGTGAGTAACATCAGTCCCTCTATTGTGCAGATTAAGTGCCAGAGCACTTGGAAAATGAGCAAAGTAGTAGAATTCTGATCCTGGAGATAGCAGGGACATTAAATCAGAAACCAAAAAAGCTATTTGCAAATTGCTCACACCCCTCAACCTTGAGGGATAGAAATTTGAAATGCACAATAAATTCAGACAAGCCAGCACAACAAAGATTGTCCATAATCATTATATCTCTGTATCTGTACAGAAATATAAAGTATGGATACACACCTAAGTCCATTACACAAATGCTCTACTCTTTTCTCTTGTACTTGTTTATTCAGCTTTCTAAAACCATCTATACTAAGCACGTCAATTACTCCTTCAAGTAGCAGGTTCCACTTTTTAATTACTCTCGCCAGGTAAAGAAATTCCTTTCGAATTCTCTATTATCGTAGATCTATTCATTACAAAAGTGGCCGTTGGTAGTGCAGAGCTAAAATATACCAGAAAGGTGTTCTTCCATAGCAGCAAGGTTAAGGAGATACCCAAAAAGCTCAATTATTTTAACCATATCAGGAAAGGCTTGGCCTGTAGCCTCTGCCATTGTATCAACCTTCCATTGAATACAGTAATGTCTCCAGATTTGTGCCAGGGGTCCAGTGGATGATCGAATGAAGCCTCATGAAAATTCAATGACGCACCGTTATATATTAATTGAGCTACTTTACAATAGAAGGCGTGATTTAAAGTTACAACTCAAAAGATTTTAGGTGAGGGAATGGAGAGCTCTGTGAATGTCATTAACCAAAACACGCTTCCTACTTTCTAGAAAACAGTTGAGATTAGGGAGTGTTCTGTAGCCCTGAACATATATGTAGGAGTTCAAAATTCAATAAATCCAGCAGTAAAAGTGAAATACTTGGATTCGCTCTTCAAAGATAATAGCAGTTATTAGATGACTTAACAATTTCTTACTTTTTTTAAAAAAGTAGAAAATATCAACTTCGGAGCTTCGGTACCAATAAAAGAGAACTTATGAAGTTTCAAGACTACTTATTGAAGAAACTCTGAGGGACACCATGTTCTTAATAATTCAGTGCTGTATTTTCTTCATTAAAATACTTGAAAAGTAACAGGAAATTTAGTTTCCCACAGTTTTGGAAGTGGAAGAATGTTTTTTCTGTAAAGGATTAAAAGCAAATCTTGTTAAAAGGCAGAAGTTGCATCACTCTCTTCGCAACTCCAAGTGTCAACTCTGTCAGCCCTCTTTGAAGACGGATTATTTCCTTCAACTGAAAAGGCCAGTCACTATGAACCCTTCAGAACTCTCAAACTGTTGATGACTGTTGTGACATTCTGATGTCAAAGTAATATGTCAGTATTGTCATAATCAGCAGTTTCCAGGCCAGAATAGTACATTTCAAAAAGACATTCAGACAAGAGCTACTAGAAGAAAAGTGTCACATTCAAAATTGAGGAACACACTCAAACAAAATCAAATATTTCAATGGCCCAAGAACTAATCTGTTGCTAACTTTTGCTCATAAGTTGCAAAAATCCAACTTAATACTGTAATGAAGGATTACCTAGTGGACAATTTGGTTGGTCATTAACCTGTATCTCCAAACATACTGTAGCAGTATATACTAGATGTTAATGGTCACTTGATAACAAATAACATCTGTGGTCAATCATTTAATTTCTTCATAGTACCACCCAGTGGTGAGAATCAGACACAACAATAATAACAATTTGTAATTTTGTCTAAAAATTTGTTACAAAAACGTGTGTACCATAGCAGCAACAGTTAAGAGTCTAGTTCAATTATTACACAGTCAACTTCAAACAAGTATTCACTTTGTTGCAATGCTGCAAAATGAGAGAAAGCAAAAGAAAATGAAAACTGTAAACAAAAACCTGAAAACTTGCAACAGCTCTCGAAGTTAGTAGAACTAAATTTGTGCATCTGTTCTAATAAATGCAACTCAAAAGGGGGAAAAATCCTTCAGTTGCTGAGTTAATATGTACTGTACATTTTCATTTTTTTAATGGCACAAATCCAGTTCAAGAGATGAGCTATCAAAATAACTGCTGCTGTACTATTTTTGATCTTTCAATGATTGCTAATAGAAAACAGGCTTTTAACCATAAACTAATATTCACTGCCTCCTCAAATCCAAGCTGTTTTGTTTAATTAGATACTAAATAGCTAAAAAAAATAAACAAGACATTTCCAACTAGCAAGGCCAGTGATGCTTCATTTTAGATGTCAAGTTTAAAAAAAAAGGCAAAACCAGCCTGAACTAACAGTTTAAAGCTATCCAAAAAGACAGGATGAAATCATCACTCTGGACATCCAGTGGCAGTTAAAATTATGCTGAGTGGATCAAAAGCAATGTGTTTCCATTATTAATCACAACCTCCCATGATAAATGGGATGAGGAATTGGATGACTACAAAACTGAGGAAATTACAATATAACCCACAAAGCCTCGAGTTTTTGTTAGCAGGAGCCAACAGATCTGCTAACACCAACCACTACAACTAATATTTACAAATACTGGATCTTGGCAGAGACTCTCAGCCTGGACATTGCAGCTTCTATCAGATGGAAGAACCAGTTTCTTCTTCTCCCTCCCAAACTCCCCACTAACAATTAAATGTGGTCTTTTCATTTACACAGTAGTCAGAGTTAATTTTAATGTTACCTCAGTTGCAACATCAAAATAACGACATAACTTGTGACTCTAAGGGCAATATTCCTGAATATCTGCCCTTAATTTTTGTCTTCAGTTTGTAATATTATTTTGAGGGCATTAATGTTCCCAAGAGGTATTCAAAATCAGGACGGATCTGAACAAATTACATAGGGAGAAATCTTTTCCATTGGCAGATGGGTCAGGAATCAGAGGAACTTAAAAGGTAATTGGCAAGAGAATCAAAAAAAAAGGTGCTACGAGGAAAATCTATTTGTATGCAGTGAGTACACAGGATAGGAAATGTAATATCTGCAGGGTGGTGGAAGCCAATTTAATCTTGGCTTTCAAAAAACATTAGATAACTATTTAATGAGAGAAAAAAAATTGCAGGGGGTAGAGAATCTGTGGAACTTTTTAAATCACAGAGGGCTATACAATCACCAAGTAAATTCAAGATTGAGAGACAGTCTTCAGTAAGGGAAGCAAGGGTGAATGGGGAAAAGGCAGGGAAGTAAAGTTGAGGATCGTCAGATCAGCCATGATCTCACCGAATGATGGAGCACACTCAATGGGATGAATGGTTTACCTTTGCTCCTATATTATATGGTCTTGTGGCTTAGTTTTCCTCTGCCTGGGTCCCAACCAACTAACACCCAAAGAAAAGAGAAAAATGACATGAATCTTTTACTTTTATTTCCTTTTCAATAGGACCACCTGCATTGAACTTCACCTCTGACATTTCTTGTGTCTGTATCTGATGACGATGCAACAGTGGAAATGCACTTTACAGCAGACATCCTTTATTAATACCAGGTGCATTAGAGACATGCCCATAATAGCTTGAGCTGCTGCTTAGAATCCTGCACGCATTGTAACTATTATCAAGATACATATTTTTACTCTTCGATCATGTATCTGCAATACCACACATCTATCTACTCACAAGAAGATGGAGTTGATGACTTCTACCATAAAATGCTGCTCATATTGAATTTTGTAAATTGGGTCAGATTTAGTTAGTGCCTTAAATATAAAATAATGACCACGATGAATCACATTGGCATAAGCAGAGAGAATTGGAGGCTAAGAGACAAAGAATGATATACAGTAAACAAAAGCCAAGAGAAAAGTAGTTCTGAAGAAAGTTCACTGGACCCAAAATGGCAATTCTGTTTTCTCTCCACATTTGCTGCCAGGCCTGTTGAGCTTTTCCAGCAAAGTCTGTTTGTGTTGACAAACCAAAAAAAGTAAAACTATAAAAAAGGATAAAATACCAAAGTGCGGCACTTGTAATGCATAAAAGATGGCTCACAAGGATGGGGATTGGGTGTGTGTAGGAAAGGTAATAAACAGAGTGTTCATGGAGCAGTTTTAGGTCTGAAGGAGATTAGAGAGTCAAAGAAACACCAAGCCATCAAGAGTTATGATGTGAAAAGTATTTTTTTTAAAATCTGACCTGCTGAGGAGCAAGAAGAACAGAGAGTATTAATTGAGCTGAGATTTCTAAGTGATTGAGCTGGTACGAGTGTATTGGAATAGTCAAACCTAGAGATACTAAAGCATGGATGAGAGTTTCTGCAGCAATTCAGCTGAGGGGGAAGGCACAGACAGAACCACTCAATGTAATAATGGTGGGTTTCAGCAACATATGTGATGGAAAGAACAGAAGATCAGAAGTTCTGATTGGGTTGGGATAGAATGATGATATTATGAATACTGCTTAAGACTAGACAAAAGGCAGGTTTGCCATTCAGTGTCAATGTTTAATTGGTGGAAATTGCTGCTCTTTAAAATTGGGCATCAGAAAGTATTCTGAGAAGAGAGACCATAATGAAGATACCATATTTATATATATAAAAATCAGGGAGGCAATTATCCAGGCAGCATTTTGAAAGTATGATGGATAGTCCCTGGGAAAGTAAACAATTTACAAAGTCAACTAACATGCATACCAGCAAAGGAAATTAGGTGATCAGCTTCTTATTGGGAGTGGGGTCAAGGGACTGAGAGATGGATCTCACAAAGGACAGAAAAGAAGCTGGAGATAAGGTTCCAGAAGAGAGGCATGGAGATTTGTTTTGACAATAAAGAAAGTGGGAAGGAAGCAGTAAAAAAGTATCTGAGTCTCAGTGATGAAGTTTACAAGTTCTTCATATTTTATTGAGAGAATTCTGAAATATAGCATTATTGCATTTGGAAACAAAGAACTTGAATTTATCATACTTATCATAAGCTTACAGTGTACCAAAATACACAGTTACATTATTTTTAAAGTGTAGTCACTGTTTTAATGTAGAAAAACATTACAATAGTTGAGAAGCATAACTCTATTTTACTTTTACAATAATCAATATATAGTATACTTATATTGATTTACCATAAAGGACCTCTAAACATAGATATATTTTAGTTAAGATGTTTCAAAATAATTCATGAACAAGTGACAACTGATCTTGTCCAGTATGATTGCACATTTAGGAATACTTCTGCACTTTTTCACTATTACTGAAGTGGAAAACAAAAAGAAAAAGAAAGGGACTTTCTTTGTTAATTTTATATGCTGCAAGTACTGATACTTATTGCAATTAGTCCATTTTTATTTAGGTTTGCTACGTTGTATTGAAAGGAAAAAAAAACTCCTGCAAATACTCATTTTACTGTAAATTACATCATGTTTTAAATTGAAAAAGCTGAATGGTTTTAACACGTTGCCAGAAGGGACTGATGCAAGACTTTCTTGAACATCAAAGTCAAAAAAGCTTTTAAACTGGCCATTGTTTGGAGCCATGATAACTGGAAAATTATTTAATCAGTTCCAGTGTGAAGTGTGAAATAACAGCAACACTATAACCTCAGTGCACTAGAAGAAAATCAGTTGCTGTAACCATCCAAACTGTTTGTATCCTTCTCACAAAGATGCAATTCTGTCTATCGCAGATCACCATTTCTGAATTTTGGTCCATGGATTTACTGGATTGGTCAACACTTGGGTTGCAAAGCATTGCAGTGGCTTGCCAGAGTTTTCTGTAGGATGGCTGACCGGAAAACTGTCTCGTTCTTATTGCCTGCTGTCAATTCAATTGGAAAGATTTACAGGCTAACTATCAACTGAACACCAACATGAACACAGCTTTTGTGGCCAACAGTTCCTGGCAGGGTTCTCCAACTCGGAGCTTCTAGACCATGGGAAGGGATGCTACCACTGTGCCAGAAGTCGTCCAAAATATGGATTTATGCTCAGTGTTAAATTCAAAAGGATAACTACAGCCATCATGATATATTAAATGTTATATAACATACTACAGAGATGCCGGTGTTGGATTGGGGTGTACAAAGTTAAAAATCGCACAACACCAGGTTATAGTCCAACAGGTTTAATCGGAAGCACTAGCTTTCGGAGCGACGCTCCTTCATCAGCTGGTTGTACCAGATGAAGGAGCAGCGCTCCAAATTATAACGTAATTCATTGATTGTGGGTCATTGGTAATAAACACGAGCCTAGTCCAGTCATACCCACTGGAGATCAGAGTCAAAAAGGTGTGGTGCTGGAAAAGTACAGCTGGTCAGGCAGCATCCAAGCAGTAGTAGAGTCAACGTTTTGAGCACAAGCTCTTCACAGTCCATAAATGAATAAAAAGAATAAATTCTGCAAACTGGCAATGTTATTTTCAGCAGTACCCAGCCATTCAAAAAAAATATGCCATGTTCAGGTTAAGTGGTGTCAGTGATTACTTAACATGGCACAATTTGCTTTATTTCTAATACTGAAATGGTGCCACGCTGAATTTCATTTCTTTTTCCATTTAGATCTAGTTATCTATTGTGCTTGATGAGTTCAAACACCTTTGACCAATCAAGTTGCAGTTAAATGTTGTAATTATTCAGCAACCCACCTCTACCATCTCATGGTAAAAAGATTGCAGGCAGTAAGTTATCAGTTCACTGATGAGCTCATGAGTTTCATTATATTCCCCCAGGTCCCATCAGCCATCTGTCTCGACTCAGAGTGAACTCAGCCTGACAAAGCAAAGAACATTCTATCTCCAACTCTGATAAAGTGAAATTATTACTTAAACAAGATTGAATTTCCAAAAGCAGATTTTTGAAACAATGCAAATTCTACTGACTTGCCTGGAGTTTGCTAATTTTGTAACTTGCACTTGAATTACAAAAATAACATTAGCTTAACTAACTGAGCAGCACTGCTTAAGCTAAAAATCTTGTAAACATTGGTTGGCACATTCAGGAATTTTTAGCCATTTATCATTCAAAAAATTTGAAAAATTAGTTACACTGCATTTACTTTAAGCAGAAGCTACGATACAAGATTGAAAAAAAAGAGTTCTTGGATGAAACATGTTTAATTTGAGGTTAGCTCAACTGTGTAATGTGGAAAATACCTCAGACATATGCAATGGAAAACCCATTTGATTTTTGTGAAGAGAGGGACTGAAAAGAGAAACAAGAGCACAGGAAAACAATTGCTTTGGGAGTCTGGTGTGAGAGGCATTCAACTGACAGAATCAGCTCTACTGTGCTGTACTATGGTGTTACTAAAGCCCCATTGTTGACCATCTTGGATTGGGAAATGATACTTCTGCTGGACCTTAAGACTATAAAGACATAGGAGTGGAAGCATTTGGCCCATCGAGTCCACTCCACCATTCAATCATGGCTGATGGGCGTTTCAACTCCACTTACCCGCACTCTCCCCATAGCCCTTAATTCCTTGTGACATCAAGAATTTATCAATCTCTGCCTTGAAGACATTTAGCGTCCCAGCCTCCACTGCTCTCTGCGGCAATGAATTCCACAGGCCCACCACTCTCTGGCTGAAGAAATGTCTCCACATTTCTGTTCTCAATATACCCCTCTAATTCTAAGGCTGTGTCCACGGATCCTAGTCTCCTCGCCTAACGGAAACAATTTCCTAGCGTCCACCCTTTCCAAGCCATGTATTACCTTGTAAGTTTCTATTAGATCTCCCCTTAATCTTCTAAACTCTAATGAAGACAATCCCAAGATCCTCAGCCGTTCCTCGTATGTTAGACCTACCATTCCAGGGATCATCCGTGTGAATCTCCGCTGGACACGTTCCAGTGCTAGTATGTCCTTCCTGAGGTGTGAGGACCAAAACTGGACACAGTACTCCAAATGGGGCCTAACCAGAGCTTTATAAAGTCTCAGTAGCACAACAGTGCTTTTACATTCTAACCCTCTTGAGATAAATGACAACATTGCATTTGCTTTCTTAATCATGGACTCAACCTGCATGTTTACCTTCAGAGAATCCTTGACTAGCACTCCCAGATCTCTTTGTACTTTGGCTTTACGAATTTTCTCACCGTTTAGAAAGTAGTCCATGCTTGTATTCTTTTTTCCAAAGTGCAAGACCTCGCATTTGCTCACATTGAATTCCATCAGCCATTTCCTGGACCACTCTCCCAAACTGTCTAGATCATTCTGCAGCCTCCCCACTTCCTCAGTACTACCTGCCTGTCCACATAACTTTGTATCATCGACAAACTTCACTAGGATGCCCCCAGTCCCTTCATCCAGATAATTAATATATAACATGAACAGCTGTGGCTCCAACACTGAACCCTGCGGGACACCACTTGTCACCGGCTGCCATTCCGAAAAAGAACCTCTTATCCCAACTCTCTGCCTTCTGTCAGACTGCCAATCCTCAATCCATCCCAGTAGCTCATCTCGAACACCATGGGCCCTCACCTGGATCAGCAGCCTCCCATGTGGCACCTTATCAAAGGCCTTTTGGAAGTCTAGATATACCACATCCACTGGGTTTCCCTGGTCTAACCTCCTTGTCACCTCTTCAAAGAATTCCAACAGTTTTGTCAGGCACAACCTCCCCTTACTAAATCCATGTTGATTTGTTCTAATCTGACTCTGCTCTTCCAAGAATTTATAAACCTCCTCCTTAAATGAAGGATTGTAGAATTTTAGCAACAACCGAGGTTAGGCGAATTGGCCTATAATTTTCCATCTTTTGTCTCGATCCTTTTGTGAACAAGGGGGTTACAACAGTGATCTTCCATTCATCCAGGACTTTCCCTGACTCTAGTGAGTTTTGAAAGATCTCAACCAACGCCTCCGCTATTTCATCAGCTACCTCCCTCAGAACTCTAGGATGTAGCCCATCGGGACCAGGAGATTTATCAATTTTAAGACATTTTAGCTTTTCTAGCACTTTCTCTTTTGTAATGGCAACCATACTCAACTCAGCCCCCTGACTCCCTTTAATTGTTGGGATATTACTCATGTCTTCCACTGTGAAGACTGACGCAAAGTACTTGTTAAGTTCTCCTGCTATTTCCTTATCTCCCATCACTAGGCTTCCAGCATCGGTTTGAAGTGGCCCAATGTCTACTTTTGCCTGTCATTTGTCTCTTATGTATTGAAAGAAACTTTTACTATCATTTCTAATATTCATTGCTAGCCTACCTTCATATTTGATCCTCTCTGTCCTTATTTCTCTCTTTGTTATCCTCTGCTTGTTTTTGTAGCCTTCCCAATCTTCTGATTTCCCAGTGCTCTTGGCCACTTTATAGGATCTCTCTTTTTCTTTAATACATTTCCTGATTTCCTTTGTCAGCCATGGCTGTCTAATCCCTCCCCGGATAATCTTTCTTTTTTTGGGGATGAACCTCTGTACAGTGTCCTCAATTATACCCACAAACTCCTGCCATTTTTGCTCTACTGTCTTCCCCGCTAGGCTCTGCTTCCAGTCTATTTTCGTCAGTTCCCCTCTCATGCCCTCATAATTACCTTTATTTAACTGTAACACCATTACATCAGATTTTGCCTTCTCTCTTTCAAACTGCAGACTGCAGTAGAATTAGGAGTAAACGGATGGTTTCTTCCTCTGGGATAAATCTGGAAGAGTCCGAATAGGTGGTTTTCCAACCAGGCTAAATTATGCTGATATCAGTGCCATCTGCTCAAGTATTTTTTTCTACATTTCAGCTGCAGAACACAAAACCTGCACTAACTGTTTACATAGGCCACTGCGAATTCAAACACTCAAAGTAATCCAGTTTCAAACAACAGATCACATCCTTACCTAAATCAGAGCCAAATTTCAAACAGGGGAAAGGTCCTAATGAGACAGAAATCTTTGACCCTGGCTACACTCAAACCACAAACTGACCATAAGCAAAACCAGACCCTAGCCTTTCACATACTAAACTCATGCATTTGATTGTGCAGCTGATAAATTTAACATGAAGGGACTTTGGCTATACCCTACCAAACAGTTAAGCATCTGTCTCTCTTAACAGACAGCTGCAATACTTGGTGAATGTCATGCTCTTAGCTATCAATTAGCAACACCATAGAAATCTACTTCTCCAGTATTATATTTTGAAAACTGCAGGCTCTTTGTTTCAAGATTTTGGATATAACAAGAGCTCATATGCATTCACCGTTCCAGTGGATAGCCAGCTGTAGAAGGACAAGCACTCCAGAACCAGGGCTAGAAAGCTGAAACTCCTTACACTCCCTGTGAGTGTAGCTTTCCTTTGAGAACTAATTCTCAAACGCACACAACATGGTTTAACTCAAGATGTAAAAGTTAATTTAATCCACTTACTAATGCCCAAAAAGCATACTTCCTCTAATGTGTAGTGCAAACATAGAAGTCGGGAACAATGCAATGATCTTTAAAGTGAAACCCTTTGATATTTGAAATGAATTAGCAAACCAATTTAATTCCTAGCTCAGTATAGTGATAGATTCACTATTTTCAGAAATTATTGCATATTGGTACATTATTGGTAGCACTGAATACATGATGGGCATAATCTTCTCAGGCTCTGAGCAATGTGAGCTTCGGTGAGACGGGGGAACATTGGTAGAAATGTTTGGTGACACCCATCTCAACGTCAAGATCATCTTGCCAACATCTTGTATGCTTTTTTTCAAACCAAGTAGGGAGTGTCTCAACAGACAGTTGCAAGTTCCCAACTAATGCTCATTGTTGCTTGATAAACACCTTGCAATCCTTGCCATCAGGCAAATTCAACTTGGAAACTAGGGCGGGTTCTTGACAGGGTCAACTTGCCACTTGGTCCACAACACGTGCATATTGCACAGAGTGTACTACATCTTGGGTATGTTCTATGGGCACAAGAGCAACCCACCCAACACGGACATCTGAACAAGTGCCATCCTCAATGAACTCTCATAACACATCCACTTCTGCACTTCAAGTGGGATAGTCTTCCCTTGGTGGTTCCTGGCACAGGAAGTCAAGGTCAGCCTCCAATACAAGTCCAGGTCCTGCTTGTTGCAATCAGTCAGAATCCTCTATTCCTAAGGGTGACAAGCTGACCACCAATCTTGGCACTTCCTGCTCTATTGTGTGCAGAGTTGACTCCTGAAATGAGGCAGATATTACAGAAGCTGAAACTCGGTGGCAATTATTACTGTTGGGGCAGGTGAGGAAGTTTCCCAAACTAGTGTGAGTAGGCCATATAGAAGGTGAGCAAATTTAGTGGTTTCACAGATTAGGATGGATGAGGATGACTGGGGAAGATGTTGCATGAGCATGAACCTTGGTGGTAGGTGGATTCAGTTGCAGAGACATAATGCATGTGAGGTGTCAGATAAAAGATGGTGACATGAGTGGTAGTTTGGAGAAGGCCATTGACCTCCTTCTTACAGTATTGCACATTCTTCCAGATGGCTGACAGTTCTGTAACCTGGGTGCCATGCCAGATTGATTGTGATGTCATGTCACTGCTGTTCCTGGGGGAACAGAGGAAGTCCCAGCTGTACATCTATTCCTGCAATTCAATCTCCTGGACCATGCCTGCAAAGTGATGTGGTGATTTCTCCATTTCCCATGTTCAGGAGAAACATGCAGCGTAACTCCTGACTGCCAGTGCTTCTCCAGGTGCACAGTGGACTTTGAAAATCTGGTGTTGACACCAGCGATTCCTGTCAATTCTGGGATCTCTGGTGACAGGTCAGTAATGTGAGATAAGACGGTTATAAATCAGATGCATACTCACCATAAGGGCTGAAATGTCAGTTAACACTGAGTGTGGCAAAACATGGCAAAAGAAATACCCTCATTGCTTCGCAACAAAAATCATTCCACCACAATTAGCCAAAACTGCAAGATTCAACTGATTTTCTACCAAGGAAATGACACTAATTAAAATTTTTAAACAGTATTTACAACTGCACAGAAGATAACAACTCAGATGTAATTTATGCATAATTCTAAAAAATTATCAAAGTCCAATCTTGCACTTATTCAGAGAATTACCTCTATCAATACCTCAGATAGTCATTAAATTCTGCAACTCTCAGTACAATGAAGCAGCCAGATGCTTTGTATACTAGCTGCCATTAAAGAAAACTAGAAGTGAATCTTTCTTGCTCCATGTTAAAGTTACACTAACACAAGAGAACCTGAAGAAATATTTAAAAGCAAGTTTTCTATGTTTTATTAAAAATACGTATAGCGCTGGAAAAGCACAACAGGTTAGCCAGCATCCAACCAGCAGAAGAGTTGACATTTTGTGGCATAAGCCCTTCATCAGGAATGAAGGGCTAATGCCAGAAAGATTGACTCTCCTACTCCTCGGATGCTGCCTGACCTGTTGTGCTTTGTCAGCACTACACATTGACTCTGACTGCCCAGCATCTGCAGTCCTACTTTCTCCTCCTTAACAATATGTATGTTTAGACTGCTTTACTTCGTTGTGAACTTTAAATAATGTATCCATCACTACATGCAATTAAGTGGTGAAGCTTGTATTATCATAATATAATTTGAGAGACAGTGAAGTTAAATAACAAGAAGCTGAAATCCTATACCCTTCCCTGCATGTTTTGACTAAAGTTGTAGCTGAAGTATAACAGATTATGTTGGGATTGGAATACCAAGCATCCTAGCCATCCAACAGAGGTTTGCAAGGCCAAATTCAAGTTAGGAAATGGCTAGGAGGTAAGGCTCTCAGATCAGGGATTCATGCATCATGACCAGAACACATTGAATTTTCAAGAATTGAAAACTCAACTATGTCCTGGTGAACAGCCAAGCTCCTGCTATAAGCAGCAGAAATATACCCACCCAAATCTTTGACCTTCGTTTAATAGACGTTTCTGAATTCAAATGAAATCCTTAAAGCAACCCAGGTGGACAACCGAGGGATGGATCGCAGACACAAGAGGATGCAAGGAATTTTACCAGATTCACAGTAGGCACTGCCTCTGTCCTTTGAACTCCTAATCTGCTTTCATATAATGGCTGAGAACATTTAGTCTCTTCGCAGTTCATCCAGTCCAGAATTTAGGCTTGAATTTCAAGAACAATGAATGAGCTAGCTGCTTGTCTCCAGCTGCTAATGCTCTACTGTTCAGATCCAAGAATTGCAGGTCTGTGTGACAATGTTCCAGAATCAATTGCTTTCCTTGTGTGGGATGGACAGAAGCTCACCCCATATTAGACCTCAAAACATTCCAGGAAAGGATGTAACCTGGTAGAGCTCACTGCCTGAGTAATGTGTAGCCTGTCCTCCCACAGACATTATGGATAATTTGAAAGGAACATGGACTTTTGACCCTAACATCAGCAAAAAATCTCTAACAGACTGTTTCACACAAGTCCAATCTGATTTTTTTCTTCTATTTAATATTTAAATGCAATAACCCCCAATCCTTTGAGACCTAAACTACAAATATATTTATATTCAACATTAATCTTCACAATGCAACATTACTCATGTCTGTCATGATATAATGAGATACACAAAACCAAACTGTTGCCAAGAATTATACAAAATTTGTTGCAAATTCTTTCGGCTTCAGGAATAAAAAGGGAATTCTCTAACTTGTTTTTGCTGCACGAAGCTTATGCTGCATATCCACCAAATCAGAGAGAACAGCAAAAATATAGCTTATAGTCAAATTGATGCAAACAATTGAAAATACACAACAGAAATATTGGAACTAAGGGTCAGTACAATGATAGGCCACTTGAATCTATACATAAACTGGAAAAATCAGATTGGCAGAGATAACTTGGATAAGAAGTTCATCTAATGCTTTCAAAATGCTTTTGCAGAATAGCATACTTTGGAACCAAACTGAAGCAGCTTATGTTAGACTTGGTTTGGTACTATGTCCTCAGAGTAAACAGAATCCTAGGTAAAAAACTACAGTACAACTAAATTCCACACCATTTTGAAAAGGAAGAAGATTGGGTCAGAGACTAGCATTTTAAACCTAAATAAGGACAATTATGTGGCATTGAATGGTTGAGCAGGCTCAAGGGACTGAATAGCCTACCTTTGATCCTAATCCTTATGGTCTTATTTGGAGGTTCAGAACAGGTTTACTGGATTAATACCTGGAATAAGTGATAAATTGGATTAGCTGGGCTTCTTTTCGCTGATGTCTAGAAGAGTGAGGGGTGACTTTAATTATGTATGGAAGTGGAATCGTCTTATCATGGTGGATGTAGTAAAAATGTTTCATTTTGTTGATCAGTCCAGAAGTAGATGGCATTGTTTCAAAATAATAGGTTGCCCTTTCAGGACATTCTCTGAATGGTTGTACAACTTTGGAACTCTCAACCTCAGGAGGCAGTGGAGGCAGGGCTCTTAAAACATTTTTAAAGCAGTGGTACATTGATTCTCTTGCCTAATAAGAATCAAAGCTGCAAATGTGTTGCTGGTCAAAGCACAGCAGGTTAGGCAGCATCTCAGGAATAGAGAATTCGACGTTTCGAGCATAATAAGAATCAAAGGTTAATTGAGGTGGAGGTGGAAATATAAAATTCAAAACAGAAACAGATCCACCACAATCTTATTGAATGGTAGAGCAGGCTTGAGGAGTTAAATGGCCTTCTCCTGCTTCTATTTCATATGATTGTATGAAAAGTGCAACATGGTCATTTAGGAAAAATTCTGTAAAATATGAAAACACCAGTGTTGAGGCAAAAAGTGGAATCGTCAAAGAACTGTAAATTTTCATCTTTTGAAGTGTCAGGAAATAAAGATAAATAATAACAATGATAAACTAGAGGGTTGTGGCTGCTGATGTAAAGCTGTTTCTAAATAAAGACACAACTACAGGTACGTTATATCAGCATTCTTGTTAACATAGTACTACATATGGTGAAACTAATGTAAAAAAATGTCTACTACATTAAGTTCCACAAAGTTGTGCACGGTTTATTTTAGTTCCTACATATACATCACCAGATGTGCCATCTCTGACCAAAATATAATTGGACTTGGTTCTCTTAATATCATCTTTCACCCCCATTAATGTCATGTTTCCAGTCATCGGGATTTTCATATGCAATTTTCAAAATTGTACAAAGTTAAAAAACAATTCCCCTCAACTTAACAAATCTAATTCTTCTAAATGTTTCTTGACTTTGAAACCTGTGAGTAGCCAATAGTTTCAAGGATACTATTTTTCTCCACTAAAAATACTGAAACAATAGATTATTTACCAAGGCAATAGATTAAGAGTGCAGGAACCAATTTTCAATCAACTTTGTAGACAGCAAAGCAGCAGAAGTTAGGAAAACTCAGGACTCAAGAAAAGATAAAATGTTCACCTTTTCATAGCACAATGATAATGCTATACTATTATATAAAGGTGAAACTGGTCTTGGATAATATCATGTAACACAGTTAGTAGCTGAAAAGGCTTGGCTAACAACAGGAGATAAGATTCACCCATCAGGATGCAAAGGACTGTATGTGACAGGTGCTAATCAGTTCTGTGTTTGTGACCAAAGCCACATGAGAATGTTTCAGTAGCAGTAATGTAAACTTTGTCTTAGGTTGGCCCTGACACTAGACCATCGTGGGTCTCAGATGAAATATGACTAGCTATTAATATGTAATAAACTTAGTCACTGTTCATCAAATTTCAGCCTATGTTCTGCTGAATACTTTGTGTGGCATTGGTAGCTTAGATGAGTGACAACAAAAATGACTGGTGGCAAATGAAATTACCAAAAGTATCTCAACCCCACAATTGTAATAAATGGCAGGGGGAAACTCTTCCTTCACTTAATTGATTTCTTGGTTTACGTTGTTGGAAGTAGGCTTTCTACTGTTTATTTCAAACCCATGGACTTTCAACTATATTTCCCCAATCTCTGCCTCCTGTAAAAGATTCCATTAGATTTCCCCGGTTTGCCCTGGTTCCATTTTATCTGTCCTGGTGATCTTACCTTTCACACCAACACTTTCAAAGCATTGTCTTCCTTTTTCCTTAACTGAGGATTCACACCAAGTGTGATCGACAGGACTATCCAACAAATCCAATCCATTCCACAGGTCTACTTTGAAGTTCACCTCTCTCTCGTGGAATTGTGATAGTGTTCCTATAGTATTGAGTAAAAAATGAGGTCTGCAGATGCTGGAGATCACAGCTGCAAATGTGTTGCTGGTCAAAGCACAGCAGGCCAGGCAGCATCTCAGGAATAGAGAATTCGACGTTTCGAGCATAAGCCCTTCATCAGGAATAAGAGAGAGAGCCAAGCAGGCTAAGATAAAAGGTAGGGAGGAGGGACTAGGGGGAGGGGCGATGGAGGTGGGATAGGTGGAAGGAGGTTGGCTGAAGAGTAGCCAACCTCCTTCCACCTATCCCACCTCCATCGCCCCTCCCCCTAGTCCCTCCTCCCTACCTTTTATCTTAGCCTGCTTGGCTCTCTCTCTTATTCCTGATGAAGGGCTTATGCTCGAAACGTCGAATTCTCTATTCCTATAGTATTGGCCTTCCAATCCAGCCTCCATATTCAATGGATCATCCACCATTTCCAGAATGAAACTAATCTTTCTCCACTTTGATTGTTCAACATTCCACATGGATAGTTCCCACCACAACACCCTAGTCCACTCATCGGTTGCTGCTGACATACCTTCCGTTCCCTGGAGCATCTTTCTGTGCAAATGTAGGAGAGACAATGTCCAACCTTTCACCTTCTCTCTTCTCACTATCCAAGACATCAAAGACTCTTTTGAAATAATGGCAAATCACATGTACTTTTTCAAATTCTACTGTGCTCATTGATCACAATGCTTTCTCTTCCATATGGAAAGGCTAAAAGCAGACTGAATCGCACTTTGTGGCATATCTCTGATTTGTCTGCATTACAACCTCAATCTTCTGGTTGCTTGGCAATCAATTTTCTACACTGCTCCCATATGCTAATCCTTCCAGCCATGATCTGACATAGTACTCCATTGAAGTTTAGTGCAAGCATGAGAAAGAGCTAAGAGCAGCAAGCAGCAAGCAGCAAGCAGCAAGCAGCAAGGAGGGGACATGAAAAGTCCTTGGTTGGTAGGATTAGGGAAAACCCAAAGGCTTTCTATAGGTATGTCAGGAATAAAAGAATGACTAGGGTAGGAATAGATCCAGTCAAGGATAATAGTGGGAAGTTGCGTGTGAAGGCTGAAGAAATTGGAGAGACACTGAATGAATACTTTTCATCAGTATTCACTCAGGAACAGGACATTGTTGCCGATGTGAATATTGAGTCACAATTAATTAGAATGGATGGCTTTGAGGTATGTAGGGTTGAGGTGTTGGAAATTCTGGAAAGGGTGAAAATAGATAAGTCCCGGGCCTGATGGCATTTGTCCAAGGATTCTCTGGGAAGCAAGGGAGGAGATTTCAGAGCCATTGGCCTTGATTTTTATGTCCTCGTTGTCTACAGGAATAGTGCCAGAAGACTGGAGGATAGCAAATGTGGTTTCCTCGTTCAAGAAGGGGAGTAGGGATAACCCTAGTAACTATAGGCCGGGGAGTCTCACTTCTGTTGTGGGCAAAGTCTTGGAGAGAATTGTAAGGGATAGGATTTATGAACATCTGGATAGGAATAATGTGATCAAGGATAGTCAGCACGGTTTTGTGAAGGGCAGGTCATGCCTCACAAACCTTATTGAATTCTTTGAGAAGGTGACTAAGGAGGTGGACAAGGGTAAAGCGGTAGATGTGGTGTATATGGGCTTTAGTAAGGCATTTGATAAGGTTCCCCATGGTAGGCTACTGCAAAAAATATGGAGGTATGGCATTGAGGGTGCATTAGAGGTTTGGATTAGGAATTGGCTGGCTGGAAGAAGACAGAGGGTAGTAGTTGATGGTAAAGGTTCATCTTGGAGTGCAGTTACTAGCGGTGTTCCGCAAGGATCTGTTTTGGGACCACTGCTGTTTGTCATTTTTATAACTGACCTGGAGGAGGGGCTAGAAGGTTGGGTGAGCATGTTTGCAGATGATACGAAAGTCGGTGGAGTTGTGGACAGTGAGGAAGGATGTGGCAGGTTACAGCGGGTTACAGATAAGCTGCAGAGCTGGGCAGAAAGGTGGCAAATGGAGTTTAATGTAGGTAAGTGTGAAGTGATTCACTTTGGTAAGAGTAACAAGAAGATGGGGTGCTGGGCTAATGGTCGAATACTTGGTAGTGTGGATGAGCAGAGGGATCTCAGTGTCCATGTACACAGATCTCTGAAAGTTGTCACACAGGTAAATAGTGCTGTGGAGAAGGCATATGGCATACTGGCTTTTATTGGTAGAGGAATTGAGTTCCGGAGTCCTGTTGCAGTTGTATAAGACTCTGGTGCGGCCGCATCTGGAGTATTGTGTGCAGTTTTGGTCGCCATACTATAGGCAGGATGGGCAGAGGAGGTTTACCAGGATGTTGCCTGGTATGGTAGGAAGATCGTATGAGGAAAGGCTGAGGCACTTGGGGCTGTTTTCATTGGAGAAAAGAAGGTTTAGGGGTGACTTGATAGAGGTGTACAAGATGATTAGGGGTTCAGATAGGTTCTCATTGTCAACCCTTTCTCCATGTATGGAGTCAGCTATTAAGAGGGGCATAGCTTTAAATTAAGGGGAGATAGGTATAGGACAGATGTTAGGGCTAGATTCTTTACTCAGCGAGTCGGGAGTTCATGGAATGCCCCGCCAGTAGCAGTAGTGGACTCTTCTTCTTTATGGGCATTGAATAGACATATGGACGATAGTGGGCTAGTGTAGGTAAGGGGGGGCTTCGGTCGGCGCAACATTGAGGGCCAAAGGGCTATATTTTTCTAGGTTTCTATGTAATAACTCATCTTTTGATTCAGCATTTTACAACATTTTGAGATCATAATACCTGCTTCCAGTTTTGTATGTTTTATTTCTCTCCCAGTCATCCTAATTTATGGATGGCATGGTGGCTCAGCAGTTAGCACTACTGCCTCACAGCCCCAGCATCCTAGGTTTGATTCCAGCCTTGGGCAACTGTCTGTGTGGAGCTTGCACATTCTTGCCGTGTCTGCGTGGGTTTCCTCCGGGTGCTCCAGTTTCCTCCCACAGTCCAAAGATGTGCAGGTCAGGTGAATTTGCCATGCTAAATTGCCCATAGCATGAGGTACATCAGTCAGAGGGAAATGGATCTGGGTAGGTTGGTGTGGACTTGTTGGGCCAAAGGGCCTGTTTCCACACTGTAGGGAATCTAAATCTTTTGTTTTACTGGCTTGATCTTCATCCTATTAGCCTTTCCCCCTTTATACAGATGGTGTTAAATGTTGCAGTTTATGCTTCATTTTGACACAATCTTTGTTTCTTCACTCCGTTCTTTTTGGTTGGTGTATCATGAAATCCTCTGTTGTTTAATCTTGTACCCTTCACCCAATCGTGCACCTTCTTTCCTATTTCACTCTACAATTTTCACTGTTATAGGAGGTTAGGGGGATATAGTATCTAATCGAACTGCATCTTTGCATTATACTAACGACTCCTCAATATATTGCAGACAATTTATTTTAAAACAGAGGTATTAAGTAAATTTGGTGCTAACTTAGATAAAAGATGACAATGCAGACATAGTGAACAGCATTTTGCAGTTGGTATAGGATTTATGTAGTTTCAGATCTACATGGTGAAAATAACCCATGCCATCAAATTAGTTGCTGATTTTTCTCTTAAACCATGTTACCTTTTAAAATTTCCATCGACTTGGAAAATATTATCAAGGTTTTTAAAATTTCAAAGCAAGTTAGACTAGACATCAAATCTGCAATAAAGAAGTAGTTCAAACTATAATTTTGTGAACTTCAACTCAAGGAAGGTCAAGTACAGTGAAAAATCAGTTGTTGATTTACTTTAAGTCTATTTTGCATTGCTACGTGAGACCAATTTCACACCACGGTGACAAATATTAAGGATATAATTTTACATATTTCATCACTGCACTCGAGTGATTTCCTAGTTTCAATAGCATCTCATCAATTAGTGATGAAGCACAGGAAATTCCATATCAGAAAAATTACTGTGCCCAACTTAGAATGGGGCCCTGCAAGCATTAACTAGGGCTGTGGACAGGGTTTTAAACTGAATAGTAGATGGGGCCAGTTGCATGGAAAGTTATGGAAAAAATTAAGGGCAGTGGGGTGTAGAGCTATTAAAGCTTTCACAACAAGAAATATGACAGATTCTTGACCATTGCCATACTGTCTAAGTTCAGGCAGCAGATGGGGGGACAACTATAAGATTTGGGGGCTAGGGGAGAGGGGAGGCCAGGACAGTCAACATAGGACTATGGATGCTTTTTTGTATACTTTAAGCATTTAAATACAAAGTAAATGAACTTGAACCACGGATTGAAATTGGCAGGTACACAATGTTGTGTGCTTCAGCGATATGTGGCAACAAGGAGGTCAGGGCTGAGAACCAAACATCCAAGGGTATACGTCCTATCAAAAGATAGGCAGATGGGCTAAAGGCATGGAGATGCGTTGTTAATAAGAAATGAAATTAAACCAATAGCAAGTAGTAAGATCAGGTTGGAGGCATAAAATCTGAGAGAGTAGAATCGAGAAACATAGAAAAAGAAAAAAACCTGATGCGAGTTGTGCACTGGCCTTCTAGTAGTAGTCAGAATGTTGGGAAGAAAATAAATCAGGAGATAGAAAAAGCATGTGTCATTTAAAAAAAAGTTAAGAGGGAACTTCAATATGCAGGAGGACTTGCAAAATTGGGTTGGTAGCGATCACAAGAAAAGGAATTTGTGGAATGTCTACGAGATGGCGTTTTGGAGGAGCTTGGTGGGAACCATTAGGGAACCAGCTGAAAATGTGTTGCTGGTTAAAGCACAGCAGGTTAGGCAACATCCAAGGAACCATTAGGGAACCGACAATTTTGGATCTAGTGATGTGTAATGAGGCAGGCTTGATTAAGAAGCCTAAGGTAAAGGAACCCTGAGGGGATAGAATTCACCCTGCAGTTTGAGAGGTTAAAAACTGGAATCAGACGTAAAAGTATTAGAATTGAATAAAGGTAACTACAAAGACATGAGGAAGGATCTGGTCATGGCTGATTGGAAGAGGAGCCTGGCAAGAAAGACAGTGGAGCAACAATGGCCAGGGTTTCTAGGGTTAATTCAGCAGAACTTTACCCCATGGAAGAAGAACCATACTAAAGGGGAAGACTTGACAACATCTGCTGACAGGCAACAAGTCAAAGTCAGTATAAAACCAAAATAAAAAGCATGCAATACAGTGAAGATTAATGGGTAGTAATAGGTTTGGGATGGCTTTAAAAACCAGTTCAGAACAACTAGCATAGGCAATAAAGGGGTGAGGTAATGAAATAGGACAGTAAACTAGCTTGTGATATAAAAGAAGACTAAGTTTTGTTTTTGATGCCTAAAAAAAAGTAAGAGAGGCAAGAGTGGACATTGGACCTGTGGAAAATGAGGCTGAAGAAGTAATAATGGAGAACAAAGAAATGGGGTGGAACTGAATAGGTACTTTACATCAGTTTTCACAGTGGAAGACTCCAGCAGCTTACCAGCACTTCGAGAGCCAGAGGTCACAGGAGAGTGTAACGGCCATCACTAAGGCGAAGGTGCTGAGGAAGCTGAAAAGTCCGAAGATGGATAAGTCACCCGGACCAAATGGACTACACCCCAGAGTTCTGAAAAAAATAGCTGAGGAGATCACTGTAGTAATGGAGGGTCCCAGAGAACTGGAAAATGCCTAATGCAATGATCCTGTTTAAGAAGGGAGGAGGCAGAAGACAAGAACCAAAGGCTGGTTAGCCTCACCTCAGTCATTGGTAAGATTTTAGAGTCCATTATCATGGATGAGATTGCAGAGTACTTGGAAGTGCATGGTTAAACAGGGGTGAGTCAGCATGGCTTTGTCAACTGGAGGTCATACCTGACAAATCTTTGAGGAGGTAACAAGTAAATTAGGCAAAGGAGGGCAAATGGACATGATCTATTTGGATTTCTGGGAGACCTTGACAAAGTGTCACTCAGAAGGCTGTTAAATGAGAGCCCATGGTATTTGGGGAAATGGATAGATGATTAGCTGACTGGCAGAAGGCAGAGAGTGGAGGAGATGAAGGGATTTTTTTTCAGGATTGTAGCTGATGACTAGTGGAGTTCCGCAGAGGTCTAGTTTGGGACCACAATTCTTCGTGTCATGCATTAACTATCTGGACAAGTTTTCAGATGCCAAAAACATACGTGGAGGGGCAGGTAATGTTGAGGAAGCAGGGACGCTGAAGAACTTGGGCAGGCTAAGGGAATGCACAAAGAAATGGCAGGTGAAATACAATACAATGTGGGAAAATGTGAGAAAATGCACTTTGGTAGGTAGAATCTGGGGGCAGATGTTTTTCTAAATGGGGAAAGGCTTCAGAAATCTGAAGCATGAAGGGACTCAAGTCCTAGTTCAGGATTGTTTTAAAGGTTAACATGCAGATCACATGGCAGTTAGGAAGGGAAGTGTTAGCATTTGTTTCAAGAGGGTGGAATACAAGATCAGTAATGTACTGCGGAGGCTGTATTGTGCTCTGGTCAGACCGCACTTGGAATATTGTGAGTAGTTTAGACCGTACAGAAGGAAATTTGTGCTGGCTTTGGAGAGGGTCCAGAGGAGGTCTACAAGAATATTCCTGGAGATGTAGGGCTTGTCATATGAGAAGCGTTTTTTATGTCTCCAGGTCTTTACTCAATGGAGTTTGGAAGAATGAAGGGTTCTCTCATTGAAGCTTACAGAATACGGAGAGGCTTGGGATAGAGTGACCATGGAAAGGATAGTTCAAATAACTAATCACTCCCAACTGGAGAGATTAGGACCCAAAGGCAAAGCTTCAGAGTGAAGCGACCATCCTTTAGAACTGAGAAGGAATTTCATCAGCCAGAGGATTGTTAATCTGTGAAAGTCATTACTGCAAAAAGCTGTAGAGGCCAAGTCATTGAGTATACTTAAGAGAAAGATAGGTTATTCATTGGTAAGGACACTAATGGTTACAGGGAGAAGGCAGAAGGAATGGGGTTGAGAAACATGTCAACCATGATCTAACAGGTAACGGGATGGATGGAAATTGGGAAGCCTTTAGAATGAGATAACAAGAATCCAGAGAAAGTACATTCCTGTCAGGGTGAAAGGGAAGGCTGGTAGGTATAGGGAATGCTGGATGACTAGAGAAATTGAGAGTTTGGTTAAGAAAAAGAAGGAAGCATATGTCAGGTATAGACAGGATAGATGGAGTGAATCCTTAGAAGAGCATAAAGAAAGTAGGAGTATACTTAAGAGGGAAATCAGGAGGGCAAAACGGGGACATGAGATAGCTTTGGCAAATAGAATTAAGGAGAATCCAAAGGGTTTTTACAAATATATTAAAGGACAAAAGGGTAACTAGGGAGAGAATAGGGCCCCACAAAGATCAGCAAGGCGGCCTTTGTGTGTAGCCACAAAGTGGGGGAGATACTAAATGAATATTTTGCATCAGTATTTACTGTGGAAAAGGATATGGAAGATATAGACTGTAGGGAAATAAATGGTGACATCTTGCAAAATGTCCAGATTACAGAGGAGGAAGTGCTGGATATCTTGCAACGGGTAAAGGTGGATAAATCCCCAGGACCTGATCAGGTGTACCTGAGAACTCTGTGGGAAGCTAGAGAAGTGACTGCTGGGCCTCTTGCTGAGACATTTGTATCATCGATAGTCACAGGTGAGTTGCCAGAAGACTGGAGGTTGGCAAACGTGGTGCCACTGTTTAAAAAGGGCGATAAAGACAAGCCAGGGAACTATAGACCGGTGAGCCTGACCTCAGTGGTGGGCAAGTTGTTGGAGGGAATCCTGAGAGACAGGATGTACATGTATTTGGAAAGGCAAGGACTGATTCGGGATAGTCAACATGGCTTTTTGCATGGGAATCATGTCTCAAACTTGATTGAGTTTTTTGAAGAAGTAACAAAGAAGATTGATGAGGGCAGAGCAGTAGATGTGATATATATGAACTTCAGTAAGGCGTTCGACAAAGTTTCCCATGGGAGACTGATTAGCAAGGTTGGATCTCATGGAATAAAGGGAGAACTAGCCATTTGGATACAGAACTGGCTCAAAAGGTAGAAGACAGAGGGTGGTGGTGGAGGGTTGTTTTTCAGACTGGAGGCCTGTGACCAGCGGAGTATCACAAGGATCGGTGCTGGGCCCTCTACTTTTGGTTTGGATCTGAGCATAAGAGGTACAGTTAGTAAGTTTGCAGATAACACCAAAATTGGAGGTGTAGTGGACAGCGAAGAGGGTTACCTCAGATTACAATAGGATCCAGATCCTATTGTAATCGGAGGTAACCCTCTTCGCTGTCCAGATGGGCCAATGGGCTGAGAAATGGCAGGTGGAGTTTAATTCAGATAAATGTGAGGTGCTGCATTTTTGGAAATCAAATCTTAGCAGGGCTTATACACTTAATAGTAAGGTCCTAGGGAGTGTTGCTGAACAAAGAAACCTCGGAGTGCAGGTCCATAGCTCCTTGAAAGTGGAGTTGCAGGTAGATAGGATAGTGAAGAAGGAGGTTGGTATGCTTTCCTTTATTGGTCAGACCATTGAGTATAGGAGTTGGGAGGAGAAAGTGAGGACTGCAGATGCTGGAGATCAGAGCTGAAAAATGTATTGCTGGAAAAGCGCAGCAGGTCAGGCAGTATCCAAGGAGGAGAACCGAGGTGTTTCTTCAAGAATGAGGAGGGTGTGCCAAGCAGGCTAGGATAAAAGGTAGGGAGGAGGGACTTGGGGCAGGGGCGTTGGAAATGCGATAGGTGGAAGGAGATTAAGGTGAGGGTGATAGGCCGGAGAGGGGGTGGGGGCGGAGAGGTCAGGAAGAAGAAGATTGCAGGTCAAGAAGGCGGTGCTGAGTCCGAGGGTTGGGGCTGAGATAAGGTGGGGGGGTGGGGGGGGGATGGAATAAGGAAGCTGGAGAAATCTGCATTCATTCCTTGCGGTTGGAGGGTTCCTAGGTGGAAGATGAGGCGCTCCTCCTCCAGGCATCGTGTTGCCATGGTCTGGTGACGGAGGCGGCCAAGGACCTGCATGTCCTTGGTGGAGTGGAGGGGGAGTTAAAGTGTTCAGCCACAGGCCGGTTAGGTTGGTTGGTCCAGGTGTCCCAGAGGTGTTCTCTGAAACGTTCCGCACATAGGCGGCCTCTCTCCCCATTATAGAGGAGGCCACATCAGGTGCAGCGGATGCAGTAAGTGATGTGTGTGGAGGTGGGGGTGAATTTGTGGCAGATATGGAAGGATTCCTTGGGGCCTTGGAGGGAAGTAAGGGGGGAGGTATGGGATCATGTTTTGCATTTCTTGCAGTTGCAGGGGAATATGCCGGGAGTGGAGGTTTGGTTAGTGGGGGTGTGTGGACCTGACGAGGGAGTCGCGGAGGGAGTGGTCTTTCCAGAACGCTGATAGGGGAGGGGAGGAAAATATAACCTTGATGGTGAGGTCTGTTTGGAGGTGGTGGAAATGATGAAGAATGACACTATGTATCTGGAGGTTGGTGGGTGGTAGGTGAGGGCCAATGGGGTTCTGTCCTGGTGGTGATTGGAAGGGGTGTGGTTCAAGGGCGGAGGAGCGGGAAGTGGAGTAGATGTGGTGGAGAGCATCGTCAACCATGTCTGAGGGGAAATTGCGGTCTTTGAAGGAGGCCATCTGGCTTGTTCAGTATTGGAATTGGTCCTCCTGGAAGCAGATACGGCGGAGGCGAAGGAATTGGGAATACGGGATGGTGTTTTTAAACAGGGGAGCAAGGTGGGAGGAGATGAAATCTAGGTAGCTGTGGGAGTCGGTTGGTTTATAGTGAATGTCCGTGTTGAGTCGGTCACCTGAGATAGAAATGGAGAGGTCTAGGAAGGGGAGAGAGAAGTCCGAGACGGTCTAGGTAAATTTGAGGTTGGGATGGAAGGTGTTAGTGTAGTGGATGAACCGTTCAACCTCCTTGTGGGAGCACGAAGTAGTGCCGATACAGTCATCGATGTAGCAGAGGAAAAGGTTGGGGGTGGTGCCAGTGTAGCTGCGGAAGATGGACTGTTCCACATATCCGACGAAGAGGCAGGCATAGCTGGGTCCCTTGCAGGTGCCCATGGCTACGCCTTTGGTTTGGAGGAAGTGGGAGGATTGGAAAGAGAAGTTGTTCAGAGGGAGTCAGTGGAAGGGTACTGGTTGGGTCGGCGGGAAAGGAAGAAACGGAGAGCTTGGAGTCCTTCGTGATGGGGGCTGGAGGTGTATAGGGACTGGATGTCCATGATGAAGATAAGACGTTGAGGGCTGGGGAAGCGAAAATCATTGAAGAGGTGGAGGGCATGGGTGTTGGCCCGAACGTAGGTGGGAAGTTCTTGGACTAAGGGGGACAGGACCGTGTCGAGGTATGCAGAGATGAGTTCAGTGGGGCAGGAGCAGGCTGAGACAATGGGTCGGCCGGGGCAGTCAGGTTTGTGATTTTGGGCAGTAGGTAGAAACGGGCAGTGTGGGGTTGCGGGACGATGACGTTGGAGGTGGTGGATGGGAGATCCCCTGAGGTGATGAGGTTACAGGAGTTGGGAGGTCATGTTACGGCTGTACAGGACATTGGTTAGGCCACTGTTGGAATATTCTGGTCTCCTTCCTATCAGAAAGATGTTGTGAAACTTGAAAGGGTTCAGAAAAGATTTACAAGGATATTCCAGGGTTGGAGGATCTGAGCTACAGGGAGATGCTGAACAGGCTGGGGCTGTTTTCCCTGGAGTGTCGGAGGCTGAGGGGTGACCTTATGGAGGTTTACAAAATTTGAGGGGCATGGATAGGATAAATAGGTAAAGTCTTTTCCCTGGGGTTGGGGAGTCCAGACCTAGAGGGCATAGGTTTAGGCTGAGAGGGGAAAGATATGAAAGCGACCTAAGGGGCAACTTTTTCACACAGAGGGTGGTACGTGTATGGAATGAGCTGCCAGTGGAGGCTGGTACAATTGCAATATTTAAGAGGCATTTGGAAGGGTATATGAATAGGATGGGTTTGGAAGGATATGGGCCGGGTGCTGGCAGGTGGGACTAGATTGGGTTGGGATATCTGGTCAGCATGGACTGGTTGGACCAAAAGGTCTGTTTTCATGCTGTAGATCTCTTTGACTCTATGACTCTATGAGGAGAGGAAACTCAAGGCCTGAGTGGCCTAACTCTGCTGCTGTCTTATGCTCTATTAAATTTAAATGCTACAAATTGCTCTTGGATATGTTTACAGGTTCAGTGGTGAAAGAACAGTCTCTGTTGCACTGTTTTTTTTCTTTTAAAGGAAAGCTTACTCTTTCGATCTTTTCCAAAACGGTGCTTGGTCCTAATGCAGGAGAGGCTAGCAGTCATAATACGAATCAATGAAAGGGGTTCACACATCTGGCTCATAATGTTTGAAGGGCTTGTACTGAGGAAATAACAAGTTTTTCCACCATATCAGTGTTTAAAATGTAAAGTGTAACTCCATAGCTTCTTTGTTCTTAAACACCAGCCTGTTGTTTGCAGCAGTCATATAACAAAGCAACTTGTGTTTTAAAGACCATTTGATGTAACAAAATGTCCTAAGTCTCTTAATAGTGGTGATATAATGCAAGATTTGACAATGTTTTTAAAATCTCATTCATAATATCTTTTAGAGTTGGATCTTCCGTTTCAGGAATCTCATCTTAAAGATTGGAGATTAAAAAGTATTAAGTACAAGACAAATGCAAAAGGTTTGGTTCAGAGACTGATAAACAAGCCTAATGAAAAGGAAAACCAAATAAGCATAGGTTTAATTAATCTGTGTTTAAAACTTAAAACTACTATGTGACCCAGTTCTGGACCTCTCCATACAGCAACAGTCAGGCCTTCTTTCGTTACCTCTATGAAAGAACCAAAAGACACAAATTCTAAGAGAGTTGTAAAGCTCTCTTCGAAATGGGAATGATACATGTTCAGTAAATAATGAAAAGAGTTGTGCAAAGGGTAAAATAATTTGTTTGTATGCACATTTCTGTTTGAGATCATCCTAAACTAAAACTACATTGTGTGTTTGTTGGTAGAACCACGAAGTTCAGTTTGGGAAAAGAAGCAGTTGCAGCTTTGCTTTGGTCTAGACTGTAATTAAATTGAGAGCCTACGGGAGATGTTAATCTAATCAGGCCTGTCTTCAAGCAGAGGAGAATACTAGTCTAATGGTTCACCCCCATGGAATGTCTGCTGAGCTCTATCTTGGTTTGGATTTTGCCAGTGAAAATCAACTGAAAAAAGGTATGCTCTAGCTTGTAGCTAGAAGAGATCTACAGTGGTTTTTAGAGAGAGTGATGTGGCAGATGGGGCAGTATGGTGACTCAACGGTTAGCACTTGCTGCCTCAGAGCACCAAGGACCCAGGTTCGATTCCAGCCTCAGATAACTGTCTGTGGACTTGCTGAGCCAAAGGGTCTGTTTCCACACTGTAGGGATTCTATGAGATAAGCAGTCAGCAGAGTGAGCTTGCAAAGCAGCGGGATGGCAGTTGTGCCTGCTGGCAACCCAAACAAGAATTGAGGTCTGTAAAGAGAAGTGCCTTGTAGCCAAAAAGCTAATGGAATGACCGCCACAGAATCATGTTTTGGCGACAGTTAGAACTCTGCACTCAGGAGGCTTGTGGCATATCTTTGGCTTGGTGTCAGGAAAAGTAAATGAACATTGAAGATTTTGTAGAAGGCGGCACGGTGGCACAGTGGTTAGCACTGTTGCCTCACAGCGCCTGACACCCGGATTCATTTCCCGACTCAGGCGACTGACTGTGTGGAATTTGCACGTTCTCCTTGTGTCTGCGTGGGTTTCCTCCTGGTGCTCCGGTTTCCTCCCACAGTCCAAAGATGTGCGGGTCAGGTGAATTGGCCATGCTAAATTGCCCGTAGTGTTAGGTAAGGGGTAAATGTAGGGGTATGTGTGGGTTGCGCTTCGGCGGGTCGGTGTGGACTTGTTGGGCCGAAGGGCCTGTTTCCACACTGCAAGTAATCTGATCTAATCTAATAGTAAGGAAGTACTTGGCAGAGGGGATCGCTGGTGTGGTTGGTAAGTTTTAACATTATACTTATAAAGGCATATATGTTAAGGTAGTGAATCTTCCTTTGTTTGATTTCTCTTTATATAAAATTAATCTTTTTCTGCTTTAAAAATATGAAATCTTGTGGAGTACTTCTGTCAGTTAATTGCTTGCTGTTTAAAATTTCTTCTTTAAGTGTTAATGGTCCCTTAGAGAATCTTAACACTGAATCATAAGTAGAAGTGCGTATTAGGGTTGATGAACACAACTCTTGCGCAACTGTAACCAAAAGAGAAAATGCTGGAAAATCTCAGCAGGTCTGGCAGCATCTGTAAGGAGAGAAAAGAGCTGACGTTTCGAGTCTAACTGAACCTTTGTCAAAGCTCTGACGAATTTCCTGAAGAAGGGCTCATGCCTGAAACGTCAATTCTCCTGCTCTTTGGATGCTGCCTGACCAGCTGCGCTTTTCTAGCAACACATTTTCAGCTCTAAATAAGATTGCAATCAATCTGGTTCAGACTCAGTTACCAAGGAGAGGTATGCAGTCACTGGGGAATGGAATTGGTAGTGGAACAAAATACAATATTTTCAGTCTTCCTAATATTGAAATGGTGAAAGATTCTGTTCCTCCAATATTGAATGTCAGGCTTAAAAGCAGAAAAGCAAAAAACTCCAAGAATACTGAACAGATGAGGCAGCATATGGGGAGAGAAACAGAGTAAACATTCCCTAACAATGATGGCCCTCCATCAGACAAGCATTCTGTTAATTTAGCAACATTGGAAGAGTCAAGAAAGGCAGTAAAGCGGTAATGTCGTTAGTGTACATGTGGAAACGGATACTGTGATTTTGCATTTGTCTTTGAGGGATAGCATATGGATGTTTAAGGAGAGCAGACCACAAGAGGTAATAGTCCAGAAGCCGGTCAGGGAAATTGGTGTAGGTGATTCCCTAGCTAGGACCAGATAAAAAGATAGGAACCTGGTAGTAGGAGTGTCACACAACTGATGACAGTAGAGAATGAGGTGAGGTGATCAAATCATATCGAAAGACTGAAGACAATTGAAGATGAACAAAAAAAATGGATTGGCTACCTTTGCCACAGTCACATGGAACACCATCTGGGATTTTGGCAAGAACCATTTCAGGATATTGGCAGTGCGCAGAAATATTCTAGAAAAGATGAACAGTACATTTCAGAATTGGAGAGAAAGGAAGGCTAGAAGTGGAACACCGAGGTCAAACGGTTTTCTTTTAGGAGAAGGGTGATGGCAGCAGATTTGAAGGAAGAAGAGAGAGCTTTCTAACAGTTCACATGGGAAGGAGGAAAGAAGTCATGTGGTCAGCAAATTGGTGAGGATAACATCAAGATAATGGCATTGCGGCAATTGTGGAACTGCCAACACTTGCCAGCCTTACCCCACTGAAATTGGCAGCAACTTCCAGAGCCTGGACACAGAGTTTACCACAGAGATCCAGAAGTCAGTGGTGATTTTACAACAAAATAAATGCACCGCCAAAGATCCCTCCAAATTGTAATTACAATTAAATCTAGGAACAGATGGAGAACTCTCTCACATGTTTTTAGTGTCTGTGTAAAACCCCTTGATTACAAAATTACATCTTTTTGAACTGTGTGTAACTAGGGTTTAAATGCTCATTCATTTCATTTCAAGTTTGTAATTATTACCACACAGCCTCATTGGCCCTGAAAGAATTAGTTTAATGTCAGATGAATGTATTTTCTTCCATAATAAAAAATTACACTTACTTTGAAAATGATTACTTTTATGACATTATAGCTGATACACATGACCCAATCATTTAATTCACTATTTAGCATTTTTCTTAGTTTACTGTCTGTGAGAATACTGGGCTTAGTGTTATCTGGACACCCAGAGACCACTTTAACTTGGTGCCAGAAAAATGATGTCAGCAAAGCGGAAATTTCACTAGATCTTTCTGGGCAGTTTTCTTTTAGGTTCACGGACTGCACCATTGCTTCACTACTGACCACAGGACCCAGCTAATTATTTTAATAGAGCACGCTGATAGAGGACATTTGCCAGTCTTGGATTTCTGCCTGGTATGTATGCATCATCTTGTTCCATCCTGCCATTGTGATGCTTTCACTTGTCAAGAAAGTTATACGGGCACTATTACAGGCAAAAAAAAAACTTGCCAAAGAACTTTGCAGACAGAAGCGAATTATACAAATACACAGTGAAAGAGGATAGACATTTGTTAAGTCTACCATAGAATTCTTGGAAGAAATTTGACCCCAAATGGGAGGAAAGGAATCTCTCTCTGCCAGCCTGAGACCATAGGCAAATTTGGTCTTGGGTTTCCTTAAAATGGAAGTGACAAGCTATGGAGACTGAACAATCAGCCTGCTACAAAGATGCTGAAGAAGCTTGAACAGTATGACCTGGCATGAGGAATGGGTAGAAGGGTTATAAACCTGATGCAGATCAGCCTGCTTGGCAGCAGCCTATAGTATTTCTGAGGAGGTAGCAAGATTTGTACTTTTATAGCCATTTCTGAGTGACTCCAACTGTCTCTTTAAATGCTCCTATGATAAGCATAGTTGTATGGTGAAGCAGCCTAAAGTTCAAATGTGCTACCAAACAAGCCCGGATGTTACAATGAACTGAGATACTTCCTCTTCCTACACCTCTCCCATTTGGCTCCAGATTTATATCCTCTGTCTGCCTGTTTTTCAGGCAAATGACAAACAACTCAGAGCTGAATTTCTTCAGCAGTTTGAGAAATTAGTAACAATGTTTTTCACAGAAGAGTGGAGCTTCAGAATGTTATACATGGAACACAAGCCACATGAAGGATCTCACATGCTTTCTGTTCACAGCCTTGGATGAAGAAATGGATTAAAAAGAGATTAGCCAACAATAACAACTGTAACAGCTGTTGGAGCAGCCACATTAATGGGTGTATGGGAATGGATTAGATCCCAAAAGTTTATTTTCAAAAGCTTGTACATACACAACATAACCCCTGAAAAAGAGGCAAAGCAGAAAACTATGCAATGCTAAAATCATGGATTCCAGCTAGCTGAGGTCAGGGATAACAAATATGGGCAGCAGATCACTATCTTACTAATCTCTAACAAAATCAAGATGACTTCAACATTCTTCCAATTTTAATTAAAAAGAGTGTGTTTCAAAATAATTCTGCTAATTATCTACATTGAACACCTGGTAGTATTTTATGAGGTCTCAGGCTAAGAACCCTTGGCTGCTAATATGACCATATAATTTGCTTCAAAAGCTTTGAAATATTTGGCACACACAAATGCAGTAAGTCACCTCTCGAGGTAGACGTAGCGCATTTTCTGAGGCCATTTAAACACGCGAAAAAAAAACCCAATATTTGTGTTGTTTATCAAAAGGAATGAAAGTAATCAAATAAATCTGATCAGATGCATGACATTAAAAGTTTTTCTAATTATTTATTTTCTTTGAGTAGACAAACAGGTGGCTAGAAAAATATGGCAAGCCAAGCAGCATCAAGGGGTGGAGAAGTCAGTGTGTCAGGTATTAATCCTTCTTCAGGAGATGTAGGGATCGGGGAACATGCTCACTGGATCAAGTCTATGCAGTGAGCCATAGTTTTTTTTCTGCTTTTCCGAAAAACTTCCATTTTGTAAGCCAGCTGCAACTCCTACAATACTGTCCAAAGCATCCTTACAGATTCAAAACCCTAAAATAACACTCACTCAATGAGCAAACAAATCCCTAAAATTAAATATTTTGAACCATTATTGTTGTCATATATGCCACCACCAGAATGGTTCAGATGGTATGAGTCCCGAACCATTAGTCACTCCATCAGCAAACTGATCAGTGCCATCTTTTCAGCAGCTGGTCCATAAATGTCTTCCTCTCCATGCTATTCCCAGTTACAAACTTGGCTTCCCAATTAAATACATAAATGGACAGATTCCTGGTTCTGACACATCAAAAATCTGGCCACAGCAACATTTTTTTGGAATGCTACGGAGGTCCGAGAAACACAGACTATGGCAAAATGTGTGACAAAAAAAAAGACGAGATATCCGGCGAGGCTGATCACAAAGCTGGGAGTATTTTGCTTCACCTTTGATGCTCTTCACAAGCTTTCTGGCAGGTTTCACTCTAGACAGTAGTCAGTTGCCAATTAAGGGGGAAATATTGCTTGTTGATGGCCTAACTTGTCTCATTAAATTATTGAACATCCCATCTTACCCAAAGCTTGCCAACAGACATGGAAACCAGAGCGGGTATCTGGCAAATACAGCTCACCACTTTTTCTGAAGGACTTGCATTTGGACACTGGGTCCCAATACCTCACAGCACATTCCATGGGCACTGATCATGCATGCACCGTGTTCAAGGACACTAAAATCTGACATGTGCCAGCCTCAAAAGAACCGTCATGCCACATCTTTGATCTACATACAGGACACTTCAATGCTGCATTGCAGGCTGCATTAGCGACTATCATTGTAAAGCTGCAGCAAGGACAGCCAGAGACACAGACCTAGCTCATGGACTGGACCAGACAGTACCTCCAGACTCATTGCTGTCAGAACGTTAACTCACTCTGAGCCTACCTGGATGCTCACTGCCTTACCTTTTTTGGACTTTGTCCCTTGGAGATACCAGGGTCATATTATTTAATTTCTTGCCATGTTAGCTAGTACAGATAAAGCCAGGAAACCTGCCACGGTTGTTGCCAGACCTCAGACAAGTCAAGGGGAGTTGTCAAGAGGCCCCCAGCACAGTAAATGAAGAGCAGCCTCTGATCCTAGTCCAAGGAACTTTTACATAGTCAAACAAACAGTCAGCCAGCCATTGAAGGCTGTCAGGAACAGGATGCACAAGAGGCATGGAGCTGAATGTCAGGCAGCTCATCACCCACCTGGAGCCTTACTGCACAATGGGGGGCTGCTTTTCACCCGAAATAAGAGACGTGCTAATATGAAGTGAACCTGAAAGTGCATGGCATGGCTGTTAGTTTTGGGGCAGTTGTGGAGGGTGTACCGAGTGAGCGGTTAGGTAGCACAGAGGATTAGTCATGTCGAGGGTTGGGATGGGCGAGTAAAAGATGTTGCTGGCGTTAATGAGAGTGGTAGAACTTGAGCCTTGGTGGGAGCGGGTACAGTAGCAGAGATAGAGTGAGTGGGAAGTATCAGAGAGAAGATGGCGCACAGTCACGATTTTGCACTTACAGTGGCAGAGTGGAGAATATCACGGACCCGCATCGTACAGTGTTGTGCATTACTCCAGATACTGGACACTGCTCCAGCCTGTTCTACTAGGCCGGTATGCTTTAGTGTCTACTGCTGAGCCTGGGGTGAAGAGAAGTCCTGCTTATGCATCATCGGCCCAACAGGGGGAACCAATTTCCTCCTTTACACCATGTCCAGTGCAAAATGTTAGGAATCATGCAGGGCAACTCTGGACAGATGATATTTGTCCAGGTGCACAATGGGTTTTTAAAGATGGTGCAAGCACAAGGGATGCCAGTGAATTCCAAGATATCCAGACAGTGGCAGGTTGTTCTGGAAGCAGTGACTAGTGAGGTGGAGCCAGAATTGGATGGGAGGGATGTCTTTGGAACAAGATAAGCAGAGAATGAGGCAAGTTTGATAAAATACAGCAAGAAAACTCTCCAGGCCTTGTAATGGAAAGCCCTAAAAAAAAAACTGAAAATTAAAATTGGCACAACTCAGACTTTAGCCAAAGACAAAACACAAGGTTCTGCCTCCTTTTTTTGTGTATACCGTTTTAAAGGCATATAGTATTTTGTAGAAACTATCATGTTCCGTGTCCCAGTGTGCTTTCAATTCACCATAATCAAGGACGATGTGACGTGGAGGACTGGGATGGACTAAGTCCGAAGTCACATGACATCAGGTTATAGTCCAATGGGTTTATTTGCAAGCACAAGTGTTCGGAGCACTGCTCATTCCTTAGGTGAAGTGGTGGGAAGCCACAGGCACGGAATTTATAGTTGGAAAGATCAAGGACAGAGATAAAATAAAAATCATACAAAAGGGAGTGTGAGTGGAGTGTTGAATGAGATGTCTCTGCAGGTGATCGCAAGTGTTGGAGGATGTGAACAGTTGAATAACAAGCAAAGGGATGACCTATAACCCGATTAAATGAGGCAGATAGATAATTACAAAAATTGAACAATAAAAAAAAAGGTGCTGCTGGAGACAAACCAAATGACTGGAACAACATTATATATAAGGGTCGCATGTCAAGGGTCTAACCAAATTAATAACTAATCCAAAACTGTACAAACTAATTAAGGTAGAGAGACCATGGCAATTTATTAAGGTGATGGTATCAAACCAGAGCAGGAAGGAAGATTTTACAGATACAGAACAGTGTGGTGGGGGTCACACGTAGCACAACATGATCACAGTTGAGGCCATCTTCATGCGTACGGAACTTGGCTATCAGTTTCTGCTTGGTGATTCTGCGTTGCGTATTTTGAAGGCCACCTTGGAGGATGTTTACCCCAAGATCAGAGGCTGAATATCCTTAACTGCTGGAGTGTTCCCCATTTGGGAGGGAACATTCCTGTCAGTCGATTGTTGCGTAATGTCCATTCATCCATGGTCATAGCATCTGCACGGCCTCACCAGTATACTACGCCATGGGGCATCCTTGCCTGCAGGCAGATGAGATAGACAATATTGGCCAAGTCACATGAATATCTGCCGTGTAAGTGGTGGGTGGTGTGACGGTAGTATCCATGTCGATGATCTGACATGTCTTGCAAAGGTTGCCATGGCAGGGTTGTGCAGTGTTGTAGCTGAAGTTGTTTGGAAGGCTGGGTAGTTTGCTGTGAGTGATGGTCTGTTTCAGGGATGTTTCAAGTTTGGTGGTTGTTTGAAGGTGAGAAAATGGAGGCATAGGGAAGACCTTGGCAAGATGCTCATCAACATCAATGACACGTTGAAGGCTGCAAAGAATATGGCAGAGTCTCTCCACTCCAGGGAATTACTGGACGATGAACGGTACTCTCAGTTGTATCTGTGTCTGTCTTCTGAGGAGGACATTGAGGGGTTTTGCAGTGGTAGGTTGGAACTGGCGATCGATGAGTTGAGCATCATATCCTATTCTTCAAAATCTTCAGGTGTCCGTTGCGTTCCTCCTCCTCAGCAGATCCTGTGTGTGCGCAGAGATTGTCCTTAGGGAATGGCTTCTTTACTATGTTTGTTTGGGGTGGAAGCTACTGAAGTGCAGCAGTGTGAGGTTATTCGTGGGCTTGCGGCAGAGTGAGGTACTTAGGTATCCATCCTTGATGGAAATGCGGGTGTCCATGAAGGAGACTGATTCTGAAGAGTAGTCCACGGTAAGTCTGATGGTGGAATGAAAATATTTAGTATTGCTGTGTAGTCATTTCAGCGATTCCTCACCATGAGTCCAAAAGGAATAAAACATCAACGACATTTTGTGTGTGTAGCATTGGCCAGAGGTCCTGCTCAGAAAAGTAGTCTTGCTCAAACTTGCACATGAAAATGTCGGCATATTGGGGTACATACCTGGTCCTCATCGCTGATCCATATGTCTGGATGAAGAACTGGTTGTCAAAAGGTGAAGATGTTGTGGTTGAGGATGAAGCAGATGAGTTGTAGGGTAGTGCCTGTAGATTGGCAGTTGCTGGTATGGAGTACTGAAGGTGTTGCAGTGATGCCATAGTTGGTGTGAGGCTGGGGGAAAGAGATGCTGGTGTAGTGTGCTGAAACGTCCATTTTGACAAGGAATATTCCTGGTTTGACTGTTCCGTAGTTGAGTTTCTGTAAGAAACAGATAGCATTGCGACAGAAACTGAGGGTCTCCTGCACAGTGACTTTCAAGATGCTCTCAACATAGCCACACAGAATCCCATTGCCTGACATGGTGAGACATCCAAGTGTGTTGGCTGTCTTTGGAAGGCAGTAGGAAGTCTTCTATGTGAGGAATACATGGGATGAGTGTATAGATTACCCTGAGAATCTGAATCAAAAGGTCTTGATCTGTTGAGTTGATGGGTGTGTTCTTTGGTTGGATCTGCAGCTAGTTGTCTGTAGTGTTATTGGTTGTTCAATTGTCAGCATGCTTCTTTGTAGGAGTCTGTTCTTTTTTTTTAAAAGGAAGATAGGAAAACACCTGGAGTGGCCAGTGAGACACTCCTGTTTATTTTTTTCTCAGTGAACAGAACCCCTGAAGGAGTCTGTTCTGTTCTATATGACATTGGCTCCTGATTTGTCTGCTGGTTTGATGACAATGGTTGCCATGACAACCTCTGCAGGACATGTCAAATCATAGACATGGATACTACCATCACACATGGGAACATCACCCAATATTCACACAGCAGGAACTCATGGGACTCAACCAATGTGGTCTCTCTCATACCTTGCAGGAAAGGCTCTCCCCACACCTCCCAGGCATGGTACCTTGGCAAAACCATGCAGACACTATGACAGCGAATGAATGGACATCACGCAACAAAAATCTCCAGACAGGGATGTTCCCACCCATTCAGGGAACACTTCAGCAGTCAAGGTCATTCAGCCCCCTGGTCTTTCAGTCAGCAGCCTTCGTGATATACAACAGTGCAGAATTGCCCAGCCAAAACTGATAGCCAAGTTTCATATCCATGAAGACAGCCTCTTGGGGTCATGTTTGCCTATGATTTGTGCTGTGGTCTGATGTGACTCCACCACACTGTTCTGTAAAATCTTCCTTCCTGTTTTGACACTATCACCTTGATAAAAAGTGTTATGGTCTTTACCTTAGTTTGTACAGTTTTGGATTACTTATTATTTTGGTTAGACCCTTGGCATACCTATGATGTTATTCCAGTCATTTGCTTGGCCTCCCGCAGCACTTCATTTTTAAATTTTATGTAATTATCTCTCTGCCTCATTTAATCTGATTATAGGTCATCCCTTTGCTTTGTTATTCAGGAATTGACACTTTACTCACACTGTCCAACACACTTGGTCACCTGTAGAGACTTACTATTTGTATAATCTTTTTTTCTCTCTGCTCATAATATTCTGTGACTATGTGCTTCCCTCTCACTTCACCTGACAAAGGGGCTATGTCTGAAAACTTGTGATTGCAAATAAACCAGCTCAACTAAGACATGGTGCCACGTGACTTCAGACATAAACAAGTTAGACTAAAAGACTCAAATTTGCTACATCTGCAGGTAAATGTATAATTTATCACGTGACATCATTCAACTCAGGATTTCTGTTTTATAGTGGGATGCTGAGACATTGCTACAAATTTTACATTCGTAATATGTATTTTTCCCCTCAGTGAAACACATCACATCACAGCACAAATCATAGGCAAACATGAACTTTCCCTCCCCTATGAGTTCCACGCTCTGGGTGGAATTTTATGGTCTTGTGATCTGAACAGGAGGCAGGAGGACAAACACATACTGACTGAAAAAGTGGGCTTGGGGTGTGTGTGTTGGGATATCATCCCATAGGCAGGCAATTAAGAGGCTACTTCCAGACCAGCCATCAATGATGGTGGACAGATTCCTGAGAAACAGAAACCCAAAGAAGGTGAGCACTGTTTTGAACGGTCACACCAGGGTATCACCATCTGGAGGCACCCTCCAAGAATTAAAAGGGTTTGCGGGGAGTGTTGAGGGAGTCCCAGCCCACCTATCAGGACACCTCCCTCCCCCATCTGGACCATTTCTGGCTGCCTAGATCCATTATTAAGCTGCACTGTCTTGCGTCTTCCTGATCCATTACTCTATCTTCAGGCCTGACTAACCATCCATAATGAACCACTTTTTGCCATCTAGTCTGCCCAGACACTTTGCAGGTCTACATGGATCAGAATCTCCACACCCTAGTGCTGCTTCTGCTGCTAGGCCACTATATCCCCTTGCCCACCTTAAGGTCTGGTTGAATATAGTTTCCGCTGGCCTGCAGCCTCAGAAATGTACTCTTCAGAAGATGAGAATCTATGGGGTAGGGTTGGGAAGAGGAGAGAGGAGAACACTGGCCATTATTTCTGCTGGCTCATGGTTCACTGTGTCTGTAAATGTGCACTGTAGTCCCTCTGAACTGCTGGTGCACAAAGGATGCTTTGGCAATTGCAACAGGAGACTATGAGCAGCCATTATCTCCCAGCCCAATGAAACCCATGATAGAAAGTCATCATGGAAGATGTGCAACCCAGATGTGAAAATGAAACATCAAACAACTCCAGGACAATTGGTCATGCAGCACCTCAGATCAGTCACTGGCAAGTTATCTCCAATGACCTGGCAACATCCACTTGAACCCACAGATAGGCATTAAATGGTGGTGACTGACTACCTACCATTATTGAAATAGCCTCTGCTGGTGAGGAGCCTGCTGCAAGAAAATCACCTGTGGGAGGAATCAATCAGACCGCTGATCTATTAGTTGCATCTTTGAAATTTCCCCCAGTCCTTCTTTCAAAGTCCATCATGACAGGATCAGAAATATTTCACTTTTCCCCCACTCTCCATCCTAAAGTTGCATTATGCTCTCTCCATCTTCAATACACCATTTTTTCCATTTCTCTCTCTTTCCATTTGGTGCAATCACCCAAATCTGTGTTGATTTATCTCTAAGTTGGTGTTTCATTCTCCTCTCTCTCCCCTTGCCACCCTGCTTTCTATATTATTGCTCCCTTTCCCCATACCATGTTTTGTGTTGCAATCTCTCTCTCCCCTTCTACATTCATTTTGTTCCCTGTCCCTCAGTTGCAAATGTGTTGCTGGTCAAAGCACAGCAGGTTAGGCAGCATCTCAGGAATAGAGAATTCGACGTTTCGAGCATAAGCCCTTCATCAGGAATAACAAGCTGATGAAATTACCAATTAGCCAGGCACTTCCCTGGATAGTATTAGGTCACCTGCTGGATTGACCCACTGGTGTTTCACTAGGAATGATCAATGAATCTCTGAAGAGAGCTAGGTGGTACAGGATAGGGATCATGGGATGGGGAATTTGCTGGGGAAATGGGTAGAGTCAGGCACAAGGACTGGTAGTTACTGGCAGGGCCACGATGGCTTCACACTTCATACTGTGAATTAGGTAGCTGGTATTAGGCTTCTGGCAAGCCTTAACATGCCTGTCAAGTATCTTTCTGGAGGCACAATTTCATGCAAGTCTCAATTAAACCCTGAATCACCACTAAATTCTGGTTGACTTGGATAATTAATTTAAGTGGCTCATTAACAGGCCTAATTGTCTTCCAGCCACTATTAGACAGTTTTAAAGAAAGAACAGGAGTGTCAGACATCGTGTTCATTTAGAGTTGGCTCTGAAGGAGCTGGATCAGTGTGTGTTAGGGAGAGGACTCACCTCTGACTTTATGGTCCAGGCAGGTCAGTCAGTGAAAAAAAAGAGAAAGGCTTTTAAAGAAAACCTAATGCAATCTGCGCATCACCAAAAAGGCCAGCACTTACTGCCATTTGTCGATCTGAGCATGGTTCTGCTTGTGGACTTGCCCACCTCACCTGCTCCAGGCTTCTCCAAGTCCCATTCCACATGTACAAACCATGATTTCCGAGGATGATTTTGGAGGAATGTTCGTGAAGCCAATTGGGGTGATTAGGGACCTCACCTATGACTCAAAGCCAAAATGACCCTCCGAGTCAGGTGACTAGCCCTTCACGACAATCACTCAACTGAATTACTGATTTCTAATTTACTGTTAACAATACACATCGTTTATCTACATAACAAAAGTGAAATCAGCCACAGATTCTACAGATCCGAGTGAAGGTGGATTGAAATTGCAACTCTAATTACAAATCGGGGGGGAAAAGAACAAAATCCGGTAAAATGATTCAGAAGAGATTTGCAGGTTAATTTAGGAATGGAATTTATTACCTCAGGAAAGAAGCAACTTCATGCATATGTTGGTGTTTAATTCCAAGTTTTAATGAAGTAATCTGTCCAGAATCTCCACCTCAGATGCAGCCGATACCCACAGACTGAATAATTGAAATTGCAATACATTTCTGAAGCTTTAGCAACTGCTTACTTTTCACACTAGTTAGGTATAAGCTCATTAAACAATGAGCCAGGCAATTATCATGCCAGTTCTCGTTGTACAACAGCCGTCTCCTTCCTTCAATACAGACCGCCCTGCAGCTAATAACAAATTGATCCAACATTGTGGCTAATAGTAACAACATAACCAAAACTCAAACCATCACGCTTACTTCTGGATTACACAGCATTACAGGTTTAGCACGAAGGTTTCAAGCTGGCCCGGATTCTGAAAAGCTGGGAACCAGTCTGCTCTGAAAATGTAGCTGCCACGTTGGCCTCTGTGTCGTGTTCACACTACAACGGAAGCTGTATCTACAAAAAGTGCAGACTGGCAGAACCACATAGAGAATAGCATGAATAACTATTTAAAAAAAATCTTTTCGCAGTGGTCCTGCCAATCAAGAAATTGAGAACATCTAAAGAATTTCAGAATCTAAAGAGAGGACACAACTCGAATCAGCACCTGCAAGGACATGAGCAAAGATTCAGATTTAGAACTCTTCCACCTCACTTATTTTGACACTATTTTACTTCTGTTAAAGGCTTTACCAGATCACCTTTCTGCCACTTACTATGAAGTTGCCTTCTTTCATCTCTCCCAACAGGATATAAAAATGTAATTTATTTTTGTTTCCTGGAAGAGGAAGGTTGTGCCATGGGCAAATGGACCCCCTATTTTTCTCATCACCCCTCAGCTCAGACATTCCTGCCTGCACTTGGCCCAATTGGAGACTCGAGAGTTTGGAAGGTAATCTTCTCCTGCCCAGAATATTATTTTTAAAAAATTACAATTACAGAAGATCCTACATGACTGTTAAATGCAGTTAAGAAATGTTCTGGGTACATCCTCTCCATCACGTCTCCTACCCGCTCTTTCTACTATCTTAAACTTTTTTTTAAGATTAGATTACTTACAGTGTGGAAACAGGCCCTTCGGCCCAACAAGTCCACACCGACCCGCCGAAGCGCAACCCATCCATACCCCTACATTTACCCCTTACCTAACACTACGGGCAATTTAGCATGGCCAATTCACCTGACCCGCACATCTTTGGACTGTGGGAGGAAACCTGAGCACCTGGAGGAAACCCACGCAGACACGGGGAGAACGTGCAAACTCCACACAGTCAGTCGCCTGAGGTGGGAATTGAACCCGGGTCTCTGGTGCTGTGAGGCAACAGTGCTTTTTCCCTGTTTCCCCTGGCATACTAACTGTCACAGTTCCCTTTCAGGCAACCTCAAATTCCCAAATTATAACAACACAAATGTTTATATGTGCAACAGCTTGAATGCAAAGTTAACTGTAAGCAATAATCCATGGAGCTCATGTGGCAGATCTGCCTGAGTTGACTGCAAAGCTGCAGATGTGGATAATGGACTGTTTCTTTAGCTCTGTCTACCATCTCCAGTTACACCTTGCTACTTACACTCAAGTGTAAGTGTACTTCACGAGATTGAGATTTGTAACTCTAGGCTGAGGGGGAAATATCACCAGGCTCACTAGTCAGCAGTATCTTCCTTACAACTGACACCACAAACTGATCATGATCATTTACGTATTCTATCCTGGTCTACACTCCTGGGACCATTTCTTTCCCAAAGAATTGATGGGATGGAAATAGAAATTTCCCATAGAATTTCAAGCTTGCACTTGGAAGCAAAGCGTGTGAAAGGTGTTCTGAACAATCTGCACAGTTGGATGAACAAGACCCTGATCTTTTTCCCCTTTCCTCGGTCTCTTCCTTGGGTATGTCTAGATAAACAAAAAGAAGGAAGGGTGAACGCCAACCAGGCAATGTGAAGAGACACAGTTCATGTTATTTTCTGTGGAAGTGATGAGGATTTCACAATCGAATGTAAGGTATGAAGTGGACAAGGAAAGTAGAATGTGGTGACAAATCTGGACCTGCATTCCTGTGTCACCATCTTCAAACTTTGGGCATCATCCCTTCCTAGAAGCTCAAATATTCAGAAACAATAAGAAGTTGTTTGCTATGTATCCAGCAATGCTTGCCTCTCTCCAATTACTGTTATAGACTGAAGAAAGAAGAAGACACAGCCTGTTTAAAGTGTTAACAATTTCTAGTTGCCTTAATGTGCAGCCAAAAGGAGTCATAAATGTTGGCAATTCTCTCTGTATGGACTAACCTACCAGAGGAAACAGATTGTTGGGTGCCCTGCTACAAGCTGAGGGTTCTCCATAACACTACATGGCCTGCACAGCATCCTTGGGTAAGGCAGAGGGTGGTGGGGTAAGCTTCCTGATTAACACTTCCTGGCAAGCCGCTGCTGCCCCGGACTTAGTAGGAACAGCATTTTATTGTAAGGTAACGTATTCCATCTATGACACGAGTTCTAAGAATCATAGATTCCCTACGGTGTGGAAACAGGCCATTTGGCTCAACAAGTCCACACCGTCCCTCTGAAGAGTATTCTACCCAGATTCCATTCCCCCACCCTACTCTTCTACATTTCCCTTGACTAATGCACCTAACCTATACATCTCTGAACACCGGGCAGTTTAACATGGCCAATTCACCTAACCTGCACACTTTGGACTGTGGGAGGAAACCAGAGCATCCAGAAGAAACCCACGCAGACATGGGGAGAATGGCAACTTTCTGTATGGAGTTTGCACAAAGGTGGGAATTGAACCCAAGTCCCTGGCATTGAGAGGCAGCAGTGCTAACCACCATGCCACCCTCCGCCTCAGCCATTCTGACAACAATATACATACCACCCTATGTGAATGTGGAGAATGCCCTAATATTCGAGGCAAAATTCCCTGAAGTCCCAAATTAATTGTGGCAGTTGACTTCAACTAGGCCAACCTCAAGAGGGTGCTGCCAAAGCACCACCAGAGGATCAAACATCCTGGACAACTGCTACATAACCAAAACCTTCAGCTCCATCCCCGCCCAAACTTTGGAAAATCTGATCACAGCACTGCATTCTTCTTCCCATCTCACAAACAGAAGCTGAATCAGGAGGACCATTTACAAAAGGAAGTACATGGCTGGTCTGAGGCTACGGAAGACTGTCTTTGAGATTGCTTGAAGTCAGTGTACAAGTATTTGGAGGAAAATGTAGACAATCACCATTGCGGACTTAATTAGCAAATGCGTAGTGAACTGCATACCAAATAAGCCGGAGTGCTCCCCTACCGTAAATCTTGGAAAGACCTGGCAATCCACACCCTATTGGAGGCCAGACGTACAGCATTCAAGTCAGATAATCCAGATCAATACGAGAAATCTAGATATAATTTCTGCAAAGCAATCAAGGATGCCAAGAGGCAGTAGCAGATTAGAGGTCATACCTCCAAAAAAAAAGACTCCTGCTGCCTAAGGCAAGGCCTAAACAACATTATGGGAGACAAAATGAAGCAGAGCAAAGTGACAGGCAAAGACACATCCCTCCTCGGTGTGCTCAATGTATTCAGTGCTTGGTTTGAGCAGAATATCTCAGGTGATGCCTACCACAACAGCCCAGGATATACCTGTTCCCCCGCTTACTGCTGTGGACGTCAGATCAGACTTCCTGGGAGTCAACCCAAGGAAAGCAATGTACTTGATTGGTCTGCACAGGATCTAAGCATTCAAATGGTGGAGGTACGCACTGACATCTTCAACCTCTCCCTCCTATAAGCAGTCATCCCCATCTGCTTTAAGATGACCACCATCATCCCCGTATCTAAGAAAGCACACACAATGTGCTTTGATAGTTACCACCCAGTGGCTCTGACCTCAATAGTGGTGAAGTGCTTCAAGAGGCTAGTCAACTCTGTATCAGCTGAGGTCTCCCAGTCTGCCTCAAACTCCTCCAATTTGCCTTTTGATGTAACAGGTCCACAGTGGATGCCATAGCCCTAGTCCTGCGTTCATCCCTGGAACATCTGGACAGCAAGGACACGCACGTCAGACTCCTACTCATTGAAGGAAGAGCTGTAGTCAACACTATTATCCCCTCCACACTGATCTCAAAACTCCATTACCTTGGTCTCTGCTACTGGATCCCCAGCTTCCTGACCAATAGACTGCAAATCAGTGAAGATAGACAACTGTACCGCCTCCACAATAACCCTCAACACTGGAGCCTCTCAAGAATACATCCTCAGCCCCGTATTGTACTTCCTGTGCACCCATGACTATGTAGCCAAATTCCAAACGAATGCCATCTGTAAAAGTTTGCTTATGAAACCACCGTAGTAGGACAGTTATCTAACAATGACGAGTTAAAATACAGAGGGGAGATAACAGATGTGGTGACACGGTATAATGGAAAACAACCTCTCACTCTCAATGTCAGCAAAGCTAAAGAACTGATCATTGACTTTAGTAAGAAAGGATGAGGACATGCCCCTGTCTACATCAACGGAACCGAGGTTGAAAGGGTGGAGAGCATCAAGTTCCTTGGAGTGACGATAACTGATAAATGTCATCTTCCCATGGAATTGCAAGGTCAAGAAAACACAACAATACCTCTTTTCCCTCAAACAGCTCAGGAAATTTGGCATGACCACAAGAACCCTCACCACTTTCTACAGATGCACCATTAAAAGAATACTGTCCGGGTGCTTAATAGCCTGGTTTGGCAACTTCTCTCCCCAGGATTGTAGGAAATTACAGAGGGTGGTGCACATAGCCCAGGCCATCGTGAGAGCCAACCTTCCATCTCTGGACTCCATTTACACAGCTTGCTTCCACAGAAAGGCTACAAACATCAAAAGGCCCTTTGCACTTTTTAGTGATCTCCTATAACCTTTTCCATCAGACAACAGATACAAGGGCCTGCACAGTGCCAGTTGGTTTAGGGACAGCTTCTTCCTGGCCATTATTAACTATTGAATGGACTATCTAGCCTCAAATAATGTTGACCTTGCTAACGTTGATCATTCTTGATTGCCCTATGCCATGTTACCTGCATGCCTCTGCCTAATATCTCTTGATCTGTACATCCTTACTTACACAGTTTTTCACAGTACTTTTGTACAAGTGACAATAAATTTAAAAATCAAAAAGGTAAGTGTTAGATTCCATTTGTGACTTAGCAGGATGAAAGAATGCAAGGGTGTGAATAAAGGAATACTTTCAGATATAAACAATGGGTGGAAAGGGAACCATACTACATCACAGCCATTAAGTTAGCAAAATCAAAGCAAAGTGATTTTACAATTTTAACCTGGTATAATGATTAACTTACTTAATTCATTCTTAGAAGCAGTGTGCTGGTATTCTTTATTTTGCCACACTGGATAAAGGTGCTGCCAGTTTTCCAACACTGGGATAGTGGGCTGGATTATCATGGAGTTGGGAAGACTCCATAAGAGATGAACAAATGATGGCCGGTATTCATGATGGAATCCTTAGTTCTATATATTTGTTGTATGTGTCTGTCTCAATTTGTCACCTCAGAAATGTATGTTTAATGAGTTTTGAGAAGATTTGTAGCTCAGGTTGAGCTTCTGGATGTAGGTTTGCTCGCTCTCACAGTCTGAAGGCTTCACCGGAGTCTCACTGATGACGTTACCTAGTATGGTGATGAAACGTGCAAAAACGAACCTTCGAGTTCAGCGAGCAAACTTACATCCGTGTAACTTTACCATTATACACATCTTATTAGTTAGCAGGTGCAATCAAACAGGTGATACTGATAGTGTTGCCAAGAAGATGCACGTGAGGATTTAGGGCACACCCCCATATAGCAGATTGCACATGGTAACCGACAAAGAGAAAATGCTTTAACATTTCAAATGGCAGTTGCCTATACTCTTACCAATAGTCACAACTTATCAGTCAACCATTTTTTTTAAAATGAGAAACTCTAAAGGTTACAACCTACTGTATCTGAAATTGTCAAAAAAAAAAACTTGAGATCTGCTTATGATACTTGGGCATCCTAAATGTAACAGTTGTCAGATGAATTTAGAGATATTGGGCCAGATTTTTTGCTGGCAAGGCAAGATGATTTATTTGGAAATATCTGAATTTGTCAGAACTGCATCCATATAAATAGCCCCAGCATACTCAACTTCCATGCCACAAAAGATGGGGGTGGAATGGATTCGAGCTTGCTGACCCAGAAAACAGCCAAAATGTGGCCATAGCGGAAGGTATGCTGAGGCAGGTTGGTTAGAAGGCCCATTGTGGTTTTCTGAGGCATCAGTCTAGTTGTATTAAAGGCTATAATCCAGCCTCATCCTACAACATAGTCTCAATTGTTCCTATGCCCCCTTCATTTCCCCAAGCCCCTTCCATGCCCTTCATTCAGTAAAGACTATGAACATAAACAATGAGCTACATAATAAAAATCACATGAAACACGAAGTGTGCTTCTCCAGTTGGCATCATTATGAATTCTTGTCAGAGTTCCCAGCCACACTGAAAGTCATGATGAATTCACAACCAAGGATTCCCCTCAGACTATGAAGTCTAATTCCCAGGCAGGTCAGGATATTATCTGATTAATAATAGCCACAACAGCATTTAAGCCCACAATGGGGGACGCTGGAGTCAGGGATGGCTAAAGTCGTTTTTGGATGATATTCAGGTTTTACCACCATATCGAAGGCCTATTCCCACCCCCCCTCCCCATGTATCTATTATCTCGGAAAACACAGCAGCCCCCATTTCACTGTTTTTATAATGTGTGTGTTTTCTGGAAATGAGAACCCAATATATACTTAGGAAACCTGCTGGTCTTTATTTATGCAATACAGAAAGCTATAGGCAAGGAATTCCAGAGATTTGAACCCCAGTGGCTGCAGGCTTTACCGCCCAGTGAGTAAAGAGAAGCACAATTCACAAGAAGTTGGCATCAGTGAAATGGACGTTCAGGGGAACAAAATGTGGGACTGCAGGCACACGAACATAAAGAATGTATTTAAAGACAGGCACAAGAAATGTTATATTTCAGGCACTGGGGAACCAGAAACTCATGCGCATCTGTGACAATATAGGTAAGAATATGCTGCATTTTATGACCATGTTAGTATATTTGAAGCAAGAGAAGCTCAAAATAAAGTGTGTACTCTTCCCACCACTTTCTCTCCTACCTCAACCTGTTTCTGATATTACAGTGAACAGGGAAGGTGTCACATAGCCTGCTTAGCCCGAGGTGTGTTGAGGCCAATAAGTGGCCAACTAATGGTCACTTGAAAAGGTTCCATTACACCTCTTATTTGACATGGGAAGGTGAAGATCTTAAAACAAAAACTTAAGAAGTTCCTGAAATTGTGATGTCCTAAAACATGATCATACATTGGATGAGGCAAGCAAGCGAAAAATGGTAACCATGAACTTCTCTCAAACAACTAGGCAAGAGAGAATTTCCATAAATTCTGTCCTCCCTGTACTTGTTCCAATTATCCTCCCACTGATGACTAGAACACTGGGCCAAGCCACTCCCTCCAGGCAGGCAGCCCATTAAATCGACAGCAGATTCCTTTAACATAACGTTTTAAGTTCAAGTAATGACTGCACCGTTGCTATTAAATGCTATTGGCTAGCAGTCTTTTTCAAGCATCTTTATCCAATCAGATTTTCTGGAAAAAGCCGTTACAAAAATAAACCAGGAAATTATTTCACCACTATTCAATATCGACAGCAGTCTGGAAGAAATGGCCTCATCACAGCTGAGACCATTATTTGAGCAAACTCTAACATTTGGCATGCAGATGGTCCTGACTTTGCAGTATAGTAACACAAAGAAACATTTGGGAATAATTCTCCTTGTAAAAATCGGTTTAGATACATTTTAAGCTAAATGTTCCTTAACTAGTCTCATTTATATCTTTCATGATCCATTTTTTAAAAAATGTAACTTTAATCCCCCCCCCCCCCCACAGTACAATATATCATGTTGGCCATCAATAGACAGTATAAAAGAAATTCAAGTCAATTAGCCCATACAAAGCAACTCCGCTAAATTGTCTCATCTCATGGGGTACACAAAAACTCCTCTTGGCACCTCCCTGGGCAATGTCAGCAAAGTTATTGCATCCAAAAACAAAACTGCAGGCTCTTACTATCACTGTTACAACCATGCTCCTACAATTCTACACTGACATGCTGATCAATCAGTACCTGGCCATTATGGGCATTCAATAAACAGATTTCTTATGAAAAAGAATTTCTATCCTATTTTACTGAAAGCACTCTTTTCAAAACAATCCATCATGTTTGAATTTGAAAATATTCTCCACTGCTTTAAAACATAAAATCAAATTTGATTACACACTACATGCTCTTCTCCTCTCTCATGGCTGATTCATTCATTAATTCACCATTAGCTTTTTCTTTGAACAATGGAATCTACCCAAAAACACAAAGTGGCAGTTGGATTCTGTATGTGTTGAGCGTGACTAATAATACATTTGATTGTCAGTCAGGAAGTGGTTTGCAAAGTGTCCAAAGTGTCCAATTTTTATTTTGGATCAATTGCTCCAGTACCAAAAGGCACCTACTTCAAGCTCTTTTATACTGATGTTGGTTTTTTTTTCCCTTGGATTTCAGGAAACCAAATGTCTGTGAGCTAGCACCCTGTTTTTCACAATATTAAATCCAGCTCATTAAGTCTGGCAGAATTACAGACTCAAATTTTAACAGGTCTACAATTCCGCAACCAGGATAAAAAAAATCACATTTACTGCAGCAATTCCAGACCTGTCTCCCCAAATCCAATCTAAGTAAATACTAATATAAAAACTGTTTTGATGTTGCAAGTAATTATGTTTTTTCAAGGACCATTACCTTCATAATAGGTGAAGAAATCTACATTAAACTAGCAAACATCTGCTTCAACTCCTCAGTTTGTCAAAAAGCTATTACAGGCATGTTGCCATTGGAGATAGTGGTGGTGTAGGTCAACAGAAACCTTATTGTTTGAGTGCACTATCCAAAAGTAGTATCACCTCAACTGGCTTCTGCATTCCAGAGTAAGTACAGGCAATATTACTGTTGCTCATAGCCTCCCAATGTTCCTTGCTTAAAGTGTGAATGGCTGGACAGGCTTTTAGTTTGGTTTTGATATTCCAGTCAGATAGTGGAGTGCAACACAGAAAGAGAACCGTACAATCAAAGATGCCATCTTTCCAATGAGACATCAAAAGTAAAGGAGTTGCAAAAAAAAAGTTAGTTTTTGGAAATATCTGCAGTTGTCAGTTCAATATCAAAACAAATATGCAGAATTTCCAAAATTAAAAAATGTTCATTGCAGCATCCCTAGGATTTGTACTAAGAAATAATTTAATTATCAATTATTAAAATTACATAATAGCTTCAGAAATGTGACAGTTTCTGAAGTGGGAAGATAGGGAAGATTGCTAAAGCTACAGGTGTATTGAGGAGCAAGGACTGATTTGGGATAGTCAACATGGCTTTGTGTGTGGGAAATCATGTCTCACAAACTTGATTGAGTTTTTTGAAGTAGTAACAAGGAAGATTGAGGAGGGCAGAGCAGTAGATGTGATTTATATGGACTTCAGTAAGGTGTTTGACAAGGTTCCCCATGGGAGACTGATTAGATCTCATGGAATACAGGGAGAACTAGCCATTTGGATACAGAACTGGCTCAAAGGTAGAAGACAGAGGGTGGTGGTGGAGGGTTGTTTTTCAGACTGGAGGCCTGTAACCAGTGGATTGCCACAAGGATCGGTGCTGGGCCCTCTATTTTCTGTCATTTACATAAATGATTTGGATGTGAGCATAAGAGGTACAGTTAGTAAGTTTGCAGATGACACCAAAATTGGAGGTGTAGAGGACAGCGAAGAGGGTGACCTCAGATTACAATAGGATCTGGACCAGTTGGGCCAATGGACTGAGAAGTGGCAGGCAGAGTTTAATTCAGATAAATGTGAGGTGCTACATTTTGGGAAAGCAAATCTTAGCAGGACTTATACACATAATGGTAAGGTCCTAGGGAATGTTGCTGAACAAAGAGACCTTGGAGTGCACATTCATAGCTCCTTGAAAGTGGAGTCGCAGGTAGATAGGATAATGAAGGCATTTGGTATGCTTTCCTTTATTGGTCAGAGTATTGAGTACAGGGGTTGGGAGGTCATGTTGCGGCTGTACAGGACATTGGTTATGCCACTGTTGGAAAATTGCGTGCAATTCTGGTCTCCTTCCTATCGGAAAGATGCTGTGAAACTTGAAAGGGTTCAGAAAAGATTTACAAGGATGTTGCCAGGGTTGGAGGATCTGAGCTACAGGGAGAGGCTGAACAGGCTGGGGCTGTTTTCCCTGGAGCGTCAGAGGCTGAGGGGTGACCTTATAGAGGTTTACAAAATTATGAGGGGCACAGATAGGATAAATAGACAACGTCTTTACCCTCGGGTTGGAGAGCCCAGAACTAGAGGGCATAGGTTTAAGGTGAGAGGGAAAGATATAAAAGAGACCTAAGGGGCAATTTTTCATGCAGAGGGTGGTACGTGTATGGAATGAGCTGCCAGAGGATGTGGTGAAGGCTGGTACAATTGCAACATTTAAAGAGGCATTTGGATAGATATATGAATAGGAAGGGTTTGGAGGGATATGGGCCAGATGCTGGCAGGTGGGACTAGATTAGGTTGGGATATCTGGTCGGCATGGACAGGTTGGACCGAAGGGTCTGTTTCCATGCTGTACATCTCTATATCTCTATATGAGTACTGCTAAGTATCGCAAGTTATATCCCACAGGTCATTTAGCATTTGGAATCTCCCCTCTCCAGCTGTGAAATTTAGAATTTTTTTTAACCCCACTTTACATGTCTAAAAATGGCACAGGCCTTTTTGCTGATTCAGTGCAGAAGGACAATAGCTTTCCAACCTCCCTCCTGATCCTGAGTAGGACAGTTGAAATCCAGCCAGAAAGCAATGCACCTTTCCAGAGTTTGACCTCCCCCACTCAGTTGTGCTCCTACTTTCATTCATCTCGCTTTTGTAGCAACAAATTTTCTGCAAACAAAATTCCTATTTCATCCCAACTATCACAGACAGAAACCTCAAGACCAGATAATCCAGACTGCAAGCTCTATCTAACTAACAGTATCTGAGGCTATTAGTTTGTTCATTTGAAGTGAACTTATCTGCATTCCTAATCAGTGATTTGCGAGATATACAACGCAAGACTGTGAAAGTCTGCAGTTACAGATACCAGACATTCAATTCTTGTAACAATGGTAGTAAACATGTGAGCTAGGGATAATGCCACTGTGCAATTGTGCTGGGACATTGTTACCATATCCTATCAGTTTGTAAAGTTAGTTTACATTAAGAGGACCAAACTTAAGCATTTAGATTAAACAAAGCTTATTTCTTCAATGCTCCTAAATTTACACAACAAATAAATGCATTGTCAAATTCTTTGCAAAACAGAGTTTCCTTTCCTTTCTCAGTTTATAACTTCATGTTTGCAGCAGTTTTTCCTTTAACTTCAAAACCTGATAAGAATAAACGAAGGCTGTTTCGCATGATCCTGATACAAAGCATTCAATCAATCATTTTGGGAATGCAGCAAATATAGTGCATATGAAGTTTCTGAAGGCTTTAGATAAGGTATGTCACAGAAGACTTGTACTGAAGTTATGTCCCAACATTGGTAAAAACCCAAAGCAGGATTACAGAGCATCTGGAAGTGGTATGCCCCAAAGGTCACTGTTGGATGACATACAGATGGCGCTGGATACAGAGTGCACAATATTAAATATGTCAGCAATTCAATGGAGTGAAGAAGATTTGTGCTTCTGCTTAAGAAATCAGAGATAAGAAGTCAAATTAAGTTGATTTCTGAACAAGGGAAGGGGTTAGACAAATTTCTTGACTCAAAGAAAATATATTAGGTTATTAGGAAAGAAAGACCAAAAAAGGAGTGAGATTAATTGGATAGGTCTACCAAAAGTTTTGCAAGGAAAATCTTGTGACACTCCCACAGCTATCTGGATTACACCTCTTCCCACCCTACCTCTTGCAAGAATGCCATCCCGTATTCCCAATTCCTCCGCCTCTGCCATATCTGCTCCCAGGAGGACCAGTTCCACCATAGAACACACCAGATGGCCTCCTTCTTTAGAGACCGCAATTTCTCTTCCCACGTGGTTAAAGATGCCCTCCAACGCATCTCGTCCACATCCCGCACCTCCGCCCTCAGACCCCACCCCTCCAACCGTAACAAGGACAGAACGCCCCTGATGCTCACCTTCCACCCTACAAATCATCCGCCGACATTTCTGCCACCTCCAAAAAGACCCCACCACCAGGGATATATTTTCCTCCCCACCCCTTTCCGCCTTCCGCAAAGACCGTTTCCATCTGGTCAGGTCCACGCCCCCCTTCAACCCACCCTCCCATCCTGGCACTTTCCCCTGCCACCGCAGGAACTGTAAAACCTGTGCCCATACCTCCTCCCTCACCTCTATCCAAGGCCCTAAAGGAGCCTTCCACATCCAAAGTTTTACCTGCACATCCACTAATATCATTTATTGCATCGGTTGCTCCCGATGCAGTCTCCTCTACATTGCGGAGACTGGGCGCCTCCTAGCAGAGCGCTTTAGGGAATATCAACCACACCGCCCAACATTTCAACTCCCCCTCCCACTCTGGCGAGGACATGGAGGTCCTGGGCCTCCTTCACCACCGCTCCCTCACCACCAGATTCTGGAGGAAGAACGCCTCATCTTCCACCTCAGAACACTTCAACCCCAGGGCATCAATGTGGACTTCAACAATTTCCTCATTTCCCCTTCCCCCACCTCACCCTAGTTCCAAACTTCCAGCTCAGCACTGTCCCCATGACTTGTCCTACCAGCCTATCTCCTTTTCCACCTATTCACCAGCACTTTGGATGCTGCCTGAACTGCTGTGCTCTTCCAGCACCACTAATCCAGAATCTGGTTTCCAGCATCTGCAGTCATTGTTTTTACCAAGGAAACTCTTGTGTCTATTATAAAAAAAATTGGCTACCAAGAGCAAACAAAAAGGTATTCATACAGCACATTTCAAATGCTAAGGAGTTTCCAAAGCATTTCACAGCTAAAAGAAGTGTAGTCATGTGTTTTAATGTAGTTGCTTCTTTCTGAAAATGTGATGCCATAAAAGCCAATGTGGTTGTCAGCAGCTGGCTGGAAACTGATAGGTGTAGAATTTAATTGTTTAATTGTTTGGTACGTAATTAAGTGTGTCTGTCAGCTCTTTGTTCTGTGCACTTGCTTTAAGAAACATAGCTGGTTATGGTTACAGAGAAACAGATACTACACCAAAACTAAGAACCATGCGGGCAGACATGTTGAAGCATTGAATAAAACTCCTAATCCTATATAGGAAACATGCACAAATTCTAGAAATACTTATCTATTGATAACACAAGATCCAGCTTGAGGAAAAGAAAAATGTAACTCTCCACTTTAAGCCAATCACTGTGCAAAAGGTAGACAGGGCAAAGAAAAGTTCAGTGTGCCACTTTGAGGTATCTATGGCTGAATGTGGGGTGTGGTATGTACATACCATCACAGCCAGTAAAACATCAGGTCATTTTAAAAAGTTCATGACTTGGAGATGCTGATGTTGGACTGGGGTGCACAAAGTTAAAAATCACAACTCCTGATGAAGGAGCAGCACTCCGAAAGCTAGTGCTTCCAAACAAACCTGTTGGACTATAACCTGGTGTTGTGTGATTTTTAACTTTTTACAGGTCAGTCAGTTGAGACTATGGACATCTCAGTGTTGCTTCTTATCACCACAGAAGTATCTATACGAAGTGACAGTCTCTACCATATTACTTTCTCACTCCTGCAAGAAACAAACAAACAAACAAACAACAAACAAACAAACACAGTCTTCAAACTTGACTATTGTAGTTTGAGAACAATAACAAGAGTGTCCTATGAAAATGTCACACTAAATAACTACAATGTATAAAGCCAGAATGCTAAAGAGGTTTTATCAGAGAAAACTTGTTCAACAACTGAAGGCTTCAAACCTGAAGTCCTTTATTTACTGGTTTTAGACAGATTAGGGGATACTGTCATGCTCTTCCCATAAAGGTATAATTTCTGCAAGTTTCACAAAATGAGAGAAGATTAACAGTCTGTGCTGAAGTCTCAGAAACTTAAATGACTTCAAATAGAGACAGTATTGATTATGCTCAATTATATCTCTGTGGGTATCAAACTTAGTCAATGAACCAAATTTGCCAAATTTCAACTGTATGTTGATTAAGGCATTCAACAGACTATTAGATTAGATTCCCTAGAGTGTGGAAACAGGCCCTTCAGCCCAACATGTCCACACCAACCCTCCGAAGAGTAACCCGCCCAGACCCATTTCTCTCTAACCAATGGGCCTAACCTTATGGGTAACTTAGCATGGTAAATTCACCTGACCTGCACATCTTTGGACTGTGGGAGGAAACTGCAGCACCCGGAGAAAACCCACACAGACAGTTGCCAGAGGTTGGAATTGAACTGGGATCCCTGGTGCTGTGAGGCAGCAGTGCTAACCACTGAGTCACCATGGACATGTATTCTACTCAAGGATCAAATAAATATTATGGGTGCACAGTCTTCACAGGTTTGACATAAAATTGGTCTATTTTTAAAGACAATACTAGCAAAGCAAATAGGTTAAAGCTTTTATTACTTGTGAAGGTATGTTTTAGTACAACTAATGTCCCACTAAGTTCGGAACTAACACATTCGAAAAGATTTTTTCAGTCTTGCCAGGACGTTCATCCTTCCTACAACATTGTCTTCTGTCCCCTCCATGGGTGAAACTTATCATCAATAGTTCTTGTCAGCAATTTTACTGTCAGAAGGATTAATGCACTTTCCCCACCATCCAACATTAACTTATTCAGGTACAGAATCAGTGCAACTGGAGAAAGGCCTACCTATAACCGGTCAACAATATTCCATAAGACCATAAGTTATAGGAGCAGAACTTAGGCCATTCGACCAATCGGGGCTCCACCATTCAATCACGACTGATATGGTTTTTCAAAACCATTTTCCCGCTTTCTCCCTGTAACCTTTTATCCCCTTGGCAATCAAGAACTTATCCACCTGTCTTAAATACACTCAGTGACCTGGCCTCCACAGTCTTCTGTGGCAATGAATTCTACAGATTCACCACTCTCTGGCTAAAAAAAAACCCTATCTCCTTCACCAAGGCTGTGTCCTCAGGTCCTCTTCTGTCCTGCCAACGGAAAAACCTTCCCAATGTTTACTCTGTCCAGGCTGATCAGTCTTCTGAAAATTTCAGATCCTGTCTCATCCTTCTAAACTCCATTGAATATAACTCCAGAGTTCTCAAATAATCCACATTTGTGAAGTCTTTTGTTACTGCGATCATGCTCATGAACCTCCTCTGGACTCTCTCCAAGGCCAGGACATCCTTCCTGAGGTATGGGGCCAAAAATTGCTCACAATACTCCAAATCTGGTCTGACCAGAGCCTTATGAAACCTCAGAAGTACATCCCCATTTTTATAATCCAGTCCTCTCGAAATGAATGACAACATTGTATTTCAGTCTGTAGTTAGGAAGGCAATGTGCAAGTTTACCTTAGGGAGAAACTGCACTAGGACTAAGTCTCTTTGCACTTCAGATTTCTGAATTTTCTCTCCATTTAGAAAATAGTCCATACCCCTTCCTATCAAAGTGCATGGCCTCACACTTGTTGCACTCCATCTGCCACTTCTTCGCCCACTTTCCTAACCTGTCCAAATCCTTCTGCAGCATCCCTGCCGCTTCAATACAACCCATCTTCATGCAATTTGACATTGAATTTGAGATAATAAATTGGTTACACTGAGATCATGGAGCCTCTTTGAAAGCAACAGTATAAAAAGATACACAAATGGAACTGACAATTACCACAACTAGCATTTGTCATTTCAAAAGTAACAACATCTCCCCAGACCTTGTGCTTTTTCAGCCATACTCAAAACATACATCCAACAGATGAACCAGGTTATGGAAATGGAGATGTATTCTCACAGGCCACTAAAGGAAGCAAATGACCAAATCATTTGTTCCACCAATTATCGACAGCTGAAAACAAATAAACTACTGAAGTGATTATTTGCTTGTGAACATTTGAGCTACATGTATCTCAATCATTGAAAGTTCATTTTCTGCACTGATCTTAAAGCATCAACCAAATTGTAGCTGGGAGCATCAGGGAGACTAACGGTTGCTCTGTTCTGAATGAAGTTTTTCATAGTATTCATTAAAAAAATTCCTGTCGGTATGTTTAGTCATGTATCACCCCATTAAAACAGAATTAATATCTGGATACTTTTTCTTTGTATAAATGGTCATGAAGAATAGGGGCGAGATACCTATATTACCAGAAGGAAAGAGAAATCTGCAATAATATCACTTCTTATATAAAACAGGTAATAATGTTTTAAATAACAAAAGGTTCACTCAGTATGTAAGCACTAGCAAATAATAAAGACATTTTGGTGCTTTGCTCCCCCCATAAGCAGAGTTTATCCAGTGTTTGTTCTTGGAAATGAAGAGGATTGTATTCATTATGTATAGTGTTTGCTAAGATTCTAGTGGTTACACAGGTGATTGTCAAGACTGATGTGCCCTTGGAAGGTTCTGCTACAAATAAGACAGGATACTGCAGACTATTGAGTTTTGGATGAATTGTTCACTGGGGAGGTCTTCTGCTTGCATTTTCCCTTTTCCTTCGATGGGTGTTCATTTTCCATGAAAGATGTACTGACTTCATTGTTGTTGCACCTGATGCAATGACCTTGGGCCAGCTTCTCCCAGGACTCAAAGTTGAAATCAAACTTCTAAATGAAGATTCACATCATCTTTGTAACATTTACTTTGACCATTGTAAGGGTGTATCCCCAGACTCAAGTTCTCTATGGTAAGCAAATTACTGTCATTCTGGCTAGATGACAATCCCAACTTAGTTGTGTCTCTCATAATTTAGGATTGATGCCTGACAAGCCAGCTCAGTGAACGCTTCCACAACTTGTGTTTTGTTGTATCATCTACTCTTCTGAAACAACTGTAAGCAAATCAAGTGAAAGTGATTGAGATTCTCAGCAGAATATTGTGACATGGGACCAAACATTACATTAGTAAAGTAGGGTATGCAGGACTATTACACTACAGACTTCCAGTTTGTGGGTAGACTTTTCTTCATTCCTAAACTGATTTTGATGGCTATTGTTGCTTTGCCAATTCTTGCATGCATCTCATCATCCATGCAGACAGCAGAAGATAAAGTGCTGTCGAGATAAGTAACCTTATCAGCTGCTGGCAGATTTTGGTCATGGCCTGAAAACTTGGTCCCAAAATAGGGCTGTCTTGGAACAATGGCTATACATTATTTTTCTTCTCGCTGATTTTGACACTACTGTTGTCACACTCATTCGAAACAAGTTCATGCTACTTGTCGTGCTCTGCACTGGCTACTAACACATAGTCATCAGCAAACAGAATTTCATGAGACATATCCATGACAGCCTTGGCATTTGCCTGGAATGGTATCGGATTGAGCAGCTTCCTGGTAATGCAGTTTAATTCCAAAGGCAAGATCATCATAGACATCAGAGAACAAAGCTATGAAAAGCATGCTGTAGAGTATCAGCACAAGTACACAGTTCCACTTAGAGTCAGAGATGTACAGCATGGAAACAGACCCTTCGGTCCAACCTGTCCATGCTGACCAGATATCCCAACTCAATCTAGTCCCAGCTGCCAGCACCCGGCCCATATCCCTCCAAACTCTTCCTATTCATATACCTGTCAAAATGCCTTTTAAATGTTGCAATTGTACCAGCTTCCAACACTTCCTCTGGCACCCTCTACATGAAAAAGTTGCCCCTTAGGTCTCTTTTATAATCTTTCCGCTCTCACCCTAAACCTATGCCCTCTAGTTCTGGACTCCTCCCATCCTAGGGAAAAGATCCTATCCATGCGCCTCATAATTTTGTAAACCTCTATAAGGTCACCCCTCAGCCTCCGACGCTCCAGGGAAAACAGCCCCAGCCTGTTCAGCCTCTCCCTATAGTTCAAATCCTCCAACCCTGGCAACATCCTTGTAAATCTTTTCTGAACCCTTTCAAGTTTCACAACATCTTTCCGACTGGAAGGAGAGCAGAATTGCACGCAATATTCCAACAGTGGCCTAACTAATGTCCTGTATAGCCACAACATGACCTACCAACTCCTGCACTCAATACTCTGACCAATAAAGGAAAGCATACCAAATGCCGTCTTCACTATCCTATCTACCTGCTATGAACCTGCACTCCAAGGTCGCTTTGTTCAGCGACACTCCCTGGGACCTTACCATTAAGTGTATAACTTCTGCTAAGATTTGCTTTCCCAAAATGCAGCACCTCGCATTTATCTAAATTAAACTCCATCTGCCAATTCTCAGCCCATTGGCCCATCTGGTCTAGACCCATTGTAACCTGAAGTAACCATTTTTGCTGTCCACTACACCTCCAATTTTGGTGTTATCTACAAACTAACTGTACTTCTTATGCTCGCATCCAAATCATTTATGTAAATGACAAAACGTAGAGGACCCAGCATTGATCTTGTGGCACTTCACAGGTCACAGGCCTTCAGTATGAAAAACAACCCTCCACCACCACCCTCTGTCTTCTACCTTTGAGCCAGTTCTGTATCCAAATGGCTAGTTCTCCCTGTATTCCATTAGATCTAACCTTGCTAATCAGCCTCCCATGGGGAACCTTGTTGAACACCTTACTGAAGTCTGTATAGATCACATCTACTGCTCTGCCGTCATCAATCTTCTTTGTTACTTCTTCAAAAAACTCAATCAAGTTTGTGAGACATGATTTCCCACTTGTGACTGAGGATGGGTTAGAAGAAGATTCAACAACATCCAGGTTGCATGCAAGTATGCCATTATGGAAATGCCAAACCATTGTGCTGAATTTCTCAAGCCAGCCAAATTTCTCCATTACCTTTCAAAGTCCTCAAATCCTCAATATCAGAGCAACAATGCAAAATCCTGTATATAGCCTGTATTGTGGATGCATCAATATTTTTAAATGCATGAGATACCTCACTGTACTCAAATAAATTCAATGTAAAGAGTAATAAAACTATTGCCTCAATTCTCCAGAAAAACAAAAAGACGGTTTATCTTTTTTGTCCCTCTTGGTCCACCACAGGCATAGGATCAATCACTTTCTGCTGCGATGCAATTATCTACAGCACACAAGGATCACCTTTGTGCAACCAATCCAGCTATCTAGTTGCTTTCATGGGAAACACTTCTTTGTCAATCCTTCTCAAGTGTGAATCTTTCATTAGCTAACATAGAACATTGAAAAATCACATCGCTGTTATTATAACCTAAAAAAGGGACTAAATACTCATATTTTCCCACAGAAGATAATTGTTTTAAAGATCAAAAATGATTACATTTATTACCATATACCCATTAATCCAAAAGACAAAGTGTGTTTTAATACATGTATATGTGATTGATTAAGACAGATCTGAATGACAGTCGACACTTTCCCTGACCAGGAGAATACGACAGGGAATCTAAGCAATAGTGTTTTAAAACTGCCCTCTGGGCAGGTGATTTCCTCTCTCCCCTGGGTAATTCCCTGCGTGACCAGCATACACAATAAGCAACACAGGAATTGAATCTGTACATCATTACCTTCCGAACAATAAATCATGTAGAATCCACCCTTTAGATGCTTTGTTTGGCTGTCAAGCGCTCCCTTTACATCCCTTTACACTGTACAATTTATTTAATCGTTCTGAGTTAACTGACAATAATGTAATTCGAGTCAACAATTAGCATTTGATAAACTGTAATGAAAAGTGAAAATTAATACAATATAATCCAAATACCAAACCAGTCAAGGAGTTTACTAGTCTTTTAAGATCCTGATTTGCACCACGGACCATAAAATACCATTTAAAATATTTCAGATATACCCTAAATTGGAAATGACTAAAAAGACTTAGCTCAAAAGCTGAAACTATCACAAATATTAACAGTAACCATTCTCGTTCATGTTTAGAAACCCTGCCTGGAATTTTCCGATCATACAAATGAAAAGCGTTTGTACGTGCAAATACATAAGAGTTAATAAAGTCAAACTGTGCTATCACAGCTTTCCCTTTCTCTCGAAACCGTAATAACTGAAGTCAGCTTTAGCCGTTTCTTTGCGCACATGTACTTCATACTACCCGTAGTGTCTTAAAAAGACTGAATTGATCATGCTTGAATCTGTCAGTTGAGGGGCGGGCGGGGGGTGGGAAAGAGAAGGATACAATGCAATTTACAATGCAAACTGTGATTCTCAGGCAGTATACTGTAGCGCTCCTGTGAAGCATACCTTTGATGCATGTTTCCATTTCCAGTTGCTTTTTCTGTTCCATGTCTGACAGTGCAACACAGTTGCGACTTCAGTGAGTTACAGTGTAACGAGCCCCTCACTCCACTCCGCTCAATGCTCCTGGCCTCACGCTCTCTCACTCGCTCGCTCTCCTGTTGCCGCCCCGCCATCTGTCAAGACCCACCGGCTGACCGACAGGCCCTACCATCCAATCAGCAAAGCCTAATCGTTTCAAGTTCACCAATAGACATCGGCAAAGACCGGGAGTGCCAGCGTAACAATGCTAGGGGCTAGGATTGACAGATCCATTAACAAATCAAAGGGAACGACAACCTCCAGCCAATCAGTGAGAAAAGTACACGCCGCTCGTCTTGGTCGTGGGCCAAAGAACCATTGATAATGCGAGAAAGGAAACAGCTTGCCCAATCACCGTGGTCCCAGACAAGGTGCGGTTCCCTGGGTTGCAAGGCTCAGTCCTACATTCGGGACTTTCATTGTTGTGGTGAAGACTGAATGTTCGTCCCATGAGGTGTGTCAGGCCTCAGCAAATCCAGTGACTAATGCATAAATGAAAAATTGTGGTAGAGCCACTTGAGCAAATCCACAGTTCATTGAAATGTGGCAGAACATGCAAAAGAGCCAAATGGAGAGGTAAATAAGATGTGCAATAAGAAGGCGAGAATGGTGGAAATACTTTGAGGAACTGAATGCAGGATGTTTTTATGATCAGCAACAAGGAATGCATAATCAAGGAGGTCGTGATGGATCTATACCAGGCCTTGACTGAGCCACAATTATACGTAATAGTACAATTTTAGCATCTTTATAGCAATGGAAAGGTGCAGTGTGAATTTATTAGGATGCTATGAAGGGTGAAAGCTTAAAAATTATGAAAACGTGTAGTCAACTGAACCATTGTTCAAGATTATGGAAGGAATCTAAAAAGTAAACATAAATGTTAAAACGCTGTGCCCAGTGATCTGGGACATGAAATGAATTGGGTAGGTTTGAACAAATTCTTCACAACGAAGATTGTTGAAGTCTGCAATCCTCTGCTGCATAACTTATGTTGAAGTTATTTTAAAAAGAAAGATGAGACTGTTACTTGAAAAAAATGTTAAATGTCGTGGGGTGGGGGAGTGAACAGTACTTCGGATTAAGATGATTTATATGGGAAGAAATACCAACTCAGTCTGAATAAACCGCAGATTAAAATCTGCAGACTTTTGTTCCCAGTGTAAATGTCGCAACCTGATACCACTGCATTTTGATATCTCATTTGGTCAATTATGACTACAATTAACTTGCCTCCAAGGAAGCCACTAAATCTGGCAAAGTGCGCCACATAAAGATGATATCATCTCAAGAAAAAAAATGTATGTTTATCACAGTTAATACCAATCTGGAACTCTAAACTGAGCCCCTCATCAGGATATGCCAATATTTTTGCCCCACATTCAAGATATTGACAATCTGCTCTTCCATCAGTCAGAGTTCTCAGCAATGGCTATATCCCTTTCTGTGTCAAAAACAGAAGTTGCTGGAAAAGCTCAGCAGGTCTGGCAGCATCTGTGAAGAAAAATCAGAGTTAATGTTTCAGATATAGTGACCCTTCCTCAGAACTGATGGTAGCTAGGAAAATGTCAAGTTTATATGCAGAAGTTAGGCTGGCGGGAGGGGATAAGTAGTAAACAATAGATAGGGGTAGAGCCCAAAGACAGAGATGAACCGTTGGACAGACAAAGGAGTTGATAATGAGGATGGGTGAATAGCTATTAATGGAGACTTTTCGTGGCTAACAATAGGTAGTTTGTAATGGCAGATTATGTGATAACAAGGTCTGGTATCTGTCCCCTTCTGTGTCACTAGCTTTCCTGTGGTTGGGTTGAGGCCCCATCTGTCTGATACTCTGCTGACACTGTAATTTTCCTGCTGAAGAACTTGTGTCTGAAACATCGACTCTTGCTCCTCAGATACTGCCTGACCTCCTTTTCCAGTGCTACACTTATTAACACTCTCAGGTCTGTGAATAGTTTGTGAAATTCTGATGACTTCGGACTGGATTTATGTCCACCAGAAAAGCTTTAGCTATTTGGCCTAGTTGTTTCTGTGCTGCAAATTTCTGTGATTTTGCAAGGTTAACCTTGAATCCAATTGATAGAATAGTGTAGTTAGAGTGCAGTAGTTATCATTGTGAAAAATAACTTGTATTACAGGAACTGAATTCTACACTTTTGCAGTTTTAGATTAGACTTACAGTGTGGAAACAGGCCCTTCGGCCCAACAAGTCCACACCGACCCGCCGAAGCGCAACCCACCCATACCCCTACATTTACCCCTTACCTAACACTACGGGCAATTTAGCTTGGCCAATTCACCTGACCCGCACATCTTTGGACTGTGGGAGGAAACCGGAGCACCCGGAGGAAACCCACGCAGACACGGGGAGAACGTGCAAACTCCACACAGTCAGTCGCCTGAGTCGGGAATTGAACCCGGGTCTACAGGCGCTGTGAGGCAGCAGTGCTAACCACTGTGCCACCGTGCCGCCCACAACGGTAAGGACTGGGTACCTTGAGTAGAATGACAACCATAGAGTCATGGAGATCTACAAGCAGAAAAACAACCTTTCGCCGATCATATCGCCATCAGTCAAAAGCAACACCTAAAAATATTCTAATCCCATTTTCCAGCACTTAGCCCGTTGGCTTGTATGCCTTGGCATCACAAGTATACATCTAAACACTTGTTAAATGCATTGGAGATTTTTCCTTCCAGCACCCGTACAGGCAATGAGTTCCAGATTCCCACCACTCACTGAGTGAAAATGTTTTTTTCTCAAACCTCCTCTAAACCTTCTACCTGTTACCTTAAATCTATGCCCCCGATCATTGAACCCTCCCCGAGGCGAGAAATTTCTTCTTGTCTATCTTAACTATGCCCCTCATAATTTTATACATTTCAATAATGTCCCTTCTCAATCTCCTGGCCTTTAAGGAAAAAACCCCCGGGATGTCAAATCTCTCTTTATAACTGAAACTCTCCAGCCCAGCAACATCCCAGTAAATTGCTCCTACATCCTTTCCCATGCTATAAAGTGAATTCCAGAATTGCATGCAGTACTCTAGCTGGGCCTATCCAACGCTTTATAAGGTTCCAGCATAACCTCCCTGCTCTTAAACTCTATGCCTTGGCAAATAAAGGCAATTTTACAAATGCCTCCTTAACCGCTTTATCCACCTGTCCTGATATATTAAGGGATCAATGTACACCGAAGTCCCTCTGATCTACAATGCTTCCTAAGGTCCTACTGTTTGTCATGTATTCCCTTGTTTTGTGTATCCTGCCCGAGTGCATCACCTTGCATTTATCCCAATTAAATTTCATTTGCCAGTGATCAACCGGGCGGCAACTCTGCAACTGCAGTTACACAGGCCTGCGCTTAACTGTTCCTAAATTACCCTGGACACTCCATCCAGTGGCTGTGTTATATATCAGAACTTCAATTTAGCTCAGATTAACCCTTTCAATTCCATTACTATCACAACAACTCCCCTTAGACCAATTGTACAATGATACAATGATCAATTTACATTTACCATCATCCTTCCTTCTCCAAGTCTCTGACTTAACAAATTCAAATTCTGTATCTGAAGGTGTGCAGCAATCACAACAAGTAAACAGCTCATTATGCAGTAAATACATATGACAGATAGCCATGATGGAGATGTTGCTATATGATGATAAGGACTGGGTCCTGAATGTTGAGAGGTTTGTGACATTCCAGAAGAATAGGAATCTAGGTAAAGTTGGACTGATACCAATGTTAATCAATGCAATAGTTAAAGGTGACCTTGGTTTAGGAGATGAGGATGTCGAATGACTGGTTGAAGATAAAGAATAGTAGGTGAAATAAATCACTAGTGGGAATTGTTTACAGACTCCCTAAAACTAATCACAATTTAAGATGAACTATACAGGAAGAAACATTGGATGATTGTGACAAGAAGGCAACAGTAATCATTTGTATTTTGAATCTACATATAATCTTGAAAATCAGATTGGTAATGGTTAGCTGTATGAGAAGTTCATGCAATAGTTTTCAGATTATTATATCTTAGAGCAACATATCCTGAATCCAACCAGAGGGCAGATTAAACTAAAATGAAATTTAGTGACAGAGTAATTAATGACCTCAAAGTAAGGCAATCTTTGATAGCAGTAACCATAGTATGATTAAATTATATACCTAATTTGAAAAGGAGAAGAGTGGATCTAAGACTAATACTTTTATATTATATAAGGACAACAATGTAGGCATGAAAATAGAGCCAGCTGATCTGAACTGGAAAACAACGCAAGAGGATGCATCAATAAAAAAGCAATGGCAGATATTTATGGGATATTTCAGCATACATAGAATAAATATATTCCTACTATAAGGAAAAAAAATCTAAGGTGAGGACCCACCATCTATGGCTAATTAAGAAGGTTAAAAAAAGGAAACATAAGGAAAATATTGCTGATTGTGCAAATGTAAGTGACAGGTCAGGTGATTAGAAAGTGCATAAAAAATTAATAAAGAGGTATATAAATGAGAGGACGCTAGCTGGAAATGTAAAACACACCAGCTTCTACTGATATTTGATAAGGAAATGAGTAAATAATGTGAGCGTTGACCCTCCCATCCTGGCACCTTCCTCTGCCATCGCAGGAACTGCAAAACCTGCACCCACACCTCCTCCCTCACCTCCATCCAAGGCCCTAAAGGAGCCTTCCACATCCATAAAAGTTTTACCTGCCCATCCACTAATATCATTTATTGTATCCGTTGCTCCCGATGCGGTCTCCTCTACATTGGGGAGACTGGACGCCTCCTAGCAGAGTGCTTTAGGGAACATCTCCGGGACACCCGCACCAATCAACCACACCGCCCTGTGGCCCAACATTTCAACTCCCCCTCCCACTCGACTGAGGACATGGAGGTCCTGGGCCTCCTTCACCGCCGCTCCCTCACCATCAGATGCCTGGAAGAAGAACGCCTCATCTTCTGCCTGGGAACACTTCAACCCCAGGGCATCAATGTGGACTTCAACAGTTCCCTCATTTCCCCTTCCCCCACCTCACCCTAGTTCCAAACTTCCAGCTCAGCACTGTCCCCATGACGTGTCTTACCTGCCTATCTTCTTTCCCACCTATCCACGCCACACCCAACCTATCACCTTCATCCCCTCCCCCATTCACCCATTGTACTCTATGCTACTTTCTCCCCACCCCCACCCTCCTCTAGCTTATCTCTCCACACTTCAAGCTCTCTGCCTTTATTCCTGATGAAGGGCCTTTGCCCAAACATCGATTTTACTGCTCCTCGGATGCTGCCTGATCTGCTGTACACTTCCAGCACCACTAATCCAGAATCTGGTTTCCAGCATCTGCAGCAGTCACTGTTTTTACCTAGTGAGTATGGAGCAGTTAACAGTAGACAATAAGGAAATGACAGGTAAAAGAACAAATATTTTGCTTCTGTCTTCATTTGCTAATGAGTATGACTGTCCACTTAGGAAATTCTTTGTCACTGGTCATGTGTTCTGTAGGTGCTTGTTGTGGCTGATGAATCTGACCTTAGAGCCAGATCACTGACCACACACTTAGAATTCTGTCCAGGAGGTGGAATTGGTCCTTGGCCTGAGATCATTGGCATTCCTTTATCCAGTTCTTTTTCTGCACTTCCTCTGACTGACTGCTTGGTGTTCTCAATTCGTTGTCCTTTCATACTGGAGTTTCCTCCAAGAAGGTTCCTTCAGAAAGAGGGTCTCCCATGCAATGACGTCCATGTTATATTTCTCAAGGGAAGCATTCAAGGAGCCTCTTAAATGCTGCCTTTTTTCTGCCTATCTTTCAAGTGCCTTCCTTGAACTGCACAAAAGTGATTTGCTTTGGCAGTTGGAACTCCGGCATCCTTAGCATGTAGCCGACCATTGGAGTTGGTTTCAGGTGATCATGGCCTCAATGCTGGTGCTGTTGGCTAGTATGCCTATCCTCCCAGCTGATAAGGAGAATCTTCAGCTGCTTCATCCATGACCTTCTCTCCATCATAAGATCAGAAATGGAGATGTTTGCTGACAATTGGTGCTGTACATTGTGCAATCATGACTCCTTAGAAACTGAAGCTGTTCAATAGGACGTGGACAATATCCAGGCTTGGACTGACAAGTGGCAAGTAACATTTGTGCTACACAAATGTTAGGCAATGATCACCTCCAATAAGAGGTAATCTAATCACTACCCCTTGTTATTCACTAGCATTACGATCACCAAATCCCCCGCTATCAAGACACTCGCAGTTACCATTGACCAGAAGCTCAACTGGACTCACCATATAAACACACTGGCTCCAAGAGCAGGTCAGAGCGAGGAATACTGCAGCAAGTAAACTCGCCTCCCGAATCCTCAAAGCCCATCCACCATCTGCAAGGCACAAGTCAGGAATGTGATGGGATACTCCCCACTTGCCTGGATGAGTGCAGTTTCAACCACATTCAAAAAGCTTGACACCGCCTAGGATAAAGCAGCCTGCTTGATTGGTACCACATCTGCAATGATCCACTCACTCCAATACCAATGCATAGTAGCAGCAGTATGTACCATTTACAAGATGCACTGCAGACATTCGTCAAAGAGTTTTAGAGAACACCTTTCAAACCCACGACCACTTTCATCTACAAGGATATTTTGTTTTTTTGGCTAGGATGGTGGCAGAGTAGGCAGCATCCAGTCTTCTCAGCCTGGGGCTAGTCTATCCATCTGTTTTTCTTTTTTCTTTACCTTCTTCTCTCTTCTAAGATTTTAAAGTGTTTTTATTTAAAACTTACCTTGGAGTGGCTGAGCACTAGAGCGAAGCAGGCTACAGGCATTGTGCGTATCGGGGACTGTTGTGGGACTGGTGGGGACAGCCAGCAGTTTGTGAGCCTGGTAGAACCACATGCAGAAGCCCCTATGCTGATCTACCGCAATGTAATGTAATCTGTTTATCTGACTGAAATGTTTATCCTTTGAATGTATTTCTTATTTTTTAATTTATACTACGAATCACTGTAAGGTAATGCAACTTTTTTTAATTTTTTTGTATCTAAGATTTGTAGCTAAGATGAAGCCATGAGGGGTAACATTGTAAATTTTTCACTGTGCTCTGTACTTGAGTAGCTATGGCAATAAACCTAATTCTAGTTCTAATTATACACAAGAATCTTGGTATTAGCAAAGTTGTCACAGTCATAGAGGTGTACAGCATTCGGTCCAACCCGTCCAGATATCCCAACCCAATCTAGTCCAACCTGACAGCACCCAGTCCATATCCCTCCAAACCCTTCCTATTCATACACCCATCCAGATGATTTTTTAAATTTTGCAATTGTACCAGGCCCCACCACTTCCTCTGACAGCTCATTCCATACTCATACTACCCTGTGAGTGAAAAAATTGCCCCATAGGTCTCTTTTATATCTTTCCCCTCTCACTCTAAACCTATGCCCTCGAGTTCTGGACTCCCCCACTCCAGGGAAAAGACTTTGCCTATTTATCCGATCCATGCCCCTCATATATTTGTAAACCTCTATCAGGTCACCCCTCAGCCTCCGATGCTCCAGGGAAAACAGCCCCAGCCTATTCAACCTCTCTCTATAGCTCAAATCCTCCAATCCTGGCAACATCTTTACAGTACAGTTCTTTTCTGAACCCTTTCAAGTTTCACAACATCTTTCCGAAAGAAGATCAGAACTGCACGCAATATTCCAACAGTGGCCTAACCAATGTCTTGTACAGCCGCAACATGACCTCCCAATTCCTGTACTCAAAACTCTGGCCAATAAAGGAAAGCATACCAAACACCTTCTTTACTATCCTATCTACCTGCGACTCCACTTTCAAGGAGCTATGAACCTGCAGTCCAAGGCCTCTTTGTTCAGCAACACTCCCTAGGACCTTACCATTAAATGTATAAGTCCTGCTAAGATGTGTTAGTTAAATGTTACTGGAAGTCGAAGGACTTGTGGAATTTGAAAGCCAAATAGATCAGCCACAATCCTATTAAATGGTAGAATAGGCTTCAGCAGCCAAGTGGCTGTCTGATGTTCCTAATTTGTATGCTCATAAATGACCTTGTGGCTTGACAATTCTTCCAGGATTTGTTCATTCGGAAGATCAGTAGTTTGTTTGCTTGAGGATTGTTAAAAATGATACTGATAATTTGTTTATTTCTCTGTAGGATCCTTTATCTCATAAATATCTTTCACTGAGGATGCAGTTGAGTATTGACATTGTTGTTGTTACTTGTACCCTCTCTGGAAAATCTTTGATTTGTTGAATTTCTTCACGAAGGTGATTGCATGATGAAAAAAGTAGTTTCACCTTTAGCAGCACCACTCGTTCAAGATTTCAGATATTGGAACATTATCCAACGTGGTATGGGTTATTTTGCCTCATGCAGGAGATTACTTTCTCATCAATAATTTTATTTTTATTTGTTCATGGGATGTGGCTTTCACTGGTTGAACCAGCATTTCTCATGCATCCCTAATTTTGTTGGAGCTGAGTGGTTTGCTAAGCCATTTCAGAAGGCTGTGCGCCAGAGTCACATGTGGACCAGACCAGATAAGGGCAACATGTTTCCTTCCTTAAAGGGCATTAATTAACCAGATGGGTTTTTACAGGAGCTAACAGCAGTTACATGGTCTCCATTAGACCAGCTTTTAACTCCATACTTGTTATAGAATTCACATTTCATCACCTACTTTGGTGGAATTCAAACTCGTTCCCAGAAAATTAGAGCATGGACATTTGGATCACCAGTGCAGTGACCTCACCACTACACAGTATTGTTAGCAGATTGCTGTGCTATCTGCACTGATTTGGTTAAAGATTTGCAAGTTATCTCAGATAGTCTAAGTGGCTCAATTGTTGAAGTGATACTTGGTCATTTTCTCAAGCCTTGTAATAGTTATCCTCTTAGTTTTGTTCAGCGCTATCAGAGTTGGAAGACATTTCCAGTAGCTCTGTGAAGTCTATGACTTCTTGCACACTCTTAGTGTGAAATAATAGAGTCCAGTATCAGTAGTTTTCAATGATTGAAATTTCCTCTTCTGATGAAATAGATTTGCGACACCAACCTAATTGAGTTTTGCAGGTTCAGTCTTTTTAAGTTCAGTGATCAATCTTGAAAGGTCTATGAAGTCTTCTGTTTGTTGCATTTTTGTAGTTCAATCAATGCTAGTTTACTTAAGAAATGTTTAAATACATCAACAAATTGCTGAATATTCAGGACTAAACACAAACCCTTATTTAAGAGTAAGTTTCATTTATTATGGGTATACATATTTTCAAACATCCAGTACTGTTAATGTTCTAGTGAAACTTATAACATCCCTTTAATCTGAGGGTTTGTTCCACTTGCACTGTGGTTACAGATCTGTCTGCTTTAACAGCTTGTGTTTTAGCCAAAGTATAAAGTTGGATAAGGCTGTCCCTCTCTCTTTCTGTCTTGCTTTGGTCTCTCTCTCTCGCTGTCCCCGCCCCCGCTCTTTTGCTGTCCCGCTCTTTCTTTGTGTATCAATCTTAAAGTAAGTGAGATGTCCATTGCCTTAAAAAAAATTAGCTAGCTATCCAGTAGCAATAAATCTCCTGTGTTCTGTAATAAGGCTTTGACTATCTCCGTTGGAAGTATAATTTCAAATGCTGGGAAGTCTTCTAATGGAGTTGGGTGATCAATGTGTGGAGGTCATTATGTGTGCACTATTCCAGAACGATATTAGACTTCAAAACATCCTTTACAAATGAACCATATTGGTAGAAATCAACAAAACTTTGCAATATCTGGCCCCTGCCTGTGGGGCTTTTCTGTTCCACAGTCCACCACTGAATCTTAGATGATGTTTTCATGGTAACTTTTTGTGTAACTATTTGAAATGTTTATACCTTATGAAATTAAACTGGTTTAAACATAGACAAAAGAGCTGAATTCTAGAAGTGAGGAGAGAGTGTGAAGCTGACATCAATCAGAGAATTACAGAAGGGTTATCACCTTTGACCAAATGGGGCATCAAGGAGCCCCAGGAAAACAGGAGTCAGCAGGAATCAGGAGGAAAACCATCAGTTGGAATCATCTTGACACATGGGAAGATGGTTGTGGTTGTTAGAGATCAGTCTTCTCAGGTCCAAGGCATCTCTGCAGGAGTTCCTCAATGTAGGTCCTAAGCCCAACCATTAATGATCATCATAAGGTCAAAAGTAGATATGTTCGCTGCTGATTGCATCATCATTCACAATTCCTCAGATACTGAAGCAGTGCATGACCAGACACAGCAAGACCTGGACTATATCCAGATTTGGGCTGACAAGTGACAGGTAGTATTCATGCCACAGAAGTGTCAGGCAATGACCATCTCCAACAAGCGAGCATCTAACCATCACTCCATTACATTTAATGACATTACCATCACTGAATTCTTAGCTGTCACAACTTGCAGGTCACCGATGACTAGAGCCTGAACTGGATGATCATGTAGCCACTGTGTTTACAAGAGCAGGTCAGTGGCTAAGAATCTGCAGTGAGTAACCTGTCCTCAGACTCCTTACAGCTTGTCCGATGTCTACAAGGAACAAGTGGATGATCATATTGAATGGTGAAGTAGCTCAAATGGCCTATTCTGGCTCCTAATTTCTGTATTTATAAGTTTAGAGTGTGATGGAATACTCTGTACTTGCCTGGAAGAGTACAGCACCAACAACACTCAGTAAGTTTGCCACCATCCAGACAAGCAACCTGCTTGATTGGCACCACATCCACAAGCATTCACTCCGTTCACCATCGACACTTAGTAGCAGCAATATGTACTATCTATAAGATGGACTACAGAAGTTCACCAAGGCTACTTAGATGTTAACTTCCAAACCTGTGACTACTACTACCTAGAAAGTCATGGGCAGCAGGTACATGGGAACACCGCCATGCAAGTTTCCCTCCAAGTCACTCATTATCCTGACATGGAAATATGCCGCTATTCCTTTAGTGTCACTCAGTCAAATCCCTTCTAAATGGTATCTTCCTACACTAAATAGATGACTGCTTTTTAAGAAGGCAGCTCACCACCACCTTCTCAAGGGTAACTAGGGACAGGCAATGCCTACACCCCATGAATGAATGAATAAAAAAGGCCCATCGCCCCTCACTAGCAAGATTCCTATTTTTCCAATCAACACCTGGTTGTATAAAAGGACATTTTTGCTTTCATTAGTTGGATAGCTTCTCACTGCTGATCTAACACAATTTTCCTAACATTCTCATCAATGTCCATGTTGTTCAGAGGATGGATGATTCTGCCTTTTGTGTCTGTTTCCAAAATATATTGGATAACCTTTTTCTGATGCCAAGTATTCCTTGGACTGGAAAAAATTTGAAAAAGACTGGTTAAAAGTTTTAACAAAAGTTCTGAATGGAATCTGATAAGAATCTGTGTGGCATGTTGTATGGTGAGGCATGTAGAGATGCAGAATTGGACAAATGCAGCAAGACTGATCCCAATGTTGTGGTAATCTCACTCTTTTTTTTATACTTCTCAAAAGAGACATGACAAGATTCTCAATAGGCCTTGGCGAGTTGCCAGTTGACAGGACTGAACACTTGTTAAGCTCCTTGCTGACTGTCCAACTTCCCTCTTTTATATTCAGGCTCTGATCTTTCCAAACTTGCCCAACAAACTCTGCATTGGGAAAACATGACATGGAAACCAGAGAGGGTATCAGGTGGATTCAGCTCGCTGCTTTCTCTGAACAAGCTCCATGTTGGACACCAGGTCATATTCCTTGAGCACCAACCACATGCATCCCACATCCACAGACATTGGCATCTGATGTGTGCCAGCTGTTAAGAGCCCTCATGTCACAGATGCAAAAGACTAACAGGACACTTTTAGTCTTCAGCACTGCATCTCGAGTTGTGCTGGCAACTCTTATTGTGAAGCAAGGATGCTATGTGTTCAGGGCCTCATAGATAGGACTAGGCTGCACCTCTGGGTGCTACTCACTCACTTTGGCCTTGCCTGTATGATCACAGTATCCCTACCATGTTTTGCCTTGCCTTGCCTTACCTTTTTATGCTTTATCCCCTCGGACAGAGCTACCAGATTCATATTACTGATGTCTTGCTGTGCCATTTAGCACAGATAGAAAGCCAGGAAACTTGATATCATTGTTGGCATGCTTCAGTCGAGTCAAAGGAGATAGCCTTTGCTCAGGGGAACCTGGTACAGTAAATGAAGCACAGTCTCTGACATCCTTCCAGACCTTGGTCTGGCCATTCAGAAACAGAATGCCCTCCTTATGAGGGGTGAGGAGCTGAGTGACAGGCAGCTGACCACTCATTTTGACTCTTTCTGCCCTATTGAGGATGGTTTTCTCCTGGAATGAGAGAAAGGTAGGTATTACAGGAGATGAAAGTGCATGGCACAGCTATTACTATTAGTGCAGGCATGGAGATGTCTCGAGTCAATGTATACACAGCACACAGGGCATGTAGGTTTGGTGGTGTCAGAGGTTGGAATGAACGAGAGTAATTGAGGGAAGATGTTGTTGGCAATAGTGAGAATGATGGAGCATGAGCCTTGGTGGGAGATGGGTACAGTAGCAGAGTTAGAATGAGTGTGAGATATTGGTCAGAAGATGAGTTAATTACCCTGGTGGATTGGAGAAGGACATTGACTTTCTTCTTATAGTTTAGGTATTCCTCCAGATGGCTGACAATGCTTTAAAGAAGGAGGGAACCTCGGACCAGACCGGTATGGCCTGGTATCTTGGCCCCCATTGCCACTCCAGGAGGAGGAGGAAGACCTGTATCAGTACTATTCTGTCCAACAGGACATCCTGCTTACAAAGTGAGGCATTGGTTTATCCCTGTCTGCAAAGTCTGAGGTAGATACCAGGAACTGTAATAGGCAGACTGACAGTGCTTGTCCAGGTGCATGATGGGTTTTTAAATAAGGGTGGGTACAAAGATTGCCAGTGAATTCTGGGATATTTGCTGAGTGGCACATTGCTCTACATAATGCATGGCAAGATGGGGAGAAAATTGGACATGGAAGACAAACCATATTGTCTTGGCAGGTGATTAATAAAGCGAGTTTGGTAAGATTCAGTGAGAAAACTCTCGAGCCTCATGGTGAAAATCACTTCTCAACTTGATTCAAGTCATTCATAGCCAAAAATAAGGAAGGTTCAGCCCTCTCTATTATGAATTCTGATTGCAAGCTCCATATTCACAGGGTTTAATCAATATGTAGAAGTAATTGATTAAATTGCCTACAGTTTCTACTATTAGTTAAGTCTCTCATTAAATCTTGTCCACTCAAGAATTCTACTTGTCCCTAAGTTAAAGTTGTTGTTAAAAGATTTTGTAAAATCATCAAAAACTTGATATTATCTTTTGTTTTCTGGTGATTTACAACATCATCAGCTAGAGGGGTGTATTAAATATTAAATATTGTAATAAATTAACTTATCCTTCTGATTCAGTCTTCAATTTTGATGCGATTCTGCATCTTGGGACTGTTTCCTCCTTATATTCCAATATTGTGTTCTGTTAAGACAATCTTTGAAATTGAATCTGCCTGGAGGTATTATTTTTTTTCTCCTTAATGTATGAAGTAATCTTATTACTTTGAAATTTTAAATGTTTATACTTGCAACTTTGTCTTAAATTCAATTTTCAATGTACTGCCTTTCTTGCCTTGCAGTATTTTATTTAAAATTGCTGTAAAGCCTGTCTTTGCAACTTTTTCTTTTTTATCATCAGTCTTTGTTCATTCATTATCACAGTTTCACAGTATAACAGTCTTCTAATAAAGCTTTAAGTTGTATTTAGTGTTGTTTTGTAATGATTTGTTGCTTCTAGCTCTGAAATCTTTTCTGTTGTAAAGTGCTTGTATTTTTAAAAATCTGTTCAGAGCTTTAAAATTCTGTACTTCAGTCTCATTCCAATAAGCTTTTAAGATTCTTTTAAACATTTCAAAGTTCGTAAACTTGTTAAAAACTGTGTTCTGAAGTAGTAGCAAAGTCTTCTTACTTTTAGGAATCAAAGTGGAGAATTCCTGCCTGTTTTGTTTCATCTTAGGAAGTTTGCCTGCTGTTTAGGACAAAATGGAATGCTCCTTCTCGAGATGAATTCCACCCTTTGTCCCCTGACAAAATTGGCATCTTGCACTCTGTTTTCAATTTAAATGTTTCTAATTTATATTGAAAAGAATTTTTCTTGCCTCTAAATCACCTTTAGGGCTTAAACTTTCTGATGCTTTATACTTACTACTTCTAACTTGCTTTCAATCTTGCTGGTTTAGTGATTGTAGCGAGGTCAGCCAAGTGGACATCATAGAATACGAGGCCCCTGATTGGGGCTGTCCATCTGTTCCAAACAGGGAGCCCAGATATAAACAGAGGTGTCAGAGGTTCTGTTCACTCTGAGAGCTTGCTCTGAGGAAGCTGGATCAGTCTCAAGGACTTCCCACATGTAAATGAAGAGTGATTTAGTGACGGGATAGTGGCATCAGTGCAGTTATTTCATCTGGTTTAAAATGAGATTAAAACTACAATCCTATTTTTAAGATTACTTCTGCAACTTATTATAGCATCATTCATGAGGGTAGAAAAGCATGTGTTAATGGTAAGTACTTTTTGCCTCCTTTTTTTCAGCTACTCAGTCAAAGGTCACAGGATACAGGTAAATTTTCTACTCTTTCCTTTAGAAACTAAATAGCTAGAGCCTGGCATCACTTGCTTTCCTGTCAGGTTGCAACTGGGTCTGCACTCTTACCCTCACTTTTATCCAAGGCCCCAAAGGAGCCTTCCACATCCATCAAAGTTTCACCTGCACATCCACAAATGTCATTTATTGTATTTGTTGCTCCCGATGCAATCTCCTTTACACTAGGGAGACCAGACGCCTTCTCACAGAGCACTTCAGGGAATATCTCCATGACACCCGTACCAATCAACCCCACCACCCTGTGGCCGAATATTTCAACTCCCCCTCCCACTCTGCCGAGGACATGCAGATCCTGGGCCTCCTCCACCACCACTCCCTCACCACCCAACGCCTGGAGGAAGAATGCCTCATCTTCCACCTTGGAATGCTTCAACACCAGGGCATCAATGTGGACTTCAGCAGTTTCCTCATTTCCCCTCCCCCCACTTTACCCTGGTTCCAAACTTCTAGCTCAGCACCACCCTCATGACCTGTCCCACCTGTCAATCTTTCTTCCCACCTATCTGCTCCACCCTCTTCTCTGACCTATCACCTTTACCCCTTCCTCCATCCACCTATTGCACTCCCAGCTACCTTCTTCACAGCTCCATCTCTCCCATTTATCTCTCCAACCTGTGGTTTCCAGCCTCATTCCTGATGAAGAGCTCCTGCCTAAGCTGTCGATTTTCCTGCTCCTCAGATGCTGCCTGACCTGCTGTGCATTTCCAGCACCACTCTCATCTTGACTCTTACAGTGCCAGCGTGATTATCTACAGCCAATCCTGTTGTATTTTGCACTATTTTTTCCTTTTCGTGTTCTTCTGACTGTTGGTAGCAAGGACTGGGTACCTCAGGATTGCTGCCATCATTCCTATTCCTATGCTTGTTGAGGGGCATTCTAGTCATTAGTGGTCATTAGATAAACCTTAAATAAGTCACAGTATTTGATGCACTTATCTTAGCAAACATGATATGGTTTATTACATTGGACTGAATATGTTTTCTGAGCTGGGAAGTTGGTTTGCAGATGTTTAGTCCCTTTCTCGGTGACATGCTCAGCGCTGTGGAGTTTCCTGTGAAGCTCTGCTGTACTGTATCAGTTGGAATTTATTTGGTTTCATTCCCGCTGTTTCAGGTTGTCGGTTCCGGTTGTACGTTGCAGTGATCAGTATGTAGGGTCTAGGTCAGTGTGTTTATTGATGGAGTTCGTGGATGAGTGCCATGCTTCTAAAAATTTTCTGCCCGTCCTCTGTTTGGCTTGTCCTGTTGTTGTTGTCCCAGTTGAATTTGTGGTCCTTGTCACCTGTGTCATGTGTGAGCCTAGAGAGGGTATGTGTATATCTTTCAGGATTTCACACTGTCCACAGGACAGCAGGGATCACAAAACAGCAGACATTCTGAGTCTGCTGCAGAAGCACGTGGACCAGACAGCAATGGAAGAGGTGGGGCATGGGGTGGGTGGTGCAGATAGAATGCTGGTATGGGCACACAATAAAGTCTGATTGTGTGTATTAATTTAAAATGGATTCATTAGCACTCAGGTGGGGGAGAATCTGGGCTGATTGTCCTCTTGCTAGCTCAAAGGTCCTAAGGCCAGTTAGCATTTCCCCTACTGTTAGAATGTAGCTGAGTCGGCGGTCTGGAGATCATATAACCTATGTTGGAAACATAAGTTACATGCTGCTTTTATCATTCAGTTGAAGGAGGCTCCCATTTTAGAACAGAAGTGGGTGGAAGTAAACTTTCAGAATACAACTGAATGATGGAATGTTCGATTCAGAAGCTGGGAGTTTTTTTCTTTTAGGTAAATGAAATCTGCAATCTTCAGTGATCTTATGATATACCATAATTACAATTAGGGACTAGTTAACTTTTGAACAATGTGTTCCCTTACTCATTTAAAAAAAATCTTTACTTCTCAGCCCTAGAGATCTGACACAATACAATCAGTGAAAATTGATCTAATCATGCTGACTACCAAACATGCCTACCAGTGTTCCCATGACCAGAGTGTAATTCATTTTTGATGTTGTGCTTTGTACTCTGCGCAACTTTTGTGCTTGTTTCAATGTTTCTTATGAGTTTAATTTTTCATTCCATTTTAAGACTTCTCTTCATCCCAAATTGAGTCTCTAAAACTGGCAAGCGATGCATTCCAAACCATCTGCCACTGTTAGTCTTGAGATAGCTTTGATGAAATAGATATAGAGAGGTAAAATAGATTTTCTTTTCACCGTGGGAAATTTCTGTCCTCTGTTTTATGCTTTCTCAATGTTATAACTAATAATATAAACTTAGGTCTCAGCCCCCTGACGTATTTCATGTAGCATCATTATAACATAAACCTTTATAAAAAATTATTAAATATAGCCATTGTCTCTCAAGCTGGGTATTTTCCACAGTCTCAATTCTTAAAAATGATTATTTTAAAATTAGAGAATAATGAAAGAGAAGTATTAGATTCAGTGTTGTTTGTAGTTTTCCAGAATCATTTTCGCAGAAAGTGAGGCTTTGTATGTGTTTTAATCACAATACAGTAAGTTTTAAAAAGAAATTCAAGCTTCCAGTTTCTAGCTGAAAGACATGGAAAGATTTCAACATTTTAAAATCTTACTGTAACAAATTAATAAAAATTAAACTATTGAGGGTTGTTTTTCAGACTGGAGGCCTGTGACCAGTGGAGTGCCACCAGGATCGGTGCTGGGTCCACTACTTGTCATCATTTATATAAATGATTTGGATGTGAGCATAAGAGGTATAGTTAGTAAATTTGCAGATGACACCAAAATTGGAGGTGCAGTGGACAGCGAAGAAGGTTATCTCAGATTACAAGGGATCTTACTCAGGTGGGCCAATGGGCTGAGAAGTGGCAGATGGAGTTTAATTTAGATAAATGTGAGGTGCTGCATTTTGGGAAAGCAAATCTTAGCAGGACTTGTACACTTAATGGTAAGGTCCTAGGGAGTGTTGCTGAACAAAGAGACCTTGGAGTGCAAGTTCATAGCCCCTTGAAAGTGGAGTCACAGGTAGATAGGATAGTGAAGAAGGCGTTTGGTATGCTTTCCTGTTTTGAGTACAGGGGTTGGGAGGTCATGTTGTGGCTGTACAGGACATTGGTTAGGCCACTGTTGGAATATTGCGTGCAATTTTTGTCGTCTTCCTATTGGAAAGATGTGAAACTTGAAAGGATTCAGAAAAGAGCTGTAAAGATGATGCCAGGTTTGGAGGATTTGAGCTATAGGGAGAGGTTGAATAGGCTGGGGCTGTTTCCCCTGGAGCATCGGAGGCTGAGGGGTGACCTGATAGAGGTTTACAAATATATGAGGGGCATGGATAGGGTAAATAGGCAAAGTATTTTCCCTGGGGTGGGGGAGTCCAGAACTAGAAAGCATTGGTTTAGGGTGAGAGGGGAAAGATAAAAAGAAGAGACCTAGGGGACAACACATTCATTCAGAGGGTGGTACGTGTATGGAATGAGCTGCCAGAGGAAGTGATGAAGGGTAGTGCAATGGCAATATTTAATAATCATCTGGATGGGTGTATGAATAGGAAGGGTTTGGAGGGATATGGGCTGGGTGCTGGCAGGTGGGACTAGATTGCGTTGGGATACCTGGTCGGCATGGACGGGTTGGACAGAAGGGTCTGTTTCTGTGCTGTACATCTCTATGATTCTAAATCACAGAAATGTGTGTTTCCTTGTGCAATTATCACCCATTTCACTCTCCCTGGAATTACAGTCCTTTTAGCAAACAGTCCACAGTTAATCCCAGTTTCTGTCGGGTTTCCATATCTCATTTTACCAAGTATTAACTTTGAGTGACCATCTCCAGATGTTTTTCTCTGTTGTCAGGGAGATTTTTTTATCCACTCCAGCAACAAAATTTGTTTAGACAAATCTCCTGGAAACCTTAGATAGCTGTAGAATGCATCTTTTTGACTAGAGAACCCCATTTTCCCCATCTGACTCTAGCTCACAAAGTCACGCAGCCTTTTCTCTCTGCTGACCATGCAGAACTGCCGACTGTCTGAGATATTATTTGATTTTAAGGAAGCCTGTCATTAGCCTGATCTCAGAAACGGCTTCCTCTGCCCCCTTTCCCTTTGACAACATGAAATATATTAACCTTGCATCCAGATAACAATGGGAATCCAACTTTTTTTTATCTTAGCAGCAAATGGACTGTTTACAACACAATTGTTTTTCAGCTAGTGGGATTGTCCTATCAAGAAAGATTGGATAATGTGGGCCTGTATTCTCTGGAGTTATAGGAGGTGATTTCATTCTAAAAGAATTGAGAGAATAGATGCAGGTATGGTGATTCCTTGGTTCAGGAGTCCAGAATCAAGGGGGTACAATTTAAAACTAATGATATGACAGTTAGGTCCAGGATGAGATTTTTTTTAACTCAGAATTATAAACCTTTGAAATTCCTGAATACAAGAGAGCTGTGGAATCTCAGTCTTTAAAGATGTTTAAAGTAGAAATAGATAGATTTCTCATAGTGTACAGGGTTATGAAGAAGGGGTAGGTGAAAGGTATTGAAGTGTTCAATCAGCCATACTCATACTGAATAGTGGGGCAGCCTTGATAGGCTGAGTTGCCTACTCCTGTTATTTGTGTTTCTAATGGAGTTCTACTCTTTCCGCAGTGCCCAGTGTGGCTAACACCCTCTGTTTGTTTAATGTGGGATCATCATATACTTGAAATTCTTCAAATGACTGAACATACAATTTTATTCAGCTACACCAGAAGCAAGCAATAAACAAATGAACAGAATATTCATGTACTGTACCTCTGGGAACACAGGGACTGACTGTCTTTTGACCAATAACAAAGTTATAGTTTGAGTGATCAGTGCATGCAGCTCACAACTGTCTGCTAATGAAGTCTGTCTGGCTAATTGAGTCTGATGCTGCAGTGTTGTATCACGTTGAGGGTAATGGTCCTCATGCTCAATGTCCTCATCCTTATCTGGTATAGCCTATATGTGAATCCAGGCCCACAGCATTACAGCCATCTCTTAACTGATGTCTGAGTAGTTATGCATAATAAACACTGGTCCAGTCCGTGACACCCAAATCCCATGAACATATTTTTTAAATGAAAAAAAACAAGTAGTGATTGTATCCTGTATTTGTAGGGTTAACATTTATAACTGGTAATGTTCCATATCATGTGTTGTTAAGGGATAGTACATTTGAAAGACTACTGTTACATTGAAGCAGGATCAGAGATGAAGATTGGACACTGTTGGCATTAACGTGACTCTGAATTATAAAGAAATGTACACAAAACTGAACTTGTTTCCACAGGAACAGTTTGCAGAAGGACAAATCAGTTATTTGAACCAGTTTGCAATTTTAATTATATAGCATTCAGCAAAATTTTTAACTTGGACAGTTAATATAGCAATTGAGAAACCAAATAAAAAACAATAAGCCTCAAGAGAGATAACAAATTCTAGGAATTTGCTACCATTGAGTAGTAGCTATGTGAAACAAACTCCTGTCAGGGATTAACAGATTATGAAATAACCGCTTAAAATAAATGGAGAAATATTTGAACAGGAATTATATTATATGTTCTCTTTCATATTACATTGGTTTCACTTATTGCATGTTTATCATAAGTTATTGAATTACATGGCTCTTTCGCTGTTGTCAATCATGAAAATATTATCCAAGGAAAGTAATTGTGTAAAGTTAAATGATGTTGATTGCGATGCCAGTCTATAGCACTTTTCATGAGTTCAGGTAAGTATTTTGAAGTTTTCTCATAATACAGGGTCAACAAGCGGTAATGAGACGATCAGTTTCTAATTTTGAATGTGCATGATATATTTGGGTTGTGGGTATGTGGTTTTGGTCAAGGAAAAGAAGAAAGCATATGTCAGGTATAGACAGCAAATATTGATCGAGTCCCTAGAATGGTCTCAACACAGTAGGAGTTTACTTCAGAGCAAAATCAGGAGTGCGAAAAGGAGACGAGATATCTTTGACAAATAAGGTTAATGAGACTCCAAAGAGATTTTACAAATACATTAAGGATAAAAGGGTAACTAGGGGGAGAATGGGGCTGGAGGCATGTTACCAGCAGTGTTCCACAAGGATCATTACTGAGTCCATTGCTTCTCGTCATTTATAAATATGATTTGGATGTGAACATAGGACATATGGTTAGTAAGTTTGCAGATGATCTCAAAATTGGAGGTGTAATGGACACCGAAGAACGTTACCTTAAAGTACAAAGGGTTCTTGATCAGATGAGCCAATGGGCCGAGGAATCTCAGATGGAGTTTAATTTAGACAAACATGAGGTGCTGCATTTTGGAAAGGTAAATCAGGGCAGGGCTATACACTTAATGGTAGGGTCCTGGGGTGTGTTGCTGAACAAAGAGACATTGTAGTGCAGTTTCATAGTTCCTTGAATGTGGAGTTGCAGGTAGACAGGATAGTGAAGAAGGCATTTCGTGCACTTGCCTTTATTGGTCATTGCATTGAGCATAGGAATTGGGAGGTAATATTGTGGCTAAACTGTACATTGGTTAGGCCAGTTTTGGAATACTATATGCAATTCTGGTCTGCCTGCTATGGGAAGAATGTTGTAAAATTTGAAAGGGTTCAGAAAAGATTTACAAGGATGTTGCCAGGGTTGGAGGATTTGAGCGACAGGCCAAGGCTGAATAGACTGGGACTTTATTCCCTGGAATGTTAGAGGCTGAGGACTGACCTTTATGAAGGTTTACAAAATGATGAGGGGCCTGCATAGGGTGAAGAGACAAGGTTTTTTCCCCAGGATGGGGAAGTCCAAAACTAGAGGGCAGAGGTTTAGGGTGAGAGGGGAAAGATATAAAAAGACCTAAGGGGCAACTTTTTCATACAGGAGGTGGTGCGTGTATGGAATGAGCTGCCAGAGGAAGTGGTGAAAGTGGGTACAATTACAGCATTTAAAAGGCATTTAGTTGTGAAATGAATGGGGGGGGGGGGAGGTGTTGAGGGGGATATGGGCCAAATGCTGGCAAATGGGACTAGATAAATTTAGGATGTCTGGTCAGCGTGGACAAATTGGACTGAAGGGTCTGTTTCTGTGCTGTATATCTCTGTGATTCTATAACTAATGTTCATTTGTTAACAATACATTGCAGCCTCTTCTGACTATGTTATCATTCACCCTGACCATTAAACTGCAAAAATGAACAAGCTTTATTCTGAGGAGTAGAGACAGTCAATGATTTCAAAACAAAATTGGATGAAAACTTGAAGGAAATACATTTTTTAAGCTATAGGAATGGAACTAACCGAATTTTTCTAGGGAGGGCTAATATAGACTTGGTGAGCTGAATGGTCTCCTTCTGTAACTCTGGGGAGAACTCCCTTGTCATGTGCAATGGGACATTTTGTGCCCATCTGATCAGGCAAACATGGATGTCTTATTAAAATGATAGATAATGCAACTCTCTAACAGAAGTGAGTTAAGTAACTCAAGGCTTGATGCAGGGTTTGCATCCATTAGCTTCTGAATTAGAACCAAGAATGCCATCACTGAGTCATGGTTTAAGCACCATTGTGGATGACAAGAAATTCAGTGGAATGTGGTTTAGTAAGGAATTGGAGTCCCTTGTGAAAGGGAAGAAGGCGGCATATGTAAAGATGAGGCGTGAAGGTTCAGTTGGGGCGATTGAGAGTTATAAGGTAGCCAGGAAGGAGCTAAAGAGGGAGCTAAGAGAAGCGAGAAGGGGACATGAAAAGTCTTTAGCTGGTAGGATTAGGGAAAACCCAAAGGCTTTCTATAGGTATGTCAAGAATAAAAGGATGACTAGGGTAGGTATCGGTCCAGTCAAGGATAGTAGTGGGAAGTTGTGTGTGGAGGCGGAGGAGATTGGAGAGACATTAAATCAGTACTTTTCATCAGTATTCACTCAGGAACAGGACACTGTTGCTGATGTGAATATGGAATCACAAATAATTAGAATGGATGCCCTGGAAATATGCAGGGAGGAGGTTTTGGGAATATTGGAAAGGATGAATATAGATAAGTCTCCTGGGCCTGATGGCATTTACCCCAGGATCCTATGGGAAGCTAGGGAGGAGATAGCAGAGCCATTGGCCTGGATTTTTATGTCGTCATTGTCTACGGGAATAGTACCAGAGGACTGGAGGATAGCGAATGTGGTCCCATTGTTCAAGAAAGGGAGTAGGGATAGCCCTAGTAACTATAGGCCAGTGAGTCTGACTTCAGTGGTGGGCAAAGTCTTAGAGAGAATGGTAAGGGATAAGATTTATGAACATCTGGGTAGGAATAACGTGATCAGGGATAGCCAGCATGGTTTTGTGAAGGGCAGGTCGTGCCTCACAAACCTTATTGAGTTCTTTGAGAAGGTGACTAAGGAAGTGGATGAGGGTAAAGCAGTAGATGTTGTGTATATGGATTTTAGTAAGGCGTTCGATAAGGTTCCCCATGGTAGGCTAATGCTAAAACTTCGGAGGTATGGCATTGAGGATACATTAGAGGTTTGGATTAGGAATTGGCTGGCTGGAAGGAGACAGAGGGTAGTAGTTGATGGATTATGTTCATCTTGGAGCGCAGTTACTAGCGGTGTACCACAAGGATCTGTTTTGGGACCATTGCTTTTTGTTATATTTATAAATGATCTAGAGGAAGGACTTGAAAGCTGGGTAAGCAAGTTTGCGGATGACACAAAAGTCGGTGGAGTTGTGGATAGTGAGGAAGGAAGTGGTAGGTTACAGCGGGATATAGATAAGTTGCAGAGCTGGGCGGAAATGTGGCAAATGGAATTCAATGTAGCTAAGTGCGAAGTCGTTCACTTTGGTAGGAATAACAAGATGATGGATTACTGGGCTAATGGTAGGCTACTTGGTAGTGTGGATGAGCAGAGGGATCTTGGTGTCTATGTACACAGATCTCTGAAAGTTGCCACCCTGGTAAATAGTGCTGTGAGGAAGGCATATGGTGTACTGGGCTTTATTGGCAGAGGAATTGAGTTCCGGAGTCCTGAGGTCATGTTGCAGTTGTATAAGACTCTGGTGAGGCCTCATCTGGAGTATTGTGTGCAGTTTTGGTCGCCATACTATAGGAAGGATGTGGAAGCTTTAGAACGAGTGCAGAGGAGGTTTACCAGGATGTTGCCTGGAATGGTAGGAAAATCTTATGAGGAAAGGCTGAGGCACTTGGGGATGTTCTCATTGGAGAAGAGAAGGTTTAGGGGAGATCTGATAGAAGTGTATAAGATGATTAGGGGTTTAGATAGGGTAGATACTAAGAACCTTTTACCGCTAATGGAGTCAGGTGTTACTAGGGGACATAGCTTTAAATTAAGGGGTGGTAGGTATAGGACAGATGTTAGGGGTAGATTCTTCACACAGCGGGTTGTGAGTTCATGGAATGCCCTGCCCGTATCAGTGGTGAACTCTCCTTCTTTATGGTCATTTAAGCGGGCATTGGATAGGCATTTGGAAGTTATTGGGCTAGTATAGGTTAGGTAGGATTCGGTCGGCGCAACATCGAGGGCCGAAGGGCCTGTACTGCGCTGTATCCTTCTATGTTCTATGTTCTATTTCCTCAGAAGGTTAAATAAGTTGAATCCACAAATGAACAAATTGTATAAGTTGTTTTGAAGAAATAGACTTGTTGAATTCACTTCTAAATCTTTGCTCTGTACTTGTTTTCATCTTATTAAAGTTGGAGAAATTCCAACAATATCAGAAACGAGGAATTATGCATTTGCAATGATTTTCAGATGCAATGTATCATACATTGGAGGGTAACTTCTATCCAACTACTTAATGTACACGTGGTCATGCTGTTTTGATTTATTAATAAAATTATGTAATTATACATTTTAAAATTATTTTAAAATCCTTACAGAAGTAACTGTAGACTTCCTATCCTTTTTTAAAAGCTCAGAGTTGGGTCATTCACTGTTTAAGTTTTCTCACTTCTAACTCTGTTCTTATTAAATAAACAAGGTGTGTAATAACCCTTATCTGTTTACAGTTTTACAAACAATTGTTTCATTTTTGTATATTTAAATTCATCTCATAAACCAAATGTTATTTTTATAAAAATCGTATGGATTATGAAGACAAATGTTCACAACAACATAATTCAGACAACCTTTGGATTCAGAAAGGAACTCTGCACCTTTACGAGGTTGCCTTGTAGGATAGGAGGCTGCTGCACTTTACTATTGTAGCTTTCTTAACAAGGAAACAGGACTCCATGGTCATGGAGGAGGGTCATGGAGGTGGATGTGAGTGGGTGGAGAGATGCTATGTAACTGCAGGAGACCATAACCATCAGAAAGGATTGGGGGCAAGTAGCCATGGACAAAATTCCCACCATCTGCATCCAAGGACCTGGCAGTTGTGCAACAAGAGGTCTAGTACATTCACGAAGATCATCATGGCCATCGTATCTCCATATGACAACACCATTCCTCAGATTCACCAGCTCAATGCCCCACACACCAATGCCTCACCCTCAGGATTCCTGCATAAAATCGTGATATTCCATTCACCCACACAGGCCTCCTCCCTGCTAATGCTGCCAACCTTACCTCCACCTATCTCCAGATATTTAGCCATGACAAGTACATCACTCAAACACAGGGCAATACATTCACTGACATTTCTCCTTCTCTCTTGCAGAACAAGACTGCACACAACACAAGAGAGAAACTTGCAAAGGCTAAGGATGCCTGTTTATTCTCAGTCCTACGAAGAAGATGCTTCTCTGCATCATAGGACTGGCAGAGGTTGTGACATCTGCCTTCAGTCAGAACACTCAGTATGATTGCAGTTTCCAGTTTCCCAACTTTCCGCTTGCCTTCACCCTGCTGTCTGACACTATAAGCAAGCTTCAAAAGGTATGATTACAGATCTCTTGTTTCTTTTCTATTCCCCACCCTTCAGCTTAAATCTTCCTTTTCTTATGGTCAACTGTCAGATGCAAAAATTCTGCCTGTCCAGCTCGTGCAGGGACAGAGGTGAGAGGAATACAAAACAACTGAAGAAGAGGAGCTGCCACCTGAGACTTGAGGAAGCAGCATGCAGTAGGTCACTGGGCACAAACATTGGGCAGTCAGACCAACAATGAAGAATGGTTTGTAGGTCAACTGACAGGAGGACAATGTTGTAGATGAGTTCTGCTACTCAGGACTCTGATAGGCACCCAGATAGGATGGCATGTGGGAGAATGCTGATAGGCTTGTGCGAGGAGATATTGAACCATTGACTGGCCATCCAGAAAGTCTTGTGTCACTTTCAAGGAGAAAGGCAGAGACAAGTTGAAATACAACAGAAGCATTTTGGGAGAGAGTTTGCCCTCTCTGCAGTCTTTGTTCCATCTCTTGGGGTGCTGCAGATCCTGAGGTACTGCCACTTCTGCTCCCATACCTGTTACAAACTCAGCATAGAAAGGCACATGGATGCTTTACACAAAATGCCTTGCAGGCCATACCAGAGATGACGACCAGAGTAGCCCATACCTTAGAAGAATGTCCGACTTTGGTTGTGCTGTCTTGAGATACTTAACTCCCTCATTCCTGATGAAGAGCTCATGCTCGAAACGTCGATTCTCCTGCTCCTCAGATGCTGCTTGACCAGCTGTGCTTTTTCCAACACCACGCTCTTGATGCCTCAAGTTACTTAACTGCCCAGTTTATGGTACATTGTAGATTATGGTATATTGCTCCCCAATATTAACTGTACACCCAGTTTGGAATTAAGTGAAAATTTTAATTTGCGTTTCTTGTTTATGTCCGAATTATTGGTGAATATTGTAAATAGCAGCAATGGATCTTGTAGGCCACTCTTTCCATTTTCATCCAATCTGACCAGCTATTCTTCACATCTTTAAGTTTTCTTTTAGCCAATGTGCATCAATTTAGCCAGTTGTGTTTTAATTCTACTTGCCATACCATTTATTACAAGCCTTCTGCATGTTGCCTGAGCACCGGCCTTTCAGGACTCTACATATCTGCAATCAATGGCATTATTTTCTTTGTGAGAACTTTAAAGAATTCAATCAAGTTAATTATTTCAGAATTTCAGAATCCATTCTGACTTATTCATGCCTCTAGATGATCTACCATTACTTCTATTTCAGTTTTGTTATGATCCTTGCTGATTACACCACGAGACAAGTCAGATCCCAGAATGAAGCCTAACTTGATGGGTCAAATGTTTAATTTTTATGGTTGGTTACATGGTATTTGGTCATTAGTAATTTCATGTGTATGAATATATTCAATGTTCTTTAACAACAGAAAGCCACTTTATTACACAATAGGAAGAAGAACAATGTTACATATAAGGTAGTTTAGAAGGCTCTTAACAAACAGCGAAAGAAAGTTTCAAGCTGTTTCCCAGCAATATCTGCTACAGATGTGCAAATGCCAGTGGCCTAGTAAATGAATATCTAGGCCTGTCTTTAAATTAAGTAGATGGGGTATTTTTTTCGGAGGAGTGGGGTTAAAATGGAGAAGATTCAAGGGGAAGGAAATATCGGCAAGCAAATCAAAGGAATAAGGCAGCATTTCAGGGCAACTTTGCCTTATTTTGACAATGGTACCAAGAGCGGGAGAGGAATTGATAGAGTGCACAGGCATAGAAGAAAGGTGCCTTGGAATAAAGGGGGAGCAAAATGGTAATAAGGCAAAATTAATGGCTCCTTACTTGGATGCATAAAGTATTCAAAACAAAATAGACAAATTAGTGGCATAAATAGAGGTTAATGGGTATAATCTTGTAGCCATTTCAGAGGTATAGGTACATGGGGATCAAAGTTGGGAACTAAACATTAATGATTATGTGACCTTCCAAAAGGACAGGTAGGAAAGGAAGGGTGGTGGGTGATTTTTGTTAGTACAAAATAGAATTGGTGATCGAAGAAATTATTGTAGATCAGAAGATGTAGAATCTGTAAAGGTGGAGATGAGAAATAATAAGGGGAAGGAGCCACTGGTGGGATTTGATTTGATTTTGACTTTATTGTCACATACTCAAGTGCACAAGAGTACGGTGAGAAGTGCATAATGTTACCACACAAAGCTCCATCTTAGGTACAAGTATCTAGGTACAGAATCTTGAGAACAAGGTAGAAAAAAAAGAGCAAAGTTAAAAGTTAAACATTATACTACAATTACACCACTTTAGTTTTAAGTAGAAAATAAAGAAATAAAGTTCAGACGTTGCACTCTTTCTTAAGTGCTTGGTCACGGTGGGACTGTACTTCAACGAATTACCTCAAGACTGAAAGTTTATGCTGAGGCCCCACATGGCCAACAGACTGCCATGTACAGCCCAAAAACCACCAAAAGGAATAGTGTATAGTCCCTTTAACAGCAGATATTCCGTATGCAGGAAACATATCTGATAACAGCAATGGTATGTATAAAATCAATGGTGTTTATTAATCACAGGTGACTTTAATCTTTTTGTAGATTAGAAAATTCAAATTGACACAAGGACTTATAGCGAACAATTCATGGAGATTGCTAAAACAATATTTGTGGATCCAACCAGGAATAAGACTGTTTTGATCTGATAATATGCAATGAGGCAGGTTTAATAAATGATCTCAGAGTAAAAGAAAACCCTCAGGAACAGTGACTACAAAATGGAAGAATTTAGCATTCAGTTAGAGAGTGAGAAACTTGGGTCAGAAAGAATTGTAATCAACATAAATAAATGTCATTACATGGAAATGATGGTACAGTTGGCTGGAATAGATTGGAAAGGAGTTTAGCAGAAAAGAGTTGATGAGCAATGGTAGACACGCAAAACATAGTTCATGATTCATAGGAAAGATATATCCCAGTGAGGAAAAAGGATTCTAGGAAGGTAAATAACCAATCATGGTCAACTAGAGAAGTTAAGGACAGTATCAAATTGAAAGAAAAATCGTATAATGATACAAAGATTAGTGGCAATTCAGAGGATTGGGAAAATTTTAAAAGTTAATACAATATGACTTAAAAAAACACAGGGAGAAAACAAATTATGAAGGCAAATTAGCTAGTAACATAAAGAGAAAATTTAAGAACGTTTTCAAATATATAAAAAATAAGATAGAAGCAACAGAGAACATTTGGCTGTTAAAGAATGAGGCAGTGGAAATAATAATGGGGAAGAATTTGCAGAGGATTTGAACAAATACTTTACATCAGTCTTCACAGTAAAGGATTATTAGCATTCAAACATAATTAATAAATGGGCTAAGTTTCACAATAACTATCACTAGAGAAAACATTCTAGGGAAACTGAGGGCATTAAAATCTGATATGTCCTCTGGACCTGATGGATTGCATTCTAATACTTTAAAGGTCATAGCTACAGAGATGGTGCATACACTGGTAATAATATGGGCGGCATGGTGGCACAGTGATTAGCACTGCTGCCTCACAAGCGCCAGAGACCCGGGTTCAATTCCTGACTCAGACAACTGACTGTGTGGAGTTTGCACATTCTCCCCCTGTCTGCGTGGGTTTCCTCCGGGTGCTCCGGTTTCCTCCCACAGTCCAAAGATGTGCAGGTCAGGTGAATTGACCATGCTAAATTGCCCATAGTGTTAGGTAAAAGGGGTAAATGTAGGGGTATGGGTGGGTTGCGTTTCGGCAGGTCGGTGTGGACTTGTTGGGCTGAAGGGCCTGTTTCCACACTGTAAGTAATCTAATCTAATCCTTCAAGAATTCTTAAATTAATAGTCCCAGAAGATTGGAAACCATCCAATGTAATTTGCTTATTCCAAAAGGGAAGGAAAGGTTGGGGGGGAAGGTTAGTCTAGTTATCGTAACATCAGTTGTTGCTGTGGGATCGTATTCAGTAATGACTGAAATCAGTGAGTGGCAAAAATGGCCTATTTATTGAGCATCTTCAAGAGCAAGATCTGCAAGGCAGTGATGGAATCCAAAGTACAGGTTTTACAGGAGCCACTTTATACACAGTTCTTACATACATTAACATTTTTGCACCATGCTGTTACATAGTTGTATCTATTGTACACAAAAGTTTGCATGTGACATCTGTCCTGGGGAAGCAGGAGATGGTTTAAGGGGTTTGTGAGCCTATTTAATATATATTTAAACGATATACATTAGTGGAGGAAACCGTTTAATGTTCTGCAATCTATCCAGGTCCCAAGAGATGGTTATTAAGAGCTGATAAATCTGGTAATCTTTTCATAGTTCAAGTGAGTTGTGGAGACACAATGGCAGTGATAGCATTGTTCTGAGTAGATTACAGTATTAACACTTATTCAGGGGTAGCCTTTGATGTAGAGACAACTCTGAACACTGCTTGTCGGATGGGGCTGATAAGAATTGAAAGGTGTAAAGGAGTAATAATGGATTGTAAGGGATGTGTTAGTTTAGTTTATCTTGTAATAGTTCAATACACTACAAAACACGGTTTTATGAATGAATGAATGTAAATGTGATGTAGTAAATATAGTGGGCTGGTGAGTGAGTTGATAAAGTGAATCATAATACAATATCTCACGGGAAGGTATATCTCATCAATATCTCATCAACACCTAACCTTCAACTTAAGTCCTATTTACCAGCACTTGGCCCATAGTTTTTAATGTTATGATATGCCAAATGTTCATTCAGGTAGCTTTTAAAGGATGGGAGGCAACTCAGCTCTACCTCCATCCCAGAAAGTACATTCCAGACTGTCACCACTCTCTGGGTAAAAATGTTTTTCCTCGCAAGTCCCCTAAACCTCCTGCCCCCACCTTGAACTCATGACTGATCCTTCAACTAAATGGCAACATCTGCTCCTTATTTATACAATTCATGCTCCTCAGAATGTTTACACCTCAGTCAGATCATCCCTTAGCCTTCTCTGCTCCAATCCCTCAAAGTTGCCACCCAAGTGGATAGTGTTGTTAAGAAAGCATATGGTGTTTTGGCTTTCATTAACAGGGGATCGAGTTTAAAGAGCTGCGAGGTTTTCCTGCAGCTCTACAAAACCTTGGTGAGACCACACTTGGAATATTGTGTCCAGTTCTGGTCGCCCTATTATAGGAAAGATATGGAGGCTTTGGAGAGAATGCAAAGAAGATTTACCAGGGTGCTGCCGAGACTGGAGGGCTTGTCTTAGGAAGAGAGGTTGACTAAGCTCGGACTTTTCTCCCTGTAGAGAAGAGAGATGACCTGAACAAGGTATACAAGGTAATGAGATTAAAAATCGCACAACACCAGGTTATAGTCCAACAGGTTTAATTGGAAGCACACTAGCTTTCGGAGCGTCGCTCCTTCATCAGGTGAACGTCGCTCCAAAAGCTAGTGTGCTTCCAATTAAACCTGTTGGACTATAACCTGGTGTTGTGTGATTTTTAACTTTGTACACCCCAGTCCAACACTGGCATCTCCAAATCATGAAGGTAATGAGAGGCATGAATAAAATCAACAGGCAGAGACTTTTCCCCAGGGCAGGATTGACTGGCATGAGGGGTCATAGTTTTAAGATATTAGGAGAAAGGTACAGAGGGGACGTCAGAGGAAGTTCTTTATGCAGAGAGTTGTGAATTTATGGAATGGAAGCAGAGCCATTAGGGACATTTAACCGACTGTTGGACATGCACATGGACAGCAGTGAATTGAGGGGTGCCAAGGTTAGGTTATTTTGTTTTAGCTTAGGAATAATCCTCGGCACAACATTGTGGGCTGAAGGGCCTGTTCTGTGCTGTGCTTTTTTTATGTTCTATATTCTAATGAGAACAACCCAAGCCTATCCAATCTTTCCTTATATCTTAAATTTTCCATCCCAGGCAGCATCCCGGTGCATTTCCTCTGCACTTCCTCCAGTTCAATCACATCCCTCTTGTTATGTGATGACCAGAACTGCACACAGTCCTTTAGCTGTGGTCTCACCAAAGTTCTATACAACTCCAACATGACTTTCCTGCTTTTGGAATGAATGCCTCGGTTGATAAAGACAAGTGTCCTCTATGCCTTTTTTTACCACTCTTCTAACATGGCCTTACACCTTCAGAGATCTATGGACAGGGTCACTTTGTTCCATAAACTTTCTAGTGTCATGCCGATAATTGAAAACTTTCTTGTCAATTTGCTCCTTCCAGAGGGTTTTACCTCTCACTTTTCAGCATTGAATGCTATCTGCCACTAATCAGCCCATTTGACAATCCCATTAGTATCTTCTTGTAGCCCAAGACAGTCAATCTCACTGTTAACCATCTGACCAATCTCTGTGTCATCCACAAATTTACTAACTCAATCCCCCACACAGTCATCTCTATCATTTATGTAAATGACAAATAATAGGAGATTGAGCACAGACCCCTGTGATATACCACTGGATATTGGCTTCCAGTCACTAAAGCAGCCTTCTGTCATAACCCACTGTCTCCTAGAACTGAGCCAATTTTGAATCCACTTTATCAAATCACCCTGTATCCCATATGCATTTGCCTTCGTGATAATTCTCCTGTGTAGGACCTTGTCAAAGGCTTTGCCAAAATCCATATAAATTACATCAACTACATCTTCTCATCTATGACTGATCACCTATTCAGATATTCAATTAATAATATTATCATTGCTATGAAGCTAGTTGGTCTGTAGTCCTCAGATTTAATTCTATCCCTCTTCTTGTACAGATTGGACTGACAACATTAGCTGACCATAGTACTCTGGCACGATTCCCTTTTGTATGGATCTTATAAATGTTGTACCTAAATTAGAGCTTTTGCTATACCCTCCTTGCTATTCTTCAGTATACATGGATGCATAATATCTAAATCTAGGTTTATTCAATCTGTATCAATATTCTTTTTAAACTCTCCTAATGTAATATTTGTTATCTCAAATTTTGAAAACTAAGACATGAAGTTAATCAATGTGCCTACTATTTTGATCTTTACCAGGAAATTTATCTTGTTCAACTTTTAATGACCCTATTGCTACTTCAATTTTCCTTGAGCTATTTGTCTCCATAAGTGGATAATGACCTGGAATTTTTGTTCAGAAGATAATTGTTACAACAGTGTAGATAGGAGCTGTGTGTCAGAACGACGTGGAAGACCCAGCACAATTGCCCTGAAGTAGAGACCTCTGATGGGCAATTACCCAGCATTCTAGAACCCTCTCAAAATTCCCCCAACTTAGAATCAGAGTTGGAGACTGTGGAGGGTTGTAACTGTCTTGCTCATTAGCTAGCCAGGCTTAGTCAAGAGGATTAAACCTGCTTTGACTTGGGGAATTATTAAATTCACTCCTTGACTCTCTGCAGAGCCTCTTTTAAAATCCCCATGGACATTCCAGCTCCCAACCACCTCTTCCCGACCAGCAATTATGAAATGACCCCAATTCACCCTCAGACTCGATATCCCATCCCTGGACCCAACACCGCCTCCCCAACTTGCCCTGGTCTTTGCCCTGATTCATGGACCCTGACATCAGCCCCTCCACCACCATCACCACTCTCACCCTGTGACCCTACCTGCGACCCCCTGATGTACACTTGAGACCTTCTCTTCCTTGAACTTGTGCATTAAGCTCCCTTGAGACCTGAATCCCCTCGCACTCTACTGTAAACCCCTTTCCCGACATGGACCTGACTGGACTTTCCCCCACTCAGACTCTGAAGGATACCCTCCCCATACGCTCTGCAGAGTCAGAAGGTGTGGAGCTGGAAAAGCACAGCCGGTCAGGCAGCAACCATGGAGCAGGAGAGTCGACATTTCAACCATAAGCTCTTCATCAAGAATGTCCAGAACCAACCTGGCAACCTCGAACTTCCGTCTCATCCTGATCCCTCCCATAATGCATTCTGACCGCTTACCCATTCAACCCCTCACTAACTTTATACTTAAATTGTCATAGCAGCTGTGAAGTTGGATTCATGACCTTTTGCTCATGTTACAATGCAGGAATCATCATGAAAAAGGGACATGGTTTTGATACTGATCCACTTCACTCCTTATTGTGCGGATTCCTGAATCACACTAGACTGCTTCACTCTGGGAACTCCTTGAACGGTAAATGGAATTTTGTTCTCTCTGATGAGATGGAAATAGTTTTTAAGATTCTGATCAGAAGGTCTGGGCCTTTTTATGTAATTTTATAGTCTTAATAATTTAAACAAATTAAATAATTATTATTTATATTTAATTTTCTCTTTAGCTATTCTGTCATCTATTGTGTGCTATAAATAGTTTTCTTATTTCTGGCATTTAGTGGAATATATTTCTTTTGAACTCTATTTTAAAACATTTCCCCCAGCTTTTGTGTTTCTTTGCTTTCCAAGATTTTCTTTGCCATCTTTTTGTGACCAAATATACTCAATATGTGCACGTTTCTAACCCATCGCCTTAGTATTTATCCTGTCTTTTTGAGTCTCAATTCTAATCTTGAGCCTAACTGTATAGCATTCAATATGACTGTTTCGTCTTCCATTTGTTCCTATTCTTTATTTATTACATGGCTCTGCAGTGATTGTCTTCTTGTTAGACTTCTTTGCTTTGAATGAAGAACTGTAAAAACCTAATTCCCTTCACTCCTTTAAAAGCAAAAAACTGTGATGCTGGAAGTCTGAAAGAAACACAGAGAATCACATCAAGTCTGGTGGCAATTCAGCATGACCTTTCTTAAGAATGAAAGAAGAGTCATACCAGACTCAAAACATTAACTTTATTTCACTCTTTACAGATGTGCTAGACCTGTACTGTTTCTCTAGCCTTGTGAGTTTACTCCATTAATCCTTGCCTTACTTCACCTTGCCGGTTAGTTTGAGGCAAATTGAAATTTCCCATGATTATCGTTTAATGTCTGTTTTCTACAACACAGAAGGATTTCTTCTTCCAATCCCCTTCAAATATTTGACAGCCTCATAGAATTAGAGACCTGGTTAGCACTGGCTAGTGACAGGAGAGAGAACTGGTGAACACTTAAGACAGCACAAGAGGCAGTGAATATGAAGCAGTATAATAAATGCAAAAGGCAGTGAGAAAGAGAGGGAAGAGATCCCGGGCACATGTAAGTTAGCTGTAATGAGGAGGGAGAGACCAGAGGAGCAGTGAAAATGGAGTGAGGGGCTACGAGACTCTTTGTGTTTGTGGACTGACCACACTCAGAGAAAAATAATAGAATGATGGCAGAGGGAATTGGGTAAGTGATTGGCTAATGAGTATTGAGCTCATTTACTTTGCAAAATACTGTAATTCAAGACTAATTGCAAGATGTTTAAGTTTTAGTGGTGGGACATGGTTTATTGAAATTAAGAAAGTGTGATAGATTTTAGTTAGATTTATCAATATCCGTAAGCTTTAACTATAGTTGCAAGGTTTATTAGTATTAATTATTAGCATTAATTACTAGTTAAGGCTAAAAAAAAGTCAATATAAGAAAATCCAAAATAAATTAAAGTTTATGTAAGCAAAGTCTAATTAGGCAGGACAGCTCAGTCACTTTGAATATGTGTCTGTGAAGTCATGGATGCTTCTAGTGACCTGAATGCCCACATGTTCAGGATGTAGATGTAGAAGGTTAACCCCTGGCATTTGAAGCTCAAACAGCAACTGGAGTTACTGTCCTGCCTTTGCCAGTGATGAGGGTGCAAATTCAGATGTGGTTGCCCCATAGGTAGTTTAGCTACCCAAGAGAACAAAGCAAGTAGTGTCAGCTCCTGAGATCCTGCTTGATAATTGGCTTTCTGCTTTAGATAGTCATGAAAGCATTAATTCCTTGGAACAATGCAGTCATAATCAACTACGTGGCACCATGAATGATTCAACCATGCAGAAGGTGAGGAAGAAGGGAGAGGGAACAGTAGTGATAAAGGAGGTGGGGTTTATGAATTACCGGAACAAACAGACATGGTTGTAGACATGACTCCAGGGCACTATATTGCCTTCTTGGTGCCAGGGTCAAGGATACGGGAGCAGAATATTACTCTGGAGGAGGGTGAATAGCCAGAGGTCTTGGTCCATGTTAGTGTGAATGTCTTTGGTAAGAAGTGGAATGAGGTCTTGAACCCTGATTTCAAGGAATTAAGAAAGAGATTGAAAAGCAGGATTTCTAAATCAGTAGCCTTTGGATTGATCCTAGTTTTACATGTCAGTGAGCATTTAGTGATTAAACACACAGCTGGGGAACTGTTATAGGAAAGAGGCCATCAGATGTCTGAGGCATTGGCAGTGGCAGTGGGGCAGATGGAACCTGTACAAGCTGCAGGACCAGGACTAACCCTTGCAGTGAAATACAATAGTGCTACTGAAATGAGTTTAAACTAAATTGTCAGGAGGATGGCTACCCAAGATGGAACTCAGATTTGAGGGAAGCAAAAGTGGTAAAGGGAAATAGGAAGCAAAAATAAAAGACAGATGAAACATTGGCACACACCAATTAGGATCAGAATAGTCAATAGTTTTAAAAACTCAGAATTAAAGGCACTCTGTCTGAATGTGAAAATGTTGCTGATTTGAATACACAAAATGTTGATGGTCGTAAAACTATAGTGGGAATTTTGTGCCTGGTCTTGAACATGAAATTAGAGATCCATGTAACATGGGTAATGAATAGTAAACTTCAACTTACTCAGAAATTGAGTTAACCTAAGTAGCATTAGTGCTATAGAGGATGAATTCCTGGATTGTGCACAAGATCAGTTTCTAAAACAGTGTATTGAGGAGCTGACTGGAGACAGGGCTAATTTGGATTTAGGATTACGTAATGAGAAGGCTAATTAATAATCTTGCTATAAAGGCAGCTATGTGAAATAGCATAACACAGTAGAATTTTACATTAAGGTTGAAAGCAATCTAGGAAATTAAGTCTGAGGAAAATAAATTATGAAGGAATGAGGAACAAGTTGGCTATAGTGGATGGAGAAAGTACACTAAAACATTTGATGGTAAGCAGGCAATGTTTAGTATTGAAGGAAAAACTACATTTTTGACAATAGATATACATTCATCTAAGGCATAAACACACAAAGGGAAGGGTAAATAACCACAGTTAATGGAAGAAATTCAAGATTGTGTTGGATCAAAGGAAGTGGTGTATGAGGGTGCAAGAAAAATGGTAACCTGTTTCTGTGCACCGGGGACATACCTGGGGTATTTTCCATGTTTTGTGGTATGTTGCAGCTGTATTTGAACATCAGGCTGCTCTAAGTAATGGTAACCCTGCTCTTTGTGATTTTTATAAATGACTTGGACGAGGAAGTGCAAGGGTGGGTTTGTAAGTTTGCTGATGACACAAAGATTGGTGAAGTTGTGGATAGTGTGAAGGTTGCAACAGGACATTGACAGGTTGCGGAACTGGGCTGAGAAGTGACAGATGGAGTTCAACCTGGAAAAGTGTGAAGTAATTCATTTTGGAAGGTCGAATTTCACTGCAGATTACAGGGTTAAAGGCAGGCTTCTTAATAGTGTGGAGGCACAGAAGAATCTTGGGGTCCTATCCCATAGATCCCTCAAAGTTGCCACCCAAATTGATAGGGTTGTTAAGAAAGCGTATGCTGTGTTGGCTTTCAATAGCTGGGGGATTGAGTTTAAAAGCCGTGAAGTTATGCTGCAGCTCTAGGAAGCCCTGGTTAGGCCACACTTGGAATATTGTGTTCATTTCTCATTGCCTCATTATAGAAAGGATGTGGAAGCTTGAGGGAAAGTGCAGAGAAGATTTACCAGGATGCTGCCTGGACTGGAGGGCATGTATTATGAAGAAAGGTTGAGGAATCATAGAGTCATACAGCATGGAAACGGACCCTTCGGTCCAACCAGTCCATGCCAAACAAAATCCTAAACTAAACTAGTCCCACCTGCCTGCTCCTGGCCTATATTCCTTTGAACCATTCCTACTCATCCATCTACATGTCTTTTAAACACTGTAATTGTACCCTCATCCACCACTTCCTCAGGAAGTTCGTTCCACACGTGAACCACCATCTGTGTAAAAAGTTTACCTTTAATGTCTGTTTTAAAATTTCTCCCCTCTTACCTTAAAAATATGTCCCCTGGTCTTGAAATTCCCCATCTTGGGGAAAAGACAACTGCCATCACCTCCATCTATACCTCTGCTTATTTGATAAACCTCTATCAGGTCATCTATCAAGGGAGCTAGGGCTTTTGTCATTAGAGTGAAGAAGGATGACACTTGTCTTGATAGAGGTATACAAGATTATGAGAGGCATAGACAGAATGGAAAACCAGAGACTTTTTCCTAGGGTGGAAATGGCTGTCATGAGGGGGCATCATTTTGGGTGATTGGAGGAAGGTTTAGGGGAGATGTCAGAGGTCGGTTCTTTACACAGAGGGTAATGGGTGCGTGGAATGCCCTGCCAGCAGTGGTAGTAGAGTCGGATACATTAGAAATATTTAAGTGACTCTTGGATAGGCACAAGGATGATAGTAAAATGAAGGATATATAGGTTAGTTTGATCTTAGAGTAGGATAAAAGGTTAGCACAACATTGACGGCTCAAGGGCCTGTACGGTGCTATACTGTTCTATGTTCATAAGGAGCAACTTCAAACCCAGCAAAGTCGGTCTGAGAAAAAGTGATCAAGAGAAAAGGGAATATGAATGTAAACAAAACTTGACCTACTCTTGGGAAACAAGATAGGGCAGGTGACTGAAGTATCAGTAAGGGATCACTTTGGGGCCAGCGACCTTAATTCTTATAGTTTTAAAATAGTGATGGGCTGGATCTAAAAGTTGAACTTCTAAATTGGAAGAAGGCCGATTTTTCGGTATTCAGCAAGAATTTCCAAAAGTTGATTAGGGGCAGATGTTCGCAGGTAAAGGGAACGCTGGTAAATGGCTAGCCTTCAAAAATGAGATCCCGAGAGTCCAGACACAGTATGCTCCTGTTAGGGTGAAAGGCAAGGCTAGCAGGTGTACTGGAATGCAGGGAATACTGGATAACTCGAGAAATTGAGGTTTTGGTTAAGAAAAAGAAGGAAGCATATGTCAGGTATATACAGCAGAGATCGAGTGAATCCTTAGAAGAGTGTAAAGGCAGTAGGAGTATACTTAAGAGGGAAATCAGAAGGGCAAAAAGGGGACATGAGCTAGCTATGGCAAATAGGGTTAAGTACAATCAAAGGGATTTTATAAATACAAGGACAAAAGGGTAACTAGGGACAGAATAGGGCCTCTCAAAGGTAGCAAGGCAACCAATGTGTGAAGCTGCAGGAGATGGGAGAGATACTAAATGAATATTTTGCATCAGTGTTTACTCTGAAGAGGAATTTGGAAGGTATAGAATTTGGGGAAATAGATGGTGACATCTTGTAAAATGTCCATATTACAGAGGAGGAGTTGCTGGATGTCTTAAAATGCACAAAAGTGGGTAAATCCCCAGGGCCTGATCAGTATCCTAGAACTCTGTGGGAAAATTGCTGGGCCCCTTGCTGAGATATTTGTGTCATTGACAGTCACAGGTGAGGTGCCAGAAGACTGGAGGTTGGCTAACATAGTGCCACTGTTTAAGAAGGGTAGTATGGATAAGTAAAGGAGCTACAGACCGGTGAGCCTGACATCGGTGATGGGCAAGTTGATGGAGGGAATCCTGAGGGACATAATTTGCATGTATTTGGAAAGGCAAAGACTGATTAGGGATGGTCAGCATGGCTTTGTGTGTGGGAAATCATGCGTCACAAACTTGATTGAATTGTTTGAAGAAGTAACAAAGAGGATTGGTGAGGGCAGAGCAGTGGAAGTGAGCTAATTGGACTTCAATAAGGCGTTCGATAAGGTTCCCTGTGGGAGGCTGATTAGCAAGCTTTGATCTCGTGGAATACAGGGAGAACTCGCCATTTGGATACAGAACTGGCTCAAAGGTAGAAGACAGAGGGTGGTGGTGGAAGGTTGCTGGAGGCCTGTGACAAGTGGTGTGCCACAAGGATCGGTCCTAGGTCCACTGCTTTTCATCATTTATATTGTGAACATAGAAGGTATAGTTAGTCAGTTTGCAGATGACACTGAAATTGGAGATGTAGTGGACAGCGAAGAAGGTTACCTCTGAATACAATGGGATCTTGATCAGATGGGCCAGGGCTGAGGAGTGGCAGACGGAGTTTAGATTACTTACTTACTTACAGTGTGGAAACAGGCCCTTCGGCCCAACAAGTCCACACCGACCCGCCGAAGCGCAACCCACCCATACCCCTACATTTACCCCTTAACTAACACTACGGGCAATTTAGCATGGCCAATTCACCTGACCCGCACATCTTTGGACTGTGGGAGGAAACCGGAGCACCCGGAGGAAACCCACGCAGACACGGGGAGAATGTGCAAACTCCACACAGCACATTTAATTTAGATAAATCTGAGGTGCTGCATTTTGGAAAAGCAAATCAGAGCAGGACTTATACACTTAATAGTAAGGTCCTGGGAAGTGTTGCTGAACAAAGAGACCTTGGAGGACAGGTTCATAGTTCCTTGAAAGTAGAATTGCGGGGAGATAGATAGTGAAGAAGGCATTTGGTATGCTTTCCTTTATTGGTCAGAGCATTGAGTATAGGAGTTGGGAGGTCATGTTGCGGCTGTACAGGACAGCGGTTCGACCACTGTTGGAATATTGCATGTAATTCTGGTCTCCTTCCTATCAGAAGGATGTTGTGACACTTGAAAAGGTTCAGAAAAGGTATAAGGATGTTGCCAGGGTTGGAGGATTTGAGCTACAGGGAGAGGCTGAATAGGCTGGGGCTTTTTACTCTGCAAGGTCAGAGGCTGAGGGGTGGCCTTATTGTGGTTTATAAAATCTTGAGGGGATTAGGTAGGATAAATGGACAAGATATTTTACCTGTTGTGGGGGAGTCCAGAACTAGAGGGCATAGATTTAGGGTGAGAGAGGAAAATTTAAAGGGGATGTAAGGGGGAAGGTTTTAATGCAGAGGGTGATGCATGTATGGAATGAGCTGCAATAGGTAGTGGTGGGGACTGGTACAATTACAACATTTAAAAGGCATCTGTTGGATATATGAATAGGAAGGGGTTTAGAGCAATATGGGCCAAGTGCTGGCAAATGGGACTAGATTGGGTTGGGATATCTGGTCGGCATGGACAAGTTGGACCGAAGGGTCCTTTTCCATGCTGTCCATCTCTCTGAATCTATGACTCTAAAGGAGGTATACAAAACCTTTAGGTATGTGTGAAGGAGCTAGGATAAATATGAACTCATTACAGATGTATAAAGGAGAATTCAAAATTGTGAGCAGGAAAGTGGCAAGAAAACTAGAAAAATAGACAATGTTGAAGCATTTGTTTCGACCTTCAGTCAGAAATTCCAAATAGATGCTTCATTTCAGTCTCCTCAGCACCACAGATACCAATCTTCACCCAATTTGATTCAGACTACATAATACCAAAAATGCCTGCTTTGAAAGCTATAGGCCCTAATGCCATTCTGACAATAGCACTGAAGCCTGGTTCTCCAGAACTAGTGCAGCCAGGCTGTTCCACTACAGCTGCAACATACCACAAAACATGGAAAATACCCCAGGCATGTCTGCTGCAGAGAAACAGGACAAATCCAACATTTCATAGTTTATTCTTGATCTTTAGCAAAGAGATGGAAGGGATTAGTGCTGTCAAGCAGCACTTCCGAAGTATAACCTGCTCAGTGATGCCCAGTTTGGGTTCTTCCAGGGCCACTCAGATCCTGAGCACTTTATAGTCTTGGTTCAAACATGGACAAAAAGAGTTGAATTCCGAAGGTGAGGTGAGAGTGACAGCTCTTGACAACAAGGCAGTATTTAACCAAGTATGGAATCAAGAAACCATAGTAAAACTGGAGTCAATGAGAATTAGGGAGAAACTCTAAGCTAGTTGGAGTCATACCTGGCACATAAGAAGGTGGTTGTGGTTGTTGGAGGTCAGTTATCTCAGCTCCAGGACATCTTTGCAGGAGTTCCTCCAGGTAGTGTCCTAGGTCCAACCAGCTTAGCTACTTCATCAATGACCTTACCTCCATCATAAGGTCAGAAATGAGGACATTCACCACTGGTTTTTGCAATTCCTCAGATACTGAAGCAATCAATTCACACTGACAATATCTAAGCTTGGCTTGGCAAATGGTAAGCACAAGTAATGATCTAGGGCTTACAATTGACTAGAAACTGAACTAGACTGGTGCACATATAAATACTGTGACAACAAGAGCAGATAGGAATCTGCAGTGGGTAACTCACCTCCTGACTCCCCAAAGCCTGTCCACCAACTACAAGGCACAAGTCAGGAGTGTGATGGATTACTACCCTCTTGTCTAGATGGATGCAGCTCCAACAACACTCAAGAAGTTTGACACCATCAGGACAAAGCAGCCAGTTGGCTTGGCACCACATCTAACACCTTCAAACATTCTGAAGAATGTTATCAAGAAGGGTCACTGATTTGAAATATTAACTCTGCTTTTTCTCCACAGATGATGTGAGGCCTGCTGAGTTTTTCCAGTAATTTCTGTTTTCGCTGGCTTCAATGGTCATTCCCATCACTAAAGGAGTATAGTAGCAGTAGTGTGTGCTAACTATGAAAACCACTGCAGAAATTCGCCAAGGTTCCTCCAATAATAATAAACACTGGACTAGCAATGATGTTCACATCTCAGGAGCAAATCTTTGAAAAACTAAACAATTACAGGTTGACAGGTTAAACAAAAGGGTTGACCCTTTTTTGCCAAGTACAAATTGCATTGAGTTTTTTGGAGGGCTTTCTATTGTAAAGCCTAGTAAGATTTTGTGCTATACCTTACCAAATTTGCTTCATTAACTACTGTCCCGTGTCATCAGTTTATGAGCAGGGACCTGGATGTCCTGCTGGATGGGATGGTGCAAAAGCAGGATTTGTTTTCTCTCAGGACCAGCAGAGAGGTCATGTCACATGACCATGCCAGCCCAGAATGCCCAAGCATTGGAGAAAGATTGTCCTTCTCCAGTCATCTGATGTAAGTGGCTCCATTTTCTCTGCAATACCTCACACTCACTCTATCTCTGCTTTTGTACCCACCTCCCACCAAGGCTCATGCTCTCCCATGCTCAATGTTGCATGAAACATCTTTCCCACACAACCCCTGACACCACTAACCCAGCATGCCCTCTGTGCTGCTACCTATCTCCCCATCTGCACCAACTGTCACCCACTTTCATCTCCCTTGTTATCTGCCTATCTCTCATTGCAGGAGAAAAAAAACAGCTCTCAATAGGGGATGGGGACAAGATAGGAGGTGGGCAGCCCAACATTTGTGTCCTCCAGGCAATGTGACTTGGGCCCAAGTGGCTGTGACCAAGCCCCTGTACTGGGATCAGAAGCTGCCCTTATTGTGTTGGGACACCCCATCTCCTACTGAAGATTCTGCTCCTCAAGTGGATTGAGGGCTGCTGATAACCATGACAAGCTTCTTTCTGTTGTAGCTATGGTAAACAGTAAGACAGCAAGTGACAAATATGACCATGGTAACTCTGGCTGAGGGGACAGAGTGCACAAAAGCAAGGCAAGGCAGTGATGCTGTGAGTATCCAGGTAGGTTCAAAGTGAGTGATTGCTCTGACAGTAAAGAGCCTGGATGTGCAGCCCGATCCAGACCATGAGCTGGGTGTGTGTCCCTGACCACATGGTGCCCTTGCTGCAGTTTTAGAGTGATAGTCACCAGTGCAACTAAAGTGTCCTGTAAGTGAATCAGAGTGAGTATGCCATGAATGTTCCCAGAGGCTGGCAAATGTTGGATGCTAATGTCGGTGTGTGTGTATCATGTATGTTTGGTGCCCATGGAGCATCCTTCAAAATGTTGGTGCCTGTTGCCCAGTATGGAAGTTGATCAGAGAATGCAGCCAGCTGTAGTCATCAAATATGGGAATAGTGACCACAATTCCATAGATTTTTATGGATAAGGACAAGAGTGGATCTTGGGCTGAAGGTATTAAACTGGGGGATGGCCAACTATAAACAAATCAGGGAAGAATTGGAGAATGTGGATTGGGAGCAACTGTTTGAGGGTAAATCTACATCTGACATATGGGAGTCTTTTAAAGACCAGTTGATAAGTGCAGGGCAGGCATGATCCTGTGAATATGAAGGACAGGAATGGCGGGATTCAGTAACCTTGGATGACAGGGAAAATTATCAGCTTAGTCAAAACCAAAGGAAGGCTACTTAAGGTCTAAATAACTAAAAAACAGATTAAGTTTTTGAAAAATATATAGAGAAAGTAGGAAGGAGGTCAACTGGGAGTTAAGAATGCTAAAGGGGACCATGAAATGTCCTTGGAGCTAGCAGGGTTAAGGAGAATCTCAAGGCATTTTACACAGATATTAGGAGCAAGAGGGTAATTAGGGAAAGAGTAGGCACGCTCAAGGATAAAGGAGGGAGTGGAGCCAGAGGAAATGAGTGAGATCCTGATTGAGTACTTTATATCACTATTCACCAAAAAGAGGGATGTTGAGGTTAGGGAAAGGGTTAGAGTTAGGAAATACTCCCAGGCAGGTCAGCATAATGAAGGATGAATTGTTGGGTGCCTTGAAATAAATTAAGGTAGACAAGTCGCCAGGGCCAGGCAGGATTTATTCTGGATACTGTGGAAGGCAAGGAAGGCCTTAATAGATATCTTTGCAGCCTCTTTGGCCTTAGGTAAGGTTCCAGGGGACTGGAGAATGGCCAATGTTGTTCCTTTGTCTAAGAAGGGAAACAGAGATATTCCAGTTAATTACAGGCCGGCGGGCATGATGTCAGTGATAGGAAAGCTGTTGGAGAAGATAATGAGATTTATTCACATTTAGAAGCAAATTGACTTGTTAATGATAGGCAGCATGGGTTTGTGCAGGGAAGGTCCTATCTCACCAATTTGATTGAATATTTTGACAAGGTAAATAGAATGATTGATGAAGGAAGGGCAGTGAATGTTGTCTCCATGGGTTTTAGTAAGGCTTTTGATGAGGTATCTCAAGGCAGACTGGGACAGATGGGATCCAGAGTGAGCAGGCTAGATGGGTACAAAATGGACTTGGCCATTGAAGACAGATGCTTTTTAGAATGGAGATCGGTAACTTGTGGTATTCCACAGGGATCAGTGTTGGGATCTTTGTTGTTTGTCATATATAAAAATGAACTGGAGGAAAATGTGGGTAACACCAAAATTGGTGGAGTTGCAGATAGTGAAGAGGATTGTCAAAGCATATAGCAGGATATACATAGATTGCAGATTTGGGCAGAGAAATGACAGATGGAGATTAATCGGATAAATGTGAGGTGAAGCATTTTGGAAGATCAAATTCAGGTATGAATTATACAGTAAATGGCAGAACCTTTAGAAACATTGACATACAAGGAATCTGGGTGTACAGATCCACAGACCCCTAAAAGTGGCAACATGGATGGCGAGGGTGGTCACAAGGCACACAGCACACTTGCCCACATTGCCTGGAGCATTGAATATAAAAGTTGGTGAGTTATGTAACAGCTGGATAAAACTTTAGTTAGGCCACATTTGGAATATTACATACAGTTCTAGTTGCCACATTACCAGAAGGACATGGATGCTTTGGAGAGGGTGCAGAGAAGGTTTACCAGGATGTTGCCTAGTATGGAGGGTTTTAATTATGTGGAGATGTTGGATAAACTCTGATTGTTTTCACTGGAAAGACGGACGCTGAGGGGCGACCTGATGGAGGTCTGCAAAATTATGAGAGGCCTAGATAGGGTGATAGTCAGAGGCTTTTTTCTAGGGTGGAAAGGCCAAGAACAAGAGGGTACAGGTTCAAGGTGAGAGGGGGAACATTTAGGGGAGAAGTGCTGGGAAGATCTTTCACACAGGGTGGATGGTATCTGGAACGCATTGCCAGTGGAGGTGCTGGAAAGCAGGCATGTTAGCAATGTTTAAGGTATATCTTGATTGACACATGAACAGAGGATTAGAAACTGCGTATGGGCCATAAGTAACCAGTCTAAATAAGGAATAGGAATTGATGCAGGCTTGGTGGGCTGAAGGTGTTCCTTTGCTGTATTGAATTGTATAAGGACCTGCTATGATTTCTATGTTGAGTTTTCTTAGTCTCTAGCTTGTTCAATGTGTCTGCTAAGAAGTTGAATATTAATGAGTTGAGTTGATTGATAATAAGGCAACTTCACACCCAATGAAACCTCACAACCCTATGACAATCATGGAAGGTATACTACCTCCCTGTTTACTTCCTCCGTCCTCACTATCCAAGGCCCCAAGCACACCTTCCAGGTGAAGCAGCAATTCACCTGCATTCCACACAATGTGATCTGCTGTATTCGCTGCTCACAATATAGTTTCCTCTACTTTGGAAGATGAAACACAGACTGAGTGACTGTTACACAAAACACCTATGTTCTGTCTCCAAAAATGACCCTGAGCCTCCAGTTGCCTGTCATTTCAGCACACTGTTACTTTCCGGTACCAACATCCGTGCCTTGGGCTTGCTGTAGTGCTCCAGCAAAGCTTGGCAAAAGCTGAAAGAACAGTATCGTATTTTCCACCTGGGTCTCTGCAACTTTCAGAAACCAATATTGAGTTCAACAATTTTAGGAGCCAAACATCTTATTCCATGTCCTTTACCCAACCCAACATCCCAGGCCCCATCATGATAACCTCCTTTCAGCACAAACCCATTAACTTTACACCTAACTATGGTTTGCTGGTGTAGCTCAATTGGCAGGATGGCCGGTTTGTTATACAGGGTAAGACCAATTCCCACACTGGTTGAAGTTACCATGAATGACTCTTCTTCTCAATCTCTCCCCCTGCCTGAGCTGTGGTGACTCTCAGGTTAAACCATAACCAGCTGTCCCCCTCTCTCTCTATTCAGAGGGCAGGTCAATGTGAGTTTTCTTATTTAATGGTCTCCACTATCGACCTTTCTTTCTCCTTGGGGTACTATTATCCATCCCTTTTCCTGCCGAACTGTCATTCTCTCTCTGAGCTCTATGTTCGCCTATCCACGCCCTGTTTTCAGCATATATACTACCTTTCCAAGCTATTATCAGTTCAGAAGAAGGGTTACTTACCTGAAAAGTTAACTCTACTTTCTCTTCACAGGTGCTGCCAATTTCTTCAGCAATTTCTGTTTTCGTTAATTCCCAGTAACTGCTACCTGGTGAGAAATTCATTTTGCTGCTCAACAATGAAGACTGTAAGAATTTCTTTAGATATATAAAAGGTAGAAGAGAGGCAAAAGTGGACATTGGGCTGCTGAAACATGATGCTGGGGAGAAAGTAGTAGGGAGTAAGGAAATAGCTGAGGAATTGAATAATGACTTCACATCAGTCTTCACAGTGGAAGACACAAGTAATATCCCAGAAATTCAAGCATGAGGGGCCAGAGCTGAGTATGGTGGTCATCACCAAGAAGAAGGTGCGAGAAAAGCTGAATGACTTGAAGGTGGATAAATCACCTGAACCACATGGAATTCCACAGGAGATAGTTAAAGAGTTGGTGGCATTAGTGGTGACCTTTCAAGAATAGCTAGGGTCAGGGAGGGTCCCAGAGATCTTGAAAATTATTAACGCTGGCAAAAGATGGAAAATTGCAGACTGATTAGCTTAACCTCCGTTGTGGGTAAGATTTGTGAAGGATGAGATTTGTGAACACTTGGAAGTATATGGTAAAATAGGGCAAAGTCAGCATGGTTTCATCAAGGGGAGGTCAGGCCTGACTAATCTGCTAGAATTCTTTGAGGAAATAACAAGCCAGTTAGACCACGGAGAGCCAATGAATGTTATCTACCTGGACTTCAAAAAGGCTTTGACAAGTTGCCGCACAGGAAACCGCTGGGTAAGAAAGGGTCCAAGGTGTTAGAGGCAAGGTGCTACCATGGGTAGAAGCTTGGCTGTATGGCAGAAAGCAGAGAGTGGGGATAAAGGGGTCCTTTCCAGATGGCAGCCGGTGCCAAATGGTGTTCCGTAAAGCTCAGTACTGGGACCACAACTTTCCAATTTGTGCATGAACAATATAGGTGAAGGAACTGAGGGCATTCTGGCTAAATTTGCAGATGATACAAAGATAGGTAGAGGAACGGGTAGCATTGAGGTGGCAGGGATGCTGCAGAGGATTTGGACAGGTTAGGAGAGCGGGAAAAGAAGTGGCAGATGGAGTACAACGTGGGGAAGGTGTGAGGTCATGCACTTTGGTAGGAAACATAGAGGTATGAGCTGAAAATGTGTTGCTGGAAAAGCACAGCAGGTCAGGCAGCATCCAAGGAGCAGGAGAATTGACGTTTCGAGCATGAGCCCTTCTTCAGGAATGAGGAAAGTGCGCCCAGCAGGCTAAGATAAAAGGTAGGGAGGAGGGATTTGGGGGAGGTCCCAGAGGTGTTCTCTGAAACGTTCCGCAAGTAGGCGGCTTGTCTCCCCAATATAGAGGAGGCCACATCGGGTGCAGCGGATGCAGTAAATCATGTGTGTGGAGATGCAGATGAATTTGTGAATTTCCCTCCCCTTCCTAGACCTTTTCATTTCTATCTCGGGCAACCGAATCAACACGGACATTTACTATAAACTGACCAACTCCAACAGCTACCTAGACTACACCACCCTGCCCCCTGTAAAAACGCCATCCCATACTCTTTTAGAACCCTTTCAAGGTTCACACCATTCTTCCAAAACGAGGGACACCAATATTCCAAAAGTGCCCTAACCAGTGTCCAGTACAGCCATAACATGACGTTCCAACTCCTGTACTCAATACTCTAACCAATAAAGGAAAGCATGCTAAACACCTTCTTCACTATACTATCTACCTGCGACTCCACTTACAAGGAACTATGAACTGACACTCCAAGGTTCAACAACACTCCCCAGGACCTTACTATTCAGTGAATATAAAAGCAGGGATGTACTTCTGAGGCTCTGGAAGGCTCTGGTCAGACCACATTTGGAGTATTGTGTGCAGTGGTGGGCCCCGTATCTGAGGAAGGATAAATTGGTCCTGGCCCGTGTTCAGAGGAGGTTCATGAAAATGGTCCCAGGAATGAAAAGCTTAACATAGAAGGGACATTTGAGGAGTCTGGGTCTATACTCGGTGGAGTTTAGAAGGATGAGGGGGAACCTAATTGAAATACAGAATACTGAAGTATGGATAGAGTAGATGTTGGGAAGATGCTTCCATTGTTAGGAGAGAGTAGGACCCAAGGGCACAGCCTTACAGAAAGATCATTTAGAATGGAGATAAGTAGAAACCTCCTTCAGTCAGAGAATGGTGAATCTGTGGAATTCATTGCCACAGAAGGCTGTGGAGGCCAGCCCATTGAGTATATTTAAGACTGAGTTAGATAGGTTCTTGATTGTCAATGGGATCAAGAGTTATGGGGAGAAAAAAGGAAAGGTTGAGAAACTTTTCAGCCATGATTGAATGGTGGAGCAGACTCAATGGGCTGAATGGCCTAATTTTTGCTCCTATGTCTTATGGTCTTATTTGCACAAAGGAGGCAGCGACTTGTTCCTGATGTGAATACAGGCCTCACTGAATGTCATGCTTAATTCTGCCACTGGCTTGCTATAGCTCATGTTACTCAGGCTCCTGTAGTGTCTTTCTTCAAAGAAGAAAATAAAACATCTCCCATAAACCAAGGGAATTGTGAAACAGAGGAACTGAGAATAAATGAGTGTTAACAAAGAGTTAGTGCTTGAAAAGAAATAGAATTGAAGTTTTTATAAATCCTTTGACCACAGGAGCTTCACCCTGGAGCATTGGAAAAAGGTGGCTGCAAGTTGGTGGTGTGTTGTAATTCATCAGGAATGAAGGGCTTATGCTTGAAATGTTGATTCTCCTCCTTGGATGCTGCCTGACCGACTGTGCTTTTCCAGCACTGCACTCTTCGACTCTGAGCTCCCGCATCTGTAGTTCTCACTTTCTCCTCGGTACATAGAATCTCCCTAGATTCTGAAAAGCTTCCTGCAGACTGGAAAATAGCAAATGGAATTCTAGTATTTAAGAAACAAAAGGGGTAAAGGAGAGTTGCAAGTCTGTTGGTTTGAAGTCAGGGAAATGTAGGAATCTATTATAAAAGATGTGATAACTGGACGTTCAGAAAAAAAATTGTAAAATTTGGCAAAGTCAATATGGCTTAATAAAAGGGAAATCATATTTAACAAAGCTTTTGGACTTTTTTGATCATTTTACTTGGATCGTGAAGGAGAAACAACGGAAGTGGTACTTTTGGATTTTCAAAGGCATGAATTTTTAATGCTTCAATGCTTTTTAATAAATAAAACTAAAACATTTTGGATTTAGGGGCATATATGAGCTTGGAGTGAAAGTTGATTAATAGACAGAAAGCAGAGAGTAGGAATAAACAGGTCGTTCTCAATACAGCAGGGTTGTTACTCGTGAGATATCTCAATGCTCAGAGCTAGGGGTTCAGTTCTTCATATCTTCAGAAGTGATTTTGATTTGGAGGCCAATTGTGTTGTTTCCAAACTTGCTGATTACAGCAAACTGAGTAAGAACGTAATTTGTAAAAAGGATACAGGGAGGCCTCAACAGGACTCGGACAGGTTAAGTGAATGTATGAGAACATGCCAAACTGAGAGAGGTTAGAAAGTGCCTGTGTTCAAAGGGACATTGTTTCCTTGCTCATGAATCACTAAAAGTTGGTATGTGCAGGAAACAATTAAGAAGGGAAATTGTATGCTGGCCATCACCATAAGGGGATGGGAGTATAGGAGTAACTTCCAGAAGGCATTTGATAAAATTCCACTTAAGAGCTTGTTAATGGAATTGAGGTCAAATTACCGACAGGGCTGGGAAATTGGTTGAGAGGCAAGCAACAATAAATAGGAATAATGGGTAAGCATTCAAATTGGCAGGATGTAACCAGAGGTGGCCCACAGGAATATGTTAGGGCCTTAATTATTCATATTATTTATAAATTTCTTGGATAAAGGCAGTGAAAGTCATATATCCAAACTTAGTGATGACACAAAGTTAGGCAGCATTATCTACAGTGTAGGTTACAACATAAAACTACGATGGAATAATAATAGACTAAGTGAATGGGCAAACATTGTGGCAGACGGAGTTCAATGAAATCAAGTGTGAGATTATCTATTTTGGACTGAAAAAGGATAGATCAGGGTTTTTTCTAGATGGTATGAAGCTAAATACAGGCAATGTCCAAGGAGACTTGGAGGTTCAGGGGCACAGACTTATAAAATATTGCAAATGGATGCAAACAAGCAAACCAATGGAATGCTGCCTTTATAGTTAGCAGATTGGAGTACAAGGATGCAGACATTATGCTACAGTTATACAAAACCCTTGTTAGACTAACCTTGGAGTACTGTGAGCGGATCTGGGCACCACACCTTAGGAAGGCTATATTGGCCATGGAGGGAGTATAATGTAGGTTTACAAGAATAACACCTGGGCTTCAGGGGCTAAATTACGAGGAGAAGTTATACCAATTCAGTCTGCTTTCTTTAGAGTTTAGAAGTTTAAGGGGTGATCTGTTCGAAACCTTTTAAGATATTACCAGGAAAATACAGGTTAAACTTCCACTGGCTGGAGATTTTAGAACTAGGCGGGCATAATCTGAGAATTAGGACCAGACTATGTAGAAGAATGTTAGGAAGCACTTCTACACAAAGGGTGGTAGAGGTTTGGAACTCTCACAAATGATCAGTTGTTGATTTTAAGTCTGAGATAGATATATTTTTGTTAAGCAAGGGTATTAAGAGACATGGGTCAAAGGCAGGTAGATGGAGTTAGGCCCCTGATCAGCCATGATTTCATACTCCTGTTCCTATTTCTTTCTTTAGTTGTGTTGCACCTTGGTCAGACACTAACTGGAGAACTGGGTGCAGTTTGGTTCCCTTACCTAAAGAAAAATAGACAGAGAGAATTCAATAGACTTTCATCACATTAATCTCTGAGATAGTGGGATTGTTATATGAGGAGAGAGGAGGAGACTGGGTCTGTATTCCTTAAACTTACAAAGAAAGAGGGGAAACCTCTTAGAAATATTCAAAATTTTTTACAAGGTTTCACAGGGTGGATGTTTATACTTCACCCGAGTCTAGAAACAGGGGACAATCTCAGGATAATAGTACAATGAGGAGGAAATTCTTCATTCAAAGTTTGTGAGAAGATTTGCAGCTCGGGTGCTCATTGTTGTGGTTCTGTTCGCCGAGCTGGGAGTTTTTGATGCAAACGTTTCGTCCCCTTTCTAGGTGATATCCTCAGTGCTTGGGAGCCTCCTGTGAAGCACTTCTGTGCTGATTCCTCCGGCATTTATAGTGGTTTGAATCTGCCGCTTCCGGTTGTCAGTTGCTGTCCGCTGCAGTGGCCGGTATATAGGGTCTAGATCGATGTGTCTGTTGATAGAAGGCATGGAACTCATCCACAAATTCTATCAACAGACACATCGACCTAGACCCTATATATCGGCCACTGCAGTGGACAGCAACTGACAACCGGAAGCGGCAGATTCAAACCAGTATAAATGCCGGAGGATTCAGCACAGAAGCGCTTCACAGGAGGCTCCCAAGCACTGAGAGTGTCACCTAGAAAGGGGACGAAACATTTGCAACAAAAACTCCCAGCTCGGCGAACAGAACCACAACAAATTCTTCATCCAGATGATAGTTAATCTGTGGAATTCTCTACCACAGACAACTGTAGGAGCTCAATCACTAAGAACATTCAAAAGAAAAATTGATAGATGTTTGGAGATTAGTGACATTATGGGAAAGTGGTAATCTAGTAGAAAATCAGCCATGATCCCATTGAATGGTGGAGCAGGCTCAATGGGTTGCATAACCTACTCCAACTCCTAAAGTGCTGGATCCCTTATCTCTTAATTCAAATAGATTTGGGAATACAGATAGATTTTGTATCTCTTAATTCAAATAGATTTGGGAATACAGATAGATTTTGTATCTATCAGCTACAAGCATATTGAACAGAAGTGTTTTGAGGGGCTGACTGGCCAACTCCTATTTCTTATGATTTTACTGCTAATTGTATAATTTTCTCTAATGCCATGATGTTCTCTTATAATTATGCAGCTATTTCACCCCATTTTCTTCCTTCTCTCATCTTTCTAAATGTGCTACATCCTGCAATACTTAAATGCCAATGCTTTAGCCAGTTTCAGTCACCCCTATCAAATGTGGATTCTCTCCACATACTGTGCCTCCACTTCCTTTTGAATATTCCTGATGTTGCTAAAGGAACAATTTACAGTTCTGTTATCATTCATCTTTGTTTGTAATAATTAATTTATCTTTATACTCGGTCTTTATCCAGTGTCTGCCCATTCTCTTTATTTCCTTCTCTTTTACTTTGTCGTTTTCTCTTCTGATTGTACCGCAGAATGAATTCACACAAACTCCATTTATTTTGCTCACTCACAGCCAAATAAAGAAAGAAGTAGCTCAGACTGGTCAAGGAGTTAATGATTTATTAAATAATAAACAAGATACTTTAATAGAGTTTGACAAAAAACTGCAAAAACAAAATAAACCACAATACAGATGTACAATGCCACAAATATGTACATTAATTACACATGTGGTCACTTTGTAATCCGTGGCTCTCAATGAGAAATGGCATTAACAGACTGTGCCAGTCCCAGGAAAACACGAGAAGTTGATCTGCATTTTCTTAAGAATTATGTGATCTCCCTTCTCAGAGTGCTTCATCACAAAACCACTCCCATGCATTCAAAATTAATATTGTTGGTGGCCAAAATTATAATCATAACTAGATTCAAATAAAATGAACAGCAGTATTGAAGATATGCTCAACTCACATGTATTTCATTACATCTGAAGCAAGAATTTCTAAATGTCATCACTACTACAGTTATTCACAATATAACCTGGGCAGTGTGATTGCATATTACATATCACATAACAAAATAATCTGGTAGTAACGACAGTACTATTGTAAAAATGGACAAATAGGGTAACAAACAATGCATAAATGTTAATAGCTTTTAATTGAGCATATATTGGTAGCTGTCCAGTTCATGTAACCTTAATGGCTGGTCAGTACAACAGCAATGAATTATATCAAATTAGCTTGTTCCATATGAATGATGCTATTACCATCTTGCTAAAGTCAATGTACATATTTGAAGTCATAGTACACAACAAGACATTCACTAAAATCAGATATATCAAGTCAGTTTGTCAATAAACTTAGTATCAACAATTTCCATGTTAAAAATAAAAAGAGAAAAGCATTGACTAAATGTTATCAGGTTGTTAACTTCTGTAAGTAATGCAGGATGCCTATCAATGAAATACTGTTCCTGTGCCGAGTTCATTGAGAATCTTACTTGGCTGCTTAATTCTTCTACCCAAAAGCAATGAATGACTTATTGGTATTGCATTTATATCCAAGTACATAAAAGACAGAACATTATTGCAATGTCCTACTCAATCAGTGAGTCCATAAATTATGTTTGGAGTTTTCTTTTGAAATTAGATTTCTCATGGAAGAAAAGTTTTTGGTTTATGACTACATACATCTTGCAAGTAGGTAAAGTGAGCCAACTAAAGAGCTCATTGCCCTACACAGCTATTTCTCTATATTTCAACATGACTTGTCTTTTCAAATACATCCTTTTCCCCCTCATTTTCATGTACTCCCCTGGTGGTAGCATAGGATTTTTTAAACTGATTTATCTAAATACAACCCAGTTATATCTTTAAGATATTTTCTTCAAAGCAAAATTATCAAGGTATTTTTTAAAAAGTCTGTTAAGGTGACAGGACACTAAAAATTTAAACCTGAAGAGAATTAGCTTTGAACATAGATTACTTAAACAGGAAGAGGTGCCATCTTTTTATGGTAGCTAACAAAAGCCCTATAATTAAATTAAATTTTCCATGAATTTGAAGCTTTATGTCAAAGAGTGACAATGTTTACAAGATAATATTTGCCAAGAAATGAGCTTGCTATTATAGAGCCCATAAATTGAATTCAGAATACTAAATAATGAATAAATCTGCCATTCTACTCATCAGATCCTCAAGATGAGAGATAAGAAACCTTTGTTTGGATATGTGTGCTGACTGGATGAAGCTCAGAGAATGGAAACAAGAATGAAAGGCAGATAACTATCAGAGTGTTAGCTTATCAGGGTCTTATTGTTTTAATTAATCCATGTTAAACCTGACTGCTTCTAAGCTTAACACAAGGTGCCTATGGTCAAATATGTATTCTACTGAGGAACGCTTTTTCCAAAAGAATCCCCATGTGGTGTGTAACTCAATATGACCAGGCCATAACCACCACAGTGTTGCCCACTAGGTTTTATATAGATGAGCACTCTGACCTGAAGGGCCTTCGACAACTCAGGGTGATCCATCTCATGGAGCAACTGAAAAAGGCAATTGGGTTTTCTGGACTGAGAAGGTGCAAATTTATTTTCTCAGAATAAGACTGCGTTTTATAGCTACATGTACCGGGAAGCAAAATAATCATCAAGCATAAGAGAAAAGTTGGTTGCCCCATCATTTCTGTGAACATATAATCCAGTCAGACTTTATGTTTATTGCCCAAAGCCAAGCAAATTGCTCCTTGTCAACAGACATCTAATTCCCTACAGAAAATTATAATTGAGTCTGCTCCCACCACCTTTTCAGGAAGTACATTAAAGATCGTAACAACCTGCTGGGTTAAAAATATGCACGTTTCCTCTGCTGATTGTTTAAATTAATTATCTGGTAACATTCCAGCTGCCATTGGAAAACGTTTCACCCTATTTATTCCAACAAAATGTTCATTTGTCTAGAATACTTCAACCTAATATCCATTTAGTCTTCTCTTCTATAAGCCTCACATTCTCTCGTACCTCTACTGAGCTCATCTCTTCCTCGTCCCCAGCACAAACCGCTACATACTTTTAAGGCCTTGACATTCTTCCTGATATGTGGTGTACAAAATTGAACATTGTATCAGCAATTCTATGAGTTAAAAGATTTACTGTATCTTTTCTACTTTTTGCCCCTTTTCATGAAGACTTATCAAACTGAGCTGATACTACTGAAGATTTATTTTCTTGAGATGTCACAGATCAAGGCTTTGGTTCCAGACCACATGGTCTGCACATTCATCCAATGCAGTGAAGTAAACCAGGTACCCCAAGCAGTGAAAACAGTTTTGAAATTCCTTTTAAATGTCACAGAACCACAGAAAATAGGTACATGAGTAGGCCATTTGAACTTGCCTCAAGAGCAGCACGGTGGTACAGTGGTCAGCACTGCTGCCTCACAGCACCGCTGCCTCACAGCACCAGGATCCCAGGTTCGATTCCAGCCTCGGGTGACGGTCTGTGTGGAGTTTGCACATTCTCCCTGTGTCTGCGTGGGTTTCCTCCCACAGTCACAAAAGATGTGCAGGTTAGATGAATTGGTCATGCCAAACTGCCCATAGTCAGGGGTGAATATGGGGAATGGGTCTGGGTGGGTTACTCTTCGGAGGGTCGGTGTGGACTTGTTGGGCCAAAGGGCCTGTTTCCATACTATAGGGAATCTAATCTAATCTAAAACCATTCAACGTGATCATAGAGATATACAGCATAGAAACAAACCCTTCAGTTCAACTCATTCATGCCGACCAGCTATCCTAAACTAATCTAGTCACATTTGCAAGGATTTGGCCCATATCTCTCTAAATCCTTCGTGTCCATGTACTCATCCAGATGCCTTTTAAATGCTGTAATTGCACCAGCCTCCACCACTTCCTCTGGCAGCTCATTCCATATACGCACCACCATTTGCATGAATAGGTTACCCCTCAGGTCCCTTTTAAATATCTTCCCTTTCACCCTAAGCCTATACCTTCTAGTTTTGAAACCCTTCCCCCAACCCTGGGAAAAAGAGGTTGGCTATTCACCCTATCCATTCCCTCATGATTTTATAAACCTCTGTAAGGGTCACCCCCTTCAGCTTCTGACGCTCCAGGGAATATAATCCCAGCCAGTTCAGCCTCTCCCTATACCTTAATACTGCCAACCCCAGCAGCACCGAGACCAGAAAAGAATGCAGTATTCTATAGGTGGCCTAACCAATGTCCTGTACAGCTGCAACATGACATCCCAACTCCTATACTCAATGCACTGACCAATAAAGGCAAGTGTACCAAATGCCTTCTTTACTACCCTGTCTACTTGCAACTCCACCTTCAAGGAATGATGAAACTGCATCCCAAGGTCTCTTTGTTCAGCAACACTACCCAGGATCCTACCATTAAGTGTATAAGTCACATCCTGATTTGCCTTACTAAAATGCAACACCTCAAATGTATCTAAATTAAACTTGCCGCTGTCAACTTTGTGTCTGGACCAGGGATGCCCAGATGTAGAAATCACAATGTACATACTATTTCATGCATAAAACATACCTGTTTCATACCACAGGCTGTTTACAAATGAGAGTATAAGTGTACTAATTAGGAGTAGAAGTAATGTGCCATTCAGGCCTTGTATCTGCCCTGCCATTCAATCACATTTTATCTGATTTGATTGTGGCCTCAATTACACATTCCACCTAACCCTGATAGATTCTTAACTAATAAGAGTGAGAGCTTATGTTTTCCTTGCCCTTCACTGCTCTTTGGGGGAAGAAAGTTGCACTGATTCTCAACCCTCTGAGTGAAAGAAATTCTCCTCTTGTGCATCTTAAATGGAGAATCTTAAACCCAGTCTCCTCATTGTAGTCTCTCCCAAAAGGGGAAATATCCATTCAGCATCAATTATATCAAGACCTCCCAGAAGTCTGTGTCTCAATAGGATTACCTCTTATTCTACTGAACTCCCATTGATACATGCTTAATATGTCCTCATTATGTAACAACCCTTCTCAGATATCAGTTGACTAAACCTTTTTTGAAAACAGGTTAGTTGAAACCTTTGCAGAACGCAGGAAGTGAGATTCAACCCCACACCTCCAGAGAGGTTAGAAATTATGCCCAATATATTAGAGTTTTTGCTCACACTACCACAACTGTGAATTCCACCAGCTAATGCACTTTGGACGAATGTTCCCCCAGAGCAATAGCTTGATTAACTGTCTCATTTACTTGAGTAACCAATTTGTGATCTGCCAGTTTGCACCAGGCAGAGATTTGTTTAGTCAGTGGTACTGAAGGAAATGCCAGTGATCTTCCATCCTTAACAATATTAGGGCTTAAGGCATACCCAATGGCCAACTCAGGAGACAATCACAATGACAGCATAATTATGGTGCAGGAGTCCATTCAGCCCATTGTGTCTGCACCCTGTCTCCAAATTATGACAGTGTCAAGCTCCTGCCTTTTTCTCATAATCCTGCACATTAGATAATTAATTGAAAAGAAATAATGTTAAAGGCTGACCTCCGACCCTCTATCCGGGAAATTGGTAACTACCATAAAGATTGTTCAGGAATTACTTTGGAGCAGCTGCTTGCAAACACAAACCTTTTTAAAACAATGTACAATATTTACAAAGGCCTGTAGGAATGAGCATTCAGAAAGTCCTGCTGCCGATTATATATGCTACTCACATATAAAGATGTAACAATTATATTAGTGAACATTGGCTAAATGTTCCATTTCTCACTTGCAGCTTAACCTAAGAACTAGCAGCAGGAGTAAGCAATTCAGCTCCTCTGACCTGATCTGCCATTTAATATGAGAAAAGCTGATCTCATCTCAGCTTTAATTCATTTTCTTTCCCACTCCCTTTTTTTTTAACCCATTGCTAGTTATAAGTCTCTGTTTCTTCCTAAATCTATCCAATTTTTCAGTGCCCACTGCAAATTTGACGGTCCAGGGAAAATAGTCCCAGCCTATTCAGTCTCTCCCAGTAGCTGAAACTTTCCAACCCTAGCAACATTCTTGCCCATGATTCTTTGAGGGAGTAAATTCCTTCTCATCTCCCATTTAAATAAGACTGTAAGGTGTTGGAGTAGAATTGGTCCATCAAGGCTGTTCTGCCATTCGATCATGGCTGATATGTTTCTCAACCCCATTCTCCCGTCTTCTCAATGTAACCCTTAATTCTCAGTCTTAAACCATGACCCCTCATACTAGATAATCCTCACAAGGAGAAACATCCGCTGTACATCAACTTTAAAGGAGGTCAATTTTTGGCAGAAGTGAAAATGCATTTTCTCCCCTATCATGCCTTGACAAACTGCATGGTGCTGCAGCAATGAAAACAAAATGTTTGGGCATCTGTGTACCACCTCATTGTCATTGATGGAAGATACATTCTGAATCCCAAGAAAGCTAGTATAAAAATGTGCTTATTGTTTAGTCAAACATAAGGCAGTGCCTAGGCAGCTGGAGCACTTTTCAGATCTTCAGTTATCGAGTCATAGAGATGTACAGCACGGAAACAGACCCTTCGGTCTAACTCATGCATGCTGACCAGATATCCTAACCTAATCTAATCCGATTTGCCAGTATTTGCTCTATATCCCTCTCAAGCCTTCCTATTTATGTACCCATCCAGATGCTTTTTAAATGTTGTAATTGTCCCAGCCTCCACCACTTCCTCTGGCAGCTCATTCCATACACACACCACCTTCTGCATGAAAAAGTTGACAATTAGGTCCCTTTTAAATTTTCCCCCACTTACCCTAAACACCTGCCCTCTAGTTCTGGAACTCCCACCCCAGGGTAAAAATCTTATCTGATTACTGTATCCATGCCCCTCATGATTTTATAAACCTCTATAAAGTTCTCCCTCAGCCTCCGATGTTCCAGGAAAACAATCCCAGCCTATTCAGCCTCTCCCAGTAGCTCAAACCCACCAACCCTGGCAACATTCTTGTAAATCTTTTCCTGAACCATTTCAAGTTTCACAACATCCTTTCTATAGGGGGAGACCAGAATTGCACGCAGTATTCCAAAAATGGCCTAAACAATGTCCTGTTGAGCCGCAACATGACTTCTCACTCCTGACCAATAAAGGCAAGCATACCAAATGAATTCCTGATGAAAGGCTTATGCCCGAAATGTCGATTCTCCTGCTCTTTGGACGTTGTCTGATATGTGCTTTTCCAGCACCACACTCTCAACCAAGCAAACCCAATGCCTTCTTCGCTGTCCTATCTACCTGCGACTCCATTTTCAAGGAATTATGGATCTGCACTCCAAGGTATCTTTGTTCACTCCCCAGGACCTTACCATTAAGTGTATAAGACTTGCGCTGATTTGATTTCCCAAAATGCAGTACCACATATTTGTCTAAATTAAACTCTATCTGCCAATTGGCCCATTTGATCAAGATTTCATTGTATTCTAAGATAGCCTTCTTCGCTGCCCACTATACCTCCAATTTTGGTATCATCTGCAAATTTACTAACTATACCTCCTATGTTCACATCCAAATCATTTATGTAAATGATGAAAAGCAACAGACCCAGCACCGATCTTGGCCACAGGCCTCTAGTCTGAAAAGCAACCCTCCACCACCAGCCTCTGTCTTCTACCCTCGAGTCTGTTCTCAAATGGCTAGTTCTCTTTATTTTTTATGTGATCTAACCTTGTCAAATGCCTTATTGAAGTCCATATAGATCACTTCCACGGCTGCTTCATCATGAATCCTCTTTGTCACTTCAAAAAAAAACTCAATCAAGGTAATGAGACATTATTTCTCACGCACAGTCATGTTGACTATCCCCAATCAGTTCTTGCCTTTCCAAATTCATGTGCACCCTATCCCTCAGCATTTCTTCCAAAAACTTGCCCACCACTTCTTATCACTCAAAGCACTTGACATTATCTTCTCACCTAGAAATAAAAGCAAGATTAACAAGTCATTATAGTAGCAGCCAAACAGAATTATTCTAGCTCTACTTATTTATTATTCATCAAAACTGCCAAGATTCCACTGGAGTTCAGAGACAGGTTCAGTTGTCCACTTTTTTAGATATTTTCTAATCAACCTGCTGAGAGATGTTATGACACATCTCTGGAGCAAGTGGGATTTGACCATGGGCTTCCTGGTCTAGAGGTAGGGACACTACAGCTGCACCACAAGAGACACCCTACTTTCCACTTTTATACAGGTAATTGTGTAATCCCACTTACATAACAGAACAAATGTTTCATATTACTGCACAAAAAAAACAGAAAATGCTGGAGAAACTCAGCAGATCTAGCAACTTCTGTGGAGAAAGGAACAGTTTTAGGGGATTGGGTCTGGATGGGAAGCTCTTTGGAGGGTTGATGCAGACTCGATGGGCTAAATGGCCTCTTTCCACACTGTAGGGATTTTCTCATCCTATGATTTTGAGCCCAGTGACTCTTCATCAGATATGTTCTGAAGAAAGATCACTAGACTTGGAGCATTAACTCTGTTTTCCTCTCCACAGATGCTGCTGGACCTGCTGAGTTTCTCCAGCACTTCCTGTTTTTGGTTTCAGATTTCCAGCATCTACAGTTCTTTGTTTATAATCAAATGCTTCATACTCCTTCATGAATTACTTTTTATGACAACAATTACAGATGTTGTCAGGGGAGCAGTTGAATAGTTAAATTGAAATAAAATCTGATGGTCAGGTCACTTGTGGGAATGGTAGACAAGTTGATGCCTTGCAACTTCAGCATGTTGAGTTCTTCAGGGTAGGATTTTCCCATGAACTTCAACACTTTGACATGGGATCAGGTGGCAGTTCCCAGGCCCACACTTGCAAGCAGCTAGACCAATGAAGCAAATGCCCCTGAGGTACCATGCTAATTCTAGTTTTAATCTCACCACCCTATCATGGGTGACTCTGCTGTTCCAGGGTCTGCCAGCCCAATCAGAGCACCTGCAGAACTGAAACTTGGCACTCAAGGAAATGGGTGCATCTCATGCAGGTCATGCCCTCAACATGGAGATAACCTAAGGTCTGGAAAAGTAATAATATGAAGCAGGGAAGAATGCAAAAGATATTGCAGAATGGAGGAGAAAGCCCTCTGAATGGATCATATGAGGGGTACTAATCTTTCTTTCCTCTGAGCCCAATAATACAACATAGAGTCCCCAGCTCTAATGAATCTTATTGAGCCTACTTTTATTGAGCTAGTAGCCTCCTCCAGTAGCCTGGCGAAAAGGGCATTTGCATTGCTGGCAAAATGTCAGTGAACGCAAAAATAAACCTGTTAATTCTTGGGCCATCAGTATTAAATTGGCTTTCTGTCTCTGAAACTGACAGCTGCTGCAAATCCTAGGCTGTTGCTGGGAAACTTCCCAGCAGGAATGCATCAAGCAACTGCCATGATGCTGCTCTCTCCACTATTACCAGCCCACCACCAACCTCCACACCTGTAACCACAGAGCCAAGAAAATTCTGCCCTAATTTCCTGCAATATCCAGTCACACAAAGTACTAGCCAAGAGCATCCAGGTTACTTCTGGGTAGTTGCAAGACTCTGCTGCTTGTCTATATATTCAAAAAAAAGTTTCCATCAAATAAGTAGAGCTATACGACAAAAAATTTAAAATTCAATTTAATAATCATGAATAAAGTGATGACTGATTTTTGCAATCTGCAATAACTGTCCAAGTTGGGAAGTTAAATCATTCAATCGAGTGAAACATGACTAGAGAGAATATATCAATTAAGAGATAAGGAGCTATGTTATGTGAATTGGAATAGAAATTTTTCTCATAAACAAAACTTCATTTGTTTTAGTTAAGTGAGTCAAAATTCTATAGACATTTATACAGCACAACTGCTTTCCATTGATAACTGTTAAAAGCTGCAAGGAAAACAAATTTTACAGCTGTGGTTCTGAGAAACACAGTTATAGAAGCTGGAATTCACCACAAGACAGAATAAAATTCCCCCTATTTTGCAAAAAGACGGAGTATACAAGTAAGCCATTGAAATTTGAGAAAAAAAGCTCAAGTTTCCTTTGTAAATCACAAGAAGCAATGCTGTATTTCAGTAATCTGACTTCAGCTTCGAACTGTAAGAGTACTACAGAAAAGTATTTTTAGAATGAAAGTGGTTTGCAATGCTTGCTGCTACACATTACCTTTTGCCACATAGGTATGTGAAACTGATTAGGATCAGTTTAGTTTAAAGGGTATCTTTCAGTGCCAAAGGGAATTAGTCTGGTGAAACAGAGAAGTGGTACATAGCTGAGCTTTACAATCTTTAATTCATCCAGTACCTGTATGAGAAACCGATAAAAATTTACAAAATGAAATCTGATTTTCTTTGTTTCAGTGATGATGAGATATATAATCAGTTGCGTGGCAAGTATTGATATACATTTTATTCTGTCAGCATTGAATGGTGTTTGGATTGCAAAGGACTATTTCCAAGGTCACACAATCATTTAAGTTTTGGTTCAATATTTTTCTAATTTTTATTTGCACTACAATTCACATAAAATATTGATTTTTAATACAATAAAAATAATGCACTGGACAACTGTTTCCATATATTACCTATACTTAAGCTGCTTTTAGATGATAAAGTATTGGTTGTACTGAGAGCTATTTTGTTGTGTTAAGAATTAGTAGCTGCAAACTTCATATAATCTGTAGGAGGCATTGGAGGAGGTACCAGACTGCAGCAATTCATCAATCTTTTTACCACAGGCTGATTGCCATTAAGCTTACAAAGAGTTGCTATTGTAAACAGTTTCTATAATCTATAGCTTGCGAAAAGTAACTTTCTACTGTGTATTCAAACCAAATTTTCTATTTTTCAGTTGGAGCCAACAACTAATAACCAAATTATATTAGAGAATGTAAATAAGTGAAAACTACAAAGAACACATATTCCATTGTCTAACATTTACTTTGCTGTATTTTACACAACTTAACATACATCATTTGAAATACACCTTGCAGTACTAATTTTATTCACTTGAAATCTATACTAAATCACACTCACACGCAACTTTCAACATTCAGCAAACTGTGCCATAATTCTAGGCATACTTGTTTATGTTTTACTCTTGCAATATTAGAGAAGGCAAATTTTAGGCTTTAAAATATAGTTATAGCATAGCATACAACTACATGTGATTCATCACTGAACACCAAGAGCCAAACATAACTTTTCTTTGACGAGTATGATTATTATGGATTAAAGGAAAATACACCACATATCCATTTGTACACGCTGAAGTGAAAATGACTAACTTAGATCCTATCATATCTAAGTAATCAAGTAAGTAACATTGTATATTTAGCTATCCTAAGTTACTGAAAACCCACTACAATTTGTGGTATGTACCTATTCACAATTGCTCTTGAATTATTGATGAGTATTAAATAAAAACATTCAGGTACATAGATTGGGGCTTTAATCTATTTATTGTAATTAATTGGAAATTTGAAATATCTGAAACTCATACAAGCTCCTCTAAAATAGATCCTGTGCAAAACAAACATCTTGTGATTACACCAATGAAACTTGGTTACAACTGATAGAAGTAAGAGCTCGCAGAATCAATGCAAAATGTTCATCCAAGAATTTCCAACTGCTTGGTAAGTATCTTCAATAAATTATTCTTTAAGGTACCTCTAATTCATGAATTTAGCAAATTCTGAAATAAAAACTTATAAAAATTCAGGCACTGGAAGTTGGAAACAGCTACTCCATGACTAATGGCGCTGTGATCCTGGCTGGTGGTAAAATGTTTACATTGTGTTTACAGTTTTTAATTCTTGCCTTTGTTTTTTTGATTTGTTACAGACAGAAATAAACACCAAAGCATGATCTAAACACATGTATTGTGTTAGTGTTCTTTTTTGTATGCTCTGTAAATATTTCAAAACAATTATGAAGGAGTAATTTTATGGATTGCTTGTTTTAAAGCCTTTTAATAGTCTGACCATCATGGGCAGTATGCCCAAAATCTCAATGTGTCTTGGCATTGAGCCAGGCTCCAAGCACCAGAACAAATTTGCAAAGATCACCTCTTCCAACCATGGACTGCAGAAGTGATCTTTCTTTTCTTGTTGTCACCAGGAAGTAAAGTCCAAAACCTTTGCAATGGAAAATGCAATTATTAAAATAATTTATAACTCATTCAATATTCACTGCAGTGAACCACAGACATGTAGCAATTCTGAGTTTTCAAAATAAACTTCTAGTATTCTTCTGGTGCTCACTGTATACATTGACTAAAAGCAAAAATAATCTTTCGACTAAGCTCTTGGCATTTAGAAAAAAAGATTAAAGTATATGAGCAGTTCAGAGATTGAGAAGTTTTGGGGCAGATATTCCACATAACTGAATTTAGAAAGAAATGGGATATCTTGAAATGTTCAGTGAAGTAAAAAAAATTGTTTGAAGTGTTAAATAAAATTATTTTCAGTTTGAAGCACTCATGTCAGCATTAACCTCTTCCAGATTATGTAACTAATACATCATTACCCTATCATTTAAGAAGAGCAGAGCAATGATAGTATTGTTTTCAACACACACTGTCCTGCGGCCTCTCTCTATTTAGACTGGCAAATCAGTGCCTGCTTAGTGCTATAAGTCCATGTGCAATAGTAGTGTGAAAGTGTGAATTGTCGGTAGACACAGCAATAGTAACATTATGCATTTATACATCTTTATAGTAGTAAAACATTCCGAAGTGCTTCATAAAATCATTATCAAACAAAATTTGACTCCAAATCACATGATATGATAGATGAAGATGGGGTAGGTTTAAATGATTATCAAACTGAAGAGAGATGGGGAGGCTTGTGAGGTGGTGGGAGAATTCCAGGGTCTAGTGGGACAGCTGAAGACACAGCTAACAGTGGCAGAGTGATTAACATTGGTGATTATAAGGAATTGAAGTGGAAGGGTGAATCACATGGCTCCATCAGATGGCCTGCTGATCATGGAACTGGATTTTTTGGTGGACTATGAGACTCGAGGTTGGAGCTTGGGTGGGTGGATCAGAAGACAGGAATGGGGTCCAGTCCTAGCGGTTGGAGATTTGAGGACTGGTAACAACAATGGGATGTTCATTCACATTTATATAAGCTAGAAACTTTGCTCAGAGTGTTCTGGGTCTTTTTTAACTCAGAGGTCAGTGAGTGATATTACTGGCTAGCTTAGGGCAAACAAATGTTGCAGCCAGGATATGAAATCAGCATCAGAACTTTTATTGGGTTACAAAAAAAAACATTTTTTTTCAGGCATGGGTAAAGGACCATTCTGGTTTGTCCCAACCCAACATTAATGTGCATATCATCCCTGCTTTCATTTTGGGCACTTAGGAGCCAGTCCTTGAATTGGCATTCTGGCAAAAAAAAAATGGTTTTCCATTCTCAGAGCTTCATTAAAATTTGGTTGCTTATTCAATTATATGTTCAAATTAATTTCAAGAACAATGTCAACTTAAGTGGGTTGGCTGTTTACAGCTTACTGAAAAAATGCCTGAAATTGGAATGACACCAACCATCATTAACACAAAAAGCATCTAGATCCAAATTTGGACTGATTATAAATAAAGCCTTGCAAGCAACAGTCAGCTAACATGTCACTCCCACAGACATAATGCAGTACTGTATCTTATTGCAACATTTTAAAATATAGTCACTATGAGTAGTCTAGATGTGCATTTAAGAAAAAAATGTTCGTGACATATTAATGGATGCTAATCTAGCAGATTACACGCAATGCTAGCATTTTGAGTATATGCCTGTGTATACTTGAATAAAGTGCAGCATCAGCTTTGCTATTCTGATTCGCATCAAACAACTCTTCCATAGCTATCTGTGAGAAGCAGTCATGAAACTCACATCTACTTCAATCACTAATCTCACATTTTCCAATGCTAGCTCCCTTCCCATCAACTAGCAATTTTTAGCAATAATCCACCATTGCACTAGAATGGTACTTAAGTATCTGAATCTTTCAATAAGGTGATAACAAATTATTGCCAGTTGGAAGATTTTTAAGCTATATTTGATCAAGATATAGTGTACTTTGGATACTAAACCCCAAGCTGCCCTTTTCCCTCCCTCATTTAATAAGCAGTCCTATTATGCTATAGGTTAAATAGACAGCTATTTCTTAAGGGTTTTCAGCAAACAACAGTCGAAGCTTAGAGTTTAATGGCTATAATACTCGGCTTTTCATGCAAGGTTAGCAGAAACACAACCTGTAAGCCTGCACACATTCTCAAAGCTGTTCTCTTAATTCATCCATGATGAATTAACGTACGATTTGTTCAAGTTCTGAGTACAGACTTTGTTTTCCTGGTAGGATCTTTTTGTCATGATGGACTTTCCCTGAATAAATTTATATATTTTACTGATCAAAAGAGCCGTGCTTTCTTCTTCATGTCATTTCTCTTCCATAGTGCGAGACGGTTAAATTCTTCTATAGTCAAACCAAACACCCGATAGAATTCCTCTGGAGACAAGTGCCGCTGAAAAAGAAATACATATTACTTCCAGTATATGCAATAAAAGAGAAAAATATTTATTAACAATTATTAGAACTTACAATCAATAAATGTAGAACATTTTAAATAAAACAATAATTTTGTTCAAAAAGAGTCTGATAAAGAGTTAAATAATTTGCCATTAATCTGTGTTACTCTCAGACATTTACAGATCTGCTGTGCGTTTTCCAAAATTCCTACTTTGACAAAAAAAACCCAGAGTACTGCAGATGCTGGGAATCAGAAACAATGACTGAAATTGCTGGAATAACTCAGCAGGTCTGGCAGCATCTGTAGAGTTAACATTTCGGGTCCAGTGATTCTTCCTCAGAACTGAGTTTAACTCAGAAAAGGTTGGTATATATGTTGAAGATGGAGTGGTGGGGGAAGGGGGGGGGGGGGCGGGAGAGAAGAAAACGATAGATGGGAAATGAAATGCAGAGAGAAAAGCAGTTGGGCAGACAAAGAAATGAGCAAAGGTCAGGCTGGTGGGATCAGTAATTGCTAATGAAAACCATTAGTAGCTGACAGTGCATTGTTTATGGTAGCAGCCCATGTGATAACAGGTTTGATGTATGGGGAAATGGATTAAGGACATGGGAGAAGTTGCTCCGCCCCTAAAATTGTTGAAACTCGATATTGAGTCCAGAAACTCTAGGGTTCCCAAGAAGAAAACGAGATGCTATTCTTCCAACTTGTGCTGAGGTTCACTGGAGCAACAGAGCAAGCTTGAGACAGATGTTAGCTAGGGACAGTTGTGTATTGAGATGGCCGGCAACAGAAAGCTCGGTCATTTTGTGGACAAAACTTAGGCATTCTGCAAAATGGTTGCCCAGTCTGTGTCTCCCATGTCCTTACTCCAATCCCCGCAAACCAGGCCTTGTCATTCACACAGGCTGCTACCACAAACAACTCATTGTCAGCCATTAATGAGCCACATTAGCAGCTAAACATCCTCCTACGCTGATATTTACCCATTTCTTTGTCTGTCCAACCGTTTTTCCCTCACTGGGCTCCATATCCACCTGTCGTTTACTTGTCCCTCCTTCCCTCACCCCATTTTCAGCATAGAAACCAACCTTTTTCTAGCCACAATCAGTTCTGAAGAAGGGTTACTGGACCTGAAACATTACCTCTGCTTTCTCTCCTCAGACCTGCTGAGGTTTTTCCAGCAATTTCTGCTTTAATTCTACTTTGATGTTGTATGATATTTCTTAACTTTTATGTTAAATTTGGAAATAGTGAATGACTATTAGAAGTCATTAATCATAAACCTTTCCTGATTAAAGTTTCTTCTCAGAACTATTGAAGAGAATAATCTCTCTCAATGAACATGAATGCTGTTACTGGAGTCACAATATGTTACTGGGAAAAAAAGAACACTTCTGCCAATATTCTGTAATATTTGGGATAATTTTCACCATCATCACTTGGACAAGAATGGCAGGCTGGGTCATTATGGAATCTGCCTAATTTAAAAACAAAATCAGAGGAGATCCATTCCACCAGTTAACTAATCACTGATTGAGATGGCAGCAAATCTACTAAGATGTCTGCAACATGAAAGCAATGTTACAAATGTACAAGCTAATATCATAGGTTTTAAAGAAAAATGTGACTGAAGAACATTTCTGCTTTAAAAGTCTGTACATTGGAAATTAAGTTTTAAAAAGGTCTCTTCAAGATGAAGGGCAACATCAAGCCGTGTCTATTACAGTGAACTTTCTCAAAGCGTACTGAACTTTGTCTCAGTTTCAAAGAAGGAAAGATTTAGGAATTTTCCAAGCAGTTGGCAACTCATGCATTCTTCCAAAGCTCATAACAATTCTTCCTGCCTCAGCAGAAAGCAAAGTGGGAGCCATTCAAATTGACAACTAGGTCACGTGAAAAGTTGATTGCCTCAGCTCTTTTTGTAGTCATTCACAAAAAGTTTCAGCATTTATTTTCCATCCTCATTGACCCTTGAACTGAGTGACCTGCTGGATAATTAAGAGTCAACCACAGACCAGGTAAGGATGCCAGATTTCTTTCTTTAAAAGGACATTCATTTACCAGATGGGTTTTTATGACATTGGCAGTAATTTCATTGTTGCTTTAAGTCTACTTTTTAATTCTAGATTTCTACTGAATTTAAATTTCATCTGCTACAGTGGGATTTAAACCCTTACATCAAAGCATTAGTTTGGATCTCTGGGTTACTAGTCCAGTGACATTACCACTACGCTACTGCCTCCACTTAAAAACAATACAGTCTAGCCCAAAATCTAACCGGTCACATAACTGGATAGATGACTCATCAGTCTGGAGCAGACACCTTTGTAAGTTGAAACTGTATAAAACTGAGTATACAGCCATCAATCAAATCATCATACAGACTACACAGCAAAATTCCAAGCAGTCTGTGATTAAAAAACCTTTAAAGGCGAGTTTTGACTAAGGGAAGAACAAAGGAAAAATATATACTGAGAAACAGATACTGTTTCTGTTGAAGATATTCAGGCAGAAAGTGTCAAAACCACAGAACTACTCATACAGCACAGAAACAGACCCTTCATCCAACTTGTACACGGTGAATGGATATTCCAATCTGACCGAGTCCCATTTACCAGTATTTGGCCCGTATCCCTCTAAACCCTTCCTATTTATTTTGCCAACTGGCTTTTAAGTTGTAATTGCACCCACTTCCATCACTTCCTCTGACAGCTCATTCCATACATGCACCACCCTCTGCATTACAATTAACTCTTGGGTCATTTTTAAATTATTTCCCTCTCACTTTAAATCTATGCTCTCTCGTATTGGACTCCTGTGCCCTGGAAAAAAAGACCTTGGCTATTCACCCTATCCATGCCCTTCAATATTTTACAAATCTCTATTTAGTCCCCCATCTCAGTTTCCAATGCTCCAGGGAAAAAAAGCCCCAGCCTATTCAACCTCTCCCTATAACTCAACCCTCCAGTCCAAACAACGTTTTGTAAATTTTTCTGCACCTTCTCAAGTTTAACAACTTCCTTCCTATAGAAGGGTGACCAGAAGGAATCTTCTTTCCTTCACAAATTCTGTTCTCAGGACATTAATGAAAAGAATTTAATGCATTTCTCCAAGTTTGTATATGGCATTTAGCTGGCAGTGTGTGCTGTAAGGAGGATGTTAAGAGGCTGCAGTGTGACTTGGACAGATTAGCAGAGTGGACAAATACAAAATAATGTTAATAAACGTTAGGTTATCCACTTCGGTCACAAAAACAGGAAGGCAGATTATTATCTGAATGGTGGCAGTTTAGGAAAGGTTGAGGTACAAAGAATCTTGGGTGTCATCATGGAACAGTTGCTGAAGGTTGGCATGCAGATGCAGCAGGCAGTGAGGAAAGTTAATGGCATGCTCTCCTTCAGAGCAAGAGAATTTGTGTACAGAAGTAGGGATGTCTTACTGCGTTATTATGGGGCCTTGGTGAGGCCACACCTTGAGTACTGTGTGCAGTTTTCATCTCTCAGTCTGAGGAAGGACATTCTTGCTATCGAGGGAGTCCAGTGAAAGTTCACCAGACTGATTCACAAGATGGCAAGACAGCCATCAGGATTAGAACTTAGTGGGAGCAAATGGACAGAAGTCTAAGAAGGTAAGAGATACATAACCTTACCTTGTGGATTTGGAATTGGAGTTGAGTAGGAGCAGCCTGAGAAGGTATGAGTGTGATTCTGAGGGGGAAACCGAAAAGTGACATCACAGGAAGCTGTGATTTGATTGGCTAAATTTGAATCTGTATTAAACTGAATCTTGTTAATTTATTGGTCACAACTTATTTATTGGTCACAAATTGCATAAGCAGAGATAGAAAAACAGTTACAAATTTAAGAAAAACAACTCAAAACAATTAAATGAAATATGGAGGGAGGGTCACATGATGTGTTGTTTCTGCACGATGTGGGAGCTGGTGGACTCCCACTGTGGTTCCCAGTGACCATGTCTACAATAAATGTTGGTTGCTGGAAGAACTTTGGCTCAGAGTCAATGAGTTGGAGTCTGATCTTCAAAAGGTGGGACATATCAGGGAGGAAGAGAATTACCTTGATGCTGTGTTTCAGCAGATAGTCACACCCTTTAGACTAACTAACTCAAATTCAGCTGGTGGTCAGGGACAGGAGGAGTGAGGCAGGTAGAGGGATCCAGGAAGTAGAATTACAGATACGTCAGCCCCTGGCCTTTTCCAACAGGTTCAAGAGTGTTGTTCCCTGTGTGGACGGGAATGCAGGGAGGATGAACTGACTCACCGCAGCAGCATCATGGTGCAGGAAGCCATTCAAGTGGAAGTGGGGGTGGGGGGGACAGAAGAGAAATATCAGTGTAATTGGGGGTAGTATTGTTAGAGGCATAGACACTGTTCTCTGTGAACAGGATCAACTGTACAGAAGGTTGTGTTGCATGACTGGTACTCTGGTTTGGGATATCTCATCTGGTCTGCAGAGGAACTTGGAGTGGGAGGGTAAGATCCAATGGTCATGGTTCACATGGGTACCAATGACATAGATAAAACGAGGGCAGAGGTTCTGGTAAGGGACTATGAACAGCCAGGAGCTAAATTAAAAAGCAGAGCAAAAAGGTAATAATCTCTGGATTACTATCTGAGCCATGGGCTAATTGGCACAGGGTCAATAAGATTAAACAGGTAAAGGTGTAGCTCAAAGATTGGTGTGGGAAAAATGGATTTCAATTCAGGAGACCGGGAAGAAGGATCTGTTCAGATGAGATGATCTTTATCTGAACTGCGCTGGGACCACACTCCTAGTGAATCGCTGTACACAGGGCTTTAAACTAAATTGGACGGATGCAGATATAGGGGAAATTCGAAAACCTAAACTGAAGAAGGAGGTAAGAGTGCAGAACTCAGGAGAGGTTATTAAAATCTCCAGCAGAGACACAAATAGGACAGAGTATATGGAAAGGGTTAGCAATCAAACTTCAAGCTCACTGGACAAATGAATGACAATGAGAAGAGGGCCAGTTAATACACGACTGGAGGTGTTAAATCTGAATACATGGAGTATAAGGAATAATGTAACTGAGCTTGTGGCGCAGATCGAAGTCACTAGGTACGATGTAGTGAGCATTATGGAGAGGTGGCAGAAAGGAGTTAATGATTGGGAGCTGAATATTCGAGAATATACATCCTATCGAAAAGTTAGGCAAGTGGGCAAAGAGGATTAGGTTAGATTACTTAGTGTGGAAACAGGCCCTTTGGCCCAACAAGTCCGCACCGACCCTCCGAAGAGCAATCCATCCAGACCCATTCCCCTAAATTTACCTCTTCACCTAACTCTACAAGCAATTTAGCATGACCAATTCATCTAACCTGCACATCTTTAGACTGTGGGAGGAAACCAGAGCACCCAGAGGAAACCTCATGCAGACACAGGGAGAATGTGCAAACTCCACACAGATAGTTGCCCAAGGTGGAAATTGAACCTGGGTCTCCGGCACTGTGAGGCAGCAGTGCTAACCACTGAAGTAAGAACTGAAATTAAATCAATAGTAAGAAAGAATGTAGGGCCACACAGTGTGGAATCTTTGTGAGTAGAACTGAGGAACCACAAAGTTGAAAAGGCTTCCAAATAATAGTTAGCAACTGGGGTGCAAGATACACCAAGAGATAGAAAAAAACGTGCAGGAAAGGCGAAGTTACAGTGATCACGGGGGATTTCAATATGCAGGTGGACTGGGAAAATCAGGTTGGTAGTGGATTACGAGAAAAGGAATTTGTGGAATGTCTATGGGATGGCTTTTTTGGAGCAGCTTGTGTTGGAGCTCACTAGGGAACAGGCAATACTGGATTTAGTGTTGCGCACTGAGGCAGACTTGAAAAGGGAGCTTAAGGTGAAGGAACCCTTTGGAGGCAGTGACCATAATATGATTGAATTTACTTTGCAATGTGAGACGGAGAGGGTAGAATCAGACGAAATTGTATTCCCGCTGAATAAAGGCAACTCCAGAGGAATGAGGGACAAGCTGGGTAGAATTGACTGGGAAAGGAGCCTAGCAGGAAAGACAGTGGAACAGCAATGGCTGGAATTTCTGGAAGTAGTTCAGGAAACACAACAGAGATTCATCCTGAGGAAAAAGAAGCATGTTACAGAAAGATGAGACAAGGCAGGGAGAGAATGAAACCAAAAGAAAAAGCATATAATGTGACGAAGGGCAGTGGGAAACCAGAGGATTGGGATGCTTACAAAGACCAACAGAGGGGAACTTAAAAAGAAATAAGGAAGGAAAAGATTAAATATGAGGGTAAGCTAGCCAGTAACATAAAGGAAGACTGTAAGAGTTTCTTTAAATATATAAAGGGCAAAAGAGAGGCAAAGGTGGACATTGGGCTGCTGGAAAATGATGCTGGAGAGATATTAGTGGGGAACAAGGAAATGGTTGAGGAACTGAATAGTTACTTTGTGTCAATCTTCACAGTGGGAGACACAAGTAATATCCCAAACATTCAAGAGAGTGAGGGGACATAGCAAAGTATGGTTGCCATCACCAAGGAAAAGATGCTAGAAAAACTGAATGGTGTGTAAATCACCCAGACCAGATGGACTAAGAGAGATAGCTGAAGAGATAGAGAGGCATTGGTAGTGATCTTTCTGGAATCACTAGAAACAGGAAGGGTCCCAGAGGACTGGAAAATGACTAATATGACACCCTTCTTTAAAAAGTAAGGCAAAAGACAGAAAATTACAGATCGATTAGCTAGTCAGTCATGGGTAAGATCCTGGAATCCATTGTGAAGGATAAGATTGCTCAATACTTGGAAGTGTACAGCAAAATAGGACAACGTCAGCGTGGTTTCATCAAGGGGTGGTCATGCCTGACAAATCTGCTGGAATTTTTTGAGCAGGTTAGACCAATGAGAGTCAATGGATGTTATCTTCAAGAAGGCCTCTGACAAGGTGGCGCACAGGAGGCTACTAAGTAAGATAACGGCTCATGGTGTCAGAGGCAATGTGCTAGCATGGATAGAAGCTTGTCTCTCTGACAGAAAGCAGAGAGTGGGAATAAAAGGGTCCATCTCAGGATGGCAGCTGGTGACAAGTGGTATTCTGCAAGGCTTCCACTTCATACATTAACAATCTAGATGAAGGAACTGAAGGCATTCTGGCTAAATTTTCAGACGTTAGGTAGAGGGACACCTGTTCTGCACTTGGCCCATATCCCTCTAAACCCTTCCTATTCGTATACCAATCCAGAAGACTTTTAAATGTTGCAATGGTATCAGCTTCCGCCACTTCATCTGGCAGCTCATTCCATACACGCACCATCCTCTGCGTGTAAAAGTTGCCCCTTAGGTCCCTTTTATATCTTTCCCCTCTCACCCTAAACCTTTGCCCTTATGTTCTGGACTCTCCCACCTCAGGGAGAAGACTTTGTCTATTTACATTATCCATGCCCCTCATGATTTTACAAACCTCTATAAGGTCACAAATTTGGCAATGATACCTTCTGTCGGTTGAATGATATCATTTCTATAAATGAGAAACAATTGAAGTCCCAACATCGATCCCTGTGGCACATTATTCATTATATTTTGCCAAACTGAAAATTACCTATTTACACCTAACCTCTGCTTTCTGCTAACAAGTAAATCTTCTATCCATGTCAATATGCTATTCTCTACACCAACAAATTTATCTTATGCAATAACCTTGAATATGCTGTCTTATCAAATGCCTTCTGGAAATCTAATCATAGTACAACTACATGTTTCCCTTTCAATATAGCACAATTATCTTTATCTCCTCAAAGAGCAACAACAGATTGGTCAAACATGAATTCCCTTTCATAAAACCATGTTGACTCTTCCTGCTTATATGTTATAGTACCCTGATATAACTTCTTTAATAATAATTTCTAACATTTTCTCAATGACAGATATTAAGTTAACTGGTTTGTACTTTCATGTTGTCTGTCTCTGTTTCTGGGGAAAAAAAATGACATTTGCTACCTTTCAACTGAATGGGATTCTCCCTGAATCAAGGGAATTTTATAAAATTAAAGCCAATGTATTCATTACCTCACTAGCTACTCTTTTTCAGACCATAGGATGAAGTCCATCAGGACTTAGGCATTTGTCAGCCCGCAAGTCTAACAATTTACTCAATACAACTTCTTTGTTGATTGTACTTTTCCTGAGTAGCTTAAATGCAAATGGAATATTGTCCATCATTGCGAGAGGGATGGAGTTTAAAAATTCGGAGGTTATGCTTCGGCTATATAGTGTGCTGGTGAGGCCACATCTGGAATAGTGTGTACAGTTTTGGTCTCCTTACTTGAGAACAGATGTACTGGCACTGGAGGGATGCAGATGAGGTTCAGTAAGTTGATTGTTGAGTTGAAAGGGTTGGCTTATGAGGAGAGATAGAGTAGACTGATACTATATTCATTGGAATTTAGGAGAATGAGGGGGGAATCTTATTGAAACATATACGTGGTGTAGCTCAGTGGTTAGCACAGCTGCTTCACAGCACCAAGGACCCGGGTTTGATTCCCACCTTGGGTGACTGTCTGTGTGGAGTTTGCACATTCTCCGTGTGTCTGTGTGGGTTTCCTCCAGGTGCTCCGGTCTCCTCCCACAATCCAAAGATATGTGTGATTTGGAAATGCTATTCAGGTGAATTGGCCTTGCTAAACTGCCCCATAGTGTTAGGTATGCTAGTCAAGGGTAAATGCAGGGTAATGGGTCTGGGTAGGTTACTCTTCAGACGGTCAGTGTGGGCTTTTTAGGCCAAGGGGCCTGTTTCCATACTATAGGGAATCTTAAAAAAAATTATGAAGGGATTAGGTAAGATATGGAATTCCCTGCCCACTGAAGCAGTTTTTAAAGCCAAGATAGATGGATTTTTGAACAATAAAAGAATTAAGGGCCATAGTGAGTGGGCAGCGAAATGGAGCTGAGTCCACAAAAAGATCAGTCATGATTTTATTGAATGGCAAAGCAGGCTTGATGGGCCAGGTGGCCTACTCCTGTTTTTTCTTATGTTCCTCACTGTCTTCTACTTCCGGATTTAGTGCTACTCTGGGATGTTAATTGTATCCTCTATAGTGAAGGCAGATGCAAAATACCTCTTAAATTCACCTGTCATTTCCTTATTTTCCAATACTAATTCTCTGGTCTAGTTTATTTAGGACTAATACTCATTTTGTGAACTATTTTCTTTAAATTTTTATTGAAACTTTTGTAATCTGATTATTTTTCTTTTGCACTGCATTTTATCTCCTCCTTATTCAGTTTTCAGTCTTTGTCTTTATTCTTTGACTTTTGTTATATTCTGGCCAATTTTAAGATGTGACATCTATCTTTGCAAAACTATAAGCTTTATGTTTTAATTTGATACTATCTTTAACATAGATAGTTAATCACGGACATTTCGGCTATCCTTTGGAATTTGGTTCACTTGTTTGGAATGTATCTTTTCTATTCTGAATATCTCCTTAAGTATCTGCCAATGAATTTCTACTGATGTATCCCTTAACATAATTTGCCAACTCACCTTAGCTCTGGTTTCATGCCATTATAATTGCCTTTATTTGAATCATTTAAAAATTCTTGCATACACTCCTCTCACCCTCAAAACACTTGTAAAATTCAATTGTATTACAGTAGCAGTAATCTGGAGAACCTTCACTGTGATATTATTAATAAATCCTATCTCTTTGTATGATACAGTCTAGGAGAGCCTGATTCATGCTGGCTCCAGAATATACCATTCTTAGAAACATTCTTTGAACTCCTCATCTAGGCTATGTTTGCCAATCTGACTTTTCCAGTCAATATATAGATTAAAATCTGCCAGGATTATCACCATGCATTCCTGACAAATGCTCATGATTTTGTTCTTTATCCCTATCCTAGTGGTTACTGCTAGGGGCCTGTATAATACTCCCATAAGTGACCTTTTACCTTTATAATTTTTTCAATTCTTCCTGACTGTTCCATGTCTTGATTTCCTGAACTTCACACATCCCTCTCTAGTATCATTACTCTCTGCAAATACCATAATTATCTCTCAGAGCTACCCATCCATATTTCTTATCATTCCTAAGTGTTTTGTACCCTTCAAGGTTCAAATCCCAATTTATGTCACATATTGTATGTATTTTTTTAACTTTATCCATAATTTTTTTGAACTTGGGACCTGCCATTTCTTATGAATAACTTTTTCCCTTTATACTTAATGAACGTTTTGGAATAACTTATAATAAACCAAACCTTCCGTCTGTTCAAATGGGTACCTGACTGTTGGATTGCTGGAACCTGAATCATTGAAAAAGACTGCATGACCTACAGTCAAAGTGTGGTGCTGGAAAAGCACAGCAGGTCAGGCAGCTTCTGAGGAGCAGGAGAGTCGACGTTTTGGGCATAAACTCTTCATCAGTGATGAATGAAGGGCTTATGCCCAAAACATTGACTCTCCTGTTCCTCGGATGTTGCCTGACCTGCTGTGGTTTTCTAGCACCACACTTTTCAACTCTGACTCTCCAGCATCTGCGGTCCTCACTTTCTCTCAGTGCAAGATCTACAGTGCAGGTGTCATATAGTGAACACGTTTGGTTCTCATGACGGTAATCTCTAGCATCTGGAAAGAAGAGTTTGCATTTTCTGTTAATGCTTGGGGTAAATATACTCAGCAGTAATACTGAACACTTGAATCCTCTTTATCTTGTACATAAAATCATAGTGCAATGGATCCTGGATATGATGTCTCAGAGCTGTCAATTAATAAATGTTTACCCTTGACTTTATAAATGAAGAACTGCACCTGCTGGAGATCTGAAACAAAACAGGACGTGCTGGAGGAATTCAGCAGGACTGGCAGCATTTGTAGATAGAAAAACAGAGTTAATGTTTTGAATCCAGTGATCCTTCATCAGAACTGACAATAGGAGAGAGGTTGCAGAGGAGACTACCATCCTCGTTCCCATGACTTAGCTGGGCAGCATGGTGGCTCAGTGGTTAGCACTGCAGCCTCACAGCGTCAGAGACCAGGGTTTGATTCCAGTCTCAGGCAACTGTCTGTGTGGAGATTGTATGTTATCCCTGTGTCTGCATTAGTTTCCTCTGGGTGCTCCAGTTTCCTCCCACAGTCCAAAGATGTGCAGGTCAAGTGGCTTGGCCATGCTCAATTACCCATAGTGTTAGGTACATTTGTCAGAGGGGAAATAGGTCTGGGTGGGTTACTTATTAGAGGGTCAGTGTGGATTTGTTGGGCCAAATGGCCTGTTTCCACTCTGCGGGAGATCTAATCTACAGTGCACAAAACAATGCGGTTCACCTCACCATAATTGCCAAAGCAAAATTATTTTGCACATCATTCAGTTTCTGATCAACCCTATATGACCTTATTGTAGTTCTAACACATACAAAGACTTCTATTTCCTATTTCTCTTATTCAATCATGTTGGGATGGATCACTGCCTCTCTTTCTGCTTGTGTTCAGGTAGTCAAGCCTGATTCTGGACTTACTGCTCTTGGTCAAAAGCTGCTGCTTCCTTTCATGTACAGCTATTGAACATGTTCCAAACCCTACAAGTGGCACAGACAATCTGTTTCCATTCTTCTTGCAGTAGATGGCACTCCACAGGAAAGAGCGCACAACAATGAAATGGATATCCTGTGCCAATGTGAACCTGGCACCAACAAAGATGCATCATCAAAAAAGGCAAAAAGAAGGAAAGTGAAACATTGAAGATGGTCATTAGAACCAATTTGGGCTTTTCCTTCCTTTTACTCTTTTTGTTGAAATTTTTTCACATACACATTCAGCATGACACCCTGACAATGCCACATGAATACTCTCTCTTCCTTCATCTAAACTTGTAAAACTAAAGAAACTATAAATAGCTTAAATTAAACTTTTAAAAATTCTCATTGCTAATATGGAAGAGAATTCCCTTCCATTTCACCAAATCTGTCAAAATACCATGATGTTTATGGGGAGGTAGGGAGGGAAATGGGTGAGCCAGACAACAGCTAGGAGACAGGTCATGCTGGGGGAGGGATGTCAGGCCTTAGGCTTTGGGGGAGAAGTGTGGTGGAGAAAGATTGACAGGAGAACGGTGGGATCACGGAGGAGGAACAATACTGTTGAAGGAAAGAGAATGCGGGCTGCAGGAAGTTGGAGGAATATGAGGGAATGGAGAGATGGGCAAGAGTCTGAAGCACAATCACAGGTGATTGGCAATGGAAAAGACATTACACTGGGAAGAGAAACCGTGGTGAAGTGCATTCGCAAGATCCTGGGCAGAAAGGTCAGCAGGGGTTCAGAGCATCGTGAAGAGATGACAGCAAGGAAGAGATACCATGCCGCCAAAAGAAGAAGATTGCAGTCTTAGGGCCCATGTTCAAACTTTCCATTGACCATGTTTTAAATAATGTAAACATGCTAATATTAGGCATCGAGTCAGCACCAGACAGAAATGAAGGTCATTATGCATTTTTGTATAATTTTTCATTCAGGTTTTTACACGGAAAACTTTAACCAATATTTCTTGATAAGTACCAATCAACATGTAATATGTATTCAGCATTAATTCTTACATTGTTCTAAAGGAAATCTCCAGCTCTATGTTCTATTATAACCTCCAGTCTTCCTGATTTCTTCTTTTTCAGCAATCAAGAAAATAATAAGAATGCATTAACAATGAGTTATTCCTGGAGATGACACAAGGCTGATTGCATGATTTCTTGATCAGGAGAGGATCTTTATGGACCCTTATCCTTTGGACAGGAAAAATCTACAACATCTTTGATTTTTTAAGTGATAAAGTGCAAGCTATACTTATCACTGTCAAAAAGTGTATTGATCCACGAGGGAAAGAAACTTAGCTTTCTTGCTTCTTCAACTGGAATATCACAAGGATCAGTCCTAAAGCCTTGATTATTTACAATCAATATTAATGACTTGGAGGAGGGATCAGAGTATAATACATTAAAATTTGCTGATTTTACAAAATTAGTAGAAAAGCATGTTGTGATGAGTGCATAAGGAATCTGAAAGAGATGCAGATAGCTTGTGTGAGTGGGGAAAATCTTTGCAGATGGAGTTGAATGTAGGAAAGCATGAGGCAATATACTAGTCGGAAGAATCAAAAAAGCATATTTAACTGAAGAGAGACCCCAAAAAAGTACAATGCTGAGAGACCTGGGTACTCTTGTACATGAAACACAAAATATTAGTATGCAGGTGTAGCAAATAATTAAGACGGGAAATGAAAGTTTGGCCTTTCATTAGAGAGTTGGGTGAGGAGTACTGTGTATAGTTTTGGTCCTCATAATTAAGAAAGAATATACTGGAGGCTGTTGAAAAGAGATTTATTAGGCTGATTCCTGGGCGGAATCAGTTGATTTATCAAGAACAACTAAACAGGTAAGAATTGGGAGAGGCCAGGGAGGGGGTTGGTGTTGGTGGTGGTGAAACATCCAAGTTTCTATTGGGGGCTTCAAAGGGTAAACGTTGGAAAGGTCTTGCTATTTGTGAGGCAATCTAGAATTAGGGGTCACAGTTACAGAATAAAGGGACACTCATTTAAAATGGAGATTAATGCATTTCTACTCCCAAAGGGTAGTGAATATCTAAACTTCTTAAACTCAAGAGAGCTGGAGAGGCTAGATTATTGATCTTACTTAAAGAAGAGCTGGATTTTTTTTAACCTATCAGAGAATTGATGGCTATGCTGAGCTAGCGTTATAGATGAATTGAGGCCTGGCACAGATCAGCTATGATCTTGTTGAATGGTGAGGCAGGCTTGGGGGCGGGAGTTTGTTTACTCCTGCTGTAATTTCATATATACTAATGTTCTTGTTTGTTGTTGTAACATCTGTTTTGTGCTACATGACATAGGAGACTAACACACCATGATGCCCAGAAGTTGGTTAAGTAATATAGTTTCTATGAATGCAGCTAGGTCATGAATTCAGCATTACAATGCACTTGAACGAGATCCTAAGCTTAATTGTTTGGATACAGCTTGTGGAAAAAAAACTCTGAACAATCAACAGACAATAGCAGGAGTAGGCCATTCTGCCCTTCGAGCCTACACCATCATTCAATATGATCATGGCTGATCATCCTTAATCAGTCTCCTGTTCCTGCCTTATCTCCTTAACCCTTGATTCCACTATCCTTGAGAGCTCTATCCAACTCTTTCTTAAATGAATCCAGAGACTGGGCCTCCACTGCCCTCTGGGGCAGAGCATTCCACACAGCCACCACTCTCTGGGTGAAGAAGTTTCTCCTCATCTCTGTCCTAAATGGTCTACCCTGTATTTTTAAGCTGTGTCCTCTGGTTCGGCACTCACCCATCAGCGGAAACATGTTTCCTGCCTCCAGAGGGTCCAATCCTTTAATAATCTTATATGTTTCAATCAGATCCCCTCTCAGTCTTCTAAACTCAAGGGTATTCAAGCCCAGTCGCTCCAATCTTTCAACATAAGATAGTCCCGCCATTCCAGGAAATGCCTTCGTGAACCTACGCTGCACTCCCTCAATAGCCAGAATGTCTTTACTCAAATTTGGAGACCAGAACTGCACACATTACTCCAGGTGTGGTCTCACCAGGGCCCTGTACAGCTACAGAAGAACCTCTTTGCTTCTATACTCAATCCCTCTTGTTATGAAGGCCAGTATGCTATTAGCCTTCTTCACTACCTGCTGTACCTGCATGCTTACCTTCATTGACTGGTGTACAAGAACACCCAGATCTCTCTGTACTGCCCCTTTACCTAAATTGATTCCATTTAGGTAGTAATCTGCCTTCCTGTTCTTGCCACCAAAGTGGATAACCACACATTTATCCACATTAAACTGCATCTGCCATGCATCTGACCACTCACCTAACTTGTCCAGGTCACCCTGTAATCTCCTAACATCCTCATCACATTTCACCCTGCCACCCAGCTTAGTATCATCAGCAAATTTGCTAATGTTATTACTAATACCATCTTCTATATCATTAACATATATTATAAAAAGCTGCCGTCCCAGTACTGATCCCTGCGGTACCCCACTGGTCACTGCCTGCCATTCCAAAATGGAGCCGTTTATCACTACTCTTTGTTTCCTATCAGCCAACCAACTTTCAATCCAAGTTAGTACTTTGCCCCCAATACCATGTGCCCTAATTTTGCTGACTAACCTCCTATGTGGGACTTTATCAAAAGCTTTCTGAAAGTCCAAAATGCATACACAAAATCATTTCCTCTCTCATCCTTCTCTGGGATTCTGTTGCATTGACATGGATGCATTTATTAGCAACACCTCTGTGAATATGGAGGAATGACTGGATGGATTGGTTGTAATTTCACATGCATCTGAGTAGTTTGCAAGTCCTCACTGATAAGGTCTGCAATTTGGGTACAGACATTTTCTTGAGGTAATGGGGGCTTTTTAAAAACATACTGCTGTCTGGGGTGTCACCTTCAGGAAAATTGGGAAGAAAACTGGAGGGGAAAAGTGAAATAAACCGCAACCATTGAGGCTAGCTGTTTTGGAATGATATTCTAGGTTGGGTTTCAGATTAGGTGTCTTTACTGTTGGAGTCAAAACATTATAATTTCTAGAGTTAGCAGTTTATGCTCAACAAAAGATAAAATTGTCTACTGGAACATAGGGCTGCTCGCTCATTTGAGAGAGATGAGTGGTAGTGGTTTAACCTGAGGGTCACCACACCTCAGGGAAGGGGAGAAGTTGAGAAGGACAATCAGCTGCTGCAGGAATTGAACTCGCACTGTTATTAGCTCCACTCTGCATCACATCTCGTCAACTGAGCTAACTGACACCACCCTCTGAAATTCCTTGAGAAAGAATCCCAATTGTAAATTAAACTTTTATTTCTGAAAGTAGTTATAAAATCTTGTTTGTTATAATTATTTCAAATCTCTTGCATAATGATATTATTACAGTGAAAGTTTGACCCAACAAATGCCATTAATCTGATCTGAAAAGTCAAAAGTTCAGCTGGTTGTTGAGCTGGAATGTAAATAAGTGTGACTAATTAAAACAGAATGAGTTACTTAATCAAAGACTAATCATGCATCATATCAAATTCAACAGCATAGACACTGACTTGTGATGCGAAAACTGGGATTTACGACAACAGCTGTGGGTGATTTGGATTCATGGGGCTGAACTTTCATTCCAGGTTTGGAACCCTGACTCCAGGAACATTGAGGTGTGAACCCTGAGAATGCCTCTCCTGGACATGGGCTAATATTTTGAAGGAGATGGTAAATTAGTAGCTTGTTCACCTAGCCACTGTCCAAGAAGGTGCAACAGACATTTTGAGGAGACAGGATGTGGATGCGATGGACCTACTTTATAGAGCATCTGGCAGTCATAACTGTGGACATTAGTTTCTTGGATGAAGGCACAGGCCAAAATGCAACTGAGTAGCAATATAACAAGTCTTTGATCTGATCATGCCTCCCATAGGCAATGGTAAGCCAGACAGGCCAGTATCCAGTTGTAAGTGTGTGACAGGAGAAAGGCAGATAGTCAGTCAGCCAAAGAAGGCATGTAGGTGAGTTAGTTTAATAGGTTAGCAGTCACTGTGTGATCAGACAGATGCAGTGAAGAAAGCATGTTAATGAGTTTCTCAGCTCTGCAAAACGAATTCAATGCTACACTTGGATGATAAGTCTTCAATTCAGAGTCAGCACATTCCTATAAGGAGAGTGGCTTAGAGTGCACAGTCTCAAGAACAGTGAGGTTATGTGTATCCAGAGGCAATCCTGAGGAGTCATCCATAAAAACTCTTCAAAGAGGTGATACGGGAGCTATGGAAATTGCATGCAAGTTACTAGCTAAATGTGGGGACAGAGGGCACAATGATCTTAACTCTCTTGTTCTTGATTTTGAAGAGCTGCAAATGTGTTGCTGGTCAAAGCACAGCAGGTTAGGCAGCATCTCAGGAATAGAGAATTCGACGTTTCGAGCATAAGCCCTTCATCAGGAATAAGAGAGAGAGAGCCAAGCCGGCTGAGATAAAAGGTAGGGAGGAGGGACTAGGGGGAGGGGCGATGGAGGTGGGATAGGTGGAAGGAGGTCAAGGTGAGGGTGATAGGCCGGAGTGGGGTGGGGGCGGAGAGGTCAGGAAGAGGATTGCAGGTTAGGAGGGCGGTGCTGAGTTGAGGGAACCGACTGAGACAAGGTGGGGGGAGGGGAAATGAGGAAGCTGGAGAAATCTGAATTCATACCTTGTGGTTGGAGGGTTCCCTGGCCTCCTTCTTCAAGGACCGCAGATTCCCCCCAGACGTGATCGACGATGCCCTCCACCGCATCTCCTCCACTTCCCGCTCCTCCGCCCTTGAGCCCCGCTCCTCCAACCGCCACCAAGACAGAACCCCACTGGTTCTCACCTACCACCCCACCAACCTGCGCATACAACGTATTATCCGCCGCCATTTCCGCCACCTCCAAACGGACCCCACCACCAAGGATATATTTCCCTCCCCTCCCCTATCAGCGTTCCGCAAGGACCACTCCCTTCGTGACTCCCTTGTCAGATCCACACCCCCCACCAACCCAACCTCCACCCCCGGCACCTTCCCCTGCAACCGCAGGAAATGTAAAACTTGCGCCCACACCTCCACACTCACTTCCCTCCAACGCCCCAAGGGATCCTTCCATATCCGCCACAAGTTCACCTGTACCTCCACACACATCATCTATTGCATCCGCTGCACCCGATGTGGCCTCCTCTATATTGGTGAGACAGGCCGCTTACTTGCGGAACGCTTCAGAGAACACCTCTGGGCCGCCCGAACCAACCAACCCAATCACCCCGTGGCTCAACACTTTAACTCCCCCTCCCACTCCACCGAGGACATGCAGGTCCTTGGACTCCTCCACCGGCAGAACACAACTACACGACGGCTGGAGGAGGAGCGCCTCATCTTCCGCCTGGGAACCCTCCAACCACAAGGTATGAATTCAGATTTCTCCAGCTTCCTCATTTCCCCTCCCCCCACCTTGTCTCAGTCGGTTCCCTCAACTCAGCACCGCCCTCCTAACCTGCAATCCTCTTCCTGACCTCTCCGCCCCCACCCCACTCCGGCCTATCACCCTCACCTTGACCTCCTTCCACCTATCCCACCTCCATCGCCCCTCCCCCTAGTCCCTCCTCCCTACCTTTTATCTCAGCCGGCTTGGCTCTCTCTCTCTTATTCCTGATGAAGGGCTTATGCTCGAAACGTCGAATTCTCTATTCCTGAGATGCTGCCTAACCTGCTGTGCTTTGACCAGCAACACATTTGCAGCTGTGATCTCCAGCATCTGCAGACCTCATTTTTTACTTGATTTTGAAGAAAAAACAAGAGGACAACATTTGAGAAAGGGGGGATGAAATGGCACACCTTGTGATGACTTGGACGGAGGAGATCTTTGAAACTGCCAGACTGCTGGCAAGAAGTGGGCAAGTTGGGATATACTTCAAAGAAGTGGTAGCATATTATTATTTCCTTGTGACAAAGCTAAGGGTGTCCTTTGAGGATCAGGCTCACTTGGCAACACCCCTGCCTTCCCCAACTCTTTCATGGCACTCATGCAAGTCTTCATTTGTGTAATTCATCTCATGATTTAAGTAGTCATGTGCTATTGCAGCTCCAGGAACGTAGTGAATAAAAGCAGGCGGGCCAGCTATGAAGGAGCAGGCTCAGCCTCCTTTTTACATAATTTCTGGGGACGGGGGAAGACTTTCTTCCACTTTAGAATTGTGGCTCTTGAGGTAACTAAATAGTCAAATGCTGGATTGACTCACCTTGTCATAGATGGGGCAGATGGTGGAGACTGGGATGGGACGGTTTGGGTTTTCACACACTGTCTACTGTTTGAGCATGGGCTCACCCAGAGGCTATCAGAGACATCTGAAACCATTGGCACCTCCGAGATGCTTCTTTTCCAGTTTGGATGGTCTTGAGCACAAATGAACAGGCATGTTGTATATTTTTAGGGAGGCTTTAAGGACATCCATGAAGCATTTTCTCTACCCACCCAGTAACCAACTGCTTGCCGTGACGAAATGTGGAGCAGAGATCTTGTTTTTGAAGTCTTGTGTCAGGCATGCAGATGATGTGGTCCCACCCAATGTAACTGATTGCCGGAAACTAGTGGCTCAATGATGATGATTTTGGCCTCAGAAAAGGTACTGATGTTGAAGGTTCTATCCTCCCTGAAACCACTAATGTAGCAATCTTAACACATTGCTGCTCCAATACTCCCCACTGTTACTGAGACAGAAGTGCACTCAGGCTGTTTTCTTGTGGTTGTAGACAGTTGAGAAGCCTGTGACACTATGCTCAGTTTTGCTGTACCAGGAGGTGCATTGCTACAGCTTAGCCACCAATGTAGTACATTGATTTGCAAGATTTTGTGGAGACAGTGAGATAATATTTCTGTAGGAAATTGAGATATTTGCTGTACATTGCTGTATAGCCTCAGTCTGCCACCATATTGTTGGTAGACACTTCAGAGAAGGAAGATGCATCTGAGGCGTCATTGTCATATCAGTTACATGTTCCCTCCACCATGACAGATTCACTTACCTTAGTGGAACCTCATAATTTTAGAATGTGCAGCACAAGGTAACCAGCACTTCACTTGTGAAGAGGGGAAAGTGATGAAGATAAAAGCAACTTTGGGCAGTGCCAGTTGGAGGATGGATAACAGTTTTAGCTGCACTCAGTTGGGTGAAGTTGCAGAAACTTGGGGGACTGATAAAAGGTGGGTCTTTCCTGAACAGCTCCCAGGACATACTTGTGCAGATGCTGATGTTCCCTGATGCAGTGTGGAAATATGGGCAAAGAATGAAAGAATCTATTCATGAAATGCATTTTGTAAAGAGGACATGAACTTCTCCACTGAAACAGCGGTCAAGTTCATGGACAACCAAGCAGAGCAGCATGGTTAAGCACTGCACTGCTATGCACACAATGCAAGTCACATTCTGAAGCATTGACCAGTCAGTTGCAATGTTGGTACAAAGTTGCATTGATAGACAGTAATTGGTTTCTTCAGACATGAATGTGCACAATGAAAGGGCTCGAGCAGGAAAGTACCAAGAAGGCCACTCCACAGTAAATGGCTTAGCCACTGCCTGTTCCTTTCGCCCCTCTAAATAAAGCACCACCTGTATGGCAAACTGTTGTGACTGAGGCTGTACTGCATTGGTTCTGGTGGGTGAACTGTAGCAATGCCCCTCCTAGAACTGTGAAAATGAGCACAGTGTCATAGGTATCTCAATTGTCTATAATCACAAGAAAACAACCTGCTTCCACTTCTGCCTCAGTCACAGTGGGGAGTATCCCATAACAACAGCACTAAGTGCAGGTTCCACATTAGTAGTTTAATTTTGCAGTTCAATGCAATACTTAGGTTCACAGATTAACTCTTGATGCAAAGAGATTGTGGGTGGCACGGTGGTACAGTGGTTAGCACTGCTGCCTCACAGCGCCAGGGGCCTGGGTTCAATTCCCAACTCAGGCGATTGACTGTGTGGAGTTTGCACATTCTCCCCATATTAGCGTGGGTTTCCTCCCACAGTCCAAAGATGTGCCAATTCAGGCGAATTGGCCATGTTAAACTGCCCGTAGTTTTGGGTAAATGTAGGGGAATGGGTGGTTTGCGCTTCGGCGGGTCAGTGTGGACTTGTTGGGCCGAAGGGCTTGTTTCCACACTGTGAGTAATCTAATTGTTGATGGCAGCACCTTAAGTTATGTGATCCTATTGTTTTGAGGGCATTAAGGCAAGCTGAAGTTAGTTGGATATTTGATGCAAAAATGGGTTAATGGAGACAGTTTGTTTGGCAGCTACATGTCTTTCATGCATTGCAGGGAAACAAGAGGCATGTCTGTGTGGCAGGCATTTTAATGCCCCACCCAGCCCCTCCGGAGAGTATCCTTCACCTGCCTGGTCCTATGATGGACCATTACTTGTGAGAGACATCACAGAGCTGCTGCTGCTCTTGAAATGATCCAGAGACAAAGAGTTCAATATCACACTCGCTTTCAAGACTACTGGCAGAGCACAGCCATGTGACTGGAAAGGCCAAAAAGGTCTCCTTCATGACAGCACATAAATTCGCAGTCAGTTGCTTTGATAGAGCAGCCTCCAGAGATATTGAGACTTTGGTGACAGTGTATATGGCCAGAGTAATACCACCGTGCTCTGTCCCCAGGGTATTATCTCTGTAGCGAAGGATTGTATATATTGCTGGGGCAGCTGCTCCTCATCACCTCTGTTACTTCCTCAGATCAGCTGACCCCATTGTCCTGGGTAGCTGCCTGGAAACCCCCACCCTCTCCTCAGTGTGCTCCATTAACCCCTACAGGTACATCTCCTAAAACATTCATCAGAATCTGCTTACGCAAAGGCACTGTGTATTGAATTATGAGCTCCTCTCTGTTTATTCTACCATTCTTGCAGTGCAGGGAATGTCTCACATCTACACAGCTTCTCTGAATGGCATCCCTCATTCAGCTGCCTCATTTCTTCGGAGGTGCTGCTGAGCCAGCCTGTTTCCTAAAATAGCCTTGAAAAGATCATATAGGCTCTGTAGTGAGCACTCAAATGGCTCATAATGTACTTCAAATCTACTCTCAGGTTGCTGTACTCTCAAGACGTTGCCTCATCCAAAACTGCAGAGATGTGGAATGTGTCAAGAAACTGGCATGACACTTGACCCTGTCATTTTCCTGGAATACATGCAGAAATTTTTTTACATCAAAGCAATTTTCTTTCTCTTAGCACATAAATGCTATCTCTCTAAACTGGTTATATGCCATGTTTCAATCAAAATTTCACCTATTACGCAAGCATTTTAAATATTACCAGTTTAAGATCGCTGCTGAGGTTAAAATCTAGCTATTTAAATTCAGAGCCATTTCAGTGTGACCTGTTCTTACATGTGTAGCTTATTGATAGTTTACCCTCTGTTAATGTTAGCACTATTCTTATGGGAATTAGCAGACCAAGCTAAGCCTGGTTAAGTACAACACAGATTGATTCTGATAGCAGAAAAAGAACATGCACAGCTAGAGGGGTTATACATGGTTCATAGTTTGACAGCTGCCAACTTATTCCTTATCGTTTTCAGACAGTCTACAAACAAAATGAAGAAGGAAAACTGATTGGTCATCCACATTTATACTTCTCTTTGGTTCAATACTGCTTTAAAAATGTTCCGTAAATCAAAATTTTCAGTAGCTTTATCTATTTTGGGAGATTTGGGATTCATCTCTTATATGAAGTGCACTAAATTATCACTATTATAGATCACTAATGTGAACAGAATTAAACAGCAATGCAAATACTACGAGTGGAATTTTTACTTCTAAAATTTAAACAATAGTTTTGTCAAAAGTTATAATTGTGAAGTTGGTGCATAAACAGCCGGGATCACTTTTCAGGGTCAAGTTTACTGCCCGTTATGTCAGATGTTACATGATCGTTGCTCAGTTACTAATAGCTACTGTTGCCCAAGAGGTTTTATATACAGTGTGAATTATGTGCGAACTGTGGGAAGGGAGGGAGGGAGATGGAAACCCGAATTCCTACCCACCCTAAATTTGCCCATTATGTTTTGGGAGATAGGATGTCAGTTGGGTGCAAGATTTAATTCCACCTACAGAGTGAAACACATACATTATACGTGCATTAATGTCTGCAGTATGCAGTAGTAATGATGCCAAAACTTTAGCATTTTCCACAGTTACTTCCGTAAAGCTGACAGCCAATCCAGGGAGTCCACAGATGCCCAGCATAATACTGATAGTACAATTTAGGAACAGATGTAGGCCATTTTGCCATTAAAGCCTTTTCTGCCATTCAATGTATCATGGCTGATCTGTTTGTTTACTGACTTTCACATTCCCACTTTGATAAACCCCAATTCCATTCCCTTACAAGAATCTATTTACCTTGCCTTAGAAGTGTTTAATGACATTGCCTCCGCAACTTTTCTGAGGCAGGGAACTCAAATGTCAGACAAACCTCAAGACAAAAAAAAATCCTTTAATCTCTGTCCCAAAAGGTTGACCCCTAATTTTAAAATAGTGTCCCCCAGTTCTGGACTGATCCACCAAGAGTAAACATTCTTTCAACATCCACCTGTCAAGGCCATTCAGGATCAAGTCATCCTCTTTTTTTAAACCCAATTGGGAAACAAGCTTAAACTGTTCAACCTAACATCATAAAACAATCCATTCATTCCAGGTATCAATTCAGTTAATCTCTGAAACTCCCCCAATTCATTTACAATGTGCCTTACAGAAAGAGGCTAAAATTGCACACAGTATTTGGCATGTGACCTCAGCACTGCACTATATAACTGAAGCATATTGCTTCAATGCTGACCATAAAATCCAGGCCAATATTACACTGAAATCATTCATTTGTCATTTATATTATAAAATTAAAGGCACTGGGCCCAGATTTCCATTTTGTTTGGATGTGGGTGACACTATTTATTGGTCAATTCTGAGTGCTGAATTCTGAAGGTTGTGTTGAGCCACCTTCTTGAGCCAGTGCAGTCCTTATGATGAAGATACACTTACAGCACTGTTAGTTAGAGAGTTCTGGGGCTTTGATTCAGCAATAATGGTAGGACGGTCACATACTTCAAAGTCAGGATACAGTAATAGTTGGAGGGACTCTGAGTTGGTAGCATACCCATACAATTGCTGGTCTTGCCCTTCTAACTAGTAGAGGTTGAGAGTCTGGAAGGTACTGTTACAGGAGTCTTCATGACTTATCATTGTACATTTTGTAAATGGCACACTCTACTCGCATGCTATACAAGTGGTAGAAGCAATGAATATTGAAGATGCTGTTCAGGATGTCAGTTAAGGTGGTTACATTGATCTGGATACTGTCGAGTTACTTAAATATTGAAGCTGCATATCCAGGCAAATAGTATTTCATTGTTTCTCTGTGTGGCTTGAAGGTGGTGAACAGGCTTGGGAAGTCATGAAGTGAGACCCTAGCCATGGAATCTGCAGCCTCTGCCATTGCTCTTTGATCAGTACAGTTATGGTTCTACTTCAAGGTGACCTTGAGGCTATTGATGGTGGAAACCCTGATGATGGTAATATTGTTGACTAGAATAGAATCCCTATAGTGTGGAAACAGGCCATTCAGCCTAACATGTCCACACCTACCCTCTGAAGAGTAACCCACCCAAACTCATATCGCTACCCATTTAGTGTACATTTACCCCTGACCAATGCACCTAACTCACATATCCCTGAACACTATGGGCAAGTTAGCACAACCAATTCACCTAACCTGCACATATTTGGACTGTGGGAGGAAACCAGAGCATCTGGAGGAAACCTAAGCAGATACGGGGAGAATGTGTGCAAATTCCACACAGACAGTCGCCCAAGGTTGGAATCAAACCGGGGTCCCTGGCGCTGTGAGGTAGCAGTGCCAACCACTGAGCCACCGTGCCGCCCTCACAGGAGAAATGTCATTGTTGGACAGTGTTATTGTTTTGCAAATAATGTCTTTTGTCTTCAGAAGTAACATGTTCAAGTCAATTTAATGAACTAATACTCATCAGCAAGGCACACATCCTTACTTTGTCCCAAAAAACTTCTACCACTCCAAATTAATTTGGGAATATCCACAAATGGAAGTCCCCAAATATTCAAATACTGTGCAACAGTTATATTGGTTGGTTGGCATATATTATCATAACAAACTGATGGAGTTGAGCATATTGATGCAGCTTTCCAATGTAATCACTGAATCACAAATGACATAAAATGCAAATTCACAGGCCTCTTTTTAAAAATGTCAGAGGAAAAAGCCTTAATTTACATCCTGGGACACGACTGTTCACGTATAATAGGTTCATGAGCTCACTTAACGAATGATATAAATGGATTAATTCCTCCCAAAATTGTAGACATAGACATTTCAAATGAAGGGTTCATATGTTAATATTCCATAGCATAATATCAGGGCAACAGCCTTCAATCAACTGAATACTGAACACTTTCCTAAAAGTGTTGAAAATATGCTTATGTAAATGGGGTGCTGCAGTAGATAAAGAGAAATAATGTGCATCCTTTTAGATTGATAGAATTAAATTTTAATTCTAAGATCATTACTCAGAAGTCATTGACAAAACTGTTAAAAGATACACCTCTGGTTTAAAAGCTCCTTTGGGGTATCAAAATAGTGCCAACTGTTTACTTAAAAGCTTGTGCAAATACCATACTCATTATAATTTAAAACCTTTTGGGAAAAATATTACAAATGCTTCTTCACTGGATATTATTTATGGTTTTGACATTTAATCTGATGAAATCCATAGGTCGTTAATTATTGCAGAGTACAAAATGAGAGCAGCATCAGCTGAAGTGCTACAGCAATTAGATGACAACAGCTTCTGCCAAATAATCTCTACAATATTTACGATGAATAAATCGTTCCTGATTTTACCCTATATTCTTGTCAATACTGAAAATAACGAAACAATTTGCTTCACTCATAGAAACAATCACCACACTAGAAATAAGCTATTAAAAATCCTCTCTGGAGTGTGTTTTCTAAAAAATGTGTGCGCGCAACCAGGGTGTGGACTGACATTCCCTTTTATTTGGAGTATGCACTTAATTTGTTTAAGTGCATGGCTCCCTATTTTTTAATGCTGTATACAGGTGCAAGAATTTAAAATAGTCAAGATGTGCAGGAATTTGCAGGTTGTTATGCGACCCAGTGGTAACACTAGTGTAGGCTTGTCATTTTATTCATGTAAATTAATAGACTGAAATAACAGGCCTTGAGAGTTACAATATATTAAGGAGCAGAGCAACTGCACATACTTCTTGGATGCTGTACAGGTTCTTCACTTTACATGAATTGGTGATTTTTGTGCTCATTCAGGTGAGGGGAGGTTTGAGTTGGAGAGTAGAATGCTGTATTCTATTTTGGAATTGAGTGTAACCATCAAACAGATTAAGGTCAGATATTTTATAGTGTCAAGCAGTCTCTGCATTTTTCCATCTACGGCCTTAGTCCAAACTCAAAATGACTAGAGTCATTGCATCAACGTGAACTTTGTTTTCTACTTCCATTTCAACATTTTGTGGAAGCTAAGATTACGGCCCCTGTAAAGTTGCTAAATTAATAGTAGCTTATAAGTATTTTCATTTCTGAATTATTCTTTACTATTAACTGGATTGTGATTGCTCAAAATATTTCCCGAGTCTCTCAGATTATTATACCTGAGTATGAGCTGAGCGCCAGATTGAAATTTTAAGATATAGCTACTTTAGAGAGCCAAACAAAATTATTTTTTACATAGAGGTGGGAAAGGGGACTCCTGAACTGTGGTTAGCAAAAGGTAGTGATTAACAATTTTTTTTCCAAAATGTTATAGTTAAACTGAATCAGAGCAAAGTTCCCTCTAATTTCTTTTTACTATTGTAACCAGTTTGATGCACTGCAAGGCCCTTTAAGATCGTACAGGCGTTTGTTGTGAAGGGTCTAGGTCATTGAAGGGATTAATGTTCAAAAACAAGAGATGGTTGATATCAGAAGCCTTTGGAATTGGAAGTCGGGAGTGGAAATTCGGAGGCCAAATGGTGAAACTGGAGGCAGATTATAGGGAAAGGTTGAAGGCCGTGGCATGGGGAGGTGTGATGGGACTTTTGGGATGAGAGTAGTGTTCTGTCAGGGAAGGTTGGAGGCTGCTTGAGGGAGTTTGGAATGATTATGAGATGTCTGATGAGATGTGTACACTGAACCCGAGATAGAAAGGTACTTACGTACTTGAGCCAGAGCCTCCTTTTAGGCCTGGGAAACTCAGCCAGCAGAACTGAATTTGAAATCATAGATAAATTTAGATTGATATCTTAATTATAATACTTAAATTAGTAATATCACATACCCGCTCATTCCAATGTTGTCCGCCCCTTGTACCATCTCCCTTAAAATCAGAATTGGATTGGTTGGAGTCGGCATTCAGAGATTTAATAGTTTAGACTGCCACTTGATCGAAATGAATCTAACTTTGAGGGGTTACAAGTTCTGGTAGTTGAACGTGAGACTTATTGTCTTACTCCCTTATTTTAATTATATTTGTGAGTATTTGTCTTTTTCTTAATCAATCTGATATGGATTCAAATCCAGATATCTGAGGACATAGCTTTAAGTTACTGTACTATCCAATGACCTCATCTTTTATAGGTTTTAATATTCTAATAAATTGTAAGGTCTGTTTCTTGTAAATAGTTTGTTACGGGAAGAGCATGTATGGGTTACAATTTCTACCTTACAAGTTATATTGAGAAGGTTTTTCATGGAAGATTAGATGGAAAGTATTACCTACATCTAAAACTGCCCTCAAAACTTATACAATCAACACATAAATCAAAGCTAGGCAAGTGAAGTTTTTGTTTAAGAGAAGGCTTGCTTTTTCAGATACTAACTAATTTTTGTAAAATATAAACAGAACTGTTTTTTGCATAATAGAAACAACATGACACGTAGACATAGTTCTCTTGTAATACTGTCCAATTCCTGACACTTGCCTTGAAAATTAGAATTTTTTTAAGTATTGAAAAAAATTGGAGTAACAAAGAAAAACAAAGTTAGAGGAAGTAGGTCAAGGGGCACAATGCCTTTAGCCAAGGGTACTGTCTTGCTGCTCATAAATCTTGGTATGTGGTACAGTAAATACTAACAGTTGGCTAAATCCACTGCCTACATTTCCAAATATTTGGCTCAATTTCCGTTTGCATAAATCCACTGAATAGCAAAATGTGCAACGCAGCACAAGTAAATTAGCATTAGGCTTGGGGTTTAGCTGCTTTTATATTTTGTTCTTTTGATTGCAATGGGTTGAATTTTACATTCGCTTACTGCTGGGCTTGTAGGCAGAGGAGAGACAGGGAATATAATCCCCAGGTTGGATTTCTCATCAGCCTTCTGCCTGGCATTCATGCAATTGTGGGGGCAGGCAAGGCTTAGACTTGCCTGCTCACATTTGGTTCAACTTAGGCATATAAATTAGCCAATTAACAACCAATTCAGAGCTCTTTCTGACGTGGTCTCAAATTTTAGGCTGGCTAAAGGAATTCAACAGGGAAGATCTTTCTTCATTTATAATCAATGCTTCTTGCGATGTGAAATGATTGAGCGGGCATCTTTTTCTACTTAAGTGGATGCACTTTCCTGTAACCAACGAGTCGGTGTTGAGGACTGGGACCTGATTCCGGATTCCCAATTCTATTCCCAGGATGTCTGATTTTCAGGAGAGCCTTTATTAGATTGTGGGCTGGTTCAGGTTGTAAGCCCGCACCCTATACTTCTGATCTCTCACCAGTGATACCTCATGATTTCCAGCATCATCAATAATTTGTTCTTAATTTCACATTACTCCAGCACGCTGACTAACATTTGCCTCTCAGCTGAGACACATTAGCACACTAGGTGCTGAATTGCAAAGTTTAGTCTCCAGTACTTACAAACATTCCTGGTTTTCTAACAATGAACCCAGTGACAAATTTGATCTATTATCTATTCAGTAATCTTAGACATGAGGATGTGAAAGATGCCATCAAAATCAAGTTCTTCCTTCTGCTTTTCTGAATATATTGTAGCAATGGCAAGAAATTTAAAAATCAAAACAGCTTGACTAATCAGTTGCTAAAGGAAAAAGTGAGGACTGCAGATGCTGGAGATCAGAGCTGAAAAATGTGTTGCTGGAAAAGCGCAGCAGGTCAGGCAGCATCCAAACAGCAGGAGAATCGACGTTTCGGGCATGAGCCTTTCTTCAGGAATTTCTGAAACGTTGATTCTCCTGCTCTTTGGATGCTACCTGACCTAATCAGTTGCTAAAGTAGAGTGGGACAAACAGCTTAGAGATTGATTTTTCTCCTATCACTTCTGAGCCAGTGTTAACTGCATGTCATGGCTGTCGATTCACAGAAGTAAAGTCTATAAATTAGCTTTTAAAGAGCTGTTTTCTGACAGAATTTCAAAACCACTAATTGAATAACTTGCTCCAACAAGTGTTATTACAATAACAGAGATAAGGCTGAGTCTTAGCTTGTGTCCTTCAAGTTATATCGTGTTATTTTTGACTTGTTCCGAATTATTAAGTTTAAACTCTATAAGATAGTGTTGCTAACTCTTTTGTTGACAGGTACAATCCCAACCAATGCTATTATCTTGAAATTTAGAAACCTCATCATGTTCACCAGCATGTGTTCTTTGCTGCCAAAATAACGAGCTCTTAAGTTCAATATGGAAATATGAGTCATTATGAAGTGGAATCTGGTTATTTTCACAAAGAAAGGAATAAAACAACAGTGGTTGGAGGAGGTGGAATCTGCATAAAGTAACTTCTTAGCAATGCTATGCAGACTATATTGATCCCAAGGGGAAAGTAGATGACGTTCTTCAATTATATCAATTGAAGCTAGACTTGGTAATGATGTTCTCCATCAAGGACATGTTCTCTTTTTCAAAAAACTGCTCACTGCTGTAACAAAACAGTGGGAATCTTGTTTTCTCTTGGCACTCTTTTTCCCTTTTCTTCTGGAGGGAAAGAAATGGAAACAACCCTAAGTTTCAGCTTGGTCAATACTCCATAACCAGACTGATCATGAATGGAATCTAAGAGTCCATAGAGCAACCACTCTTCCAAGGGTAAAAACAAGGACCGCAAATGCTGGAAACCAGAGTTTAGATTAGAGGGTGCTGGAAAAGCACAGTAGGTCAGGCAGCATCCGAGGAGCAGGAGAATCGATGTTTTGGACATCTCTTCCAAGGGTGTCAATAGGGAAATTGGCTCCGAAACGACCTTCAGCTAATAGGACAGGTACTAGGAGAAAATGGGACAGATTTCCATTTGCACTATCTGGCAATAATATATTCACTTCCCTTACCTAAGTCATTAATATATACTGTAAATAATAGTGATCTCAAAACGTATCCCTGTGACACTCCACTAGCTGCAATCCTGAAAGTGAACCATTTTCCCAACTCTTCCTCCTCGCCAATTCTCTATACGACCTACAACAACCAGTAACCTTTAACTTATTGGGAAGCATTATGTATGGTACCTCGTCAAATGCATTTTGGAAATCTAAAATAAACTAAATAATAGGATTCTCCTTTATGTATTCTGCTTGTTATATACTTTCATAGAGTCTCAGATTTGTACAGTACGGAAACAGAACCTTTGGTCCAACTTGTCCATGCCGACCGGATAACCTAAATCAATCTAGTCCCATTTGCCAACACTTGGCCCACATCCCTCTAAATCCTTCCTATTCATATACTCATCCAGATGCCTTTTAAATGTTGTAATTGCCACCTCCTCTGGCAGCTCAGTCCATACATGCACCAATCTCTGTGTGAAAATATTGCCCTTAGGTCCCTTTTCAATCTTTTCCCTCTCATCTTAAATATATGCCCTCTAGTTTTTGACTCCCCCACCCTGGAGAAAAGACCATGGCTATTTACCCTATCTTAACCCTTCATGATTTTATAAACCTCAGCGTCTGATGCTCCAGGGAAAATAGCCCCATCCTATTCAGCCTCTCCCTATTGGACAAATCTCCCACTCTGGCAACATACTTGTTAATCCTTTTTGAACCCTTTCAAGTTTCATAACATCCTTCCTCTAGCAGGGAGACCAGAATTGCACACAGTGTTCCAAAAGTGGCCTAAGCAATGTCTTCAAAGAATTCTAACACATTTGTCAGACATGATTTCCTCTGTATGAAACCATGCTGATGTAGTTTGATTTTGCTATGCATTTCAAAACTGCTCTGCTGCTGAGAAGAACCAGGAGGGGACGTGAAAAACTGTTGGCGATTAGGATCAAGGAAGATCTTAAGGCCTTCTATAGGTATATCAGAAAAAACGAATGACTAGAGTAAGATTAGGGCCAATCAAAGATAGTAGTGGAAAGTTGTGTGTGGAATCCAAGGGTATAGGGGCTTAATGAGTACTTTTCATCAGTATTCACATTGGAATAGGGCAATGTTAGTGAAAATACGGAGGTACCGGCTACGAGATTAGATGGGATTGTAGTTGACAACGAGGGGGTTTTAGAAATTTTGGAAGATCTGAAAATAGATAAGATCCCTGAGCCAGATGGGATTTATCCTCAGGACTCTGGGAAGCCAGGGAGGAGATTGCAGAGCCTTTGGTTTGATCTTTGTGTCATCATTGTCAACAGGAGTTGTGCCAGATGACTGGAGGATAGCAAACGTTGTTCCCTTGTTTAAGAAGGGAAGTTGAGCTAACCCTGGTAATTATAGGCCAATGAGCCTTACTTCGGTTGTGGGTAAGGTATTGGAAAAGGTTATAAGAGATTAGGATTTATAATCATCTGGAAAGGAATAATTTGATGAGAGATAGTCCACACGGTTTTGTGAAGAGTAGGTCATGCCTCACTAACCTAAGTTTCTCGAGAAGGTGACAAAACAGGTGGATGAAGGTAAAGCAGTTGATGTGGTGTATATGGACTTCATATACACCATTTGATAAGGTTCCACATGGTAGGCTATTGCACATAATACAGTGTTTTAGGATTGAAGTTGATTTAGTGAATTGGATCAGAAATTGGCTCGTTGAAAGAAGACAGAGGGTTGTGGTTGATGGGAAATGTTCATCCTGGAGCTCAATTACCAGTGGTGCGCCACAAGGATCTGTTTTGGGTCCACTGCTGTTTGTCATTTTTATAGATGAGAGCATAGAGGATGAGTTAGTAAATTTGCGAATGACTCTAAAGTAGGCAGAGTTGTAGGTAGTGCTGAAGGATGTGGGTTACAGAGGGACACAGATAAGATGCAGAGCTGGGCTGAGAAATGGTAAATGGAGCTTAATGTGAAAAAGTGTGAGGTAGGTCACTTCAGAAGAAATAACAGGAATGCAGAGTACTGGTAAAATTCTTGGCAGTATAGATGAACAGAGAAATCTCAGTGCCCAGGTGCACAAATCCCTGAAAGTTGCCACTCAGGTTGATGGGATTGTTAAGAAGGCATCTGGTGTGTTAGCGTTTATTGGAAGGGGGATTGAGTTTTGGAACCTCGAGATCATGTTTCAGCTTACCAAGACACTGGTAAGGCTGCACCTGGAGTATTGCATACAATTCTGCTCACCACATTAAATGTAGGATATGGAAGCTTTGGACCGGGTTCAGAGGAGATTTACTAGTATGTTGCCTGATATGGAAGGAAAGTCTTATAAGGAAAGGGTGAGGGAACTGAGGCTGTTTTTGCTGGAGAGAAGAAGGCTAAGAGGGGATTTAATAGAGATATACAAGATGATCAGAGGGTTAGATAGGGTGGACAGTGAAACATTTTTTCTCAGATGAACTAGTCTAACATGAGGGGACATAGCTTTAAGTTGAGGGATGATAGATTTAGGACAGATATCAGCGTAGTTTCTTTACTCAGAAAGTAGTAGTTGTGTGGAGCGGCCTGCCTGCAACAGTAGTAGACTTGCAGACGTTAAGGGCATTTAAATGGGCATTAATGGATAATAATGGAACGGTGTTGTTTAGATGGGCAACAGATTAATTTCACAGGTCCAGGCAACATCGAGGGCCGAAGGGCCTGTACTGCACTGTAACATTCTATGTTATACACTTGATAATAGACTCTAATATTATCTAAATAACAATATTAAATTAACTAGCCTAGAGTTATAATTTTTTATCACCCTCACTTTGTGTTATATTGGCACTTACAAAATCCCCATGGATTTTTCTAGATTCTAAGGAATCCTGGAAGATTATTACCAGCCCGTCCACCATCTCTGAAGCTAGTTCCTTTAATATCTAAAGACGTGATGCATCAGATCCATGGGAATTATCAAACCTTTAGTTTCCCTAGTACATTTGCCTCTAGTGATAAGCTATTATATTTATCCCTATAGTGATTGTAAAAAGATCAGCTAGGTAGCCCTCATAGATTATGAGTTCCCTGATTGGGGATGTTAACCTGATCTAATCAAAGAACCTTGGCTGACAGACATAAGCAGGAGTGTCAGAGGTTCTATTCAGTCTGAGAGTTGGCTCTGAGGAAGTCAGAACAGTGTGAAGTACTATGCCCTAGTAAATAAAGGATGACCTGATGATGGGATACCAGCCTCTGTGGAGTGTTTTGAGTGGCAACAGGGAAAGAAGTATGCTCCTGAAGAGAGTTGTCATTGAATTGGAGTAAACATTTCTGACATCATGCCCTTATTTGGGAAGCTTGACTTGTTCAATCCTGCCATCCAGGGCAGGAGCAGTTAAAAAGCAATGAGCAATTCAACATGGGGACCTGCAGCGTTTTCAGTTATTAGGAGCCTAACTTTCCCTGAGGCACCAGGTAGTAAAAGTTTTCAAGAGTTCACTGATCTAGTTAAGGAATATTATGATGCCAAGCCGCCTCCTTTTCTGAGACGCTATCAGTTTTACTTGGCAGTTCGAGAACGAGGAGATTCTGTGTCAGGACTTTTGATGAGGTCATTCATTCTGGACTCCAACCCTTAAGTTTGCTAACATTTTGGCTGGACTGAGAACCTAAACCACGGAACATTTCCAGATTAAAAGTACAACTTTGGTTCCAGCTGGTTTAGTTACCACTGATTTTAGTAAAAGGCTCAGGCCCAAGCTTGATGGGGCGAAATTGATGGAGAAAAACTCACCTCGATGGGCTTAAGACTTTATTGATTAGAAAATGTCTACCTGAGTGAAGTCCTAATTAAATACCTGGAAGACTTTCAGGCAGGTTTAGAGACTATCCAAGGAGCAAAGGCCATCCTGCATGTTGACCAGAAAGCAATTCCAATATTCTGCAAGGCCCACCCAATGCCATTTGCCTTACGTGCAAAAGTTAAGGCAGAAATCAGGAGCCTGGAAAGCAAAGGAATCATCAAACCAGTCCAGTTTGTGCAATGGGCAGCACTAGTTGGTCGTACCTATTGTGAAGTCCAACTGGTCGGTTCGCCTTTTTGGGGATTTTAAACAAATGGTGAACTGCTTCTTGTAGCTGGAAAGATGGCTGTGCAGCTGTCCTTCACAAAGCTGGACATGAGCCAAGCATACTTCCAATTGTGGTCAAATGAAGATTCTCAGAAGTATGCGAGAATTAATACTATAGAAGTTTGTACCAATATATGAGACTGCCATTTGTGGTATGATGGAGAACATTTTACAAGGTCTACTTCAGGTTGCCATTTACCTGGATGATATGCAAATAACAGGGAAGACCAATATAGGGCACTTAGAGAACTTGGTCATCGTCCTTAGATGTTTCTCTATGGTAGTGTATGCCTGAGAAGGGAAAAATACATGTTCCAGGCACCCCAGACTGACTTAGGCTATAGAGTCAACAACAACATTACATTTGCTATTGCAAAAGGGTTAGCCTTGGAAATAGTCTCATAGCCAAGATGTAGCCTTTAGGGAAGTGAAGAAACAGCTTTCATTGTCTAAGCTGTGGGCACACAATGATCCCAAGCAGAATCTGGCACTAACATGCAATGCCTCCCCTTATGGTATTGGGGTAGTTGGCTCCTAGATGGCCCAATAGAGAGGAACACCCAAGAGCGTACACTTCCTGGACTTTGATCGATGCAGAGTGCAAATAGACCCAGATACAGGAGGAAGGTTTGGTAATTTGGAAGTGCTAGTTTTGGACTGGGGTGTACAAAGTTAAAAATCAAACAACACCAGATTATAGCCCAACAGGTTTATTTGGCAGCAGTAGCTTTCAGAGTGCTGCTCCTTCATCAGGTAGTTGTGGAGTATAAGATCATAAGGTTTGGTGGTTATCTTTGGTGTGAGAAAGTTGCACCAATACCTCCGGCCGTAACTTGTATTTGTTACAGACCACAAACCCCACTAAGGCTTTTGAAAGAGGACAAGGCTGTGCTGCTCATAGCTTCAGGTCAAATTCAGCAGTGAGCTCTCATTCCAAGTGTGTCCAATTACAATCTGGAATATCATCTGGGAGGCCAAGTAGCAAATGCAGGAGAACTGAGTCCACGTCCCACTGGCAGACACACAATTGGTGAGGCCGCTGCTGGAGAGTCTATTCTGATTTTCAATTTTCCAGTCACCGTTGACAATATCAGACTGTGGCCGCAAAAGGATCCGGTCCTGCCAAAACTAAAACAGCTAGTGGGTGATAGGGTAACAAAAGGGCCATCACAACCAGAATTGAAACCTTGCTGGGAGAAAGTGAAGACTGCAAATGCTGGAGATCAGAGTCAAGAGTGTTTGCTGGGAAAGCACAGCAAGTCAGGCAGCATCTGAGGAACAGGAGAATCGACATTTTGGGCGTAAGTCCTTCATCAGGAATGAGGCTTGTGGGTTGGGGGCAGAGAGATAAATGGGAGGGGGGGGGGTGTGGGTTTGGAGGGAAGGTAGCTAAAAAAGCGAAAGGTGGATGAAGGTGAGGAAGAAGGTGATAGGTCAGAGGGAGGAGTGATGGACAGGTCAGGAAGGCAATGCTGAATTGGAGGCTTGGGAGTGGAGTAATGTGGGGGGGGAAATGAGGAATCTGTTGAAATCCACATTTATCCCATGCGGTTGCAGGGTCCCAAGGTGTTCTTCTTCCAGACAGCAGATGGCAATGGTTTGGCAGTGGAGGTGACACAGGACCTGCATGTCCTTGACGGAGTGGGAGGGGGAGTTGAAGTGTTCAACCACTAGGCAGTGGGGTTGATGAGTGTGGGTGTCCCAGAGATGGTCTCTGAAACGATCCGCAAGAAGGCATCCTGTCTCCCCGATGTAGAGGAGACCACATCGGGTGCAACGGATGCAGTTGATGAAATTTCTGTTGGATGTGGAAGGATCTTTTGGGGCCTTGGACAGAGGTGAGGGGAGTGGTGTGGACGCGGTTTTGCATTTCCAGCGGTGGCAGGGGAAGGTGCCAGGAGTGGGGTGTGGGCTGGTAAGGGGCGTGGACCTGACAAGGGAATCGCAGAGGGAATGGTCTTTTTGGAACGCTGGTAGAGGTGGGGAGGGAAATATTTCTTTGGTGGTGGGGTCAGTTTGGAGGTGGTGGAATTTGATGCGATGTGTGTGGTGGTTGGTGGGGTGCAAGGTGAGGACCAGGGGGGTCCATCCTCGTTGCGTTGGGAGGGGTGGGGTTCAAGGGCAGTGGTGCGTGAAGTGGAGGAGAAGGGCTGGAGGGCATCGCCAATCACGTGGGAAGAAAAGTTGCGATCTTGGGAGGAGGCAGCCATCTGGGACTTTCTGACGTGGAATTGGTCATCCTGGGAACAGATGCAATGGAGGCAGAGGAATTAGAAATAAGGGATGGCATTTTTACGGAGGTAGGGTGGAAGGAGGTGTAGTCCAGGTAGCTGTGGGAGTCAGTGGGCTTGTAGAAGATGTCTGCAGTTAGTTGGTTGAGACGGTGAAAGAGAGATCCAGAAGGGGAGGGAGGTTGCGGAGATGGTCCAGGTGAATTTGAGGTCGGGGTAGAAGGTGTTGGTAATGTTGATGAACTGTTCAACCTCATGGTGGGAGCAGAAGGTGGTGTTGATACAGTCATCGATGAGGCTGAGGAACAGGTGGGGAGTGGTGCCAGTGTAACTGCCGAAGATGAACTGTTCCACATACCTGATAAACAGGCAGGCATAGCTGGGTCCCATGCGGGTGCCCATGGCTGCTCCTTTGGTTTGGAGGAAGTGGTAGGATTGGAAGGAGAAGTGGTTAAGAGTGAGGACTAGTTCAGGCTGGCGGATGAGGGTGTTAGTGGAAGGGTACTGGTTGGGACGGAGTGAGAGGAAGGAATGGAGGGCTTGGAGACCTTTGTTGTGGTGGATTGATGTGTACAGGATCTGAATGTCCATGGTGAAGATGAGGTATTGGGGGCCAGGGAAATGAAAGTCTTGGAGGAGGTGAAGAATGTAGGTGGGGAGTTCTTGGACTAATGGGGGCCAGGAGGTGTCGAGGTAGGGAGAGATGAGTTCAGTGGGACAGGCAGGGGCTGAGACAATGAGTCGACCAGGACAGTCAGGTTTGTGAATCTTAGGTAGGAAGTCGAATTGGGCAGTGTGGGATTCACGGATAATGAGGTTGGAGACTGTAGGTGGGAGATCTCCAGAAATGATGAGGCTTTGGATAGTCTGGGATCTGATGGTTTGGCGAAGGGAGGTGAGGTCATGATCAAGGGGGCAGTAGGAGGAGGTGTCTGCAACTTGGCACCTGGCTTCAGCTGTGTAGAGGTTGGTGTGCCACACTACAACTGGACCCCCTTGACTGCAGGTTTGATGGTGAAGTTGGGGTTGGAGTGGAGGGAGTGGAGGGCTGCGCATTATGAGGGCGGGAGTTTGTAGTTGGTGAGTGGGTGGACAGGTTGAACGGTCGATGTCATGGTGGCAGTTTGAAATGAAGAGGTCAAGGGCAGTTAACAGGCCGGCAAAAGATGTCCAGATGGATGGGGTGTGTATTGGAGGCAGGAGAAGGGGTCCTCAGTGGGTGGACGGGTGTCTTGGTTGAAACAGTGGGCCCAGAGGTGGACGTGGCAGAAGAAACGGTCAAGGTCGCCAGCATGTGTCAAACTCATTAAACGGGGTGCTTAGAGAGATAGAGGTCAGACCTTTGCTGAGGACTAAATGGTAGACAATAGACAATAGGTGCAGGAGTAGGCCATTCTGCCCTTCGAGCCTGCACCACCATTCAATATGATCATGGCTGATCATCCTTAATCAGTATCCTGTTCCTGCTTTATCTCCATAACCCTTGATTCCACTATCCTTGAGAGCTCTATCCAACTCTTTCTTAAATGAATCCAGAGATTGGGCCTCCACTGCCCTCTGGGGAAGAGCATTCCACACAGCCACCACTCTCTGGGTGAAGAAGTTTCTCCTCATCTCTGTCCCAAATGGTCTTCCCTGTATTTTTAAGCTGTGACCTCTGGTTCGGCACTCGCCCATCAGCGGAAACATGTTTCCTGCCTCAGAGTGTCCAGTCCTTTAATAATCTTTATATCCCCTCTCAGTCTTCTAAACTCAAGGGTATACAAGCCCAGTCGCTCCGGTCTTTCAGTGTAAGGTAATGGTCTGGGGAAATAATGAACACACAGCAGGGCTGAGATCTAGGACCTGGAGTGAGACTGGAGCTGGAGGTGGGGGCAGAGATAGTCACTTGAGTGGGCGTGATTATAGGATCAGGAGTGACATCACCAACAGCAGTGACGCTCACAAAGGGGGCAGAAGTGGGGCTTATAGTGGTGTCCACAGGGGTGGAAGTGACATCACCAATAACACTGATGATGTTCCGGTTTGGTTCTCGGCAGGTGACATCACTGGTGGCGGAAGTGATGTCGGCGATAGAGTCTTCCATGTCTAGGTGAGTGATGTCTTTAAGGGAGGAAGTGGCTGCTGCATGGCAACTGTGGGGGTGAAAGTGACCTGTAAGGTAGGTATCGCGTTTGTGTTAGGGCGGTGAAACTAGTGGTGGTAGTCACAGAAGTGGTTGTGTGGACAGCAATCTTGGAGGTGGTGTGGTCGATAGTGACTGCAGTCCATTCAGTGGTGGTGGTGGGGGGGGTCGTAAGGGACTTCCTTGCTCACCCCAGCAGTCATGGAATGAGCGGCCACATGGCTAATGGTGTCTGGGCTGTTCCAGAGGCCCGGAGAGGTTCTGGAAGGTTTGAGGAAACCAGTGTATTGAGGGAAGTATCTGACAGTTGTTTAACTTGCATTCTTTTATGTCCGATGTGGAGGAAAACAACCATTTGTTGAGCACTTGAATCCTTCTGAGGATGTTGAAATTCAGAGGTCCGTTGCAGATCTGGGAGTGTGTGGCTCTGAGCTGGGGCAGGACAGATGTGGGTACAATAAATGGTGGTGCATGGCTAATAGCATGGAGCGGAGGATCCAGAAAGAGAATGGGGTTGTTGAAGGTTTCAGATTTGTAGTGTGTACTGAGTACCCTGTTCAAGTACAAACTGGGTTGGTCTGAATGTGGTCCAGAGTCCATGTGGGATCAGACGGTTCCGTAGGCAGGGACTAAGGAAGGAGATGTGACTGTGGTAGCAAGTTTGCCTGAGGATGTGGCTAAAGAGCTTCAGGGAAGAGGAAAGGACATGGGGGTGGGGGGCACAGTGAGAGAGCTTCTCACTGAGATCTTTGTAGAGATTTATCTCTCAGCCCCCAGCCCACAAGCCTCATTGCTGATGAAGAGCTTATGCCCGAAACGTCGATTCCCCTGCTCCTCGGATGCTGCCTGACCTGCTGTGCTTTCCTTGAAACCTTTCCGGACCTGGCGAGACCAGATTACCATAGAGGATGGCATTTTATTATAAGGAGCAAGAGTGATTGCCCTGAGTAAAGTGATTGCCAGAAAATGGCTGAACATTATCATGCTCAAAGTTAAAAATCACACAAATGCAGGTTATAAGAGAAAGTGAGGACTGTAGATGCTGGAGATCAGAATCGTGAGCTGGTGCTGGAAAAGCACAAGTCAGGCAGCATCTGAGGAGCAGGAGAATCAATGTTTCGGGCATAAGTCCTTCATTAGGAATGATGAAGCAGCAGCACTCCAAAAGCTAGTGTTCCCAAATAAACCCATTGGACTATAACCTGGTATTGTGTGATTTTTAACTTCGTCCACCCCAGTCCAATACCTTCTCCTCCACACCATGTTTATCAGGCTCATGCAGGGATGTCCAAAATCAAGATGTTGGTGAGAAGTTATGTCTGTTGGCCAGAATTGTATGGCACTGTATTGGTAGGGGGTGCCCAGAGTGCCAACAAGGACAAAAATTATCACCAGCAGAACCTCCATATTCATGAGAATGGCCAGAAAAACCCTGGATTCAGTGACACGTCAAATATGCCAGCCCTTTCAAGGGCTCAATATCATTGAGAGTGCTCACTCAAAGTGGTTGGACATGCATAGAGTTCACTCATCAAACATGGGGATGACAATAGAAAAGCTCAGAGCATCTTCAGGGACTCCCTGAAATTTTGGTTACATACAACAGCCCGTCATTTACCAGGAGAGAATTCAAATATTTTCAAAAGTTGAATGGCATTCGGCAGACAAGAACAACTTCACCCCATCCATCACCCAGTGGTCTGGAAGAAAGGGCAAGTCCAAACTTTGCAGGCAGTCTTAGAGAAAAAGAGTACAACTTCACTACATACCCAATTGTCCCGTTTTCTATTTGATTATTGGACCATCCCTCATGTAACTACAGGATAATTCCAATACAGTTCTAATGGGGAGAAGACTCCAGCTTAAATCTGATCTTCCCGTGCCTGAGGGGGATGAAACAGCAATGCTGGACAGAAGACTCCTCTAAGTGAGAGAGCCATTTTATTTCGGGGATCGAAGTTTGGTGACAAAAAATGACTCTGTGTGGGTAAGAGGTACAGTCGACGTGAGGTCAGGTTGTGTGATGCAGGTGAGGTGGTCCTGAACAAGTATGTGGACCACATGAAGGCTGCAAATTTGCGAATGGAGCAGGAACAAAACATATCTGGCCCCGCAGAACAGTTGGAAAGGCTGTCGGAAACCATGGGTTCTCCTCTTCTGTCCAGCATTGAAGAAACCTCAGAGTCTAAGATAGACACAGCAGATGTTGCAGCCTTGATGCCTTTATCATCTGAATAATTTTCTTCTGAGGCATTCCAGGTGTAAGAGGCAGGCTACCATCTGGTACAGGGCAAAAATGAGGACTGCAGATGCTCGAGATCAGAGTCTAGATTAGAGTGGTGCTGGAAAAACACGGCAGGCTAGGCAGCATCCAAGGAGCAGTAAAATTTACGCCTCAGGCAAAAGCCCTTCATCAGGACACACCACCCATATCCAAGGCTGAGACGGAATAACCAGACCCGGACCGGCTACAAGAAAAAGAACAGGCTTATGTCCATGGACTTGGGGGCGGAGATGGATGTCATGACTGTAATTAGATTAGATTAGATTAGATTACTTACAGTGTGGAAACAGGCCCTTCGGCCCAACAAGTCCAGACCGACCCTCTGAAGAGCAACCAACCCAGATCCATTCGCCTACATTTTCCCTTGACTAATGCACCTAACGTTATCGGCAATTTAGCATGACCAATTCACCTAGCCTGCCCATCTTTGGACTGTCAGAGGAAACTGGAGCACCCAGAGGAAACCTGCACAGACACGGGAAGAATTTGCAAACTCCACATGGACAGGTGCCCAAGGTGGGAATTGAACTCGGGTCCCTTGCACTGTGTGGCAGCAGTGCTAACCACTGAGCCACTGTGCTGCCAAAATCAGGAGTGTCAGAGGTTCTGTTTACTCTGGGAGCTGGCTCTGAGGGAGCTGGAGCAGTGTCAAGTCCTATGCGCATGTAAATAAAGGGTGCCTTAGTGATGAGATATCAGCCTCCGTGGAGTTATTTCAACCCATTCCCTCACTTTTGTCCTTGATTATTTAGTATGTTTAAAATGCTATGCATGTCTTCTCCTGATGCAGAAGTATTTATTCAAACTGCAGTGTCATTTCATGTTTCCCATTATTAGGACTCCAGCCTCATTCTTGAAGGTACCTAATTGCACTTTGACTTCTTTTTGTTTTATATATTTGAAGAAGCTCTCACTACTCATTTTGATATTGCTTGCTAGTTTACTTTCACTTTAATTTTTTCCCTTTTTTGGCTCGTCCTTTGTTGCTTTTTAAAACATTACTAATCTGTGGCGGAATCACTAATGTTTGCTGCATTGTATGGCTTTTATCATTTCATTTTGATTCAATTCAATTTAACTTCCTTGGTTAAGCATGGCTGGTTTACACACATTCTTGATTCCTTCTTCCTCACTGGGCTTCAATTTTGTTGGTAAGTTCATTATGCCACACTTTATCAAAATCCTTTTGTCAAAATTGTGAAACAAAGTAAATTGATTACCGTTTTATCAAACTACAGAAAAACACTCAGCACGCCCTTGCAGCTTGTTTGGTTCACTTTTGCATTGCAGCCTTTTACTGAACGTTGCGTAACACTGCAAAGAACACACACTTGTATCGTGCATCATTCTCTCAATACAGACAGGAACATTTCAGAACACCAACAGACTTTTCCAAGTGCACAGCCAGATCCACTGGTTCTGCTATAATATACATGCTTTATGATATTTTACATACTTAGAATGTATACTTAGTATTTTAAGTATAGCACCATTTTTGAATAAAACTTTGATACTGTCACTTAAACATGTTACATTTTTCAGGCAATTAACTCAAAATTCCAAATTTTGGAAACAGGTAGTATGAAGCAAGATCATTTTGATTGAACACCAGTTTGTTTCTTTTGCCTGCTGAACTCAGTGACATCCAGTGTAAATTAATACCATCAGTTTCTTATTCATGATTTTTTTCTGGCTGTATGACATGTCAGCATAGGGACAGCAAACAGAACTGCCAGCAGTTAATGATCAAATACAGTTCTGGCAATTACTGTAAATAGCAGATTTTAAATAATTAGTAGTTCATGTTTTGGTAATCACCTGTAATGAACATGTTTGAGTCCATGAAAAGGTATTTCCATGCATATCATTGTTAGTCAAGTTTGCAAAATATCTTACATGTTCAAGAAATCACATGGAAGTTGTGACATTAAGCGTTGGTTGGGATGAATTTAGATCGTTGCTATGTCAAGATCTGGTCAAAATGAGTATTTAAAGTTAGCAAAAATTGGCCTAGTCTTTCACAATTCAACTAAATGCTAACTGATTTATGTGTAGAGATTTTGTTTTGGTTTTGATGATGAAGCTTGAGAGTACTGCCATGATGGAAATGCATTTATAATAAATTGAACAGAGCAGTAAAATGCCTGTCAGTACTCCACACTCCCTCATAGGAGATTCTCATCTCAGCCTCACAATTAGAAATTGCCAAATGTAGGCCACCGAATACTTCACAGGAAGAAGAAATTGGTGGATCAGGAAGGGCAGAAAATATTAAAATAAATTGCACTCCAAAGAAAATAAAAATGAGTCAAACAGTGGTTAAACTGATGATATTATTAAGACAGAATTCAGTCTCCAAATGCTTGAACTTGTTAATAACATATGGAAAAAATCTCTTACCAGATGTTGAGCAAACCCTTCGACATTGTAAGCACATCCTTACAGCGCCACACCTTGTTTTGGCCACAACTTTTATATCCCCACCCATGGAACACAATTCCATTATTAATATTCATATTTTGCATTTATTAGAAATTGCTGCAGCAATTTTATTCCTCTGTAGATTATGTTCAAACTAGATCTATATTCAAACTGAATTGAATGTAATATCCTTGGTTTGATATTCCCTTCTGAAAGCATTGTGGGTGTATCTACACCAGATGAATTGTGATAGTTCCAATCACAGCTCATCATCACTTTCTCCAGAACAAGACAAGAAACACTAGCCTAGCCAATGCATCAACAACTTGAAAAAGATTTTTAAAACATTCAAGGATCTACATATTTACCTAGTGTTAAAAGGGTTATTAAATAGCACCTGATACAATTAGTAATTCTTCCCCAGGCATTGGGTATTACACTCACATATTGATGAGCCTAATGAAGATTCCTGCCAGGATTACCCAGCTTTGAGAAGTGGCAGGAAGGGTAAACAGGTAGACAGGTTGCCGCAGATGAGATGCCCATTCCTTCCTGACAAAGTAGAAATTAAGACTGTGCGCTTTCCCGCCCCATCACCTATTAAGGACTATTAGTGGTCATTAAATGACCACTTCAGGGCCTCATTTGCTATATGTGTTCCTGGCAGATGAAAAAAAATGGCAGTTTCCCCCTTCCCCAACTTGTTAAAATGGATGGCTGGGTTGCTGGGAAGGAATCTTGATCTTCCTCAATCTGGGGATGATCAGAGACATGGATGGGACACTCAAATCTCCTCTGACAGTCTGCTCAAAATAATTATAAAATTGATTCCTTAATAATTGCATGAATGCCTTCATTCTTTGCTGGGTGTAAGAGTCCAATGTGAAAATGGTTTAAGCAGTCTCAATTCAATTCCTGTTGGCCAAAAGCACAAGACTTGGTAATCAGAATTGGTAAATTCACTTAGATTGACCAAGTTATAAGAGATGGAAAGAAACAGATGAGCATAACAGTGTCTAACTTTTCAATGTTGTATTTAATGCACCTTGTTGTGGCTGAGCAGAGCTTGCTTTCTTAAACATTTAGCTATGCTATAATTGAGTTGGTAAGAGTGCTTTCTGAACAGAACATATCTGTCTTTCAGCACCAACATCCCTCATCTAAATCAGTGGAAAAACGCATAACAACACAAGTTAAAACTGTTCAAAATGTGTCACCTCAATAATGTCTTTATCCAGCTTTGATCTTTCACTAAAGCCAATTGATCTGTTCCAATACATAGTTTTGTTGACAACGGTTACTTGGGTAGTGTTGTAGAACAGGGAGACTGTTCAGGTACGTAATCCTTTGAAATGTATGTCACAGATAGATAGGTAGTTGGGAAGATTTTTAGCAAGCTTGATATGTAGATGCCGGTGTTGGACTGGGGTGTACAAAGTTAAAAGTCATACAACACCAGGTTATAGCTCAACATGTTTAATCAGAAGCACTAGCTTTTGGAGCACAGCTCCTTATCAGGTAAAGGAGCAGTGCTCCAAAAGCTTGTGCTTCCAATTAAACCTGTTGGAGTATAACCTGGTGTTGTGTGATTTTAACCTTTGCATTCATAGCTCAGACCTTTGAGTATTGAAGTTGGGATGTTATGTTGAGATTTACCAGGATGTTGATAAAGCCTCTTCTGGAGTTCTGTGTCCCGTTCTGGTCAGTCAGTTACAGGAAGGATATTATTAAACTGGACAGCATTCACACAAAATTTACAATTATATTTCCAGGAATGGAGGGTTTGAATTATAAGGAGAGGCTGGATAGGCTGAGTCGCTTTTCACTGGAGCACAGTATGTTGACGCGTAACCTCATAGAGGTTCATACAATCAGAAGGGGTACAGACAAGGTGAATAGCGAAGGTCTTTTCCCTCGGAAGAGGGATTTCAAAATCTGTAAGGCGAGAGGAGAATGATTTTAAAAAGACATGGGGCAAACTTTTTTTTACACAAAGTGGTCAGTGTGAGGAATGGACTTCCAGAAGAAGTGGTGGATGCAGGTACAGTTATAATGTTTAAAAGACATTTGGATAAGTAAGTGAATAAGAAATATTAGAGGGATATGGGCCAAGCGCTGGCAGATGGGATTAGGTTAGTTTGGGATTATGATCGGCATGCATTAGTTGGACTGACGAGTCTGTTTCCATGCTATATGACTTTGACTCAAAGACTATACAATGGTAGGATCACAACATTCAATCATCAGTGTAATCTGCTTTAACAGTCATCAAACTATTTTAATTTTATTGTGGCTCAGTGCAATATTTACGTCCATAATAGCTTGCAGAAAATTGGGATATAGTTAAAAGTTTTTTAAAAAAAGGAAGCATTCCTTACTTAATTTCCCTGTGGTGTGCTTCAAAACAACCTATGAACCTCTTCAGAGATTTAGCTGTCATAGGGTGTCTGCTTGTGAAGTTAAGCACCAGCATCTCTCACTCAAGATATTTTGATGAGGCTTAAGAACCAATTTCTTGCCTCTATCTTTGGGTGTAGTATTTGTTCCCTGTGCCTGTTTGGGATCTTATGGATGCCTAAAAGAAATTCTAACAGCATTTGCCTCCCAGGTATCTGTAGATTTTTCTGGAATGCATTCCACATTTTGGCCAGGATCATCACCAGATTGCAGGTCTTTTCAAAATCAGGTCTGATCTGAGCTTTGTAGGTGGTTGGGAGTTAGAATGGTTGGGAGGAGTAGCACGGGAATGTCACAGTCAGGTCACAGATACATATCAGTGAGCGTTGAGTGTTATTATCCTGAGCTTAAATGAGGAATTTTCAGGGTAACATTTCCTCATTAACTATTCAGGTGAATCCCTTGGAATTGTGTGATTTCTCTAACTCCAGCTCACAGCTGGAGACTTGCAGAGGGGTTTCAGTGAGCAGGGACATAGCCCATCAAAAGTTCAAACTTCACAGGCAATGCCCTTGGAGATCAGCAGTCAGCAGTTGTGTGGAGTCCTAATGTACATCTTGAGCCATATGTCTGGTTACCAATGATCCTAAGATCCAAGGATTTGGATAATTATCTCAGCAATTCATTCAGGAGGAATGCAAAACTAATTATAATAGATTTTAAGACTTAATCCTGGGTTTCCTTTCAGAAACTATTATTTCACGTTTGAGGTCAGTATGGACGTTTCATTGTGTTTAGTGACTTCAGTTATTTACGTTTTGAATATTACAGCCATGCAGACAGGGGGAGTGGAGGTGCATTTAAACTATGATTGCTTTTCCCCTCTTAAGCCAAAGACAGCTTTCCCTTTTTAGTCCCATCTCTTAGTGAGTTTAAGCATATTTCCCAAACTTTTTGGATTCTGATTTTTGAATCACACCCACAGCAAAATCCTTTTAAGATGGAATCAAAGATAGGGTTTATTAACAAATAGTTCAAAATATAATGGAATTGCTTCACCATTCCATCCACACACAAGCCCTCAGGAAATTAAAAAAGACAAGACAGGAGAGGAAGAGGTTTATAACTCAGAGTTATGAAAAATCAGCTTATGTAAATTAAAACTTTCAGGAGTTTTCTTGGTGAGCCAGGCCCAGTCATTTTACATCGTCTAGGCAAAGGTTTGTTTTCTTTCTTGCCATCAACTTGGTGAGAGAGGATCCAAGGTAGGCTGTCAACACCCTGGAGTCCTGCTCTTCCTCAGGAGATCAAACAGCAACTGATTTAGAATTGTAGAATTGCATATTTTAGCAAATTAATAAGCTCACAGCTCAGTCAAAGACAAACATTTCAGGTGCTAAGGGCCCATCTTGGTGGACTACAGTAATTGGCCTCCTCCATTAGTGTTTCTATTGTGAGGTGAAGAGTTAATTACAAAAGCATTAGTGCCCATTTTAGCAGAATGGGTTCTAAAATTTCCCTTTCTTTAGAGCTTGCTGGAGGCCCACAGCTCATTTCCAAGCCCCTTGTGACAGCTCGGCCATTTTATAAGTAAAGGTAAGGTCTCCGTAGGTCTATTGAACTATGGGGTTGCTGTCTCATTACAGAGAGATAAATAATGGTGGTTTAACCTGAAGGTTATCATACTCAGATGAGGGGAGAGATTGAGAAAGAGAGTCCTTCATCATAACCTCAGCTGGTGTGGGAATTGAAATCACGCTGTTGGCATCACTCCACATCACAAACTGGCCAACAGAGCTAACGAATCCCCTTTATGAGTTCACCAAGGTTTAAAATAAATTTTTAAATAAACACGCCCTTTGGCCATGCTAGTTAGTATCATTTTTACAAAATTTAGAAATGAAATCAAACTAATTTTTTTAAAAATTAAAAACAGAATGATAAAGAAAAATATTTTTGAATTTATATATATTTGATGTTCAAATATTGAACAAATTCAGTGTTCAATTCATTGATCCGTTCAGTAATTCAACTATATGATTGTAGAAAGCTATTTGGTGGCGTCTGCCCTTGGGAGTTAGACATTATTAGTTTATATGAGCAAATATCACCCCTCCCTACCCAGCTATTTGAAATAAAGTTTACAGCAGGTAAAAATGGATAATTAAAAATGACAAATTGCACGTTTTTAAACACTCAATTGATTTCCCTTGTGGAATAAGAAATTCTTCATTTTCTTTTCTAATAACCCTGCATAATATTATCTGTCTTAGAGACAGAAATAAGCTGCCTTCCACCTTTGAGGATTCGTCAATTGGCAGGAAGACAGCCTTGTGATGCAAACAGCATGGATTCAATTCCTGTACCGGCAGAGGTTGCCATGAAGGACTCTTCTTCTCAACCTCTCCCCCTGCTTGAGGCATAGTGACTCTCAGGTTAAACCACAACCAGTCCTGTTTCTGTCATAAGAGAGCAGCCCTATGGTCTGAAAGGACTATGGCAATTCTATTGGAGACATCCTCAAAGACTCCAGCAGATTAAATAAGCATTATTTCCCCTTCATGAACGCATGTTGACTTAATCGCATTATTGCTTTCTAAGCGTTCTAGCATCAACTCTTTTATAGTAGATTCTAGCATTTCCACCACTACTGACGTTAGGCTAACTGGTTGGTAATTCTGCTTTTCCTCTCCCTCCATTTTTAAATAGTATGGCTAAATTTGCTACCCTCCAATCTGTAGCAACCGTTCCAGGGCCTATTTAATTTTGGATTAAGATCAGCAATCATTCAATATTTCCTGGGCCAATTCCTTTCATAATTTGAAATGCAGATGTCAGGCCCTGGGGATTTGCAAGTCTTTAACCTCTCCTACAATTTATTTACCAACATGGATTTTCTTCAATTTTCTCCCTCTCACTAGGCCCTTGGTTCCTTAACATTTCTGTGAAGTTTTCTGGCAGGAAGGAAGTGAATGACTACCAGGCAGAATAAAGAAAGACAGGTAGTGTACGAGACCCTTGCAAACATCCCTCTGTCCAACAGACATAACATCTTACATGCTGTTGGGGGAGACAACTTCTCAGAGGATAGCGGTGGAAGCTAGATCCATGGCATAAAAGTGGAGGATGAAGAGTGGTAGGACTAGACTGATAGGGATTCATTAATAAAGCGAAAAGACCAGAGATTCTACACCTGTAAAAGAGACTCCATGATGCTATGTTGCCTCCTTGACGTCAAGGTCACAGATGTCTCAAAGTGAGAAACAATTATGCAAAATAGACATAAACTAACCAATAAAGTTAATCGGAAAAGTCTGAAGCATTATGTCTTAATCTGTGGTCCATTCACAGTAAGTTAGATAAATTAACAGTGCAAATAGATGTACACAGTTGCAATTACAGACCCAGTTCGGATATTTACCTGTGGTCATGAATGCACTGGCCATGATAATCTCAGCATTGCTGGTGCCCCATTGTAAAACAATCCACAGCCCTAGATCTGAAATATACTGAGCCAGTGGCTGCAGTTGGACACATATGTGGTCTCATATGCACTGTAAATGTCTGTGACTTCTCACACTGCACATGAGGAGCATATCACTGGAGAAAGATCTGCTATCACGACTTTCCTTTAGAATTAGCTCTTTAGTCCCTACAGGCTTTCCCCCCCACTCCAAACAATCCCATTATAGTCCAAAATCTTCACTGCATTACTCTACTCCTAATGCTTTCTAATTCAGAGCTATTTAAAGATGTATCCTATGAGCACTGATGTTACCACTCTTCTCACTCGCAATTTTATACAGAGTTCCTCCCAGTCCGTTTCACAGTGATGCTGACTGCTGTGCACTCCTCCCAATCCCTTAAGTGAGCAATCAGTGCTCCTTTGGGAAGCATAAGCAAACCTGTGATGAGCTGTTTGCAGTTTCCTGGCAGAGGTTCCTTGTTTACAGGCACTCAGTTCTTGATCAAGAAATCAGGAAGGGGTTAGCCTCCTGAGAGCCATCTCTATGCCTTTGCCACAAATTCACCCGTGAAATCTCAAATCCACAACCATAACTCATCTCCGATCTGAGATCTATCATGATTATATCTAGAGTAAATAGGTGGTCGCTGACCAGGCAGACGCTATAGTTCAATTGGCACTATTCAGCTAAGTGATTGCCTTCAACAAAATGGTGCAGGTTTTCCACCAGCTTCACTTCCATTAAATACTGTTGAATTAGTCTATGTTCCTTTGTTATTTGCTGCTGCCACCTACACTTCCTTCTACAAGTTCTATATTTTCATCATAAAACATTTGGTGGGCGGCACGGTGGCTAGTACTGCTGCCTCACAGCGCCTGAGACCTGAGTTCAATTCCCGACTCAGGCAACTGACTGTGTGGAGTTTGCACGTTCTCCCCGTGTCTGCGTGGGTTTCCTCTGGGTGCTCCGGTTTCCTCCCACAGTCCAAAGATGTGCGGGTCATGTGAATTGGCCATGGTAAATTGCCCGTAGTGTTAGGTAAGGGGTAAATGTAGGGGTATGGGTGGGTTGCGCTTCGGCGGGTCGGTGTGGACTTGTTGGGCCGAAGGGCCTGTTTCCACACTGTAAGTAATCTAATCTAATAGAAAGTGGAGAATCCGGCACAGATCGTTGGGAATATTCTTCTTAAATATTATTCTGCTTCTTAAATCCCAGCCAAAAACTAATCCGTGCCGCAAGATTACCTCCATTTCAAAACTTCTGTTTTTGCTAATGGTCTCTTGTCACAGAAGGTCATCAGATGCCTTCTACAAACACAATGCAAAGTTTTAACATAAAAAGAGTTCAATCTTGGAATTAATAAAATAAATTATTTTTGAGTTATGTTCAGACCGTCTTCATGAACTAAACAACAGATATTTTACCAATCAGATGCAGCAGAACACCGAAGTGACTCAAAACTGAGAGACCCAGCGAGCTGCTGAGACTGCCACCTGCTGATAAAAATCTAGCAAACAGTACACTGTCTTGCGAGCCTGTTTCTAAATCTTTGATGATTTGACCATGATAATCATAAATAGAGGTCCAGCATTTTGTTTAAACAAGTGTAGCTGCAGAAAGGCAAAATGTAGTGGATAGAGTCAGAGAGCCGTAGTGATGTACAGCATGGAAAAAGACCCTTCGGTCCAACTCGCCTATGCCGACCAAATATCCCAACCTCAATTTAGTCCCACGCCAGCACCCGGCCCATATTTCTCCAAACCCTTCCTGTTCAGATATCCATCCAGATGTCTTTTAAATGTTGAAATTGTACCATTTCCTCTGGCAGCCCATTCCACATACGTAACACCCTCTCATCCTAAAAAAAGTTGTCCCTCTCACCTAAACCTATGCTATCTAGTTCTGGACTCCCCCACCCCAGGGGAAAGATCTTGTCTATTCACCCTATCCGTGCCCCTCATGATTTTATAAACCTCCATAAGGTTACCCCCTCAGCCTCCAATGCTCCATGGAAAACAGCCCTAGCCTATTCAACCTCTCCCTGTAGCTCAAATCCTCCAACACTGGCAATATCCTTGTAAATCCTTTCTGAACCCTTTCATGTTTCACAACATCCTTCTGATTGGAAGGAGATGGGAACTGCACACAATATTCCAAAAGTGGCCTAACCAATGTCCTGCACAGCCACAACATGACCTCCCAATCCCTGTACTCAATACGCTGACCAATAAAGAAAAGCATACCAAATGCCTTCTTCACTATCCTATACCTGCGATTCTACTTTCAAGGAACTATGAACCTGCACTCCAAGGTCTCTTTGTTCAGCAACACTCCCTAGGACCTTATTACTGTGTATATATGTCCTGCTAAGATGTGCTTTCCCACATGCAGCACCTCGTATTTATCTAAATTGAACTCCATCTGCCACTCCTCAGCCCATTGACTCATCTGATCAAGATCCCATTGTAATCTGAGGTAATCTTCTTCGCTGTACACTACACCTCCAGTTTTGGTGTCATCTGCAAACTTACTAGCTGTACCTCTTAAGCTCACATGCAAATCATTTATATAAATGACGAAAATTAGTAGACCCAGCAACAATCCTTGTGGCACTCCGCTGGTCACAGGCCTCCAATCTGAAAATCAACCCTCCAGCACAACCTTCTGGTTTCTACCTTTGAGCCAGTTCTGTATCCAAATAGCTAGTTCTCCCTGTATTCCGTGAGATCTAAGCTTGCTAATCAGTCTCCTACGGAAACCTTCTGGAACGCTTACTGAAGTTCATACAGATTATGTCCACCGCTCTGCCCTCATCAATCCTCTTTGTTACTTCAAAAATAATTGCATTCTGTTTCTTGGCTGAACACCTGTGGCTCAGTGGACAGGAATACTGCATGAACTGGACATGGTCAGAGTTTTACAGGACAGGAAGAGACCCTTCAGCCCATCATATTTGCCCAATCATCAAATTTTCGAACATTTGGCCTGTAGCTTTGTATGCTATGGTGTTTCAAGTGGTCATCTAAATACATTTTAAATGTATTTTAGTCTACTACCCTTTTAGTCACCAAGTTCCATCACCTTCTGGATGAAAAATGTGTTCCTTCCATCCCCTTCAAACGTCCTGCCCCTTCCCTTAAATCTGTGCTTCCTGATTACTGAGCCACCTACTAAGGGGGAAAGCTTCTCCCTATCTACCCTCTATGCCCGTTGTAATTTTGAATACATCAATCATGTCCTCTCTCAGCCTTCTCTGCTCTAATGAAGCAGTTCCAGCCTATCCCTTCTTTTTCATTAGCTGAAAGACTCCAGCCTAGGCACCATCATGGTGAATCTCCACTACAGAAATCATATCCTTTGGCACATCCAATTCTGAATCCATGCAGCCAGTCACTGGGGATCTGATGCATCTTAATCTTCTGGATGGGCTTAATGAGGAACCCTGTTGAAAGCCTTACAAAAATCAAGCAACAGCGGAGGGCAATTGCTTTCCGATTGGACTCCAATTCTAGTGGTGAACCCCAACCCACTTGACCATTCTGAAGGAGGGTCACAGAATCATAGAATCCCTACAATGTGGAAGCAGGCTATTTGCTCCATTGAGTTTGAAGAACAGCCCATCCAGATCCAGACTTCCACCCCATTGCCAGTTATGAAAGCTAATCCACCTAGTCTACATGTCCCTGGATACTATGGGCAATTTTTTTAGCATGGCCAATTGACCTAACCTGCACATCTTCAAACTGTGGGAAAAGGCCAGAGCGCTTGGAGGAAACCCATGCAGACAGTGGGAGAACGTGCAAATTCAACACAGTCCGTAACATGAGACGGGAAGCAAAGCTGGGTCCCTGGTGCTGTGAGGCAGCAGTGCTGGGCACTGAGCCAGTGTGTTGCCCAACTCTGCTTTCTCACTGCAGATGTTGTGAGAACCTGCAGAGCTTTTCCAACCATGTCTGCTTTTGTTTCCCACTTGCCTTTACTCTGATTCTCCTCAATGGGCCTCTGCAGTCTTGGGAGTGGCAGCCATTCCTGATGGCCACTGCTGGGTGCAAAGAGCTACCGGCCTTCTAACAGCTGCCAGAAAAGAGTGGAATCTGTAATTTTTATTTAAAAAAAATAATTCCTGGAATGTGGAAGTCTGGGCCAGCATTCATTGCCCATCCCTAACTGCCTCTTGAATTGCTTGGCTTGCGAGGGTTGTTTCAGAGAACAATTGAGAGTCAACAACATTGTTGTGGGTCTAGGCTCACTTGCAGTCCAGACTAAGAAAGAAAGACAGATTTCAGGCAATTAGTTCGCAGAATAACATAAAATTGATTTTTGACTTCCAAGACTGCCAGAGATCAGTTTGCCCATTGCTTTCTAATCGTGGTCAGGGTTATTACCTCCATGTAAAAGATGGACCATGATTTATCAGTGTAATAATTAGTAGGTCAGAACATAGTACATTTAGCAGCAATCTGTGGAGAACGAAAACCAGAGTTCATCTTGATGGCCTTTCATCAGAACTGACCAAGATCACTGACCTGAAATGTTAATTTGTTCATTCCTCTCCACAGATAATGCCAACCTGAGTACTTCTAACAGTTTCTCTTTTTGTTTCAGATTTTATCATCCACATTTTGCTTTATAACTTTTAAGAAAGCTTGTGTTTGAATTCTGGATACGATTGGTTGGATTTTTCCTGGTCCTTGAGATGCGTGCGGAATGGTAACAAATATTGGAAAATGCAACAACAATGAAAAATATTTGATTCTCAATATTGAGAAAAAATATCTGATTTTCCCCTTCAAGTTTCAATGAAGTGTTCTGAATTTCATTAATAAGCAACAACTATCTTACTTCCTTGTACTTGCCTCTCATTAGCTAAGAGTCGAGAGTATGGTACTAGAAAAGCACAGCAGGTTAGGCAACTTCTGAGGAGCAGGAGATTAGACGTTTCTGGTTCTGAAGAAAGGCTCTTGCCTGAAACATTGGTTCTCCTGTTCCTTGGATGCTGCCTAACCTGCTGTGATTTTCAAGCACACTCTCGACTCTAATCCCCTGCATCTGTAATCCGCACTTCCATCTCCTATTGACCACCCTAGTCACTAGGACCTCTACAGCCCCGCGTGGAAAGTGATGTGCCAGCTTCCCTTTCTGAGACATTTTGGTTTCCTAAGACTGTGTGAGGTAGCTCCTGGCTTGAAGCAGTGAGCAGATGGATTTTATCCCAAGCAGTATTGGCTTATGCGCTATTAAGTCCAGGCAGCATTGGGAATTTTGCCTCCTCCGTCCATGATTTCATGAGAAGGATACCAGAGCAATTAATGAGGTGAGGAGCAAAAAGACAGTGAGAAATGTTATTGTGAAGCATGAAACTTTCCTATAGTAACAGCCAAAACAAAAAGGAAAGTTTAGCTCAATTACAATGAAAATCAGCTCATAACAAGGAAGATACATCACACTGACTGCATGTTTAACTGTGTAGGGGCCAGAGACCTTTGGTTATATAGGCCTGGTATTAACACTCACTTCAATGCTATACATATGGAGTGTCACATTGTCACGGGTATTGTCTTTTGAATTGAGGACATGAAATGTTTTGAAAAAAGATAACTTGAGATGAAACATTAGGTTTGTATTTCTTTCCACTAGTTGGTCTGCTTTGTGGATGAATGGTAGACAAACATATTGGGATTTTGCACACCCACATGAGAAAGGAGACAAGATGAGCCAAGAAGGGAGAGTGAGAATCATCATTGTAAGCCATGAAACACCCTAAAATAACAACCAAAAAGTAGAAAAAGCCCAGCTCACTGTTCAATTCACGTATTCTTTCTCTGCACTTTGTTACATGGATTGGAAAGAAGAAACAAAAAGCACTTGTACTTATGGAGTCATCAAGCTGTACAGCTGAAACAGACCCTTCGGTCAACTTGCTCATGCCGACCATATATCCTAAATACACCTATTTCCATTTGCCAGCATTTGGCCCATATCCCTCTAAACCCTTCCTATGCAGAATGCAATTCAGATGCATTTAAATTTGTAATTGTACCAGCCTCCACCACTTCTTCTGGCAGCTCATTCCATACATGAATCACCCTCTGTGTAAGAAAGTTGCTGCTCAAGTCCCTTCTAAATCTTTCCCCATTCCTCTAGTTTTGGACTCTCTCACCCTGGGGAAAAGACTTGGTCTATTTACCCTATCCATGCCCCTCATGATTTTATAACCCTCTATAAGGCCACCGTCAGCCTTTGAAACTCGAGGGGAAATGGTCTCAGCCTATTCAACCTCTCCTTATAGCTCAAACCTTCCAACCCTGGCAAAATCCTTGTAGATTTTTTCTGAACCCTTTCAAGGACCACAATATCCATTCTATAGCAGGAAAACCAGAATTGCATGCAGTATTCTAAAAGTAGCCTAACCAATGTCCTGTACAACCAGATCCTAAACTCAATGCACTGACTAATAAAGGCAAGCATACCAAATGCCTTCTTCAATATCCTGTCTAGCTGCGACTCCTCTTTCAAGGAATTATGAACCTGCACTATTACGTTTCTATTCTCTCCAGGAACCTACCATTAAATGTACAAGTCCTATCCTGATTTGCCTTTCCAAAATGCAGCGCCTCATATTTATCTAAACTAAACTTCATCTGCCATTCCTTGGCCATGGACCCATCTGATCAAGATCCCGTTGTACTCTGAGGGAACCTTCTTTGCTGCCCACTACACCTCCAATTTTGGTGTCATCTGCAAACTTACTAAGTCTCCTACGTTTGCATCCAAACCATTAAATAAATGATGAAAAGCACTGATCCTTGTGGCACATTACTGGTCATAGGCCTCCAGTCTGGAAAGCAAGCCTCCACAACCACCGTGCCTTCTATCTTCAAGCTAATTTTGTGTCCAAATGGCAAGTTCTCCCTGTATTCCATGTGATCTCACCTTGCTAACCAGTCTACCATGAGGAACCTTATAGAACACCTTATTGATGTCCATACAGATCATGTCCACTGCTCTGTCCTCATCAATCCTCTTTGTTACATCTTCAAAAAACTGAATTTAAATTAATGGACATGATTTGCCATGCACGCAGCCATGTTCACTATTTCTAATCAGTCCTTGCCTTTCCAAATATACGTAAATCCTATCCCTCAGGATTGCCTCCAACAAACTGGAGCGACAGAGTGCCTCAGTGGTTGGCACTGCTGCCTCACAGCGCCAGAGACCCAAGTTCAATTCCAGCCTCTGGTGACTGTCTGTGTGGAGTTTGCATATTCTCCCCATGTCTGCGTGGCTTTCCTCCGGGTGCTCTGGTTTCCTTCCACAATCCAAAGATGTGCAGGTTAGGTGAATTGGCCATATTAAGTTGCCCATAGTGTTAAGCGATGTGTAGATTAGGTACATTAGTCAGGGGTAAGTGCAGGGGAATGGGTCTGGGTGGGTTACTCTTCGGTGGGTTGATGTGGACGTTTTGCACATGCACACCTAAACTACCCATCCAAGAGACCCCTCCACCATCCATGGTCCCTCTAACATGGCAACTCTATTTATTACCAGACCAATTCCTTCTGCCATGCTGGAACTAAGCTTTATGTGAGTTAAAAGGACTTTGGATGTTTATCTGTTGTTCTGCGTTTAGTCAAGCTCAAAATAGCTTACAAACTGACCTCACCCAAACAGCAACTCTATTGATTGTAAGTTATTGCTAACAAATCAGTATACTCTGCATGCTGATTGCTCCTAGATTAAACAATAAGGTATGCCTAAGGTCTAGAAGCAAAACCTACTTTCAATGTAACAGAGGAGAAATGGAGAGAAGGTTGAAAATAAACCCTCACAACCATCATGAGCAGCAAAATATTCATTGATTTAAGTTATAGTACAGAACCTATGTGGTTCAGATACCATTTTGATGGCATAATGACCATTTAAAATTCAATGGTTTGAATGAATGAATGAATTAGATTAATTGTCACATGTACTCAAATGAGTCCAGTGAAAAGTTTACAAGTTGCCACTTATGGCATCATCTTAGGTACAAAGGCACCTATGCAGAGATTCTTGAGTAAAATTCTTAGAGAAAAAATTAAAAATAAAGAAAAAGTCCAGCATTACAGACCTCCAAAAGTAAAAAAATCACAGTAATAAATTCAAAATATAAAGAAATAAAAAGTTCAGAATATGGGTCCTGTCACGATAGTATAACAAATAAAATAGAAGTTTTAAAAAAGAGAAATTAGTTTGTTTCACAGCTCTGGGCTCAAGGACCTGACAAGCCCAGTTTCATATATATATATATATATATATATATGTCGCTTTCCATTTTTCTTCTCTTCGCAGCCGCACTTGTCAAGTAACAAAACAGATTTTAATTTCTATCTATTGAGGAAAACGGAAATGTTATTCTGCTGGTATGCACATAATTATGTTACTGCAAGTGATCATGTAATGCTAATTAGTTTTTACTTTGTTCAACAATCCCGAAAGAATTAAATCGTAAACTAACGTACCTGTGACTTGATGTGAAAGGGGACCATTAATGACAATAAAGTAATTTTAATCTATTGAAATTTCAGAATTTTTGAGGGAAACTTTAACCTTTCCAAAAAAGCAGAGGGTAAGCTACAATAAAAGTACACAGAACTAGCTTGTGTATCTTCAGCCAAATGCATTGAAGTTGAATAAATTAAATATCAGAAAACCTATTCTGTTTCAAGCAGTATGGATTGGTATCAGGAGAATAACCTGTTCCTGAGTGGCAAGTCAGTAATTACAATATGGTTACGAAGCTGCAGGCCTCAGATTTTAGCAATTATTTGGATTAATGTCTGCAGAGTTTTGCATGGCTTGGGAAATTCTATGGCTGAGGGAGGTGAGAATGTTAAGCACTGCTTCCTCCCCCACAATCAAAGACAGCTCCCACCAGCACCCCCCCCCCGCCCCGATCTCAACTTCTCTCCTGACAGTAATCCCTATCTATCTGCATCAAGTATCAGGTAATTACTGACATTCCAAGACAGAAGATTCACAATCCTGACTTTGAACTCCAGTGCATTGGAAGTCATATCAGAAAAAAACTCGTTATAGTTTTCACAAGATGTCCAAATCCTTTGCTGACTTGGTAGCTGTCTTACCATATTTAATTACGATAAAACTATTCATTCTATTTTAGAAACAAAAGCTGTGGAGAGGACAGAGTGTACCACAGGCAGGCTTTGCATCAGCAAGCCTCTCAAACCAGCTCCTCATTGGATGGGAAATAAGTTCCATTCAGAATCTCTCATCAAATTTGACTGCACCTCTGCCTTTCCTGTGATTGTTAATTTATCAGATGCTGATACTTTCCCCTTCTCCTCCACATCCGTGTAATTATTGAAATGTTAATGATTCATTCAAATTTAGATTTCCATTCAGAATCCTCAAACAGCTGTCAAAATGTTTAGAAAATTAAAAGTGCAATAGTGTGAATTAGTCAGAAGAGGGCAGAAATGGGCTTTATTGCAGTGAAGGAATGCTCAATTCCTCAGAAGCAGGGAAAATTCTAAAGGCAGAATCCTACCAGCCTCTGAACTACAGGGGCAAAGATGAGAAAGTTGGGGTAACATCATGAAGTCAGCAGTGGTTTGCTTCCTGACATTAAAAGCAAGTCGCCCCATTTTCCCACCATGTACTGAATAGATTCTCACTAGAAACTACATGGGAACAATTCCCAACATGCAAGTTAAGAGTAGTAACCTAGCATCTCCAGCTTGCTCCACTGCGGCCTCCATTTTGGAGTCAATCAGTTATCTCTGAAGGTGTGCTTCATGGGCAATATCTACATGCACCTCCCACTTACCAGGACCTTCTGGTCCCCACAATTGATATTAGATACATGGTCACTGTTAGACAAACTTTGTTTCCGGATCCTTACTGGATTCAAATTGTACTATTTACCATTGTGGGAATCAAACCCATGTCCCAGAATGTTAGCCTGGGTTCTGGATTACTGGGAACGTGACATGACAACTATACCACTGCCTCCCTCCATAACATTAATACGATGATAAATAATGTCTCCTCTTGTTGGGAAGAAGAAAACTAGGGATCATTAATGTTGTCCAGATCTTCAACAAGAAATCCAATGGAGAATCTAGAAAACACATCTTTATCCATAGAGTAGTAAGAATATGGAACCTGCTAACACAGGGAGTGGTTGAAAGGCATAATTTAGATATATTTCAGGGAAAATTAGATAAGCATATCATATCACATATCACCATTCCTTCAACATTGTTGGGTCAAAATCCTGGATCTCCCTTCTAACAGCATTATGTGTTTACCTACTAACCATTGACTGCAGCTCACCACAACATCTCAAGGGCAAGGAGGAGTGAGAACAAATGCTGAACTAGAAAGCGAGATGCACAGTTGATGCATGAATACAGAAAAATATTCAGGTAAAGAAAGTAGATAGTTACAATGGTAAATTGAGATGAGAAAATATAGAAGGAGAACCAAGTGGAGCATAAATACTGGCATGGACGGGATGGCAGAATGGCCTACATATATATAAAAATAATATATAAACAATATATATCATCCTACCTACTAAAGATTAGTGGCATAGGAGCAGATTGAGTCAGGGCAGGAATCGTCAATATTAGGAATGCACATGGCCACAGCCTCTCAGTTGCGGACACTAAATCACTAAGCCAACTGCAAATGTCTGCCAGATGATTGGTAGACATGACCAGAGATGAAACTGACATTATTTTAAATTTATTTAATTGCAACTATCCTTTGATATTACTTCTGGAAAATGAATGGAGGAATGCCAGAACTCCATGGCCCTTGTGAATAGAAGTCCACCCTGTCACATGTGGTCTCTAGGTGAAGATGGCTCTTTAATATGTTTTTAGTAGCACCAGCGTCAATAAAATGTGGAGCTGGAAAAACCTCAGCAGGGCAAGGCAGCATCTGAGGAGCAGGAGAATCATCGTTTCAGGCTGGAACCCAAGTCCTAATGAAAGCGTCGAATCCATTGCTTGACCTGCTGTACTTTTTCCAGCTCCATTCTTTATCAGTTCTGACTTTCCAACATCTGAAGTCCTCACTATTTCCATTTTTTTAGTAGCACCTGCCTGGTATGATTGGAGTTTCCCTTTACCTTGTTCAAGATTTCATTTTCCTTAAGGAAAAGACTATGCACATTTAAGTGTTCCAATTATTTTTGTGAACAATGTCATAATGGGCCAATGGGGATCATTTTATCAATCTCTGGTTTATCCCATCTGGTATAAAAGAACCTCTCAATATTAATGTGCAACAACTCGATTTCTGGTAATAACAGCATTAATATTTGTGGCAGCTTGTTGAATGCCTATCAGCTGCACTTTTCATACATTACAACAGCGACCATACTTCAAAAAGCACTTCAATGGCTGTGAAAGCTCTTTAAACAGTCTGGTGGTCAGTATGTAAATAAAAGTCTTTCTTTCATTTTAATGCATCAACCGTATTGAAACCAAACTTCCAGTAACAATAAAATACATCAAAATCAATCCATCTTGGGCATACAGCTTTTTATAATGCATGGCTTATAAAATTGTTATGTCTCAACGTTAGGTAACTGGGATGAGGGTACAAGGTATTCAGTAGACATTGGCAGACGCATCTGAAGTGAGATCGCGTAGAAAGTTTACAAGCTGCAAGGAGCTCCAAAACAGCTTTCACTGTCACCCATGCCAACACTAAGAATGTTTACACTTTTGTAACATCACCCAACTGCATCCAGGCCTCTGCTCATTTGCTGTTGATGTTCATCAATGCCTTTATTACTTCTAGACACACCTATCAAAATGCACTCTTGGCCAGCTTCCCACATTCTACTCTCTGTATACTTCAGTCAACTCAATCTGCTCCTTATCCTTACTCACACAAAACTCTGTTTACTCATTATTCTTGTGCTCACAGATGGTCAACCGATGCTTGGATTTTAAAATTCACTGTTATGTTCAAGTCCCTCAGTGACTGTTCCCCTCCCTATCAGTATCATCTCTTTGAACTTCACAACATTCCAAGATCTCTATGGTTATTTAATTCAGGCATCTTCAGAATCCAATGGCAGTGACAGTTGTGCCTTATCCTGCCCAAGATCTTAGGCTCTGGAAAACCAGAGAAAATCTCTGTCTCTTTACTTGTTGCTATTTTCTGTTCGATCGAACCTACCTTTTAGCCCAAAGTTTTCACTATCTATCCTATTGTCCTTTGCGATTCAGTGTCAAATCTTACTTTAGAATGTCCTGTAAATAATCTTTAGACATTTTAGGTTGTTAAAGGTAAAGGTGTGATATGAATATCAGTTGTTGGTATTGTTCTTTTAATGATGTTGCTATCCTTTCAGGTCTGAAAAGTGTTAGAAGTATGCCTCTCCATGCGCATTCAATGTCTGCCTTCCCACCACCATCCACTTCACTGTGAGACAATAAATGCCCTTGAGAAGATCACATGATTGCCTATACAGGGTTATGAATTCTTGATGGACTCCATGAATTTCACTAAGACATAATGGATGGGAGAAAGCTACTTTCCTCCCCTAACATAGCCTTTTGATATAACACATAATTATGACTCACTTGTAAACAGTCGCTCTTTCAAACAGTTCTTCCATTAAAGATTTTGAACAGCTCTCAGGCATATCTAGGTTGACTATGTAATTTCAAAGAGGTTTAGTTTTCTTTTGTTAATTTAGAACACGTTATTATAGTTTCCTTGGGGCAAAAAAAACATAGAAAACATGATAATCTACTCTAATTGCTTGTCACAGTGCATTGTAAAATTCTCATCTGAATCCCTGATGATCTCTAATATGAGCAACATCTGCCTGGATGTGGCTAGACAAGTTTTTATAATGTTTCTAATCATAGTCTACCTGCTAATCTGCCATGTCATATACACAACAGCAATACGAATTAAGTAAAAACATTATTTTGAGTCCTCCTTCTTTGATTGCTGTCATTGTTACAACTTGTGATTACCAAATAGAATATTTTTAAAGGATGCACAAATTTAATGATATAAGATCAAGTGTTATCTTCTTTACTACTGAAAAACAAACTGCTCCATATTCAAACATACATTTCAACTATGAAGTTTGTGAAAACTGAAAATGCTGACCATGTCAAACAATATAATGCAAGCACACAGGTGCATAGTATCTGAAAAGTAAGCATAGGCTAACAACTTTTCAGAATTGATGTAATAATGGGTCTCACCACAAACTATAACTCTTCTGCTTCAGATACTGACATGCTGGTTTACATTGCTTGTTATATCTCAAACGTTGTTAGAGACAAAAAAAAACTGCAGATACGGAAATCCAAAGTAGACAGGCAGGAGGCTGGAAGAACACAGCAAGTCAGGCAGGATCAGGAGGTAGAGAAGTCAATGTTTCAGGTGTAAAATTTCTTTAGGACTGGGGTGTGCATCGGGGGAGCTGCAGATAAAGGGGGTGGCAGGGGCAGGGTGGTGAAGTGGGGATAGCTGAAACCTTCGTCACCACACATAACCCCGCCCCCACGCCGTCTTTCGTCGCTTCACATAACCCCGCCCCCACGCTTATTTCCGTCACGACGCATGACCCCGCCCCCACATCGAGCAACGTCACCATGTCTAACTCCGCCCCTACTTTGATCTCTGTCCCCGCCCCTAACCCCGCCCCCAGCCCCAGCTCCAGCTCCAGTCCCACAGCAGGTCCTAGCTCCCAGCCTTGCCGGATTTTCACCATCCCTCCAGATCTCCCCCTCTCTGAGGATGAAAGATCAGTCCTCAGCAGGGGCCTCACCTTCATTCCCCTACGCCCTCGGATTAATGAGTTCAACACAAGGCGAGATATTGAACAATTCTTCCGCCGCCTTCGCCTCCGTGCCTACTTCCACAACCAAGACTCCCGCCCACCCTCTGACGACCCCTTCTCCCGCCTCCAACACACCCCATCCACCTGGACACCCCGTGCTGGCCTCCTACCCGCCCTCGACCTCTTTATAGCCAACTGCCGCCGTGACATTAACCGACTCAACCTGTCCACCCCTCTCACCCACTCCAACCTCTCACCCTCAGAACGTGCAGCCCTCCACTCCCTCCACTCCAATCCCAACCTCACCATCAAACCCGCAGACAAGGGAGGCGCGGGGGTAGTTTGGCGCACTGACCTGTATACCGCTGAAGCCAAACGCCAGCTCGCGGACGCCTCCTCTTATCGCCCCCTTGACCACGACCCCACCTCCCACCACCAAACCATCATCTCCCAGACCATCCAGGACCTCATCACCTCAGGGGATCTCCCATCCACCGCCTCCAACCTCATAGTCCCACAACCCCGCACCGCCCGTTTCTACCTCCTGCCCAAAATCCACAAACCTGCCTGCCCCGGCCGACCCATTGTCTCAGCCTGCTCCTGCCCCACCGAACTCATCTCCCAATACCTCGACACGGTCCTGTCCCCTTTAGTCCAAGAACTCCCCACCTACGTTCGGGACACCACCCACGCCCTCCACCTCCTCCAGGATTTTCGCTTCCCCGGTCCCCAATGCCTTATTTTCACTATGGACATCCAGTCCCTGTACACCTCCATCCCCCATCACGAAGGACTCAAAGCCCTCCGCTTCTTCCTTTCCCGCCGCACCAACCAGTACCCTTCCACTAACACCCTCCTTCGACTGACTGAACTGGTCCTCACCCTGAATAACTTCTCTTTTCAATCCTCCCACTTCCTCCAAACTAAAGGAGTTGCCATGGGCACCCACATGGGCCCCAGCTATGCCTGCCTCTTCGTAGGATATGTGGAACAGTCCATCTTCCGCAACTACACTGGCACCACCCCCCACCTTTTCCTCCGCTACATCGATGACTGTATCGGCGCTGCCTCGTGCTCCCACGAGGAGGTTGAACAGTTCATCAACTTTACTAACACCTTCCATCCCGACCTGAAATTCACCTGGACTGTCTCAGACTCCTCCCTCCCCTTCCTAGACCTTTCCATTTCTATCTCGGGCGACCGACTCAACACAGACATCTATTATAAACCGACTGACTCCCACAGCTACCTGGACTACACCTCCTCCCACCCTGCCCCCTGTAAAAACGCCATCCCATATTCCCAATTCCTTCGTCTCCGCCGCATCTGCTCCCAGGAGGACCAATTCCAACACCACACAGCCCAGATGGCCTCCTTCTTCAAGGACCGCACATTCCCCCCAGACGTGATCGACGATGCCCTCCACCGCATCTCCTCCACTTCCCGCTCCTCCGCCCTTGAGCCCCGCTCCTCCAACCGCCACCAAGACAGAACCTCACTGGTTCTCACCTACCACCCCACCAACCTCCGCATACAACGCATCATCCGCCGCCATTTCCGCCACCTCCAAACGGACCCCACCACCAAGGATATATTTCCCTCCCCTCCCCTATCAGCGTTCCGCAAGGACCACTCCCTTCGTGACTCCCTCGTCAGATCCACACCCCCCACCAACCCAACCTCCACCCCCGGCACCTTCCCCTGCAACCGCAGGAAATGTAAAACTTGCGCCCACACCTCCACACTCACTTCCCTCCAAGGCCCCAAGGGATCCTTCCATATCCGCCACAAGTTCACCTGTACCTCCACACACATCATCTATTGCATCCGCTGCACCCGATGTGGCCTCCTCTATATTGGTGAGACAGGCCGCTTACTTGCGGAACGCTTCAGAGAACACCTCCGGGCCGCCCGAACCAACCAACCCAATCACCCCGTGGCTCAACACTTTAACTCTCCCTCCCACTCCACCGCGGACATGCAGGTCCTTGGACTCCTCCACCGGCAGAACACAACTACACGACGGCTGGAGGAGGAGCGCCTCATCTTCCGCCTGGGAACCCTCCAACCACAAGGTATGAATTCAGATTTCTCCACTTTCCTCATTTCCCCTCCCCCCACCTTGTCTCAGTCGGTTCCCTCAACTCAGCACCGCCCTCCTAACCTGCAATCCTCTTCCTGACCTCTCCGCCCCCACCCCACTCCGGCCTATCACCCTCACCTTGACCTCCTTCCACCTATCCCACCTCCATCGCCCCTCCCCCTAGTCCCTCCTCCCTACCTTTTATCTTAGCCTGCTTGGCTCTCTCTCTCTTATTCCTGATGAAGGGCTTATGCTCGAAACGTCGAATTCTCTATTCCTGAGATGCTGCCTGGCCTGCTGTGCTTTGACCAGCAACACATTTGCAGCTGTGATCTCCAGCATCTGCAGACCTCATTTTTTACTCATAGCTGAAGACAGGTAGAGGATTCGACCTGGTTGGTCAATGCGAGAAATGAATCTGATTGGTGGCAGGGAGGGTGGGGATGGGAAGGGAGGCTGTTTAAAATTGGAAGACTCAATGTTGAGTCCTCCGGGCTGAAGACTGCCCAGGTGGAAGACAAGATGTTGTTCCTCCTATCTGCAGTTTGGTCTTGGTTCAGGCACTTGCCATCTACATCTGCAACACCAACCACGCAATCTATCTCTTCAGCAGCTTCCAGTTCACTGGCTCCCAGAACTTTATCTTCACTATGGACCTGCAGTCCTTATACACGTCCATACCCCACAAGAGTGGTCTCAAGGCCCTCTCTCCTACCAACCCATCCAGTCCACCTATACCAATACCCTCCTCCGCCTCGCTGAACTGGTTGTCATCCTCAACAACTTTTTCTTCAACCTCTCCCATTTCCTCCAAATCCAAGGGGTAGCCTTAGGCACCCAGATAGGCTCCAGCCATACCTGCCTCCACGTCGGCTGTGTCGAATAGTCCCTCTTCATTAACTACACAGGCACAGTGCCCCAGCTCTTCTGCCATTACATCAGTGACTGCATTGGTGCAGCATCCTGCATCCAGGCCGGACTGGAGTAGCTCATCAACTTCGCTCACAACTTCTACCTCACCCTCAAATTCACCTGGTCCATCACAGATATCTCCCTCCCCTTTCTTGACCCCTCCATTTCCATCTCCGGTGACAGTCTCCAGATGGACTTTTACTACAAACCCACAGACTTCCATAACTACATGGACTACAGCTCCTCCCACCCAGTATCCTGCAAGTACTCCATCCCTTTCTCCTAATTCCTCCGCCTTCACCGAATCTGTCGGAGGAGGAGACATTCCACTCCCAAGAATCCAAGATGTCCACCTATTTTGAATGTGCTTTTCCTCCCTTTGTCATTTAGGCATCCCTCCACCGCACCACCTCCATTCCACAAATCACTGCTCTAAACTCCTCCTCCTCCAATAAAGACAAGGTCCTGCTTATCCTCACCTACCACCCCACTAGTCTCCACATCCATTGCATCATCCTTAAACACTTCTGCCAACTCCAACTAGACCACACCACTAAGAACATTTTCCCCTCCCCATCCCTCTCCGCCTTTCGCAAGGACAGTTACCTTTGACAGTCCTTGGTTTGCATCAGTCTCTCCTCCAACTCTCCCGAACCCTCAGTACCTTCCCCTGCAAACGGAAAAAATGCAAAACCTGCCCATACACCGCTCCCCCCTCACCTCCAATCAGGGCTCTAAACAGCCCTTCTAGGTGAGACAGAGGTTCACCCGCCTCTCTTCCAACCTAGTTTACTGCATCAGATGCTCCTGATGTGGTCTTCTCTACATCAGAAAGACCAAACATAAACTTAGGAAAAGGTTTGCCGAACATCTCAGCTCAGCCCGCAAGGATCTTCCAGTCACTGCCTATTTTAATTCTCCCTCCCACTCCCTTTCCGACATGTGGCCTCCTCCATTGCCACAATGAACCAAACCGCAAATTGGAGGAACAATGCCTCATCTTCTGCATAGGCAGCCTACAGGCCAGAGGACTCAACATTGAGTTCTCCAATTTCAAATAACTTCCCTTCCCATTCCCCAACTCCCTTCCCAGGTCTTCCTCTTCCTTGCCACCAACTGGAGTCATTCCTCCCAATGACTAACCAGCTTGTACCTTCTACCTGTCTTCACCATCCTACCCCCTCCACCCCCGTTATCTGAAGCTTCCCCCCACACTCACTCCCAGTCCTGATGAAGGGTTATACCCAAAATGTCAACATCTCTACCTCCTGATGCTGCTTGACTGTTCTTCCAGCCTCCTACCCGTCTACATCTCAAACTTTGGCAGTGAACTGCAGACAAGATCAAGCATGATGGGAACACATTTACTTGACAACAATTCTAATTGCCAGTCCTTCCTTTCATCACAAACATTCTTACCTCCAGTCTGGTTCTATCCACATCCTTCGGTAGCTTGACACGTGCTTTCATTGTAACAGCTAACATTTCGTATGGATAAACCTGAAACAAGTTAAAGTAACTCAACAGAACATATTCAGTTGTAACTTTTTTTTTCATTTCTAATGGCAAATTAACATCTGAATAAATCTCAAGGCAGGAGAAGATCACAGATTCATCGAGGCCACCTTTTTGCTATTCAATTAGCCTAATCATCTCACTTTATTTCTTAATGGAAACCAAACATTGGCTTGATGTTTTGAAAGATTACAGAGTTTATTTGTGATCTTTTCTTGGTCATTATGGAGGAATCTCTTTGGGAGAGGTCACAGCACAGAAACAGGTAAGTAAATAGTTTTACATATAGCTTTGCTGTAAATCTACAATAGCGAGTAGACTGGGCTCTTTCTTGATTATATGTTTTATTGGGATCTGTCTCTTGATTGAATTTGAAAAATATAAGGCATCAGTATTAAATTAGCCTGGAGCAGTGTTTTGTAGAGCAATAAGACAGTGCTATTTTCTGGGTCTGTAGATTAGAAGGGGCAAAATACCTTTAGTAGAATGATATGCTCTTCTTGTTGAATGTGGGATTTTTGGGAGAGTTTAAGGGTTACTGAAGGTCATATTTGCAATAAATGTCATTGGTTGCGAATCCTGTCACATCAAATGGATTGGTCGGAGCAACAGTTAGAGGCAAGGAGAAATTTACAAGAGCTAGGAGGTGTGATGGATGGCAGTTATAGGAAGGGAGAAAAGCCGCAGATACCGTCAGGTGGATGGGTTAACTCCAAGAAAGTTAGGAGAAGTGTGCGGGTAGTACAGAAGTCTTCTGTAGCTATCCCCATTTAAGACAAGTATGCTGCTTTGGAACACATACGGGGTGATGGACCTTTAAGGGAATGTAGCACAAAACAGCCAAGTTTCTGGTATCAAGACTGGGTCTAATGTAATCAGATTCCAAGTGATTGATTGTGTTAGGGGACTCTCCAGCCAGGAGCACAGACATTTCTGCGTCCAGCAGTGAAAAATCAGAATGGTGCATTGCCTCCCGAGTGCCAGGATCAAGGATGTCTCAGAGAGGACGCAATATGTTCTCAAAGTGGAGAGGGACCGAGAGGAGGTCATTGTACACATTGGTAGCAATGACACAGGAAGGAAAAAGGATGAGATTCTGAGGGGACAATATTGAAAGTTAGGCAGGAATTTAAAAAGGAGGTCCTTGAGGGTAGTAATATCTGGATTACTCCCGGTGCTACGAGCTAGTGAGGGTAGGAATGGGAGGATAGAGCAGATGAATGCATGGCTGAGTAGCTGGTGCATGGGAGAAGGATTCACATTTTTGGTTCATTGAAATCTCTTCTGGGGTAGAATTGATGTATAGGAGAAGGATGGATTGCACTGAATTGGAAGGGAGATACAGGCAGGGAGATTTGCTAGAGCTGCTGGGAGGATTTAAACTAGTAAGGTGGGGTTGTCTGGTTCCCAGGGAGATACTGAGAAAAGACATCAACTAGAGAGTGGTACAGTTGAGAAAAGAAGTGAGTCAAACAGTCAATGCAGGCAGGAACAAAGCAGAGAACAAGGCAGGGCTGATAAAATGAAACTGCATTTATTTCAATGCAAGAGACCTAACAAGGAAGGCAGATGAACTCAGGGCATGGTTAGGAACATAGGACTGGGATATCATAACAATTATAGAAAAGTAGCTAAAGGATGGATGAGACTGGCAGCTTAACTTTCCAGGATACAAATGCTATATGAAGGATACAATAGGAGGCAAGAGAGGAGGGGGAATGGCGTTTTTGATAAGTGATAGCATACAGCTGTACTTAAGGAGGATATTCCTGGAAATACATTCAGGGAAGGTATTTCTCTGGAACTGAGAAATAATAAAGAGGTGATCACCTGTATTACAGAGCCCCTAATAGTCAGCAGGAAATTGATAAAACAATTTTGTAAGGAGATTTCAGTTATCTGTAAGAATAATAGAGTGGTTATGGTAGGGGATTTTAACTTTCCAAACAGACTGGGACTGCCATAGTGTTAAGGGTTTAGATGGAGAGGAATTTGTTAAATGTGTACAAGAAAATTCTCTGAGTCAGTATGTAGATGTACAGACGAGAGAAGGTGCAAAACTTGACCTCTGGGGAAATAAGGCAGGGCAGGTGACTGAGGTGTCAGTGGGGGAGCACTTTGGGGCCAGCGACCATAATACTATTTGTTTTAAAACAGTGATGGAGAAGGATAGACCAGATCTCACAGTTGAAGTTCTAAATTGGAGGAAGGCTAATTTTGACGGTATTAGGCAAGAACATTCAAAAGCTGACTGGGGGCAGATGTTTGCAAATAAAGCGATAGCTGGAAGATGGGATGCCTTCAGAATGAGATAATGAGAGTCCAGAGACAGGATATTCCTGTTAGGGTGAAAGGAAAAGCTGGTAGGTACAGGGAATGCTGGATGACTAGAGAAATTGAGGGTTGGGTTAAGAAAAAGAAGGAAGCATATATTGGGTATAGACAGGAGAGATCGAGTGAATCCTTAGAACACTGTAAGTAATCTAATCTAATCTAAGAGTATAAAGGCAGTAGGAGTATACATCAGAGGGAAATCAGAAGGGCAAAACGGGGACATAAGATAGCTTTGGCAAATCGGGTTAAGGAGAATCAAAGGGCTTTTACAATACATTAAGGACAAAAGGGTAACAAGGGAGAGAATAGCGTCCCTCAAAGATCAGCAAGGTGGCCTTTGTGTGGAGCCGCAGGAGATGAGGGAAGATACTAAATGAGTATTTTGCATCAGAGTTTACTGTGGAGAAGGACATGGAAGATATAGAAGGTGAGGAAATAGATGGTGACAGCTTAAAAAAACATCCATATTACAGAAGAGGAAGTGCTGGATGTCCTGAAACGCATAAAGGTGGATAAATCCCTAGGACCTAGATTAGATTAGATTACTTACAGTGTGGAAACAGGCCCTTCGGCCCAACAAGTCCACACCGACCCGCCGAAGCGCAACCCACCCATACCCCTACATTTACCCCTTACCTAACACTGCGGGCAATTTAGCATGGCCAATTCACCTGACCCGCACATCTTTGGGCTGTGGGAGGAAACCGGAGCACCCGGAGGAAACCCACGCAGACACGGGGAGAACGTGCAAACTCCACACAGACAGTCGCCTGAGGCGGGAATTGAACCCAGGTCTCTGGTGCTGTGAAGCAGCAGTGCTAACCACTGTGCCACCGTGCCGCCCAAACCACCTGATCAACATGGCTTTGTACTTGGGAAATCACGCTCACAAATTGGGTTTTTTGAAAAAATAACAAATAGGATTGATGAGGGCAGAGCAGTGGACGTGATCAATATGGACTTCAGTAAGGTGTTCGACAAGGTTCCCCGTGGGAGACTGGTTAGCAAGGTTAGATCTCATTGATTACAGAGAGAACTCGCCATTTGGATACAGAACCGGCTCAAAGGTAGAAAACAGAGGGTGGTGGTGAAGGGTTGCTTTTCAGACTGGAGATCTGTGACCAGAGGAGTTTCACAAGGACCGGTACTGGGTCCTCTACTTTTCGTAATTTAAATACATGATTTGAATATGAACATAGGAGATAGGTTAGCAAGTTTGCAGATGACACCAAAATTGAAGGTTTAGTGGACTGCGAAGAAGGTTACCTCAAATTATAACAGGATCTTGATCAGATGGGCCAATGGGCTGAGGAGTGGCAGATGGAGTTTAACTTAGATAAATGCAAGGTGCTGCATTTTGGGAAAGCAAATCTTAGCAGAACCAAATGGTAAGGTCCTACAGAGTGTGGCTGAACATACAGATCTTGGAGTGCAGGTTCATAGCTCCTTGAAAGAAGAGTCGCAGGCAGATAGGATAGTGAAAAAGCCATTTGGTATGCTTTCCTTTATTGTTTAGAGCATCGAGTATAGGAATTAGGAGGTCATTTTGCAGCTGTACAGGACATTGGTTGAGCCACTTTTGGAATATTGTGTGCAATTCTGGTCTCCTTCATAATGGAAGGATGTTGTGAAACTTGAAAGGGTTTAAAAAAAAATTTACAAGGATGTTGCCAGGGTTGGAGGATTGAGGTATAGGGAGAGGCTGAACAGGCTGGGGCTGTTTTCACTGTAGTGTTAAAGGCTGAGGGGTGACCCCATAGAGGTTAATAAAATCATGAGGGTACAGATAGACATGGTCTTTTCCCTGGTGGGGGAGTCCAAAACTAGAGGGTAGAGGTTTAGGGTGAGAGTGGAAAGTTATAAAAGGGACCTAAGGGGCAACTTTTTCGTGCAGAGAGTGGTGTGTATATGGAATGAACTGCCAGAGGAAGTGGTAGAGGCTGGTACAATTGCAACATTTAAAAGGCATCTGGATGGGTATATGAATAGGAAGGTTTAGAGGGATTTGGTCCGGATCCTGGCAAATGGGGCTAGATTAGGTTGGGATATCTGTTCAGCATAGACGGGTTGGGCCGAAGGGTCTGTTTCCGTGCTGTGCATCTCTGTGAATCGATGACTCTATTTGACAACAATTCTATGGTTTCTCTGCCTATTTTGTAATCTGAATGCATAATTTTACACTTGCCTATTTAAATTGAATCTACAATTACTATCTTAGGTTGGTATAAAATCTACATCCTTACAGAATCTGGTGAGAACAGTGGGCTGAAGATATCTGAGAAGTATGAGCAGGAGGAATTTAACTGGATGTTGAAATCGCTCTATACAGGAAATAGTAAGTGAGCAATGATAATTGAGAAGTTTACAATTAGGTAGGCAGCTTTGAGTAGCAAGAGTGAAATCGTTGGCGAAGGGGCAAAATTAGTGGCAGAGCTAGGTCAGTTGGTTGGTTTGCAATGCAGAGTGATGCCAACAGTGTGGGTTCAATTCCCACATTGGCTGAGGTTATGATTGAAGGATTCTCCTTCTCAATCTCTCCACTTACCTAAAGCATAATTACCCTCTGGTTAAACTATCGCCAGTCATCACTCTCTCTCTCTCTGGGAATATGGTGACTTTACCTTTAATGCCAGCGTTTTGAGGAGGACAACATATGATGGAATATGTAACTCGATGAGGTAGCTTGGATTGGGGAAACGGAAAGGAATCATTTCAGGTTGAAGCCATGATTTGGAGATGCTGGTGTGGACAAAGTTAAAAATCACTCACCACCAGTTATAGTCCAACAGATTTATTTGAAAACAATAGCTTTCCCAGAAGTTCTGGGATTTATATATTAATGAATCAAAACTTGTAACCCATTCTAAAAAATGAGAGACTTAACAATCCATCTTTGTTCAATATATCACTGTATGACACCATAATCTTTTGCTATAAATTCTGTGTCTTAGGATCTTATACTCCACAACCACATGATGTAGGAGCAGCACTCCGAAAGCTAGTGCTTCCAAATAAACCTGTTGGACTATAACCTGGTGTTTTGTGATTTTTAACTAATTTCAGATTGGCTGTACAAATTGGTTCTCGTAAAAGATAAGTCATTTGGTTTACTGTCCTTTTACTTACCAATGATACTTGTCAATGATTCATTAGAATGACATCTTAAAAACAACTTTCACTTTTAATGTTCTTTCTGTCTACATGGGGAGACATTTGCCTTTCCATCCTTCTCTGATGGTATTGCTAAAACCAAGAGCTCATTGTATGAGAATCAGTAATTTGGCTCTTTTGTACCATTCTGCAGCTCACTTAAAATGCTCTCACTATTCAACACATAATTGAATAAAACACAAGGGAAGAAAGACCGAGAATTTAACCTGGTCAGATGCACTTGGTAGATGGTGGATAAGACTTAAGTTGAGAAGTCAACTTCTTACCTTGTATTCTGTAAAAACAAGAGATCATAATAAAGAGAATTGAGGAATGACTTTAAAGAATTAGAACAGATTACTGAAAATCAAAATATCTATTTCTATAACTTTTGAATTTCAATAATATATTTGAAATGATGTCTCACCTCGCATTCCCCAGCTGGTATCATGATTTGATTCAAAATCTGAAGTCTAGAAATGAATCATCAAATAAGTATGCTAGAAGCTTTTATGAATGTCAAAACATTGACAATTGTATGAATACACTGTTCACTAAGATTAAGAATGTCAGGTGCTATAAACTGAAATGTTTCAAAAATACCAAGTTATAATGAGGCTATGTGAAGAATAATATCCTAATATAATAAAAAAAACTGTGGATGCTGTTAATACCCTGGTATACAAACTCCAACGTTCCAATGCCAGCAGGGATGGTTAGACTTAGACAATTTTAGATCCTGCTTCTGCCAGCTGGTACAAGAGCAGGATACAAGTATGTTGGTGAAGCAATTACTAAGCAATCATTGGCTAATAACTAAGATACCAAGTTGTCGATTGTTTGGTCAGGTTAATAGTGATTTTGCATGAAACCAAGCATCAGATGAGATTACTTGTGGTGAGGGAATTGCAGAATTAATATTCCAGATTGATGTCAAACATCCTGGTGTTATACTCTCTTGCTTTCACCAAATATGCTGCCAGATCCACTGAGTATTTCCAGCATTTCCTATTTTTATTTCAGAAAAAACATATAGTGATCCCAAAAGCCTTTACTTATGGATACTCCTATAAAATAGAAATTGGCCAGTTTTTGGTTATTTCTGAAGACCTCTGCTTCTTCCCCTGCTGCAGCTGTCCAATTCACCCCCTCCCCTAACCACTCCACACCACAATGGAGCCTAAAGTTGGAGCCAAAGGTTGGAATATTTCATTTCCCATATGTTGAGGGCCCCAATTAAACTAGGGTAAGAAGCAAAATCTTTCCCCTCTCAACCTAAACCTATGCCCTTTACTTCTGAACTCCCACACTCCAAAGAAAAGACCTTGTCTATTTACCCTATCCATACCCCTCATGATTTTATAAGCCTCTGGAAGGTCACCCAATACTCCAGGGAAAACAGCCCCAGCCTATTAGCCTCTCCATATAGCTCAAACCCTCCAACCCTGGCAACATCCTTTTAAATCATTTCTGAACCCTTTCAAGTTTCACAATAGCCTTCCTATAGGAGGGAGACCCGAACTGCTCACAATATTTCAAAAGTGGCCGAACCAATGTCCTGTACAGCCACAACATGGCCTCCCAAACCCCTATACTCAATGTTCTGATCAATAAAGGAAAGCATACCCAAACCCCTTCTACCTGTGAGTAAAAAAATGAGGTCTGCAGATGCTGGAGATCAGAGCTGAAAATGTGTTGCTGGTTAAAGCGCAGCAGGTCAGGCAGCATCCAAGGAGCAGGAGAATCGACGTTTCAGGCATAAGCCCTTCATCAGGAAGGGTTTATGCCCGAAACGTCGATTCTCCTGTTCCTTGGATGCTGCCTGACCTTCTGCGCTTTAACCAGCAACACATTTTCAGCCCTTCTACCTGTGACTCCAATTTCAAGGAACTACGAACCTGCACTCCAAGGTCTTTTTGTTCAGCAACACTGCTCAAAGTGTATAAATCCTGCTCTGATTTGTCTTTCCAAAGTGCAGCACCTCACATTCATCTAAATTAAACTCCATCTGCCACTCCATGGCCCATTGGTATCTGATCAAGATCCTATTTTACTCTTCGCTGTCCATTACACCTCCAATTTTGGTGTCATCTGCAAACTTACAAACTATACCTCCTATGTTTATATAAATGGTGAAAGTCACTGGACTCAGCACCGATCCTTGTGGCACACCACTGGTCACATACCTTCAGTTTGAAAAACAACCCTCCATCACCACCCTCTATCTTCTACTTTTGAGCCAGTTCTGTATCCAATTGGCTAGTTCTCCCTGTTTTCCATGAGATCTAACCTTGCTAACCAGTCTCCCATGAGGAATCTTGTCAAATGCCTTACAGAAGTCAATATAGCTCATGTCCACAGCTCTGCCCTCATCAATCCTCTTCATTACTTTTTCAAAAGAACTGAATTAATTTAGTGGACATGATGTCCCACACACAAAGCCATGCTGAGTATCCCTAATCAATCCTTGCATTTCAAATACATGTAAAATCCTGTCCCTCAGGATATACTGAGCCAATGCAGATTTAGCTCTTATTCAGACATTTCAAAGGTTATTATACATTATGTTCACTATTACATTAACAAACTTCATTTATAGGCACAAATCTTAATCATAAAACCTAGTTAAAACCTATTTACCTTGTGTAATTTATTTTTTCCATAACCAGGAAGGGAAGCTGATTTGGAGTGAGGAATTCCTGTAAAAAAGTAATGGCAATTTAGCCAACCAAACTTTCTCTAAAATAATTGGTTTGATCCATTCCTCAGTGGGCTAAATAATATCCCCTAATAGTCAAGACATTCAATGCTGCCCAATTTAATTAATAAGATTATCGGTTTGTCAAACAATCAGGTGGGAATTATCTGTCAGTGTACAAAATAAACTTACTGGTTTGAAACAGTGATTCACTGCTTGATCTTTGTAGTAGTTCTCTGTCAGCAGCAGGACTTCGAGATGATGATTTAGGATCCAGTTCAGGGGAGACAGCTGTGGCATCCATTTCCCCCTTCAGTGTCAACCAACTTGTCTTCATCTAGAAACGATATCTACAGTCAACGAGTTACTGGTGGCTTCAGCAATAAGCAATGTATATGCAAACTGATGCTGTTTTTCTTATTTTTTTAAAACTGTCGCTGAACAATGCCTGAAGAAATACTAATCTGAGATTTCATTTTCTATGGTTCCTTTCCAAATTGTACATATATCCAAATGATAAGTAACAAAGAGGAAACCATTCGGTCTCCTAGAGTCCTACAATTCAATAATCAATGGTTTGCTAAAAAAATCCAGGGTTTTCATCTTCCACCTTCTGTCAGAAAGGCTGTTCCTGATATTGATCATTCTTTGTGTAAAGAACTTTCAACATCAGTCCTGAATTCATATTTTTATGAGCTCAAATCTATGCACTCTGATCCTACTCTCAAAATATAATTGAAATTAAGACAATGCTTTGAGCTGTGGTGGTTAAATCTGTGTTAAGTATAATTAGTTGTGACTCAGGGTCAGAGATTTGCTGACCTCTGTTATCCTTGGGGCCTCTTCTCAGGTGGATGAGCCTTTTTGTTTTGCTCACATTTTCCAAGTCCATCCAGACAGTCAGCCTACAGAGGTCATGACAGTCAGTGACTGTCTGTGTCAATAGCTGTCATTTTCATATTTCGCTTACAGATGCCCTTATGGTGAAGATTTGGATATTTACAAAGATAACCAGGGGCTGACCATCCCCTTCTCAACAGCAAACCAATCCTTGTGGATTATGTCACAAACTGCAGACCTACTTTGTGTTTTTCCCTTTGAATACACAAGGACAAGGGTTAAAAAGAGAGTTTCTGATCTTCTGGAATGTACTAACAGGACTGAGGTTTTCATGTGTGCTAGTGGGCTTAGGTACCCGAATGTACCAGCTTGCGTTTGAGTATTAGTGTGTTGTGAAGGTCACAGTTGAACATTTATCCTGTCATCACTCTTGCATTGCAGATAAGATTCTGAGTGCTCAAAGTCAACTAGTACCAAATCAGACAAAACCAATCTCAACCACCCTGCAAAACAAAGAGTTTTGAAATCAGCTGTTCAATTACAAATGTCACACTATTGCTACCTCTACTGCAATGTCTACAATGTTTAATTATCTGTAGTCATGATTTGGAGATGCCGGTTTTGGACTGGGGTGTACAAAGTTAAAAATCACACAACACCAGGTTATAGTCCAACAGGTTTAATTGGAAGCACAGTACCTTTCGGAGCGACGCTCCTTCATCAGGTTCACCTGATGAAGGAGCATTGCTCTGAAAGCTAGTGTGCTTCCAATTAAACCCTGTTGGACTATAACCTGGTGTTGTGTGATTTTTAACTAATTATCTGTACTTTGTGAACAGCTCACAGACTAATCCATGCATGTGCTTTGTTTAAATCTTATCTTTCTCGACCCAACTCTTATTTCTAATCTGCATTATGTTACTAATTCTTTTTCACGTGGCAATTAATAAACATATACTTTAATTAACTTAAGAAAACCTGAGTAAATTGATTCTTTTAAAATGCAAGTTCATTTGGTTCTGGGAAAAGAGTACCTGCAAGGGAAGGGATCATTTCTAAATTGACTTTGCTGCAACCAACTAATGAGGCAAGTGAAGAAAGATGGAGATAAAAGGCATCTGAATGGGCATATGAATAGGAAGGATTTACAGGAATATGGGCCAAATGTTGGCAAATGGGACCAAATTAATTCAGGACATCTGGTCGGCATGGAACAGTTGGACCAAAGGGTCTATTTCCATGCTGTACATCTCTATGACTCTATGATTCTATTGTTCATCCCTCCTCATCTGGGAGCTTAATATATGAAAAATTCCATCTTGAACCATAACAAATTGGGAAATGCAGGGTGTGCGTACAACATGATGAAGATCAAAACAAACTCTTTGAAGTTGTGAGAGTATCGGTCAATTTTTTGCTGAAGGGCATCCTCTGTATGAAAGGTGAGTATGGCAATTTCAGCATTGATCAACTTGCTGATGAGAATTTGGTGTAAATTTGTCTTGGATCTCAGGCCAATAAGACTGAATATCTTTATGTCAGTTCCAGTGTGAAGTAGACACCTTTTGTAGATGACCTGAAGACATATGACAGCAGCAATGAGAGGATATGCCAAAGGGTGTCCGTGCCAGATCACAACTGTGCTTGGCATCACTGTAGATTTCAAAGAGTTCTGACAGTGATACATCATAGCTGACTTTACGTGTCATGTTGGCATTGAAAGAGGAAATTGCAATGAGTAGCTTCCAGATGCAGTCAATTTTCTCTGGCAGCTTAAATAGACTGTGTCTACTCAAAGTTCTGAATATCTTGGTGAGACTGATGCTATTGAAACCAGTCAGTCTGCTAGAATTAATTGCAATTGAAATTCAAGTGAGGAAATTCTAAATGCAGTAAGGGCTGTTCAGAGCAAAGTCCAAGAAACTATTAAGTGGTGCATCAATCACAAGTGATTATTATTATTCTGCCAGAATGCCCAGATATCGTTTGACACAGGAAAAAGTCAGGGACATGCATGAAGAGATCAACAGGCAACAGAGCCATCAGCAAAGAAAGAAAGTACAGTGAAAACAAAGATGGCATGTCATCATCAACTGGAGTAAACAGTGGAGAAATGGGTGAGACATTACTATGATTTGTGGTCTATAGAGAACACTGGAACCTATGAAGTTCCAGGCAACATTCAAGACATAAGGAACCCATAGTGGAGGAGCTCAGCAAAGTTACTGATACATTGACAATGGGCAAAACTCCAAGTGCTGATACTATATCACTTGAACATATTTTGCTTGGAAAACTGACACACCTGTAACATTTGATCAAACTTCTCTAACTCTGGTCATGGGAGAGGTCTGCGCTCTAGAATATCTGTGTTGCAAAGATTGGAACACTGCATGAAAACAAATGTGGATGCAGCAATTACGCCAACCATTTTGCCATCTCCCTGCTGAGCACTGGTAGGAAAAGTCTTTGCCCTTTGTCCATGTTTCCCTTATCAGGTTGCAGATGTTGCCTGAGTAGATCTGTCTTAAATCCCAATGTGGTTTCTGAACTGGAGGTTTTGCAATTTACATGACATTATCAATATGATGGCTACTACATAAATACATCAGATTCAATCATGGAGCTTGAAACAGTCAGCAATTTTCTGCTCTTGGTTCCTATGTGTTGAGGGGACACTATTGTAGTTAGTATATTTCATGTCTGGCCACTGTTTGGGAAAAGTCCTCAGTTTTGTAGATTTTGAGTTTCTAAACTTATGATTCCTTTTGACCACGAATTCCAGCATACAGGGTCAAAGTGAGATCTTGTGTTATCATGTTTTATTCTGGCTGGGAGCTAACTGAACTTTAGACAGTCCTTTTACCTGTAATACATGGATAACTTAAGGATAGTTCTTTGACTGAGACCTTGACATCATACTTAAATTCAGGCTGGTACACGAGAACACGAGGGCGGCACGGTGGTACAGTGGTTAGCACTGCTGCCTCACAGCGCCAGGGACCTGTGTTCAATTCCCACCTCAGGCGACTGACTGTGTGCAGTTTGCACGTTCTCCCCGTGTCTGCGTGGGTTTCCTCCGGGTGCTCCGGTTTCCTCCCACAGTCCAAAGATGTGCGGGTCAGGTGAATTGGCCATGCTAAATTGTCCGTAGTGTTAGGTAAGGGGTAAATGTAGGGTGATGGGTGGGTTGCGCTTCGGCGGGTCGGTGTGGACTTGTTGGGCCGAAGGGCCTGTTTCCACACTGTAAGTAATCTAAAAAAACATTTAGCCCCACTCGTGCATTACAGGAAAGCTGAAAAATGCCTTTTAATCACTGTCCTGAGTGTTCTTCAAAGTGAATAAAACATAAAATGTCCACTGTTTGTGACATAACTTGCAGCGAGTGGGTAATCTCTCATTATCTTTGAGATCAGAGTCCAGTCTGTTTTAATTTGCTCTTTCCCCCATTGAAAGACTGTTGGATTCCATTTACGTCAGTTGCTGTGTCTCTTTCTCTCTCTCTCTCTCGACAGCCACTTAATTTATATTCACAGCTAATTTTGGCTATCATCTGTCCTCTTGCAAAGAAAAACATATTTTGAAATTGCAAGTTTATAAAATGCACAATACTTTGTGGTTCTGAGACCGCATGTGTTAAAATGCTGTTCAGAGTCTCATCTGATGACAAGATCCAGCTGGTGTCAAATTCCCGATCTTCTCTCTGAACTTTTCCACAGCCAAATAAAATGTGATGCTTTTCTTTCAGTGTTCTACTCTCAGTGAGTCTGCTCGCATATAGGGAAGCAATGTCGATGTTCAGCCTCATCAAGGTCCAAGTCTTACACACATTATCAACCATCTGCCAGTAATCTGTCACTCCTGAAATCTGGTATCTTTCCTTTTTGTTGGTTTTATTTGGTTGCCAAATGTGTGAGATTTCATCCATTTCCTGAACAGACGTTCTCAGCACCAAGCACCTATTGAAGTGGATGGACTGTGGAGAACCAAAGCCTTACCAGTTGAGAGCAGTTCATTGGTATTGATTAGATTACTTACAGTGTGGAAACAGGCCCTTCAGCCCAACAAGTCCACACCGACCCGCCGAAGCGCAATCCACCCATACCCCTACCCTTACCCCTTACCTAACACTACGGACAATTTAGCATAGCCAATTCACCTGACCCGCGCATCTTTGGACTGTGGGAGGAAACCGGAGCACCCGGAGGAAACCCACGCAGACAAAGGGAGAACGTGCAAACTCCATACAGTCAGTCGCCTGAGTCGGGAATTGAACCCGGGTCTCAGGCACTGTGAGACAGCAGTGCTAACCACTGTGCCACAGTGCTGCCTATTAATGTGGTGACCAACATTCCAAGGCTCTCTGAAATTCAGTGGAAGCCTATCGACATCCATGGAGCTTGCCAGTGGCCCTGCAGCTTCAAGGGAAAATTGGTGATGGCAGACCAATGGGACGTGATGGTTCTTCTTACTTGTCAGAGACAAGCCCTTTGCATTTACTCTCTCAACAATCCAGTTATGATTATCAGTCATAACTGCAGTCGTGTGTGTTAATACGCTGCAGAGAAACTGGGGTAGAGGGCAGCGATGGGGACAGGGGATTTGGGGACGTATCAAGACAATGGTCAGGGTAACTGGCACATGGGTTAAGGGTTGTGGGTTTCAGGCTAGCAGCTAAAAGAGGGTACTGGGGTCTGTGAGTGAGGGATGGGGTGGATTGGAATGTTAGAGTGGGTGGACAGGATGGGGCAACAGGGTTGACAGAGCTTTGAGCTAGCAACAGGGAGAAGGGAGAGTGGAAGCATATTGGGTTGGCGGAATGGGTCTGGTCAGGGGTCCTGGATGGTCTTGCAGGAAAGTGTTGTTTGGCCGGGGGCTAGGGGTGATAAATTGGAGATTCAGCTTAACAGCAAATAGGAATTAGACTCAGTAATAAATTGTCTAACCATTCCCTGGGTATCTATTAAATTAATTGAAGCTAGATGCTTTGAACTCTCTGACATTAGAATTTAATCCCTACAGTGTGGAAACAGGCCCTTCAGCCCAACAGGTCCACACTGACCCTCCAAGGAATAACCCAACTAGACCCATTCTCCTACCCTATATTTACCCCTAACTAATATACCTAACCTACACATCCCTGAACACTATGGGCAATTTAGCACAGCCAGTTCACCTAACGTGTACATCTTCGGATTGTGGGAAGAAACCAGAGCACCTGGAGGGAATCCATGCAGACACGGGGAGAATGTGTAAACTGCACACAGACAGCCACCCGAGGCTGAAATCAAACCCAGGTCCCTGGCGATATGAGGCAGCAGCGATAACCACTGAGCCACTGTGCCACCCCAAGGGCTTTCCACTCACAAGGGAATTGTCCTTCAGAATTTTCAATTTTCCAGACAATTTCCTTGGAGTCTGTGGGGTCAGGGTCTCAACATGCAACTCAAGCCTGAGCTGCTCCAATGACTATCCAAACATCTGGCAGTTAAACATCCAAGGATTTACAACTTATCGAAAAGACAGGGAGGTAGGCAGAGGGGATGGGGTTGCCTTGTTAGTTAAGAATGAAATTAAATCTATGGCACTGAATGACATAGGGTCAGATGATGTGGAGTCTACATGGATGGAGTTGAGGAAGCACAAAGGCAAAAAAAACCATCATGGGAGTTATGTACAGACCTCCCAGCAGCAGTCAGGACCAGGGCTGTAAGATGCATCAGGAATTACATAGGGCATGTCGAAAAGGCAAGGTCACGGTGATCATGGGGGACTTCAATACGCAAATGGACTGGGTGAATTATGTTGCTGGTGGATCCAAAGAAAGGGAATTCATGGAGTGGCTTTTTGGAACAGCTTGTGATGGAGCTTACAAGGCAGCAGTCTATTCTGGACTTAATGATATGTAATGAGCCAGACTTTATAAAAGATATTAAAGTAAGGGAACACTTCGAAGACAGTGATCATAGCATGGTAGAGTTCAGTTTGCAGTTTGAAAGAGAAAAGGCAAAATCGGATGTAATGGTGTTACAGTTGAATAAAGGTAATTATAGGGGCATGAGAGAGGAACTGATGGAAATCGACTGGTAGCAGAGTCTTGCAGGGAAGACAGTAGAGCAACAATGGCAGGAGTTTCTGGGTGTAATTGAGGATACAGTACAGAGGTTCATCCCAAAGAAAAGAAAGATTGTTGGGGGGGGGGGGGGGGTGTTAGATCGTAATTACACAGCCATGGCTGACAAAGGAAGTCAGGACATGTATCAGAGAAAAAGAGACAGCCTATAAAGTGGCCAAGAGCACTGGCAAATCAGAAGATTGGGAAGACGACAAAAACAGAGGATAATAAAGAGAGAAATAAGGAAGGAGAGTATCAAATATGAAGGTAAGCTAGCCAGTAATATTAGAAATGACAGGAAACGTTTCTTTCATTACATAAGAAACAAACGAGAAGCAAAAGTAAAACTGGGCTGCTCCAAATTGATGCAGGAAGGCTAGTGATGGGAGATAAGGAAATAGCAGGAGAACTTAATAAGTACTTTGTGTCAGTCTTCACAGTGGAAGACATGAGTAATATCTCAATAATTAAGGAGAGTCAAGGGGCAGAGTTGAATATGGTAGCCATTACAAAAGAGAAAGTGCTAGAAAAGCTAAAAGGTGTAAAAATTGATAAATCTCCTGGCTCCGATTGGCTACATCCTAGAGTTCTGAGAGAGGTGGCTGAGGAAATAGCAGAGGCATTGGTTGTGATCTTTCAAAAATCAGGGAAAGTCCCAGATGATTGGAAAATTGCTGTTGTAACCCCCTTGTTCAAGAAAGGATCAAGACAAAAGATGGAAAATTATAGGCTGATTAGCCTAACCTTGGTTGTAGGTAAAATTCTAGAATCCATCATTAAGGATGAGATTTCTAAATTCTTGGAAGTGTGGGGTCGGATTAGAACAAATCAGCATGGATTTAGTAAGGGGAGGTTGTGCCTGACAAACCTGTTAGAATTCTTTGAAGAGGTAACAAGTAGGTTAGACCAGGGAAACCCAGTGGATGTTGTCTATCTGGGCTTCCAAGAGGCCTTTGATAAGGTGCCTCACAAGAGACTGCTGAGTAAGGTGAGGCCCCATGGTATTCGAGGTGAGCTACTTGCATGGATTGAGGATTGGTGGTCTGACAGAAGGCGGACAGTTGGGATAAAAGGTTCTTTTCTGAATGGCAGATGTTGACAAATGATGTCCCACAGGGTTCAGTGTTGGGGCCGCAGCTGTTCACTTAATACATTAATGATCTGGATGAAGGGACTGGGAGCATTCTGGTGAAGTTTGCCAATGATATGAAGTTAGGTGGACAGGCAGGTAGTACTGAGGAAGAGGGGAGGCTGCAGAAAGATTTAGATATTTTAGGAGAGTGGGCCAGAAAATGACTGATGAAATTCAATGTGAGCAAATGCGAGGTCTTGCACTTTGGAAAAAATGAATACAGGCATGGACTATTTTCTAAACAGTGAGAAAATTCATAAAGTCAAAATACAAAGGGATCTGGGAGTGCTAGTCCGGGATTCTCTAAAGGTTGACTTGCTGGTTGAGTCTGTGATTAAAGAAAGCAAATGTAACATTGTCATTTATCTCAAGAGAGTTGGAATAGAAAAGCAGCGATGTGCTTCTGAGACTTTATAAAGTTCCAGTTAGGCCCTATTTAGAATACTGTGTCCAGTTTTGGGCCCCACACCTCAGAAGGAGCGTGTCCAGCAGAGATACACATGGATGATCTCTCGAATGGTAGGCCTAACATTTGATGAATGATTGAGGATCCTGGGATTGTATTCATTGGAATTTAGGAGGTTGAGGGGAGATCTAATAGAAACTTACAAGATAATGCATGGCTTAGAGGGAGACTAGGACCCTTGGGCACAGCCTTAGAATTAGAGAGGGTCAATTTAGAACAGAAATGAGGAAACATTTCTTCAGCCAGAGAGTGGTGGGCCTGTGGAATTCATTGTCACGAAGCGCAGTGGAGGCTGGGACATTAGATGTCTTCAAGGCAGAAATTGATAAATTCTTGATCTCACAAGGAATTAAGGGCTATGGGGAGAGTGCGGGTAAGTGGAGTTGAAATGCCCATCAGCCATGATTAAATGGCGGAGTGGACTCGTTGGGCCAAATGGTCTTACTTCCACTCCTATGTCATAGTCTTATGGAATATCTGGGCCATTTTTGGGTCTGTGACCTGTCACTTGTGACAACCACATATGCATCAACCAGTCTTTTTTTAAATTCACTCTTGGAAGGTGGGCATCATTGGATAAGTCAGCACTTATTGTCTATTATTAAATGCCCTGGAGAAAACAGTGATGAGGAACAATCATGAACTGCTGCCATACTTGATGTGTCAGGAATGTTAGGAAAGGAGCTCCAGAAATTTGACCCAACAGTGAAAGACTGGTGATAAAGCTCCAACTTAGGATGGTGTGTCACTTGGAGAGTAACTTGCAGGTGCTGCTGGTCCCATGTGTGCCTTTAGATGGGTGAACAGCCTCTGGGTTTCTGCGGCTGAACTCCCAGCCTCTGATCTACTTTTGCAGCATTGATAAATGGCTTGTTCAGTACAATTTCTGATCAATGGTAGTACTCAAGACTTTGATAGTAGTGCTTTCAGTGACGATAATGCCATTGAACATCAAGGATTGGTGGCTAAATTCTCTCTAGATGGAGATGGTCACTCTTGTCACTTGTTGGCTCAACCATTACTTGCCATTATCATCTTGAACCTGATATTGTCCAGAATTTCCTACATATGGATGTGGACTGCTTCAGTATCGGAAGAGTTGTTCATGGCCCTAGATGTGCAATCATCCATGAACATCAGCACTTCTAACCTTATAATGGAGAGAAGATCATTGATGAATCCGAGTAATGTCTTCAAGTTTCGGGGGAAACAAAATGGTGGATCCTGTTAGATGGATTCCTGAGCAAACTGTTAAAGTCATATGGCATATTGCTTCATTTTTATAACATGATGAAGGGCTTTTGCCAGAAACGTCGATTTCGCTGCTCGTTGGATGCTGCCTGAACTGCTGTGCTCTTCCAGCACCACTGATCCAGAATCTGGTTTCCAGCATCTGCAGTCATTGTTTTTACCTCATTTTTGTAACAGTCAAACCACCACCATGACATAGCCTGACTTCCTGTCAGATCTGTCCTGCATGCCCAGAGTCTCACCCCCTCCCCATGATGTCCATGAGATGGTTCAGTGGGAAAGAGATTATTGCTCACCTCCTTCTGGAATGTGCCTTTGCAAAACCAGTCTGTAAAGAGGTGCAGAGTTTTCTTGTCAAGGTTATCCCAAACAACTTTGTAACACACTATACTGTACTTTATGAGGTACCCCTGGAGACACTCATCAAAATAAACAACAGTTGGTGCTAGAGGATGATTAACTTGGTCAAAGATGCTTTTCATTCTGCCAGAAAAATCCATTGGTCTTCCAGTGCTGAGAACTACTGACAACTGAGTACTGCAGACTGGTAAATTCCAGGGTCCAGTAATATGCGCTTAGGGGTGCACTAAAGCTTGGTGGCAGCTGCCATGGAAGATCAATGGGAGAAGGTTGTTAAGGTCTTCCTGTTATAGCGTACAGATGGGCTGAGAACTGTGCAAACTCCCTTTGGTCATATTCTTTACATGGAATGACTATTGTTGGAATGACACAAAGAATAGTTTATAACTGTAACTTTACTGAGGCATGACAGCGCCTGTATTGAACTTTACATGGTATCAACTTTGAATTTTATAAATAAACTATATCTTTGGAAGAAAAACCTTCTAAGTTTACTCATACCATTTTATCCTACTTACACTGAGCTTCAGACTGATGAAGTCGCACCAGACTCAAAATGTTAACTTTATTTCTTTCTCCACAGATGAAACTAGATCTGCTGAGGTTCTCCAGCATTCTATTATTTTCAAGACTGAGAGGAATTTTGTTTTTGTTAGACTAAGGGGAAAGCAGTCACTAAACCAGGAGATCTGGGTTATTCTGCAAAATTATGTTCTTCACAGCTCATTGAATATTTGAGAACAGGTAAAGTGATAAATTGTAGTGGATGGCAGATGTTCTGGGTGCCATAAATTAAAGGCACCCAGCCACTTAACCCCTGATCATGAATCCCACTCATCCCTGAAGATGTCAGAAACAGGTATAAAGTGGTATCACATTTTAGCAATTTCTCCCTAGAGGTTCTCCTGAAAGCTGTCCAAGAAGAAGGGCAAGTTATTTTTCCTATGGATGGCAACAAGAGGCCATCTTGAATGATGAAGGCAGCCTGGACAGTGGTGACTGCAAAGATCAAGGCCATAGTTGACTCAAGAAAACCTGGCTCTAGAACCACTTGGCCAGGGTGTGAACAACCATCTATCCAAAGCTTCATGCTCCTATGAATGGGAGTTAACATGGATGGCTGTCACTGGCGAGGACTGTCACACACAAATATTGGGTGCCAAGTGGCTCAACAATAACCTGCTCATTAACCCCAGTTTGTGTTTTGCCAGGGCCACTCAACTCCTGATCTCATTGCAGCCTTGGTTCAAAAATGATTAAAGTAGCTGAATTCCAGATGAGTGAGGTGAAAGTGATAGCCCTTGACATCAAGTCTGCATTTGAGGGAGTATGGCACCAAGAAGCCCAACAAAATTAGGATCAATGGAAATGGTGAAAAATACTCTGCTGATTAGAGCCATAGGAGGTCAGTCATCTCAGCTCCAGAACATCTCTGCAGAGTCCTAAGTCCAACCATCTTCAGCTGCTTCATCAACAACGAGATGTTCGCTAGGAATACTGCAGCAAGTAACTCAACTCCTGACTCCCCAGATCCTGTTCACCGTCTCTAAGGTACAAGTCAGGAATGTGACGAAATACTTCCCACTTGCCTGGATGCATGCAGCTCCAAAAACACTCAAGAAGCTTGACACCATCCAGGAAAAAGTAGTCCACTTAGAGTCATAGAGATGTACAGCATGGAAACAGACCCTTCGGTCCAGCCTGTCCACGCCAATCAGATATCCCAAACCAATCTAGTCCCACCTGCCCATATCCCTCCAAACCCTTCCTATTCATATAACCATCCAAATGCCTCTTAAATGTTGCAATTGTACCAGCCTCGATCACATCCTCTGGCAGTTTATTCCATACATGTACCACCCTCTGCACGAAAAAGATGCCCCTTAAGTCTCTTTTATATCTTTCCCCTCTCACCCTAAACCAATGCCCTCTACTTCTGGACTCCCCAATCCCAGGGAAAAGACTTTGTCTATTTATCCTAACCATGCTCCTCATAATTTTGTAAACCTCTACAAGGTCACCCCCAGCCTCCGAAGCTCCAGGGAAAACATCCCCTGCCTGTTCAGCCTCTCCCTATAGCTCAAATCCTCCAACCCTGGAAACATCTTTGTAAATCTTTTATGAACCCTTTCAAGTTTCACAACATTTTTCCGATAGGAAGGAGACCAGAATTGCACGCAATATTCCAACAGTGGCCTAACCACAGTCCTACACAGCCGCAACATGACCTCCCAACTTCTGTACTCAATACTCTGACCAATAAAGGAAAGCATGCCAAATGCTTTCTTCATTATCCTATCTGCCTGCGGCTCCACTTTCAAGGAGCTATGAACTTGCACTCCAAGTTCTCTTTGTTCAGCAACACTCCCGAGGACCTTACCATTAAGTGTATAAGTCCTGCTAAGATTTGCTTTCCCAAAATGCTGCACCTCGCATTTATCTGAATTAAACTCCATCTGCCACTTCTCAGCCCATAGGCCCATCTGGTCCAGATCCTGTTGTAAGCTGAGGTAACCCTCTTCGCTGTCCACTACACCTCCAATTTTGGTGTCATTTGCAAACTTACTAACTGTACCTCTTATGCTTGCATCCAAATCATTTATGTAAATGACAAAAAGTAGAAGACCCAGCACCGATTCTTGTGGCACTCCACTGGTCATAGGCCTCCAGTCTGAAAAACAACCCTCCACCACCACCCTCTGTCTTCTACCTTTGAGCCAGTTCTGTATCCAAAAGGCTATTTCTCCCTGTATTCTACGACATCTAATCTTGCTAATCAGTCTCTTATGGGGAACCTTGTCGAACGCCTTACTGAAGTCCATATAGATCACATCTGCCCTCATCAATCTTCTTTGTTATTTCTTCAAAAAACTCAATTAAGTTTGTGAGACATGATTTCCCACACACAAAGCCAAGTTGACTATCCCTAATCAGTCCTTGCCTTTCAAAATACATTACAACCTGTCCCTCAGGATTCCCTCCAACAACTTGCCCACCACTGAGGTCAGGCTCACCGGTCTATACTTTCCTCGCTTTCTTTACCGCCCTTCTTAAACAGTGGCACCATGTTTGCCACACTCCAATCTTCTGGCACCTCTCCTGTGACTATCGATGATAGAAATATCTCAGCAAGAGACCCAGCAATCACTTCTCTAGCTTCCCACAGAGTTCTCGGGTACACCTGATCAGGTCCTGTGGATTTATCCACCTTTAACCGTTTCAAAAGACATCCAGCACTTTCTCCTTTATAATCTGGACATTTTGCAAGATGTCACCATCTATTTCCCTACAGTCTATATCTTCCATATCCTTTTCCACAGTAAATACTGATGCAAAATACTAATTTAATATCACCCCATTTTCTGTGGCTCCACACAAAAGCCGCCTTGCTGATCTTTGAGGGACCCTATTCTCTCCCTAGTTACCCTTTTGTCCTTAATGTATTTGTAAAAACCCTTTGGATTCTCCTTAACTGTATTTGCCAAAGCTATCTCATGTCCCCTTTTTGCCCTCCTGTTTTCCCTCTTAAGTATATTCCTACCTCTTTATACTCTTCTAAGGATTCACTCGATCTATCCTGTCTATACCAGACATATGCTTCCTTCTTTTTCTTAACCAAACTTCCAATTTCTTTAGTCATCCAGCCTTCCCTATACCTACCATTTCTGAAGGCTTCCCATTTTCCAGCCATCCGTGTACCTGCAAACATGTGCCTCCAATCAGCTTTCAAAAGTCCTTGCCTAATACTGTCAAAATTGGCCTTCCTCCAATTTAGAACTTCAAGTTTCAGATCTGGTCCATCTTTTCCATCATGATTTTAAAAACGAATAGAATTATGGTTGCTCCTCAGTCACCTGCCCTGCCTTATTTCCCAAGAGTAGGTCAAGTTTTACACCTTCTCTAGTAGGTACATCCACATACTGAATCAGAAAATTGTCTTGTACACACTTAAGAAATTCCTCTCCATCTAAACCTTTAGCACTAAGGCAGTCCCAGTCGATGTTTGGAAAGTTAAAATCCCTGACCATAACTACCCTATTATTCTTACAGATAGCTGAGCTCTCCTTACAAGTTTATTTCTCAATTTCCCTCTGACTATTAGGGGGTCTATAATACAATCCCAATAAGGTGATCATCCCTTTCTTATTTCTCAGTTCCACTCAAATAACTTCCAGGAATATCCTCCCTCAGCACAACTGTAATGCCTTATCAAAAATGCCACTCCCCCTCCTCTCTTGCCTCCTTGTCTATCCTTCCTGCAGCATTTGTATCCTGGAACATTAAGCTGCCAGTCCTGCCCATCCCTGAGCCACATTTCTGTAATTGCTATGATATCCAGTCCCATGTTCCTAACCATGCCCTGAGTTCATCTGCCTTTCCGGTTAGGCCCCTTGCATTGAAATAAATGCAGCTTAATTTATTAGTGCTACCTTGTCCCTGCCTGCCCTGACTGTTTGATTCACTTCTGTTATCAACTGTACCCGTCTCAGATCGATCTCTTTCCTCATTATCTCCCTGGGTTCTCCACCCCACCCCAACCTTACTAGTTTAAATCCTCCCAAGCAGTTCTAGCAAATTTCCCTGCCAGTATATTAGTCCCCTTCCAATTTAGGTGCAATCCGTCCTTCTTGTACAGGTCACTTCTACCCCAAAAGTGATTCCAATATCTAAAAATGTGAATCCTTTTCCCATACACCAGCTCCTCAGCCATGCATTCATCTGCTCTATCCTCCTATTCCTGCCCTCACTAGCTCGTAGCACTGGGAATAATCCAGATATTACTACCCTTGAGGACCTCCTTTTTCAATTTCTACCTAATTCTCTGTAATCTCCCTTCAGAATCTCAGCCTTTTATCTTCCTATATCGTTGGTTCCAATGTGGACAATGACCTCCTGCTGGCCCCTCTCCCCCGTGAGAACATTCTGCATCCTCTCTGAGACACCGTTGACCCTGGTACCAGGGAAACAACACACTATTCTGCTTTTTCTCTGCTGGCCACAGAAACATCTGTCTGTACCTTGAACTAAAGAATCTTCTAACACAATTGATTTCTTGGAAGCTGACGTACCCCTCGTTGCATTAGAGCCAGTCTTAATACCAGAAACTTGGCTGTTCATGCTACGTTCCCCAGAGAATCCATAACCCCCTACATTTTCCAAAACAGCATACCTATTTGAAATGGGTATATCCACAAAAGACTCCTGCCCCAGGTGCTGACCTCTCTTACCCTTCCTGGAGTTAACCCATCTATTTGACTATATCTGAGACTTTCCCCCATTCCTATAACTGCCATCCATCACATACTGTTGCTGTTGCAAATTCCGCATCGCTTCTATCTGTCTCTCCAACTGATCCACTCGATCTGATAAGATTCGCATCCAAAAGCATTTATGACAGGTATAATCCACAGTAGCTCTTAAACTCTCTTTAAACTCCCACATCTGACAAGAAGTACATATCACTGCAAAGGCCATTTTTGCTCCTTCACAATCTACAGACCCAGAAAATAACACCGCCTATTCCTCTAAAAAACACTGCACCAGGTTAAATTAAGAGCTATGGCTTATATTTTAAGTTTAATCAAGAGACTTATCTCCAAAAACATATAATCAAGAAAGAACCCACTGTACTCACTAACACAGCCTTTCTCTTGGACTGACTTAAAACAACAATTAACTTATCTGATTCTGTGTTGTGAACTTCACCCAAACCAGTTCCTGCAAGATTAGTTGTGAAATTCAATTGATTGACATCAGTCACAAACAGCCAATTCCTCCACTACCAGCAGGTTATACCATCTACAAGATGGACTGCAGAAGTTCACCAAAGATCCTTCAACAGCACTTACATCTAGAAGGACAAGGGGAGCAGAAACTTAGGAACAACACTATTTACAAGCTCCCTTCTAAGACCCTCACCATCCTGACTTGGGAATATATACCATTCCTTCACTGTCACTGGTCCATAAACCTGGAACACCTTCCCTAATGCATTGTGGTACATACAGCACATGGACTGCAGCAGTACAAGAATGCAGATCACCACTACCTTCTCAAGGGCAATCAGGGACAGACAATAAATGCTGGCCAGCCAGTGGTGCCCACTTCCCACAACTGAATTAAAAAAAGCGACATTACTATCATATGCCTCATGTTCAATCCACGCCTGTCACTTCACAGCACTGACCAATGCAGCACGACAAGTACTACTCTTTCACACCCATATGCCATGGTTCACTTAAAATAAAAACCTAAAAGGAGCTGAAACACTGAGCAGCTCAAGCATCATTAGGTCACAGATTTTTCAAGCACTTTGCCCAGTTGCAGCTAAGCCCCTCTGTGAGAATTTTGCCCCCAAATTGAAGTGCAATTTGGAACCAGCCTACGCCATCCCCTTCAATGCCTCAAGAGTCAAAGCGTCCCCTTCTTGCACAATCTCTCCAGCCACATATTTATCAGCTTTCTCTTCCCACCTCTGTACTCACTAGCACGTGTTACCATGAAAAATGTGAACATTATTACCATAAAGGTCCTACTTTACAAATCTCTCCTAGTTCCCTAATCTCTACCTTGAGGGCCTCATTCTTCTTTCTGCATATGACTGTGGTGCCACTGCAAATCTAAGCCTCCGTCTATTCATTCTGTCTCTGAAAAATGCTTTGTAGCCACACTGTGACATCCTTGACCCTGGCACCAGGAAGGCAACAGAAAAATCTTGGAATCATATCTGGGGCCAACGAAACACAATAACAGGAGCAGTAGACTATTTGGACATTCGAGCCTGATATGCCATTCCTCTAATCTTAATGCCATATTCCTACATTCTCCCAATAGTCTTTACTGCCTTTAAAATCTAAAAATGTGTCTCTCTCTTTCAGTGCTTTGGCCTCCACAGCCTTTTGAGTTAGAGAATTCCACATGTTCACTACCCTTTGAGTGAAAAAATATTTTCTCTGCTCAGTCCTAAATGGACTAGCCCACTTCCAGACAGCGTAGCCCCCGATTCTAGACTGTCCCCACTAACTTTCAAATTCTCTACAAGTATTGGTCTTCCATTCCAATTTCTTCCTTACAGTGGGTGATGCCAAGGACCTGGCTCTGGCTGTACTCCCCAGAGAAACCAACACTCTCAAAACTGAATACTGGTTGGACAGCAATACACATGCACAGTATCCCTTCCCTGCCTGCCTTGTGTTTCATGTCCTTCTGGCAGCTTCTTATTCTTTGACTTTAGCACATTTAGACATTGTATTCCAAATTATACCTCATTAATAAACGTAGGGCATTTTGTATTTTAATATTCTGAAGAAAAAGGGAAGCTCTCTTCAGTTCAGGATTTCTAATTGACTGTGGTCTGTGAATACTTCAATGATGGGCACCACAGGGAAACAGCAGAATCATTAACAGTGTCTTTGGGATTTCGGCATTTAACTGCGCAGCCTTGAACACAAAAGTTGCTGAAAATTTCACAGCATTGTTCAATTGCACCTCTAAAATCTGGATTTTCACATTGCTATAGCATGCTTCTCCTGACTGAAAGGATTAGGTTGTTTCTCATAAATAAACAGAAAGAACTGCAGATGCTGGAAATATGAAATAAAAACAGACAGAGTCCATCACCAAATTCCAAACATTAATTCTGTTTTCTCTGTCAGATGCTGCCAGACCTGCTTTGTCTCTGCAACACTGTTTTTTGTTTCAGGTCTTTTTTTTTTGCATGGTCATTTAAAGGTAGACTTGGATGCCTTAATGAGTAAAGGGATATATCTTAATAACTTCAGGAAAGATGCTAAAAGAAGGAACATTCTGAAACAAATTCAATTTGTAAAGAACTTTTAGTGTGGTGAGGCATGACTACATGTGAGTGAATGAGCTAAACTGATGACCATTTGTATCTACATCATCCATTTTAAGCAGGGAAAACTTAATTATGTCACTTCTTCTGATGATGGTAAGCCTGTTAATTCTGATTAGCTTGGTAAGACATAACATCATATCTATACATGTCCAAGAAACCAGACATGCACATTGCTGGTATTAGTCATGGAAAACTTCTCAGAGATGATAATTGCAAAAAAAATGTTAACCTTAACAGTGGCGGTTATGTGTGTTTAAATAAAGATCTTATACTTCAATACTCCTTTCAGAAGCAAATACCTTCAAATTGCAGAAATTACTATGATTGTAAGCACTAATGAAACCTCAGCAAAAAATCTCGCTATCTCCAGATAAGCCAGACTCTGAAGTAATGCCATGGCTTGAACATGAATTGCTGGTTTGAAATTGCTCTTTCCGTTATCCTATCAATGATGTCAACCTTTATTTAAAGTACTTGGATCCTTCACTAAAATGGCAGAGTGAACAGTTTCAAATTAAGATATCAAATGTTGTTACTAAAACTCAATCCAATTTCAAGGCCCTTGGATCAGAAGATCTGTAATAAATAATAATACTATGTAATGCATTTATATAGCTCCTTTCATGACCACACACTTTTAAAAAAAAATGCATTACCAGCAATTAAATAATATTGAAGTGCTAATGTGACAGCCAAGTTCTGTTATGAGAAAATGCTCATATTATTCATTAAGTTATGTTAATTAAATAATAAAGGAAGGACTCCAAGAAAGAATATTCCTTTCATCTTCAAATACTGTCACATAACTTTTTATGTTCATCTAGTTTAATTCCTCACCTTTCTGCCATCTTGGTTCAAATAAACATGTCCTTCTTCAAAACCGTCTTCACTCCAAAACCCTCTGCTTCGCCAATCACCCACTGTAACACAATACTGTTAGCGTCAACATGGAAAATTGAGTAAAGCTTCTAAATTCTAATTGCTAAACTAATGATAAGAAATATACGTTCTCAAATTTCTGGATTTGTGGAGTATCATTTCAGCACAGTTGGAGCATAATTTAAAAGTTCTGATGAATGCAGAGGGTGCTTTTTCTGACCATGGCCACCTCCACTGCCACTGACTTTGGAGCAGGCATGCTTGTAGTAAAAGTGCTGTAAGTGACTTCAAAATGCTGTTTCTGAACAGAAGTTAACCTGAGATAGGTGAATGACAGACCAGCAAGTGATCAAAGACTGAACCAAATGTTGTACTAGTCTTTGACCTATGAAAAAGCATGATATAAACCTAAAATACCGCTGACATCCTGCCTGCTGTATCTCATCAATTCCATCACTAGAACAAATGCCAAACATTTTTTTTCAATAACTCAATCTACAGAACAAGGGAATGTTTCCATGTCTGAGCCATATGTGTCTGAAATACTGGGAGCCTCAAAGATCTCCAGCACATGGTACTTTGGGTAGTTTAGATCCCTAGTCAAATGAATGGTAGTTCTTGTGAACATCAGCTAGGTCAATATTCCATAATGGCAATATTCATGGTGACAATTATTAAGTAATTCAATGAGATTCTAAAATCTCTGGAAAATATAATGGCATTAATTAATATTTCATTTTTGTATTTAACTCAGTTTATCAATTTCAAAAGGACAGATTTTGAAGAGCAGTCATATTGGACTCAATGTTTACTCTGCTTCTCTTTCCACAGATGATGTCAGACTTGCTTGGCTTCCTCAGCACTTCATCTTTTTACATGTTATCTTACTATGTTTTTGTCAGGAGCTTAGAGCCCAAGGTGTAGGTTGGGATGGATAATGAAACAGTATTATGGATTGGGGACAAAAGCAGATAGTGCTCTTGTGTTATGAATTCAGTTGCACCTAGTTATGTTAATTATATTAGGGATCATTGCAATTTTGTCAACATGAACTAACTAGGTCCTGGTACACCTCACATTCAGTTTCAATAGCTTGGAAACCAATTATTCAGGGCTTTGTTTTTTTGACACAAACGTGGTTCTTAATAAATGTAAAGGTGGCCAGTACTCAGGATCTTGACTTGGCATCTTAATTTCAGTCTCTTGCCAGAATGTGGTAGATACAAAATGTTTTTTGTTTGTCTGAAATCACAGCTTACAAGTGCCTTTGTAACTATTACTTTCAGAGAATGACCAAAGGCAGAAAGACCACAAGACAGAGTGATGAATCTCTGGCAGATTCATCATGTGCAGACAAAGAAGGACTTGCCAACAGTAGTGGTGATTGAAGTGCATCATACTGTTAAAGGCTTAAAAAAAACTATTAAGGGTTTGAAAGTTTTTTTAAAAATTAAACATGTCCATGTTTATGTTGACATGAACACATGGAAAAATGTATCTCAGTGTACAGAGAAGGAGCTGGAACATTTCTTTTCTTTCTAATAAATAGCTGTCAATATTAATGGACTTGGAGTAAGTGGACATGATTGCATTAGAAATACAATTGTTCTATGCTGTCTCTCATGCTATTACAATTCGTTTTAAGATTTTTAAAATATAATTTGAAGGCATAAAGTTAAAACTGCAATACTGCTGTGCCAACTTTCAGAAGGAATATGAAGCTAGGAGCTCTGAGGTGCTTTACTCCAGAAAGCAGGCGAGTGAAGAAAACATCCAGAAAATAATGGACAGAATTGGAGCTAATCTTTGCACAGCTTTAGACACATGTATTTATAAGAGATACACATCACAAAAATGCATGTCCCAGTCCAACAACCTGGTTTCACATTGTTCCGATTTATAGGAACATAAATGGATCCTGTGTTAATGCCATCAAACTGCATAAAATTAACAGAAAATTAACTGGAGACACAAAGTAGCTGGTATCTGTTCACATTAGACCTTTTTCTCCTGTGTTAATTTCAAACAAAATGATAAGGTGAAAGGTACGCCATTATTTATTCAGTCTAGTCTCAACCAATTTCACACAAATTCCATTAATAACTACCTGTCATGACCAAGAAGACCAACAAAGCAGGACTCTTGCTCCTATTCATAGGATGAATAATCCTTCACAGCAACTGCTTGTACAGCAGCTGTGGTTTGCTAATAAGCTCAATATGGCCTGTAAGCTTGATTTTATTCAAATGTAGCTTCACAAACATTCATTCTTTTTTTTAGTATTATGAAAAATTGGCATTAAATCAATGAAGTGCAGCCACATGGACGCCAATAGTTTATTTCTTGCTGTGATGGTTAATGAGATTTTGTCAGGAATATGATTATACTGAGTGTAAAATTGTAACATGTTGCAGGTGAAGATTGTAAAAGTTTGAGAAATACCAGCAGGAAAGTTATCACAAGTACTGGGAAATAACTTGCAATCTGGTCACAAGCCATGTGCATAGGAATGTTTTTACAGAGATTTTGGAAATCATAATAGATGGGTTTATGTTTAAAATTTGTCATTTGAATATCCTTAAAATAAGTTCATGTCACAAATTACATTTTCAGCTGTGCTTCGTCATTAATCTAAAAAGAACATAGTTTCATAAAAGAGCTGCTTGAAATTATTTTACAATTTGATTGGTCTGAATTTTGCTGCCTGTTGATTTGTGAACAATAGCTTTGCGAAAAATGTTTGACTATCGAATGTGTTCTCTCCACTTACTTGCCACTCAATATTTTCTTCTTTATTCTTTCATGGGGTATGGCAATCACTAGCTTGGTTATCACCCACCTCCAACTGTCCAGAGAACAGATAAGAATCAACCACCCAGGAGTGGGTCTGGATTTGCATGTAGGCCAGAGGAGAAGGATGCAAATAGTGAACAAGATGTTCTTTTACACCAATTGAAAATGGACTAGCTTTTCTCAACAGAAAACTCCAAAATCATATTTAATTCAATTTCCACCAGTTGCCATTGGTGGGACACAGACTCATGTCACTTGTCACAAAGTTGGTCCTTTTTCTCAAAGTTACTATGCCCTTGACATTTTTCAGAGGGGTCATAAAATGGTCCAGGCTCCAAAACAGTTGAGATGGTGCAGAGATGAATGGTTTAGTGGGGCCCTTTTTGTTTACTCCTAAATAGTTGATACCTCAGACCAAAAGCTTTCATGTTTTAGAAATAACTTGTATAATGAAAGGGAAATGGCCAGTCCTGGCATCTAGGGGTTTTTTTTGGTTCAGCTGCAGCAGGGAATGTGCTGACTTCTCTCTCTCCTTGCAAACTTAAGTTGCCTGTGCCAAGTTTTACTGTTTGTGCTAAGGGATGTGTGTCTTTTCAGAACAGGATCATTAAGTCGATTTGGACAGGATAAGTTATCGGGTATTCTATTTGCTGTTCTTTGTGTTTCATTCCATAATTTTATAATTAAATTTTGCTTGTTTAAAACTTGACAGTCGACCCTGCTAATTTACACCAGGAATATCCACTATACACGTAGCTAAACAAATAGCAAAGTTATGGTCTGGGCTGCCTGCTTAAAGAAGTTTTGTGGAGTCTGGCCGAGATAGCAGCCTGGGGCTCTGGATAACCAGTCCAATTACATCATTGTGCTGGCATCTCCCAGAACAAATGTAACTGCTCCTGAGTTGGTAAATATTATGTTGATTGCACATTTGATTAATATTTTACAAGGCAGAACTCTTGAGCTTATCACCTTAAAGATATAGAGAAGAATTTTATAATCCACTGCCTATGGGTTTGCAGATGGGGGCCTATAAAACTCCTGAAGTGCCTTCTCATCTCTCCAAGTCCTGTCCACAATTTTACATTGGCCAGGCAAGGCTCAGCTAGTCTATGTGGCATTGCACTAACTGAAGTGTTTAAACTGACAATTATTGGTCACTTGAGGGTTGCTTCCTGCTTAGCCTCAATTCTGAGGTTGGCAGGAAGAATTCAGAGGCAGTGGGGGAGGCCAGTAGGTCGAAATGCTTTGACTTTGGAGATAAAAGGGAGGACACCTCCCACAAGGGCATTTCTTTCTACAATGGGCATCCCAGAGTGTGCAGTCAAGATTAGAGTGCCTGCTTTGATTGTCAGATCAAAGTTTGTTGGCATACAGGGTATACAGGCACATGACAGAGAGTGAGGATATTTGTTGGCAGAAAATTAGCACAGAGGATAAAGTGCTCATGGAATTGGGTAGAGAGGCAAATGTTCGATAGAGAGGACATGATAGGCCATACAGCTGGCTAAAGAGGTAGGGTTAGCATGGATGATATGAGAGTCTATGGCTAGTAGATGGGGCAAGGGAGTGGTATGAGCTTGCATGGATAAGACATATAAGTGAATGTGGGGATGAGGAAATGTGAAAAGAGTAAGCTGGGTGAGATTTATTTTTAGGTTTTTTAAAAAGTTGGTTTGAAATCCCATATCATCAAAGCTGGCTTTTCTCATAGCCATCACTGAATGTTTTTGTGGGTGACAGACTGGATTCCATCTAATATCCCCTCCATCTCACCCCTACCCAAGAAAGAAAATTAGAACATCTTCTCCAAAGTTGGGTTTATGGAGTCAGAGATTTTTCTGATTTGAGAATGAAAATTCAGGCCAGCTGAAATAGATAGAGCAAATACAAAAAAAACAGCTTGCTCTTCTGGAGAAAAGCTCCTAACCTATTAGGGACAGGGATGCGATAGTCACCTCTACAATTTGCATGCATTTAGATCTTAATATTTCTAAAGTTTTGTTTATGTTTCCTTTTCTCTGGAATAGAAACTTGGACAATGGAGGCCAGAAACCTTTTTGCTGTCCACTGAATGGGACGTCTGGGGGCTGAGAAAGATGTTATATTGTGGATGCAGCAGCAGATTGCTCTCATTTACACCTGCCAAGCAGCAAAAATAGAGCACTGTAGTTAAGCTGTGGTTTGGTTCCTCAGTGACAGGTTCTTTTCCTTCCCTGGTCCAGTTGGTTTTGGCTCTATCTGAGAAGATTGTGCCTTATTAAATTTCATGAATGATAACTTAAGTGTCTCACAGAGAATGGGGAGAGAGTGCTATGTGGATGGGTGGAAAGGACGGGTGATGATCTGTTGAGAGTTTCCTCTTTGGCCTCCCCATAATCTCGTGACTCCAGTAAGAATTGTACTGCAGTAGCTACTGCCACTCCTGAGATGTTGTTCAGCACAAGAGGTGACAATGTCTGCTTGGCTGGCAGTTCTCAGTAGGTGATACTTCCACCCTGGGGTCTTGATTTCAGGGATTGCCTGGCAGTTGTCTCGGCATTGCCTGATGGACTCATGGTCCAACTGACCTTCCTGCAAAGAGGCAGCGCATGCATTTCACTGGCAGGCGGGATACCTGATTCTTCAACAAAATTAGATTAGATTAGATTCCCTACATGGTGGAAACAGACCCCCCGACCCAACAAATCCACACCGACCCTCCGAAGAGCATCCCATCCAAACTTATGCCCATACCCTATTATTCTCCATTTACTCCTGATTCATGCACCTACACATGCCTGAACAGTTTAGCATGGCCAGTCCACCTGACCTGCACATCTCTGGATTATGCGAGAAAACCGGAGAACCCGGAGCAAACCCATGCAGACACGGGGAGAATGTGCAAAGTCCACACAGTCGCCCAAGGCTGGAATTGAACCCAGGTCTCTGGCGCTGTGAGGCAGCAGCATTAACAATTGAGCCACCATGCCGCCCACAGTTAGCTCAATGGTTTCCAGTGCAGGAACATGACAAACAGTAACTTTGAAACTTATTGCTTCCATATATCTTCTTCTTCCCAGAAGTTTGAATATAGTAATCACACCTTTTATACTCAAATGCTTCAACAGGTGAATTTCGCTCAGTTGTCCAAGTGGTTGACATGCAGATCTGCTGTTGCTTGGCATCTGACTGTACTGCATCAATAAATAGGAGAAAGTGAGGACTGCAGATGCTGGATATGAGTGTCAAGATTAGAGTGGTGCTGGAAAAGCACAGGTCAGACAACATCCAAGCAACAGGAAAATTAATGTTTCAGGTAAAAGCCCTTCATCAGGAAATCCAGGAATGCATTAGTGAATAAAGCATCCTGAACATACATCTGCATTATAATCAGTTTCTAACTCTTTATGAATAATACAATAACCCTACCAACCTACCAATGTTTAATACTTCAACTGATCAATTGAAATATACCGCAATAACAGAAAATATTGAAGAAACAGATCTGGCATCATCTGTGGAAAGAAAGTGCAGTCAATGTTGCAGGTCCAGTGATCTTTCATCACAATGTTTTCAGCGAGCGAACTGATCTGACTTGTCTAAAGCCCGCTCTTTGCATTACACAGTCCAAGTCAATTAGGTGCTTTCAGAAGAGTTACCCTGCCCAGTGGCTCAGTGGTTAGCACTGCTGCTTCACAGCGTCAGGGACCCAGGTTCGATTCCAGCCTTGGGGTGACTGTCTGTATGGAGTGTGCACATTTTCCCTGTGTCTGCATGGGTTTCCTCCAGGTCTCCGGTTTCCTCCCACAATCCAAAAGATGTACAGGTTAGGTGAATTGGCCATGCTAAATTGCCCATAGTGATAAGGCATTAGTCAGAGAGAAATTGGTCTAGGGTGGGTTACTCTTTGGAGTGTCGGTGTGGACTTGTTGGGCCGAAAGGTCTGTTTCCACACTGTAGGGAATCTAATTTAACCAAGAGTTGTCAGTAGTTTGTGAATTTTAATGAAAGCTTAAGATCAATCACAATCACACTCATGGGTGTATAAGACCCCGTCAAGTTGACAGGAGTAAAAGCTCAGGGAAATGAGGTTCTATCAGGCACAATGCAGAGTGCAATTCTATAGATGGGAGGAGATGAAGCACTTGCAAAAGACAAAATCTTGTTAAAAGAGAGCAACAACAGAAAATGATTTTGTTGATTGGGGAGCAGAAAGATAGGGAATGGTGACTCAGAAATTTTGATGGGGGGGGGCTATAGTTGTTACAATGTAGACAAGTGCATTGAAGCCATATGAAAATCCTGGTACAGCATATTCCGAGGACACTGCCCGAGATATTGAAAATTCCAATGAGCAATTCCCTTGTAATTGGAACCCTCTGAAAAACCCTCAAGGTCGACAAATTTTAAGGGTTTTGACACATTTAAGTTTAACAATTACACAGGAATAGATTACAAACATACTTTTAGCCCCTGAGTAATTAACTGCAACCTTGAACTCACCACTGAGCACTCCAACTGTACCAATACCATCCCCAACATTATTGCCCCCACCCAGGTCTGACACTGTTCGACTTGACCCTTCCCTCTTGTCCTGTCACCACCTGGCCACTGCCTTCAATACTACCACAACCAAAATTCTTCCCCCGCCCACCCCTACCACCTCACCAACCTGCCACTATCTCCCTGACCTGACATATCCTTAAAACCAAATTCACTCCTACCCTGACAGCTCCAACTCAACAGCACCCTTCCAGACCTGAACCCCAAACCATTCATCTAACTCCACTGGATCCCACCTGAACTGTCAGACCTGACAACCCCTTCCAGCCCCTACTCCACTGAAATTGACTTCTCACATAACCATTGCCTAACCCTCAACCTTCAGCCCAACACCCTTCCTCACTCCAGTCTGATGCCCAAGTCCCTCTGCTGGACCCAACACCCTCCATCCATTCCCCAACTTAACACATTCTCCCACCAAACTGCTGGGCCTGATGTGATACCCTCCAAATATCTCTTGACCTCCCTGACACAATTCCACTTCTTCCCCAATGCTCACCCCACTGGATCTGACTCCCCTTTCCCCTCCCTGCTAGACTTGATAGTCCCCACTCCCAACACCGCATCTCGCCACTCCACTTCCTTACATTCATCAACTAACCTGATATCCCCCTAACCCATCAGGCACCCAAACACCAAAACGCCACTCATTTACACACTAATCCTTTCACAGTAACTGTCAAACATCAAAGTGGTTGGTGATGCTGCTGGATATTTAAATTACAAAACAAGGCACACTTGCTGCTACAAAAAGACGACTGCTTCCCTTGCTGGCTGAGAGGTTCCTGGACAGAACTCCTCTGTCCCATAAGGGAGGCTCCTTTCCAGGAATATCATTTAAATATAATTGTGTATGTTTTATCTCATCTGTGTTGGAGATAGGGAATTCACATAGCAATCCATTTGAAAATCAAATAGATAGGGGTTAACAGATAGTATGCTGAAAACTAGAACACCTTATGATAATTATTGGTGAGAACAGCAGAAGTGAAGTTCTAGAACAAATATTAATTGAGTTGCAATTTTCTCTTTATTCACTTCCAGTAGGGTGAGTGAGGTTACCAGCGTATCATGAAAGGAATGCATTGTGCAGTATTGCATTGCTGCCCAACTGAATAAAAAGTTTATAAATGTAACATAAATATTGCTGCAAACATAACAAAATTATTGAAAGTTAACTAAAATTATTCAATAAATGGCAAACATAACAAGGCTGTGCATGAGATTTTCATAAAACTACTGAAGATGGTTTCGACAGAGACCATGTATTGCAGCAATTTTATGAAATCGGTGAAGAGCTCGTGAAAAGCCAGTTCTAATATTTCACAGATCAGAAAGCTTATGGAAATATCCCTAAATAGTTGATGTCTATTACACTGAACTATGTAGACCAGATGAAAACTCCAGTTTCAATCTCTGATTGTGCCAGGAAGTAGTGGAGGGATAGTACAAGTCATCTTAATGTTCCTGGATAGTGGAGTAAATTGGAAAACTAATCAGCCCGTCATCCAAAACTCTTTGATGGTAATTTGACAATTATCGCCAAGTACAAATTTTATCAGCTAATGAGCAAAGAAGAAAATCTGAAAACCTATTTTTAAATGTTCACTGCATATATTGAGCAGCAGTAATGTGCCAGACACCTGGAAAGGCCTAAGACCTGAATTCTGCCCAGTGCGATGCTCAGTCTTAGACCTTTTAGTTGTCAAGATAGCATCAATGATGAGACTTATTTCACTGGTCAAACAGTCAACGGAATTTACTTTTTTGGCATATGGACTGATGGTGCACTCCACAAAGCCCCCACATATGGTAGGAATGACTAGCTGACTGCAATTATACCACAGCCAGCTGATAAAATGTGCACAAGATGGAGCCAGGCCAATTATGAAGCAGGGCAACTAGGAAGTCACCGAACCCACCATCAACTGATGGAATCAGGGTCCAAGCGATGTTTTTAAGCAGCACTCAGACATGCACACTGGGCCTCCAAGCCAGCAGCATCAGTGCGGCAGCAGCTGATACAAACCCGAGAAGCATCAGCCTGATTTCAGCCTTCCTCTGGCGAACAGTCTCAGAAAACGTGTGGCCTCATGATTCAGCGATGCCTCCCTGAAGGTTCTTCTCCAAGCTGTCGAGGAACAGCAGGAGACACACTTTCCCACTGCCAGCACCAGAGAATCCGCCTGCCTGACCAAGGAAGCCTGGACAGAAATTGCAAGAGAGGTTAGTAGCCATGGGGTTGAAAGTTGCACCTTGCATCCAGTGCAGGAAAAGGGCACTGTTGGGATGAGTTCAACAGTGGCATGGATCATTGTCAGACTTGCGTTCCCTGAAACTTTCTGACTATCGGTTTTTGCACATTAAGTTGAGAGCAGTCAACAATCCAAAAGTGAGGCACCCTCTGCATTGTATCTGAATCCTATTTGTATTGGGTAAGCAACTTTGTATCTTACTGATTAAGCATTGAAGCACTGTTAACAAGCAACACAGTGTTACAACCACAGAATAAGTTACATGAGAGGTAAGAGCAGGAGTGCACCATATGACCTGGCTTGCCTGTTCTGCCATTCAAGATGATCATGGCTGATCTTCAGTTTCATCTCAATATTAGAACAATAAATTCAACATCAAATCTGACACACAAACCAAATAAAGAGGGAAGCAAGGATAGAATTAACAGTGAAAGCCAAAGAGAAAGGCAGAAAGAAAAAAAATATTGCTTTAATTTTAATCCAAAGCTGATTAAGTGAGACTCCGCAACCATAAAGTTTAGCAATACTAAAGCCATACGATGACATTAAAAAGCTATTTTGACTGGAATGGACAAATCTGAACGTTTCCAGCTGAGTTTATTCTTTACCTACACAGTAAATACAGTAACTTCACAGCATTCAATATATTTAAATAATGAAGTGATGAGATGCTATTTTCAGGAGGTTCTGGAAGATGCAGGGCATCAATGATAGAAAAATCTGTACTTTTGCATTTTAATTGCACATGTATACTTGCCAGAATGTGCAGCCACTTTGACAGCTACTGAGAAAAGTAAAGTATGAAGAAGAAACATGGAGGTAGGATGGCAGATGAGTGAGTGGGAGGGTGGTGAATGGAAAGAGAGTTGTGGGGGTGTGACAGCTTTAGTGGGTTCATTGGGAAGGATGTGGAGGTTGAAGAGAATGGAGTATCAGGTCCTCTGGGTACCCAAGAGTTAAAGTAGGTTGTCAATCCTCTAACTTTTTCTGGGTATCTGCCAAACTTAAGTGATTCGGAACCGTCCAAAATCTGAGTCTAAACAGATTTCTCAGAGAATTCCAATTACCTGTGCTGGTTTACTCTTCCAGTTTCCTCTATTTGATACACTCAGACACTACTGCATCAGTTTCTGGACCTATGTCCATGGCAAATAAGTCAGTATCTTTGCTCAGCTTCTCCACTGTGGGTTCAATATCCAGCTATTCCACGACATGCTGGCTTTCTAAGTATTGAAAATTCTCTCAGTAACAGTGGTCACCCTAGAATACAACTACAAGACAGTGTTCCATCCATCTCTCCAACTGGTTAGTGTGGTCAGTAATGATATCTCAGTCAAACTGTATTTAAGGTATTTATTTAGTAACATTGCTACAGATGTATATTTCTTACTTGCTAATATCTCTAATAATTTCATTTTTGAAGAAATAAAGAAGTTAATATGTGGCAATAATTGTATTCCAATATCATTTCGGCAGTAAGGTAAGTACCATTTCAGCGCATAGCTAGCAAAGATGGCTCTCAGCTGCATGGCTGCATAGCAACGCAGTAGTAACTGCACAAATTGCTCCCCTTAACCTACACTGAATGCTGTTGCATAAAAAAAGGGGCTGTGCACACTTAAATAAATCATCCATGCACTTGAAACAAAAGTGATAGGGATCCTACAGTCCTTTGAATGTTGGTGGCTAGATAAAGTGGAAGAATGAACACATAACCTCATGAAGCTGCTTTGATTATGTCAACTCCTATTTTCACAGGTAAGGGGAAATATCTGGAACACTAAGAATATTGTAATGTTGATTCATTTATACAGTGAATACTTCTCACTAAAGCCATTATCTTTAATTGTTGTATCTGTTGCCCTTTTGATCCCTCATTATCTACCACTGTTTCAAAGGATATTTGTCCATTCTGACAAAGTTTATAACCTGTAGTCTGTGGCAAACTGCCTAGTTGGCAGTTGTGTGCCAACAGATTGATATGATGGGTCTGTATCTCTTTGCTTCAGCCTATAACATTGGCTAGCAACAATGCAAAAAAGGGAGGTACATGTTAGCTCCTCGAAAATGGAGTCGTAGGTAGATAGGATAGAGAAGGCGGCATTTGGTATGCTTTCCTTTAACGGTCAGAGTACTGAGTACAGGAGTTGGGAGGTCATGTTGCGGCTGTACAGGACGTTGGTTAGGCCACTGTTAGAATATTGCATGCAATTTTGGTCTCTTTCCTATCGGAAAAACGTTGTGAAACTTGAAAGGGTTCAGAAAAGATTTACAAGGATGTTGCCAAGGTTGGAGGATTTGAGGTACAGGGAGAGGCTGAACAGGCTGGGGCTGTTTTCCCTGGAGCGTTGGAGGCTGAGGGGTGACCTTATAGAGGTTTACAAAATTATGAGGGGCATGGATAGGGTAAATAGGCCAAGTCTTTTCCCTGGGGTCAGGGAGTGCAGTACTAGAGGGCATAGGTTTAGGGTGAGAGGGGAAAGCTATGAAAGAGACCTATAGGGCAGCTTTTTCACACAGAGAGTGGTAGGTGTATGGAATGAGCTGCCAGAGGAAGTGGTGGAGGCCGGTACAATTGCAACATTTAAGAGGCATTTGGATGGGTATATAAACAGGAAGGGTTTTGAGGGATATGGACCAGGTGCTGGCAGGTGGGACTAAATGGGGTTGGGATATCTGGTCGGCATGGACGGGTTGAACCGAAGGGTCTGTTTCCATGCTGTACATCCCTATGACTATGACTATGTTTAAGTCTCTCCCTCTCTTATTAATGAATAATAGAATTGAGTACATTACGGATGAATTCATAGCAAAGAATTCATAAATCATAAACCATAAATCATAAATCTCCAGAACAAGACTACCCAGCCTTAGCTTGCAACTTTTCCATCCTCACTTTATGAAAACAATACAGAACATGGTCTCCAAAAATGCTTACTTGATTAAAAATATTAATAGAAAAATGATTATGGATAAAACAATATTTAAAGTGAATAGAACAAACATAATTGTGTCTTGTTTTATATATTGTTAAATTTTCTCACTCCTCCAATAGTATTCTTTAGACTTTTTCAAGTACTTGTGAATAGTGCGTCCTGGTTATAAACATGTAAAGTAACCAACATTTGTTCACTTTTTGACGAAGTTATGATGAAACAATGCTAGACATTTAGAATCGTTGAGAAGAAAAGGAGTTTGTTATTTTCTCCTGGCCCTTGTGTGAAATGCTAAGCAATTAACACAAGGGCACCTAGTAATTTCAAAACAATTACTCCCAGTCAAACTCTATTATTACATGATTTGGAGATACCGGTGTTGGACTGGGGGTGTACAAAGTTAAAAATCACACAACACCAGGTAATTGTTCAACAGGTTTAATTGGAAGCACACTAGCTTTCGGAGCAACGCTCTGAAAGCTAGTGTGCTTCCAATTAAACCTGTTGATGATAACCTGGCATTGTGTGATTTTTATCTCTTTTATTACATTATTTGTTTAGCAACATTACAATATACATATAGTTCTTACTTGCATATTTCTAATATTCTCATTTTTGAGGGAATGGAATAGAAATGAATATGTGATTGTGAACAGTATTTTGCCATGTCATTTAAGAAATAAGTTAAATATAATTTCAGTGCATGGCTAGCAATATTCTCTAAGCTGCATGGTTGCACAAAATTACCTGTGTGAATTGGACACTTCAAATGACAATTGTTCGTTGAGCATAAAAAAAACAATCGAAGGGGTTGTGGACCTAAAACAAATCATCCATGGAGTTGAAACAAAAACGATAAGGAATGCTGGTGGCTAGATAACATCAAGGATGAACCCATCACTCCTTGGAGCTATTTTGATTATATAATGAAATTAGCCTATGAAATTAGGCCCTATTTTCACAGATAAGGAGAAACATCTGAAACACTAAGGATGTCCTAAATTTTACCAATATTTATACAGTCAGTACTTTATTATGTTAAGGTATGTGCAACTGTGCAAAGAGGTGTCGATGATAATTTACAGTCTTCAGCATATTTTTCTTATGCAATGAATAACCGAATGTATGGTTCTATGAGCTAAGCAGATGATGTAATTACAGTAACTGTAAAACTTAAACATGGCATCACCTAACCACTTTTTTCTTATTTGTCTCCTCCTCCTTTAAACTAAGATAGCCAGAAACATTCTTCTCCTGTCCATTTTGTTTTTTAATTTAGGCAGTTCCACACAAAATTAAAATATAATCTACATCATCTTCATTTCAATTTTAAGAAAATACCACAATAATCAAGGCACATTTCTTAAACCAGGAGCTAGACACAACAAATTTCAGAGCAAGTCCATGAAATGACACCCTAACATTGCAATACCATGCAAAGTGATAGTAAAGCATGAAATTAGCAAACTGTACCATGTTGCCTATAGACAGGGGGCTTCCTATATATGTTGTCTGCTTTCCCATCTGTTTCTGAAGATAGAAAGAAAGAAAAGACAAATTAGCACATGGCAAGTACATCTATTAAAATAAAGTATGTACAAAACAAAGTTGTTAGTATGAATTTATTCCTATATATATCAACACAATCGAATGTTCCGCTTGGGTTGTAGGTTATTGTTTGTAAAACCAAGAGCATGCCATATTATAGCCCCAGTTTAGAATTTGCACGTATGTACGTCACAGCCAAAAGACTGACACACTGTTGAGATTGTCTGTAGGTCCCGGTTTCATTTTCATAAGCAACAACAAATTGAATTTAAATAGTGGCTTTTAACTACCCAAGTGTTCTAAGCAAGAATGATATCAACAAAACTGAGCCAAAGGAGAAAAAAGTCAGGGCAGGACACCAGAAGATTCATCAAAAGTTTAAACAGCTTCATGGAAGTGGAGATAGGGTTAGCAGGTTTAAGTGGTTGAGGGAGAGAATTCCAAAATGTAAGGCAGTTTCAACTGCTGTGGTGAAGCAATGAAAATCAGATGATTAGATCAGATGGACACAGGTGAGGGTCATCCTCACCACCTGGACTCTAATGAAAGATAATTTCAGAAGGTGGTGTGGGTCAAACATGCCAAAAGCTCCAGGCAGACTGAAAAGTTAGTTTGTCAAGTTCAAACCCACAAATAATTGTTTTTTTGTGACTTTACTAAGTCCCATTTCACAAAAGTGGCCAGAACCAGGAACCTGATTGCAGGGATTCAGGCTTGAAATCACAATCTTTAAACTCAGAATGACAACAGCAAATTAAAGGTACACTAACTATTTACATAACACACTGCATAAATATATGACACTGTACTTATGAAGATAGAACTGCACAAAAATTGATTTGATGCAAAATGACTGATGTAGGGAGATGTTTTTATTTATGCTTTTATTTTCTGAGGAAATATCTGTTGAACAGTTTTCATAAACCAATTCAGAGAACATTTTCAACATTTCATTTACATAGCAGAACTGTTAAATGGATGAGTTCATGTTTGTGTGCCACATGTGGAAAAAGAAATATATGGGTTGTAATTTACCAATTTCCCTGGTCAAAAAATGGATTGTTAGCAACCCAAAAATCAGCCAAGCCACATCGGTATTATGCTGGGGAGAGTGGGGTTCCAGCACCATGAGGGGAGAAGGCATACACTGATGTCTCAGCAATGCCAGAATCAAGCGGCAGACATGGCTGGGATCAGAGCTAATCTCCAGGGAAGATGGCTTATGAAAGCAGATTTAAAGGTTAGTGAGAGGGCAGGGGGAAATGGGATGTTGTAGAAACTAGGTGGGGAGCTTAAAGGAAGTAATGATCTTGGGAGGGATGCCTCCAGTGGACACAGGGGACCACTTAAAGGAGATATCACCCTTCCGATCTGACAGCAGTGAATGCTGCTGAAGACCCTCCATACTTCTTGCCTTCCTTGGCCTCTCGTAAATTTGGTGACATGAAGTCCTTAACTGGCCAATGAAAGGCCTCAACAGGCCAGCTGATGTCTTGCCTGTTCACTGTAATATAGGAGATGCTTGTGGTACAATGGTGGTGTCATTTGCTCTAGGCTGTGGAAGCCTGGGTTCAAGTCCCACTTGCTCCAGCAATGTGTAATAACATCTCTGAACAGGATGATTAGAAGATATCCTACAGGAGACAGGTGAGGGCTTTTGTGGTGTAATGGTAGTGTTCTTACCTTTGAGCCAGGAGACCTGCTCCACAGTTTTGTGATAACATCGCTGTACAAGTTGATTAGAAAAAAAAATCTATAGTAGACAGGTCAGGAGTAGGGAAGTAGGCAGTGAGAAGACCCTGTTTTACTTTATGAGCCACACCAATTTCACACACAACAGCAGGGAAACACAATATCTAGCCATATATGTTGATGCATCCATATGTAAAACGGGACTATTTGCATCCATGCAATTGGCTCAGTTGGACATTATCCATAACCTAGAAATCTATACATCGCTTACTAATAACTGTTAATTCTTACACAATAACTTTATCTTTTTGCATTCTTGTATTTGCATTGTACAGCATTACAAGATATGTTAGTGGGAAATTTAATCTTTCAAAACAATAGGTTTGGGTTAGGTGTAAAAATAAGAATCTTGACCCCCAACCAACCGCCAAGCAGCATTTCTAGTTTTGACGCAGATGGGACACCAACCAGCTTGAAGGTGGTTAGCAATTTAAATAGTATATTAAGGCTGGGTGCCATGTATTTAAATGCAATTTTAACTATAGCTGGCTGACTTCTCTTGCCTCAGGAATCCTTCCAATTAAAAGAAGGCAAGTATTCAGGAAGTAAGTATCCATCTGTTTACCTGCTGAGGCAAGTATACTGGCTTTGACATCCCTTGGGACTGGACACCATTCCCCCAAGCCCTTTCCATCGAGTTTCCTCTATGTGACTTCTAATTGCCAACTCCCACCCTGAGCAGTACTCCTGGTATTTCTGATTTCCCTCTCCCTAGCCACTGCAATACCGATTGACTCCATGCCAAAACATTCTGCTTCAATGACCCTGATCTTTCCTGGTTCCAGCTTCCAATATTCTTCTTCATCCACCAAGCTCTCTAATCTTCCACCTATCACCCCTTTCCTATCATAGAATCCATTGAATCGCTGAATACTATGGGCAATCTAGCATGGCCAACTCACCTAAACTGCACATCTTTGGATTGAGGGGGGAAACCGGAGCACCTGGAGGAAACCCAAGCAGACAGTGAGAATGCGCAAACTCCAAACTCGCTCTGGTCCCTGGCACTGTGAGGCAGCAGTGCTAACCACTGAGCCATCCTTCTTGAACTTGAATGGTTCCAGTTTTCACATTCCAATCATCCCACCAGTCTTAGAATCATAGAATCTTTACCATGCAGAAAAAAAGCCATTCATCCAATCAAGTCTGCACCGACCCTTCTAACAGCAACCCACCCAGATTCCCATGCCCATCCTATCACTATAACCCTGCATTTCCCATGGTGAATCCATTTAACTCCCACATCCTGGACACTACATGGCAATTTAGCATGCTTAATCTACCTACTTTGTATGTTTTTGGACTGTGGGAGGAAACTGGGGTACCAAATGGAAACCCATGCAGACATGGGGAGAATGTGCAAGATTCACACAGACAATCACCCAAGGCTGGAGTTGAATGCAGGTACCTGGTACTGTGAGGCAGCAATGGTAACCACTGAGTCACATGCCACCCTTATCTTCCCCAGTATCCAACTCTAATCTTCTTCTCTCCATCTTTCTTCACTCTAAACACTGGTTGCCCTCCCCAACCCTAGCCTTCCTGATCTGTCCTGACTCCAAATTTCAATAATCTTCAAATGTACTTGCTGGCTTTCCCAATATTGCCAAACTCCGATTGCAATCTTCCTCCTCTGTTAGAATACAGTGATAGTTTCCCTTCTTTCATGTGCAAATCACAAAACCTTTTTTTTAAAAAGTTGCATTCTTGGGTTAGCTGTTAACAATGGTGATAGCTAGACAATATGTTGAAGGTGTTGGCCCCCTGTGTTCTCTGTCTATGCCATGATGTTTAGATTGATTTTAATCTAAAAAGTGAGATAACGAAGTTTTACATAAATTCATGCATAACTAGGTTTGGTACTCATAGGGAGGGCCTCAACTGGGACCTTGAGTTCATGTCACATTACAGGTGACCACCATTGCACTATACATACACACAGATACTCCTACACACACACACACACACACACGCGCGCACTCTCCCACACGCACCCCCTCACAGACTTAAGACACTCTGCACTCACTACATACACACACACACACACACACACACACACACACACACATACACACACACACACACACACTTTCTCACATTCACAACTCCCAACCCAGACAGACAGACAGACACACAGACAGACAAAGACCCACATATACACATATATTTTGTGGGGTAAATTTGTACTTGAAGGGTTACATTGTACTTTGCTCAAAAGCTGCATGCATTCATGTAGAATTCTGAGCTCAAACACTGCATGAATTTATGTAAAATTCTGTTATCTCACTATTTAGATTAGAATCAATCTAAACATCATGGCATAGACAGAAAACACAGGGGGCCAACACCTTAAATATATTGGCTAGCTATCATCAGATAACAGCTAACCAGAGAATACAACTTTTTAAAAAAATAGTTTTATGATTTACACATGAAAGAAGTGAAACTATCACTGTATTCTAACAGATGAAAGGCTTAACAATCAATTTTCAATGTATAATTTCAGTTACATCACACTGTAAAGTTTTGCTATAAATTCTGTGTTATGATTGAGCCCTCCACTATCACCTGATGAAGGAGCGTCGCTCCAAAAGCTTGTGTGCTTCCAATTAAACCTGTTGGACTATAACCTGTGGGCGGCACGGTGGCACAGTGGTTAGCACTGCTGCCTCATAGCGCCAGAGACCCGGGTTCAATTCCCGCCTCAGGCGACTGACTGTGTGCACGTTCTCCCCGTGTCCGTGTGGGTTTACTCCGTGTGCTCCGGTTTCCTCCCACAGTCCAAAGATGTGCGGGTCAGGTGAATTGGCCATGCGAAATTCCCCGCAGTGTTAGGGAAGGGGTAAATGTAAGGGGATGGGTGGGTTGCGCTTCGGCGGGTCGGTATGGACTTGTTGGGCTGAAGGGCCTGTTTCCACACTGTAAGTAATCTAATCTAATCCTAGTGTTGTGTGATTTTCCATGCTGACAACCATGGAACAAATGTGGAGCTGTGGCCCTCCACAGGGAGGTGGCACTGTTGCTTACCAGCAGCTAATGCCATAAACTCCAGCTAAAGGCCAACCTGGGGATGTGGATGTAGCTGAGAATAGTGAAAGTACTGAGAGCTCCTCAGCACCCCCCTCAGAGCCTGTTCCATAGGTGCTATAGACCATAACTGACCCTGCAGCGACGCAGAGGACACAGTCTAAAGTAGGCTTCCTAGTACCACGTTGATTATGAGGCCAGCTAACGTGCTCCTCAAAGCCTAACAAAAAGAGAAGTGAGCAGCTTTCCTCCACCTCCTCTGATGCAACATGAGCTTTATCTCTCCAACAGTACTTAATAGGTTCACCATGGTGACATTTATCTCTTTGTAATGATAACAATTGAGCATTTCATGAATACAATTCATCTCTCATTGTGGGCCGCTGTATAGGTTTGTAATGTTAACAATTCCAAAGGAATAATTAAGAAGTGAAGGTGCTTTACTGGATGGCATACTAAGTTACTTGTTGTAATCCTGTCCTATTGCATTACAACACTCAAGGTTAAAGGTTTCAATCACTGCTATGTTCCTTGCATCATTAGTTTTCCATTTTGATGTCCATTCCAGGGCTTGTCATCAGCAGACTCCAAATCTGATGCTAATTGTCGAGTAGTTGGCAAGCATGAGTGCTGGGTGCGGGACGCTTGGCTGTATTGCAGTGCTGCTTTGCATTTCAGTGGGCCATGTGTCATCAAGTTAGTATCAGTTGTCTGTTGTGTGCAGTACATTGGCCTCATTGGCATTATCAGTGTCATGTCACTGCTTTCTGTGTATTGCTGAGAAAAGCAGCAGGGAGATCTGCAGCGTATGTTGGCCACAACCTAAAGTCCTCACCTTTGGTCATGTTACTGAATGTTAAAGGAAGAGCAACACTGCAGTCGTACAATCAGTCATCATATTCAACACTAGGACATGTGCACAACAGCAGTTTTGAAGAGTATCAGTTTGTGCAGTATAGTCACAGATTTCCAGAAGGAAAAACCAGGAAGACTTGTGAACGAAACATACACAGAGTCACAGAATCCCTAAGTGTGGAACAGGCCACTTGGCCCATCGAGTCCACACTGACCCTTCAAAGAGCATCCCTCCCAGACATCCTCCATCCGTGTAGCTCTGCATTTCCCATGGTTAATCCACTTAGCCTACACATCCCCAGACACTATGGGCAATTTAGCATGGCCAATCCAACTGACCTGCACATCTCTGGCATGTGGGAGGAACCAGAGCACCCAGAGGAAATCCACATACTGCTCCAATTCATCTTGTATACAGTGAAATGTATGACTAGTGTATTCATTTTCAAGTATTGCTGTTCTGTTTTTACTTGTTGGGGTTTGTGGTGAATAAGTTTTCAACACGCGTAACTCATTCATACTCAATGATGTTCATTTGAGGTGGTCAGGTCACGACAGTAATTTAATATCTCATTTCAGATTTAAAGATATTAATGTAGATGATGGAGAGGAATGCAGCCATATTGACTGTGATATCAAACTCATTGATGGTCCTTCACTGCCTTGTGGGGGCTGTGAAGTGTCATGAATAATTTTGGAACCAATGTTCAGGGATCTTGAAGATCTGGAGAAAGGTCTCTGGACTTGAAACATTAACTCTGATTTCTCTCCACAGATGCTGCCAAACCTGCTGAGTTTTTTCCAGCAATTTTAATTTTGCTTAAGGGATATTTAGGTGAGAGTAGTTACCAAGGACTTGGTGACCATTGTTATATCAGAGTACCCAATAAAAATCTATTCTACATAAGAACCTGTTTGGCGATGATCCCATCTTGCACAATCATAGCCATGCCTCTTTGCTATCCTGCCACTGGCAGGTACCTCCTTCACCATTTGACATCTGAAAGATATGGACTGGCTTCTTCCTCCTCAACCTCCTTCTTCTTCTCCTTATCTTTCTCTTCAACGGAGGAAGTTGTAAACTTAGCTCATCCTCATGTATTTAAAAGTTGCCTCATGCACAATGTTGTGTAGCATGCAGAATACAATGTCTTGTGGTATTTTTGCCACAAAGTTTGGTTGTTGGGGAGAAATGGGAACCTCAGAAAGAGAGGGAACCTATATGCAGTAAGACACCAGATATAAGTGTGGGAGAACCAGGGCTATTAGAAGGGATTGTGCAGGAGCTAATTTGTTGGCAATCAAGATCATTCAGAAGTGTACTCCAGAAGGATTCCAGGAGAACGTCATCTCATCCATGAACCTACTCAAGTTTTTAAATACTCACAAGTCTATTAAAACAAGCTCACTTATAGAGAATTTATGAAAGAGTCCTATGCTCAAAAAAAAGAATTAAGACCGTCCAAACTAGAGTCAGAGAGTCATACACAGCATGGAAACAGATCCTTTGGTCTAACTCGTCCACACTGACCATACATCCCAATCTGTCATAGTCCCATTTGCCAGCATTTGGCCCATAATTCTCTAAATCCTTCCTATTCATATACCATCCAGATATTTTTAAATGTTGTAATTGTATCTGCCTCTACCACTTCCTCCAGCAGCTCGCTCCATGCACGCATCACTTTCTGCATACAAAGTTACCCCTCAGGTCTTTTGAATCTTTCCTCTCTGGTATTAAACCTATGCCTTATATCTTTGGACTCTCCTATCCTGGGAAAAAGAGCTTTTCTGTTCATCCTATCCATCCCCTCAGGATTTTATAAACCTCTATAAAGTCACCTCTCAGCCTCTGATGCTTCAAGGAAAGATGCCCCAGCCTATTCAGCCTCTCCCTCCAGGTCAAACCCTTCACTCCTGGAAACATCTTTGTAAATCTAGTCTACACCCTCTCAGGTTTAACAACTTCCTTCCTATAGCAGGGAGTAGAATTGAATGCAGTACTCTAAAAAGTGGCCTCATCAATGTTCTGTTCAGCCTCAACATTATAGAAAATAGAACATAGAACCTAGAAAAATACAGCGCAGTACAGGCCCTCCGGCCCTCGATGTTGCACCGACCAAAGTCTACCTAACCTACACTAGCCCAATAACCTCCATATGCTTATCCAATGCCCGCTTAAATGACCATAAAGAGGGAGAGTTCACCACTGCTACTGGCAGGGCATTCCATGAACTCACAACCCGCTGAGTAAAGAATTATGTCCCAACTTCCATACTCAGTGTTCTGACCAATGATGCAAGCGTGCCAAATGTCTTCTTTACTAACCTGTCTACCTGCAATGAACTTTCAAGGAACTATGCATCTGCACTCCAAGGTCTCTTTGTTTGGCAACAGTCCCCAGCACCCTACCATTAACTGTCTCAGTCCTGCCCTGGTTTGCCTTACAAAATGCAACACCTCCCATTTATCTGAAATTAAACTCCATCTTTCACTCCTTGCTCATTGGCCCATATGATAAGGTCCTATTGTACTCCAAGATAATTTCCTTCACTTTCCACCACAGCACCTGTTTTGGTGTCATCTGCATATTTAAGAAATATGCCTCCCATATTCACATCTAATTCATTTATTTAACTTATATAAATGAATAAATGACAAAAAGCAGTGGACCCAGCACTGATTCTTGTAGCAGTCTGCTGTTCACAGGCCTCTAGTCTGAAAATCAATCCTCTACCACAACCTTCTGTTTCCTACCCTCAAGCCAATTTTGTATCCAATTGGCCAACTCCCCCGGATCCTCTTGTGATCTAACCTTACTATCCAGTCTACCATGTGGAACCTTGTTGAATGCTTTGCTTAAGTCCATATAGACAGTGTCTACCTCTCTCCCTTCATCATTATTCTTTGTCACCTCTTCAAAAAAACTCAATCAAGTTAATCAGACAAGACTTCCCACATACAAAGCCACGTTGACTGTCCCTAATCCATCCTCACCTTTCCAAATGCTTCTAAATCCTATCCCTTAGAAGCCCCTCCAACAATGTACCCACCACTGACGTAAAGCTCACTGCTCCCTACACAGGGGCAGGTGATGACCTGGTGACATTGTCACTGGACTGTTAATCCTGAGACCCAGATAACATTCTGGGGACCTGGATTCAAATCCTGCCACAACAGATGATGGAATTTGAATTCAATAAAAAAATCAAGATCTGGAATTTAGAGTCTAACAACCACTATGAATTCATTACCAATTGATGACTAGGGTAGGAATAGGGCCAGTCAAGGATAGAAGTGAGAAGTTGTGTGTGGCCCCTGTGGAGATTGGAGAGGTGCAAAACAAATATTTCTCATCTGTTTCACGCAGGAAAAGGAAGATATTGTAAAGGAGAATACTGAAATATGGGCTATTAGACTAGAAAGGATTGAGGTTACTAAGGAGGAGGTGTTATTAATTCTAGAAGGTGTGAAAGTAGATAAGTCCCTGGGCTGCATGGGATTTATCCAAGGATTCTCTAGGAAGCTAGATAGGATATGGCGGAGCCTTTTGCCGTGATCTTTTGTGTCATCATTGTTTACAGGTTTAGTACCAGAGGACTGGAGGATTGCACATGTTGTGCCCTTGTTCAAGAAGGACAGCAGAGATGACCCAGATAATTATAGACCAGTGAGCCTTAAGTTTGTTGTAGGAAAAGATTTGGAAAGGATTATAATAGAAAGGATTTATAATCATCTAGCAAGCAACAATTTGATTGGAGATAGTCAACATGGTTTCTTCAAGGGCAGGTAGCGCCTCACAAACCTCACTGAGTTTTCTGAGAAGGTGACCAAGTATGTGGATAAGGGTAGGACAGTTGATGTGGTGTACGTGGATTTCAGTAAAGCCTTTGATAAGGTTCTACATGGGAGGCCTTTGGAGAAAATGCGAAGGCATGGGAGTGAGGGTGATTTAGCATTTTGGATTACTGTGGCTTTCTGTAAGGCGGCAGTGAGTAGTGGTTGATGGAAAATATTCAGCCTGGAGTCCAGTTACTAGTGGGTTTTGAGACTACTGCTGTTTGTCATTTTTATAAATGACTTGGAGGAGGCATAGGTGGACGGGTTGGTAAGTTTGCAGATGACACTAAAGTCGGTGGAGTGGTGGACAGTGTGAAAGGATGTTACAGGTTGCAGGGGGACTTGGATAAACTGCAGAATTGGACTGAGAGTTGGCAAATGGAATTCAATGCAGACAAATGTGAGGTGATTCACATTGGGAAGAATAATTGGACGGCAGAATACTGGGTCAATGGAAAAATTTTTAGTAGTGTGGATGTGCAGAGAGATCTTGGTGTCCATATACATAGACCCCTGAAAGTTGCACCCAGGTTGATAGTGATTTTAAGAACGTATACAGTGTGTGTTAGGCTTTATTGGTAGAGGGATCGAGTTCTGGAGCCATGATGTCATGCTGCAACTGGACAAAACGCTGTTGCAGCCTCACTCGGAATACTGTGCACAGTTCTGGTCGCCCCATTACAGGAAGGATGTGGAAGTATTGAAAAAGGTACATAGGACATTTACCAGGATGTTGCCTCATTTAGAGGTCTTTTGAGGAAATGCTGATGGACTTGGGTCTGTTCTCATTGGAGAGAAGGTGGCTAAGAGGGGATTTAATAGAGACATACAAGATGACCAGAGGATTAAACAGGGTGGACAGTGAGAGTCTTCTTACTAGGAGGATGACTTTGGCTTGTACGAGGGGACATTGCTACAAATTGAGAAGTGATGGATTTAAGACAGATGTCAGAGGCAGGATCTTTACTCAGAGAGTGGTAAGGGCATGAAATGCTCTGCCTGCCAATGTAGTTCACTCAGCCACACTAGGGCATTTAAACAGTCCCTGGATAAGCATATGGATGACAATGGGATAGCGAAGGGGAAGTCTTAGTGAAGTCTTAGATTAGTTCACAGATTGGTAAAACATTGAGGGCCAAAAGGTCTGTTCTGCCCTGTATTGTTCTATGTTCTGTAAGTGCCTGGCTTTTCCTTACAGCCTTTCGTAAATAATGACACCACATCAGCCAACCTCCAGTGTTCTGACAACTCACTCATGGCTGTCTAATTAACTTCACAAATATCTTTTACACCCAAATAGGAAAAATTTCAGCAGTGCAAGCTGAGCTCATATTAAACTCATTGCACCACAAAAAATGATATGCCAGAGCATTATTTTAGCTTAAACATAAAAGTTGTGTAAAATAAGCAAGTTTCTTCGCATTAGATGATTTCACATCTCCCCAAATTTCAGACTAATGTTTTGGTTTATTTCTCACTCAGACTCCTCTTATAGCAATCCAATTAAAAAAAATGCCAACATGTTGTGCACTTACTCAGACACTTGGTGGTTCATATTGTTAAACTTCTAATTGAACAGTTTCAAGATACAATCGCAGATCAGCAATGCTAGTTATTTCCATATGCTTGCCTGAGTTAATTCAACAACATCAGCATCAGATAATTTATTAGCCTATTATATGGAATTGGTAATTTCATTTAATGGCTAATGCTGAGGATTAGGAGAAATGAAGGAAAATTACAGACTATATCACCAATCACAGAACGCTATGATCATAAAGATGATATCTAATGTGCCGAATGTTCTGAGTAGTTGGCAGGACAGCATGGAGGCATTGCTTTGTAGCCCAGACTGTGACTGTGCAAAAGGGAATCATTGCTGGATGGGTCTTTGTGCAGAACATATTTTCATTGTGACATAGATGGGTTTTTTTTTGTTTGGAAGCAAATGAAATACACACTTTTTTTTAGCTCAGCATGATTGTATTTTAGGCCCATTTTATGGTATCAGATCTGACGTAAGTTAATGCACCCGCATAAGTTTTGAACTATTTTATCTTCACTTGCACAGCTGATGTCATGTCTGCGTACCAGAACATACAGTACCTCTAGCCTCATAAGAAATGCTAAGGGCCTGCAGACATAGATTGAAGTGATATCCACAAACATCAAAACTGCACAGGCAGTACAAACAGTGGATTATTTGGCGAAGAATAGAACAATTAATAATCTAGGAATGATTATAAAGTAATATTCTAATGAAGAGTTCAAGTGAATTTATGAGCCTCAAGAGCAAATATTGAGGAATTTATAGCAAGAATGCCTTGATATCTGCACCATTCCTGTACGGCAAGATATTGTACTCTGTAACTCACTTGTTTCCACTGCTTTTATTTTACACTAGGCATATGCATTTGAGAGTGAAAAATCACCCAAAAAGCAGTAAATCGTCAATATAATAAAATCTAAAAGCCTACGTATAACAAAGTTACGATGTCAATTCAAAGAAAATGTGCAGTGTATAAAGTTTTTGCATCACTTTCCCTTGTCCCTCACCCTTAGTCCTGTTACCGTCTTTGCTGGAGTGACGTTATTAGATTAGATTACTTACAGTGTGGAAACAGGCCCTTCGGCCCAACAAGTCCACACCGACCCGCCGAAGCGCAACCCACCCATACCCCTACATTTACCCCTTACCTAACACTACGGGCAATTTAGCATGGCCAATTCACCTGACCTGCACATCTTTGGACTGTGGGAGGAAACCGGAGCACCCGGAGGAAACCCACGCAGACACGGGGAGAACGTGCAAACTCCACACAGTCTGTCGCCTGAGTCGGGAAATGAACCCGGGTCTCAGGCGCTGTGAGGCAGCAGTGCTAACCACTGTGCCACCGTGCCGCCCACAAAGTTCTGCACCTCTACCTCACCTTCATATTTCATTTTATTTGGTTTCTTTCATATGTTTTTCCTTATTTCATCTCTCTATGTCTTATTTGGTTTATCAGCTTCTTATTTTATGTTACCTACTTTGTTTTAAGCCTCTTTCTTGTACTGTTCTTGTGGCTACCTGCAGATATATCAGGATAATATAATCCAGTGAGCATACAGAAACAAATCAGACTCACTGAGATTTTCCACTGTAGGCAGGGCAAGTCCCTATGCTACCTAAGTTTGCCTCCTTGTAACATTAGTCTCTTTATGAAACATACAGACATTGAATCTTGATTTCTTTTTCGATTGTACTGCAAAATGAACAGATATCATTGTTGCATTTCCTGTCTCCATGTTACAACATTTGCAGAAAATGATTACTGGCTGATGCAATGTTACACATTGCCAAGATACAAACTGCAGTTAACCATTAAGAAATTTGATTCCATTATTGAATCAAATGTTCCATCTGTGGATTCATAATAAAACATTTTTTGCCCCACAATTGATTTTATATTTTTGGTTGACTACTTTGAAATCAACAAATTTGGAAACAATTACGCACTGAATAAGAGAACAAATTATTTATTTCGATAAAGCATAAATGATTGAAATAAATGTGATGTTTTAATTTCAAATATGTATTAAACTGAACTTTCATCCTCCTTGTTCATTAAACCTGAAATGTAAAGGTTTAAAACATACACAGACAGCCAACCTGCATTTTTTGAAGGTGTGCACTCTATGCAAATAACCCTGATATAATGGCAAAAAAAAATGCTGCAAGTACACACCAATTCACTCAAGGAGAAAGATAATGGTAAAATATTAACATTTCAGTTGGGTTCTCTCCTGAGAATACCAAAATGTTAACTTTCCAGTTCAGAACTAAATGGGTGTGCTGTGTATTTTCAGTCTATATCTTTTTCTATTAAAACAATCGGGATGCAAATAACTCTCCATCGATAAATTTAAAACAGTGCACACTGCATGAATATTATGTCAGTTTGATTTGGTTTACTGAAATTCTGATGGTATCTATATGGTACTCCTTACTGATGTTGAAAAAAGCTGCCTACAATGATCTAGCAGTCACCTTGTAAATTTGAATTTGACACAAAGTCAAGGGGATCTTCAGGTGCCCAGCCATAGTGGTGCCATTAAGCAGGGAAGGTAGTCACATTAAAGAATTCTCACAGCAAACCAGAGGAAATTAAAAGGCACTGACTGGACGTCACCACTTAATGTTTTTATGAAGAGCAAATTAAAGAACGGGACATACACAAAGAACAACGGTAAAACCTGAACTGTTGTAGACATATTTCAAAAAATTAAATTTTATGAATTAACACAATACGTAATATATTAAACATTCCATAATTATACAGATTGTTTTTCATGGTTAGAAAAGTTAGTCAGCAGGAATTATGAACTTAATATGTCATTTAAAAACAGTTACACTTTACTTAATTACATATGACTTTTCATAGATTTTTAGTATGACTAAGAGAGTAAAAATGGAATATAGTTAATTAATTTCCAATTAATTTCAGTTGGAGACCACCCCATAGTGCCTTATGGAGAATTGGAGAATCACTAACAACAAATTCAGATTTCCACATTTAAATGTACTTGTGATTCTCCTAAAAGTTGCTGTTAGTTTCAGAGAAGTAATGACTGCAAACACAAAGTCTCACCATCGTTACAATGGCAAAGTCTAGTTGAAGAACTATGTCACATTTGCAAATACAATATTGCTTAACACACACCCATCATATTCCTTTCATAGATAAATCAACTGAGCTCTTAAAATAGTTTAATTTAAATTGATTAACATTCTCATTAGGATAATGAAGGGAATCTAGTACAAGTTCTATGAATTTATGGCCAGTATTTTCTACACGGTGTCAGCTTTTGGCAGACGTGTACTCCATATTTTCAAAGTCAAAACAATCAAAACAAATATAGCTTTTTAATGACAGTGAGGTTTTGCAAAACACAGCATATTCTTGTATTATGCCAAAATTATGGAAGATGCAACAAAAGTTTGTGCTAAAACCAGCAAAGCACATGCAGTTCCTACCTGGTACATGAAAATGTCTAGGAGCCTGGACATAAGATTTGCTGTCTAGGTGCATGGATAAGCTGGGAGTGCTCCGACGACTTTCACTGCCTCCAAAGAGAAAAGCAAAGAAGGTAGAGAAAAGAAAGTAGGAAGCAGAGTAATATAGTTATATGCTTAGTGGTAAAAGGATATAATGCCATAGTAAAATTCAAATAAACTTGGTGAGAGACCAGTATTTATAAAGCCATGGAGCAACACCTTTTTAGATGCCTGTAATGCATGAACATCCTTATACAAGAGGTTTATATTTTCTTTTTCAGAAAAAAAAGTGACATCTGTGCTGTTCTTAGGCCCTTGGGAGCAGAGTTGGTGATAAGAATCTTGCATCTACTTTTCATGACCCCCCCAATATTACAGGAATAGGAACACTGTCCTTTTATTTTCTGCCACTTTTCTCATCTTTTAAAATGAAAATTCATATTTACCTATGGCATTATATAATGTTGAACCAAGCAAAAGTTTTAATTATTGGTAAATAACACAGATTTTGGCCTTCTGATTGAAGTTGTAAATACTAGAATGCATTGTTTACCAATAATTTGAATTTTTCTGATGTATTTCTCCATCAGTATTGAAGCCAGGCTAAATAGCTAGTGCAAATAGTCATGATATTTACAGAAAGCTTTAGATAGGTTTTTGATAACTGGTTGCAAGGTTTGACAATTCATTAGAATTCTGCCAAATGAAAGATTGCAAGGGTACATAATAATATTTAAAACTACACAACTATATTTGTGCATACATTGTGCATCCAGACTCATATGAGGTTTGTGTATTTTAAAGCAATATTAAAATAAAGAAAAAAATTGAGATAATCAGGAAGAGTCAAAGTAAAGCATCATCTTCCAAGTTCCCTGCTCAGCAGGAGAGACAGCTCCTTTTTTGTTTCTAAATAAAGATGGTGTACTTGACCATTTTACATTATATACCAAGCTGCATAAACTGTGCCAAGACAGAAGATAATTGTACATAATCTGTGTTCATTTAGTAGTAGATTCATCAGTATAATTTTGAAAAAGCATGGACAGTAACAATATCCAGATAAAGATAAAAGTGCACACGTTTTGCCACAGGTTCTAAGTCTGTGCAAAAATAATCTCAGAATGTCAAATGATGTATGCATTTACCATGCTACACTACACTCTAAAAGGCTGAATGGTTAAATATGAGGCAATCTCTTATGATTTGTTACAAGTTATCTGCCATAGAAAATCAAAACCAACATAAAAAATATGTATAATTATTGGTTTTCATTATTATTCTCTCATGTGATGTGCGCATCATATTTATGAGGAATGCCATATCAGACATTTTAGTAACAGAAAATGATCATTTGACAAAGTTTTTACCCTTTCTGCTTCATTTCCAGCTTTTGTATGTTTTAAAATATAAACCCATAAAGTTTACTATGGCATTACATAATGTTGAACCAAGCAAAAGTATTAATTATTGGTAAATAACACAGATTTCAGTTTTTGGTTTGAATTTGTAGATGAACAAATTCTAGAATGCTTTGTTTACTGATAATTTGAATTTTTCTGATGGATTTCTCCATCTGTATTTGAGGCTGGGCTAAATAGCTAATACAAATAGTCATGATATTTACTGAAAGCTTTAGGTTTTTGATAACTGGTTGCAAAGATCTGCCAAATGAAAGATGGAAAGGGTACATAATAATATTTAAAACTACACTTTTGAATTTGTGCATATATTTTATAACAGACATAAGGTTTGTGCATTTTGAAGCAATATCAAAAACAGAATTGAGATAATCAAGAAAAGTCAAAGCAGAGTATCCAATTCCAAGTTCCCTGCTCAGTAGGAGAGACTGGTCCTTTTTGTGTTTCCAAATAAAGGTGGCCTTGCTTATCGAGCTACATCTAGTTAATACTTAGCTACATAGCTTCAATGCAGCCATGCTAGTGACCTTAATTTTGTATAGTTTCATGAAAAAAAAATTAATTCACTGAGCAGACATTCAAATGTCCTTGGAGTTCTCTTTGAAAAGAAAGCTGAAGTTTTCATTAAAAACAATCATTTTCCAGCTGCAAATTTGGGGATGGAATGATCCTACAAAAAAAGTCACCAAGTTGTTTTGAACATATAATTAGATAATTTGAGTGAAATTGCAGATCCAAAACTAACCGATTCCATTTTTAATTTTGCTTCACAGCACTGTACTGTTTGTAGGACGTCAGAGTCCAAAGCATGTCAAACCCCACTTGCCTCGATCGCTAAAACAGTGCTCAAAAATAATGAGATTTATACATTTTCAGGAATTACAGAACTGGAGAAATCAGTCAATTTGGAAGAAAAAAAACTCAGCACAATCAAATTGTGAATAATTTCATTTACTACTAATAATTTGTACAAATTTGGAGTTTGCATTTTTTGATTTGCATGAGTATGGATGTGGGGATGATTATGTTACCTAGTATGGTAACAAAACGTCTGAAAATAAACCTTCCAGCTCAGCGAGCAAACTTACATCCATAGCATGAGAAACTTGATAAGAAAATAGAATACTGTTATAGTCTGAGAATAAATAGTTTTAGATGACAAGGTTTTCACTATAATAGATGCAATGTCCTTTTCTCTCAGTATTAATTTGTTAAGTAATGATTGTAAGTTTTCAATTGATTTAAAAATAGTTATTTTTATGTAGTATAAAAGATGTTCATGTAACTCTATTGTGATTGGCTATTTAAATTCCCAGCCTTTGACTGTGCTTGGAACAAGAATATTCATGTGGGTGGTTCAGTTCATTTTCCACTCAATTTTCAGCAAAGCTCATGCTCAGGATGCTGATATCGGAGGACTCAGATGGAAATGCTATTGAATATCAAGTGGCAATGGTTAGATTTTCTCTTGCTGGAGATGGCTACTGTCTGGCACTGGTTTTATATGAATGTTACTTGTTATTTATCAGTTGAAGCCTGAATGTTGTCCAGGTCTTGTTGAATTTGGATATATATATATAGCTTCAGTATTTGAGGAGTCATAAATATTGTGCAATCATCAGTGAGGTTCCCCATTTCTGACCTCATGACAGAGTGAAGAATATTGACGAAGCAGCTGAAGCTCAGATCAAGAACCTTACCCTTCAAAACATCTTTAGTGATGCTCTGGAGCTAAGATAATTGACTTTCAATAACTGAAACCATCTTCCTTTGTGCTGGGTGTGACTCCAACCAGCAAAGAGGTTTTATTCTAATTTCCACTGACTCCAGTCTTGCAGGTCTTCTTGAAAAAAACACTCAGTAAAATGGTGCCATAATGTCAAGGTCAGTTGCTAGGAGCAGCACCAGATGTACCTAAAAAATGACTTGTCAACCTATAAAGTGCTACGGTGCAGAGCTACCCATGTGCCACTTATGTACTTATCTGACTTCCCCTCAAGTTCAACTCCTTTGTTCATGTATGGACCAAGACCTTAATGAGGTCAGGAGCTGAGTGGACCCGGCACAACCCAAATTGAGTGATCACGCTGCTGTTGAATGAATGCTGCAGGATAGCAGTGTCAATTACACATTTTATCACCTTGCTGATGGTTGAGAAGAGACGAATATGACAGTAATCAGTGTACTCTTGAAGCGCAGCTGCACCAATGTTCCACGTACAGTAATCGGCACAGGCACACAGATCGTGGAATTGACTTCCAGTTTTGGCAGTGACAGCTTGGAGGCCTTTGCAGCCAGTAAGAAAATTGATGAAATGTTGAAGGGAATGGGGTGAATTGGATTTGTGAACAGGACATAGCTGAGTCAGTTTGCATATTGCCAATTAGATTCAAATGTTATAAGTGTACAGGAACAATTTGTTTAGTTATGGAGCACAAGTTTTTGGTGTTATTAGAGCTGCTAGCCTTTTGAGATATCACATAGAATCAATTGAATTGACTGGAGGCTAGCTTCAATGACACCAGGGACCTCAAGAGGAGGCACAGATTGTCCACTAGCCATTTCTGGCTAAATGTCTCAGTCTTTTTTGCACTGATGTGCTGTGCTCCCTCATCATTCCAGATAAGCATATTTGTGCAGCATCCTCCTCCAGTGTGTTATTAATTGTCCACAATCATTCATGACTGGATGTGCCAAGACTGCTGATCCACTGGTCATTGAATCGTGCATCTCTACAGCATGCTCCATACACTGCTTGGCACATAAGCAGCTCTGCACTGTAGGGCTTTACAGGTTGACAAATCATTTTTAGGTACATCTGGTACTGCTCCCAGCATACTCTCCAGCACTCCAGGCTGAACCCCTGGTTTGAGGGCAATAGTAGAGCAGTGGGTATGCTGGGCCATAAGTTTACAGATTATGTTTGAATAAAATTCTGTTAATGGTCTATCGTATCTCATGGATTCCAAGTATTGAGTTGTGAGATCGGTTTGAAATTGACCCTATATGTGGAGGATATTCTCAATGTAAAGGCAAGATATAGGCTGCACGAGGACTGTGTGGTGGTCACTTCTACCAATACGGTCATGGACAGTGACAACTGATATCGGTAGATTGATAAGGCCAACATGCACATTTTTTCCCTTATTGGTTGTCTCAACACATACCACAGGCTCAGTTTAGCAGCTACATTCATTAGGATTCAGGCAATGGTGCCACTCTTGGTGTTGGACATTGAATTTGCCACACAAAGCATTTTCCCAGATGACCACTTGTGGCATTTGTCACTTTGACCAGTAAGAGGTACAGTGTAAGGACTGTTTCAGGAAGTTTGCCATCATCAATCCTTCCTTGCACTTGTTTAGTCTTTGGCTATCTAATGATTAGAGTATCTATATTGTATCACAGCAGGAGAGAAAGACAGAAGGAGGTGCCTGCCATCAGTAAAGTATAGACGGCCAAATAAAAATAGCACTTATTGAGCTGTAAATTATGTAAAGTGGCCACCCATTTTCTTGGGGTGGGCAACTCGCTGCATCTGATTCTGTCATTGGTAAAACGCCATGTCAGCAGGATTGCATCATGTAACCAAGTCAACACAGATTTCCTGCAGTTTTATTCAGGTCCACACTTCTCTTTTGACCAAATGGTTTTTATTAGAAGATGGGTTGGTAACCAGATAAGATGGGTTTAAATTGTTTCGCAAAGAAAGTCAGGAGATGTTGAGTGATGTTCCCGTCAAATTTTCCTGCTGCTGTGCAAAACCTTGCATCATCATCATCTTGTCTGGAAGTCAATGTGTTTATAAGTCAACTGCCGTGCATTAACCATCCAGTGGCTATGAATGGCTCTGCACCTCAAAGTGAACATTGGTGATGAGGAGAAATTATTTTATTCATCAAATGATGATCATCTTGCATATACGGTCTGACAGGGTAATGGAAGGAGATACAACGACAACTTGCAACAGGGAGATGGATATATATTTTAAAGGACAAAAGGTGCAGGAACATAGAAAAAATGCAAGGCCATGAGGCTTGCTGGATTGCTATTTCAGTCAACACGGCGACGATGTAAGTACTTCTGCACCAAGTGACTCTACAATTTTACAATATCATTGTTGGAGTGGCTTAATTATTGCTGCACCAGTAAAATGTCACAGATATATTGAAGAACTTTATGCATCATTGGTATGCATTGGCTTCCAAATAAACATGAATGATACAAAACATAGTATTTACATTCAAACACTGCGAATCTTTCCTTGGCAGTTTTACATCTAGTAAGTTGACACATAATAAAACGATGCAATTGCAGCAGAGAATCACACACACCAAAGCCACTTGACTAAGCTAGACAAATAATGCTGCAGTACACTAACAAGCATATCATATATCCACCTAAGTTTTGAGATAGCAATGGCAAAACTAGACACACAAAGACAATCAAGACTGCCTTGATGTCAGCTATTAAATGAAGGGGAAATCAGTAGCATTCTGTAAGTAACTTCAAAACTGAATTTGCATTACTGCATAATGACAAGTCAATGTTTTTATAATTGAAATTTGACTCTGACTGGGGGCTATGGATTATTCCATGACTTGTAAGCATAGATGATTGAGGCACCCTTCAATTTAATTTCATGATTTTAAATAATTTCTAATGCTTTGGGAAGTTTCTCTTTTATTTTATGCACTTGTGCTCACTCTTAACAAATACCTTATTCCCTGTTTCTCAATGAGCTGAGAAATTCAGTAGTCATTTTTAAGTAATGTATTTTGGCCATATTTTTCCTGTGTGTATTATAAGAAAGGTAAGAGTTGATTTTTGGATCTTTGGAGAATGAAGTTGGAGAAGTAGTAATGGGGAACCAAGAAATGGCAGACGAGCTAAGCCGGTACTTTCCAATGGCCTTCATAATGGAAGACACCAGCAGCATATCAGGGGGTGAGTCTAGTGTCAATCACTAAGGAGAAGGTATTGGGGAACCTGAAGGGTCTGAAGGTGGATAAATCATATGGACTGCGCATCAGAATTCTAAAAGAAATAGTTGAGGAGGTTGTTGAGACATTGGTGATGATCTTTCAGGAATCACAGGAGTCAGGGAGGTCTCCAGAACAACTGGAAAATGGTTAATGCAATGTCCTTGTTTAAAAAGGTAGGGAGGCAGAAGGCAAGAAACTATAGACCAGTCATCCTGACTTCAGTCATTGGTGAGATTCTATTGAGGAGTAAAAACCAAAAGAATTGTGGATGCTGTAAATCAGAAACAAAAACAGAAGTTGTTGGAAACGCTCTGCAGGTCTGGTAGCATCCTGAAGAGAAATCAGACTTAACATTTTAGATGCAGTGACCCTTCTCCAGAACTGATGGTAGCTAGGAAATGTCAGTTTATATGCAAAAGATAGAGTAGAGGGAATGGGTAAGGAGTAAGCGATAGGTGGGATGGAGCCCAAAGAGAGAGAAGAACAGTTGGAAAGACAAAGGAGTTGATAACGATCTGGCGGGGAGGGTAAATGGAGACAGAATGTGGCAGGATGTGTAGATCGACCACTGGATTCTTTAGTCACCACATAATCCCCACCTCTGGGGAAGAAGAAAGGCATCCTGGGACTGAAGTGCCTGCCTAAGTGAAAAAGTAAACTATTAGTGTTCATGCCATTGACAAATTGGTATAATTACCAAGGCTTTAGTTATTGAATCACGTTGTTCATACGTTTAAGGAAGAGCTTTATATTATTGAGATGTTGTTCAGAAGTCTTTAAGTCCATAAGACCATAAGACATAGGAGTGGAAGTAAGGCCATTCGGCCCATCGAGTCCACTCTGCCATTCAATTATGGCTGATGGGCATTTCAACTCCACTTACCCGCATTTTCCCCGTAGCCTTTAATTCCTTGTGACATCAAGAATTTATCAATCTCTGCCTTGAAGACATTTAGCGTTGCGGCCTCCACTGCACTCTGCGGCAATGAATTCCACAGGCCCACCACTCTCTGGCTGAAGAAATGTCTCCGCATTTCTGTTCTGAATTTACCCCCCTCTAAATCTCAGGCTGTGTCCACGGGTCCTAGTCTCCTTGCCTAATGGAAACAATTTCCTAACGTCCACCCTTTCCAAGCCATGTATTATCTTGTAAGTTTATATTAGATCTCTCCTTAATCTTCTAAACTCCAATGAATACAATCCCAGGATCCTCAGCCGTTCCTCAGATGTTAGACCTACCATTCCACAGATCTCTTTAAGGAATAAAATACTATTCAGTTTGTTTAAGAACTGACAAGTGGTGTAATAGCTAAGACATATTTGTACATTTGGGTTCCAGCCTGCAAAGTCTAGCATCATAAGTAGAAGCCAAGATTGAATATTAATTGGATAGAATTTTAAATATATAGTACAAGTTAAGCTTAGGTTGTTTTAGAAGCCAGGAACACTTCCCACTGTTAATAAATTGCAAATATGTGGTTAAAGACTACTCAGAGTTCAGCACAGGCAATGGCATGTATAGCTAAAGTGAAAGAGCGAAGCATTGCAGCTATGAAAATGTACATCTCCAACAGTTAAGCTAAACTAGGAAATTAGAGTTGTAATCTTAAAATTGCAAAGGTGTTATTATATTTGCTAGAGTTAAGTTGGCTGACTTAAAATCTTGATGGATATTGTGAATTATGATACCAGGTTCAGTGAATCAAGAACAGAATACACTGGAAGTCACAGAAAGACTAGATTGACATGAGTAGAGATCATGTACCATTCAATGCTTCCATTAGTGAAATATTAAGTGTAAAGCTTTGTTGTCCAATAAATCAGGATAGTTTGAATTCTAATGTAGAAATTCTTAAACTGCGATTTAGTGTCATTAGCCAGGTCCTCAGAAAAATAACCCCTGTCTTCAAGAATCCAAATATTCACAACCAGTGAAAATGTAAAAACCTGATGGAGATGGGACATTGCAGGCTGAATTAATCATTGTAGGTGCCAATGATATATTGTATGATAACCTTGCACCTATGAATTGAAACATGAAGGCTGGAATCCCTTACAAATGATAAATCAATTCTCATCTGAGTGCACCAAGTTTGCCAGATTTCACAGTTAATGACTCCCTGTTCAAGAGAGTACTTCAGCAAATCTGAGAGGCTGACAGACATCACCAAAGTTAACGTGAATGGAAATGGTAGCCTTGGCTAAAATTGCATTATCTCAATGGCATATTCTCTTATGATGTATACTTGTGACAGCAAATTATGAAATTGTGGAAATAACAACAACTTCATCTATTTGGAAGGATGTCTTATTCAATAACACAGCAGATATCAGGAAAGGCTTCTCAAAACGCCTGCTGTATTTAGAGATCATTGTTCTGTCCTTTTGAGAAACTCATTCTCTTGCTGCATGCCCTATGAGGGGGACATTGACTCTTCCGACTGGAACTCGATCCAGTTTTTGTTCCATGGAGTGGTAATGTGATTGCATGGAAGGCAGCCTTTGTTATTGCTGGTTCTCCTAGTGCTGTTAGCATGGCTGCTCCTGTTACTCGAAGAAAAAGTGAGGTCTGCAGATGCTGGAGATCAGAGCTGAAAATGTGTTGCTGGTTAAAGCGCAGCAGGTCAGGCAGCATCCAAGGAACAGGAAATTCGACGTTTCGGGCATAAGCCCTTCATCAGGAATGAGGAAAGTGTGTCCAGCAGGCTAAGATAAAAGGTAGGGAGGAGGAACTAGGGGGAGGGGCGATGGAGATGTGATAGGTGGAAGGAGGTCAAGGTGAGGGTGATAGGTACCTCGACACTGTTCTGTCCCCCTTAGTCCAAGAACTCTCCACCTACGTTCGGGAATCCACCCATGCCCTCCACCTCCTCTATGATTTTCGCTTCCCCGGTCCCCAACGCCTTATCTTCATGATGGACATCCAGTCCCTGTACACCTCCATCCCCCATCACGAAGGATTCAAAGCCCTCCGCCGTACCAACCAGTACCTTTCCACCGACACCCTCCTTCGACTAATTGAACTGGTCCTCACCCTGAACAACTTCTCTTTCCAATCCTCCCACTTCCTCCAAACTAAAGGAGTTGCCATGGGCACCCGCATGGGCCCCAGCTATGCCTGTCTCTTCGTAGGATATGTGGAACAGTCCATCTTCCGCAACTACACTGGCACCACCCCCCACCTTTTCCTCCGCTACATCGGTGACTGTATCGGCACTGCCTCATGCTCCCACGAGGAGGTTGAACAGTTCATCCACTTTACCAACACCTTCCACCCCGACCTCAAATTCACCTGGACCGTCTCAGACTCCTCCCTCCCCTTCCTAGACCTTTCCATTTCTATCTCGGGCGACCGAATCAACACAGACATCTACTATAAACCGACTGACTCCCACAGCTACCTTGACTACACCTCCTCCCACTCTGCCCCCTGTAAAAACGCCATCCCATATTCCCAATTCCTTCATCTTCACTACATCTACTCCCAGGAGGACCAGTTCCAACACTGTACAGCCCAGATGGCCTCCCTCTTCAAAGACCGCAGATTCCCCCCAGACGTGATCGACGATGCCCTCCACCGCATCTCCTCCACTTCCCGCTCCTCCGCCCTTGAGCCCCATCCCTCCAACCGCCACCAGGACAGAACCCCACTGGTTCTCACCTACCACCCCACCAACCTCCGTATACAGTGTATCATCCACCGTCATTTCCGTTACCTCCAAACGGGCCCCACCACCAGGGATATATTTCCCTCCCCTCCCCTATCAGCGTTCTGAAAAGACCACTCCCTCCGTGACTCCCTCGTCAGGTCCACGCCCCCCACCAACCCAACCTCCACTCCTGGCACCTTCCCCTGCAACCGCAGGAAATGCAAAACTTGTGCCCACACCTCCTCTCTTGCCTCTCTCCAAGGCTCCAAGGGATCCTTCCATATCCGCCACAAATTCACCTGCACCTCCACACACATCATCTATTGCATCCGCTGCACCCGACGTGGCCTCCTCTATATTGGGGAGACGGGCCGCCTACTTGCGGAACGCTTCAGGGAACACCTCTGGGACGCCTGGACCAACCAACCCAACCACCCCGTGGCTCAACACTTTAACTCTCCCTCCCACTCCACCAAGGACATGCAGGTCCTTGGACTCCTCCATCGCCAGAACATAACAACACGATGGTTGGAGGAAGAGTGCCTCATCTTCCGCCTGGGAACCCTCCAACCACAAGCGATGAACTCAGATTTCTCCAGTTTCCTCATTTCCCCTCCCCCCACCTTGTCTCAGTCTATTCCCTCGAACTCAGCACCGCCCTCCTAACCTGCAATCTTCTTCCTGACCTCTCCGCCCCCACCCCACTCTGGCCTATCACCCTCACCTTGACCTCCTTCCACCAATCACATCTCCATCGCCCCTCCCCCAAGTCCCTCCTCCCTACCTTTTATCTTAGCCTGCTGGACACACTTTCCTCATTCCTGATGAAGTGCTTATGCCCGAAATGTCGAATTTCCTGTTCCTTGGATGCTGCCTGACCTGCTGCGCGTTAACCAGCAACACATTTTCAGCTCCTGTTACTCCTCAATGGAGGTCAAGAGGTTAAAAGCATTAACTGCATAAGGTGTTCACACGTTTCAGCAATAGCTGGCAGCAAGGAAATGAGATCAAAATCTTTAAAATCCGAGGTAAGTGAAATGACTTCAGAATAGTTGGAAATGAAGTGTGAAACAGCAATATCACACACTCAGATCATGTGCAGTGAGCAAGATTCCAGCAGCTATAAAATTTCACACGCTAAATGTTTTCAGGTCTCCCAGTTTCATTGACTAATATCTCCCCACTCATCTTGTTGACTGAGTTAAGTTCCACAGAATTGAGGAAGTCCATGTACCTGCTGGTAAAGCCAGAATTCTGGTTTCAGTACAGTAGAAAATTTAAATATTTGACTATGGCTATTTAAATATTTTAATTACTGACAGAAACCTCTATGAGGATTTCCTGCTTACTTCTAAGCACCTTTATTGAAACATGGATCTGGGGACCAACATATCAAGTTCATTTTGAAACCGCAAACCCACTCTGCCTGAGCCTGTACATGTTAAAATTCGAGCATTTTCTACTATTGTAGAATAGTTCACTTTGTTATTTGATTACTTCTACCCACTTGTCTGTACCTTCATTTGATTTATACGTAAAATATGTCTCACTGCTACATCTGGTCGTAATACTACCCTTGTGATAAGAATGACTTGTGCGATGGTGCTCTTCCAGGAAAAATGTGCAAACCTGCATTGCACCGCTGCACGCCTAATTATAAAATCATGCCAAACACATTACGGATATTCTGTAGAAAATCATTCAAATTCTTCAAAGCCTATAATGACTAGAAGAGCTATTGACTAGCCTTTTCTATTGCTCATTTGGAAACCATTGCCATTAGAGTGAGTTTTGATCACTTGAAAATCGACTGTGTTGCAAATTTAGTGTACTCATTTCCGTTTAATTCTCCACTTCATATTCTGTTTGAAAAAGAGCCACATGTCAAAGAGTGTAGCATCAGAAAATGTATCTCAATTATATTGAGGAAAAATATTGCATAATACCAGTTAGAACTGCAAAGGTGGGCTGCAGTAATGACTTAAATTTACTTACAAACACTACATGATTTTGAAAGGTAAAAAATGTTTTGAAAAACAGGTCTGCAATGCAGCTTTGATTTGCCACATAACTGTTGAATTAAATATCCTAAAAGGATACTATGCAAGATTCAAAGCTAGTTATGTATGTAACACTTCCTGATGAAACATACTGACATCAAGTTTTCTATACAAACATGCATAGATCCTATCGCTTTGGATAGGCACAGAGTGGTACATCTTAACAAATTCAGCACGTGCATCTTACCTTTAAAATAAGGAACATAGTTAGGTGTGAGAGTGGATGGAGGACTGGAGTGAGTTGACAAGGAGCTGTAACTACCAGTATGCAGAGAATGAATACCAGCAGAGGTGAGCTCTGAGCAGAACAAAAGGATGCAAGTAAAGAGAGAAAATTGTTTAAATGTATTCGGTAAGTAGGATTGGTAGCGAGATTGGTTCTAATCTTCCACACACAAGTTATATTAATCCCTTTTCAATATTGTTCTGATAGACACCATCCTTAGACAGTGAATAAATTGAGCAGAACTCTGGCAGCCACCAATACCAATCCCAAAGAAATCTATCAGTATGGCAGACTGTCCCTCTGTCAAACTGCTTCCCCTAAAGAAACATTTCGCCTCCATCTGATGTGTCCCTGGTGACTGTGGATGACATTGGGAATTGTAAAGAACTTGCATTTATATATAGCACCTAATCATGTCTCTCAATAACATTCCATGGTACTTCACAAGCAATTAATTAATTAACCTGTGGTTACTGCTGTTTTGTTGGCAATATGACATCATTTGTTCCCACACAATGAGGTTCCACGAACAGAGGAAGAGAGGAATGGCTATTTGTTAACTTTCAGTTATAATTATTGACAAAAAGATCCAAACCCTACTAGAAGAATCATCTTCTTCACATCCACTCTATCCCAGGCCTCTTATCCTTCTAAACTTTATCGACTACAGTTCCAAAATCCTCAAATGCTCCTCATATGACAAGACCTACATTGCTGGATCATTCTTCTACTACTAAGAGAATCTGAACTATGACTCTCAAGCCCCTGTGTTCTTCAGATTTCCAAAACCTTTCTCTGGTTAGAAAGTAGTCTATGCCTCTATTCATCCTATCAAAGTGCATAATCCCCCTTACATTTTCCCAAATTGTATTTCACCTGCCTCTTCTCTGCTCACTCTCCGAGCCTGTCCAAGCCCTTTTTTGGCCTCCCACTTCCTCAACACTACCTGTGCCTCCTACTAACTTTGTGTTATCTGCAAACCTAGCAGCAATGGCCTCAGTTCCATTGTCCAGATTGGTAATGTATAATGCGAACAGTTATGATCCCAATGAGGAACTGCACTATCCAGTAGCTGTGATCCTGAAAAAGACCCTTTTATCTCTATTCTCAGCCTTCTGCCAGTCAGCCAATCCTCTATTCGTGCCAGTATCTTGCCCTTAATACCACTGGCTCTTATCTTAGCACTTCCATGTGTGGTACCTTGTCAAAGGTGTTCTGAAAAACCACACCGATCATGACCATTGGGTCTCCATTATTTAACTTGCATGCTACCTCTTCCAATAATCTAACTAATCTGTCAGGCATTACCTTCCCTTGATGATACTGTGCTGTCTCAATTTTATTTTACCATGCAGTTCCAAGTACTCTGCAATTTCATCCTTAATAATGGATTCTAAAATTGAGGTCAGGTTAACTGGCCTATAGCTTCCTATCTTCTGCCTCACTCCCTCCTTAAACAGGGCTGTTACATTAGTCATTTTTCAGCCCTCTGGTACCCTTCTGACTGCAATGACTTCTGAAAGATCACCACCATTGCCTCCACAATATTCTCAGCTATTTCTTTCTGAACTCTAGTTGTAGTCCACCTGGTCCAGGTGATTTATCCACCTTCAGACATTTCAGCTTCCCCAGCACCTTTTCCTTAGTGATGGCCACTATACTCAGCTCTGTCCAGTCTGTTGGAGTTCTGGTATGCTGTCGGTGTCTTGTGCTGTGAAAGCTAATGCAAAGTCCCGTTAAGTTCCTCTGCCATTTCATTGTTCTCATTACTATTTCTCCAGTTTCATTTTCCAGCAGTCCACATTTGCCTCTCTTGTATCTTTCAGATGTCTAAAAAAAAACTTGCTTTTTAAATATATTATTAGCTCATATACCCTCATATTTCACCTTCTCCCACATTATTGCTTTATAACTTATCCTCTGCTGGTTTTTAATGGTTTCCCAATCCTCTGGTTTCCAACTAATGTTTACCACATTATATGGTTTTTCTTTTATGCTGTCCCTGACTTCCCGTGTCAGCCATGGTTGCTTTGTTTCCCCCTCACTTAGTATTTTTCTTCTTCCTTGGGATGAATTTCTGCTGGACCTTCCAAATTACCCCTTGAAATTTCAGCCATTGCTGTTTCACTTTTTGCATGCTTGGCTCCCATTCCAATCAACTCTGGCCAGCTCCTCCCTCATATCTTTGTGTGATCATTGTGCGAATACGTCATGGCAGTCTGTAGCAGCAAAGGTCCCTCCATTGTGAAGGTGGTCTCTGCAATCATCTTGCTGGTGGGAAAACGTTTGTGTGCCTGAAAATTGTACATTGTTGCAACAATGATATACTGTAAGATTCTCCTGAGATAGAAAGCATTTATTAGGTAAGAGCATTGTTACTCAACAGTGAATTAGCTTTAAAGCCAAAAATAAATTGTTCCCTGAGATTAGTTCTTAAGTATCAATATTCTTTTTCAGATGCTGTTATCCATTAGACACGCCGGTAACCATTTGACTTCTGTAAGACTTTGGACTAGAAGTAGCTAAAACTAAGACACAGAAACAGAATGGTGCTCTTTACAAGTCATCTGGGATCTGAGAGAATTGGGCAAGCAACTGTATCTCCTTCACAAATCAGACTGAAGAATTATTAATGGGCAATACAAGTATTTAGAGTATAGTGATTTTTGGCCCCATACCTCAGGAAAGATGTATTGGTCCTGAAGTGGGTCCAGAAGAGGTTTATGTGAATGATCCCAGGAATGAAAAGCTTAATATATGAGAAATGTTTAAGGACTCTGGGACTATTTTCGATGGAGTTTAGAAGGATGAGAGAGGATCTGATTGAAACCTTCAGGATATTGAACGGCCTGGGCAGACTGAGGACCCGAGGGCACAGCCTTACAGTAAAGGGAAGATCTTCTAGAACGGGGATAAGGAGAAACTTCTTTAGTCAGAGTGTGGTGAATCTGTGGAATTTATTACCACAGAAGGATGTGGAGGCCAGGTCATTGAGTATATTTAAAATAGATATAGATAAATTCTGGATTGCCAAGGGGGTCAAAGGTTATGTGGAGAAAGTGAGAAATGGGGCTGAAAAACCCCAGGGAAGGTTTCATTGGGCTGGAAAAGTAGCAAAAATAACCCCTCTATTCAAGAAGGAAAGGAAGCAAAAAACAGGAAACTATAAGCCAAGTTTGCTGTTTGTCATGGAAAAGGTATTAGAATCTGTCATGAGAGCTATTACGGTGGTGCAGTTCAAAACCTGAGGAGGTCATGAAGAGCCAGCATAATTTCATCAAAATTAATCATGTTTAATCAATTTATTAGAGTTCTTTGAAGAAATAACATGCACTGCAGATAAAATGGAGCCTGTAAACATACCACAGATCTCCACGAGGCATTTGATAAGAAATAACATCAAAGGTAATTGGAGAAAATAAAAGCTTATGGCTTAGAGATAACATATTGGCACAATAGAAGATTTGCTGACTGGCAAAAAACAACTGAGTATGCATAAATAATCCTTTGTCTGATTGGCAAGATGAGGCAAATGGAGTCATGTAGGGCTCTATGCAGGGACCTCAACTTTTTACAACTTATATCAATGACTTATATGAAGGCACGATAGCTAAAATTGCAGATGACATAAGTAAGTTCTTTTTACAGATTTCAGTGTTTTCAACTGCTTCTTAATATCAATGGAGTGAATAAAATAAGCTGAAGGCTGGCCTCTGTGATGCTGGGACCTCATGAGGAGGCCAAGTTAGATTATTCACTTGGCATTCTTGGCTGAAAATGCTTGCAAAAGTTTCAGCTTAGTCTTTTGCAATGATGTGATGTGCTGTGCTGCCCTATCATTCAGTACAAATATATCTGGGGAGGCACCTCCTCCAGTGAGTTGTTCAATTGCCGACCATAAATCACAACTGAATATGCTCAGAATGTAGAGCTTAAATCAGACTTATTGGTTGTGGAATTATGTAATTCTGACTCGGGCATGGTGTGTAAAGAGCTTAGTTTTCAACCAGTCCTGTGTTGTCAGTTTACCAGGTTGGCATCTCACTTTAGAATATATAATCCCTACAGCGTGGAAACAGGCCATTCAGCCCAACAAGTTCCACACTGACCCTCCAAAGAGCAACCCAGCTAAACCCATTCCCCTACATTTACCCCAGACTAATACACCCCTGAACACTATGGGCAATTTAGAGTGACCTAACCTGCACATCTTTGGATTGTGGGAGGAAACCAGAGCACCCAGAGAAAACCTACGCAGACACGGGGAGAATGTGCAGACAGTTGCCTGAGGCTGGAATTGAACCTAGGTCCCTGGCGCTGTGAGACAACAATGCTAACCACTGAGCCAATGTGCTGTCCCAAACTTTTAGTTATGCCTGGTACAGCTCGAGGTATACCCTCCTGTACTCTCCATTTTTCCAGTGTTGATTCTCTGGTTTGGTGGTATTGGTAGAGTGGAGGATATGCCAGACCATGACGACATGGTTTGTGGTTGAATATATTTCTTGTGTTGCTAAAAACTCACTGTGCCTCATGGATGCCCAGACTTGAATTGCTAGATCTGTTTGATATCTATTCCATTCAGTACCATACCACACTATAGAGGGTTCATCAATGTGAAATCAGATTTTTATCTGCACAATAGCTGTACAATGATGACTCCTACCCACACCATTACGGACAGATGTATTTGCTGCAGATAGATTAGTGAGGATAACATCAATGTGCCCAATGTGTTTTCTGTAGAAACTCAATTCTATTTTTAGGAATAAAAAGAATTGTCTAAATTATTTGCACATAGAATATCTTTTTGTTCTTAAGAATTGACATAGCTCAGTGACACTCCAAAACCAATTAATGTCAATGATTGAGAGCATCAGAGATAAAGAAACCTTTAATTTAAGCATTCTATAATTTCTTTCAGCTTTAAAGTAGCTATGAAATTAAAATGCTAATAATGGTAATTTAACAAAGGTCTAGTGTGGGGATAAGTGGAAAATATGTTACAGTATAGGGGCTGAGCATGAATAATGCTCCTCTGTAATAGTACTGACAATGCATGGTGACATCTTTTAGCTTCACAAGTTTTTAAATTCCTTCATTAGATATGAACCACAAGATCTTGCTGCAAGTGCACAGGGTCTTGGTGAGTCTACATCAGAAAGAGTGTAGTTTGGTTTCCTTACTTGAAAAAAAAGATATAATGACATTAGAAGTGGTTCAGAGAAGATTCACTGAACTCAATTCTGAGATGAAGGACTTATGGCTTGAAAAAGGTCGAGCAGATTATACCTATATCTATCAAAGTTTAGAAGAATGAGAGGCGAACAAATTAAAATATGTAAGATCCCAGAGAACTAAATCAGTTGAGTACCAGATTAGATTACCAACAGTGGGGAAACAGACCCTTCGGCTCAACAAGTCCACACTGACCTTCCGAAGGGTAACCCACCCAGACCCATTCCCCTCCCCTAAACTTCCCTCTGACTAATGCACCTAACACCAAGGGACAATTTAGCATGGCCAATTCAACTGCACACCTTTGGACTGTGGGAAGAAACCGGAAAACTCGGAGAAAGGACAGGGAGAATGTGCAAACTCCACACAGTCACCCACATCTTAGATAACTCACTCACTGTCCACTATATCACCACTTTTAGTGTCATCTGCAAACTTATTAACTCTGCCTCTTAAATTCTCTTCCAAATCATTTATGTAAATCACAAGCAACAGTGGCCCCAGTACCAATCTCTGCAGAATACCACTGGTCACTGGTCTCTAGTCCGAAAAACAACCCTCCAACACCATCTCTGCCTACTACCATCAAGTCAATTTTGTATCCAATTGGCAAGCTCTCCCTGAAACCCATGTTATCTAACTTTATTAATTATTCTACCACGTGGAACCATTAGTAAAGGCTTTGACAAGTCCACGTAGATAATGTATATCATCCATCTTTTTGGTCACAACCTTAGCAAACTCAATCAAGTTTGTGAGACATGATTTCTCATGCACAAAGCTATGCTGACTCTCTCAAATCAGTCCTTGCCTCTCCAAATGCAAGTAAATCCTATCTCTCAGAATCCCCTCCAAAAACTTACCTACTACTGTTGTCAGACTCACCAGTCTATAGTTCCCAGGCTTCTCCTTATAACCTTTCTTAAATAAAAGTCAAAACATTAGCCACCCTCCAGTCCTCCAAACCCTCACCCTTGATTGTAGGTGATATCAACATTTATGTTGGGATCCCGCAATTTCTTCCCTAGCTTCAAGACATAAATCAGAGACTGCTCATATTGGATAGTTCATCAGAGTGACAGAAATTGTTAAGAAGTGATCTGTGAAGATCAGTGCTGGAAATAACTCTGTTTACAATTTATATCAATGATTTACATTAATAATTTGGAAATTGGAATCAAAAATACATATTCAAAATTTTCAAATGACACCATAATTGCACAAGTGATGGTAAATGTTGAGCAGAACTCCAAGTAATTACAGGACAGAATTAATAAACTTGCAGAATGGACAAATAATTGGCAAATGAAGTTCAACACACTAACATGAGGCGATGTATTTTAGTTGGAGATAGTGTCTTGGAAAATCAGAGGTCTTATGGGGAAGGTTTGTAGGAGTTGCCTCCTCAGGCAAGCTTTTTGTTTTCAACAAGTATGTGTCAATATTCTCATCTTCTGGTTTGACCAAGTTATTCCTGAAAATAGCTGTCGGATTTCCTAAGGCTTTAAATGGTTGATCATAGTTAAAGACGAAAAAACTGAATGACAACATGGCTGGCAGCCAATGTCACATTTGAAGTTTTAAGCTTTCACCTGGAGACTGTATGATCATCCATTCAACTTTCTGCCTCAGCTGGAAATTGGTTTGGGCCAGGTATCTTATTCTTAAGATTTTAAACTCCCACATGAAGCAAACCCACCTAGAATGTTACAGCATTCAAAAAGATCATTCAGTCCGTCCTGTTTCTGCTGTTTGCAAGAGCTACCTAAATATTGTCACTACAGTTCTTTACCCCCACAGACCTGCTAATATTTCCATTATCAATAGTTCATTTCTCTAGTTCTCTTTGGAAATTACCACTGGGTCTGCCTCCACCCCATTTTAAGGAAGTGCAATCCAATTCGTAGTGTTGAAGGACAAAATAATTCTCATCTCATCTTTGGTTCTTTTGCCAGCCACATTAAATCTGTGACCTGGTTTAATATGCCTCCTGGCAGTGGAAACAGTTTATCCTAATTTTATAGGTAAACCCTTCCTAATTTTTCACATGACTAGTAAATCTTTATTTACTTTTCTTTGCAATGGAGAAAATAACTTCTAGTCTAACTCCCAAGAATGTTGGGTGGGTGAAGCATGAATAGGTCAATAGAATAATTATTTGCTGATGAATAGTGAGTGCAATCAAACGAGATGCAGTTACATTTGCAGGTCATCCACGTTTTGCAGTCAGGACCTCACCAATATAGTAAAATGGATAGCTAGTGCAGCAATTAACAACCTTATAAGGCATCATTGGAGATGGAGCACATGGTGTCCACCTTTAGGGAGAGGTGCACACCATGGGGGATAGAGCGCTTTATTTCCCCCTCCTATTCTATTTTGACTTAATCCTCTCCTTCTCCTCCTTACTTCACTTCTGAAGTAAGTATTACCCTTAAGTTTTGCTGGTTCACGTTTCACTAGCCACATGGGTATTTTCCTGGTGATAGAGAATGATATCTTTAAAAAAAAGTCAAATGGGTCCATATAAGTTGATTATCACTGACCTTTAAATTTAACATCTCCCAGTAGATTTGTTGGGATTTGGAGAACTCAGCAGCAGAAACAAGTCATGAATGATTAGATGAAACAGTCAAGCACCTTTCCAGCAGTGCTTGAAGGCTGACAGAGCAGATCTGTTTCCTCTCAGTACCCCAAGCTACCCGGACAATAACCATCCACAATCTAACTCTCTTGATTAACTGACCATATTGTCACCCCCAAACCTCTAATCCGAAATCTCACCTCTGACGTCCAACTCACCTTGGGAGTTCCACTGTCTAACTATCGTCCTCAGCCTCTAATGTCCCACTAATCCCCAAACTTCATCCTATATCTAACTGATTTCCACTCAGCACCCCAGCGAGTGCTGAGAGCTAGCCGGCCTCTTAAACTGCGTCTCTGTGGCCTGGAAACCAAGTTGAAATAAATCAAATCTAATCATTAAATTTAGAAAGATGTAATAAAAGAAAAATACAGATGATTTTTTAAACCTCAATGGGTCTGACAGTATCTGTCAAGAAAGAAACAGAGTTAAAATTCCAAGTCCACTATGTCTTTTTTAGAAGTGGATTCATACTGAACTTGGGACATGAAATTTGACAAGGCCTCTTGGGTAACTGTCTAGCTGTGATTTGGACTCAAAGTCACAACACCAATATCCTTGCCCCCTTGTATTTGCTATAAGGTTTTCCTCAGGGCCTCGGAGTATTTAAAATTTTATACATTTACCAGGAACTTGTCATCTCAAAAACCTTCTCTACTGCTATCATTTCAATCATAGTTATGGCCATCTGTGAATACATCAATGTATTTTTCACCTGTTATTCATTCTTCCGCATTCCAATTCCTCTGCAACAATTCCAGTTATAACTCTATCCTAAAGCTGTCCAATTTTGTGCAACCTTGCCACCCTATTTGGTGCTGCCCTGAACTTCCTGCACTATATCCTTTCCATCACCAAGTCTGCTGATTCCCACCTCCATAATATCACTCAGCCCTGCCCATACATCATTCTATCTTCAGCTGGAGTCTTCACTCGTGAATTTGGTACCTCCACATTTGAAAATTCCACAAGTTTTCTGATGACCTTCCATCAACTATGACTCTAATTAGTTCCCATAAGTTTGAGGTCATCCAAAGCCAAGTACCAGTCTCCCACCGTGCTTGCACTTGCTGATCCGCACTGGATCCCAGTTCATGAATACGTCAATTTTAAGATTCCATCCCTCAATTTCCGTAGCCTTCTCCATTCCTACAAGTCACTAAAAACTCGTGTTCCTTAAATTACGATCTCTTGCATTTTCTTGATGAATATGCCTTCAGCTGTGTAAATCTTAAGCTCTGGAATTCTCTTCCTAGACTCCTCCAACTTCCTATCAGTCCTTAAAACATAGTTCTTAAACCAGTATTTTGATCACCTGTTCAAATGACTCCTGCTCTGACTTGGTATTCCTCTATTTTTCTGAGTAGGTTCCTGTGAAGCACTTTGGGATGTTTTATTATATTAAAGCCACTATATAAATGCAAGTTGTTGTTCAGTTGTAGTATTACAACACTAGAAAGAATGTGAGATCAACCATTGAATAAGGTAATCAAAGTGTTCATGAATCTCAAATATTTCAAGTGGAAAGCTTATTTTAGTGTCTGCCTTTTTATGATAGGACACACTGCAATAAGGGCAATTATTACCTGGTGTATGGAAATGCTGGGGTGAACGAGACCATGTTGGTGTGTAACGTCCATAACCAAGAGACCCAAAAGATCCAGGGCTGGAGGCTCTACGTTGTCTTGGTCCTTCCTGTTCATCCTGTAATGGAAAAAAAAGGATTCCTAGGTATGTGCTGTTTAGCAGAAGTCAGTATCCTGCATTGGGTCAAAGTTAATAGTGATTACAAGTGTTATGTTTACTTGGGGCAGTTCAATTCTGAATATGCAAGTGTTAATGCAGTTCTAAAGAACAAGGGAAAAATAGAGTGAAACTGAATCCATCAATTTGATATTTTATAGCTTCATTCCATAGTGCTCCAACTAGGTATTGGGGAAGATTAAAGCCTAGCCACAGACAGTGAAATAGTTATTAACTTTATTCCTCACCATGGCAATAGCCTGAGGTCGAGGACTGATTATAACCTTGTTATACTTGACCCCTGCCACACCCCAACTTTCATTCAGACAACCTGCTATTATCTCTTTAACATCATCCAACTGCATTCCTGCCTGAGCTCATTTGCTGTTGAAATCCTCATTTATACCATCGTTCTCTCCAGAATTGACTGTTCCTTGCAATGTGTAAGCTCTCATATTCAACTCTCCACAAACACAAATTCATCCAAAGTTTTACTGTCTATACTTCAATCTGCAGTGAATTCCATTCACTATTGTACCTATGTTAATCGTGCTCCAGGTTAAACAAAGTATCAATTTTAACATTCACATCTTTGATCACAAATTCCTCCAATGACTACACACCTTGCCCATCACTGTAACCTCCAGTGACCCTTCTTCAGAACTGGTTCTTTTTGTTCATTTTGTAACCTTGTTACTCCTAGGCCCATTCTTCCAAGAGGTCTAACTTTATTCACAAGTCTGTTGTATGGAACTTTATCAAATAGATGCCCCCATATACAACTCAAATCTTACCCTCCTCAAACGCCTCTGTTGCCTCAAAGAACTACATTAAGTTGGTTAAATATGATTTACCTTCAACAAATTCATTCAAGCTTTCCCTAACTAGCTCACATTTGGCTAAAGGCTTATTAATTTTGCCTCAAATTATCATTTCTAGAAGCTTCCCCAATACAGGAGGTTAAATTGACTTTGTTGTTCTTGTTAGGATTATCCTCACACACTCTTTTGAACAAGGATGTATTGTTGAAACTCTCTAGCAGTACTGAGAAAGTGGAAAATTATGGCTAGTGGCTCTAGTTTCCATTCCAACTTTCCTCAGTATTCTTGGATTTACCTCATGTGTTCCTGGTGCCTTATCAACATTCAGTACAGGTTATCCAATACCTCCTCTTCATCAATTTCAACCCCCTGAATGATTGAGTGTTGTGGGAATGTATTTATTTAAACCCTCAACCATGTTCCCCATTTCCATGTGTAAAATCTCATTCTTTTCTCTGATCAGTTCAATCCCTCCTCATACTACCCTATTATTCCATCAGTTCAGTTGGCTGGATTGATGCACAATGATGCCAACAATATGGATTCAATTCCTGCACTAGCTGAGGTTACCATGAAAGTCCCACCTTTACCTTTGTCTGGGGTGTGGTGATGTTCAGGTTAAACCCACCACCAGTCATCTCTTCTAATGAGAGAGCAGCCCTATGGTCTGATAGGCATATAAAGGGAAGATCACTGTTATCCTATTATGTTAATTGCCAGTCATTACACACACTCTTTTTTCTTCATCAATGCTAATGATTTGGATTTGTTTACCTTTGAAGGAATACACTCCTCTTAACTGTTTCCAATCTAAAGACATCCATTGTTCAGCTCATATTTTGTCTAACATTCATTTCTATGCGATTGTAGATGACTTGCCCCCAGTTCATCATCTTTATTTTGGATTGCTCCTTTTCTATAACCAACCCAAACTTTATGACATGATCACTGTTCCCTTCATGTTCCCCAACTGAAACCTTGATACATATTTCCCACCTCATTTGCAAAACCAGGTCTCGTTGTGTTTCCTTTTTTGTTGTTCTGGATACAACTAGAGTGGTGGGAACATTGATTTTTAAAATTTTGCAAACCAATTGTGATTAGATCAAGCAAACAGCAGCCAACTGCTGGTGTCAATTCAGATGACAATTTCTGGGTGTATTTATCAAACAGGTCAATTACTAATGAATATATTTGATGCAACACTATTTTATCACTGCATCAACAAAATATGTGTAATGTAAAATGCACATTTTCCTTAAATGCAATTCAGGAAAAAGAAGCAAGATTACTCCAAGACGTGATAGTGTGTGTTTTGGTTGTGTACATTGTAATGTAAGTAATTAATTAATTGATATTATAGCAGTTCTGTTGTAACATTAACTTTCAAAAATTCGCTGTAAAGATGAGCTGGAACCAATGGTCTGTTTCCATGGTGTATAACTTTATGACTTGATCAGATGTTCTTTCTTTAAAGTTACAGTTGACAAATTTATTCATTTTGTCCTAGAATAATATAAATATTCTGTATTTAGGGGTTACAGCATCCAAGGATACTATTTTAACCCAACATATTTAGCCCCAACCAAATAAGAAAAATGCATTTATATTTTGGAATATTGGATTCAAAATCAGTTATGAGTGAATTCAAAGTTCTGACTGTTATTTGCAGTACTGACTAGACATCTATAAATGTAAACTAGAATCCAATACATATGTATTTTACACTAAAATGATTCTTAACAATCTCAACTGCCCATTGACTATTTTGGTTTTATCTCATCAACTTAGAATGACACTAAATTCAATTCCAGTTAGATGGCGGTGGAGCATGGCTTCTGAGTCCAGGCCTCGTCTGCTCCCCTTTTCATTATTTCTCTCTCTTTTCTTTTTTTCTTCTTTCTTTTGTTTTTCTCTTTTACTTTATTTACCTCTAGCTAAAGAAATCAGTCATGACAACAGCATCGGCAAATGGGCCCAACAGTATGGACTCAAGTAGGCTTTGCAACACGGACCCGTGATAGTGGCATCAGAGGGATGTTTGGGTTTCTGTCGGTTTATTTATTGATAAGCAGTTATGGCGCCAATTCACGGCTGCTTTTGCAGAGGTGCATATGGCTTCCAAGTGGAATCTGCATCCAGCTCAGATTCATGGAGGCAGTGATGGAGGTTTGGACTTGGTGGCATCTGCAGTGACTATATTAGCAAGGTGGGACCAAAGCAGACTCATGGTGTTGGCAGATTCAAGTTTGAGCCAGTGTGGTATCCGGTGGCATCGGTGAGGCCTGAATTGGCATCATCTACCAAGGTGGAGATAAGATGGCGCCAAAGAGTGGCAACTTTTGTTCCAGTGGGGACTCGTTCTTGGCCACCAGGCCCATGGCAGAGCACTTTGCAAGAAGGACAGTAAAGCTGAACACATTTTCTTTATTTCTTCTTTTTTCTGCCTTCACATTCTATGTTTTGGGTTTACCTTTCTATGTTTTAAGTTGGCACCAGAGAGTGGCAAGACAATATAACATGTATCTTGTCACAAAAGACAAATGACAATAAATAAATAAAATAAATAAAATAAAATGACTGGTAGCTTAAATGGAGAAGTTTATATATCTGGCCTTAGAGCTCTTGTTTCCCAGCTTGGTAGTATCTTCAAACCTGACATTAATGCATTTCAAAAACTCCACATTGTTCTGAATCAGCAAATCAATTACCTGGATTGATGATGAACCATATTGCTACTGTTAGAATTACTCTGTTATTTAACCCAGTAATTATTTATACATGCCCAGTAGCAATGACTCGTAAATGTTTAGCATAGTTTTGTTTTTAAATTCAGTATAATATCAAGAAATTAATAATCAAGCAAAATTGAATAGCATTGTATTAAATCTGTCATAAAGTTTACAAAGTACTTAATTCGGAATTTGAAAAGCAATGATATTTATGTAGGTAAGATTCTGTAACGGAACAAATATAACTAAATTGTGCCACACCTGATGTGTAGATTTATGCCAACATGCAATACAAGGTGTCCAATTAGTAAATCTAATTATTTACAGCAAGTTTACATAAATCCCTCTGTAAATCACAGCAAAAGCTAGGAATGTTAAAGCTTATACATTGTTAAAAATGAGGCATGAAATCAAAATTATTTTTCTTGTCTTTCTTATACACCTAAAGCCAAACTTAAAAAAGGAATGTCAACATATGCAGCATGAGAAGAAAGCACTCATTGGTTGTACTATAATTAACATGGAGGCGCAGCAGAAACTACTGACTGTCAATGTTAGTTGCTCATTAAACTCAGACCAGGCAGAAAGGCTGCAATTGGTCAGGAGGTCAGGGAGAAAGCAGCAGGGACTGGAAGTTTCCATAACTCTTTTTTCAATAAAAATGGCATTGTGTATGTAGGTAAAAAGAATTTGTCCAATGAACATATGGGACTAAGGATTTGTTAAGTTATTGTATTGAGGTTATCAGTATTAGATCAGCTTCCTATTGATGCTGTCGGCAGTTAATCAGAATTTAAATCTTCATTAGTGTTTCACAAAACAAATCTGATGACATCATCTAGTTTTGCCCTTCTACATTTAAATATATACACACACACACACACACACACACACACACACAGAATGAGTTGGACATTTTCCAATTTATGGTCTTGACATTTTTCAAACACTACAACATTGCTCAAAAAATGCATTTGTGGAATCAAAAATGAACTAATCTTCTTCTGCATACTTGAACTTTGAAGGCTTACTAAATGTGCACTTTGAAAGTATTCAAGGAAGTTGTAATGTCAAAAGAAGTAAATAGAACACAAAAGTACTGAACAATTAGCATTGTAAAAGTGCCCTAGTTTCCAACTGACCCAATTCAAGGAACTGCCTATATTTTCAAGGGGAAAAACCTGCATCTCAAAGTACATCATTTTGTAATCATTAAAGCCATGATAAAAGTTCACATGATTAGTTCTGTGCCTCATCTTATATAATTCTTATTTATTGAATCAGGCCAACAATATCACTCACAATAAGACTATCAGACTGACGGCTTATTTTTACACTGGGAATAAATGTCTGTGTTGCAAGGGAATCTGAAAACATGCCCATCACAGCACAATCGCATTATATTGTGCTGTGACATTCAGTGACTCATTACATTTTCTTTTAAACAAATTCAAATTATGACAATTTCCAGAGGAAATAATCCTGCACATAATTCTTGTGCATTATCATGTTTCCAGAGACCTTTGGGATATATTTTGACTTTTATCGACCATATAATATACCAGTGAAGCATATCACCTACCATTGTAAAATGTTACCAATTTTATTCTACTGGTATCCTTCCATTTCTGTTAATGGCCTCCTATTTTCTTTTATTTGAACAGAAAATTCCAAATCCAATTGTAAACTGCTTTCCAAGAAAGAAAGAATTATGAAATAATTTTTGTTTTCTCCTTGCTTGATAAAACTTCATACAAATATTTTCAAGGGCATTGAGTAATATTTATTTGATTAATTTAAAGTGTCTTTCCTTCTTAGATTGCAGGTTATTGCTAAAAATAATTCACAGCAGAGTACAAGTGCATATTTTGAGTGAATGTAACAAGGTTCAATAATTAATCCAGAAGTCTGAATGCATTTCAGTATTTCCTCTAATTCTCATGTCTGAACCAGAATAAATAGACTGAAGGGTCTGAAAATGGTGATGTTGGATGTTGTTCCTCCTCGTAATGTTTACTGGTAAGTTTGAGACAGACCTTTCTGTATTCTAAAAGGCCACTCAGGCGTTATATCAGTAGATTAAAACTCAAGACTAGGTTTCTGCAATCATCCTACTGAAATTACAGCAGAAGTGGACCAGAATGTACATGTTATAGCTTGGGTATGGGAAAAACAAATGCTTTACCTCCCCAAAAATCATTTATTTTTCACTTCTATGATGACAAAAAAAAGATACAAAAAGGAAGAATCTAACGTTTACCTCAGTTGATGTTGAGCAAAGCAGTCGATGTGACTAGGAAAAGGAAGAAATATATTTTGTTAGCTCTTAGAACTGTTCTTAGATTAAAGTAAACACACAGAATAGCTGCAAGAATACAGTACTATAATATAGCTTGGTACACAATAAATAGTGCAACAATTTTATTTATGCCATTCCTAAAACAAATTGTAGAATGTAAAGTAAATTAACGAATTCCGGTATAAAGTGCTCTGAATCATAACAGGAGACACTCAAAAAAAAGGAACTTAGTTGAAACAAAGCTGAATGATTAAATGAAGTTCAATAGTCTTTGAAAGAAATACTCCAAAAAAACCTTGAATATTTGAATACACTATATTCTAAAAATAAATATATTTAAGTCAAAATTGATTTTCAATTTTCTTTAGGCCATCAGATTCTCAAACGTTTTGAAGAATAACCAAGAGGTATCAAATGGTGTCCATAAATTGTAGATAGTATTGTGATCTTTTACAATTTGAAGTACAGAACCATGGTGTTCTGCCAGCTATGTTACAGCAATCACTACTGATCACTGTTTGACTTAGTAGCATAGGATGGTAACAGCTAAGGCCAGACAATGAATATTATGGCTCTAATACTAATGAAAGAGTGGATGATACAGTTAGGTACCAAAGAAAACCTGTAAATCCACGTAATGTGGAATTCCATTTAGTTGCTGGGTTTCCTGAGCCCTCAGAAATCCAGCCAATTATCATTAAATGCAATTCAGATTTGAAAGTATCCCATGGAATATAATTTAATGCTTCCGGCATCTTGCTGCTTGAGAATGGTACTTGGACACATCATTCTACCAAACATTGCACAAATGGTTGATGTATTTGTGGCAGTTGTGATTGTATTACCTGGCTTTCTTTAAATTTAGTATTCCCCAAACTTCTCCCACTCATTGTGGAGGTAGGATTTTAAACACTTGCCCACTCCACACCACCACCACCCCCTCCAACCCCCACACAACTATGTCTCAGATCACAAATTCCAAAAACTTCCTTCTAGATTACATGCTGCTAATGAAAATGTTCTTCAACATTAGACACAGAAAATATAGCATAACAATTGCAACATTTTAAAAGATAACTTTTTTGTTACTAACAGATGAGATTTGAGAAGAGTCACTAGACTCCTCAGATTATTTTTAAAAATCCTACTTGAACTTTAAAAAAGTTACCAGAGTTTCCACACTTGTCAAATATCCAATCAAAGATTCTAAGGTAAGAATTAAAAGAGAACACAGCTCTGCCTTTGCTACTTATTTGCATACATATCAAGTTCAAAAGGCTTTTGCCACTGTCCTCATTTGCAAATTTCAAGTTTGTATACCCCTTAATTAAATTTTGCATCTAACTAGATCCTTAGCTTTATGTTGCTAAGTATTGTAGGCATATGAATGAACAAGCCAGAGGTTGTGCAGAATTTTGCATTAAGTTTCTTTAAAACATCTTGTTGGTCTTTATCTGAATTAGACAAGTTCCTCTTATAATTGAACCATTTCTGTTTTGACAAAAGCTCTTTTTGAAATGGCTCTTTTCATGGAAGAAGCTAATAGCCGACTGTATTTCACAATTAACACATCTTATCACAACAAGTACACTTTGAAGCCACAGTGAAAGCAGATATGAGTTGATAGTGAAATTCTGTCCTGATTTCAGATGAAGTCAGAGTTGAGAAGTACATAAAGTAGCTTTAAATTGAAGCATTTGTTTATGCAATACTTACACAAATACTGAACATCTAATCAGCAAACAAGAAAAACAAACTTAGTGGAATGACAGCCTAAAAGAGTACTAATTCAGAAGGTATACAAAACAAAACTGATTTTACATAATGAGTAGAACAAAGGGATTCTTTGGCATGGATTTGTCCTGGACAGATAAATGAGAAGGAATGTCACGGCAACTTTAGCCACATAATGTGGCTCACTTTACACAACAGTTGCTCAACTGACAGCGCAAAACATTCAATTAATTATTGTTCTGAATTTGGTCGGAAATAACCAACATATAAATTTGCAGCCAATTTTAAAAAGTATGGCATAATATGCCAATTCCCACAGACTTCCTCTGAAGAGAAGTGCAGCTGGTTCTTTAAAATACAGCAGATTAAAGGTAAATTTATCCTTATCTGCATTGATATATTATCTTAAAAATCATGAGACAGTTATCTGCTGTCCCTGATAATTTTAGTTTGCGCATTCTGTGTTAGTTCATCATCAAGACAATTGCTTTACTAATTGATTAGCACGATCATGAATTATTGTTCAAATAAGTGCAATGGAACTGTCCAGTATAAAAATCCAAACCTCATCTTTAAAAAATTTTCAAATTCAAGAACTCTTCAGGACCGCTGAGTTGTTCAGTACCTCCCCAAGTCTATGCCTATCAATAGTGGAGTAATTGATATACGGTGTATAGGAGATCATGTCAGGACGATCAATATTGTAAATGGCCTTAACTTTAGGAAGAGCTGCCAAATCCTTGTAGTCAAGAATCTCATCATCTAGCTTGGCCTGAGAAAGGAAGAACAAAGAAAGATACAAGAGATAATGATCAGGGATTGAAGAAAACAGAGGAATAAAAGTAGACAGATAACTGTTTCAAAATGTTGGACCACTAATATGTTTTTAAGAAAAGCTTAGTTTCAAAGGAAATAATTGAAATGAATAGCCAAGAGACTTTTGAGTATATATGTTGCATAAATAATTACTTAGCTATATTATATATATCATGGTCATGAATTTATTCAAGTTGCTGCTGCTCCATTGTTACAACTTTGCTCTAAGTCCAGTGGAAGTTTTGTTTATGCAGGTAGACAATTTTTCAGAATGCTTTTGACCCAAAGTTATGGCAACGCAAAAGGAACAACTCCAAGTAAATTTGGGAACGATGTCTCTTGTTAATCTTTTCATGTTTAAATACTGCAACATTGTTACAGGATTCAACTTCATTCATAGATTAGATTACTTAGAGTATGGAAACAGGCCCTTCGGCCCAACAAGTCCACACCGACCCGCCGAAGCGCAACCCACCCATACCCCTACATTTACCCCTTATCTAACACTACGGGCAATTTAGCATAGCCAATTCACCTGACCCGCACATCTTTGGACTGTGGGAGGAAACCGGAGCACCCGGAGGAAACCCACGCAGACACGGGGAGAACGTGCAAACTCCACACAGTCAGGGGGGAACACATCCAGTTTAGATAAGGCAAACATCTCATTTCAATGCTCTGTACTAAGACTACACTCTATATTAGGACTGTATTAAGTTTCCAGAATCTAAAATCATGCAGGGACTTTATAGGGTGTCCTGGTAACATCCTGGTGTTAATTATGTTAAATATCTTTAAGAACAGATTATTCTGTTACTTAGCAATGTATCAACCAATTGCAATTGCTCAGCAGAACTTCTTCCCAAGTACAGATGTCCAAAAAAATGGTGAAAATTTCTGCAGGAACTACACAAGTAATTATTTAAAATAAAAAGATTAATATCACACAAAATAGCTGGAAGATAGAATTAAGATGATTGTGTATACTCGATGCCTTTGTATACCAGTATCACAGTGTAATTTCAGAGTTCATACATTTTCAAGTAAAAATGGCTATTAATCTCAACTTGAATTTAAAAAAAATAATTAAGTTCACACATTTTTCAGACATTCACATCACTGTGTTTCTATGTTTTAACCAGACAATGTTGATTCCACATGGGAGGCAGTGCCACATGACACTAGCTGCAAGGCTCTTCTCCGCTGATATACAAATTCCTCCCCCTTTTCTTTACATTGAATTAGTTGTCTTCTTGAATGTGTGTGCATAGATCTGGTCAGGAGTCATCACTGGAGTGCTGCTTTTATTTTCCAAATCAACAATGGTGTGTACTTCTTGCTGAGTCATCCAATTCTCCAGAAATGGAGAGTTTGAGCTAGAGGGAGCGGCTGAATAGTCTGGGGCTTCTTTCCCCGGAGCAGCGGAGGCTGAGGGGAGAACCTTATAGAGGTTTATAAAATCATGAGGGCATGGTTAGAGTGAATAGCCACGGTCTGTTTGCGAAGGTGAGAGTGTCCAAATCTAGAGGGCGCAGGCTTAGGGTGACTGGAGAAAGATTTAAAAAAGGATCTGAGCTGCAACTTTTTCATGCAGAGGGTGGTGCATGTATGGAATGAGCTACCAGAGGAACTGGTGAAAGTAGGTACAAAAACAAAGTTTAAAAGGTATCTGGATGGGAATATGAATAGGAAGGGTTTAGAGGGATATAGGTCAAACACTGGCAAGTGGGACTAAATCAGATTGGGATGTCTGGTCAGCATTGACAAGTTGGACCGAAGGGTCTGTTTTCATACGTAAGGCTCTATGACTCTCAATGTAGGGTGCAACATCTTTTGGTGCTCCATCGGACTGCAGTAGACATGGGGAGACAAAGCCTCACACCTTTTTACAGCAATATCTGTGAATGGATAAATGGGTAAATGAGTCGAGTAGTAGGGCAAGTAAGTGAATTGGGTGAATGAAGTAAGTGAGCAATGGTCTGGAGATGGGTGGGTTGAGTGGCAGGTGGGTAGGATAGTGGGTGGATAAGTGAAGTGGCAGGTTGGTAAAGTGGATGAGTGGATAGGTGGATTAGGGGAAGTAGTCAGGTTTGCTGGGGCAGGGTTTGGAGCTTAACATGGTCATAAGACATAGTTGCGTAAGGTCAGGGAGAGGGTGACATTTGGAATATTCAGAGGATTGAATCAGATTGGGGGAATAGAAGTCATCACATCAAGACGTCCACTAACTGCCAGCACACATCTTGGGTCACACATTTGCTCTCCAATGTTCCAAAGACAGGAAGATCTGGCCAAAGCATCTTTCACAAGATTAATTTGTAACCGATGGATTTTCAAGACACTTGAACAGCACTCTATAGAAGGACATGTGTGTTCGTGTCATTAATTACATCTACGTTTAAAAATATGACGAGAAAATCAACAATTCCGGTTGAAAGGGATGTGGGATAAAATCTTGTACTCAAAGTATTGCAGAAAGCATGCAAATTTTGTGCTATCTGCTCACTTCCAAGATTGTGATGTTCATACAGCACTAAACACACTGCTAAGCAGTTACGTGTTCAACAGGAAGCTCAAATTTGTGTGAGACAGGCAGAAGTTATAGCTAACCCTCCTTACTTAAAGCCAACAAACAGCTTTTAATGATAAAAAAATCAGGCTATATCAACTCATTTAATTACCTGAAGAACAACTGAGCAGGAGCAGGAAGAAACCCCAGTAACACAATAGTAAGCCACAAAAAGGGCTCCTAAATTCTCCAAAGCAGCAGAGGTCTCCATGAAGGGGCTCGAAAGCAAAGTTGTGGGGAAGCCCTCCAAGTAAACTCTGTGACGTATGTGGGAGCAAGTAACTGTGGACACCACTGCTACATCAGGCCTCGAAGACCTGGATCCAGTCCAACTGCCACTCCTCAGCCCACTGACCCAATTATAGAGTCATAGAGATGTACAGCACGGAAAAAGACCCTTCCGTCCAACCCTGTCCATGCCGACCAGATATCCCAACCCAATCTAGTCCCACCTGCCAGCACTCGGCCCATATCCCTCCAAACCCTTCCTATTCATATACCCATCCAAATGCCTCTTAAAGTTTGCAATAGTACCAGCCTCCACCACTTCCTCTGGCAGCTTATTCCATATACGTACCACCCTGTGTGTGAAAAGGTTGCCTCTTGGGTCTCTTTTATATCTTTCCCCTCTCACCCTAAACCTATGTCCTCTAGTTCTGGACTCCCCGGCCCCAAAGAAAAGACGTTGCCTATTTACCCTATCCATTGATCAAGATTTCCTTGTAATCTTAGAAAACTTTCTTCATTGTTGACCATACCATCAATTTTGGTATCTTTCACAATCTTACTAACCATGCCTCTGATATTCTCATCAAATCATTTACATATATGACCAACAAAAGTGGACCCAGTATCAATGCCTCTGGAACAATGATGTCACAAGCCTCCAGTCCAAAAATCAATCCTGTACCACCACCCTCTGTCTCTGATTGTAAAGCCCATTTTGTATCCAATTGGCAAGCTCTCCCTGAATCTCATGTGAAGTAACTTTACTAATTAGTCTACCATGTGGAATCTTATCAAATGCTTTACTACAGACCAACTAAACAACATCTACCACTCTGCCCTCAATCTTTTTGTTTACACCATCAAAAAATTCAGTCAATTTTGAGAGACACAAGTTCCTTCACACAAAATCTGCTCACTATCCCTAATCATTCCCTGCCTCTCCAAATGCATGTAAATCCTACCTTCTGCACCACTGATGTCAGACTCACATGTCTATAGTTCTCAGGCTTCTCCTTACAGTCTCGTTAAATGAAGGCACAAGGGGGGCGGCATGGTGGCTCAGTGGTTAGCACTGCTGCCTCACAGTGCCAGGGACCCAGGTTCAATTCCCGCCTCGGGCAACTGTCTGTGTGGAATTTGCACATTTTCCCAGTGTCTGCGTGGGTTTCCTCCAGGTGCTCCGGTTTCCTCCCACAGTCCAAAGATGTGCAGGTTAGGTGATGTTAGATCAATGTTATCTAATGGCTGTCATGATCTTGAATTGCTGTATTCTGCCTATTTCAGTGCATACATTAAATGCTCATAATAACATCCTTCATAACATGGCATTCAGTACTAGAAATCATTGAGAACATTGCCCCCACCATTTTTTTTCCTCAACCACCTCATGTCAAACCAAATTGAGTGGCATTATAACTGAAGGATGTGGCAATAAACTTTAAACAAGGAGGCCCAACAAACTCATGGTGGACCATTAAGCATTTATTATTGATTCAGAAACATCTAGGCAAGAGTCAAGATAATATTTGTGAAATTTGAGTACAGCTTCAGGATGGTGACCTAAATATCTGACAAAATCAAAAGAACTTTGACTTGAAAATATATAAGCACTGAGGTCATGTCATATGATACAGGTATATTTATCTGAAATCCACCTTCATTAATAAGGTGTCCTGTAATTATTAAGCAAACAAATATTTTTGTTAGTTTCATATTTATTACTTGCTTAAGAAATTAATTCACTCAAAAAAGTAGCATGTATTTGTGAGTTGGATGTTTTAGTTTCTTGATTTTATAATCATCACTCTTTGCAACCCCAACTCAGTTCAAGATAGGTAGCTAGGTTTGCGTACACCTTCAAACGCACACAAAAGGCTGTATTGTCTCATTCAATGTTTAAATATCTAGAAAATCCATCTGAGATTTATAGCATTCCATATGTGGCAAGTCACAACATTCACTACAAAGAAAGATACTGATTTGATACATGGGATCTCCTTATTGGGAGATAATTATTTCTGTCCCATGTGTACTTTGCTCTATTTACTCTGCCATTTCTTATATGTACCAACTTTCAAAGTATTCATTTGTATTGAAAAATGTATATTCAAGTTATGGCATTACTGGAGATATTCAGTAATATCTGATGTCTAATATGAATATCTGATGTCTAAAGAAAATTATTGAATAAACTCACATATATTAAACGGCTTGGTGATCCTGAGGCACTGGAGGCCGGAGGAGATGTGATACTCTCAGAAGAAGTATGAGTGATCTAGAGGCAAAATATTTTATACGGAACACAGATATCAAAATTAGAATTTATATATGGAAAATTAAAACTCAAAATGTAATGCTTTAATTTTCATATGAAGTAGTAGTTTCCTGACTTCACAATTATTCAAGGTCACATTCTGATTCTGATAATCTGGGGCAGCACGGTGGTTCAGTAGTTAGCACAGCTGCCAGGATCCGGGTTCGATTCCTGCCTCGGGTGACTGTGCAAACTCCACACAGACAATCTCCCCGTGTCTGTGTGGGTTTCTTCCGGGTGCTCCGGTTTCCTCCCACAATCCAAAGCTGTGCAGGTTAGGTGAACTGACCATACTAAATTGCCAAGTCAGGGTAAACATAGGGTTGAGGAATGGGTCTAGTGGGTTACCCTGCAGAGTGCCGGTGTGAACTTGTTGGGCCAAAGGGTTTGCTTCCACACTGTAGGGATTCTAATTCTATTCTAATCCTTGAAGGCTCAGGAGTTTTGGTCAATCCATCATCGTGTAAATCCCAAGCAGAAATCACATTGAATGTTTTATTCGTGAAGTACATCATAAATCATATTTCTTCCTTGTATTTTCTTCACAAAATATAGCTTTGAAATAAATGATATAATTAAATTTTAAAGCTATCAAGACATACAGTAGAGAGAAACAAAAGTACTTCAGTGGTAGTCTACCTGTGGTAGTCATTGGCAAATTGGCACAGGCAGCTGGGAGGAAGAATTGAGAGTGTAGAGAGTGTACTTAGGACAGTTTCCTGGATCAATATGTCGTACATCCAATCAGGCTAATTTGGGGTGTAGGTTTGCTTGCTGAGCTGTAGGTTTGATATCCAGACGTTTCATTACCTGGCTAGTTAACATCATCAGTTGATGATGTTATCTAGCCAGGTAATGAAACGTCTGGATATCAAACCTACAGCTCAGTGAGCAAATCTATACCCTGAACCTCAACCTGAGCTACAAACCTTCACAAACCTTGTGAAAAGGCTAATTTGGATCTCGTAATGTGCATTGAGGCAGGTTTAATAAATGAGTATCAGTGACCATAACTTGGCAGAATTTAGCATTCAGTTCCAGAGGCAAAAATTTGAGTCAGAGATATTGTGCTAAACTTAAATAAGGCTGATTACATAGGGACAAGAGCTGAGTTGGCTGCACTGAATTGGCAAAGTAATTTAACAGAAGAAATGCGTGAGGAACAATGACAAATATTCAAGCAAATACTTCATGACTCACAGCAAAGATGAAGAAGGAAGTTGCTAGAAAAGGGATAAACCAATCACAGTTAACCAAGAAAGTTAAGGATAGTATTAAATTAAAAGGAAAATATACACTGTGGCAAAGATTATTAGTAAACCTGAGGATTGGGAAAATTAAAAAAGCCAAAAAAAACAAACAAAAGGGAAAAAATAGACACATAAATACAGACAGTAAGAGCTTCTTTAAATTTATATGAAGGAAAAGAAAGGTCAACGTGACAACAGGCCTTTTAGAGAAGGAGGGGAAATAACAATAGGGAAACAGGCAATGGCAGAAGATTGAATAAATGCTTTGCATCGGTCTTGATGGTAGTGGATATTAATAGCCCTCCAAAAATACTAAATAATCATGGGGCACAAGACAGAGTGGAAATGAGCACAATAACTATCACTGGAGAAATTAATGGGCCAGAAGGCTGATAAGTTCCTTGGATCTGATACGTTCTGGAAAAGTCCCAAAGGATTGCAAACTTATGAAATAATGCATGGCTTAAAAAGGGTGGACGCTGAGAATTTTTTTCACCAGGCAGGGATACTAGGACCCATGGGCAAAGCCTTAGAATTACAGGAGGTCAATTTAAAACTGAAATGAGGAGATATTTCTTCAGCCAGAGAATGGTGGGCCTGAGGAATTCATTGCCAAGGAGTAGAGTGGAGGTCGGGACATTAAATGTCTTCAAGGCAAAGATTGATAAATTCTTAATCTCGCAAGGAATTAAGGGATACGGGGAGAGTGCGGGTAAGTGGTGCTGAAATGCCGATCAGCGATGACTGAATGGGCGGAGTGGATTTGATGGGCCGAATGGCCTGTGTAACACACTTATTCCAACCGAGGGGCATTATTGGCAGGACAAAAGGGAGGGTTAACAAAAAAAAATCATTAGTCAAGTAGCTTAACATCACTGAGATATTACTAGAGTCTGTTAAAAAAAATGCAATAGCAAAGGATTTAGAAACACAATAAAATCAAGCAAGCTCAGCACAGCCTCATGAAGGAGAATCATGCCAAACTTATTACAATTGTTTGAAAAGGTAACAAGTAGGATAGGTAGTGGGTATATTTCAATTTTCAGAAGATGCTTGATAAGGTACCATGAATTAAGCTACTGAAGAAGGTAAGAACTCATGGTGTTGGAGGTAGTTTCTTAGAATAGACAGAGGATTGGCTAACTAATGGAAGACAGCAAAGTGGAGTAAGAGGGGCATTTTCAGAATAGTGACTTGTAACCAGTCGTGTACCCAGGGATCGGTGTTGGCATTATAGATATTTACAACACATTAATAAGCTGCATGAGGGAAGTGAATGTACTATAGACAAGTCTGCAGATGATGCAAACAGTAGGTGGCAAGGCAAATGGTAAGGATAATACAAAGTGTGCAGAGAGCAAACATCTTTGCAGGTGGAATATAAAGAGGGAAAATGTGAGATTATGCACTTTTCAGAAAGAATACAGATAGTGAATATTACTGAAATGGACAAAGACTACAGAAAGCTAAAGACAGATAGACTTGGGAGTCCTTGTTCATTAATAGCAAAACATTTTAGTGGGTAATATGGAAGGCAAATTGAATGTTGGTCTTTATTTCAAAGAGAATGGCATAGAAAAGTAGGGAGTTTTTGCTAAAATTACATAAGAAGCCAGTCAGACTACAACTGTATATTGTGAACAATTCTGGGCCTCTTATTTAAGAAAAGAGGCTTGTAAAGATATTGGAGTGGGAGGGAGAGGATCTAGTTATTGTGGTCCACGTTGGCACTAACAACATAGGCAAGGCTAGGAAGGAGGACCCGTTTGGAGAGTATCAAGCACTGGGAAGGAACTTGAAGAACAGGTCCTCGAGGGTCACAATCTCTGGATTACTGCCCAAGCCACATGCTAATTGGCATAGGGATAAGAAAAGTAGGGAAGTAAACACATAGCTAAGAGATTGGTGTGGGAAAGAGGGATTCCATTTCATGGTACACTGGCATCAGTTTTGGAACTAGAGCAATCTCTACTGATGGGACAGTCTCCACATGAATCGATCTGGAACCAGTGTTCTGGCAAAAAGGATAAATAGGTTGGTCACTAGGACTTTAAACTTGCGAGTCAGAGAGAAGGGAAAGGGAAAGCAACAGGGAGTATGGAGTCAAGTAGAAAGAGAAGCAGCAGGTTAGCATGTGTGCAGAGTTGAAGTTCAAGGCAGACTAGGAATGAAGCAAAAAGAAAGGATTACTTAGGACATATTACTAGAGTTGTTGGAAATCATGAGGATAAGAAAATTAGCAATAAGGCACTTTACCTGAATGCTTGTAGTGTTTGCAACAAAGTACATAAATTAACAGCACAAATCATCTTGAATAATTATGATGTGGTGGGCATCACAGAGACGTGGTTGCAAAGCGTTCAGGACTGGCAGTTAAACATCCAAGGATTTGATCGAAAAGACAGGGAGGTGAGCAGAGGGGGCGGGTTTGCCTTGTTAGTTAAGAATGAAATTAAATCTATGGCACTGAATGACACAGGGTCAGATGATGTGGAGTCTGTGAGAATGGAGTTGAGGAACCACAAAGGCAAAAAAACCATACAGAGCGGTCAGGACCAGGGGCACAAGATGTACCAGGAAATAGATCGAGCATGTCTGAAATGCACGTCACGGTGATCATGGGGGACTTCAATATGCAGGTGGACTGGATGAATAATGTTGTTGGTGGATCCAAAGAAAGGGAATTCATGGAATGCTTATAGCATGGCTTTTTGGAACAGCTTGTGATGGAGCCCACAAAGGAGCAGGCATTTTTGGACTTAGTGCTATGCAATGAGCCAGACTTTATAAAAGATCTTAAAGTAAGGAGACAGCAGTCATAATATGGTAGCATTTAGTCTGCAGTTCGAAACAGGGAAGGCAAAATCAGATGTAATGGTGTTCCAGTTAAATAAAGGTAATTACAAGGGTGTGAGAGAGGAACTGACGAAAATCAAGTGGAAGTAGAGCCTAGTGGGGAAGACAGTAGAGCAACAATGGCAGGAGTTTCTGGATGTAATTGAGAACACAGTAGAGATTCATCCCAAGGAAAAGAAAGATTATTGGGGCGGGGCGGGGGGCGGGGTGGAATTAGACAGCCATGGCTGAACAAAGGAAGTCAGGAAATGTATCAAAGTAAAAGAGAGTAGATTGGGAAGACTACAAAAACAAACAGAGGATAACAAGAACAGAAATAAGGAAAGAGTGGATCAAATATGAAGGTTAGCCAGCCAGTTATATTAGAAATGATAGTAAAAGTGTTTCTTATGTATCGAAAGAAAAACGAGACATAAAAGTAGAAACTGGGCTGCTCCAAATTGATGCAAGAGGGCTAGTGATGGGAAATATGGAAATAACTGAAGAACTTAATAAATACTTTGTGTCAGTCTTCACAGTGGAAGACATGAGTAATATCCCAACAATTAAGGAGAGTCAGGGGGCAGAGTTAGTATGGTAGCTATTACAAAAGAGAAAGTGCTAGAAAAGCTAAAAGGTCTAAAAATTGATAAACCTCCCGGCTCCGATGGGCTACATCCTAGAGATTTGAGAGAGGTGGCTGAGAAAATAGCGGAGGCGGTGGTTGTGATCTTTCAAAAATCACTGGAGCCAGGGCAAGTCACAGATGATTGGAAAATCACTGTAGTAAACCACTTGTTCAAGAAAGGATCAAGACAAAAGATAGAAAATTATAGGCCAATTAGCCTAACCTCAGTTGTAGAGAAAATACTTTAAGGATGAGATTTCTAAATTCTTGAAAGTGCAGGGTCAGATTAGAACAAGCCAGCATGGATTTAGTAAGGGGAGGTCGTGCCTGACAAACTTGTTAGAATTCTTTGAAGAGGTAACTAGTAGGTTAGACCAAGGAAACCTAGTGTATGTTATCTATCTAGACTTCCAAAAGGCCTCTGATAAGTTCCCTCACGGGAGGCTGCTGAGTAAGGTGAGGGCCCATGGTATTCAAGGTGAAGTATTGGCATGGATTGAGGATTGGCTGTCTGACAGAAGGCAGAGAGTTCAGTACAAGGTTCTTTTTCGGAATGGCAAATGTTTACAAGTGGTGTCCCACAGGGTTCAGTGTTGGGGCCACAGCTATTCACTTTATATATTAACGATCTGGATGAAGGGACTGGGAGGCATTCTGGCGAAGTTCACCGATATACGAAGTTAGGTGGACAGCAGGTAGTACTGAGGTGGTGGTGGTGGTGGGGGGGGGAAGAGAGGGGAGGTGGGGGGAGCTGCAGATAAATTTACACAGTTTAGGAGAGTGGTCCAGGACATGGCTGAAGAAATTCAATGTGAGCAAATGCGAGGTCTTGCACTTTGGAAAAAGAATACAGGCATGGACTATTTCCTAAATGGTGAGAATTCATAAAGCCAAAGTACCAAAGGGATCTGGGGGTGCTAGTCCAGGATTCTCTAAGGTTAATTTGCAAGTTGAGTCCGTGATTAAAAAAAAAATGTAACATTGTCATTTATCCCAAGAGGGTTGGAATATAAAAGCAGCGATGTGCTTCTGAGACTTATTAAATCTATAGTTACACCCCATTTAGAATACTGTGTCCAATTTTGACACCCGCACCTTAGGAAGGTCATACTGGCACTGGAGCTTGTCCAGCAGAGATTCACGCAGATAATCCCTGGAATGGTAAGCCTAACATCCGATGAATGGCTGAGGATCCTAGGATAGTATTCATTAGAGTTTAGAAGGTTGAGGGGAGATCTAATAGAAACTTTCAAGATAATGCGTGGTTTAGAAAGGGTGGACCCTGAGAATTTGTTTCTGGTAGGTGTGGAAACTAGGACTCGTGGACACAGCCTTAGAATTAGAGGGGGTCAATTTAGAACAGAAATGAGGAGACATTTCTTCAGCCAGAGAGTGGTCGGCCTGTGGAATTCATTGCCAAACAGCGCAGTGGAGGCCGGGACATTAAATGTCTTCAAGGCAGAGATTGATAAATTCTTGATCTCGCAAGGAATTAAGGGCTGTGGGGAGAGTGCGGGTAAGTGGAGTTGAAAAACCCATCAGCCATGATTAAATGGCAGAGTGGACTCAATGACCAAATGACCTTACTTCCACTCCTGTGTCTTATGCTTTTCGAAGATAAATCATCAATGACATTGCAAAACTTTAAAATCATCAATAAAAATATGGGTGAAAGTCAGAAACAGGAAAGGAGCAGTCACTTTATTGAGAGTTTTCTACACCCCCAAAAGCAACAGAGGGGCAGACTGGGAGGCGGATTTAGGAAAGGGGCAGAGGTAACAGGGCTGTTGTGACAGGTGACTTCAACTTCCCTAGTATTGAGTGAAACCTCCTTTGTTTCATCAGGTGTGTCCAGGAAGGATTCCTGACTCAATATGTAGATAGGCTGACTAGAGGGGAGGCCATTTGTGAGAGAGCATTTCATTGATAGTGATCACAACTCCCTGAAGTTTATTACAGTCATTGAGAGGGATGAGAGCAGACGATATGGGAAAGTATTTAATTGGCACAGACGATATGGGAACGTATTTAATTGGGGGAGGGGGGATTACAATGCTATTAGGCAGGAACTGTAGAGCATAAATTGGGAACAGATGTTCTCAGGGACATGCACAACAGAAATGGGGAGGTTGTTCAGGGAGCACTTGCTTCAAGAACTGGATAGGCTTGATCCACTGAGGTAAGGAAGGAAGGGATGGTAGGGTGAAGGAACCTTGGATGACAAGGGATGTGGAACATCTATTCAAGAGGAAGAAGGAAGCTTAGTTAAGTTTGAGGAAGCAAGGCTCAAACTTGCAAGGTAGCTTACCTTGTAAGAGGGCATGAAAAAGTTTTGGCGGATAGGATTAAGGAAAACCCCAAGGTGTTCTACACTTATGCAAGGAACAAGAGGATGGTCAGAGTGAGGTTAGGGCCAATCAGGAATAGTAGTGGTAACTTCTGCCTGGAGACAGAGGAGGTGGGGAATGGGGTCATTAATGAATACTTTGCTTCAGTATTCACTAGTGAGAGGGACCTTGTCATTTGTGAGGACAGCATCAAACAGACAGATGTGCTCAACAGGTTGATGTTAAGGAGGAGGATGTGCTGGAAATTTAGAAAAACATGACGGATATCCAAGGTTACTACAGGAAGTGAGAGAAGAGATTGCTGCACGTTTGGCGATGACCTTTGCATCTTCATTGTCCAATGGAGTAGTACCAGATAATTGGAGGGTAGCAAAATATTATTCCGTTGTTCAAGAAAGGGAATAGGGATAACCCTGGGAATTAGAGACTAGTCAATCTTAGTGGTGGGCAAATTATTGGAGAGGATTCTGAGAGACAGGATTTTTGATTATTTGGAAAAGCATAGTTTGATTAGAGATGGTCAGCATGGCTTTGTGAGGTCATGCCTCACAAGCCTTACTGAATTCTTTGGAGATGTGAGAAAACACATTGATGACAGCAGAGCAGTGGATGTGCTGTAAATGGATTTTGACAAAGCGCTTGGTAATGTTCCCTTTGGTAGGCTCATTCATAAAATAAGGAGGCATGGGATACAGGGGAATTTAGCTGTTTGGATACAGAATTGGCTGGCCATCCTCTTGTTCCTTGCATAGGAGATGGAAAGCATTCAGCCTGGAGCTTAGTGACCAGTGGTGTTCTGCAGGGATCTGTTCTGGGACCTCAATTATTTGTGATTTTTGTAAATGACTTGGATGAGGAAGTGGAAGCGTAGGTTAGTAAGGTTGCCGATGACACAGAGGTTAGCAGAGTGGTGGATAGTGTGGAGGTCTGCTGTAGGTTGCAATGGGACATTGACAGGATGCAGAACTGGGCTGATAAGTGGCAGATTGAATTCAACCTGGAAAAGTGTTAAGTGATTCAGTTTGGAAGGCCAAATTTTATTGCAGATTACAGGGTTAAAGGCAGGAGTCTTGGCAATGTCAGGGAACAGAGGGATCATGTGATCCATGTCCATAGATCCCTCAAAGTTGCCGCCTAAGTTGAAAGGGTTGACTTTCATGAGCAGGTGAAATGGGTTTAAAAGCAGTGAGGTTATTCTACAGTTCTATAGAACATTGATTAGACCACATTGAAATACTGTGTTCAGTTCTGGTTGCTTCATTATAGAGGGGATGTGGAAGCTTTAGAGGGAGTGCAGAAGAGATTTACCAAGATGCTGCCGAGACTGAAGGCATGCCTTATGAAGAAAGGTTGAGGGAGCTAGGGCTCTTCTCATTGCAGCAAAAAAGGATGAGAGGTGACTTGATAGAGGTGTACAAGGTGATGAAAGGCACAGATAGAGAGGATAGCCAGAGAATTTTCCCAGGGTGGAAAATGGTTATCATGCGGGGGCATAATTTTAAGGTGATCGGAGGAAGGTTGAGGGGAGATATCAGAGGTAGGTTCTGTCCACAGAGAGTGGAGGGTATGTGGAATGCACTGCCAGCGGTGGTAGTAGAGTCACATACATTAGGGATATTTAAACAACTTTTGGATAGGTATATGGATGATAGTAAAATGAAGAGTATGTAGGTTAGTTTGATCTTAGATTAAGACAAAAGATCAGCACAACATCGAGAGCTGAAGGGCCTGTACTGTGCTGTACTATTCTATGTTCTACGTTCTAAAAAAAATTCTGGCAGAACTAATAAACAGCAATAAATTTTTAGACTTGAACAGAAATAGTAGGGAATGATGAATATTGATACTTTTTAAAAAGTTAATAACAGATTTTATAATGTTTCTTTCTCCTTACCTTCTGCTTTTCTTCTGCCCTGGCAGCCTGTTTACAGACTGGATGCCAGATTAAAGTACCTGAATCAAATTAGAAACAAACAATAAAGTCATAGCAATGAAAAAATATTAGTAATTATCCACTTTCTCTAAATAAAGTGAATAGTTTTGTTAGTTATATTTAAATTCACACTTTAATTCTACTTATTTTACAGCTTTACTTCTGTTCAACAAAGACCCCAATGCAACTAACCTGGGAGAATCATCAATAGTGTTTTTACAGCAAATTAACATTATGTATATGTTTAGGAAATATATGCAACTAGGAATTCTGTTTGCTATTGTAATAGGTCTGAGCTAAAATGAATGAATAACTCCAAATGGGAGGATTACAATACATAAGTAAAAATGTCTTTTTTTGGAACACTGACCACACCAGTTGGCATTTAGTGAAGAACAGAAATATGTAAAATGTACCCCAATATAGAAGTAAAATATTACTTTTTCAGAAATATATTTTGAGCTATAGGAAATCCAAGTCAGGGATAATCCTGCAAAACAGCCTCAAAATTTGGCTCTTGGATCTCTAAAAAGTGGAGCTAAATGTATCATTTTGCCAAAGATGTCAAGTCATTCTTAAAAATACACAGCTGAACAGAGGTTCAGCAGTAGGAAGAACAATCTGTCCCCACCACATCCCCACTGTCAGTGTGTATAGGAGAGGTATATGATGGATGGGCTGCAAGCAAAAATGGGTGCTCCCAAATGTAAGCCTCATGGTCTTAAACCTAAACTCCTGGCTCTTTGATATACTGGGTATAAGAGAGCCAACATAGGAGTTACTGCTGCCAAAATTTGAGAAAGTTGACTTTGCCCGAAATTCCATAAAATTAGCGAGATAGATTGCATCAAACAGCAGCCAGTAGTTAAAGAAGGTATCTCACCATCTAGGAGAAAGTGAGGACTACAGATGCTGCAGACCAGAGTTGAAAAATGTGGTGATGGAAAAACACAACAGGCCAAACAGCATCCGAGGAGCAGGAGAATCGACGTTTCGAGCATAAGGGCTTATGCCCGAAACAACGATTCTCCTGCTCCTTGGATGCTGCCTGGCCTGCTGTGTTTTTCCAGCACCACATGTCTCACCATCTATCTCGGGCAAGTAGGAATGAAAAGTATATACCAAGCTTGCCAGCGACATCACTGCTTTTTCATTTGATGCATAAATAAACCAGAAATGGCCACTGGTATTGAACCAAACCAGATTGGTATTGAGGTGCAAACTGGAGTGAAAATTCGAGGAAGAAAGCAGAGCACTGGATTAACTTGCTTATTTGCAGAACTGCATGTACTTAAAGCGATGATTGGTATATTGTAATGAATAGCAAATTGGCTTATGCAACATAGGGAAAAAAGAAGCTAGTATAAAAGACCTAATAGAGTCCTAAGTTAGAGCATAGAGGAACACCATTGTCTGAATACAGAGAACAGATGGTTGTAACCGAGTATAGTCTCTAACATCCCAACTATCTCTCACCTGTTTGAAAGTTTAATGATCTCACTCAGTCAGCAAAGTCTTTACAAAAGGCCAAAGAGGTAAATAGTTGACTAAGAGGGAAGCACTCAGATACTTACAACAAAATAATCAAGCTTTGTCTTTTGGTGGAACATGAACCGTTCTCCTTGTACCAGAAACAAAGTCATCTGCCAGCACCTACGTGGTATTTTGTACCATGTGATGTGTGCTACCATATCAAAGTACTTGACACTTGGCATTCCTTCCACAAACTCTGACTACATGACTTTTACAATGACTTAGAATATATGCCACATTCATCGCAATTAGTTTATTCAGATATTTTTACTTGTTTTCCCATTGTAAAGAAAGTTTATTTTTATTTTTGTTATTTGCAAATTTGTGGGCTGAAATGAGAAAGAACTATTTTAAAATCAGCAACTCATGAATAGGAACTTCTGACTTATCTCCCAGTTTTCCCTTACCCACAACTTATTTCTTCCTGTCTGTTTGAAAGTGTATGTGTAAGTAGGAAATTAAAAGGGGATTAGAGTTTAATTTGTAGTGGCACATGCTAATGGTTTATGAGAGATTACTTACAGCTAGAGTTTAATTACTTGTAAAAAAAAAGTAATTCTTGTTAAGTGCAGAACCTGGTCCATGCTTCTGTCAACCTGTGTCCAAAAATTAGATAAAATGTGAATTTTAAACTCTAACTTTTGTGACAATTTCAGGTATAGCAAGGCATGATACCCAGTGAGCCATTAACACTAATGTTACCAGCACAAGCATCTATCCCCTTTCTCTGATATACTTATCTAGTGTACTTTTAAATGTATCTATACTATTCACTTAGACTTTCCCTGTGGTTGTGAATTCTACATTCTTACCACTCTTTGGATGAAAATGTTTCTTCCCAGTTATGGCAGCCCCAGTTATGCTCATTCCCATAAGTGAAAACAGTCTTTCTTCATCTACTCTGACAAAATTTTTATCAAGTTAACGACCTCAGCTCCCAGCCTCTTTGTTTCAAGAGAAAAAGAGACCTACCCTGCTAGAAATTCTTGACATAATTCTATGCTCAGCAGCTTTCATTTACACTCATCCATTGATAATGCACAAATGAAAGTGCTCATTGTGTCATCACTTGATGTCTAACAGCGCTCCATTGAAATTAGTGACCTAGAAATATAATCATGCAGCGGTCAGACCATATCATTTGCAAACATTTATTTGCCTTTAAAATGGTCAGCAGCATCCAACTGAAACCAGAGCAAAACAACTGACAAGGAATAATTGCAACAAAGCAATTGTGGAGGGGTGTGTTGACAGCTTGAGGGGAAGGTCAGTTGATGGAGGAGTGGGCTTAGCTGTCCTATTACAGTGTAATTTCTCTCACATCCTCATTGGAGTAAAGACTGTTGGAGCTGTTAATTCCATGCTTTCAGTGCTCCTTGTAGTAAAGCACAGATACAGATTAAGATATTCGGTTCATCCCTGAGCTTTGAGTAGGACTGGGTGAGACGCACAGAGAACACCCTGGAAAAATTGGTAAGAGATACTGGAGGAGAAAGTGAGAACTGCAGATGCTGGAGATCAGAGCTGAAAATGTGTTGCTGGAAAAGCGCAGCAGGTCAGGCAGCATCCAAGGAGCACGAGAATTGACGTTTCGGGCATTAGCCCTTCTTCAGGAATGAGGAAAGTGTGCCAAGCAGGCTAAGATAAAAGGTAGGGAGGAGGAACTTGGGGGAGGGGTGTTGGAAATGTGATAGGTGGAAGGAGGTCAAGGTGAGGGTAATAGGCCGGACTGGGGGTGAGGGCAGAGAGGTCAAGAAGAAGATTGCAGGTTAGGAAGGTGGTGCTGAGTTTGAGGGTTGGGACTGAGACAAGGTGGGGGGAGGGGAAATGAGAAAACTGGAGAAATCTGAGTTCATCCCTTGTGGGTTGGAGGGTTCCTAGGCGGGAGATGAGGCGCTCTTCCTCCAGCCGTCGTGTTTCCATGGTCTGGTGATGGAGGAGTCCAAGGAGCTGCATGTCCTTGGTGGGGTGGGAGGGGGAGCCGAAGTGTTGAGCCACGGGGTGGTTGGGTTACAAGCAGACAGAAATGTAGCATTTCCATTGAAATAGAAGGAATGAAGAAACTCTTGGGAAAATTTTTTAAAATATGCAGTGATATTTGTCAGTTAGCTCAGTTGGCTGGATTGCAATGCAATGTATTGCCAACAGTGTGGGTTCAATTCCTAGACTGGCTGAGGTTACCACGAAGCACTCTTCTTCTCATCCTCTCCCCATGTCTGAAGAGTGGCGACCCTCGGGTTAAACCACCTATTTACAGTGTAAGGGCCACAGCCTCACTGACCAGCTCATGAGATGTTTCAGTCATGTGGACTCTTGCTCAAAGTAGTTAAACACTTAGAGTGTACGCAGTGAAAGCTCAAAAGGAGGCCAGACAGGAATTGTAGGGAATGGAAGTTAAAGGGCACTGCTGTCGGGGACACTGGTAGGACCCAAGGAGAAGGGAAGGAGAAACCTAGGATGCCAGGGGAGAGTCCCAGTGAAAAGGTAAAAGTGACAGGGTCATGGAATTAAGGCTGAGGATGGAGAATGAGCAGTTCAATTGAATAAGAGGATGGTGTAAGATTGAGGCTGGACAAGAGGAATTGATGGGAGCGAGGTCTTGAGGAAGAACAGGAATATCAATGGAAATACTGAAAGGGATCTACCATAATAGGAGAGGCTGAAGGAGGACAAAATGGTGTTACAGAAGAGGAAAAGTCCATCTACAGTTATAGGGTGAAATATGCATTCTAAAGGGTGAGCATAGATGGTGAAAGAGATGATGTAAAAGTTTAAAACCCCAACATCTCTCTCTAAGTTGTGTGTCACAAGGAGACTCAGAGAATGCACAGTGCAAATGAGAAGGGCTCCAGATGTACTTGTATGTAGTTCTGCAGAGTGTAAATAGATCCTACTGAGGCAACCAAAATAACCTGAAAAATACCAGTGCAAGAACATTCAGTTAAGAGTTCTACAATAAAGAGACATTATCAATGCAGAATAAAGGTGATTAAGTTATTTCAGTTCCAAGCACCAGCTCTTCAACCCCATCCCATTATTCATTAACCTTTGACACAAACAGCACCTAAGAATCACAAGCAGTGATTATGGTCTTGAGATTATTCATCATTCAGCCATTCAGGTGCATTAACAGGCCTGCTTATTTGAATGTTAAGGATTTGGGAATGGAACTGTGATGCAGGATTTAGATTCCAAGGTTATAAGACTATATTGCATGGGAGAATGAAGACCACCAAACATCAAGGTGCAAACTGCAGCATACATGTAAAGCAAAATGAATTCCAAAGCCACAATCGGCCCACACATGGTAGCATCAGGAAGAGAAAAACCACCACTGATAATTAAGGATGCAAGCTTTCACACAAGACATGAGCAGCCTGAAAAAAACCAAAGTGCAGATTGACTCTGTCAGGATCTCAAAGGGAAAACAGAAATCTCAGTCCTGATATTTCTTCACAGATCAATACTTCAATACCAGATGTTTGCCCAACCTAAACATGCTACTGTGTTAGCTTTATTAAAATTGAAACGAATGAGAAGAGAAAGAAGTATTAATAAAGAGTGAAAGCAGGTCCCACAAGCAGACAGCATCAGTTAGAAGAGCAAACCAATGAGTGTTACAGAGGCTGAGTGCTGACAGTTTGGATTTGGTTCTTCCCCTATTACAGGGGAAGATGATAGCTGTTTTGTGAGCATCTGGTTAGGCATTAAATCTATTCTATCCCTTAAGTTTTAAAGAGTACAGGGAGTAAGTGATAACGTTTATATATTATAGGAAGCAAAGAACTGAATAAATTGTTTATCTTATTATTTACAAAGTTGATTAAAGATGGCAGGACAGAGACAGTCATAGGTGGAATATCTGGAATTTTGTGGATACCAATGTGATCCCAGGCAAACATATCAACAGTAAATGTTTACAAATTGAGAGGTTTCAGCTCATAGATTACGAGGTGGGAGCTGAACTACAGACACTGCAACAAACAAGGGAGGGCAAGGTTACCTGGATGTTTTATAGCAGTGGTCACACCCCCTAGGATAAAGCCATCGAATTTGGTCAGTGCTCAGGATAAGGAAGGTGTGACAGCATGTGATTGTGAATGAGACAGGTAAGGGGAGAGCTGAAGTGCAGGGACCTCAGCCTTTGCAATTGTCCAACAGATCTGAGATTGGTTCTGATTATTTGAATAAGTAAAAGCTATAGGGTGGAATAGATAACTGACCATTAACTGTGGGTAGGAAGTCACTCTAAAGCATTTACTTTCCTCACTGCCAATTAAACCTGCATGTTAATCTTAAGAAAATCCTGAATTGGGTCTCTGTTTTTCAGATTTCAGAAGACCTGCCCCATTTACATATTTTTCCAATCAATATGTATAATCTCACACTTTCCCACATTGCATTCCATCTGCCATTTTTTGCCCACTCTCCTAGCCTGTCCAAGTCTTTCCAACTACTTCCTCAACACTACCTATTCATCCACCTTTCTTTGTCATTTCCAAAATTAACAACAATGCCCTCAGTTCCTTTGGCCAGATCATTACTATATAATGTGAATAGTTTTGGTCCCAACACTGACTCCTGGGAAACTCTACTAATTACTGACTGCCATCCTGAAAAATACTGCTTTATCCCCACATTTTGCCTTCTGCCAATCAGCCAATCCTCTAACCATATCAATACCTTGCCCCTAAAACTATGGGCTCTTATGCAGCAGCTTTCTGTGCAGCACCTTGTCAAAGACGTTCTGGAAATCCAAATAGATCATGTCCACTGGCTTGCCTCCATCCAACTTGCTCACTACCTCCTCAAAGAATTATAACAGATTTGTCAGGCATGAGTTTCCCAAGCTGTGTTGACTCAGACCTATTTTACCATGTACTTCCAAGTACTCTATAATCTCATTCTTAAAAACATAGTCTAAAATCTTAGCAATGACTGAGGTTGGGCAAACCAACCACAATTTCCCATCTCTGCCTCCCTTCCTTCTTATACCGGGGCATTACATTAGCTGTTTTGTGGAACCCTCCTTGACTCCAATAATTCCTGAAAGATCACCAGCAATGTCTCCACAACCTCCTCAGCTATTTCCTTCAGCAACTTGGGGTGTAATCCAGCCAGTCTTTATAATTTATCTACCTTCAGACCTTTCAGCTTCCTCAGCACCTTCTCCTTAGTGAATGATACTACAATCACCTTTGCCATCTAATGAAATTCTGGTATGCTACTGTCTGAAGACATGAGATTAGATTAGATTAGATTACCTACAGTGTGGAAACAGGCCCTTCGGCCCAACAATTCCACACCGACCCGCCGAAGCGCAACCCACCCATACCCCTACACTTACCCTTTCACCTAACACTACGGGCAATTTAGCATGGCCAATTCACCTAACCTGCACATCTTTGGACTGTGGGAGGAAACCGGTGCACCCGGAGGAAAACCACGCAGACACGGGGAGAATGTGCAAACTCCACACAGTCAGTCGCCTGAGGCGGGAACTGAACCCGGATCTCTGGCGCTGTGAGGTAGCAGTGCTAACCACTGTGCCACCTAAGGATTGATGCAAAGTACCTGTTCCTTGTTATTCTTTTGTTCCCCCATTTCTACTTCTTCAGCATCATTTTCCAGCAGTCCAAGTCCATTCCTGCCTCTCTCTCGCCTGTTATATGTCGAACAAAAAAACTCTTTGCAATCTTTTTTTATAGTATCAGCTAGGTTACACTTATATTTTGTCTTCTCTCCACTTACTGCTTTTTTAGTTCCTCTGCTGACTTTATAGGCTTCCCAATCCTCTGGCTTCCCACTAATCTTCACCACATTGTATGCTTCTTCTTTTATGCTGTCCCTGACTTCCCTTGTCAACCATGGTTGCCTCCCTTTGGACTGTTATTTCTTTCTTGGGATAAATTTCTGCTGGGCCTCCTGAATTACCCCCAAAACCTCCTGCTAGGCTCTCCTTAGAGTCAACTCTAACCAGCTCCACCCTCGCGTCTTTGTAGTTAACTTTACTCATTGTCATACCATTATATCTGATTCCAGCTTCTCCCTCTCAAACGACAGGGTGAATTCTATCATATTATGGTCACTGTTTGCTAGAGGTTATTCCACCTTACACTCCCTAATCAAGTCTGCCTCATGACAAAGTCCAAATTGGCTGTTCCCTTCTGGGCTCTACCACAAGCTGCTAACCATTTCATAGAAATTCCATGAATTCCTTCCCTAGGGATTCGCTACCAACCTGATTTTCCCAGTCCACCTGCATACTGGCATCCCCCATGGTAATTGTAATAGTGCCTCTCTTACATGCCTTTTCCATCTCCTGATTACTTTCTGTTCCATAGCCTGACGACTGCTATAGGAGGCTTCTATATTACTCCCATCAAGGTCTTTTCTATTCTTTGCGATTCCTGAATTCTACCCACACAGACTCTTTATGATCCTATAATGCTTCTTACTATAGACTTAATTTCATTTCTTATGAACTATGTAACCTTGAGCCTCTGCCCATCTGTCTGTCCTGTTGATAGGATGTGTATCCTTAGATAGTTGGTATCCTTGGTTGGTGCTGGAGTGGATAGTGAAGAAAGTTATCTCAGACTACAATGGGATCTTAATCAGATGGGTCAATGGGCTGATGAATGTTGCAGTTGTATAAGACTCTGGTGCGGCCTCATCTGGAGTATTGTGTGCAGTTTTGGTCGCCATACTATAGGAAGGATGTGGAAGCTTTAGAACGAGTGCAGAGGAGGTTTACCAGGATGTTGCCTGGAATGGTAGGAAAATCTTATGAGGAAAGGCTGAGGCACTTGGGGCTGTTCTCATTGGAGAAGAGAAGGTTTAGGGAAGATCTGATAGAAGTGTATAAGATGATTAGGGGTTTAGATAGGGTAGATACTAAGAACCTTTTACCGCTAATGGAGTCAGGTGTTACTAGGGGACATAGCTTTAAATTAAGGGGTGGTAGGTATAGGACAGATGTTAGGGGTAGATTCTTCACACAGCGGGTTGTGAGTTCATGGAATGCCCTGCCCGTATCAGTGGTGAACTCTCCTTCTTTATGGTCATTTAAGCGGGCATTGGATAGGCATTTGGAAGTTATTGGGCTAGTATAGGTTAGGTAGGATTCGGTCGGCGCAACATCGAGGGCCGAAGGGCCTGTACTGCGCTGTATCCTTCTATGTTCTATGTTCTATGAATGATGGATGGAATTTAGATAAATGTGAGGTGTTGCATTTTGATAAGGCAGGACTAATAAACTTAATGGTAGGGTCCAGGGGAATGTTCAGGGTGCAGGTTCATAGTTCCTTGAAGGTGGAGACAGGGTAGTGAAGAAGGCATCAGTGCATTGAGTAAAGGAGTTGGGAGGTCACGTTGTGGTTGAACAGGACATTGATTAGGCCACTTTTGGAATACTGCATTCAATTCTGGTCTCCAATTCTGCTGTTACACTTGAAAGGGTGCAGAAAAGATTAACAAGGATGTTGCCGGGACTGGTGTGTTTAAGTCAAAGGGAGAGGCTGAATAAAGAAGGGCTATTTTTTCTGGACTTCGGAGGCTGAAGTCTGACCTTGCAAAGTTTTATAAAATCACGGGTAGCATGGAAAGGGTGAATAACCAAGTTCTTTTTCTCCACAGTAAGAAAGCCATAAACTAGAGGACATAGGTTTAAGGTGAGGAGGAAAGATTTTAAAAGGATCTAAGGTGCAATATTTTCACATAGACGGCGGTACATGTATGGAATGAGCTGCCACAGTAAGAGGTAGAGGCTAGTACAACATTTAAAGAGCAACTGGATTTGTATATGAATAGGAATGGTTTAGAGGGATATGGACCAAATGCTGGCAAAGGAAATAAATGAATTTAGGATATCTGATCAGCATGGACAAGATGAAATAAGGATCGGTTTCCATGCTGTATGACTCTCTGACTCTATTTAGTTCCCGCCAATTTCAATCTGCGCTGCAAACTCATTTATTTTATTTCGTATATACGTGCATTTAAGTATAACATCATTAATCCTGTGTTGACTGGGCCCCTCTTGTCATGGGTGCCTCTTATCTGTTGCACTTTAAGTTAGCTTTCTGACCCTTTCCATGTGCTCTGCCCTATAACTTGTTCAGGAAATTTGAATAACCTCTCCTGACCCCAAACCCCCCACCCCATCTTTAACTAGTCATTGCAACCACCCTATTTTGCCTTTCCATTAGATCCTGTTTCCAGACTGGTTCAGGTGGAATCACAGAATCCCTACAGTGTGGAAAGAGGCCATTTGGCCCACTGATTCTGCATCGACTTCCAAACAGCAGCTAACCCAGACCCTGCTCTCACCCCATTCCAGTAACCTCACACTGACATGGCTAATCTACTGAGCCTACACATCCCTGGAAAGTATGGATTGATTTCCAGGGGCAATCCACCTATCTTGCATGTCTTTGGACTGTGGAGGGGGAAACTGGAGGACCCTGCACAAACACATGCAAGCACAGGAAGAATGTGTAAACTCCACAGATAGTCACCCAAGTGAACCTGTGTCTGTAGTGCAGTGAGGCAGCAGTGCTAACCACTGAGTCACTGTGCTGCCCTTGGAGGTGCAGCTTTTCTTGACTGTATAGTTCCCTCCTGTTCCAATACTGATAGCAATACCCCATGAAATGGAACCCCTCTTGCCCACACAATTCTTTTAGCCACATGTTTACTTTCCCAATCTTATCTATTTTTGGATTTCACATGGGTCAGGTAATAATCCAGAGCTCACAACTTTTGCGATCCTGCAGCAGTAGTGTTTTGATCAACAGGGTCCACTTGATTCATGACTTGAAAACATTGAGTTATTTTGTTAGTCATTTTAAGAAAAAGATCTTGCTCCCATCGTGTGAATAATCTCCTGCTCAGTTTTCTAGCAACAGCTTCAGTATAGCATTATGCGGGCTTACAAAGGGTTGGATTTAATTGATTCAACTTTTATTTGCAAAGGGCATTCATCTATCACGGGGATGTAGAGGGAGACACTACTGGCTGATAACTAAAACCCAAACATATATATTTTTCTGCTTTGTGTAGGTTATGCTCCTCCCAGAGGATAGCAGTGAATAAGAGCCTCAGTGCTCTTTGCATTGCTGCATAAGACATGCAAGAGTGTGTCTAGTTTGAGCAACATCTCTCAAGGTAGTTTATAAGGAAACCATCCATGGTCAGAAGTCTTAACATGTTAAAAGAGATGACAGGATTGTCATAAAATGTGCTACATTTGTTTCAAGTGAAATGTATACGAAAGATTCACAACTACATGTCCAAAATGACTTCTGTTAGAACATAGAACATAGAAAAATACAGCCTTCGATGTTGCGCCGATCCAAGCCCAACCTAACCTACACTAGCCCACTATCCTCCATATGCCCATAAAGAAGGAGAATCCACCACTGCTACTGGCAGGGCATTCCATGAACTCACGACTCGCTGAGTAAAGAATCTACCCCTAATATCTGTCCTTTACCCACCTCCCCTTAATTTAAAGCTATGCCCCCTCGTACATGGAAAAAGGTTCTCATTGTCAACCCTATCTAAACCCCTAATCATCTTGTACACCTCTATCAAGTCGTCCCTAAACCTTCTTTTCTCCAATGAAAACAGCCCCAAGTGCCTCAGCCTTTCCTCATACGATCTTCCTATCATACCAGGCAACATCCTGGTAAACCTCCTCTGCACCCGTTCCAGTCCCTCCACATCCTTCGTATAGTATGGCGACCAAAACAACACGCAATAAGTATGGCAACCAAAACTGCACACAATAAGTATGGCGACCAAAACAGCACACAATAGTATGGCGACCAAAACAGCACACAATTATAACTGCAACATGACCTCAGCACTCCGGAACTCAATTTCTCTACCAATAAAAGCCAGTACACCATATGCCTTCTTCACAGCACTATTTACCTGGGTGGCAACTTTCAGAGATCTGTGTACATGGACACCAAAATCCCTCTGCTCATCCACACTACCAAGTATCTGACCATTAGCCCAGTACCCCATCTTCTTCTTACTCTTACCAAAGTGAATCACTTCACACTTACCTACATTGAACTCCATTTGCAATCTTTCTGCCCAGCTCTGCAGCTTATCTATATCCCGCTGTAACCTGCCACATCCTTCCTCACTGTCAACAACTCCACCGACTTTCGTATCATCCGCAAACTTGCTCACCCAACCTTCCAGCCCCTCCTCCAGGTCATTTATAAAAATGACAAACAGCAGTGGTCCCAAAACAGATCCTTGCGGAACACCGCTAGTAACTGCACTCCAAGATGAACCTTTACCATCAACTACTACCCTCTGTCTTCTTCCAGCCAGCCAATTCCTAATCCAAACCTCTAACGCACCCTTAATGCCATACCTCTGTATTGTTTGCAGTAGCCTACCATGGGGAACCTTATCAAATGCCTTACTAAAATTCATATACACCACATCTACTGCTTTACCCTCATCCACCTCCTTAGTCACCTTCTCAAAAATTCAATAAGGTTTGTGAGGCACGACCTGCCCTTCACAAAACCATGCTGACTATCCTTGATCACATTATTCTCTCTTATATTTTGCCCACAACAGAAGTGAGACTCACCAGCCTATAGTTAATAGGGTATCCCTACTCCCCTTCTTGAACAAGGGAACCACATTTGCTATCCTCCAGTCTTCTGGCATTATTCCTGTAGACGAGGACATAAAAATCAAGGCCAATCTCCTTCCTTGCTTCCCAGAGAATCCTAGGATAAATGCCATCAGGCCCAGGGGACTTATCTATTTTCACCTTTTCCAGAATATCCAACACCTCTTCCCTACATACCTCAAAGCCATCCATTCTAATTAATTGAGACTCAATATTCACATCGGCCACAATGTCCTGTTCCTGAGTGAATACTGACGAAAAGTATTCATTCAGTGTCTCCCTAATCTCTTCAGCCTCCACGTACAACTTCCCACTACTATCCTTGACTGGACCTATTCCTACCCTAGTCATTCTTTTATTCCTGCTTTCTTTTCCTACCGTTACATCTTTGTTTCAACTTAGCAACTGCAACAAAGCTTGAGGAAGCCTGCTGACTACTTTGACTACCTTGTCTCGGGTGGCTTTGGCAGTTCCTTCTGTTTGGCTGGGCCGAGAGATCTTCAACTTGCTGAGGGTTTCCCGGCAACCTTCTCAGCTCAACCCAACAATATGTTTGCGTACCCTGAAAAGGGGAAGTGGAGTGAATGTCCATCTTTGGAGAGTCCTGAGATGACAGACTAGCACTCAGTGATGGTCAGTCCTTGTCCCAGATGGGGCACCTGGTGAGAGATCAAGGCTGCGCAGCTGATGAATGAATGCAGCCATGGCTTGAGCAATGAAGTGACAACTCTCACATACATCCCGTAGATACTGACTATTTTGCTCATCCTGAGGCAGCTGCCACCTGATTCACACAGGCAGACATGCATGTTGCATCCACAATAGCAGACCGAACTTGGGCAGATTGCTTTGCCCTTTGTTTCAGTCTGTAAATGATCTCTGACCTCCAGTGACATTTCTCTTACTTACCTCTCCATCAGCTCATTAATTACCAAGTCCAGTGACTGATCACCCGTTTTGGATTCATGGGGAGAATGCTGTCCAGCAATCATCAGCGTGTGAGACCTCGGCAGTTTCATCCTCCTGTAGCTCAGAGTTTGTGCAAGTGCTGTGTTCAGCAGAACATGATCCTAGCCTATTCTAGATAGATTAACCATTAGGTGAATGTCTCCGTGTTGGGGGAGGGTGGGGAGGGAAGACCTTGCTCATGCATCCTCTGGGGGGGTCATGACTCTCATCCTCAGGGGTGTGCAGTAAGGTAGATAGACCTGTGGGCTGGAGCTCTTCTTCTTTAAGTCCTCGTCTGGGACTGGGATTTGAAGGCTGCATAGAAAAAGAAAGATTTCTAAATTGAGCTGCCACCTTTGTCCAAGGTTTTGTTATGACTTTGCTGCTTAACGTGCAGCTGGAATAGCTGCTTGCAGGATTTCTCATTAGGTGCTGTAGGCATCCAATTACCTCTTCAGAACAGGCACATTCACCTTGCTGTCCTGCCATCCTTGTTGCCTGTTCCTCAAAGAAAGTCAGGAGGCTTACAAAGCAAATCTTCCCTCGGTCTATCGACTACACATACATGCACGTTCTTCTCCTCCAGGAGAAATGCATTCGGAGGCATTAGCAGGAGTACAAATGTACTATACGATTGTTGGTGAATAAAGAGAGAGGGAGATGTCATACCCCAAAGCTGTGATTATTCTTGCGTGTTACATGGAGATATTTTAAAGTTAAAATGTTCCGATTGAAAGTCTGTCAAATAGCTAAAGATGATGCAGAATTTTATATGAGGTGCATGCCTGATACACCTGTGAGCTGTTTTGTGTCTGATTCCATGCAAGCCTTTGGTAAAAGTCACCAGATGTGCACTTTCTCCTAGTGGTGATGAAAGGTCATTGAGCTGAGTGTTGATGCTCCTTTTCTGTTTTAGGTGCGATCTTTGGCTGATGTATGAGAAGTAGTGGCACTGTGATGCAGGTGTGACAGATATTGATTGCACACGGGGTATCTAATGGAGATGTTTTTCATTTAAATGTGTGTGTGACAGTCCTTGGTAGTGGCACCCTTCTGAGTTTAACTTGCAATAAAAGGAGCAAGAAGGATCGAGTATACAGTGGTACCTACCCTCTACAATGTAGATTAGTCTTCCTTTTGCAGCATACTAGTCAGATTTCTTTGACCTGTCGAAAAGCTGGGGACACCTCAACCAGGCTGCCTTCATCAATCATGATGTCCTCATGTTGCCATCCCCCAGAAAAGGAGGGAAATTTCCTTCTCTCTTGGACATGCTTCAGAAGAACGTGTAGGGTGGCATTGCTGAACTGTGGTACTTTTTTTTCTGGGTCTCTCCATCTCCAGCTGTGGGTGGGGTGATGACCATAAGTTGAGTGATACCCTCTACACCAGGCAACCAGAGAATGCAGATTGGCAGCCTTGATACAGCTCCTGGCTGTAGTAGTCTTGTCACAAAAGGATGTTAATGAAGTATCAGACATATCTGTAAATTTTGCATGTTCTATCTATTCAATGTGGCAGTGGTTGGCATAGCAGTGGAATCTACTGCCCTGCTGCCTCCCAATATGACAGAGGGTTTTAATTCTCTGCAGCACTGCCTGGAATAAGTCACAAATGCAGGAAATTCTGTAAATCTAGCAAGTCAATGTGGGGACACCAACTGTCTGAACGGATAAGTATCAAGTGGATTGTAAAGAATGTAGTCAGCATTTTGGAAGAACAAGGATTTAAGAATAATTTCAATTATGTACGTTCTGTTGTCCTGCTGATTATTAACGAGCAGAATCCTATTTCTAGTACTCGTATTTGTGGTTCAGATGTTGTATCCCTCTAGGCAACATAAATCAAATGTTGCATGAACTTGCAGATTCCATCACCTTCATAGAATCAAACTCCCATGCTCTGACCCTTCCATAATATTTCCCTTTCATTTCCTTCATTGTTGCTATCAACATACTTTTACCTCCTTCTTAGGCATTCAAATATTTCTTTAGAAGTCCAATACAAATACAAGTTTTTGATAATATTTTGGGACAATTATATGAATGTTAGGCTGATCATTAGAAACAAACAAGATAGATAGCAGAACCAAAAAGCAATAAACGAATATGCTAATTTATCCCAAGTGTGGAAAATGGCTGTCAACAATGATAATTCCAAAGGAGCAAAAATCTAAGAAGTTCTATTTAAAATGGAGTAAGAACTATATGGGTGTATAACTGAACATCAATTCACTAGTTTTCAAAATGGAGCAAAGCAACTAATTTAGGGAGTGAAGATCCCAGTCAAAAATATTAAAGAACTTAAGAGTTGTGGAAACAATCCTTTGCCTGCAAAGGCCCTGTGAATTTATTACTTAGAGGATTAGTGTGTCTCTTTGGTTTGTTTTAACGACTGGTCTTTAAGTACTTAGAGACCATAATATAGAGGTAAATGCTTCTTGCAGCTTCACGCAAAATTGTGGGCCACAATTTTTTATCCTCTCAAAACCTTTGGATCTCCAAAGGCACCTGTCCAATTATAGCAATGCTGCACAATGAAGTAGCTTGGATTCTCAAATACAACAGACTAAAACTACACTTTTCATTTCTATTACTTAATTGAATAATAACTTTTGATGCATTTCTTTATATTCCACTTTCTTTCTTTGAATCGTTTTCAATTACATTAACATAAATAGCATTTGTTCAGTTCTACGTCTGGCTATATGCAGTCAGAACCCTGACCATAACACAATCCCACTTCTTTGGAATTCCATATGATCTCACAAAGCAGATATTTCTCATTGCAGCAGGTACCAATGGCTTGAGGTTGCCTTGGGCAGTCTGATTATGACCTAAGCAGAGGAAATAATAGCCCATTATGATCTTTCAGGAACATATGTACCTTGTAGATACATTTCTTCGCCTTCTGCAAACATCTCTTCGCACCTGGCACATCGTGCACAGTCTGGATGGTAATGTTTTTCTCCTGCCTTTAATAAGAAAATTAGGTAGAACAGCATCAATTCAAAACATTAAAGTCAATCAGATTGCTTCAACTGTCAAACATAAATATTCAGAAAATCCAAGCAGCAAGATTTTTTTTCCCCAAATGGAATTTCAGTAACTGGTTTCTGTGAGTCTTCTGATTGATTACCGTTTCTTAAATTGGGGAAAGTCCATCCCAACACTCCACACTATGGAAGTTGCCAGTTGTAGTGTAAAATTAATGTAATCCCTCCTATAGCACATTCAATGATTCATGATCCTGATACATCAAACAAATCTGAAATCTATACAGCATAAGACCATTCTAATGTAAATCTGCAGATTGGGCAGAGACATTCTTTGAAATCTCTCAGCTGATTTGATTAAGCAGTTTATACCATCCAGAGTTTCTCAATATAACAATTCTGATAGAAGGCAGACATAGTTCATCCTTGAGGAAATGTATTTGTTAACTGTCAGAGAACACTTCAGTTAACAGACTGTCACTGACTGCACTTTGAGAGGTTTGCTTTGCTTATTAGTCAGATTGTAAGAACCTTTTCAAGCTGATTTCTGACTTCTGACAGTGTGTCTATGTGTCTCGATTGCTTAGTTGTTTAAAATGTCAAATCTATTGTCACACGTTTACACTTTTTCTATTGCTGCCGCAGTTATTTTCCCTGAAGTGTCGAAGGATGAGGGTTGACTTTATTGAGGTTTATTAAATCATGAGGGGTGTGGATAGGGTAAATAAACAAAGTCTTTTCTCCAGGGTGGGCAGTTTAAAACTAGAGAGCATGGGTTTATGGTGAGGGGGGGAAAAGATTTAAAAGGAACCTAAGGAGCAACTCCTTCACGCAGAAGGTGGACCGTGTATGGGAGAGGAAGTGGTGGAGGCTGGTACAACTACAACATTCAAAAGGCTTCCAGATGGGTATATGAATAGGAAGGGTTTAGAGGGATCTAGGCCAAATGTTGGCAAATGAGACTAGATTAATCTAGGGTATCTGGTTGACGTGGACGAGTTGGACCAAAGGGTCTGTTTCCATGCTGTACATCTTTATGACTCTATATCATGTGGTGAATATGGAGATCAGAAGCAAAATGTAATGGACAATACATAGCAATCCCACAACCAACAAATCAAATCCATGTTGTGCAGGTCTGCTACATCCAACTGTGAATGGTGGTAGTTAATGAAACAATTAACAGGAAGAGGTAGCTCCATAAAGATCTCAAAAAGACAAGGCTGATGCATTCACATCATCTTCAGTGAAAATGAATAAAACATCTTAGCCTCCTCTTGAGGTGCCCAGCTCTTAAGGTCACAGATGCCAGTCTACAGATAATATGATGTGATATCCAGGAATTGGTAAAGGCACTAGATATTGCAAAGGAGATACTGCAAAGGTTATACTGCTTCACAGCATTCTAGCAATCGTACTCAAGACCTATGTACCCTGACCCAGAAAAGCTTTCCCAGACAACTACAACACTGGCATTACCAGGCAATATGAACAAAAGCAAGACAAGTCCAATTCAAGCAATTACAGTTTGCCAGTCTACTCTTGATGATCAGAGTTAATACGATCTGGGGGCTGCAGTGAGAGAGGGGCTCACTGAGATTCTTGTAGAGGGAGAAGGAGAACTTCTTCATAGCGGTCATCTTTGGAACAGGCTTCACAGGAGGCTCCCAAGCACTGAGGATGTCACCTCGACAGGGGACGAAACGACTGCAACACAAATTCCCAGCTTGGCGAACAGAACCAAGGCTTAACTTTATTAAAGCCTTGATCCAAACATGGACAAAAGAACTGAACTCCAGAGGTGAGGTGAAAGTGACTGTCAGAGAGTCTGAAAGCACAGAAGAGGCCCTTTACCCCATAAAGTCTGTGTGACCTATCGACAATACTCCTAATTTCCAGCGCATGACTCATAGTCTTGAATGCTATGACTTTCTAAGTGGTCATCTATATACTTTTTAAAGGTTGTGAGGTTTCCTGTCTCTACTACCCTACCAGGCAGTGCATTGCAGATTCCTACCACCCTCCGGGTAAAAAGACTTTTCCTCAAATATTCTAAACCCCTCACCCTTCACCTTCTCCTTGACATCATGTCAGAGAAGACTAAGCAAAATTGACTGTAGCCAATGGGATTCAGAGAGAAAACTCTTTGCTGAAGTCATACCTGGCACAAAGGAAGATAGTTGTTATTGCTGGAGGTTAATCCTTTAAGGTTTTTGTGAAGATCTGTAGCTCAGATTGTGGTTGGAATTGTTGGTCAGTTCACCAAGCTGGTTGATTTTTTTGGCATGTTTCGTCTCCCTTCTGGGTGGCATCTTCAGTGCTGTGTAGCCTCCGGATAAAGCTTCATCTAGAGATTACACAGCACTAAAGATGTCACCCTGAAGGGAGACAAAATGCTTGTTAATCCTCTCAGCCTTGACTGTGGGAATTCCTCAGGATAATGTCCTTGGCTTGGCCATGTTCTTTGCTTCACCAATGACCTTCCTATCATCACGACGTCAGATGTGGGAACACTGGCTGATGATTGCACCATACTCAGTACTATTCTCCAGTTAGATATTAACGCAGTTCATGTTCATATGAAACAATACCTGGACAACATCCAGGCTGTTTAGTGGAAGCAGTAATTGCGCCACACAAGTGCCTAACAATGACCATCTCCAATAAGTCAGAATGTAACTACTTCCATGTGGCATTGAATGGCAAAGCCATCACCAAATCCCTCACTACCAATCTCTTTCAGGTTACCCTTGAGTAGAAACTGAATTGGAGCAGCCAGACATAAAGATCAGAAGAAAAGTAAGTTGCATAAATGACATAAGAAAGTTAGAATGAGATATAACTAAGTACGTGAATGGCAAAGATCTAGCAAATGGAGTATAATTTTGTAAAACACGAAACTGTTCATTATAGCAAGAAAACTAAGATGCTCAGTGATATAGATGCCTAAGTCCATGAATTGCAAAAAGGTTAGAATGAAGGCAAAGCAAGTAATTAAGAATTATACTAAACTCAATTCAAAAGTAGGGAGGTTGTCTTTCAATTGTTCAAGGTATTAGTGAGACCACATCTGGAGCACTGTGTACAGTACTGGTCTCCTTATTTAAGAATATAAATGTACTGGCAGCAGTTCTGAGCTGGTGTATTGGGCTATTAGCTGAAGTGTGTGGGTTGTCTTCCAAGAAAATGCTAGACAAACTGCACTTTTATCCATTAGAGGTTAGAAGAGTTAAAGGTAACTCAATTAAAACATACCAGATCCTCAAGCGTCTTGATTGGACAGAAAATATATTTATTCTTGTGGGAGAATCTACAACTAGGGAATTTTTATTTCAAAAGAAGGGATTACCCATTTAATACTGAGATAAGAAGAATTTTCTTTTTGGTCAAAGGGGATTGAGAGACTTTGGAACCTCATTCGTGGTTCAATTCAAGAATTCATGGATGGAGAGTAAGTGCTGACCTAGCCAGCGATAGTCATATAGCATAAATGATTTTTTTCAAAATATTGCGTGGTAAACAAATATCAGGAGGATGGTGTGATTGAAACAGGAGATCATGTGATGACATCCAGAAATCTGTCCAACTATGCTTGGCACTCGAGAAAAGAAGCTTATAATTTCAATTTTCAATTGGTGTTCAATAGTTCCAAGCAGAAATGTGTGCAAATGGAAATTGGTTGAGTGCTGAATTGAAGTCTCTTTGGAATTTCCCATATCTTGTTGATAATACTATCTAGTTTCTTGTATGAAGACTGAGCATGTACTGGACTATCATCATTTACTCATGCTACAGAAAGGAGACAACAGCTTCAGAAGATGAGAAGGCACGAGGCAAATTGAATAAAGGTGAAGCTGAGAGGAACAATTTGCTGTAACCATTGCTTCAGGACTCTCTAATGGCTCTCTTTTATTTTCTTGTCTTAATTATTATTTGCTTCCATGGGCAACATTTGAAACTATGTAAACCTGTCTGTCTTCTACAGTAACATCACAGGTCAGTCTGGTAACTACATTAGCAAAAAGGACTTCAGGCATTGCTCTTTTTAATGTAGTTCTCTGTCTTGCCAGTAATATAACTGTGTAAGAGTCACAAACAAAATCTAGATGACAAACCAAAACTGGTATTCTGTAGACTAGAATAACTGCAGCAACTGGAGTTGTTCCTTGGGAGAACACAGAACTGCTGAAGCAGCAAACTATTGGAATTGTCTAGGAAATTGAAACTTCCAGTTGGCAATTCCCCTGTGTCACAGTCAGCAACTTCAAAGGGTTCTCACTCAGCTAAGATGAGTAATTACCTAGGAAAAGTTAGAGGGTTAAATAAACCTAATTGAATTCTTGGATCATTGCTAAACTGAGGCCTGGGATAATTCAAGGTTTCCTCATCTCTTTTTCTGTTTGTGTCTGGTAGTCTTATCCTCCCATATGCATCCAGCAAAAGCTCTTCCCAGTTATGCTTTGTCTGACTGGATGTCCAGACTCTGTGGCTATGCTAAATAAAAACCGAAAGAATGCAGATGCTGGAAATCAGAAACAAAAACAAACTTGCTGCAAATGCTCAGCAGATGTGTGGAAAGAAATCAGAGTGCTCTCTACATTAAAGGACACCCTCCAGAATAACTCAGGAGCCAGGTAAATGGAGTGAGATCACCAACCAATTCAGGAAGGACACTCTGGCTCTTAAGAAAATGCAGAGATAGGTGACAAGGATCATCTTAGACTGAAATAATTGATATTTGAAGTTAAACTCAACACTGAGTGTGAGCTTCCTGGCAGAATTTATACTAATAGGAGATCTGGTCTAATCGTTTAAATTATTAAAGGCAAAGAGAAGCAAGTAGTGCATTTGAGGTGAAAGGGGCCAGATACAGTGAGAAGTCACCCCCATGAATGAAGCAAGTAGAGAGTGAAGGTGAATGCCCGTAAGCTTTAATTTATTAAGAGGGTGATCAACATTCAATATTACAAATAATTAAATTTTATTTCCATTTGTCACAGTATTTGAGAGGCATATGTTTCCATGAGCATTATGTCCACTAAAGAATGGAGAACACAATTTGCAGAGGTAAGATAGCAGCTCAATACCTCCCATTCATACACTGTCCACCTGAAAACCAGCAAAATTGGGTCCAGTAATAGGATATACTCAAGCATGTGTAGCAAGAACAGGAGGAAGGAAAAATATGAAAAGTTGAGAAGGAAAAGCAGATGGTTGATGAAAGGTTAAAAAAGACCGTATAAATTCTTACCTCCAGTACTCTCCCAGTAATGAATTTCGTGCAGCGCTCACATTTGATGCCAAACTGAGAATGGTAATCAGCCTCACAGTAAGGAGCCCCATCCCTGTATGAGTGAGACACATTAATACATAACTTATAACATTGTCATACTGTTTGAAAATGGGCCCAACACTTCGGTCTAACGTTCAATCAACAGGGCTGGTAATTGCTGTGACTTTTCAGCTGTGATTATGGCATTTGCAGTAACTGTGCAAAAAGTTGAAGAATTCCTCAATAACTATAGCAAATAATTTGATGTGGTACAATTTCTCCAACCCTGCATTCCAGTTCATGCCAGTCATTCATTTCTTCTCTGTAATGTTTACAATAATAAAGGTAGTAATTAAATGCAATTTGCTGTTGTCATCCTGTTTGAAAAAAAGATTACTTCTTCAAACTAACAATTGGAGGATGGAGGTGTTTTTGCAACAAATACATTTATTTTACTGACATGCTCATAAGCCAACATTTTTCTGAATGATCTTTGAAATAGAAAACTGCCAAACTGGCATGGCAAATTGTGACTCGTGTGCAGGCAAACAGAAATATAGACTTTACATGTCACCAAATCACTAACTCGAACATTTGGTGACTGGTTATTACTGGCAAAAATCAGAGTTAAAGTGCAAGCAGTTAACCAATGTAATCAGATATGTTGAAAGGAAGTGCAGAAACATAGATAAGAGAGAAGACCATTGAGACTCTTCAAGTTTTAGTCATCACAATTTATTGAAGTAATGGCCAACACACATATTAATGTTTGTTCATCATCCCTTAATAATTTTGAAAGCAAAATTATATGTCTTAGATTTAAAGTTAATAATTAATATATGAATTGTCATTAGTGAAAGCAGATTCCAATTTTTTAATATTCTTTAAATGCATAATTCCTTCATACTTTCATTTGATTGCACTCTAATTTACAACATGCCCTTTAGTTCTAAGTTTCTCAAACATTAGTAGGATGTCTTTGCTAACCTTCTCGGTTTCCTTATTATTTTAAAACCTTTGATTAAATCACCCCTAACAATCTAGATTCCACAGAATACTACCCTTGCTGTGAATATGTAAAACTGAATACTATTACATAAATGTGCATTAATTGAATTAAATTGAATTGAATTTATTGTCACGGGTACCAAGGCACAGTGAAAAGCCTTGTCTTGCGAACAATACAGGCAGATCACATAGTTAAAAAGCATAGATAAGTAAATAATAGGTAAACAGCAGCAAAACAAAACACAGATACAGGCGAATGAGAGTCCATTCAGTATTCTAACAACAGTAGTGTAGAAATTGTTTTGAAATGGGCTAGTGTGTGTGTTCAGGCTTCTGTACCTTCTTCCTGATGGTACACGTTGTAGGAAAGCATTGCCAAGGTGGAATGGATCTTTGAGAATGCTGGCAGCCTTTCCTTGACAGCGGGCCTGGTAGATGGAGTCGACAGATGGGAGGTTGGCCTTTGTGATTGTATGGGCCAAGTTCACCACACTTTGTGACCGTCTCTAATCTTGAATGGTACAGTTGCCATATCGGGTAGTGATACATCTAGACAGAATGCTCTCAATGGCAAGGTTGGCAAGGGTATTTGCCGTCATGCCACATTTTCTCAGCTGCCTGAGGAAGAAGAGACATTGTTGGGCCTTTGCAACCAGTGTGCCTACATGAAGAGTCCAAGAAAGCTTCTTGTGGATGATCACTCTCAGGAGCTTGACACTCTCCACTCATTCCATCTCTGTGCTGTTAATGTGTCGGGGAGCATGAGTAACATTCCGCCAAAAGTCAATAATGAGTTCCTTGATTTTGCTGGCATTCAGAGCTAGGTTATTCTCAATGCACCATTTTTTCAGGTCTTCCACCTCCCATCTGAAGTCTGTTTCAGCGCCATCCGAGATTCGACCGACTATGGTGGTGTCATCAGCAAACTTGTAAATGGCTGATATTTGGCAATGCAGTCATGGGTATACAGTGAGTACAGTAGGGTGCTGAGTATATACCCCTGGGGGATTCAAGTGTTGAGTGTTAGTGAGGATGAAATGTTGTCCCCAATCTTCACTGACTGTTGCCTGTGGGTCAGGAAATGGAGGACCCAGTTGCAGAGAGTGGGGCTTAGTCCGAGGTCATTAAGTTTAGTAATCAGTTTCACAGGTCTAATAGTTTTGAAGGCTGAACTGTAGTCAATGAGTAAGATTCTTTACGTAGCTGTTCTTAGTGTCAAGTTGTTCTAGGGAGGAGTGAAGGGCAAGTGATATGACATCTGACATGGATCTGCTGGTCCGATAGGCAAATTGGAGTGGGTCAAGAGTAGTGGGGAGGCTGGAGTTGATTCATGCCATGACCAGCCTTTTAAAACACTTCATGATCACTGAGGTTAGGGCCACTGGGCAGTAGTAATTGAGACATGTTGCATTAGCCTTCCTAGGCACAGGAATGATGTTGTCCCTCTTGAAACAGGCAGGGACAATGGCCTACTGCAGGGAGAGGTTGAATATGTCAGAGAAGATCTCTGCCAGTTGATCTGCGCATGCTCTGAGTGCACAGCCTGGTACTCCATCTGGTCCCATCGCTTTCCTTGGATTCACACGAAGGAAAACTGATCTGACTTCTGATGCAGTGACTTTGGGATAGGTTCGTCAGGATTTGCCAGAATAGCATGAAAAGCTAAATGACTATAGTTTAAATGTTCACAACCATGATGGATTTAGTTGTTTAGTCCCTTACGTGGAGTTGCAGACCTGGAATGCTTTCCAAGACAACCGTCTTGTCTCTTCAAGATGGTCAAAGATTTTACAGATTTTATATTTGGTTTAAGATATACTAAAGTGATACTGCTTAATTTTAACAGAAATCTCTTGTTAAACGTAAAACTATTTTCAACTTACTTGCTCAAAAATGGCATAAAATCTATAAGCATTTCATGGGAAAGGGAACAGCAAATAATTCAGATAAAAACCTGATGAATTGCTGTCTTTACTTTCAGCCAATTGTACATAGCACAATTTGACTTAAATCACTAAATACATCACTTCCTCTCAAGAACTGGAATGGTTTATAGCTGAATCTAGGGATTATGTTTTGCATGGCTCAATTTGTTTTCTATCTCATTTGACAGAGGTTGGGGGAGGGAAGCTTCTGATGGGTAGAAGACTGCATGTATTTACACATGCAGTTGCAACGTTCTGGTGAAACATTATTGTTACAATATATACTTAAATATCAAAAGTCTGTTCATGTTCTAAAAATGAAGACAGCAATAATGCCTACCTTAATAATACTTACAAGCTGAACTATGCTCAGTTGCTAAACCTGGAAAGTTTAAAGATTTAAAGCAGTGTTTCTGCAACTCTGTCTGAAGGATCGAAAGTCGCTGCGATATTGAGTTTAAAATTGGGGTTGGCTGGGGGGGGGATCTCCCATCCCACATATTAGTTTACTCTCTCTAACACTCACTTGCTCACTCTTGAAAGAACTGTTGCTTTGAATATTATCTCAGGGAAGTATCCAAATTAGATCATAACCTATCATTTCATTTAGTACTAATAATGTCTCATCAATCTTTCCACATGTGGTGGTCACTGTGTTTCTAATTAATTTCCTGTCCATTCTGCAAAAGAGGACACTTTATTAACTATCCAAGAAAATTCATCAAATAAACAAAATGTAAATTGCAAAATAATCAGACTGTCACTTGACTTTTGTCACAAATAGTAATCCAAGCACGGTTCTGTGAGAGACACAAAAGCTTCAGCAGAACAGATATTTCAGGTTCAATTCCCAGCCAGCTAATTAAGACTCATAACTAATTCAACTGCACTATTTAGACATCAATCATTTATATAATACAAATACTATAAAGTTGCTGAGCACAATGCACAGTATTTGATTATAGTGCTCTGTAACTTTATTAAAAGTTAAAATGACACTGAAGCAATGTAAGGAGTGGGAATCTGATAGCAAAATGCAACCTGCTTTTGCACTGATACCTAGATCCCCACATAGGTTTAATTTTATCCCAGCATAATTTTGTTCCAAAGTGATTCACTGCAATTTTCTGATTCAGTATGTGGAGGTACCTACTAGAGAAGGTGCAAAAGTTGACCTACTCTTGGGAAATAAGGTAGGGCAGGTGACTGAGGTGTCAGTGGGGGAAGCACTTTGGGGCCAGCGACCATAATTCCACTCGATTTAAAATAGTGATGGAAGAGGATAGACCAGATTTAAAATTTGAAGTTCTAAATTGGAGAAAGGCCAATTTTGACGGTATTAGGCATGAACTTTCGAAAGCTGATTGGGGGCAGATGTTCGCAGGTAAAGGGCCGGCAGGAAAATGGGAAGCCTTCAGAAATGAGATAATGAGAATCCAGAAAAATTATATTCCTGTGAGGGTGAAAGGAAAGGCTGGTAGGTATAGGAGATGCTGGATGACTAAATATATTGAGGGTTTGGTTAAGAAAAAGGAAGCATGTGTAAGGTATAGACAGGATAGATTGAGTGAATCCTTAGAATAGTATAAAGGCAGTAGGAGCGTACTTAAGAGGGAAATCAGGAGGGCAAAAAGGGGCCATGAGATAGCTTTGGCAAATACAGTTAAGGAGAATCCAAAGGGTTTTTATAAATACATTAAGCACAAAAAGGTAACTAGGGAGAGAATAGGGCCCCTCAAAGATCAGCAAGGCGGCCATTGTGTGGAGCCACAGAAAATGGGGGAGAAACAAAATGAATATTTTGCATCAGTATTTACTGTGGAAAAGGATATGGAAGATATAGACTGTAGGGAAATAGATGGTGACATCTTGCAAAATGTCCAGATGACAGAGGAGGAAGTGCTGGATGTCTTGAATTGGGCAAAGGTGGATAAATCCCCAGGACCTGATCAGGTGTACCCAAGAACTCTGTGGGAAGCTAGAGAAGTGATTGCTGGGCCTCTTGCTGAGATATTTGTATCATTGATAGTCTCAGGTGAGGTGCCAAAAGACTGGAGGTTGGCAAACATGGTGCCACTGTTTAAGAAGGGTGGTAAGGACAAGCCAGGGAACTATAGACCAGTGAGCCTGACTTCGGTGGTGGGCAAGTTGTTGGAGGTAATCCTGAGGGACAGGATGTACATATATTTTGAAAGGCAAGGACTGATTAGGGATAGTCAACATGGCTTTGTGCATGGAAAATCATATCTCACAAGCTTGATTGAGTTTTTTGAAGAAATACCAAAGAAGATTGATGAGGGCAGAGTAGTAGATGTGATCTATATGGACTTCAGTAAGGCGTTCGACGAGGTTCCCCATGAGAGACTGATTAGCAAGATTAGATGTCGTAGAATACAGGGAGAAATAGCCTTTTGGATACAGAACTGGCTCAAAGGAAAAGTGTGCTTTATTACCTCTATTTTAAAACACTTTCCTAAATTTTTCCATTGAATTCTTTTTCTTAGGTGTTATGGTTTAAAAGTCTAAAGCTTGATGAAATACATACCGTATTCAAACACTACTCTTTTTTTCTAATCTGAATCCCCTTTATGTTAGCTTCACTGAATATTAAGTTAGATACAATGTGGGTGTAATTTTATCATAAAAACAAGGGTTATGTCATGGCAAAAGTAATGATCTAATGATCCACTGTTTCTCAGGGATTGATTAATTCTAAAGATTTGTTCTGTTAAAGCAGTAAAGGCAGGAAAGGTTAGGAAAAGGACATTACACCAAACCAACTGGTGTGCAGCCTGCAGTCTCAAAGCAAACTAACTGCCAGGGAATGTTGGGGCATTCCATACACACAGCATGTGGAGTATTTAAAGATGAATTCTCTTTAAGGCAAGCCTCAAATACAACATTTCCCTCCTTCTGAAAGATTTGTTTTAAAACTATTTACAATAACAATTGAGACCATGAGCAAGGTATAGGTATTTTACTGATAGTCCAGTAAAATAGTAGACAGAGGGTGGTGGTGGGAGGGTTGTTTTTCAGAGCGGAGGCCTGTGACCAGTGGAGTGTCACAAGGATTGGTGCTGGGTCCTCTACTTTTTGTCATTTACATAAATGATTTGGATGCGAGCATAAGAGGTACAGTTAGTAAGTTTGCAGATGACACCAAAATTGGAGGGGTAGTGGAAAGCGAAGATGGTTACCTCAGATTACAACAGGATTTTGACCAGATGGGCCAACAGGCTGAGAAGAGGCAGATGGAGTTTAATTTAGATAAATGCAAGCAGTTGCATTTTGGAAAAGCAAATCTTGGCAGGACTTATACACTTAATGGTAAGTTCCTAGGGAGTGTTGCTGAACAAAGAGACCTTGGAGTGCAGGTTCATAGCTCCTTGAAAGTGGAGTTGTAGGTAGATAGGATAGTGAAGGCGGCGTTTGGTATGCTTTCCTTTATTGGTCAGAGTATTGAGGACAGGAGTTGGGAGGTCATGTTGCGCCTGTACAGGACATTGGTTAGGCTACTGTTGGAATATTGCGAGCAATTCTGGTCTCCTTCCTATCAGAAAGACGTTGTGAAACTTGAAAGGGTTCAGAAAAGATTTACAAGGATGTTGCCAAGGTTGAAGGATTTGAGCTACAGGGAGAAGCTGAACAGGCTGGGGCTGTTTTCTCTGGAGTGTCGGAGACTGAGGGGTGACCTTATAAAGGTTTACAAAATTATGAGGGACATGGATAGGGTAAATAGGCAAAGTCTTTTTCCTGGAGTCAGGGAGTCCAGAACTAGAGGGCATAGGTTTAGGGTGAGAGGGGAAAGATATAAAAGAGACCTAAGGGGCAACCTTTTCACACAGAGAGTGGTACGTGTATGTACTGAGCTGCCAAAGGAAGTAGTGGAGGCTGGTAAAATTGCAACATTTAAGAGGCATTTGGATGGGTATATGAATAGGAAGGGTTTGGAGGGGTATGGGCCGGGTGCTGGCAGGTAGGGCTAGATTGGGTTTGGCTATCTGGTCGGCATGCATGGGTTTGACTGAAGGGTCTGTTTCCATGCTGTACATCTCTATGACTCTAAGTCACTGACCCACAGCAATGAAGCACCAACATAAAACGTATATGTTATTCCCATATTTTAATGATTGTCTTTTTGCATAATTTATTCTTTACCAGCTTCTTATAAATGTGGAAATAAGAAAAGTGTGCTTTATTACCTCTATTTTAAAATACTTTCCTAAATTTTTCCATTGACTTCTTTTTCTTAGGTGTTATGGTTTAAAAGTCTAAAGCTTGATGAAATACATACTGTATTCAAACACTACTCTTTTTTTCTAATCTGAATCCCCTTTATGTTAGCTTCACTGAATATTAAGTTAGATACAATGTGGGTGTAATTTTATCATAAAAACAAGGGTTATGTCATGGCAAAAGTAATGATCTAATGATCCACTGTTTCTCAGGGATTGATTAATTCTATAGATTTGTTCTGTTAAAGCAGTAAAGAGCAGGAAAGGTTAGGAAAAGGACATTACACCAAACCAACTGGTGTGCAGCCTGCAGTCTCAAAGCAAACTAACTGCCAGGGAATGTTGGGGCATTCCATACACACAGCATGTGGAATTTAAAGATGAATTCTCTTTAAGGCAACATACATTTCCCTCCTTCTGAAAGATTTGTTTTAAAACTATTTACAATAACAATTGAGACCATGAGCAAGATGTAGGTATTTTACTGATAGTCCAGATTTTGGAATGGTGAGTTTGGAGATTCTGCCTTTTTTTCCCTTTCATGAGCAGCTGCTGTTTCCAGAATTTGCTTACCCTGATGCATTGCAGTCATGCATTGTTCCAGATTAACAACTGATTGATTTTGTTCTTCAAAGTGGTACAGATTTTTTTTCACATTCATGGCTTTGTTCCTAACAGTTTCCAACTCATTTTGAAGCTTCTGGTTTTAAATCCTGGATTCTTCTAATCTTATGAAAGCTTTAGCCTTCTTTCCAGTTTAGTTTTCTTAATATCCTGCTCTAACAACTGTTTAGTCTCCACAATTTTTTCTTTATACGTTATCTGAAGCCCAGACTTGTTCCACTTGCTGCTTGTTGTTTGGTTTCCTTTGTGGCCTGCTTGAATTCCTTCACTTATTTATCATCATTTATTTCTCAAAGCACTGTCTCTCAAATTATGTGCAGCTCCTTGTGCATTTCCCTCTTTTACTGTAGAATCATCAACTTCTCCATCATTGCTTCGACCCCGTGCTGACATTTCTGGGCTGTAGCTGCTCATTCTGGGCTTGTTCTGTCTTATTTGTTAAGTCGCTCCAAATCTTACTCTAAATTGGCAATCGTTTCATTGGATGGATGACACGGGATCATCATTCAGCTTGTGGCCTTCCTTTCTTTACCAGCACTTCATTCATCTTTGTGAACTGAACAGAGGTATCCAATAAAGATGCCACCATCTTGAAGATAGTAGAGTCACACAGCCATATAGCATGGCAACAGGCCCTTCGGCACAACTCGTCCATGTCGAGCAGGTGTCCTAAACTGAACTTGTCCCATTTGCCTGTATTTGGCCCATATCCCTCTAAGCCTTTCCTATCCATGTACCTTCTAAACATTTCAATTGTAACTGCCTCTTTCACTTCCTCTGGCAGCTCATTCCATTTATGCCCCACGGTCTTTGTGAAAATGTTGCCCCTTGGGTTTCTTTTAAATATTTCCCACCTCAGCTTAAACCTATGCCCACTAGTTTTCACCTTCACTACCCTAGGGAAAAGACCTAGGTTATTCATCTTATCTATGCCCCTCATGATTTTATAAGTGTCAGCCTCCCACACTGTCCCATCCGATCCTCATAACTCAAATCCTTCGATCTCGGTAATATCTTTGTAAATCATTTTTGCACCTTTCCCATTTAATAACATCCTTCTTGTGGGAGGACAACCAGAATTGTACGCAGTACTCCAAACATGGCCGCACCAATATCCTGTACAGTTGTAACATGATGTCTCAATTCCTGTACTCAATGCTCTGACCGATGAAGGTAAACATACCAAATGCCTACTTCACGCTGTCTACTTGTGACTACACTTTCGAGGAACTATATACCTACACCTTTAGATCTCTCTGTTCAACAATATTTCCTAGAGTCCTACCAATAACTGTGCAAATCCTGCAATTGCATACCTTACCAAAATGTAACATCTCATATTTAACTGAATTAATTTATCTGTGTGGAGTTTGCACATTCTCCCTGTGTTTGCATGGGTTTCCTCTCACTGCCCCAAGATGTGCAGGTTAGGTGCATTAGTCAGGAGCAATGTAGAATAATAGGGTAGGGGAATAGATCTGGGTGGGTTAATCTTCAGATGGTCGGTGTGAACTTGTTGGATCAAATGACCTGTTTCCACACTGTAAAAATTCTATGATTCTATCACAAATTCCATCTGCCATCCCTTAGCCCTCTGGCCCAGTTGATCAAGATCCCATTGTACTCTTAGATAACCTTCTTCATTGTCCATTATACCGCCAATTTTGGTATCACCCAATATTCTCAAGCTTGGATTTATGCTCAGGAGGGAGAATAGCCTTTTCTCATTGAACTTTCATTTTTCTCTCCATAGCAGAGAACTAAGATTTTAGCTCAAACAAGCACAGAGAATGCTGGACAGACTCAGCAAGTCTGGCAATATCAGTAGACAGAATTAATATTTCAAGTCCAGTATGACTCCTCTTCATTCTACACAGATACTGCCAAACCTGTTGAGTTTCTCCCACATTCTTTGAATTTGTTTCAGATTTCCAGCAGCCACAAAATTTTATCTTTATAATAAGATTTTAGCTCCATTAATACAAAGGATAGAGGAGTTTTCAGTTCTGCTTACATATTCAGTTCTGCATTCTTGAATAATCTATTGCAGATCCTGTTGTCTTTCCAATATCTGACTGATTCCATGGACAATGAATAAGTCAGCATTTTATGACTTAACATGTCTCCAGTTGCTGGTACTAAGATGTAGAATATTATTCACAAGAGGAGGGTGTTGCTGGCTAGGACCACATTTATTGCCCGTCCCTAGGGCAATTAACAGTCAATTAGGCAGAAGTGGGTACTGCACATGCTGGAGATCAGAGTCAAGATGACAGTGGTGCTGGAAAAGCACTGCAGGTCAGGCAGCATCCGAGGAGCAGGAAAAAAATCGACATTTCGGGCATAAGCCCTTCAACAGTTTTTGCCCAAAACGTCGACTTTTCCTGCTCTTTGGATGCTGCCTGACCTGCTGTGCTTTTCCAGCACCACTCTAATCTTGAAAATTAACAGTCAACTACATTTCTGAGAGTCTGTAGTCACATGTAGGCCAGGCTGGGTAAGGATAGTAGTTTCCCTCCCTAAAAGCTATTAGTGAACCAGATGCGTTTTTCTGACAATCAGCAATGGATTCATCATCATCATCAGATTCTTAACTGCAGATTTTATTGAACTCTGCCATGGTGGGATTTGAATCCAGGTGCCCAGAACATGACTTTGGCCTTCTGAATGAACTATCCAGCGATAATACCACTTGGCTATTGGCTATCTCCCTAACTGACTGTGCCTGAAGTCCAATGGTCCTGCACATAGAATTATTTAACCTATTGTAAGCTGAAAGCTTCACATTCATAGGTTTCCTCATGCTTTCCCATGTTTGTAGAATTCACATCATTAATATATCAGTACTTGCCCGTGTCAATCTCAGAAAAAAAGATGACTATTCATGGTTGGCTGGGGAAGATGATTTGAAACATTTTAAAAACATTTGTGCAGTGTGATGACAGTGTAAAACATGCATTCACCACTCTTGTCTTGTGAACATTGTCAAATTCTGGTTTGGTGATCACTTCATGTGTAGACCCCTCGCGGGATACCAGACAGTCTTAACTGTAACTGAAGATACTCCTCATGCGCATTCAGTTTAATTCAGTACATGGCTCTTTGTACCTATAGCAGACTTTGCTTTAAATACACTGCATTTGCCAATGGCCTTTTCCGCTACATCTTGCAAATTTAACCAGAAGCAGGGCATTTCCTTGATACATGCAGAAAGCCACACGCCCCCCCCCCAAGCCTTGCTATATTTGGGTGTCTGGTGACTGAGTTTGTATTTAGGACTTATAAGGTTTGTCAACCTACAACACTTACATCGAACCTTCAGTAGCATTTTGGCTCTTACAAACCTTTAGTTTGTCCAACATATTTTTCTGCCAACCTTTCACAGAGTTGGATGTGATCACCAAAACAACAATAGGGCTTGCTAGTTCCCCCACCTTTCCTCTGCAACTGCTCACATGCAGCCATGCATTGGGTAGTCACATGAATTCTAGCAGACAAATATAGAAGTTTAATCTCAGTCTGAATTTGTTTCTGTTGTGGTCTTTTTCTTTTCGGGATCTTCTAGTTCTTTGGCTATCTCAACATATATAGTCTGGTTTGACCTTTAGTCGTGATTGCTAAACAACTCTTCATTACTTCCTTTTCTGCATCAAACATACCTAAATCTAAACACCACTGCTTTGAAAGCTGTTTAATTAGTTTGAACTCCGTTATGTGATCTGCTGTATCCCAATTTAAAGCTGGGAATTTTGCGGATATTCCAGCAATGCATTTGTCCTTGCCCTGCTCGCTATCAGGTAGGTAAAAACAATGACTGCAGATGCTGGAAACCAGATTCTGGATTAGTGGTGCTGGAAGAGCACAGCAGTTCAGGCAGCATCCAAAGTGCAGCAAAATCGACGTGTCGGGCAAAAGCCCTTCATTCCTGATGAAGGGCTTTTGCCTGAAACGTCGATTTTGCTGCACCTTGGATGCTTCCTGAACTGCTGTGCTCTTGCTTGCTATCAATCCAGCACACACTCTGATACCTTGCCGTTCTGGAGTGAATTAAGCTGGCCTCTTGATAGGAATGTGTCTGCTTGCCAGAAAGTTATGTTTTCAACACTCTCTAATATTGCGATGAACAAAGACCTTGTGGGTTGTCACATATATTTTAACAGTATTTAAAAGTAACAACCATGTGCTTCACTTGTAAACTAACTGGCTTACTAACAAGTCAAGCACGATCACTTAATTAGCATGATATTTTCCTGTGCCCTTCAACCATGTCATGTTATTTAAACAGGAAAATAGATTACAAGTTATAAAGCAAACATTACACCAAACCCTGATGCTATTGAGTTTCTTCAGCAATTTCTGTTCATACTGTACCAAATGTGCTGGTTTACACGTGATGTGTGCAGACAAAAGCAGACTAACTGCCAGGAATTGTCACAAAATTATATACACATAACCCATGGAGTCCTTAAAGGGGAATTTTCTTCATGGAAGGTACACATACCACAGATTCTTCTGTTGGATGTGGAAGTGAGTGGTATTGTCCAGCAGGCTGAAGGTAACTGTCCAAATGCAATTACTCACAGAAGACCTGGGACCTGTCAATCATATAGTGGGGATGAGGAGCCTGGAGCAATCCCAACAGCAGCTGATAGCCATACAGATCCTGATACCATTTTTAAATGTCAGTCGGCTTTGCTTGAATAGTTTAAATACCCTTCATTGGTTCTCTGACAGCAACACATCCAAACACATGAGTTGCTATGTCTCACTGGAACAGTTTGCTATAAATCAAAAACCTGGAGATTCCTGGAGATAGCACCGAAGTTAAAGATTTATTAAAAACATACTAAATCACCAATTTACCTGTCTTTTAGACACAGCTTGACAGAAAGCACAGACCAAATTCTTAAACTTAACACGAATTTCTATTCTTTTACAAATAACAACATTCTAATTATTGATAAATAATTATGAACCATCAACATATAACTCTCTTCAATACAAGTCTAACCCATTTACAAATCAGCCTTTCCCACATGCATAAAGGAAACCACAAAAAGAAATGAATGTTGTGGGTGGAGGGAAAGACTAAGAAGATGGTTCTATCATTCCTATCCATAGGATTTGCTCTCAATCTTCCTTCTCCAGTTACTTTCACTTGTGTGCAGGAAGGGGCACAGGCGATTGGTTCACACTCCTAAATATCTCTGATGTATTAAATGTCACAGTTTACACTAACCTGAGAGGAAATAAGTTATTTATCATCAGGCTTGAGACTTTGTTTACTGCAGATGAGAAATACTTCCTTCGTGCAGGTCTGATTACTTCTGTCAAACTTTCATACTCCCAAAAAAATCAGAAATGCTGGAAAAACTCTGTGTCACTGAATGTTAAATCTGCTTAATCTCCATAGATGCCACCTGACCTGATGAGTTTTACCAGAAATTTCTGATGTTGTTTTGGATTTCCAGCATCTGCAGTTTTTTGGTTTTTCACATTCCCAAGCTGTTGAGCTACCTGGGAGCCAATCTTATAGTTGTTGGCAGACAGGGGGCCTTTTTCATTGATAATTGCTCTCAAAGCTCCTGGAGAAAATGACAAATGGTATCCAAAAATATCTATGTTGCTGTCCACAGTTTCTACAAGGTTTTGTCATTCTCTAAATCAGGTTACAAGCAGGAAGTTGGAAGAAACACATGCAAACACATGAGTTGCTATGTATCACTGGAACAGCTTGCTATAAATCAAAAACCCACTATTCCTGGAGATAGCACAGAAGTTAAAGATTTATTAAAAGCATACTAAATCACCAATTATCCGAAATCACCCGATCTCTGTCAAAGTCCAGACTGTCTGGCTTAAATCTAGACTGTAGTTTGTAGTTACTAAAGACACAGAAGAAACTTACAAAAATGAAAATAGGAAATGCTGGAGAAATTCAGAGGCCTAGTGGCATCCATAAAGAATAAAAGTGTTAACATTTCAGACCTGGCATGACTCTTCAGAAGTGGTTTCAGTTCTTCAGAGTCAGTTATGAAGAAGAGTTAAATCAGATTCAAAACATCAATGTTTTCTCTGTCCACACATGCTGCCATACCTGGTAAATTTCTCCAGCACTTTGTTCTTATTTCAGCATCCATAATATCTAGCTTAAATTTGAGGTAAGTTTCAACTTTGGCAGCAACTGGAAACTCATGCAAATGATTGATCACCTGTCACTTACCTTGGTAATTTCCTTCTCAAGGAAATGGAAAATTGGATGGCCGTAATGTGTCACAAGTAGTCAATTTGATACCACCAGTTTTCCACTCCCCGCTGCCCCTTCCCTCATCAACAGGAATGAACTTTTAAAATTGTTTTTATCATTCTTACATCATTAAATCAAACTGTACCTACTTGCAGATATACTCAGCAGATAGGGCTTTCCCACAAGTGTGACACTTAAAACAGCCCAGGTGCCACTGCCTGTCCAAAGCCACCAAGGATTGTCCATTTTTTATTTCCAGGTCACAGCCTCCACACTCTGCAAAACAGTAGGATTAGATGAGTTAACTAAATTTCTGGTTAAAAGTATATCAGAATCCCTAATCTAGTTACATATGCATATAAATGCATAAATAACAACATGAGTGAAAATTATAGCACATCATCTTTCATGATTTAGCAAAACAGAACCAGTCCACAGTTTCTCTCTTTGACCGATGAATCATCATTAGCAATGTATTCTTTTGTTTACTAAAAATTGTTAATTACTCAATATCCAAATGTGACGGCTTACCTATATTGACACCCAGGGCACATTATAAAACAATGATAGCTTATTTGCTGTTTAAACAAGTCAGCATTTGGTAAGGGAATTTTCTAGGAAAAGCGCAGCAGGCCAGGCAGCATCCGAGGAGCAGGAGAATCGATGTTTCGGGCATAAGCCCTTCTTCCTAAATGGCTTATGCCCGAAATGTCGATTCTCCTGCTCCTCAGAAGCTGCCTGGCCTGCTGCGCTTTTCCAGCACTACACTTTTCAACTCCAATCTCCAGCATCTGCAGTCCTTACTTTCTCCAAGGGAATTTCCTAGGCAAGGCAAATTCTTTGTTGGTTAATGGATTTACTTCAAATGTTTTGTGTTTAACATTAATTCAATTCCAAAGGGAATTGAAGACAGAAGTTGGAAGTTACACAGGATACTGATGAGGTCATATTAGGAGTACTGTGTACAATATTGGTCTCATTGTTTTAGGAAAGATGTAAATGTAAAGAAAGCAATTTAGAGAATGTTTGCTAGATTAATACCAGGAATGGGCAGGTTATTTTGTGAGCAAAATTTGGGACAGGCGAGGCTCGTAGCTACTGGAATTCACATGAGTGTGAGATGACTTGATTGAATCATACAAGTTTCTGACAGGGTGGATTTGGTGAGTCATTCTCTTTTATGTGGCATGCAAGAACTAAGGGTCACCCATTTTAGACAGAAACGAGATAACCACCTCCCACTCAAAGGATCGTGAGTGAACTCTCTTCTGAAAAAAACCAAGGGAAGCAAAGTCATTGAAAATTTTAAGAGAAAAGCAAATAGATTGTTGGCAACAAATAGGTTATCAAGGGTAGGTGGAAATGTGGAATTGAGTTTGCAATCAGATCAGTCATCATTTTCCTAATAGAGGAACAGGTGTGAGCTGCCAATGACCCAAACATGCTCCTAATTCATTTGCCTTTATTCCTTGAACAAAAAGAAAATGACGCCTTTGCTTAATAACTTCTCAATATTTGAACCTACATTCTCTTTATTTGGACCTTCAACTTCATTGAAGTAAGTGCATTGGGCTTCAAGTCTGCTGACATTCCCATATATTTTTGGATCTCAAGGTAATCAGACATTATTCCATTGAAGGTAGCCACAGATTTACATTATTTCTGTTGAGCTAGATAAATGAGATGCGTGAAGGTGCTACAAAGTTATGGAGGAGCATTTGGAGCTGATGGTGGCACACCCCTCCTGTGCAGTTGCTTCTTTTTCCCTCTACCAAAAAAATTGTGGACTCTGTGTGTAGCATCTATGTAGCATTCTAAACAAAGTAAACAATCTGAAAGAAAGAGAAAGCTGGGTACAGGTGAACAGGTAGTACTTTCAATTAAGGATGGCATTTGTGCAATGGTTGGAGATGATCAGGATATACAATCAGTTTGGTGATGAGGAATAGTAGGGAAAGAAGTGGGAGTGTGGTCTGTAAGTACCTTCACAGTAACAATGTAAGATGAAGGATATAATAAATATTGAGTGCTTCTGATCAAAGGACACCAATAACCTTGAATGGTTTTAATCATCATATAAAGTGGAAAAATCAGACTGGCAACAATAGCCTAAACAGAGTTCACAGGATGCTTTTGAGTTAGTTTCTCACAGCAGCATATTATGGGACCAACCAGGGAGATGGCTATATTAAACTTGGTATTATGCAATGAGATAGTATTAATTATTGACCTTAGAATAACAGCACCCCTAGGTGGCAGTGACCATTATGTGATTGAATTTCACATCCAATTTTGCCTAGAGAACACTAGTATTTCAAACTTAAATAAAAGCCATCATGTAGACATGAAAGCTAAACTAGCTGAAGTGAACTGGTATACTGGGTTAGGAAATAAATCATTAGAGACACAGTGACAGATATTTTGGGGATATTTCAGAATAGTCATAATTGAAAAAGACATAATTGCACATGGGTCAGTGGCAAGTTAGATAATTGGCCAGAATTTAAAGAATGGCAAAAAAATGTCAAGGAATAATCAGAAGAAATAAATTACTGTATGAGAGGAAGTTAGCTGGAAATGTAATCACAGAGAGTAAGAGATAAGAAAGGTATCTAAAAAGGAAGAATATAAGTAGAGTTAATGTTGGTCCTCCAGAAAGCAATGTCGATGGAGGACGGGAAAGTTTCTGGCTGTAAGAGCTGCTCCTTTTTTGAGGTATTTTAGGTGTTGGAGGCGATTTCCTCAAATTCCAGGAGAAGCAATTACGGTTTTATATGCTGTTGTATTGTTTTGGAACTTTGGGAAAAAAGTCAAAACAACAGCAGTTTTAAAAGGGAGAAGAACAAACAAAGGAAGCACATGGTGCTTCAGCGGGTGCACAGAGAGGGGAGATGGAAGGTAAGCGGAGACCAGTTTAAATTAACGTTATTCTTTTCGCAGTCTGTGGTTTTTTTTCAACTGGGAGCGGGAACCCGGAAGTCATCAACAGAGGCTTCTGGGAAGGAAAGAAGTTTGAGTGGAAAAGGAACCCGAGACACTACACGTGTAGTGTCTCCCACCCTCCCTCCTCCTCTAACCTAAAAAAAAGGACTCATTCGGCTGAACAGGTAAGTTACTTAGTGTTCTTGTTTTGGAGACTAAGTGTAGAGTTATGGCAGTGCAGGCAGTGGAATGTTCCTCCTGCAGGATGTTTGAGGTAGGGGTGACCACCGATGCTCCTGCCGACTTCACCTGCAGAAAGTGCAGCCAGCTCCAGCTCCTCACAGACTGCGTTAGGGAACTGGAGCTGGAGTTGGATGAACTGAGGATTATTCGAGAGGCTGAGAGGTGATAGAAGCTACAGGGACATAGTTACGCCAGAGAACAGAGGTAGCTGGGTAACAGTTAGAGGTGGGAAGGGGGGAGAAGCAGGCAGTGCAGGGATCCCCTGTGGTCGTTCCCCTCAACAATAAGTATACCATTTTGGATACTGTTGGGGGGGACGGCCTAGAAGGGGTAAGCTGCAGTGACCGGGTCTCTGCCACGAGGTCCGGCTCTGAGGCTCAGAAGGGAAAGGGGGAAAGGAGGAGAATGCTGGTTATAGGAGACTCTATAGTTAGAGGGACAGACAGATGGTTCTGTGGACATGGGCGAGACTCTCGGATGGTTTGTTGCCTCCCGGGTGCCAGGGTCCGAGACGTCTCGGACTGTGTCTTCAGAATCCTTAAGGGGGAGGGTGTGCAGCCAGAAGTCGTGGTGCACATTGGCACCAATGACATAGGTAGGAGGAGGAGTGGGGAGGTCATTCAGGAGCTCAGGGAGTTAGGCTGGAAGCTAAAAGCTAGGATGGACAGAGTCATCATCTCTGGGTTGTTGCCAGTACCACGTGACAGAGAGGCAAGGAATAGGGAGAAAGTGCAGTTGAACACGTGGCTGCAAGGATGGTGTAAGAGGGAGGGCTTCAGGTATTTGGACAATTGGACTGCAGTCTGGGGAAGGTGGGACCTGTACAAGCAGGACAGGTTGCACCTGAACCAGAATGGCACCAATATCCTGGGAGGTAGGTTTGCTAGCACTCTTCGGGGGGGTTTAAACTAATTTGGCAGGGGGATGGTATCCGGACTTGTAGTCCAGCAAGTAGGTTCGCTGTTTTTCAGGATGTCCAAAAACGTAGGGAGGCTGTGGAGAAGGTAGCACTGACAGGGAATACTCTGGGACACAGAGATGGGCTCAAGTGTGTATACTTCAACGCAAGGAGTATCAGAAATAAGGTGGGTGAACTTAAGGCGTGGATGGGTACTTGGGATTACGATGTTGTGGCCATCACGGAAACGTGGATAGAAGAGGGACAGGAATGGTTGTTGGAGGTTCCTGGTTACAGGTGTTTCAGTAAGATTAGAGGGGGTGGTAAAGAGGGGGGATGGCGTTGCTAATTAGAAATGGTATAACAGCTGCAGAAATGGCAGTTCGAGGGGGATCTGCCTTGGAGGTAGTATGGGCTGAAGTCAGAAATAGGTAAGGAGCAGTCACCTTGTTGGGTGTTTACTATAGGGCCCCCAATAGCAGCAGAGGTGTGGAAAAACGGATTGGGAAACAGATTTTGGAAAGGTGCAGAAGCCACAGGGTAGTAGTCATGGGTGATTTCAACTTCCCAAATATTGATTGGAAGCTCTTTAGATCAAGTAGATTGGACGGGGTGGTGTTTGTGCAGTGTGTCCAGGAAGCTTTTCTAACTCGGTATGTAGATTATCCGACCAGAGGGAAGGCCATATTGGATTTGGTACTTGCTAACGAACCGGGACAAGCGATGGGCTTGTTAGTGGGTGAGCATTTTGGAGATGGTGACCACAATTCTGTGACTTTCACCTTGGTTATGGAGAGAGATAGGTGCATGCAACAGGGCAGGTTTTACAATTGGGGGAAGGGTAAATACAATGCTGCAAGACAGAACCTGAGGAGCATAAATTGGGAGCATAGGCTGTCAGGGAAGGATGTCGTTGAAATGTGGAACTTTTTCAAGGAAGAGATACGACATGTCCTTGATATGTATGTACCTGTCAGGCAGGAAAGAGATGGTCGTGTGAGGGAACCTTGGTTGACGAGGGAGGTTGAATGTCTTGTAAGGAGGAAGAAGGAGGCTTAAATAAGGTTAAGGAAACAACATTCAGTCAGAGTGTTGGAGGGATACAGGATAGCCAGGAGGGAGCTGAAGATAGAGATAAGGAGAGCTAAGAGAGGGCATGAAAAATCTTTGGCGGGTAGGATCAAGGATAACTCCAAGGCCTTTTATGCATATGTGAGAAACATGAGAATGACGAGAACGAGGTAGGTCCGATCAAGAACAGTAGTGGGAGACTGTGTATTGAGTCGGAAGAGATAGGAGAGGTTTGAATGAGTACTTTTCTTCAGTATTTACAAATGAGAGGGACCATATTGTTGAAGAGGAGAGTATGAAACAGACTGGTAAGCTAAAGGAGGTACTTGTTAGGAAGGAAGATGTGTTGGGCATTTTGAAAAACTTGAGGATAGACAAGTCCCCTGGGCCTGACGGGATATATCCTAGGACTATGTGAGAAGCAAGTGAGGAAATTGCAGAACTGTTGGCAATGATCTTTTTGTCTTCACTGTCAATGGGGGTGGTGCCAGGGGACTGGAGAGTGGCGAATGTTGTGCCCCTGTTCAAAAAAGGGAATAGGGATAACCCCGGGAATTACAGGCCAGTTAGTCTTACTTCGGTGGTAGGCAAAGTAATGGAAAGGGTACTGAGGGATAGGATTTATGAGTATCTGGAAAGACACTGCTTGATTAGGGACAGCCAGCACGAATTTGTGAGGGGTAGGTCTTGCCTTGAATTCTTTGAGGAGGTGACCAAGCATGTGGATGAAGGTAGAGCAGTGGATGTAGTGTACATGGATTTTAGTAAGGCATTTGATAAGGTTCCCCATGGTAGGCTTATGCAGAAAGTCAGGAGGCATGGGATAGTGGGAAGTTTGGCCAGTTGGATAGAGAACTGGCTAACCTGTCAAAGTCAGAGAGTGGTGGTAGATGGTAAATATTCAGCCTGGAGCCCAGTTAGAAGTGGAATTCCGCAGACATCAGTTCGGGGTCCTCTGCTGTTTGTAATTTTTATTAATGACTTGGAAGAGGGAGTCGAAGAGTGAGTCAGCAAATTTGCAGACAATACGAAGATTGGTGGAGTTGTGGATAGTGAGGAGGGCTGTTGTCGGTTGCAAAGGGGATGTCAGAGGCGGGTTCTTTACACAGAGTTGAGAGAGCATAAAATGCGTTGCCAGCAGCAGTTGTGGAGGCAGGGTCATTGGGGACATTTAAGAGACTCCTGGACATGCAGATGGTCACAGAAATTTGAGGGTGCATACATGAGGATCAGTGGTCGGCACAACATCGTGGGCTGAAGGGCCTGTTCTGTGCTGTACTGTTCTATGTTCTATGTTCTAGATATGATGCAGAGCTGGGCTGAGGAGTGGCAGATGGAGTTCAACCCTGTCAAGTGTGAGGTTGTCCATTTTGGAAGGACAAATAAGAATGTGGAATACAGGGTTAACGGTAGGGTTCTTAGTAATGTGGAGGAGCAGAGGGATCTTGGAGTCTATGTTCATAGATCTTTGAAAGTTGCCACTCAGGTGGATAGGGCTTATAAGAAGGCCTGTGGTGTAATAGCGTTCATTAGCAGAGGGATTGAATTCAAGAGTCGTGAGGTGATGTTACAGCTGTATAGGACTTTGGTAAGGCCACATTTGGAGTACTGTGTGCAGTTCTGGTCACTTCATTTTAGGAAAGATGTGGAAGCTTTGGAGAGGGTGCAGAGGAGATTTACCAGGATGTTGCCTGGAATGGAGAATAGGTCGTACGAGGATAGGTTGGGAGTGCTAGGCCTTTTGTCATTGGAATGGCGAAGGATGAAGGGTGACTTGATAGAGGTTTATAAGATGATCAGGGGAATAGATAGAGTAGACAGTCAGAGACTTTTTCCCCGGGTACAACAGAGTGTTACAAGGGGACATAAATTTAAGGTGAAGGGTGGAAGGTATGGGGGGATGTCAGGGGTAGGTTCTTTACACAGAGAGTGGTGGGGGCATGGAATGCACTGCCTGTGGGAGTGACAGAGTTAGAATCATTGGTGACCTATAAGCGGCAATTGGATAGGTGCATGGATAGGTGCTTAAGCTAGGACAAATGTTCGGCACAACATTGTGGGCCGAAGGGCCTGTTCTGTGCTGTATTGTTCTATGTTCTATAGTGAGGTAAGTGCAGGAGAGAGAGAGAGAAAGAAACTGATGCCACAGTGAACTTGCACAGTTACTGCCTTTGCTATTGAATTCATGTATCGCTGGACATTGGAGTGCATCTGGGAAAATTAACAAACAGTGAAATTTACAACTGATCTTGGAGGAACTGTTTGGATGAAGTCACAACACAGAAACAGATAAGTTAATTGGTTTAAGTGTGGCCTACAAAAAGTCTTCAGTAGTGAGGAGAGTGGGTTGTTTTTTGATTATATGCTTTTTAAGATATGTCTCTTGATTAAACTTAAAATATAAGCCATAACTATTAATTTATCCTGGGGCAGAGGAATAAGAGGGTGTTATTTTCTGGGTCTGTAGATTATGAAGGGGCAAAAATGGCTCTTAGTAGAGTGATATGCGCTTCTTGTCAGATGTGAAAGTTTAAGGAGTGTTTACGGGTTACTGCAGAGTATATCTGCAATAAATGCTGTTGGTTGCGAATCTTATCAGATTGAATGAATCGGTTGGAGAGACAGTTAGAGGCAATGAGAAATTTACAACAGCAATGGTATGAGATGGATGACAGTAATAAGAAGGGGGGGGGAGTTTTCAGATACAGTCACATTGATGGGTTAACTCCAGGAAAGGTAAGAGAGGTAGGCAGGTAGTGCAGGGGTATTCTGTGGCTACCCCCATTTCAAACAAGTATGTTGTTTTGGAAAATGTAAGGGGTGATTGATTCACTAGGGAACATAGCACGGACATCCAAGTTTCTGGTATTAAGCCTGGCTCTAATGCAACGAGGGGTATGTCGGGTTCCAAGAGATCAATTATGTTAGGGGATTCTCTAGTCCGAGGTACAGACAGACGTTTCTGTGGCCAGCAGCAAAACATCAGAATGGTGTTGCTTTCCTGGTGCCAGGATCAAGGATGTCTCAGAGAGGGTGCAGAATGGTCTCAAGGGGGAGAGGGGTCAGCAAGAGGTCATTGTCCATATTGGAACCAATGATACAGGAAGGGAAAAGGTTGAGATTCTAAAGTGAGATAACGGAGTTAGGTAGAAATTTAAAAAGGAGGTCCTCGAGAGTAGTAATATCTGGATTACTCCTGGTGCTACGAGCTAGTGAGGGCAGAAATGGGAGGATAGAGCAGATGAATGCATGGCTGAGGAGCTGGTGTATGGGAGAAGGATTCACATTTTTGGATCATTGGAATCTCTTTTGGGGTAGAAGTGACCTGTACAAGAAAGACGGACTGCACCTAAATTGGAAAGGGACTAATATACTGGCAGGGAGATTCGCTAGAGCTGCTCGGGAGGATTTAAACTAGTAAGGTTGGGGGGAGGGGGGTGGGACCCAGGGAGATAGTGAGGAAAGAGATCAATCTGAGACTGGTACAGTTGAGAACAGAAGTGATTCAAACAGTCATGGCAGGCAGAGACAAGGTAGGACTAATAAATTAAACTGCATTTATTTCAATGCAAAGGGCTTAACAAGGAAGGCAAATGAACTCATGGCATGGTTAGGAACATGGGACTGGGATATCATAACAATTACAGAAACATGGCTCAGGGATGGGCAGGACTGGCAGCTTAATGTTCCAGGATACAAATGCTACAGGAAGGATAGAAAGGGAGGTAAGAGAGGAGGGGGAGTGGCATTTTTGTGAAGAGATAACATTACTGCTGTGTTGAGGGAGGATATTCCTGGAAAAACATCCAGGGAAGTTATTTGGGTGGAGCTGAGAAATAAGAAAAGGATGATCATCTTATTGGGATTGTATTATAGGGAAATTGAGAAACAAATTTGTAAGGAGATCTCAACTGTACATAAGAATAATAGGGTGGTTGTGGTAGGGGACTTTGACTTTCCAAACATAGACCGGGACTGCCACAGTGGGTTAGATGGAGGAATTTGTTAAGTGTGTACAAGAACATCTTCTGATTCAGTATGTGGATGTACCCGATGTGGTTTCCTCTACATTGGGGAGACAGGCCGCCTACTTGCGGAATGTTTCAGAGAACACCTCTGGGATACCCACACCAACCAACCCAACCGCCCCGTGGCTGAACACTTTAACTCCCCCTCCCAATCCGCCAAGGACATGCAGGTCTTTGGCCTCCTCCATCGCCAGACCACGGCAACACGACGCCCGGAGGAAGAGCACCTCATCTTCCGCCTAGGAACCCTCCAACCATAAGGGATGAATGCAGATTTCTCCAGTTTCCTTATTTCCCTTCCCCCCAACTTATCTCAGTTCCAACCCTCAGACTCAGCACGGCCTTCTTGACCTGCAATCTTCTTCCCGACCTCTCCGCCCCCACCCCCTCTCCGGCCTATCACCCTCACCTTAACCTCCTTCCACCTATCGCATTCCCAACCCCCCTCCCCCAAGTCCTTCCTCCCTACCTTTTATCTTAGCCTGCTTGGCACACGCTTATTCCTGAAGATGAGCTTATGTCCGAAACGTGGATTCTCCTGCTCCTTGGATGCTGCCTGACCTGCTGCGCTTTTCCAGCACCACATTTTTCAGCCATGTATTTGGAAAGGCAAGGACTGATTAGGGATAGGCAACATGGCTTTGTGTGTGGGAAATCATATCTCACAAACTTGATTGAGTATTTTGAAGAAGTAACAAAGAGGATTGATGAGGGCAGAGCAGTAAATGTGACCTGTATGGACTTCAGTAAAGCGTTCGATAAGGTTCCCCATGGGAGACTGATTAGCAAGGTTAGATCTCATGGAATACAGGGAGAACTAGCCATTTGGATAAACAACTGGCTCAAAGGTAGAAGACAGAGGATGGTGGAAGAGTGTTGTTTTTCAGATTGGAGGCCTGTGACCAGTGGGGTGCCACAAGGATTGATGCTGGTTCCTCTACTTTTTGTCATTTCATAAATGATTTGAATGTGAACATAAGAGGTATAGTTAGTAAGTTTGCAGATGACACCAAAATTGGAGGTGTAGTGGACAGTGAAGAAGGTTACCTCAGATTACAACAGATGGGCCAATGGGCAGAGAAGTGGCAGATGGAGTTTAATTCAGATAAATATGAGGTGCTGCATTTCAGGAAAGCAAATCTTAGCAGGACTTATACACCTAATGGTAAGATCCTAGGGAATGTTGCTGAACAAAGAGACTTGAAGTACAGGTTCATAGTTCCTTGAATGTGGAGTTGCAGATAAATAGGATAGTAAAGAAGGCATTTGGAATGCTTTCCTTTATTGGTCAGAGATAGGCATTGGGAGGTCATGTTGCAGCTGTACAGGACATTGGTTAGGTCACTGTTGGAATATTGCGTGCAATTCTGGTCTCCTTCCTATCGGAAAGATGTTGTGAAACATGAAAGAGTTCATAAAAGATTTACAAGGATGTTGCCAGGGTTGGAGGATTTGAGCTATAGGCTGGGACTATTTTGCCTGGAGCATCGGAGGCTGAGGCTCTGATCTTACACAGGCTTACAAAATTATGAGGGGCGTGGATAGGATAAATAGATAAAGTCTTTTCCTTGGGGTGGGGGAGTCCACAACTAGTGGGCATAGGTTTAGGGTGAGAAGGGAAAGATACAAAAGAGACCTAAGGGGCAACGTTTTCACTCAGAGGGTGATACGTGTATGGAATGAGCTGCCAGAGGAAGTGGTGGAGGCTGGTACAATTGCAATATTTAAAAGGCATTTGGATGGGTATATGAATAGGAATGGTTTGGAGGGATATGGGCTGGGTGCTAGCAGATGGGAGTAGATTAGGTTGGGATATCTGGTCAGCATGGATGAGTTGGCCCAAAGGGTCTGTTTCCATGCTATACATCTCTATGACTCAATGAGATAACAAGGAAATAAATGGCAGACAAAATGAACAATTTTTTTCTACCTTCACTATAGAGGATAGGGAGAAAAAATATGAGTAATAGCTATGAATCAGAATTTGGAAGAAAGAGAGGAACTTGGTGAAATTAAAATCACCAGGTAAGACATAATATGAAAACCAACAGAGGTGTAGGCTATGAGGTAGCAGGGTCCAAATGGACCTCATCTAGAGTTTAGAAAAGGTGGCTAATGAGGTAGTAAATTCTTTGGTATAAATTTTTCAAAATTTGCTTGATTCTCTAAAGGTTCCATTGGACTGTACAGTGACAAAAACAATTCCTCTATTTAAGACTTACAAGGCAGAAAACAGAAAACTACAGGTTGTTTAGTTTACCCTCTGTTATGAGGAAGGTGCAAGCTTTAATGATTGAAGTTATAGCTGAACACTTTGTAAACTTTCAGGTAATTGGGAACAGTCAATGTGGTTTTGTGAAAGGAAATCATGTTTAACAAATTGTTTGGAGTTCTCTGAAGCAACATGTACTGTGAATATGGGAAAGCCATTGATGTACTATATATGGACTTGCTGAATGCAATTAATAAGGTGCCACAAAAGAATCGTTATTTGAAAAGTATAAGCACAGCTGTTGTGGGTAACACATTAGCATGGATAGAGGATTGACTGACGGGCAGAAAACAGAAAACGGGTCTTTTATTGATTGATAGAATTTGATGAAAGAGCTCCCATGGTGGTCTGTGCTGGGAACATCAACCTTTTACAAATTGTACTTGTAAAAAGGACCAAAGATATGCATCAATTTATAGTTTCAGTATTTGCATAAATTTGCATAAGATAGATTGAAAAGTGGGCTGTGGAAAGGACATAATCGAGGCTGTACTGAAATCAAGAAATTAATTGCACAGCCAAGATAATTTAATCCATTTATACTGGTAAATGAAGTGTAATATTGAAAAATCTGAGTTCAATTAATTTGGCAGGTAACAATGAAAAGCAGTGCATTGCAGAGAACAAATGCAGAATTCTGAGGTGCAGCTGGATCTCGGTATTTTTGTGCATGAGTTGTAAAAAGTTAGCATGTAGGTACAGCAAGTAATTAAGATGCTATCTTTCATTATGAGACAAATTGAACCTGAAAGTAAAGGTGCTATGCTTCAATTATACCAGACACTGGTAAGATCCATCTCCAGTACTGTGTGGTATTTTGTCCCCTTATTAACTGATGCACATAATTGCATTGGAGGCAGTTCAGAGCAGGTTTACTAGATTGATAGGTTGAGTGAGCTGTCTTATGAGGATTGGCTGGACAGACTGGGCTTATTTTTATTGGAGTTCAGAATAGTGAGGGATGGCTTGTTGAAGTTTCTAAGTCCTGAGAGGTTTTGACAAAGTGGATGTTGAAATCTTGTTTCCTCTTGTGAGTGAATCCAGAACTCGCGGGCACTATTTTAAAATTAGGGGTTGCCTTTTTATGAGAGAAGCAAAGAACATTTTTCCGTTAGACCTTTACTCATTTTTCAAACTCTCTGCCTCACAAAGTGATGGAAGCAGGGCTTTGGAATATGTTTAAGATGAAGATTGATTTCCTTGCCTGAGAAAAGTCTATCAAAGGTTAATCGAAAGTAGATGGGAATATGGAATTAAAAACTCAAACAGGGAAGTCCTGATCTTTTAAATGGTGAATCAGGCTCAAAGGGGCAAAAGGCCTACTTCTTTATTTCTATTTTCGGAAATATGTTGTGACACACTGCTTCTTTTAATGGCTGCTAAAGAGAATGGACATGGATCTCTCATTTGTTTACTGCCTCTTTTCATTAAGAGAGACTCCTGAGGCTTCAGAGTATCCGTGCACCTTTAGTAAAATCTGAAAAGAGCTTTGAAATTCTAATTAATTGGCATCTTAAATATATTAATTGTTCTCTCATTATTTTAGTGAGTGAAGTCCATCCACTTTATTCATGCCCCATTAGTAAAATGTGTGTGACAGCCTTTTTGTGATGCTGTAGTGGTGTCCCTACCCCTAAAACAGGATGTCTAGGTTCAAGTCCTATCTGCTCCAGAGGTATGTAATAACACTTCTGAACATGCTAATTAGAAAAATACATTAAATAAAAATTTGAAATGTGTGTGCGCGATCACCAATACCAAATACTTTCTAGGTTTGTCAACCTTCAGCAGACACCCTAGAAAAAATATGTAAATGGCTAGAACTGGTTTCTTTGGGTGTCCACTAATGATACAGAAAGAGAATATGGCATTCCCTCATGATACCTTGAAATATAAAAGTAACTAGTTCATGCTCATTATTTATCTACATAGCCATCTACTTTAATCCTGAAGTTCTAAATTTCTAAAGTTCCTACCTTATACCTTTTAATGTTTTAATCTTTAACAATCCAACATTACCAATCACAAAACGTACAATTTACAAAAATTATGACAATTATGATGCATCAGCAACAAAATGAATGATTGAGGAATTTGCAAGACCATGGGGGTAGGAAATAAAAAAAATATCAACTTCAACACAGTCAAAAAGTACATTAGTTCATACTTAATTAACATCAATATCAGTAATTCTCACAATCTGTCATTTATAATCAGACCTACATGTTTCTATGTCATTTAAATAGAATGGGGTTATTTTTTCACTGTCATTTCAATCTCAGTTTGCCAGCAGTTAATATTTCCATAATTTTGAGATGATCTATGTCTATGCAATAACAAGCATTAGTGATTTATTTTACACTGTTACTTTATCTCTCATCCCATCCACGAAGGGATTCGATGATTTCTCACATTATAAGTCACAAGCAGGTTGGCACAGTGATGTTAATGATATTAATACAAATGCCCAACAGACTCCAATGTGCCATCTGAGTGACTACAGTCATATGGCATCTGCAGTCATTGAAGACAACAACTCCACGATGGCTTTTTACAGAAATCTCAACATGTCACTACAATATTAATGTTGAACCATCTGTTCAACATAATACTACCACATGTATTGTAATTCTGAAGGTGCCTAATGCATGGATCACTCTTATTTGTGTTTTATTAAATGTTCAAAATATTCTTTCAAAGAATATTTTTCAAATGCTCCAATATGAAGCTTAATTACAAATGAAAAATAAATAATTGGACTTTAAGGTGTGAATATTTAGTGGTAACTAACATACTTACTTTGAGGTGTCTGTGCTGACACATGTTTGGGATTGGTACTCAGAGACTGAGAGCATTTCTGGCAAATGCATTCCTTCCCATTAAAAGTTACACGGTCTCCAGGAGGAAAGGGCTGCCTAAATGATAAACAAAATACATGATTGAGTACAGCTTTACAACAGCAAATTCAGTTTAATTATTAACATTTATTATAATCACTGAGAGAACAGTCAATTACAAATCTTGTTGTTCAATCTTTCATCATTCTTGAATTCATGACTTTTTTTTCCCCCAATTAGGCCATAATTCCATTTTGGAAGGTTCTTTTGAATATTCTGAGATTCAGTCCTGGGTCACCTAAAACAGGAACACCCAGAACAGGAAAATTTGTCAATGACACATGCTGGTCAGACCCATCTTGTAAACCTCAAAGTGGAGGTCCAGGATGATAAGTAAGTTCATTTTCAAGTATTACTGTCACAGATTGAATAGCAAAGCAGAAGTCCTGGGGGAAATCAAAGACATTACAGTGAACACAGTTCCCTTGAATCCAAATCAATATTTTCCAATCAGATTTTCCCTTCCAGTTTTGCTATGTTAATATTCACAATATTGTCCAAACCTCTGAATACTAGTTCTGCCGAGTGAGTTTTTGGAGTCATTTATAACTCTGTGATCATCTTAAACAAGAAACATTATACTCACCAAATGGCCAAATGCAGTGGGCAATTTATGAATAATTATTAATGGTCAGATTTATTTTCAGAAATGCTAGCAACAAGATATATTACTTAGAGTCAGACCAATTGCAGGTTTAGTTAAAACTTGTGCTGAAGCTTATTTTCCTATGTAGTTTAAATGCAACTGAAAAGTATTGTGTATGGCAGGCACTTTGTGCCCACAAACATGATTTTGCTCAACATTTTTAAATACATAAATAGTTGTTACAAATTATTTTCAATGAGATTTAGCATTCGAACATGTCACAATGGAAAGTCATATGAAACCATTTTACAACAGAATTTATTGCCAAAGTCAAGTCAATTTGAAAATAAGTTATTTTTCCTTGGTAAATGAAATATCTAATGTTTTGAATATGTCTTCCTTTAAAATTAAAAATTACATATTTCACAATGTAATCAAATTTAATTTTTGAATCACTGTTTCAGTCTGATTTGAAACACTTAATGTTCACTCAATCTTTGGCCATCAGCCCCCACCCCACATCCTCTAGCAAGCTTTAGATTACTTTTCCACTTCTCTACTTCATTAGCTTTCTTTTCATGGTATTGCAAACCTCCAAGACCCTCACCCAAAGACAAAAGCCATCCTTCAGTGCTAGGAAAACCCAGGATAGAGTCCAAAAATCTAAATCTCATATCTCCTTGATATTACTGAGTACTAGTGTCTATAATTTCTATAGGGATTTTCCTCCATGTGCTGTAACTTTGGAGGATAGGGGTAATTTTCAGTACAATTCTGTGGAAATCCTTTAATTGACTACATAGTATACATAGGGCTAGATATTACATCCCTTTGTCAGGTGTGTTTTCATTGGGTGAGCATCATGCAAAATAGGTCCCCCCGACCCCCAACCTCAGTCTGGTAATACAGGATGGTGAACTTAGCAGCCCTAATAGCCATATGAAAATAAATAAATGAGGGTCAACTGAACTTGTTAAAAACTCTCTGACCCAAATATTATCTTGATCATTCCATATTTTTAAAAAGTGTTTGGATTCCTCCAGGGCCACACAAATCTTGACCTCATTCTAGCCTTTGCTCAAACATGGACAAAACAGCTGAATTCTAGAGGTGAGGTGAGAGTGACAACCCTTAACATCAAGGTCGCATTTGACCAAGTGTGGCATCAAGGAGACTGGGAAAATATGTTTCAATGGATATAGAGGAAAAACTCGCCACTAGTTGGAGTTGTACCAGGTACAATTGAAGATGGCTGTAGCTGCTGAATGTCAGTCATCTCAGCTTCAGGACATCTCTGCAGGAGTTCCTCAGGGTATAACCATCTTCAGCTGCTTCACCAGTGATGTTCCCTCCATCATAACATCATAAGTGGGGATGTTCACCAATAATTGCACAAAGATCAGCACTATTTGCGAATCATCAGATACTGAAGCAGTTCATGATCAAATGCAACAAAATCTGGAAAAATGTGCAGAAAAGTGGCAAGTAACATTTGCATCACACAGATGCTACGTGATATCCAGAAAAGAAAATATAATTATCAAACCTTGACATTCAGTGTTACCATCGTTGAACTACCGCAATCAAAATCCTAGGGTTATCATTGACCAAAAACTCAACTGGGCTTGCCATATAAGTAGGAGAAAGTGAGAACTGCAAATGCTGGAGACCAGAGTTGAAAAGTGTGGTGCTGGAAAAGCGCAGCAGGCCAGGCAGCATCCGAGGAGCAGGAAAACCAACGTTTCGGGCATAAGCCCTTCTTGCCATATAAGTATAATGGATACAAGAGCAGGTCAAGGTAAGAAATCTGCAAAAATAGCTCACCTCCTGAAACCCCAAGGCATAAGTCAGCAGTCCTGTGGCTGAGATGATCGGCTCCACACCATCTTCCTTTGTCCTAAATACAACTCAAGCGATCATGTTTTCACCATATTTCCACTCTCTTCAATTATAGTTTGGGTCATTGATACCACACTTTGTCAAATGCATCCTTCACATCAAGGGCAGTCAATTTAGTCATTGCCCTGGAAGTCAGCTATTTTGTCCATACTTGGTTAAAGTTTTAATCAACCTGTTCAGATAGGTTGGACTTGAACCCTGGCCTTTTGATCTACAAGCTGCTGCAGAATAGACTTTATAAAGCCTACAACATCTGATTTTCCATGGCCTCTTATCTCACTGGTAATCAGGCCTGAGTCTGCATATCTTCTGAGATCAGCCAGGAGCAGGAGTTTTCAGACCAGTGTGGCCTTAGACATTGGTCATGCCTAAAATAAGGCTGAAGTGAGATCTGGAAACAAGTAATGAACCCAAACAGAACATCAGTGACAGGTTGTTAGTGAGTAACTGCTACTTCCTAGTAATTTCAGAGACATCTTCTATTACACAGTTGACAGTAGATTGTGGCAGTAATTTGCCAAATTGAATTTGACCTACTTTTTGTGGAGAAAACATAACTGAACAATTTTCCACTTCAATTCTATGCGTTGATGTCAACGTTGCAGTCGCACAAGTAGTATTTGGTTGGAAGTGCATTTAATTCTGAAGCACAAGTCATCAGTTTCATAGTTAGAATCCTGACAGGGCCCATAGCCTTTGCTGTATACAGTAAACTCAGCTGTTTCTTGATCTCGAGTGAAGTGAGTCAAATTAGCCACACTTCTGGATATAAAAATAAGCAAATTGGCAAAAGGATGGCATGTATAATGGTGGGGACCTTATTAGGAGGTTGTGATAGCTCATCCACTTAGCACTTCTGGCAGAAGGTGGGTGCACCATTTTTGGTGGTAGCATTTTTTGCATTCACATGTTGGTTATTGCCTCATTAGGATGGAATGTTTGGAAGGCTCCTCCTCCTCCTCCAAGTACTTGTTTGGTTGTTTACCAAAGCATGAGCATCAAGTGGGCTGAATCTGATCGTAAATGAACTGCGTTCTTCATTGTTGATGGTACATTAAAAATACAACAGGGAATAAGGTAGATGATACTTACTGAAATAAATAGCAATTCTCAACAGGCCTGCGCACTAATTTGTATTCATTAACGGTAATGAGTTATTTTATTCTGCTGGTATTGATTTCATCAATCGCACTTGGAAAGGGCAGCAAATCTCCTTATTAACCTGGTTATGTTACTTAAAATACGTGAAACACACTGCATAATCTGCAACAATGCCATGCTCTCTAGATTCTCTGCAATTGATGTGCACACAATATATTGAGAGATTTAGCTTTCCACTGATAAATAAATGATGAGATGTCATTATTCTGCTTATGCATACAGGGGATAAATCAAAACTATAATAAAGCATTGACGTAATACAAGTACAGAACAGAACTTTTGTTAATTCTCCAAGGAATTCTTTGCAGAAAGGGAGATCAAACTACATTGAGCTCAGCGTTGCATGACAAGCCCCTATTAACTAAATATTCAGATGAAATAAACATTCAAATTGGCAAATGCTGAAAGTGGCCTTCTGCAGGGATCAGTTGCTTATAATATACATTAGTAAGTAAATAAGGGCAGATAGTAGTGGTAATTTTTGGATCATGGGCTTGAATTCCAACATAACCGATTGCGGAATTTGCAATTTCTAAAAATATCTGGAATTTTGAGAGTAATAATGACAATTGATTGCCATAAAAAAATGGTTCATTGATGTCCTTATTTGGTGCGACCTATATGTAGCTCCTGGTCGACAACAATGTAGTTGACCCTTAACCGCTCTGAAATGGGCTAGCCAGCTGCTAAAATACAAAAGAAAGCCATAAAACCAGGTGACCTAACACTGACCTAGAACATGAGAAATTTGACCCAACAAAGTCTTCCTGACTAGAATTTGGGAACTCACGCCTAAATTGGGAGAGTTCTCTCTCAACACACAGCATAATATCATAAAACTTACTGGATACCATCATTCCTGGGTTTGCCATGACCCACCAACAGGCAGACCTACAGCATCAGAGTGAACACAGAATAGTTGCATTCAGTAATTGGGAGTTGACCTGGGAGTCCTGACCAAGCTAGAAATGTCCTGAAAGGGATTGGTGATTAACAAGGTCGAACTGAAAACATATCTAACCTCATTCTCACAAATCTACCTGATTCACCTATACAGGTCAGTATTAGTAAGAATAACCACCAAAAAAATCTTTGTGGTTGTGGTTGTGGAGGTCAGTCATCATGGTTACAGGAATCTCTGCAGAAGTTCCCAGGGTAGTTCCCTTGGCCAAACTATTTTCAGCTGCTTCATCAATGACCTTCCCTGAATCATAAGGTCTGATGAATGAAGGTCTAATTATTGATGAATGGCTAATGTTCTGCATCAATCATGACTCCTCAGATACTAATGCAGTTCCATTCCAAAACCAGCAAGACCTGAACAATATGATGCTTAGATTGATAAGTAGAATGTAACACTCAGGCCACACAAGTGGCAGGTAATGACCATCTCCAACAAAAGACAATTGAAGCATCACGCCTTGACATTCAATGGTATTATCATCCATGAATCTCCCACCATCAAGATCCTGAGAGGTTACTGTTGGACTAGAAACTGATCTGGACTAGTCATATAAATACTATAGCTATAAGATCAGGTCAGACACTAAGAATCTTACAGACTCCCCAAAGCCTATCCACTTCTACAAGGCAAAAGTCAGGAGTGTAATTGAAGATCCTCCACTTACCTGAATAAATGCAGATCCAATAACACTCAAGAAGCCTGAGATTCCCTAGGACAAAGCAGCCTGCTTGTCTGACACCACATCCACAAACATCCAATCCCTTCACCACCAATGCTCAGTAGCAGCTATGTTACTATCTGCAAGATGCATGGGACAAGTTCACCAAAGCTCTTTAGATGGCATTTTCAAAACCCACAATGACCACCATCTATAAGGAAAAGTGCAGCTGATACAAGGAACATCACCAACTCTAAGCAATCCTGATTTAGAAATATATTACCATGTTTTCAGTTTTGTTGGGTCAAAATCATGGAACTCTCTCCCTATAACAAATGGACTCTGGTGGTTCAAAAAGGTAACTCTCCACCTTCTAAAAGGTAACTAGGGATAAACAATAAATACTAACACAGTAGCAACTTCTACACAATAAGACTAGATTTTTTTAAAAAGCCCGCCAATGTACTTTTGGAAAAAGAGCATAAGTTTATTACAGAAAAAAAAACTACATAAATAACAATTTTGAAGGATCTCATCACAGACAACAACAAGAAACATTCAGTCTTTTCCCTCCACCAATATCCTTTGCAGACACTCAAATTCATTTCTTACTCAACAATGAAGTTGCAAGAATATATTTTTAGATTAGATTAGATTACCTACAGTGTGGAAACAGGCCCTTTGGCCCAACCAGTCCACACCAACCCTCTGAAGAGAAATCCACCCAGATCCATTTCCCTCTGACTAATGCACCTAACACTATGGGCAATTTAGAATGGTCAATTCACCTGACCTGCACATCTTTGTGACTGTGGGAGGAAACCAGAGCACCCGGAGGAGGAAACCCACGCTGACAGGGGGAGAATGATTCCTGAAGAAGGGCTAATGCCCGAAATGTCAATTCTCCTTCTCCTTTGATGCTGCCTGACCTGCTGCATTTTTTCAGCAACACATTTTTAAGCTCTGATCCCCAGCATCTGCCGTCCTCACTTTCTCCAAGGGGAGAATGTGCAAACTCCACACAGACAGTTGCCCGAGGCTGGAATCAAACCTGGGACCCTGGTGCTGTGAGGCAGCAGTGCTAACCACTGAGCCACTAGGCAGAATTGGACAAGACATCCGGTGAGGCCCATCTTGAAGGCGAGAGAAATTTACCTTATCTTTTAAGCTTTTCACAAGTGATGTTGTGAGGTTCTTAATTAACAATTTCTCACTGCTTAGCAAGTGGCATTATTTGTTAAATGCCTTGTAGACAGCACATCTCATCTCATTAATATCCAGCTTCCTATCTAACTAAATTCACCAAACAACATTGATGTCAAGAAAACTTGACACAAACACAATGATTGGGAGGTGCAACAAGACCTGGCGATCCTTATACACCAGTCACTTAATATATGCAGGTGCGAAGGGGACGATGCAGGAGCAGTGATGTCTTTCTGAAATTTACAGGGCCTTGGTGAGACCACACATGGAGTAGTGTGTGCAGTGTTGATGTTCTTATCTGAAGAAGGATGTTCTGAAGGAAGTGCAATGAAGATGTAGCAGATTGATTCCTGGGATTGCAGAAATGACATATGAAAAGAGACTGGATCAGTAACAGAACTAGCTAAGGTAAACAAACACAGGAAGCATGTTCCCAATGACCATATGTTTCTGCAAATCCTGACAGATCCAGCTCACCGCATGTTTTGAGCAAATTCCAACTTGAGCATGATAAAAATGCATCTCAGACTGATCCACAAGCATAAGCCACATGCACCCCTCATCCACAGACGTTGGCATACAGCATCCGCTAACCTGTCTTGACCATCATGGTACCTCTCCAATACACTGGCAAGCCATTCATGAAGCACAGAGTTGCACTGCAAGGTGCACCAGCAACTAGCATTGGAAGATAGCTGCAAGATCAATGTGAGAACAGTGTTGTCTCGTCCCTCCTTAAACAAGTTAGGCAAATCCAACCACAATATTATGATTGCATTTGACCACTATACCAAAGTGGTCAAATTACCATGAACACAAGCCAGTACTCATGCAAAGAGTCTCAACTTGATGAGGAAATACGTTACAAAAACATTTAATACTAAATAATATCATCTCTAATCCTATTTGGCCCCTTAAGCTTACAGAAATTCCCCAGTCTGTTATAGATTGTCACTCTTTCCCTTTCTGTCTCTAGAACTACAAAGCTCTTTCTTCCTCTTTCTCTCTCCCCAAATGGTCAGCTGGTCTCTATAATTTGCCATGTAGGTCTCCTCAGAAGATCTCCTGCCCGATCGACAGACAAGTCCTGTTTTTATAATTTTTCCCCAAGCTTCTGGATCTTTCTGCAGCTTTGGCCAATCAAGAGATCCTCTTAATATCTACCAATGGTTTGAATGGCTTCGTTAATCGCTAAATATCATGTTAATGCTTGTTCTGTTGTTTTAGGCTTTATTATCTGGTTCTCGGTGGCTAATATGTATCCCTTCTTTGTTTAGTTGATGAGCTATGCCTATACAGGATGACTGTTGACAGGCTATGTCCTTTACACTGTGCTAATGACTTTATCACCTTGTTGCTGTTGTTTTTTACTGGCTTCGGGATTTTGTAAGTTCAGAGTTTTACTTGGCCTATCGACCCAACATCCCTTGTTGTTTGTCCAAATTGGCAATCTGTGTGTTTTAGCAGACAGGAGGTTGTTACATTTCTCCCCTTTTGAACAGAAAGAAGCTTATGCAAAAGAAGTTCAAACCCAACTGTTAAAGTTGGCTTTGGTTGTTGTCAGCGGAGCCTACATGTTAATGTGAAATCCATTGTGTAGCTTGGTCAAGCGTACCATCATACATCTGGTAAATGATATAACTATATGTAGAACAAAAAGAAAATCCCGTTGGAATGACCCTTTTAGAGTTATGAGGTTTAGAGGGTGGCACGGTGGCACAGTGGTTAGCACTGCTGCCTCACAGCGCCAGGGACCTGGGTTCAATTCCCAACTCAGGCGACTGACTGTGTGGAGTTTGCACGTTCTCCCCGTGTCTGCGTGGGTTTCCTCCAGGTGCTCCGGTTTCCTCCCACAGTCCAAAGATGTGCGGGTCAAGTGAATTGGCCATGCTAAATTGCCCGTAGTGTTAGGTAAGGGGTATATGTAGGGGTATGGATGGGTTGCGCTTCGGCGGGTCGGTGTGGACTTGTTGAGCCGAAGGGCCTGTTTCCACACTGTAAGTAATAATCTAATAAAATTCAGTGAAGGAAAGAAAATCCTGTTGCCAAAATCCATAAAGAACTGTAATGCCGAGACAACATTCAGTAATCGGAACAAATAGAAGTGGAAATACTGATAACTGAGAGTTCCATCTATCTTGTAACCCCTGCACACATGTACAGGCATTATTCATATGAGCACGCACATGTGTTGGGATACCTGCAATCTAAAGTATGAATTGCTGAAGTGTATCAAGGTGAGCACAATTAGCACCACCAGATGTCAGAGGAGTAAATCCATGGATGAATTAGAACTCCAGTTCCAAATTGTGACCCACCATTTGGTGGGATGAATCTCATCATTCTATTTCTTTGTGCGTTGCGTTGTTTTTGCAAAAGATTGGTGGGCACTCATTAACTGCATTTGGACTTGATCCAATCTTTCTGGTTAAAGCTTTATTCCAGTGTCATATTTTTTCAAAATATTCCCAAGAGATTCTTTCAACTCATCGTTCACATTTATGAATGACCCTTGTGTCAGTTCTATTAGACCTCTCCATGCAGAGATACCTAGAGATGGTGATGATTACAGGTTAAATCCCCACAGTGGCATTTTTGGAGTGAGCTGGTGACACAATACTCTCCCTCCCTTCAGTGGAGACTCTCGTGATGTCAGTCCTCAGACTCCTAGCTTCCAAAGTACAGTTTACATCACTACTTGTTTTAAAACCACAAAAAGCGTGTTCATAGGATATACAGAATATGGCACATGATGGTATGGTCTGTTAATTCACATTTAATGAGAGTGTTCCTGATCAATGTCCCATTTCTTACTACAGCATATAGGAGAGTATCATGATACCCCAGCCATATTCCTTGCTTTATAACACCGAGGTTTTCAATTTCAAAAGTTCTTAACTCCACACTGTCAGTAGGAATGACTGGAACCCCTAGAAGTGTCCATGCAGCTGTCATTCAACCACATCTTGGTTAACTGCCTGAATTGGCATGTTTCCTTCCTTGGAACAGATGTTCCATCTGTTTGTTGCCGTTCCAGGATGGGACTTTCCCTTGACTAGTAAAAGGTGAGGTCTGCAGATGCTGGAGATCAGAGCTGAAAATGTGTTGCTGGTTAAAGCACAGCAGGTTAGGCAGCATCCTATGAACAGGAAATGTGATGAAGGGCTCTGACCCGAAACGTCGAATTTCCTGTTCCTAGGATGCTGCCTAACCTGCTGTGCTTTAACCAGCAACACATTTTCAGCTTTCCCTTGACTAGCCCATCTGAGATCCTCCCTCTGTTGCTCAACCATCCAGTTTCCATAGATCCAACACAAGCTGCAATTTTGTTGCCTGCTGTCAACTATGATTTTACCCTGGATGATCTCATTGATGTTTTTTGCATGACCTTAGAGTATGGACACTAGGTGGTGGCTAGCCTGGTTCCCCATCAATTGTCCTGCTGTCTCCTATTGGTTGTTCTCATGCATTTCCTCCAAAGCCAGTTTGACTCATCAGGAAAGGATTCTGAGTTTATTATTCAAATAAGCCAAATCAAGGCTATTAACGGTTGTCACTCCCTTCCCATATGCTGTAGCTACATCATTAAATAATTCCCTTCCCTTAAGCTTATTAGTTATGGGTTGTGGTTCACCCTCCTATCTTTCTATCCCTTGTCCAATTATCATCCAGGTCAGGTGTGAATAGAGTCATTTCAATGGGGATGGCACCATTCTGGTAGTTGGGCCTGGATGTGTCTATTATTATTGGTATTAATTTATGGTGGACACTGTCAATCAAAACTTTGCTGTGGACCTAATCATGAGTTCACTAATTAGACTTGGAATGCTTATGGGACAAGCTGGGAAAGGAGTATTTATTGCCAGGTTTGGTCTGTTTTCAATTTCATATTCTAGAAATTCTTCCTGGTGGAGCTTCTCAGGGTATTGTCAGCCAAACTCTAATCTTTTGTCCAGGTGGTGTGCCAGGCATTCTACCATCATGCACCTGTTCTCAGAGAAACCTACAAATCATCTGTGATCCCGAACTCATGTAACAATATGTAGAGCTCCCACTGGCTTCTGTACACCTAAATTAACCAATTTCTCAGGATGGAGCCAGAGGGTCCCATCCACACATACTGTAGATTCAGATGGAATGTACCATAGGTTTCCTGGGTATCTCCATTTCACAATTTTCCAGGCAACATTTTTATATAAAACACTAACACTTATACATAACAGAAAGGTTTCGAGTAGATTTCATTGTTGCTTTGGACTATTTTCTCTTTCAACTCGTCCATGCCAACCAGGTATCCTAACCTAATCCAATCCTATTTGCCAGCACTTGGCTCATATCTGTCCAAACTCTTCCTATTCATATAACCATCTGGAAGTCTTTTCAATGTTGGAATTGTACTAGCCTCCACCCCTTCCTCCGGTAGCTCATTCCATACACATACCACCCTCTGTGTGAGAAAGTTGTCCCTTTCAAATTTTCCCCTCTCACCCTAAACCTATGCTGGATCAGTGGTGCTGGAAGAGCAGCATCCAACGAGCAGCCTGAACTGCTGTGCTCTTCCAGCACCACTGATCCAGAATCAGGTTTCCAGCATCTGCAGTCATTGTTTTTACCTAAACCTATGCTGTCTAGTTCTGGATTCTTCCAACCCAGAGAAAGAAACCTTTCCTATTTACCCTATCCATGCCTCTCCTGAGTTTATAAACCTGCAAGGTCACCCCTCAGCCTCCGACACTGCAGGGAAAACAGCCCTAGGCTTTTCAGCCTCTCCCTCTAGCTCAAACCTTCCAATCATGGCAACGTCCTTATAAATCATTTCTGAACTCTTTCAGATTTCACAATATCCTTCCGATAGAAGGGACACCAGAATTGCACAATATTCCAGAAGTGGCCTAACCAATGTCCTGTACAGCCATAACATGACCTCCCAACTCCTCTATTTGATGCTCTGACCAATAAAGGAAAGCATAGTAAGCAAGTTCTTCACCTCTACCTGAAACTCCACTTTCAAGGAACTCCAAGGTCTCTTTGTTCAGCAACACTCTCCAGAACCTTACCATTAAGTGTTTAAGTCCTGGCCTCATGGAATCCCTACAGTGTGGAAACAGGCCATTTGACACAACAGGTATGCACCGACCCTCGGAAAAGTATCTCACCGAGACCTATTCCCCTACCCTCTTACTCAACATTTCCCTTGACTAATGCATCTAAACTCCACATTCCTGAACTATGGGCAATTTAGCATGGCCAATTCATCTAACCTGCACATCATCGGACTGTGGGAGAAAACTGAAGCACCCGGAGGAAACCCATGCAGACATGGAGAGAATGTGCAAACGCCACACAGACAAGTGCCCAAGGCTTGAATCAAACCTGGTTTCCTGGTGCTGTGAGCAATTTTTGTTTTTGATTTACAGCATCCACAGTTCTTTGTGGTTTTTTTTTAAACTCATATTCAATTAATTGGTCCCATGTTCTGCGCCCGTGGTTTGTCCCTGGATGGAGAGTCTTGAGGGGAGCACAGCGTTTGGTCAGGAAGGGAATCAGTACCTGACTCCGTGTCCGTGCAGTGGTCAGAGGGATTACAGGGACCATCTTGCATGAGGCTGATATCAGAATCTATCTTCCTGAGCATGGTTTGAGTGGTAGAACTTATTTTGGGCTGAATAGGATTTAATCTGATTTATATGGTAACAGGCCATTTTACCTGAATCCAGCAAAAGTTTATATATAGAGGGGTTCACTAATGAAGTGTAGTCCTGAAAATCTGGGGGCTAGAAATGAATCGGGCTGGTACACCTTTTACCTTCCCATGTATTCAGAGGGGTGAACCTTGCTTTTGAAACAGGCACGAATCTCTGTATTTTGTGCTAATTTTTATTGCTGCAGCCATTTGTGCAACCTTTATGTTTTCTAGCAACAGTGCAAACAGTGGATTCGTAGGTGAGGGTATTCACTGCGGGTTCAGAGAGATCTACCTAATTGAGGCTTAATGCCTTTCATGTGTAATCCCATCATGAGGTGGTGTGGGGTGAATCCCACGGAATTTGAGTGTGAGTTCCTGACAATCATAAGAATGAAGGCAGTATTGTATCCCATATGGTGCTATTTTACCACACAGCTTTTCTTAGTAGACTTTTAAGGGTTTGATTCATGCACTTAACAACACCACTAGATTGGCAATGTGGAACTTCCAATTGATGTCAAAGAACATCATGACTCATATGGAGCATTCAGTGAACTGGGAGCCTTGATCAAACACAACTTTGCAGGAAAGACCCCAATGTGTGAAAACCCTAGCTGTGATTTCTACTGGGTTTGTACGTGTGGGGAATGTTTCAATTCATTTAGTAAAGATGTCAATGGTAACTAGAACATACCTCCCAATAAGCAGGTATGGGTCCGATGTAGTCCACCTTAGTCCAGGAGTGCACTACTGGCCGAGCGTGTGTCTGAAGTTACCTTTGTTAATGTACCATTTCAGGTTGCTTTGAGCATAAATTAAGCAGTTATCAATATAATGTTTCAAGTCTTTGTCAAGATTGGTCCACCAGCACAAAGCTTTAACACATTGATGCCCAAGGATATCACAAAATTGGTAGATGATGATTGCAGCCATGAATTGGCACAACATATACATAATCTTTGAGGCTTAGCCTCTATGACCAAGCCATTTTTGATTGAAAATGTGTCTTCCCACTTTTTATAGCTGTGCAGGTAGTTCCTGTGGAGGATAAGTTTCAAATCGGGATTGGAACCCTGGGTTTGCCTAAGATCCTTGATGTTTGACTGAAATTGCCATGGTTTGCATTGGATCAGGGATTGGTGGCTGCTCTTTAACTACAAGTTTTAATTTTTCAGTAATCATTTCTCATTACTTGCACAGTAATCTAATCTCAGCCGTGAGAATCTTCTCGGCTGCATGCTATTGCTAAGGTTATCTTAGTGGCCTTCTTCCCAATTTTTAATTGCTAAATATCATGTTTCATTGTTTAAGGTGTCAGTTTCTGGTTCTTGGTTACAATATGCATCCCTTCTTTGTTTAGTTGATGAGCTTTGTCTCTATGCCTCTGCAGGATGACTATTGTCAGGATGTGTCCTTCATACTATGCTAACGTTTTTAGCACCTAGTTGCTGCTTGTGTCTGGTTTCTGGGTTTTGTGAGTTCAGAGTTTTATTTGGCCAAAGTACCCAGCATCCTTTGCTAATTTGCCAATTTCGCAATCTGCGTTTTAGCAGCCAAGAAGCTGCAATAGACAGACACCTCGGTCAAGGATTTGAACAGTCTGCATTTCAAGGTTGCTTGTTTGCTCTCTATGCGCTTGCATTATTAGAACCTGCACGTACGCTCACATCATCCAATCCTTGCCATGTCACATCATGCTAGTTAGTGTGTTGTCTGGTTTTGTCATTGTTTTGAGATGTTCTTTTGTCCAGCTATACAGTCAGGCTGCTTTTCACATGTATCAGTAGGGATCTGTCCAGGGAGGGGTTTATCTTGGTAAATAGCACACTGAGATATCAATCTAAAACTGACAGCTTGTTCAACTGAACAGCCATAAGGAAAATGGTGGGGAGTTGTCCACTCCGGTAGTGCTGGGAATGTGGAGGGATGTGTGAGTGTGTGTGTGTGTGTGTGTGTGTGTGTGAGAGAGAGAGTGTGAGAGAGTGAGAGAGTGTGTGTGTGTGTGTGTGATGGAGAGATGGAAAGATAGAGAGATTGAGGTGTGTGTGTGTGTGTGTGTGTGTGTGTGTGCACGCGCATCAAAGCTGTAGTCACCAGAAAATCCAAGGGCATTACCACAGTTAGTGATTTGTTTTGAACACTCATGGTCAGGGGATCTATACCAGTTCAGTTTGGGGTATGTTCAGCAATCAGTCCTGTTAGGCCACCTGTCAGCAGGTCAAGCAGCATCCAAAGAGCAGGAGAGCTGACATTTCAGGCAGGACCCTTCAACAGGTCTTGGGAGAGATCTGCAGCAATTACATTTCTTTCAGGGTGGCCACCTGTTGATCATTAAGGATGGTTCAAAAGGGGGGCATGTAGAAGCCGAAGGGTGACCACTGATAGAAACGGTGGGGGAGTCAAGGCTGCGAGGAGGGAGGTGGAGCACTCTCATGTATAGAAATTAGAATAAGAATGGTGATGGGGGAAACTCAGGAAGAATGGGAGAATTTGGAACAATTTTTGAAGGGCGTAGTACTTTTGAAGGGTGGGGTTATTACTGGCAGTGATGCTACATAAAATTGCTGGCAAAAGAGGAACCACCACTTGTCCAAACTTCCAACAGTCCTGTGTGAGCCATACAACATTGATTTTTCATCCATGATTACAATGGTCTTCCTGAATTGAGTGAGACACTGAGTGTTTAATGGGAGTCCAGAATAGGTAGTGTGTCAGAACAGTGCCTTCTCAATGACACTGAGTTACACTCAGCCTTCTCAGCACCTTCACCGAGTTGCAGAATATGTTGAGTCTGAAGGTGGATGGATCATGGAGACATGTCCCTCGTTATCAGTGTGCCTCACTGCATGGGGAAGTGTGCCCAGCCTTCATCTGCAAGGTATGCCATCAATAACTGTTCTGAATTCAAAAAAACCCTTTTGCTCAGTTACAAATTTAGGTCCTTTCCATTGAGTGTGATGGGTCCTGCTGCTAATGACATGTGGGTTGCTTAGGCTGCCTTTCCAACAAAATTGAAGATGGATCCAAAAGGACAGAAACCAACATCAACCCCTGAAGTAGCAGGAGATCAGCACTGAGGAAGAGGACCACCCAGCTCAGGGAAAGCTCATGATCCCAGGGGCCCTCAGGCTATGGAGTGTGCACAGGAGAATCAGAGTTCTCCAGTCCTGACTCCAATTGCTGGGGTTGATTGAGGCACATTGACATCACTTGCTCGGTTTGTCCTGTGACACTACAACAGAATGGTGCTGGATACTGGAGTAGGAACCAAGGGCTGCAGGGCCCCCTCTCCTATTGGCTGTGAAGGTCACTGCCCGCTGAACTAGCATGCTGCTTGCACTTTCCAAGGAGTGATGGGTGACCTGTGTGGGATCACTCAGTTGTGGTTCCACAAATGTATCAGGATAGTGACTGGTATCATCCGTGCAAGATCACACCAAGGTCATTTGGTTCCCCATTTAGTGTTCAGTCAGATTCAGAAACATGGCTGGGTTCGCCCAGTTGGAAGGTGCCATCGATGGCATACACATGGCAGTGAGAGGGCAGTATCAGAACACTGTGGAAGGGGTCTCATTCCAAAAATGAGCAGATGATCACCGGTACCACTTCCTGGAGGTGTGTGACCCCTACCCTGGAAGCTGCCATGACTCCCAGAGCACTCTCATGTACCTGGTAAATTTGAGGGTCTCCTAGGTATCTTACAAAACTGGTTATTGAGGGAAAAGGCTACCCACTGTGATCATGGCTCATGCTACCATTGTGCAAGCACCTGGCTGAAGAGTAGTACAGGTACAATGTTGCTCTTGTCTTGACACGGCTGTGGTAGAGCAGACAACAGGGCTGCTGAAGATGCAGTTCTGCTGCATGGACAAGTCTCAGGGTCCCTTCAGAACCGTCCAAATATGGTGTGCACTGTTACATGGCTCGTTGTGCTCTGCACAGTCAAAACAAGAAATGAGGTGATGTGATGGATACTGAAGAACTGGGAAAACAGACGCAGCCTTCCAAGGGAGGATGAGAACATGGAGAAGGTGGAAGCTACCATTATCTATGACAAAGATCAGCGGCAGAAGGGAATAAAAGACACAATGTAATTTACACTGATTCCAAAAGGACAGAGCTGAGAGCTACAGACAATTATGGACCGGAAAATACTCTTTGTCATGGTGACAAAATCTGGTTTATATTATGGAGTGAACTTCAGCTCCTGCTGCTTTGATTTGTGTTCTCTTATGCATCCTGTCAATAAAAGCTCATGTTTGTACTTGTCCAGTTGTTTGTATGTATGTAACATTCCCCAAATGGGCAAAGATCAGCTGCAGATAGACAGTGGGTATTGGTAGAGCTGAGGGGTTCAGACAGGCAAAGTGTGTGGCATGGTGATTGCAAGGCAAATACAGTGAATGAGAAAATGAGACTATTAGACAAAGAAGAAGTAGGCCATTCTGCCCACTAACATCATTCTGCTATTGAATGAGATCACAGCTGATCTGTTAATAAACTCCACTGTTTACCTTTTTCTCCTTAATCCGCTTGATGATTAGACCATAGGCACCGGAGCAGAATAAGCTACTCAGCCCACCAAGTATTTTCTGCCATTCAATAATAGTTACGTTTCACAACCCAGTTCTCCCATGTTCTCCCTTCTCTTCATAACCCTTGATCCCTTTGCTGAAAATGTGTTGCTGGAAAAGCGCAGCAGGTCAGGCAGCATCCAAGGAGCAGGAGAGTCGACGTTTCGGGCATGAGCCCTTCTTCAGGAATTCCTGAATCCCTTTGCTCATGAAGAATCTATCTCAGTCTCTGTTTTAAATACACTCAATGACTTTGCCACAGAAGGCTCTGGAGGCTATGAATTCCACAAATTAACCATACTCCTCCTGAAGGAATTCCTCCTCATCTCAGTTCTAAAGGGTCACCCTTTCACTCTGCAGCTGTGCCCTTGGGTCCTAGTCTCTGCTACGTGGAGACTTCTCCACATCCACTCTATTCAGGCCTCGCAGTATCCTGTAAGTTTCAGTGAGATTCCACCCCCCCACCGCCCTCTTGCCCCCCCCCCCCAACCCCATCCTTCTAAACTCCACTGAGTACAGATCGAGAATCCTCAACCACTCCTCATATGACAAGCCCTGCATCCTTGGCATCATTCTTGATCTGTCTTAGTCTTGAATATATTTATCGATACTGTTTTGACAGTCCTCTGTGGTGAAGAATTCATTGACCTCAGAGAAGAAATTCCTCCATTATCCGGTCAATAAAAGCTCATGTTTGTACTTGTCCAGTTGTTTGAGTGTATTTAACATTCCCCAAATAGGCAAAGATAGACAGTGGGTATTGATGGGTATTGGTATTATCTTTGTCTTAAATAGGCAACCCCTTAATCTAAAATTATAAACTTTCCTACAAGGCAAAGCAACCTCACTGCACCTATCCTATCAAGCGCTCTAAGAATCATATATGTTTCAGCATATAACAAGTGCAAATCCAACTACTCCTCTCCTCATAAGAAAATCCCTTCCTGCCCAGGATCAAACTGGTAAACCTGTTTTTGATTTCTTTCCAATGTCGGACATCTTTTGTTAGAGAAACAGACCAAAACTGTTCACAGTATTTCAGCTGTGACCTGACTAGTGCCTTATACACTTTTGGCGAGACCTCCCTATTTTTATACTCCTTGTCCTTTTAAATTAAATCTACCATTCCTTTTGCCTTTCCTATTATTTGTTGAACCTGCATTTTATGATTCATCCACAAGGACCCCCAAATCACTTTATGTGGCATTTTCTGCAGTATTTTCTACTTAAATAATATTCAGCTCTTCTATTCTTGCTGCCAGTGGATAACCTCATATTTTCCATATTATATTCCATTCCATTGCCCACTTCCTTAATCTGTCTCTATCCCTCTGCAGCTTCACTATCATCCTCACTACTTACTTTCCAATTTTTTTTCTGCTATCCACAAACTTGGCTATAGTACATTCATTTCCACCATTATTCCTCATAAGCAGTGGAAGAACATCTGTCAATTTCTTTTGGAGGTTGGCATTGTGAAGAAGGAGCAGTTAAAAGTCCACAGGATGTGCTTAACAGCTTCTGATGTTTCGTGTTGCGTGGCTGGTTCTTTATGTATTTGCTAATTTAGACACATAATATGAGAGTATGTGGTTCTTCCACATAATTGTGGTCCCAGCACTGATCCGGGTAGAACTTCACTAGTTTCAGATTGCCATGCTGAAAACGTCCCTTTATCCTAACTCTCTCTGAGTTAGCCAATCCTCGACTCATAGCATACTAATGTACTACCCCAACAGCATTAGATTAGATTCCCTACAGTATGGAAACAGGCTCTTTGGCCCAACAAGTCCACACTGACCCTCCAAAGAGTAACCCATCGAGATCCATTCCCCTACCCTATATTTACCCCGGTCTAATACACCTAGCACTATAGGCAATTTAGCGTGGCCAATTCACTAGACCTGCACATCTTTGGATTGTGGGAGGAAACCGGAGCACCCGGAGGAAACCCATGCAGACACGGGGAGAATGTGCAAAACTCCACACAGACAGGCGCTCGAGGCAGGAATCAAACCTGGATCCCCTTGAGGCAGCCGTGCTAACCACTGAGCCACCATGCTGCCCCACTGTGCTCATGGCTGCTGTGCCATTCCATTGCTGGTGAAAGTCAATGACAGATTGCCAGTGCGTGTCCAGATACACAGTGGCCTTTCATAGATGGTGCAGGCACAAGGGATGCCAGTCTTTTGGTGAATGTTGAGTTGTTCTAGGAATAGCACATGGTAACAAATGACCTGACAAGATATGAGAAAGAACATGCAAAGTCTCAGTGAAAATCTCTCCAAAGATCTTTACGCAATTCAGACTTAGCGAAAATAAAGTGTAAGGTTCAGCTCACCAACTGTTATGCACCTTTGTTAAATTACTGGTTAACCCCTCTCTAATACACTAATATCATATCAGGATTACGGATCAGGGAAAGCTGAAGACTCCCTTCCAAAGAGGCTGATTGCCAGAGCTAAATCGAAAGGACTATAAAAATATTCTAACAAGGAGAAGTGTCATCAACAGCAACAGATTATACACTAGAAGAGGTCATTCTAGATTACAGTTGTAACACCTAGCTCAAGACCAGTGTATCACATATGCACCCATATCTCTCTACTCCTGCCTATTTTTACAGAAGTACTGGCAAGTTTACCAATTCTACCTCCTTATACCTTTTAAGGACTGAATTTGCTCCTCTATCATCATGGCCTGGGCATCATCTGCTTCCTTGGTAAAGACAGATGCAAGGAATTGCAAAGAAAACAAAACCTCAAGCACTCCATTGCAAACATGCCATTTCTGCCCTTTGCACCACCTCTGTCTATATTTGGATAATTAAAGTTCCCTATAATAACTATAACATCTGCACCTCTAAGTCATTTGCAGATATTTTTCCTGTATATTCTCCGAACTAGTCAATGACCTATACGCTAAGAAGTGTAACTGCATCTTATCTGTTCCTTAGCTCTACCCAAATCAAGTGGGCGGCACGGTGGCACAGTGGTTAGCACTGCTGCCTCACAGTGCCAGGGACCTGGGTTCAATTCCCGCCTCAGGCAACTGACTGTGTGGAGTTTGCACGTTCTCCCCGTGTCTGCGTGGGTTTCCTCCGGGTGCTCCAGTTTCCTCCCACAGTCCAAAGATGTGCGGCTTAGGTGAATTGGCCATGCTAAATTGCCCGTAGTGTTAGGTAAGGGGTGTATGTAGGGGTATGGGTGGGTTGCGCTTCGGCGGGTCGGTGTGGACTTGTTGGGCCGAAGGGCCTGTTTCCACACTGTAAGTAATCTAATAGTGGGCGGCACGGTGGCACAGTGGTTAGCACTGCTGCCTCACAGCGCCTGAGACCCGGGTTCAATTCCCGACTCAGGCAACTGACTGTGTGGAGTTTGCACGTTCTCCCCGTGTCAGCGTGGGTTTCCTCTGGGTGCTCCGGTTTCCTCCCACAGTCCAAAGATGTGTGGGTCAGGTGAATTGGCCATGCTAAATTACCCATAGTGTTAGGTAAGGTGGTAAACGTAGAGGTATGGATGGGTTTCGCTTCGGCGGGTCGGTGTGGACTTGTTGGGCCGAAGGGCCTGTTTCCATACTGTAAATCTAATCTAATCAAAAAAAAAGTCTGCCCCTGAATCCATGGGATATTCTCTTTCCCTGGCACTGAAGTGCTTTCCTCAATCAATCATAACACCCCTCATCCTCATCCTTTCCCATCTTTCTCAAATACCTTATCTCTGGGAATACTTAACACTCAGTCCAGGTCTTCCTTAAACCGGGTTTCTTATACCATATCATCATAATTCCAATGTTCATGAACTGTTACCATGATTTACAATGTTTTCATTTCTTCTTTTTTCCAACTTCACCTAGTAACTAAGCATTCTCTATTCTAGTACTATCTGTCTCTTCCAGTATTGTGTGCACTTGTATTCCTCTCTGATATTTTCTCATGGATCTCATAGATAAGTGATTTTAAACACTCACACAGTGCTAGCAAATGCTCCACAAGAAACTCCTTACTCTTTTGTTCAGGTATAACCGATCTGACTCAGTGGTATCATTATCCCCAGAGCCAGTCTCAATGTCCCAGGAAGCTAAAGCCTTTCCTACTGCAGTAACTTTCCAGCCACTCAGCTGTTTTATCCTCCTATTTCTACACTCATTTGAATGTGGCACTGGGAATAATCTAGAGATTACTACTTTTGATGTCTTGCGTGCAAACATTCTAACTAGCTCCCTAAATTTTGAAAACACATCCCCTTTCCTACCTATACTGTTGGGACCAACATGGACCACAACCTCTGACTGATCACTATTCCTCTCAGAGATCAAAGTCCCATAGCTGCTCTATGATATCCTTGACCCTGGCATCAGGGGAGCAGCATACCAATCCTGGAGTGATATCAATGTCCACAGAACCGCCATAGCACATTGGAGCAAAGCCGCCTGCATCTGGCATTCTTGGGAAAAAGGAGGAACTTACGTAGAAAGCAGAGAAATGGACAGGAACTCGGCCCTGTTCTGCCTTCAACAGCACCCGATGTGATAGGCTCTGGATTTCAAACAGGATAGCAGTCTATTACTCTGGGTCAATTGCTAATCTGGGTTTTTATGTAAACAAGGTGTCAACCAGATGAGCTGGTTGGTTGTAGTTTTCTTCACTCAGATGTGTTGAAATTTTAGTCCTGGAGTATTAACTAAATTTATTTACCAAAGCCTCATTTAAATATTGAAATGTGATTGGTTGGGAGGTTTGATTTGGATCCTGTCATAATACTGGTATGATGACACACTGGACTTAGTCACAGGTAATAAAAGGGATCTTGATGCGTTAACAGGCACTGTTGTTTTTGCACTCTTCATAGCAATATGGTCTTAGAGAATTTGTAATTCAGATCTACTCCATTCACAAGTTATAATGAGAGGTCCACTTCTGAGTGTAAAGGTGTGGAAACATTGGATAAGAGATCTGCAAACATTGAATCTTTCATTTCCCTTTTAAACACAAGTCCTTTTTTCCAAGAAGCAAATGGATATGGCTGATACCAATAAGTTGGATAATCAAAGGATAAAGAGCTTTAAGAAAAAAGGGCGGGATCTGGAGACTGTGAGACGACAACAAAATGAGATCGTTGTTGAACTAAGAAAAATCAAAAGGGATGAACACTACTTAAAACGAAGGAATGTCCTTGTGGGAAATGAAGAAACTGACCCTGATGGTGATATCAGAGTGCAAAACGTATCATTAGAAGAAATAGTAAAGAATGCAACTAGTGAAAACCAGGAAGTCCAGCTAGGAGGCGTGCAAGCTGTGAGAGAGTTAGTTTCTACTGATTATGCTCCTCCAATAGGTGATTTAATCAACTCTGGCATTTTTCCAATTCTTATGCACTGTCTACAACAGGATCATAATCATCAATTACAGTTTGAAGCAGTATGGGCTCTAGCAAACATTGCTTATGGTCCTTCAGAGCACACAGAGGCTATGATTAAATCAAATGCTGTTCCACTCTTGTTAAGGCTGCTATATTGTCCTCACCAGGATGTGTGTGAACAAGCATTACTGGCTTTAGGCAACATCATAGCGGATGGGTCTAAATGTAGAGATTATGTCATTAGTCTAGGAATTATAAAGCCCCTGCTTTCTTTTGTCAATGCTTCAGTCCCTATTACTTTCCTTCGCACTGTCACATGGGTCATTGTTAATCTCTGCCGTCAGAAAGACCCTCCCCTGATAAAGGCAACTGTTGAAGAGATTCTTCCAGCTCTATGTGTTCTTGTTCACCATAATGATATGCATGTCTTAATAGACACTGTTTTGGCTCTGTCCTATATAACAGATGCTGAAGACGAGCAAATCCAGATGGTTATAGATTCAGGAATAGTTCCTAGTTTGGTGCCTCTTTTTAGCCATCAGGAGGTTAATATTCAGACTGCAACATTACGAGCTGTAGGAAATATTGTAACTGGTACTGATGAACAAGCACAAGTAGTTTTGAATTGTGGAGCTCTCTCTCATTTCCCAGCATTACTAACTCACCCTAACATGAAAATCAACAAGGATGCTGTATGGTTTCTCTCCAATGTCACTGCTGGAAACCAGCAACAGGAACAGGCAGTGATTAATGCTAATCTTGTTCCTTTAATTGTAAATCTCATGGAAAATGGAGATTATGCTACTCAGAAAGAAACTGCCTGGGTTATAGCCAACCTAGCTAATTGTGGTAGGAAAGATCAGGTCGACTACTTGATTGAACAGAATGCAGTAGTTCCTTTCTGCAAGCTGCTAACACTGCTGGACCCTCAGATAATTATTGTGGTGCTGGATGGATTAAGTAATATCCTAAATACAGCAAATGATAAAACAGAACTGGTAGCAAATTCAATTGAAGAATGTGGAGCTTTGCAAATGATTGAACAACTACAACTGCACGAAAATGAGGAGATATATAAACTGGCATATGACATCCTTGATCAGTTGACATCAGAGGAAGGTGAAGATGGAACTCTTGAGACAGATAACATGGAAGATACAAAACTTGGCTTTAGCTCTTCTGCAAGCAGTCCAGAAAAACAAGTTCAAATCTGAAGAGGTATACTATCCTAGTTATAGAAACGGAAGATTTGATCCATCTTTCACGCTTCCAATGTTGCGTCAAATTGAAGAGCTGTTCTACAGACCGTGTTTGGCATTCCTGAAAAGTTCAAACTAGAGACATCTTCATTCAAACCATGGTTGTTATCCAATTGTCAGGCAAAAGAAAATCTGACCACTGTTTGTCCTTCTGCATATAGTTGAATGTGAATGTATGCAGGTCTGGTTTCCACCTACAAGTCAACAAATAAAGTCCAGAAAACAGCAACACAAGTTCGTCTCTATTCATACTAAGTAGATGTTGGAGAATTTGGGCAGTTAAGTTTTGACGTTCATATTTTGTTGTGCAAGGTAAGAAACTCAGAGAAACATGGATTGAAATTTCAGTGGCAGATTCCCAACTTGCGTGTGAAAAAATATTCTATTCATTTTCCAACTTGTTATCTAGTCATAATTCTGAGTTTACGTCCAGTAATGGTCCTGTACTTAAAGTGATTAACTTCACAATGGCCACTAAAAGTCCACCTTGGCCTACATTATTTTATTTCTATTAATCCCTTAGCATCATCAAATGTGTTTCTTCTGTAGCTCATCCATCCAAGAAGCAATGGTCTGGAAGTTCCGCAAAAGTTTTCTGAAACTCGCAGCGTTAAATTTAGATGGGAGATTGCCAGGAGGGACCAAGGGAATCATAACAATTACACTCATAACTACTTTCAGACACATATGCATTTTTCTTAGCAGTGGTGATGCAAATTCACTAGGATTGCATATGTTTTAATGAGATTACAGATATTTAAATATTTGGTCGAATAAACTCAAAAGGCTGAATGTTCCTATCGCTACGTTCTCTGAATACTCTGCCAAAGTTATGAGGGTAACCTTGTGAAATTTCAGCGGTAAGTATGTTAGATATGACTACTGTTCACATATCTGTGTTTCAGTGCAGACCTATTCACTGAGAGTGGGGTGACAAAATTAGCTCAATTATCGCAGCTTTAATTTTAATGCTAATAACAAAAATATGCACAAATAGGTTACAGGTTTCCTTTATAAGTGCTGGCACCTAAAATACTTTTTCTTGCTTATAGTATGAATAGTAATTACCTGGAAGTGTTGCATTTGTTATTCCTGTAATCCTCAATAATTCAATGTTCTCCAACCAATTTGAAATGGCCCCTCTGTGGCTTTGAGATGTCCCAAACCAAAATTAAATATTTTGTAATAATGTTCATCACACGATTCTCTTGCTCTTTTTAACCTTAAAAATCTCACACCAGGTTATAGTCCAACAGGCTTAATTGGAAGCACACTAGCGTTCGGAGCGTCACTCCTTCATCAAGTGATGCTCCAAAAGCTAGTGTGCTTCCAACTAAACCTGTTGGAATATAACCTGGTGTTGTGTGATTTTTAAACTTTGTACACCCCAGTCCAACACCGGCATCTCCAAATCTTTTTAACTTCACTAATTTCGATTATAGCTGATCACACCATAATTTCTATTATAATTTTTCTCCATTGTCTAGCTCAGTAAGTCTGCCCAAACTTTCTTCCATTCTCACCTATCTGGTCATAGCCAGAGCATCTTTACCAACTGCTGGTCATTCTAGCCACTTCTCATTAGCTCAGTGATCCACAAGGTCTTAGGGTACGTCTTCTCCTCACCTATTTATTGCTTAATAGTGGATGGCACATGACTCCTCTACAAACTCTCAAAACCTCTGCACTAATTTTGTATTGCTCAATTGCTGCTTGTTTGCTGACAACTTTCTGATGAGCAACAACTTCAGTAAGAACTTGGATTTAGATAGCGTTTTTAACATACTTAAACATCTCATGGCAATTTACACAAATTTAATTAGATGAAGATTTGTACTGAGTCAAAGTTTGAGATTTTAGGTGACAAAAACCTTGGGTCAAATAGGTACAACTTAAGTAGTGTTTTAAAGGAAGAGAAAGTACAGCAGTAAATAGGCAGAGAGTTTGGGAAAGGAATTCCTTAGCTTAGGGATTGGATGGCTGAAGACATGGCTGTCAATTCTGGGGCAAAGAAAGTTGTTCAGATTGTAAAGAATGGCTAAGAACATAATAAGAGAAAAACAAGGAGAGTATGAAATAAAGCTAGCCAGAAACAGATACGACAAGTAGAAGAGCATGTAGGGATGGACAATAAATGCTGGCCCAGCCTATGAAACCCACACCTCCTGAATAACTAAAAAATGATCTAAAAAGGAAAATCAGTTTATTATTTGAATGAAGAAAGACTGCAGAATTCCATACAGGTGGATTGGAGTGTCCTGGTACATGAATCACATAAGGTTAGTATGCAGGTGCAGGTAAATTAATTAGGAATGCAAATAGAATGTCAGTCTTTATTGCAAGAGGAATTGAAACTAAGTAGCAAAGCATTGCCGCAAATGTACAAGACATTAATTAGATTGTATCTGGAGTATGGCATACAATTTGGTGTCATCATTTATGAAAGGACATGTATCATTGAAAGCCATTCACGGATTTCTGGGGTGAAGGAACTACCTTATAAGGGAAGCAATGAACAGATTGGACCAATATCTACTGAAGATTACAAAATTTTCTTACAGAAATATGCAAGATCCTGAGGGGAATAGACAGGATGAATGCTCAGGAGATAGTTCCACTTGTCGGCGTTGAGAGGTAGGGAACAGAGGGGTTAAAAAATGGGTCTTCCACTTAAAACTGAGATGGGAAGAATTCATTTCTCTGAGATGGTCATTATTCTCTGTCATTCTGTCCCTACAGATTATTCAAGGTTGGGTCATAGAATATATTCAAGACTGAATTAGGTACATTTTTGATCAAAGGAATGACCTGTCCCTGTACCTTAGTCTTAAGGACTATGATATTTGAATTCCTGACGCTGATGGTAAACCAAACTGTTTACAGGTGTGAGGGACTCTGTCCATTTCCTCCACAAGGCTTTTATCAGTGTGGAGTACGTCATGCAAGTTAGAATACAGGCAGAAGTTTGGTTGAGCGTGAATTAATGGGGTTGGGGCAATGGGAGGGCAGTTAAGGGAAGTATTGAAATATCCATGTCTGGAGGTAGAGTATGCATAATACAAGTTTGTGCAGTAGATAGACTGAAATAGGAGGCATCACTAAGAAGCAGATAGGCAGTTTTTTCAGAATGGGGGATATGAAGGCCAGAGTTCAGCTCTTCATCAAATTGAATACCAAGAATTTCCAGAATCAGGTTCAGCTTCATATGGAACCAGTGGCTAGAGAATGAAGTTGAACGTAAGCTGGAACCAATAGTGTCAACTGTTTCAGTGATCCATCAGGTGAAAATTTGTATAATTCAGCACTGGATATTGGACTAGCTGTTTAACACCAGAAAAACATTGGTTCAAAAGAGATAGCTCTACACAAACTTTCACATGGTTGACCACACCATCCTCATCCAACACTTTTATCCATTGTTCAAGTGAATGGGACAGCTCGTTGTCTTCTTATTTTTCATTTACATAGACATAGCCAGAGGACCACTTGCAACTTTTTCTCTTCCCATTCTCTCATTGCTAGTTCTGGAGGTCCGCAGGATCTCACCACGATCCACTCCTGTTTCACACATGGAGAAAGTGAGGACCGCAGATGCTAGAGATCAGAGTTGAGAGTGTGTTTCTGGAAAAGCACAGCAGGTCAGGCAACATTTGAGTAAGAGAATCAACATTTCAGGCATAAGCCCTTCATCAGGATTTTCTAGCACCACGCGCTCTACTCCTGTTTCACATACACATGATGTCCATTGGTGAAAGGTAGTGGGGTAGAACTCAATGCTGTCAGTGTATACATGAAATCTGACATTGGGTTTTTAACTATAGTTACCAAGGGTTCCCTTGTGCAGCAGGTTATAATCTGAATTCAACTGAATTATGTAAACGGTTGGATAGGAAACAGTTGCAAACAACAAAGATAGAGCATGGGAATGAGAGTAAATTGGATCGATCTTGGAAAGAATCAGCCCAATCATGATAAGCTGAATGGCCTTTAATTTTTCTTTCCTTCTATAACTCTCAAATGATATGCCAATGGTAATACAGTATCTTGAATTTGTACTAAGTCTGTTAATACGACCCAAAAATTAATCAATTTTGCAATTATTAGTCTTGTTTACAAATAGCCTCACCTTCCCCATCTCAGTAATTTCCCTCAGCCTCCAAGATCCCTTTGTTTTCTCATTCTGATCTCTTACACATGCCTGATTTTTACCACTCCCTTACAGCCTTCTGTGCTTTCAGCTCTTTTGGGCCTAAGTTCTGAAATTCATTTCCTTTCTCTCACTGTCTCCTCCCTAAGTCAATTCTTAAAGCCAATTAACACTTCTGTCTGAAAATTTAATTTGGTAGCCTGTTGTCAGTTTTTTTCCCCTAACACTCATTTGAAGTGCCGTGAGGACAGTTTATTACGCTAAAAAGAATATAAATACAGATTTTTCTTACTGATGCTAAGATTGTGGTATAGTAGAGGAGAGCAAGGTAGAGGAGAGCAGGGGTGGAATGTGGTCACATTGGCTCAGGTTTACGAGATGTCTCACTGTGTTAGATTGAACATAGCAAAAAAAACCTCCAGTTGATGACTACTTACCTCACTTAGCTGACGAATTAGTACTTCGCTATATCATCCATGATCGGGAATATTACCAGAACTACTACTTTTTATTTCAGATTCCCAGAATCCACCGAATATTGCTTTTGAAAAAACCACAGTAATTATTTCTCATAATTTTGTAGAAGGTAAAAGGTAAAGTTGCCATTGTTCTACCAGACCATAGAGGTGCTCTTCCATTACAGAATGAAACAACTAGTAGTGTTTTAATCTGAGGGTCATCACATCTGAGGTGGCAGGTTGAGAAGGAGAGCTCTTCATGGTAACCTCAACCGATGTGGTGATGGAATCCTCGCAGTTGACATTACTCTGCTGTCCATTACATACCTGCTATCCAGCCAACTGAGAACTCCGGGATAGATCAGGAATGTGACTGAAAACTACCCACTTGCCTGATTGGTGTAGCTCCCAACAACACTCTAGATGCTCAAAATCATCCAGAACAAAGCAGCCTACTTGATTTTAACTCTACTTACCACCTTTAACATTCACTCCGTTCACCACCAACACATAGTTGTATCCCATCTACAAGATGCACTGCAGGAATTCACCAAGATTCTTCCAACAACAATTGCCAAATCACAACATCTACTAAATAGAAGGACAAAAGCAGCAGAAACAAGTCAATGCTATCACCTGCAAATTCCACCCCCCCCCAAGTCTCACACTCCTGACTTGAAACTACAACACAATTCTTCACAGTCACTGGTCAAAATCCAGAGAGTTTCTTTATAACAGCACTATGGGTACCCCCATGCTCCACGGACTTCAGTAGTTCAAGAAGGCAATTCAGTACCAACTTCTCTAGAGCAATTCAGGTGGTCAAGTGCTGGTCTAGCCAACAATACCCACATCCCATGAACAAACTTTGAAAAAAGAAATTACACAGTATATTTTGTTCTCATGAACATGCCTGTCACAGATGCATCTATCCATGGCAATGGCAGGAGCAGTAAACACAATAATTGTTAAGTCATGTCTTAGCAAAGAGAACATCATTTGTTTTGCATGGCACTCTCACTCTGTTAAATGGGAGAGATTAAGGTTCAATCCAGTAACTCAAAACTGGGTGCCTTTGAGACATTATGGAATAGCATCAGCACCAGCACCAGCACAATTGGATTCCATCATAATCTGCAACCTCATAGTTTAGGGTACCTGCCAATCTGCCTTACCACCCAGACATGGAACCAACCATAACCCTAATGAACTCTAGCCAGCTACAAGCCCATTCAAGGTACTCTGATATTGCTACCCTTCCCATTCTCAAATCCAACCTGCTGGGTGTTTATTGTATGCAGTTCACTGGCAGCTTTTTTATAAGTAAAAAAGGAGTACAAATTTTGCTCACCCTCTTTTGGAGCATGAATAGACAGGTGGAGTGACTGCTAAACTAATACCCATTTTGAGTATAAGTCAAATATTTCAGTATTGTAACTTGACAAACAACAAGAAACAAAATTATCTATCAGTGCCAGGAAAGGCACACCTGCCAAAATAACTACAGCTGCTAAAGACAAGTTAGGAGTTACTAACGGTCATCAATACGGTCTATCCTCAGCCAGTTGAACCTTGGAAGACACAATATCATGTGCATCTCAGAATACACACTGCACCATGTCTGCAAGCCAGGCAATCTCTTAAAGAAAGGGTTAACAATAAAACTTGCATCAATTAGGATTACAAAAAACAGAAAAATTCCTCTACAACCTGCTTAGGGAATCTGAAGCGAGTCCACAAGACCTACTCACTCTTAGTTAACATTACCAGTTACATTTTATTTGGACAGACAAATCTTCACACCATCAAGGAGGTAGATTTTGCAGCAGTTCATTTCACATGCACATTACCACATGGTTAAGGATGGAGGCAATTGTGTCCAGTTGCTCAATGTTCAAGATGACTGGTTTTAAATCTGGACATTAAACTTGAATATTGGGAGTGTCATAAATCAAGTCTTCTGTGTCTGATTCTCCAATCAGACAAGGGTGCAATATTGGAACTTAACTTGACAACAGATGTCCAAATCTTTAGAGTTTATATAAATGAATCAACATATTGAGGCATCAAGCTGCCACAAGTTAAAATTACTTCCTTCTAATAACAATCTGCACAATACACACTACATATCAAGAACACAAGAAGTGGAAACTTCTTCCTTGAAGGAGGTCCCACTTCCATCCATTGTAGTTTTGGCAGAAACACTGCAGAAACTTTTACTGCGCATGTAGACATGACGTGTTGCGAGTCTTTAAATAAGAGTCCAGAGAAACCAGGCACTAATCAAAAATGCAAGACTAAAAAAAGCTCATTAAGATGTTCAAAATAAAGGGATGTTACAAACTAAATATGGAAAGACTGTTTTCGCTCCTGACAGCCAATAAACAGAATGGCACCAATGTAAGATTTTCTCACCAATGTAAGATTACCGAGAAAAATCAATGGAGGAATTTGGATAATTTGTTTTTATATAAAAAACATTTTAGGTTATAGAGCATTGTACTAGTGACACCCAATTGGGCATAAAATCTAAAACAGACTTTCAGAGAAATGGATAAAGCTTTGTAAAGGAAAAAAAACTTAAAAGGGGATGGGAAAATAATAGGAGAATTGAACTAAGCAGATAATTCTAAGAGAATGTAGTTAAGTTTTTTTTCCTATGCTGTAAAATTATACGGATCTGAAATTACAATCTGGCTTTATGCAAGTGCAGTCGATCTCCAACCAGAAAACTAGAAAGTGGGATTAATCACAGTGTTGCTCGAATTCCACTTTTATAAGAAGTTGTGTTTGGGGAAGTGGCTAAGTTGTCTACCCATTCTCTTTTCAAAAATCACGTCAGACAAATTTCCCAGGCTAGCTCGGGATTTCAGTCCATAAGCCAAAGATTGGAAACTGGCAAGATTTTAGAGGTGGACCCAGGATTGGCTTGAAGATCGCTACAGCAAGATATTTTCAACACAATCGAGCCTAACCTATTTCCTACTAAATTCTTCCTTAGCCACCTCTGGAATAATGCCACCTCAGCTGACATTACCAGATTTGGCCTGACTTTTTCTGTTCAGGCTAATATAGAATTAATATTATCCCTCTTGTGCCAGATAAACAGCCAGAGAAGATGGTATTCTATCATTCAATTCTTACACTTGAACTCTCTAATTCCCAGAATCTTAAGTTAGTGAAACTATGTCACTTTGTTCACAGTGGTATGACAATCTACAATCTACATATTTTTAAAATCTAATTTTAGTGCCTCCTAATTAATTTCTTCTATACTGTTTGTAACTTGCTAGTGTAAGTATAAGACTTAGCCCTTCACCTTGGTCCCTTAAATGCTCAAAACTATCAGTGAGGCAACCTAAAGTGGCACATGCCAATTCATCTCTGTGTGTGTGCGCGGTATGGAGTTGAAATATAAAAACAAGTTGTTGCCAATATTAATTTACTGCAAAGTAGAAAAGGAAGAGATATCCGAAGCAGATAACAAATATGATAATGAAATACAAAATTAGGGAAAAACAAATTATGAAGCTAACAGACAGGAGTTTGGAAATACAGTCTGGGAGCAATTGTTCCACAGAAAGGGCACAGCAGATACGTGGAGATTATTTAAGGAGCAGTATTTGCGAATGATGCACAAATTTGTTCTTCTGAGACAAGAAGGAAGGAGTAAGATTAAGGAACCTTGGATGATAAGAACAGAGGAACTTCACATCAAAAGGAAGAAGGTAGCTTATGTAAGGTGAGGCAGCAAGGATCTAACACAGCTTTAGACGACTACAGGCTTGCTAGAAAAGAACTCAGAAATGGACTGCGGAGAGTCAGGAGGGGGCATGAAAAAGGCTTGGCAAGAAGGATTAGGGCGGACCTAAAGGCATTTTACACATACATGGGGAATGAGAGAATGATCAGGGAGAAGGTAGGGCTGATCAGGGATAGCAGAGAGAACTTGTGCATGGAGTCTGAGCAGATAGGGGAAGCCCTAAATGAATTTTTTGCTTCGGTTTTCACCAAAGGAACTTGTTGTAAATAAAAACTTTGAGGAGCTGGGATACAGTCTTGACCGGATCAAGATTGATGAAGTTGATGTGCTGGAAATTTTGGAAAAGATTAAGATAGATAAGTCCTCAGGGCCAGACCAGATTTATCCTAGGCTGGTCCGGGATGCAAGAAAGGAGGTTGCTAAGCCGCTGGTGAGAATATTTGCCTCCTTACTCTTCACGTGAGTTGTACCGGAGGATTGAAAGAAGGCAAATGTTGTTTCTCTTTTCAAGAAGGGTAATAGGGAAATCCTTGGCAATTACAGACCAGTCCGTCCTACATCTGTGGTCAGCAAAGTTTTGGAAAGAATTCTGAGGGATAGGATTTATGACTATTTGGCAAAGTATAGTGTGATTAAAGGCAGTCAGCATGGCTATGTGAGGGGCAGGTCATGCCTCACAAATCTTATTGAGTTCTTTGAGGAGGTGACGAGACAGGTCAACGAAGGTCGAGCAGTGGATATGGTGTAAATGGACTTCAGCATTTGAGAAGATTCCCCATGGTAGGCTCATTCATAGTTAGGAAGTACGGGATACAGGGAGATTTGGCCATCTGGATTCAGAATTGGTTGGCTGACAGAAGGCAGAGAGTGGTTGTAGATGGAAAGTATTCTGCCTGGAGGTCAATGTTGAATGGAGTCCCGCAGGGCTCTGTTCTTGGGCTTCTGCTCTTTATAGTTTTTATAAGTGACTTGGATGAGGAGGTTGAGGGGTGGGTTAGTAAATTTGCAGATGACACAAAGGTTGGAGGTGTCATCAATATTAGAGGGCTACTGCAATCTGCAGCATGACATAGACAGGATGCAGAGCTGGGCTGAGAAGTGGCAGATGAAGTTCAAGCTGGATAAATGTAAAGTGATGCATTTTGGAAGGTCAAACTTGAATGCTGATTATAGGATTAAAGACAGGATTCTTGGCAGTGTGGAGGAACAGAGGGATCTGGGTGTGCAAGTACATAGATCCCTCAAAGTTGCCACTCAAGTGGATAGGGTTATTAAGAAAACATAAGGTGTTTTGGCCTTCATTAACAGGGCGATCGAGGGTTTGCTGCAGCTCTACAAGTCCCTGGTGAGACCACACTTGGAATATCGTGTCCGGTTCTGGTCGCCCTACTATAGGAAAAATACAGAAGCTTTGAAGAGGGTGCAAAGAATGCTAACCAGGATGCTGGCTGGACTGGAGGGCCTGCCTTATGAAGAAAGGGTGAATAAGCTCGGACTTTTATCTCTGGAGAGGAGGGAGAGAGGAGACCTGATCAAGGTATACAAAATAATGAGTGGCATAGATAGAGTCAATAGCCAGAGACTTTTGCTCAGGGCAGGATTGACTGGTACAAGGAGTTATAGTTTGAAGATATTAGGAGGAAGGTATAAAGGAGACATCAGAGGTAGGTTCTTTACACAGAGAGTTGTGAATGCATGGAATGCGTTGCCAGCTGTGGTGGTGGAAGCAGAGTCATTGGGGATATTTAAGCGACTGCTGGACATGCACATGAATAGCAGTGAGTTGAGGGGCGAATAGGTTAAGTTACTATATTTTACATTAAGTTTAAATCTCAACACAACATCGTGGGCCAAAGGGCCTGTTCTGTGCTGTACTTTTCTACGTTCTATGTTTTTCAAATCCATAACTGTTCAGGCAGCATCTAGTGGAGAAGTAATGGAGTTAATGTTTTGGGTCGATAATCTTGTACGAGAAGCTGCCTGACCTGCTGAGAATTTCCAGAATTTCCTCTTGTTATTTCAGTTTCTCAGCACCCACTTTTTTTTTGCTTTTGAAAAAATATGGGGCTGAACTTAGCCAAGTGTCAGTTTTAGTGACTTTCTTGGAGAGTTGCTCTCCATGAGCCCCATTGAGTCTTCTGATGCTATTCTCTGAAATTCAACTCATCAGTTGTATTCTTATGCCACTCTGCTTGTCCTAACTTTCCTCTTACCCAGGAATGGTTTTCACCAGTGGCTGGACCTCATGAAATTACTGGTGCTGCTTTTAAAGCCCAGGCACAACTGACAAGTATCTCATGAATACTGGTGCTTATAAGAAGTATCCAGAGCCAGGAACAACATTTCACCTCTGACCTGATTTCAGGCTTCTTCTACTGATGGATCACTATGAGAAAGCAACCTCTTACATTTTCTTCTCAGACCATCACTATGACAAACACAAAAATTTGTATAAAAATCATGATAAGAAAAATGACCAACATGACCGGCTCCAATGCAGAGTTTGGAGCTCTCAGCTTTGTGTACATTGTTACAACATTTCAGGAGCTAGAACGTTGCTTAGCAACCAAAAACAACACAAGCAAAATAAATTCTAAACAGTGAATCAAATGAGACAGACAACTAGCAGAAGATTATAGATTTGTCATTGTTTGGTGATAATTAGACATGACCTATTATTGACTATTAACTATATTTATTCATTTTTCAATGACATATCTATGCCTTGATATAAGATCTGACATATTTATGATGCAAACTGTCTTAATTCTTAATGTGACATAAACAAGAATGGTAAAACACCAAAATCAACGATACACAAAAGAACATATGACCTTGAGTAACACTCCAAAATATTCCCTTGCATTATCAGCTAATTTGTGATATTTACTTTTATATACCACAAACATGCAATAGGATATCTATAAAAAATTGTGCTAAGCCTGGATAAATTTTCATGAATTTATATCTTTCCTGAATTAAAACTAACTGTATATACAGATGCAATATCATTAAAGCAAATGCATATTGTGATAAACATTGGTGCAAATCTAAGATTTCAAGACCATATTGTAACAATTAAAAGATTGTAGTTGTGTTGTTCTGGCAGCCTTCAACATTATAATTTGCACATGTCCAATGGACGCTAGGCTAGGACCAGGAATAGGGGAAAAGATTTGGTTCGTGTTTCTATGCCTGCGGTCTTCTTCAGGGTTTAATGCATGATAGATAGGTACATCCAGCAAGACCACTTCTACCATTTGGCTGTTGTGGATAAACTCCTGCATAGGCCAGAGGAGGACGCAGGTATGCTCATTAACTTTGTGTTTGTTCAAACAACCTGAAAGCATGTCAGGCTTTGACTAAACAGAATTCTGTGATATTCAATCTGACTCTTCCCGATTCTGTCCCACATGAACCCTTCAACCTATATAGCCCTGGGTACATATACATTGTTTATGTTCCATTCTTGTTGAACAAACAGAAACTGTCCATCATAGGTCTTCCTCAAACCTATACACATGAATGCATTTATACTCTCTACACTCTTCCTATGCCTCATACAGGCTTTACAAGGTTCCTCGCCAGTCATTTCTGCTGATGTAACCCTTAGGGTGCTCAAACTTCAAATGTAGCTAACAGTAATAACTTATAAAGTGTTATTTTACTGCTATTATTATCCCTTTATATAAATAAAACCCTCATTTAATTCTAAATATAGTTCCCAGCTTTTGCTCATGGCTTAGCCCAAAGTAGCCAATTTTAGTAATATTGTCCTTTAATCTCCACCATCCTGGCCATCCAGCTTGTGATTGTAAAGGTAGCGAATCAGACCATTTGTACCAATGGGAGCTCAATTCAGGCCCCTGCTTGATTACTTTACCCTATACTCATTAAAGTATAGTTTTGATTACTTAATGCCTTTTTTAAGTTGTCCACTATATGTAAGAGTAAAAAGTGAGGTCTGCAGATGCTGGAGATCAGAGCTGAAAATGTGTTGCTGGTTAAAGCGCAGCAGGTCAGGCAGCATCCAAGGAACAAGAAATTCGACGTTTCGGGCAAAAGCCCTTCATCTCCATTATATGTAATCAAGATATTAGAATCGTTAATATTTACGTTTTGGGCAGCTGTTAAACATAAAGCCAACATGCAACTCTGCCTGATGGTAAATACCAGGAGCACTCTCAGTTTTTGATTTTCTTTTTCCATTGTGTTGTTCTGCTGGGCCATTTTAACCAGATTTGTTTTTCTGAGGTACTGGCCCAATTTAGGATTGATTGGAGTTTGAGGTAACTGTGGAGTAGAAGGGTTCCAGGTAGTAAAGTCACAAAGATGTCTCTAATAGCCCTCTTACCAACTTACTCTAGTGTGCTCATGTGGACTTTTGTTAAGATTAGATGATCCCAGATTTGTTCCTACCCCTAAATGCTATAAAATTGTACAACCTTCCTTGTCTCCACAAACATCTGTAAGATTACTAGCAGAGATGGTAGATGAGTGTAGCTCAATACATATGCTAAGTTGTACCATTCAACCGTTTTATGGGGCTTTAATAATTAGAAACTGACCCTGTTCCTTTTTAGGAAAAAGTGAGGACTGCAGATGCTGGAGATCAGAGCTTAAAAATGTGTTGCTGGAAAAGCACAACAGGTCAGGCACCATCCAAGGAACAGGAGGATCGACATTTCGGGCATAAGCCCTTCTTCAGGAATGAGAAGGGTGTGACAAGCAGGCTAAGATAAACGGTAGGGAGGAGGGATTCGGGGGAGGGGCATTGGGAATATGAGAGGTAGGAGGTGGTTAAGGTGAGGGTGATAGGCCGGAGAGGGGGTGGGGGCGGAGAGGTTTGGAAGAAGATTGCAGGTCAAGAAGGCGGTGCTGAGTCTGAGGGTTGGGACTGAGAAAAGGTGGGGGGAGGGGAAACGAGAAAGCTGGAGAAACCTGCATTCATCTCTTGTGGTTGGAGGGTTCCTAGGCAGAAGATGAGGCGCTCTTCCTCCAGGCGTCGTGTTGCCATGGTTAGCGATGGAGGAGGCCAAGGACCTGCATGTCCTTGGCGGAGTGGGAGGGGGAGTTAAAGTGTTCAGCCACAGGGCGGTTGGGTTGGTTGGTGCGGGTGTCCCAGAGGTGTTCTCTGAAACGTTCTGCCTGTCTCCCCAATGTAACCTTCCCCTGCAACCGCAAGAAATGCAAAACTTGTGCCCATACCTCACCCCTCAATTCCCTCCAAGGCCCCAAGAGATCCTTCCATATCCATCAGAAATTCACCTGCACCTCCACACACATCATTTACTGCATCCGCTGCACCTGATGTGGCCTCCTCTACATTGGAGGGACAGGCCGCCTACTGGCGGAATGTTTCAGAGAACACCTCTGGGTCACCCACACCAATCAACCCAACTGCCCCATGGCTGAACACTTTAACTCCCCCTCCCACTCCGCCAAGGACATGCAGGTCCTTGGCCTCCTCCATCATCAGACCATGGCAACATGACGCCTGGAGGAAGAGCACCTCATCTTCCGCCTAGGAACCCTCCAACCTCAAGGGATGAATGCAGATTTCTCCAGCTTCCTCATTTCCCCTCGCCCCACCTTTTCTCAGTCCCAACCCTCAGACTCAGCACTGCCTTCTTGACCTGCAATCTTTTTCCCCGACCTCTCCGCCCCCACCCCCTTCTACGGCCTGTCACCCTCACCTTAACCTCCTTCTACCTCTCGTATTCCCAATGCCCCTCCGCCAAGTCCCTCCTCCCTACCTTTTATCTTAGCCTGCTTGTCACACCCTCCTTATTCCTGAAGAAGGGCTTATGCCCGAAACGTCGATTCTCCTGTTCCTTTGATCTGCCTTACCTGCTGCGCTTTTCCAGCAACACATTTTTAAGCCCTGTTCCTTTTTACATTACTATCATTCTGAAAAAAATATATATTTCCTTACCTGCAAACAGCACAAACAAAACACTTTGGATGGTAAGTTTTTCCCAGAGCTGAAACCACTTCACCTTCTATAAATTCATTACAGCTGAAGCAGCGTGTTCCATACAGTCTCTGATAGTCAGAAGTACAGATGTATTCCTCTTGCCTCACAAAAAATCCACCCTCGGCTAAGTCACATCCACATACTGGAACAAAAGCAAAAAGATGAGCTTGAGTCCATTTTAACACTCTGAAATCTTAACCTCTCCATTCATAAGATGTGTGATGTAAAAGAGGGCGAGATTGAAACCTAAGAGCAACATCATTAACTTAGTGGCTTAATGTCATCCACAATGTAACAAACAGATAAGGGAGAACTGTAAACACACACAATGGTTGGCCACTATATCTTAATGAATGATATAATAATACCTTATACTACATTACTTTTATACTCCTAGGGCGAGGAAATCAGTTGAAACGGTTTTTGATACTGTTTGATATTATAACCATTGAAACAGAATATTCCACATTAAACTGATTATAGCACAAAATAGTGGCCATGATCATACTGAATGGCACAGCAGGCTTGAGCCACCAAACTGTCTGCTCCTACCTTCTATATTTCTATTAATTACCATTGTACTTCCCATTTTCAATCAGTAAGGTTAAACACAATAAAATTATGTCACAGATTGTGATACATTAATATGCACTGTAGTATGCGTCTTCTACAATGATGAGAAGGTGGTGAGACATCACATAAATGAATATGTTACATTTGCAGAAGTCTAAATCAAAAGCATCACATGCAGTAATCCTTTCTTTCCCAAGTATTGTAAAACTTGTTTACATGACAAAGGCATCAAATATCTTGGTCTCAAAATTTGCAACAAAGTGGAAAGATAGAAGGCAGTAGAACTTCTTTTGGTTTAATTAATAAAAAAGGTGATTTAATACACAATAAATCCTCTGTATCCCCAAAACCACGGAATTGCCTATCCGTACCAAAAAAAACCAAATATCAACATCCACAAGCAAAAACTACACATCCATTATATTTTCAATGATTTTAACCTCTTTCTAATGAGCTCTGCACTTGCGAATTTCATCATTTGTGGGGGTTCTCAGGAAATGAACCCTCGAGGATACAGAGGAATGATTGTAGCTCATGGTGTGGAGGTGCCAGTGTTGGACAAATTTAAAAAACGCACAACACCAGGTTACAGTCCAACATGTTTATCTGGAAGTACAAGTCTTCACAGCACTGCTCCTTTGTCAGGAGCAGCGCTCTGAAAGTTTGTACTTCCAAGTAAACCTGTTGGACTATAATCTGGTGTTAGATTAGATTACTTAGATTAGATTAGATTACTTACAGTGTGGAAACAGGCCCTTCGGCCCAACAAGTCCACACCGACCCGCCGCAGCACAACCCACCCATACCCCTACATTTACCCCTTACCTAACACTACGGGCAATTTAGCATGGCCAATTCACCTGACCCGCACATCTTTGGACTGTGGGAGGAAACTGGAGCACCCGGAGGAAACCCACGCAGACACGGGGAGAATGTGCAAACTCCACACAGTCAGTCGCCTGAGTCGGGAATTGAACCTGGGTCTCAGGCGCTGTGAGGCAGCAGTGCTAACCACTGTGCCACCGTGCCGCCCACATTGTGTGATTTTTAACTGTGGTTCATTGAACATCCTAAAATATCTCAAGACAATTCATTGCAGCACTATAGAACAAAGTTATATGACATAACTGTGGCGTTTCATGAAGGATAAGAAGCTGGAATGTTTAATAAGTGCAGAAACTTTATTGAAGAGATACACTTATCTGTTTACCTGTAAACTGGCACATCATGTCTCATGATGTTACACAATCAGACTCAAAGTGACTATTCAACATATTTACACAAATACACATTATTCCCAATGAAGACATTTACAATATTTACAATAATTTATGACTTTCCTCACTCTTTGGCCATAACCTTCAAGTCTCTGCAGAGTAGCATCTAAATTGTGGAGATGCTCTTTTCTTGATTCTCCTTCTGAGTAAAGTATTGCTTAGGGAACACTTCTTGCACTCCATTTAAAATCTAATCCATGACATATTGGAATAACTCAGATGTAGATGTGAATCAAAATGCAAATCTCTTGTAATTGTTTAATCATTTATGTATTACAATTGTCAAATATTTCTGTGACTCAGGATCTACATTCATTTGGGGATAGCTTTTCAGTAAAATTGTGCTTAGTTAAGCCTGACATCCAGCTAGTCCAGCATATAGGTCACTGATTAAGGACAAAGGGTACAGTTCAGCACATAGTACCAGATTAATACAGACCTTAAGATCATCACAGTTGGATACCAATCCATCTTTCTTCATCACTGGTATGATAAATGTGGCCAAAAACTCTCATTAATGGTTTCAAGGATTCCCATCTTGACCAGCCTCTCTAAATCTGCCCTCAGTCTATAGTCTGATTGCAAAAAAAACTGATCTAGCCTTACAACATTCTACTTGATTTTTCATCTTTGATTTTCAATTTGACAGAATTTTTTCTTATGCCTCCCAGATTCCTTCAGAGAACAATGGCATGTTTCTTTAGATTTGTGATAGATCAGTCTCAGAATCTGACAAGCAATTTATTCCAGCACAGTTGAATTTGATTTTCTGCAACTACATTCTTCCTAATAAAGCTGGAAAATTTCCTTTAACATGCGAGGACAAATCCTCAGACTGACAGTTTAACTGAATAGTCACATTGATACAATCCCTTAAAAGATACCACTTCATCATTGTACATTCTTAGTACAACCTTTGTGGGTTGCATTGCAATGTGTCTCAGCTGCTTCTGGTACGTACTTTCAGGTATCAATGAAACCGCCACTCCGGTGTCCGCCTCCAATCTTACCAATTTGCCATTCAGTATCACACTCAAAGTGACAGTCCAATATACTTACAAAAATAAAACACCCAAACAACATGAGAAGACATTGGTCCAAATTTCCCAGTCTCTGGATTTTCAGAGACTGGACATACAAAAGAAAATGTATGTCAGAAGTGAAGAATAGATTATTGAGTAGGCAAAGATCTGAAAAAATGAGTATAATGCATTAAAATGAGGAATTGTCTACTTTTGCCAGGAAAAGAAAATCAGCATAATACCTAATGGCACAAAATTGCAGAGCATTTGAGTGTCCTTAAGCATTAATAGCACAAGATTAATATGTCTGTACAGCAAGTAATTAGGAAAGCAAATAGAATGTATCATTTCTTGTAAAGTAAATTGAATATAAAAGTAGGAAGATTATTGCTTCTATTTTACAGGGCACTGACAAGGCATTTGGAAAACTGTGCACAATATTGATAACTTTATTTAAGGAAGGATATAAATGCATTGGAAACAATTCTAAGAAGGCTCACCAGGCTAATGCCTGGAATGATGGGGTTGTCTTATGAGGAAAGGTTGGACAGGCTAGATTTATATCCTCTGAGGTTTAGGGAGGTAAGCAGTGACTTAATTGAAAGATACAACATCCTGTGGGGTTTTGACAGGGTGGATACAGAAAGGATGTTTCCATTTCTGGGAGAATCTGGAAGCATGGGGTCTTTAAAATAGGGTCACCTATTTAAAAGAGAGATCAGGCAAAGATCAGAACGTTATGAGTCTTTGGAACTGTCTTCCTGAAAAGATGGTGGAAATAGAAACAGAAGGCAGAGACAGATAGATTCTTGTTAAGCAAGAAGAAGAAAGGTTCTCAGTGGTAGGCAGGAATTCAGACTTCATCAGATCAGCCATAATCTCATTAAACGGGAAAGCAGCTTGAGAGGCTGAATTGCCTACTCCTGCTCCTTATTTGTATATTCATGTTTCAATATGCAAACATTGTGGAAACGCCTGAGAAGTTTACAATTTCAAAGGGCAATTCTCCTGTTCTCTGAGACCCTGTGAGAATGTCTTCACCTCTCAACTATAGAGATATTGGGAGAAGTGCATCACACCTACCTGAATAGTTAACACTCCTCAGAAGAATCATGCCATTAACTTAGAGGACCAAAAGTACAAGTCAAGGCGGCAAACTTTTTTTTAAAGAGGAGGAGATTAGTAAGGCAACTTAAGTTTGCACACCGTTGGTGGAACAATTAAAATCAGAGACTCTCAAAAGGCCAGAATTAATGCAGCAGAGATATTTTAGAGCATTGATGGTATGGACAGAGGGAGAAGTGAGTCCACAACAAGGATTAGTACTTTAAATCAAAATATTTCCTGACTGGAAGCCAATGTAGATTGATAAACTCAGGGAAACATAAATGAAGGGGACTTAGTGCAAGTTCAGACAAAGTCAGCAGAGTTTTGTATGGCCTTATGTTTACAAAGGGTTGAATACTGGAGAGCAGCCAGGAGGCAGTGCATTCATTAAGTCTTAAGGTCATAAAGGTATGAATGAGAGTTTCAGAAAATGAGCTGAGAGAGAGTAAATTCAAATGAGGGCACAGAGGGAGAATAAGATATTTTTGTGTTGTCATGAATATAAGGTTGGAAGTTCATCTCCTTGTCAAAGGTGACACCACAGTTGTGAACAGACAGGATTAATCTCTGACAATTGTCAGGGAAAGAGATGGAGTGAGTCGCTAGGGAACAGCATTTGAAGCAAGTGCCACAAACAATAGCTTCATTTTCCTAATATTTAGCTGGTGAAACTTGAGAATGTTGCAACTTTGAGCTAGGACAAAATTTAGAACATCAGACAAAGTTGAACCAAATGAGTTAGTGGAAGGAAGGAATCAATAAAGGCAACATATCAGATGTCCATATAAGAAAGTCCATGCACTCCTCACACTTATTGTCAGAAGAGCAGAGGTACAGTCCTGAAATGAAAGCAAAAATATCACATTACAAATTTTGGCACACAAAAAAATACTTTAAAAGTACACGGAAGAACAGAGTGTCACAACATTAAAGATTATCGGTCTGGTGTTGGTCGTAGAGTATTTTTGGCACTGCAGACTTGGTGGGCTGAAGAGCCTCTTCTCTACTATATAATTCAAATTTTAGGCTTACTTTTGATGTTTCCTGGAGCTTAGCATCACCAGACTCTACTCTAAATTGCTGCTGCCTCATTTATAGGAGTTAAAAAACTGAAAATCCTAGTTATATGGACTTGTAATTTTGCATGTTTTTATAATATATATAATATATATCTTTGAGGAGGTTTTAGATTAGATTAGATTAAATTAGATTAGATTACTTAAAGTATGGAAACAGACCCTTCAGCCCAACAAGTCCACAACTACCCTCCGAAGAGCAACTCACCCAGACCCATTCCCCTACATTTACCTCTTCACCTAAGACTACGGGCAATTTAGCATGGCCAATTCAATTATCTTCCCACATTTTTGGGAGGAAGCCAGAACACCTGGAGGAAACCCATGCAGACACGGGGAGAACGTGCAAACTCCACACAGACAGTTGCCGCAGGTGGGAATTGAACCCAGGTCTCTGGTGCTGTGAGGCAGCAGTGCTAACCACTGTGCCACCATGCCGCCCTTGAGGGGCAATGGGCATCTTGAACCAAAAGCTGATGATTAATGTACCATTTTAGAACTACTTGACTGTGGGAAATGCATTAAGAACATGGTCAAACATACAGAGTGCCAGTTTGTAAATCATTTCAATACACACCTGTGGTAATTGGTTCTGGTTGGTTAACTCAGTTGTCTGGACAGCTGGTTTGCAATGTAAAATGAAGCCAACAGTACAGGTTCAATTCCTGGACAGGCTGAGGTTACCATGAAGGCCCTGTTTTTCAAACTTGTCTCTCACCTGAGGAGTGGTGACGCTTAGTTTAAATCAACACCAGTCACCTCTCTCTAATGAGAAAGCAGCCCTGGGGTCCTCTGGGACTGCATGCTCATGTTTTGTTACCAAGAAAAAGATAGTAGGAAAGCAAGAACATATTGAGTTTACAAAAGGCTGAAGCAAGGTTAATGATTAGACATTAAAATTGGAAGACGGAGCATATTTTCAAAAATTATGAGCTTGTCTGCTTTGGCAGTACAATAGAAAAGCAGCATATTAGTCATGAAGGAGAGGCTAGAAAATCTCAAGTTATTTTCTCTGGAACGGCACAGCCTGAGGGGAGAATTGTTATAAATCTATAAAATTATGAGATGCACAGAGAGGGTTGATGGTCAGTATCTTTTTCCTCCAGAGGTGAAATGGCTAAAACTAGGAGACATGCATTTAGAGTGAGAGGGAGAAAGTTCAAAGGAGATTTGAGGGACAAGTCTTTTTACAGAGAGTGTGGTTAAAGTCTGGAACACGCTGCCAGAGGTGGTAGTGGAGGCAGATATGATAGTGGCATTTAAGGGACTTTTAGACAAACACATGAATATGCAAGGAATAGGGGGATATGGACCAAGGGCAGGCAGAAGGGATTAGTTTAATTTGGTGTTGTGCTCAGCACAACATTGTGAACCATTCCTGTACTACAGGTCTATGATTTATTTTCTAAACCACTGAAAGCTGGGAACAATTGTGGAGTGTTTGCTATTGGAGTGTAATTCTTTAGAGTGAGAGAAATATAAAAAGGGAATGTTCCTAACTGTAGTTTAAAGTGTACGTTGCCTACAAACAAAGTATTTGGTCAGGAGTTCATTTTCAACAATTGCTCCAGTAAAAGGTGATTAAAAAGAAAGAGAAGTGAGCTTTTGAAACTTGAGATCCTGAGCAGACTTGACTGGGTAGACGCTGAAAGGATAATTCCCCTTGAGGGAGAGACTAGAACTAGCAAGCTCAGTGTTGAAATGAGCTTCCCATCTAAGATGGAGATGAGAAGAATATTTTTCTCTGAGGATTATCGGTCTGTGAAGTTTTCTTCACCAGAGAAGGGTGGAGACAAGGTCATTGAATACTTGTAAGGCAGGTGTAGACAGCTTCTTGATAAACAAGGAACTCAAACAATACCAGTGGTTGACATGAAAGTGGAGTTGAGATCACAACCAGATAAGCCATGGTTTAATAGCCTACTCCTGCTTCTAATTTGTGCTTTCATATCCATAGCTCCAGAATACAACATACATGTAAAATACTGTAAAAAATGCTACAGATACAGGAGATCAGAAATAAAAACAGGAAATGCCGGAAAATACTCAGCAGGCTTGGCAGCATCTGTGGAGAAAGAAGCAGAGTTAACATTTTGACTCCAGTATGACTTCTTCAGAACTAAAATAAATGGTGCCAGACCTGCTGAGATTTTTCAGTACTATGCTTTTATTTATGTAGAAGGGCATGTTGCCACAGTAGCTCTACCCTTCTTGAGGCTACAATTAGCTCAGCTGGCAGGACTGCCAGTGTGGATATGATCGGTGCCAACAGCACAAGGTTCACTCCCAGAACAAGTTGGGTCAGATTCCGGAGCTGCTTCCTTGACCCAAGCTGTGGGTCAGACCACTCTTTGGGCAAAGAACTAAAGATGATTACATGCTCTTATCACATTGTTGATCAGCTTAATTAACAATTCAGTAAAGTAAGGTCATATATAATGAGTTGATTTATAACAGAAATAATAATAGAACATATACAGGGAGTCATTTTCACCTTTAGTAATTGTCAGCAAATTTTCAATGGGATAAAAAAAAAATCAACTGGAGGACAATTTGCTGCTAAATTAGGTGATGAAATCAAGTTACCCAGAAGGTAACATTAAAACTCAATCTTACTTCAACTTAACTCAATTCAATAGCACTCTTTGCACGATACTAAAATACTCACCACAGATCTGACCACCACTACTACTGAATGGCAATGTCGCACCAATGAACAACAATACTGTATTTGCCAAGATCCCTTCCCAAGTAACATACTGCCCTTGTGAATATTTTGTTGGTCACTCGGAAATCACTTATGCAATGTCGTTGTGGAAACAAAGTTACCAGCACACTTCATGACTGCAAGGAACAGGGTACAAAGGAGCCAAAACAGCCTACATTGTCAAGAATAAATAAACAAAACTAAACTGATCTCCCAAGTTCTCAGTGAAGGTTCCCTTCAACTATGCCATATTGTGTAAAAAATTTAACTGGAAAGTTGAAATGAGTTTTCAATGACACAGGTTGTGGCACTGCATCAGTTTTAAGAAGCTGTGTGTAAAGAACACCATTTTTTAAGCTAATGCATTTTTACTGCATAATTTTAATAAAATTTTGCCACAGAAGATAATCAGAATTATCATCATGCTATGTTTATGTTTATTAGATCTGGGAAAAAGTTCAGTCTTAAGTATTATTGGATGCCATGTCATTGAACATAAAGCAATACAGCTCAGAACAGGCCCTTTGGCCCTCAATGTTGCATCAACCTGTGAACGAAATTAAACCCCCTACACTATCCCATCACCATCCATGTACTTATCCAAGGATTGTTTAAATCTCCCTAATGCGGCTGAGTTAACGACATTGGCAGGCAGGGCATTCCGCGCCCTTACCACTCTCTAAGTAAAGAACCTGCCTCTGAAATCTGTCTTCAATCTATCATCCCTCAAATTGTAGCTATTCCCCCTTATACAAGCTGACGTCATCATCCTAGGAAAAAGACTTTCAATGTCTACCCAATCTAATCCTCTGATCATCTTGTATGTCTCTATCAAATCCCCTCTTTGCCTTCTTCTTACCAATGAGAACAGACCAAAGTCTCTCAGTCTTTTCTCATAAGACCTTCCCTCCAAACCAGGCAACATCCTGGTAAATCTCATCTACACCTTTTCCAATGCTTTCATATCCTTCCTGTAATGGGTTGACCAGAACTGTACACAATATTCCAAGTGCGGCTGCACTAGCATTTTGTATAGTTGCAGCATGACATTATGGCTCCTGAATGCATTTTACTTTGACAATATAGATGAGAAAGTGGTGAATTTTGCATTCAAAGTAATAAAAAAAATGCATACAGTGAACAAATGGTTAAACTCGCTCGTAATTTGACATGTTCCAATTATGGAATATCTGATCTTTCAATATGACAGCAGTAAACATATATGCCCATTGGCTGTATCACAAGGTGAGCACAAACTTAGAAGCATACAGTGTTACAACACAGAAAAACACCACTTGGTCCATCAATTCTGCCCCAGCGTTTTCCTCCACAAGATATAATGTCTAATTCAACTCTAATGAAACCAGCTCTGTAGAAACAGTCCAGCTACTTATAAATTAGGGAACCTTAGTGCAGCTCTGCAAATGAGCACAGCTGAAGATTGAGCATAAGTTTCTAGAATTTGGTCAGTTGGGGAAAGTGATTGATTGTTGCATTTGCTTTTGCCTTCCACCCATTTTGTACTGTAGGAATTAGCTCTTCAACCACTACAGGACAAGGAGCTGGGAGATATGCCTGAGCAGTCTTGCAACATTGAGTAAACATACCACTGTGATATCAGAGGTAAGCAATTGATAGGTGAATACTTTTCTCTTCTAGCTTTTCAGACTTATTTTCAAATTAAATCTTCAGGACAATTATAATCAGCTTATATCAACACTTTTTTTTAAAAAAGGGAGTAAACTAAGGGGCTTGAGGCAACAGAGCTTGCACCTCTGACGAGCTCCTCCTGTGGCAAATCATGGAGGCTTCAGCTGTGCATGATATCTGCATATGCAGGATGTATATCCACCTGCAGCTACCTTTGAGAGCTGTAGCTGTAGCTGAATTCACTGTGGATCATCTGTGAAGATGAACAAGTCATTGATGGCACTTTGTGAGGTGGTTACACAGGAGCAGATGACTGAAGAGGTAGAAAGAATGACTACCAGGAACAGCACAAGGCAGCAAGTAGTGCTTAACATACGAGGAATGGCTGAGGATCCTGGGATTGTATTCATTGGAGTTTAGAAGATTAAGGGGAGATTTACTAGAAACTTACAAGGTAATACATTGCTCGGAAAGAGTGAATGCTAGGAAATTGTTTCCATTAGGCGAGGAGACTAGGACCCGTGGACACAGCCTTAGAATTAGAGGGGGGTCAATTCAGGACAGAAATGCGGAGACATTTCTTCAGCCAGAGAGTGGTGGGCCTGTGGAATTCATTGCCACAGAGTACAGTGAGGCCGGGACGCTAAATGTCTTCAAGGCAGAGATTGATAAATTCTTGATGTCACAAGGAATTAAGGGCTACGGGGAGAATGCTGGTAAGTGGAGTTGAAATGCCCCATCAGCCATGATTGAATGGTGGAGTGGACTCGATGGGTCGAATGACCTTACTTCCACTCCTATGTCTTATAGTCTCCTGTAGCAGTAGCCCTTTCTAACAGATGGAGGAGATAGCTGTACAGAAGAAAGCAGTGGGAGCCAACTTCATAGGACCACACATGGGCCTGCTGTACAAAAAGGGAGGAAGAACAACTACAGGGCTATTGTGGTATGGTATTCAACTGGAAGGGGAACAGACAAACACATCTGCAGACAGCCACAATAGAGACTTCAGGATGGTATGTTATCTCCCTGGTGCCAGGGTCAGAATGTCACTGACCAGCTGAAAGGGGAGGGCAGACATAGAGATTGTTGTACATATTGGTATTGACAACATAGGTAGAAAAAGGATAAAGGTCCTGCAAGCAGAATTTAGGGAGCTAAGAAGTCTTCAATGAAAATCTCAAAAGGCGATAATCTCTGGGTTATTGTCAATGCCACATGATAGCGAGTATAAAAAATAGGATGTTAATCCAGATGAATGCATGCATGGAGAGATGGTACAGGAAGGAAGGCATCAGGTTTTTGGGACAGTTTCATGGAGGTGGTGGGACCTGTACAGGACAGACATGTTACATTTGAACTTGAAGGGACCAGTATCCACACAGGGAAGTTTGCTCGCACAGTTGGAAATTTTTAAACTAACTTGGCAGAGGATGGGATCCAGACAGAAGGCTCATCACGGGAGTTGCATGGCCAACCTTAGAAGGGAGTCAAAAAGTCACAAAGTGTAGCCAGTTAAGGCACAAGAGAGTTTGGCAAAGTTGGATGGTATTTATTTTAATGTGAGGAGTCTAATGAACAAGACAGATGAGTTGAGGGCACAAATATACACATGGAAGTATGATATCATTGCTGTCACTGAGACATGGCTGAGGGGGAGGGGAAAGAGTAAGTACAGGATTATCTGCTCAACATTCCAGGATATTGGATCTTCAGCCAAAACGGGGGAGGTGGTAAAAGTGGAGGTGGTGTTCCAATATTCATCACGGAAATCAATTACAGCACCAAGGAGGGACAACATCTTAGTAGGCTCCTCAAAAAGGTAGAATTTAAAAACCAAAAAAAAGTGTACTGCAGTGCCACAAGACAGTTTTTTTTAGATTAGATTACTTAGAGTGTGGAAACAGGCCCTTCGGCCCAACAAGTCCACACCGACACGCCGAAGCGCAACCCACCCATACCCCTACATTTACCTCTTACCTAAGACTACGGGCAATTTAGCATGGCCAATTCACCTGAATCGCACATCTTTGGACTGTGGGAGGAAACCCACAGGGGAGAACACGCAAACTCCACACAGTCAGTCGCCTGAGTCGGGAAGTGAACCCGGGTCTCAGGCGCTGTGAGACAGCAGTGCTAACCACTGTGCCACCATGCCATCCACAAAGTTAGAGAGAAAGAGAAGAGCAGATATGTCAGCAAATGTCAGAGAAGTGCAAAAGTTGCAGGGAAGTGAAAGGATGGGATTTCAACTTCCCCAACATTAACTGGGATAGTTCTCATGCGAAAGGTTTAGAAGGAGCAGAATTCTTAAAACATATCCAGGGGAGCTTTTTCAGCCAGTATGTTAAATGTCCTATATTGGGGGTAGTAGTTGAGGACCTTAACTTAGTTTTAGGTAATGAAGCTGGACAAGTGGTTGATGTATCACTGGGGGAGAATTTTACTGATAGTGATCACAACTCCATTAAATTCAAGATTATTATAGAAAAAGGCAGATTGGCCAAGCTGATTTTAATAAGATCAGATATGATTTGGCCCAGAATGGAAGAGATACATTTAGGTAAATCTGTGTCAAATTCAAGGAGGAAATGGGGAGAGTACTGGGCCAACATATTTCAATAGAAATAAAGAGTGGGTCCAACAATCCAGTGAAACGTGGATATTGAGGGACACACAAGAATGGGACAAAGAAACAAAGTGAGATTTATGACAGATAAAGTGCTCAAAACAGCAGATGCCTACAGGAAAATATCATGTACAAGAGAAAACTTTAAAAGAAACTTGGGAAAGCAGTGGACTTGTTGGCCCGAAGGGCCTGTTTCCACAGTAATCTAATCTGTAAAACTGAAAGAATAATGGCAGGTACAACAAAGAAAATCTTAAGTTACTCTCCAAAAACATTAAGGGTAAAAGGGTAATGGTGGTAATATGTGTGGAGCTAGACGACATTGGTATAGCTCTAAATGAACACATTGTGTCAGTGTTCACTAGTGAGAAGGATGACATAGGTATAGAAATCAGGCAGAAGGACTGTGATACAATTAAAATATACCCCAGGCTGTTGAATGAGGCAAGGGAGTAAATAGCAGAGACCCTGCAATAAATGTCACTTTCTCTATGGTCACAAAAGACATGGAAGAAGTGGAGGACAGCCAAAGCTCAAGTATGGAGCAAGGGACAAACCAACAAATTACAAGCCATTAAATCTAACGTCAGTGGCGAGCAAATGACTGAAAGTAATTTTGAGAGACAGAATTAACTTGCACTTGGAAACACAGGGATTAATCAAGAAGAATCAGCATGTCTACCAACTTGATTGTTATTTTTGAGGCCTGGACCATGTGTCCTCAATGCTTTTGATATAGTCTACTTGGACTTCAGCAAAGCTTTAGGTAAGGTCTTGCGCGGGAAACGGATTATGAAAGTAAGAGCCCATTGAATCCAAGGAAATCTGACAAATTGAATAGGAAGCAGAAGGTGATGGTTGGGGGATGTTTGTCACTGAAGTATGTGTCCAGTGGGGTCTCTCAGTGACCAGTGTTGCAGCTCTTTATGTTTGTGGTATGCTTTAATGTTTAGACTCAAATGCAGGAGGGTTGATCAGTAAGTTGCGGATGGTACGAAATCTGGTGGCTTGATTAAACGTATGGCGAGGAGACAGAAAGAGACATTTCCTTCTGCCAAAGGCATCAGTGACCAGAGGCATAGATTTAAAATAATGGCCAGGTGGTTTATAGGAGATCGGAGGAAAACGTACTAATCACCCAGAAGGTGGTGAGAATCTGGAACCCACTAACTGAAAGGTGCTAAAGACTAAAACCCTCATGATGTTTAAGAAGTATTTAGATGTGCATACACAATGCCAAGGCATGTGAAATATGGGAAAAATGAGATTAGAATAGCAAGGTGCTTGTTTTTAAAGTCACTGAATTAAACTCTCTCAGAAATGTTATTGTGCTGAAAGAAGCCATTTGGCTCATCATGTCTGCATTCTCTCAAAATGAGCATCATGACCTCATGTCATTCTCCTGCCTTTTTCCCTCACACATTGATTCTTTTCAAATAATCATCTAATGCCATATGGAATCATAGTCATACAGCCACGCATTACGGAAACATGGCCTTCTGTCCAACGAGTCCATGCTAACCATAATCCTAAACTAAAGTAGTCACACAGAACACAGAGGTCCAGGAGTTCAGGTACGTAGTTCTTTGAAGTTTGTGTCTCAAGTAGACAGTGTGATTAAGGATGCATTTAGTAAGTTTGCCTTAATTGCTCAGACTTTTGAGTATAGAAGGTGGGACAACATGCTGAGGTTGTACAGGACATTGGTGAGGCCTCTTCTGGTGTACTGTGTCCAGTTCTGGTCACCCTGTTATAGGAAGGACGGTAAAAGATTTCCCAGAATGGTGTCAGGAATGGAGGGCTCGAGTTACAAGGATAGGCTGGGACTTTGTTTTCACTGGAGCGTAGGACGTTGAGGGGTGACCTTATAGAGGTTCATAAAATAATGATAGTTAAGGTGACCAGACAGATAAGGTGAATGGCAGGTGTCTTTTCCCTAGGGTGAGGGATTTCAAGGCTAGCGGACATAATTTTGGGTGAAAGAAAGAAAGATCTTACAAGGAGCAACTTTTGTACACTCAGAGTGGGTGCATGTGAAATCAACTTCCAGGGGAAATGGTGGATGCAGGTATAGTTACAATGTTCACAAGACATTTGGACAAGTATATGAATAATAAATGTTTGGAGGGATATAAGGTTTCAACTGAGCCTGGCTCCTGGGGACTTGAATAGACTTAGTGAGTCAACAAGAATGTTGCAGTTAGGAGATAATGTGATAGAATAGGAGGTTATATTATCCACTTTGGCAGAGGAAAAGTGCAGAATATTACTGAAAATGGTAACTGGTAGGAAAATGCAGACATTCAAAGGTCAAAAATGTCCTTGTCAATAAGTCAATGAAGGCTAATATGCAAGTGTAGCACAGTTTTAAAAAAGCTAATGGAATGTCAGCCTCACAAGAATAGCAAGATTTTGCTGACATTGTATGAAAGCTTGATTAGATTGCAGTTGGAGTTGTATTTTCAGTTTTGGTTCCCCTTACATCAGGAATGCTATTATTGCTATATAGGGAGGGAAACGAAGATTCACCAGATTGTTCCTGGGATGGTAGGATTGTCCTACGGAGAAAGATCAGGCAAACAGACCCTGAATTTTCTCACGCCTCGAGCAACAGGAGGTGATTTCTTTGAAATTTACAAAATACTTAAAGGGATAGAGAGGGCAGGTATGATTTTCCTCTGATTCAGAAATCTAGAATCAGACAGCACAATTTTAAAATAAAGGAAAAGCTATTTAGGATCAAGATCAAGATTATCGTTTTGTTTTACTTGGAAGGTGGGAATCGTTGGAATTCTGTATTTCAGAGAGGTGTAGCAGTTCAGACTTTGATATGTTTAAATTAGGAGATTGTTAGATATTTGATTAACAATGGCATAAATGATTATGGACAGTGGCTATAGGTAGTGGTTATGGGGAAGGTGGGGGTAAAAGGCATTGACCAACCATGATCAAATAAATGGTAGAGCAGGTCTGATGGGCTGAATAGTCTACTTCCTATTCCTGTGCTCTTATATTCCTAATCTGAAATTGCCTTGCCACTTCTAGAGATTTGTGAAAGTGCACTGAATGTGCGTCTATTCTTGGCCTTGCATTTGATAAAATTAGTTTTGATTTGGATTTTACCACCTCTCCATATTATTTCTTCATATTAACTACATTTATCCACATTAAACAGTATCTACCACATAGTCATAGAGATGTGCAACATGGAAACAAACTTTTGATCTAACTTGTCTATGTTGACCAGATATCCTAAACTAATCTAGTTCCATTTGCCAGCACTTAGCCCATATCCCTCTAAACCCTACCTATTCATGTATCCAGATGCTTTATACATGCCTTTTACCAGCCTCCACCAGGCAGCTCATTCCATACAAGCACCACCCTCTGCGTGAAAACGATACCCCTTAGGTACCTTTTAAATCTTTCCCCTCTCCCTAAAACTTATGCCCTCTAGTTCTGGACTCCCTCAACCCAGGGAAATGACCATGTCTATTTACCCTATCCATACCCATCAACATTTTTACCTATTTCACATTATCCCTGAGGGATGAAAGTTTCTGATGAATTCAAGAGATTTGCTCCTTACTTGAACCTCAAAAATAGCAACATCTGGCTGTGACATTTACTCTCACATTAAATATACCCAGAGTTTATAAGACACTCAGCTGGAGTACTGTGCAGAGCTCTATGCACCATATTGAACGCAGTGAAGGTAGAGCAGAAGTGTATAAGTCTAGGGATGAAGAACTTCAGTTAGGAGGATAGATTGAAGTTGTTGGGACTATTCATTGGAGAGAAGGCTAAAAGGAGATCTGATAAAGATTTTCAAAATCATGAGTGGACTGGATACAGCAGACAAGGAGAAACCATTCCCACTCACAAAAGGAACTATATCAAAAAAGATACAGATTTGAAGAGATCTGCAAAAGAAGCAAGGATGAAAGTGAGCAGCTAGGATATGGAATGCACTGCCTGGAATTGTGATGAAGGCAAATTCAATTGAGTCATGCAAGAGAGGATGGGATGAGTCTTTGGATAACAATTATGTGTAAGGGTATTGGAAAATAAAAGCAGGAAATCCAAACTAGATAATGATGTGCATTTGTAAGAACTTGTGCAAACATGACAGGCTGAACGGCCTCCTGAAGTGTCTTCATTCTTCAGTGATTCTGAATGCGCTTTACAAACACGAAGGCTTCGTTTTTATGGTATATCTGAATCTCCAACACAAAGGCTTCATTTAAGACATGTTATCAACAAAATACTTCAGTGTGCCAACATTTTTTCCTCAATGAACCCAGATTTTGACTGCTATTAAATGGAATCCTAACATCTACAAACTGCATCAGATTTCTCTACGTGCCCCCCAGAGTAACCTGGGAATGCTTTACCAATAGTTGTCAGATGAACTAGTTTCACGCCTGAAGATCATATTTAATCACTAAAATCATACGTTGCTTAAGAATCTTGGCTTCAACCAAAAACACACAATTATTGCAATTTTTCACAAAAATGTTGCCTTTTTCAGCTAAGTATAAAATATGCACATCAGATTCTAAAAGAAAAAGGCAAGTCAATGAACTGAGCAAGGGAAAAGAACTTTATAACCAAAAAATTACAAAGTAAAGTGAAAACAGTTGGTTTCATTTTCCACTGCACTGATGATGTACTTTCTCAATTAGTGACAATTATGTTGAAAACAATGCAAGCAATTCTCTATTGCCTGCTTAAAAACATCATACAAGCCATAAAACCATAGAAAATTGGAGTTAATTCACAATGTTTTGTGGGCTTATGGAAATGATATTATTTAGCAAACTTCACTGCACCATATCATCTTGCACAAGTCCATTCTGGGCTTTCTCCACCGCCTAAACAAGGCCATCTGCAAACTGGAGGAGGAACACCTCATCTTCCACCTCGGGAGTCTACAACTACATAGCCTCAACATTGGATTTCACCAGTTTCCAAATCTCCCCTCCCCCATTCCATCCCAGTTCCAACCTTCCGACTCAGCTCCGCCCTCTTGACCTGACCTACCTGTCCATCTTCCGCCCCACTTTCCACTGATCTCCACAAACGCCTCCTACCTTTGCCCACCTGTCGCCATCCCAACTGCCTTTCCCCCAACTCCAACACCCTCCCCCATTTACTTCTCAGCCCTCTTCTCCCTCCCTAGTCCTGATGAAGGGTTAAGTCCAAAATGGCGACTCCCGTCCTCGTCCGATGCTGCCTGATCTGCTATGCCTTTTCCAGCGTCACACTTTATCGGCTCTGACTTCGCCAGCATCTGCAATCCTCACTATCACCTAGAGGCAGAAAATCAGATAAGCATACAACTTATAACGCTACTGCTCAAAATTAATAGGACCTAGATACTTGAAAGTGTTCTTCATAAAAAGAAAAATGGGGCATCCTTTTAGCAACTCAAAGACATGTTTGATTAGTTCTGAGCCTTTTCAAGAATTTGGTTTGAAGGGTGAAAATTATGCTAAAGGTGCTGAAGTCTGATAGCGGTTTAAAAAAAACTTGCAAAGTGTCAATTCCCAATTTGAAGTCTGTAAAACTCAATGTTCTACTCCATTAACTGCATGGAAGGAAGACTTTCAATCAAGAGCTTTTGTCTGATAAGAGGGTATCATTCCGCAAATCATCATGCTACACTGTGTTGTATGAGCAGTACCTGAAACTCCACATTATAAGATTCAAAATTGGAGTAATATTTTTAATTGGAGAAAGATTCATAAAAATAAATCCTTGATTCCCTTTAAAGCAACAATTCTGACCATCTTAATATGTTCAACTATGAAGGAATACAATAGATACATTAATAGGACTATCAAGTTCAGATCCAGCTCGGTCTTTTATTTAATTCTTGGTTTATGGGATTTCAATGCAAAACAATATCCTTTTTCATGCCATTCAACTTTATTGGGGGCAAATGCTCACAGGTAAAGGGATGACTGCAAAATAGGAAGCCTTCAAAAATGAGATAATGAACATACAGAGACAGTATGTTCCTGCTGGGTGAAGGGCAGGGCTGGTAGGTGTAGGGAATGCTGGATGACGAGAGAAACTGAAGTTTGATCGAGCATAAGAAGGAAACATATAGAGTCATAGAGATGTATAGCATGGAAACAGACCCTTCGGTCCAACCCGTCCATGCCGACCAGATATCCCAATCCAATCTAGTCCCACCTGCCAGCACCCGACCCATACCCCTCCAAGTGCTTCCTATTCATATAACCATCCAAATGCCTCTTAAATGTTGCAATTGTACCAGCCTCCACCACATCCTCTGGCAGCTCACTCCATACATGTACCATCCTCTGTGTGAAAAAGTTGCCCCTTAGGTCTCTTTTATATCTTTCCCCTCTCACCCTAAACCCATGCCCTCTAGTTCTGGACTCCCTGATCCCAGGGAAAAGACTTTGTCTATTTATCCTATCCATGTCCCTCAATTCTGTAAACCTCCATAAGGTCACCCCTCAGCCTCCAACACCCCAGGGAAAACAGCCCCTGCCTATTCAGCCTCTCCCTATAGCTCAGATCCTCCAACCCTGGCAACATCCTTCTAATTCTTTTCTGAACCCTTTCAAGTTTCACAACATCTTTCCGATAGGAAGGAGACCAGAATTGCACACAATATTCTAACAGTGGCCTAACCAATGTCCTGTACAGCTGCAACATGACCTCCCAACTCCTGTACTCAATACTCTGACCAATACAGAAAAGCATACCAAATGCCTTCTTCACTAACCTTCTCTACCTGTGACTCCACTTTCAAGGAGCAATGAACCTGCACTCCAAGGTCTCTTTGATCAGCAACACTCCCTAGGGCCTTACCATTAAGTGTATAAACCCTGCTAAGATTTACTTTCCCAAAATGCAGCACCTCGTATTTGTCGAAATTAAACTCCATCTGCCACTTCTCAGCCCATTGGCCCATCTGGTCCAGATCCTGTTGTAATCTGAGGTAACCCTCTTCGCTGTCCACTACATCTCCAATTTTGGGGTCATCTGCAAACTTACTAACTGTACCTCTTCTACCCACATCCAAATCATTTACGTAAGTGCCAAAAAGTAGAGGGCCCAACACCGATCCTTGTGGCACTCCATTGGTCACAGGCCTCCAGTCTGAAAAACAACCCTCCACCACCAGTCTCTGTCTTCTACCTTTGAGCCAGTTCTCCCTATATTCCATGAGATCTAAGCTTGCATGGGATTCCCCATGGCGAACCTTGTCGAATGCCTTACTGAACTCCATATAGATCACATCTACTGCTCTGCCCTCATCATTCTTCTTTGTTACTTCTTCAAAAAACTCAATCTAGTTTATGAGACAGGATTTTCCACGCACAAAGCCACGTTGACTATCCTAAATCAGTCCTGGTCTTTCCAAATATATGTACATCTGTCCCTCAGGATTCCCTCCAACAACTTGCCCACCCCCGAGGTCAGACTCACTAGTATAGTTCCCTGGCTTGTCTTTGTCTTTACCACCCTTCTTAAACAATGGCACCACGTTTGCCAACCTCCAGTCTTCTGGCACCTCACTTGTGACTATCGATGATACAAATATCTCAGCAAGAGGCCCAGCAATCACCTCTCTAGCTTCCCACAGAATTCTCGGGTACACCTGATCAGATCCTGGGGATTTATCCACTTTTAACCATTTTAAGACATCCAGCACTTCCTCCTCTGTAATCTGAACATTTTGCAAGATGTCACCATCTATTTCCCTACAGTCTATATCTTCCATATCCTTTTCCACAGTAAATACTGACGCAAAATATTCATTTTGTTTCTCCCCCATTTTCTGTGGCTCCACACAAAGGCCGCCTTGCTGATCTTTCAGGGGCCCTATTCTCTCCCTAGTTACCCTTTTGTGCTTAATATATTTGTAAAAACCCTTTGGATTCTCCTTAATTCTATTTGCCAAATGTATCTCATGTTCCCTTTTTTGCCCTCCTGATTTCCCACATAAGTATACTCCTACTTTCTTTATACCCTTCTAAGGATTCACTCGGTTTTATCCTGCCTATACCTGACATATGCTTCCTTCTTTTTCTTAACCAAACCCTCAATTTCTTTAGTCATCCAGCATTCCCTACACCTACCAGCCTTCCCTTTCACCCTGACAGGAATATACTTTCTCTGGATTCTTGTTATCTCATTTCTGAAGGCTTCCCATTTTCCAGCCGTCCCTTTACCTACAAACATCTGCCTCCAATCAGTTTTCAAAAGTTCTTAACGAATACTGTCAAAATTGGCCTTTCTCCAATTTAGAACTTCAACTTTTAGATCTGGTCTATCCTTTTCCATCACTATTTTAAAACAAATAGAATTATGGTCACTGGCCCCAAGGTGTTCCCCCACTGACACCTCAGTCACCTGTCCTGCCCTATTCCCAAGAGTAGGTCAAGTTTTGTACCTTCTCTGGGAGGTACATCTACATACTGAATAAGAAAATTGTTTTGTACACACTTAAGAAATTCCTCTCCATCTAAACCTTTAACACTATGGCAGTCCCAGTTGACGTTTGGAAAGTTAAAATCCCCTGCTATAACTACCCTATTATTCTTACAAATAGCTGAGATCTCCTTACAAGTTTTTTTTCTCAATTTCCCGTTGACTATTGCGGGGGTTCTATAATACAATCCCAATAAGGTGATCATCCCTTTCTTATTTCTCAGTTCGACCCAAATAACTTCCCTGGATGTATTTCTGGGAATATCCTCCCGCAACACTGCTGTAATGCTATCGCTTATCAAAAATGCCACTCCCCTTCCTCTCTTGCCTTCCTTTCTATCCTTCCTGTAGCATTTGTATCCTGGAACATTAAGCTGCCAGTCCTGCCCATCCCTGAGCCATGTTTCTGTAATTGCTATGATAGCCCAGTCCCATGTTCCTAACCATGCCCTGAGTTAACTGCCTTCCCTGTTAGGCTCCTTGCATTGAAATAAATGCAGCTTAATTTATTAGTCCTACCTTGTCCCTGCCTGCCGTGACTGTTTGAATCACTTCTGTTCTCAACTGTACCAGTCTCAGATTGATCTCTTTCCTCACTATCTCCCTGGGTCCCACCCCTCCCACTTCCCAACCCCCGCCCCCCACCTTACGAGTTTAAATCCTCCCAAGCAGTTCTAGCAAATTTCCCTGCCAGTACATTAGTCCCCTTCCAATTTAGGTGCAATCCATCCTTCTTGTACAGGTCACTTCTACCCCAAAAGAGATTCCAATGATCCAAAAATGTGAATCCTTCTCCCATACACCAGCTCCTCAGCCATGCATTCATCTGCTCTATCCTCCTATTCCTGCCCTCACTAGCTCGCAGCACTGGGAGTAATCCAGATATTACTACCCTTGAGGACCTCCTTTTTAAATTTCTACCTAACTCCCTTCAGAGTCTCAACCTTTTCCCTTCCAATGTCGTTGGTTCCAATGTGGACAATGACCTCCTGCTGGCCCTCTTCCCCCGTTCTGCACCCTCTCGGAGAAATCCTTGATCCTGGCCCTAGGGAGACAACACATCATTCTGCTTTTTCTCTGCTGGCCACAGAAACATCTGTCTGTACCTCTGACTACAGAATCCCCTAACACAATTGATCTCTTGAAAGCTGATGTACCCCTCGTTGCATTACAGCCAGTCTCAATACCAGAAACTTGGCTGTTTGTGCTACGCTCCCCTGAGAATCCATCACCCCTACATTTTCCAAAACAGCATACCTGTTTGAAATGGGTATATCCACAAAAGACTCCGGCTCTAGCTGCCTATCTCTCTTACCCTTCCTGGAGTTAACCCATCTATGTGACTGTATCTGGAGTCTTTCCCCCCTTTCTATAACTGCCATCCATCACATACTGTTGCTGTTGCAAATTCCTCATCACTTCTATTTGTCTCTCCAACCAATCCACTCGATCTGATAAGATTCGCATCCAAACTTCTCAGCTTTTAACCCAGTATCAGTGAAAGAACAATATATTTCCAAATCAGAATGATGTTACACTTGGAGATCAACTTGGAGGCGATAACGTCTATTGCATTTACTGATTTAGATATCAGTGGTTTAGGAAATGTTGTCACCAGAGCTTTGGTGAGTTGATACAGTACACATTGCAGCCATGTTGCATTAGTGGTGTAAGTTGTGGACCATTCTTGTCAACTTACTCACTTGCATCAAGTCAGGTACACAGACAACATACAAGAATTAAATTGTATCCTCCAATGCAAACTTTGTTTGATTAGTATCTCGAGAAATTCTGAATTGTTACAATTATCCCTTTTCTGCCATTGTACAGTGGTAAAACACTCTTATCACTGCCCAATATAAATGAGTGCCTATGTCCTTATGAACATTTAAAATTTGTTAATTACATGTGCAATTAGTTAAACTGTAGATTCAAACACTCTCTCGCATGTCAATTTTCTCCACTTTAATAATCTTTTCCTCACTTTGATTTATTACTTTAAATTCATAATTAAATCATTGAATTTGTTTTTACTCTTTTTGTTTTGTTTCATTAAAAATAGCTTGATTGGAATTAGTTGTCTGTTAGTGTACTTAGGAAATGCTTAGGCTCCTCAATAAACATGGCAAAGGACAGCACATACACCAGTGGCTGAACGAAACTGCGTCACTTGTATGGAACTGTGACATTTATCAGTAGTCATTCTTCCTTTTACCAAAGGACATAACATTCTAAAGGACAACACTTATTATTTACTATTTACTTTTGGAATAACTATTGAAATGTTTAACTGAATTTGTGATGTGGTGACTCTTTGGTATGTTGCAAGTCACTTATTACATTACACTGGCTGACTTTCTACATTGTTATTTATACCACAACAGGTGTTTCCAACCTTGTAAACAACAATCACCCCTATAAGAAGTGACAGATACCAAACAACTGAAAACCAAGATTAATTAATCAGAACAGCTCAAAGTAGCCACTTCCAAATCTGATTTTAACTATTCTGCAAAGACAATAGAATTTTTTTTTGTAACAATCAAATATTCCATAAGGAATTCGGACAGGCACTTAAAGAAAATCAATGAGCAGAGCTACCTCGATAGAGAAGTGGAATGGGAATAATAGACTTGCTTTACACAAATCATGGACTCAATGAGTTGAATGGCCTCCTTGTAGTCATGGTCCATGACTCAAAATACATTCAGCCTAAATGTAACATCAATCTAGAGACTTTCATATCTAAACCCCTGTAGTTTACCTTTTTCTTAATCATGGGCTGTATTTTACCCTCCTCTGCCTGTGAATTCGAAGACCAGCTATGGCCAATCAAATGCAGCATGTGGCAGATTATCTGCTTGCCTGACCTATCTCCCATTTTACAAGGGCAGTGGAGGTGTTGGGAATCCTTTCCACCCTTGGATAAATTGATCCCATATGTGCTTCATCCCAACCCTTCCAACATTTTATCCACAGTAGTGGAAGGGCCCAAGTCAACAAGGTAGATTTCACTGTGTGGACTAGTACAGGTTTGGCAAGATGATTTGTGTGCACATCAGAAGAACCTCAGCCTCCAAGGTTCTACTGTCATCTATAATCCTACTCTTTGGCTTCTCAAGCCCAGAACCCACAGCCATTGCGGAGGCTAATGATAGTGTGAATGTACCTGCACTCCAGTCTATGTAGCTTCTTCTTCAGAAATGGGCTGTAATCCCAGCAGAGATAGCCAATTAAACATCACAATGTTGGAACAATTGGCTGGCAACTTTCACTGGCCCGTAGCCCATTAACACCTTCTGAGTATAAAATGTTTGCAGGACAGTCAGTTTTCATGGGCAGACTCCTGACTGATGTTTTAGCCAACTGCTGGGAGCATGATGCTGCATAAATTACAGTCCTGTATTTCTTTCAAAATAAGAAATGTCTCCAATTTTCCTCCTTTATTTTCTTGCTTTCCTGTTAATCTGATCATTTACATAGAGATTGAGCAGGCAACTTGCTCACATGCTCCAAGTGAACAAGGAGGGAGAATATCAGTGGGTGATAATCACTCTTTTGTGAATTTTCCTCTACTGGCTGCCTAACTTCTATTTAGTGCCTCAATATACAGAAAGACTTAGGTTTTAACTTAATGAATACAAGAGGTATAATGATTCCAAAACATAATGCCATCATGGAGAAAAATGTTTTTACATTAATCAAAAATATAATTTTGCACTCAAAATCAGACAAGGAACTTAATCCTCGCCCCAACACAGGTTTAGACATCCGGCAAAATTCACTTGGACAGGATTGTATGGGACAGGGATCCACTGCCTTCCTGACCAACACTGATCTAGTCGAGGGAAGGCAAGGTGGCTTCCTACCCTCAGACTAATTTAGGCCTTTACATAGCCACCTAAAAGCAGGTCTCATTGAGGAGCACATTAATCAGGAATGCTTTCCAGCAAACACTGTCAGATTTGCCAGTGGCCTATCAGGGATCCCTCCTTGTCAGGTATTTTGTGCCCAACAAAAGGACCTGCCATTGAGAAGCAGCAGACTGCTTAAAGCCATCCTCCAGCCTTGCTTCTAGAACCTCCCACCACCTCCAACTTTATCAGCGATCTGCATTCCATGCTATTTATGGATGCATCACTGATCAAACTTGGAGATCCAAGCAGTTCTTGTCATCTATTCTGTTGAGAGCATGATTTCCACCTACTGGTGAGATGAACTGAGTCTGAGGCCTTGAAGTGGCTGATTGGTCAAGTGGGCCATGGTATTCTCTAATTGCTGGGAGTAGCCTCCGTTGCACATAATTATATCCTATGTCTTCATGAGATAAAAATGATTATAAATACAAGCAATTGTAATATTCACCCTGTCACTGCACACTGGGATTGATCTGCATCTTTGGCACATATGATAGATTGTCACAAGCTTGCTCAAATGCAGTTTGCTTCTAAGTTACCCTAAACTAAAGGAGCATAGTTCAAAAATCAGATCCAGGTCACTTTGAAGTGAAAGTAGAAAAACACAAAGAGGGAACAAGGGTTTTGGAATTCTCTACAAATTTCAACTGAGGCTAGATCAGTTTGCACTTATAAAGCTCTGAAAAATCAAGAGCCGCAAAAGAAAAACAGTGAGGTACAATGCGATGTTTATATGATGTCCCAGCATCTGGAATCACTTCATAACTATGAAGTTTTGAGTTACTATGTAATTTGCAAACATTATTAACTACGCTGCTCATAGCCAGGAAGTACAGCAATATAATTATTTTTGTGCTATCCTTCACAATGTTCTTCTAGAATCACCATATTTCATGATCATCTACAAAATGATACAATTAAATTTTGAATATACAATATGGATATGATCATGATTTCACAAGATAAATACAAATGAAGAACTCCATTCTGCCCACTCTAGCACATAGGTAGAACCACGCAAACAGGAATAGGTCACTTAGCTGGGTGAACCTATTCCTTCTTTTATTAATGCTGCAGTTGATCTGGGACCTAAGTCCATATTCGCTTTATCCCATATCCCTCAATAAATCTGGGTAATAAAATTCTAAAATCTCAGATTTAAAATTAACAACACTATGGCATAATTCACCATTTACTGCAGAGAATTTCGAACATCTTCTACATGCACATCAACGTTTCCTAATTTCACTCCTAAAAAGATGTCTCCAATCTGAATATACCTCTACTCTTAGACTAATTCAGAATGTTAAACAACACATTTTCCTCATTATTCTTAGTTTTTTTCCTGAATACTTCCTGACAAAGCAGCTCATGTTTTCTTCAGTTTTTAGAAAGTTCATTTATTTTCTAATTTCATCTCTGAATGACTTATTACTTTAATTAAAGTCAAATTTAAAAATTTATGCCTGCTAATCTCCGGTTTGTCTTTGGATGCACATGTTCCTCATTATGCCAAGTGTTTCTCATGCCTACCAGAGTATGGCATATTTTTATCAACAGCTTTTATGGAAACTGCAGATTGGAATTTTCCAATATCAACATATTTTTAAAAACTCCACCAGGGACACAATTTAAATCCATGAGTAAAGTTAATCAGGAAGAAGTTAAGAAAAAATAATGTTCACACTTAATTTTGTATTTCTAAATCGGCTTCAGTTAACATGACTGAGTTGTTTCATTGTTTCTGGATCCCAGCCATTGTACTGTGATATCATAGTGAAAGGGATTTCTGATAAATTATTATTCAATGTAGTTTATCATCCAGGCAGCAGTTTACTGTGACACAGTTATCTGTTTTGTTTTGAACGATAATAATATTATAGATTCTAGCCACTTAACTACTGCTCCTAGTAGATTAGTTAGATCAGGTTACTGAGATCATCAATATTATGCAAACTAATTTCCCTTGGGGGAAGCAAAGTCGAGTTATTTTTATATACTTTATCTTGGTATTTTTGAATATGTCCTAATGACAATCATGACCTATCTGTTTCTCCCATCTATCATTGTACTTGGAATAGTTAAATATGATGAAATTATTCTAATGCAATTGAATATTAGAATTTAATATTCTTATCATAATTTTTGTATTACAAGTAATAATTTTGCCCACTGTAGGAATAAGCTACAAAACCAGTCCAGTCTTAGGTTTTATATTTGGTGATAAATTAGAAGATAGATAGATATTGCATTGTATACTTTGCTTCAAATTCCCTGAAGGGAGAAGTCAGCTAGTGTTCCCTTTCATGATTGCTACCAAATGTTTGTTAGAATTTCAGAGTGTGTATGCGTGCTTCTGTTCTTCAGATGAAGTCAATAACTTCCCCATCTGTTATGTTCCCCAACTTTTTGGGGGGTAAGATAGCCTTCTCATGTACATCAGTTGAGCCTACACATAGTGAATTACCATTTGCGCAGTACGCAATGGTGCTCAGCACTCAATAATCTGTTTTAACCTCTCAGCTTGTTCACCTCCATTGTTTTCAATCTCTTAGTGTCTGAAGTGTTTTCCAAAACTTCTTTTGACAGCCATATTTCCTTCCTCAGTTACCGTCTCCAGCTCAGTCTCCATGGATTCCAAGTGAAGTTTGATGCTTCTCATTTTGAATCCACCCAGGACTACAGGCTTCTCTGATATATACAGCTCTCCTCTGACAGCTACTCTCACCACATTCTGAGATCTACATTCAGCGCCAGTGCCATCCATGCTGACTCTCGACCTCTCTCATCGTCAGCACTACTTTACAGTACCTCAAAGCTATTGCAGTCCCTAGCTCCACTTCATTCTTCATCTTACTGGATGCTTTAACAATAAAGATAAACATTTCTCTTCCTTTCAAGTGTTAAGGAATGTGAGCTCAGAAATATCTCTGGTACTGACACCCCATTGGATTCTTCCTCCCAACCCCGCTTTTCTCCAACTCCATCCCTTCATCTAATTCCACTTCTTCATGTATGTTAACTACACCCTCGATCTTCACTCTCTCTGCTGCTGAACCATTTGTGCTCAGCAAAGGATTATCCCTTATGCCCCCCCTTAATGAATTACATGCATGACATGAAGTTGAACTCTTCTTCTACTGCCTTTGGTTCCGTGCCTACTTCTTCAGATAGGCATCTTCTCCCCACTCAAAAGTCTCTTTTACCTATCCCCATTATACTAAGACCCTTCACTCTGGCCTTTTACTTGCACTCAATCCCTTCAAGGTTCACCAGCACAACATCAACCATCTTTAATTCTCTATACACCCTCATCCATTTAAATCTGTCTCCTTGTTGTATTCCATTCTCTCTGGTCTACACCAGACTCCTGCTATTGAACCTGTAGATAAGGGTGGTCCTGTTTTTGTATAGCATGCTGACCTCTACCTTGCAAAGGCTGAGTGTTACCTCACAGACAATACTTCCTATTACCTTCACCATGGATGTGTAATCCATCTACACATCCATTCCCACATCAGGATGGTCTGAAGGCTCTCAGTTCCTTCCTTCAAATCAGATCTGAACAGTTCCCATCAACTACCACCCTCCTAAGTGTGGCTGAGCTTGTTTCATTTTGAGCAAGATGTGAATAGTCATTCTGGATTTGAAACTGTTTCTCTCACCACAGGTGCTTCCTGGCCTACCGAATTTCTCCATCACAATTTTTATTTCAGATTTCCAGCATCTGCAGTCATTTGCTTTCTAGGAATATAATGTTTAAAAAAAAGTGGAAAGTTTTGTTTTAGAAGCAAGTGCAGTGAATTACATGCAATTACATTGCTAGATGCAGTCTGCAGATCACAATCTAGTGAAAAGGACATAGAAGTATAAATTTGCAGGGATGCCAATATTATTCAGTAGTTATAATGGAAGACTATGATAACCCAAACATAGACTGGGATGTTTGTAGTATACAGTGCACCGAGGAGCAAGTGTTTTTGGATTGCAAGCAAGAGAGATTTCTACAGCAGTATGTGTCCGGTCCGACAAGGAAGGCGGCATTCTTCATTTCTTGCTGAACCTGGTCTTTGGAAATGAAATGTGCCAGGTGAATTAAGTGTCAGCTGGGGAACATTTAGGAGACAGTGGTCATTATATAGTAAAATTCAGAATGGAGGAGGAGAATGACATACAACAATCCAGAGTGAGAAAATTCAATTGGCCATGAGCGACTTCAACATAACAAAAATATAATGGAACAGGATTGACTGGAACAGGAAGTTGGCAGGGAAAACAGCAACAATAATAGGCTACATTCAAAGAAAAGGTGGTCAGGATACACTTTCTCAAATGAGAAAGGTGGAACAAACAAATCCAGAACACACTGGATAATGAAGCAGGTAGAAATTAAGATAAATAAGAAAATAGATGGTTATAAACAAGTGTCATATAGAAAATAAAATTGAAGTCCAAGAGAAATATCAAAAGTATCCAAAAGGAAATGAAAAAGCAAGTAAGAGGAATAAAGAGGAATTATGGAAAAAGACTGGCAGCCAACATAAAGGAGTGGTCCAAAATCTTCTCTGGTCATATGATAATAAAACGATGGTAAAAAGATGAACAACGCTGATTACAGACCACAAAAGGGGATGGTAGGATTGGCATATGATGACAGATTAGTAAATACAGGCACAGGTAAACCAGAGTTCAGGAGGATGAGAGGGGATCTGATTGAAACGTATAAAATTCTAACAAGGATGGACATACCAGATGCAGGGAGGATGCGGTTTCGTGTTGGGCAATCAAGAATCAGGGGACACAGTCTCAGGATATGAGGTAGGTCATTTAGGATTGAGATGCGGAAAGAATTCTTCACTTCAACAGTAATGAACCTCTGGAATTCACTAACATAAAATGATGTAGAAGCCAAGACTAGGAATTTATTCAAGGAAGAGACTGAAATTTTACTGGTATTAAAGGCATCAAGGTCTGTGGGGAGAAAGTAGGTTTGTGGCGTTGAGACAGAATGACACAGCAAACTTGAAAGCATGAATGGTCTACTCCAACTCTTAGTTTCTAAATCTGGATTAAAAAACAATTATTTGCTAAATCTGCTAACTAAAATAAAAGGAGATGCAATTCTGTAAGGAGTTATTGAAGATAGAATATCAGTCTTGGAAATATTTGTTGAGGGTACAACCAAAGCATCTATTGCTGATTTCCATTTTACTTATAGATAAAATAAATGAACGAAGAGAAACTTCAACCCAAGCTAATACTGTAAAATTAATGCTTCAAAACTTCTGTTGCATCCTGAAAAGGGAAAAAGTCAATTTCAGATTCTTAACCTCTTATCATTTATTACAATGAACAGTTGAGAGTGGTGAAAATAAAGAGGCCTTCATCCAATATGCCTTTATTAGATTTAAGCATACTGAAGTCTCCAAAATGACAAGTCCATCAAAATCCTTCACCTATTTGACATCCACAATTTAAAGTAAAAATTAAATACTGCAACCACTTTACTCTCCACAGTCTATATACAGATGTATGTTTCTAATTTCATTCTGGAGAGTTATTTAGTTCTTGCAAACTGAATATAGCATCAAGTAATGTGATATTTTGTCAGCCAGTTTTAATGTTGTGATGCAGCTATGGCAATTCATGAAGCATATTTTTGAGCTGCTCCGAATTGTTTAAAGATCTCAAAGTTCCTGTCATTCTTTGGAATGTTATCAACAATGTTGACATCACACTGTACACTCAAACACTGCACAAACAAAAACAAATTGCGGGGGGAAAAAAAATCAGCAGGTCTGGCAGCATCTGTGGACAGAAAGCAGAGTTAACATTTTGAGTTCAATGACCCTTCTTCAGAACTGGACCTGAAACATTAACTCTTGCTTGCTCTCCACTGATGTTGCCAGGCCTGCTGAGTTTTCTTCCAGCATCTGCAGTTCATTTTTTGTTTAGTCCCAAACATTGCAAGCTGGGATATTTGTGGTCAAACAGAAAAAAGGTTATTGATAGAGGAAAATATTAATTTTGTATAATTAATTTTCACCCCAACTCAATGCTAATAGTTTAAGTTCCAGAATAGCATTTTCCTGCAGACTTTAGGGGCTCGGCTGTCCCGGATGGAGGTGATAAGCCCACAGTGTGAAGAACAGGCATGCATTAACCCCAAAGAGGCCATTCAGCACCCAAAGGGCAAACCTTCCATCCAATTAAGGATGGCAGGGAGGTCTCACATCTGGAAGGCCAATATACATCCCTGCAGTTTGGAAACAGAAGTAAATAAAGGAGATAATGCCTAAATTCACTCAAATTCTAAAAGCACAAAAAATCAAAAGCCAACCTCTCAGTCAAGCCATCACTGTGGTTTCTATTCATATGTGATATCTCATGGCACCTGGAGGTTGACTGGAAATTAACTCCATACTGGACTCTGACTGAAGTCCTGAATAGACCGTGAACTGGTTATCTGCTACTTGTAGCTGGCATCCCTTTCCCCAGCTCTGCTCCCTACAAGCCACCGCCAGCAAAATGGCCGGAGGATGGCAAGGAACCAAAGAACTCATACGCAAATCTAAATACCCGACCTCACATATTTGCTGGTTGCTCTGGAACATAACACCCTTTTACTTAATTAACTTTGTCATGTTGTTCCTAGCCAGTGAAGCACAATGCAGTAGGAAGTTAACATCTGAGCAATGCAAAATAAGGTATTTTTAGATACAATAGAGTAACAGGTGTTTATACCATCACAAAATCCATCACCTATCACAGCAGATTGAGCCCTTTTGGAAGAAGTTGTCTGATAAAACATTCATTAAGATTGTAGCTATAGATGGACCTGAATCAAGAATTATTGAGCACAGACACAATTGTATCTTCGCAAGAGCAAAATCTGAAGAAATTAGCTCCTGCCAGAATGTCTGCATCACAGTCAGTTTTGGATTAGGAATTAACTAATTTACCTGCATCCCTTGAGGCTGCTCTTTCCCAAAGCAATGTAATTATCATCTTAACTTCAGGCTCTCTAACCTGAGTGAGCAGGCAGGATGACAAGCCGAAAAACAAAGGGCTTCTACTTAAAGGGAGCCACATTGGACTCAACAGCAATGGTGTTTGTAATGTATAGTTCAGTGGTAAAAGCAAAGACCTTCACAATGGATGCAATAGGTGGAATGGCTTCCTGCCATTCATATTTCACAGACTAAATCTTGCAGGTGATGCTGGTGTAGTGAGGGCAGACAGAGGTGTCCTCCTCCAAGACCGCAACAGAGAAGCAAGGAAGCAGCTCTGAAAATCAGAATGGTGGCAACAGTGCAGCCAACCATGATGGGCAAACTGGAATCGTAGAGACTTTTCTTTTATTCACATGTGGTACATTGGCTGGCCAGCATTTATTGCCTGCCCCTACTTGCCTTTGAGAAGATGGTAGCAAGCTGCTTCTTGAACTCCTGCAGGTGAAAGGCTTTGGAAATCTGAAGCATAAAGGGACTTGGGAGTTCTAGTTCAGAACTCTGTTCAAATTAACATGCAGGTTCTCTTGGCAGTTAGTAAGGCAAATGCATTATTAGCATTCATTTCAAGAGGGCAGAATATAAGAGCAGAGATGTACTGCTGAGATTGTATAAGGTTTGGGTCAGACTGCATTTGGAATATTCTGAGCAGTTTTGGGCCATGTATCTAAGGAAGGATTGGAGGAGGTCCCAAGAATGTTCACAAGAATGATCCCAGGATGAAGGGCTTTTCATATGAGTAGTAGTTCAGGGGTTTGGGCTGTATTTGATGGAGTTTAGAAGGATGAGAGGGGATCTGACTGAAACTTACAGAACAGTAAGAAGCCTGAGCAGAGTGGACATGCAGACATTTCCACAGTAGGAAAAACTAGGATGCAAGGACATGATGGGGATAATCCTTTAGAACTAAGATGAGAAGGAATTTCTACAGCCAAAACTAATTGCCCCAGAAGGCTATCAAGGCCAAGTCATTTAGTGTATTTGAGAAAGAGATAGATTCTTGATTTGTAAGAGAATCAGGGAGTTAAAGTGAAAAGACAAGACAATGGGTTTGAGAAACATATCAGCCATGAGAGCAGACTCAAAGGGCTGAATGCCTTACTTCTGCTCCTATACCTTATGGTCATACTATAGTCAAACTCACAATGCTGTATTGTGACACAGCAACAATGAAGGCACGGTGATTTATTTCCAAGTCAGAATGGTGAGTGGCTTGGAAGGAAAATTGCAGGTGACAGTGTTCCCATGAATGTGCTGCCCTACCCTTCTAGATGGAAGTGGTAGCGAGTTTGGAAGGTACTGTCTAAGGGTCTTTGGTGGAATAACTTAAGTGCATCTTGAAGATAGTACACATTGCAGCTACTGTGCATCTGTCATGGAGTGGATCCTCGTGGACGCGGTGCCAATCAAGCAAGTTGCTTTATCCTGATTGGTGTCAAGCTTTGAGTATTGTTGGAGCTGCACACATGCAGGCAAGTGAGGAAGATTCCATTACATTCCTAATTTGTACCTTGTAGACAGTGGACAGGCTTTGGGGAGTCACGAGGAGAGTTACTTGCTGTATTATTCCTAGCCTCTGCTCCCAGAGGTCAACTATTTCCCAATACAGGAAAAGCATCAAGAACAACAATTACAACACTTTCCATAGAAGCAACAACACTCTAGAAACTAGAAGACAGAGTGAACAGCCAACAAAAATAAGTGAACACTTTCAAGACTGTACTATTGTGCAGCGTCTCATTAAATTAGAGAAGATTATATAGAATAATTCTGTCCTTGAGTGATAGATAGTTGATAAAGGAAACTAAGTGAAGTAAACTGCAAATAATAATACATGCTGATTTTTTTCTGAAAAGTGGGATACTTAGATAAAGTCCTTTACACAGTGACTTGCCATGCCAATATCACCTTTTATGTCTTGGTACATGAGTAGAGGTTTGAGGCAATACCCATATCCCACTACATGGAACAGGCAGAGTCTTTTGTCCAAGAGGCTGAAGCAAACTACCTACCTAGCACAAAAGTATGAACCTTTGGAGTCACTGTTATTCAGAGAGGTGAAAAAAGCTAATACTTCTCCTGTGCTGAGCATACTTAGTCCATCGAAATGTAACAATGTACATTTTCTGTTTTGTGCATCTTCATACTACTGTGGAGGATGTAAGTGCAGCAGCTGCTGGATTTGCTGTCCATTACAGTGGCTGCTGAGTTGCAGAATGTGGTTTTGCATCTTGAGAGATCCAAACACCTTCAAGATATGAAGCTCTCATGTTACAGGCGAGTCTCACAGACAGTGAGATCACTTTAATGAATCCTAAGTACTTGACGGAAGTTGTATAATATCCTCAGTGAAAACAGCAAGTTTAGGTTAAAAGAATTGTTCCTGTCAGCAAAAGTGCTTCACTTAGGTTGACCACAGCCTTGCCAATTTCACTCTTTGTACTGTTGATTTTAGATCTCATTTGTTTAATAGTGACTTCCTGCTGTACTCTTTTTCAAGCTGGCAAGATACAAGCATTGCATGGAACCTGCATGTTATTGGAAGAGGAAGCCAGGGGAAAAGGCTGGAATAGCCTTTTTAATTCTTTTCCAGCCAGATGCAAAATTAGCTCTGCTGAATTTGAACCTTCCATGGGAGAAACCCGAAGAGTGTGAAAAGACTTTGGGAATTGTGATATAATTTGTGTTATATATACAAATTAATATCATTCATTTTACAACGTGCATTTGAACTGAATGTCTGGTCTTGTGCATGAGGGGGTTTAAATGATTAACTTGTCAATATTTCCAGAACCAAGAATTGTTTTAACCTGCATGAGAGAATTTTGCAATGTAGACAGAGAAATCAATGAAGAGCATTAACTACTTTTCGGTTATAAGAATCAAGAATTGATTTTTTAAAATGAAAATCCCATTGTTTGGAAAGCTTTTGTTTTCAGTTAGCAGAGTTCCTGGTTGAAGCTTGATGCATGAATAGTTTTGTCTTGTGAAAGGAGTTAGCTTAAAACTGATAGGGAAATAGGTTGCCCCAGTGTGTTTTAGTGTGAAAGTTCCAGAACAGAGTGTCAGGTTAGAAACTGAAAGAGTTATTTGATGTTGAGAAATTCTAAGCTCTGAATAGAGGCTCAAGACTGGAAATTGAAAGAAACAGTTAATTAAAACCTTGAAGTGTAATAGAAAAAGGAATTCTCTCTGGAGTTCGAGTACTGCAGAATTTTGATGCTAGAATAGGTGCAGCTATATTTTTGCTGTCTTTTTCAAAATTCAATGTGTGTTATATGCAAATAGCCTAATTTATTCTATTTATCCTATTTTCGTTAACATCACAAACCTGCTTTAGGGTCAAATTCAGATCTGCATCACTGTAAGCTTGTGTTTTAATAAAAGATTATCTCATTAAATAAAGAAAATGATCTATCAAGCCAGATTTCAGTCCCGGATCTAACTTGTCCAGCAATATTTTCTGGCATCATATCACCAAGGTCAATGTCAATGGAGTTACCTGGCCACACATCAGAACCCTCTTCCACTAAGCTGGAAAATATTGACCAGAAGGCTCCAATAGACAAATTAAAAAAAAACTGCTGTAAATACTCAGGTGAGGTAGCATCTGTGGAAAGAAGGAGTTAACATTTCAAGGTTGAGAGGAATTATTCTCTGCAGATGGCAGCTTATCCAACAGTTTTTATTTTTATTAAAATTTTTTATCATGGTTTTATTTCAACTATGACAAAAGATTAGTCATGTACTATAATACACAACTGAATGCACGTGTGTCATCCTAAATCAAAAAGAATATTTCAATTAAATTCATGGAGGAAGACCAAGTTACAGATCATAACCCAGTAATGGAGTAAACTGAAGTAGACCAAATATGTGCTTTTTTCTGAAAAAAAGTAGGGGAACACTTAGGAAATAGAACAATTATATTAGATTCAGTGTCAGAATATAAAAGGGGAAAAGAAAATTCAGAATTAGCAGTTGATTTTAAAAACATCCAAATTTTAGTAAGTTAAAGGGAACCTGGTTTGATTAAATGATGAAAAATAAATTGTTCAGTAGAGCTACTGAAAATCACCTCTCCCAACAAGGTTCCTCAGACACTGCTATTTGTTGTTGTTGTGAACACTGCATAATAATGTATAATTAATTTAGATAATGTTGATTGGGAAATTACATGATATTCCATCCTGAGAAATTATTTTGGGACCTTGCTAAGGTTTTCCTAGTTAGTTGAGATGACGCCTAAATACTTATACAAATATTTGGTTACCATGAAGCTGTGTGTCTTTTTCTCTTATTTATTGAGAATATACAAATTATACGAATTTTGGTATTTGTGTATTATTTACACTAATTTTCTGAGATAAACTCTGATGAAACTTGAATGTTATTTCTTCCTATAGATGCCATAAGACCAGCCCGGTGTTTCTAGCATTTTCTACCTCATCAGTCCGCCACTTTAGTAACCCTCCTGTGCCCCATTCTGACCCTTTCCCCACTATCACCTATGACTTGATTCCTTCTCAATTCAATGTGTCAGGTGGAATATTGTACCAGTAACAGCCCCCACCTCCTAAGCTAGCCTCTGATTGACTTGCAATTTTGTACAGGTGGTATTCTGTCCTCAGGGTCTATGACGTGTTATAGAGTCATAGAGTCTTACAGCACAGAAACAGACTCTTCGGTCCAACTCATCTATGACAACCAGACAGCCCAATCTGACCTAGCCCATATCCCTCAAAACCCTTCCTATTCATTTACCCATCCATTGTTAAATGTCTGAGTTGCATCTGACATGGTGGGTCTTCCCAAAAAGAAGCAATGTGACAATCTTGACCTTGCAGCCAATGGCCGAGTCCTACGTCACCTCCACAAGATGCCACCCTCAGTTTGAGCTCACAGGGAAGCCTGTTTGTGAATTAGTGAAAAGTGGAAAATATATATCCGAAAACTGAGCAAGACAAAATTAGTGCTTTAATTTATTTTTCTGGTACTTATGATTAGATAAATAGCTATAACGCCTCAATTAATTCTCATTTCAAACAAACATTGTGCTGATAAAAGAACAATGAGGCACATGTTAACAACAGGCGCTGTCCTTTTTGCAGGATATCAATGTGCAACTGGAAGCAATTTGCAGCTGTACGTCCTCTGTATGATATCAGACAAAAGATACTTTACGAGCTAACTCTTTGCTGCCTCCTCACAGCTGTTCAAAAGTAACAGAAATATAATTAACAACTTTAATTAGTCAACTGATTTCTCAAATAACCCTCACCAGATCTTTGCTTTTAATAAACATGAATTAATCTAAAACTCTGCAAACTGTTCCCTTCCCAGTGGTCTCACTCAGCAAAAAAAAATCATGATCTCTATATTGCATCTGTTTGGGCCAGTCGGGAAATTTCTATCTCACTCAGCCCAATCTGTGCCCTGCATTCCCTTGATTCTTCAGCACTGCTGGTTTCCCATCCCTCTCTCTTCACCACTTGAAGGGGATATTTCGAACACTCTTTCCCCACCTGCTCCATCTAATTATCTTTTCTTTATCGTTCTCTTCCTTCTTTCAAATTCTTGTCGAGAATCTGTCCATTGATTGCTTTCTCTTGTCTCACTATCAAATCCCTTTATTTTGTTTAACAAAGCCAAAAACATTGAAACAAAACAAAATTCTGGAGGAACTCAGCCAGTCTGCCAGCACCTCAGAAGAGAGCACCAGTTCATGTCAGTCTGATATGACTCTTCTTCAAATAAGTCAGTTCTAAGGAAGTTAGATTAGACCTGAAACATGAACCATTTCCCTTTTCATGGATGCTGCCAAACCTGCTGAGTTACTCCAGAATTTCTTTTTTTGCTCCTTCACTTCCTCAGGTGAGGGGAGGGGTTGAGAAGAACAGTCCACCATGGTGACCACACATTAAATCCACACTGTTTGCTCATTTTGAGTTGCAAACTAGCCATACAATTAATTGAGCTAACCATTGGCCACGGTTATCGAAAGCATGGTCAAAAAGTGTTAACCCAGCAGCAAAAACCAATAAAGAACACAGTCATATTTGGAAATGGATGTACTGGTGATACTGGAGCTCCATTTTGTGGTTTACAAGATGAATCGGACCAGAACTTCTCATTCCCAGTTTTGCTGGTTTCTCTTGTTGGAAAGCAGCTCATTAATTGACAAAATCAAAATGTTCAAGCAGGGAAGTTCACAGAAAATTCCAGAGCTTCAGGCCTAAGCGACTGAAGGTGTAGTCACCAATGGTGGAGATACAGATATCATAAATTGGATTGTGGGCTAGTTGAGATTACAGAGGGAGGAAGAGGGAGGATAAGCAATTTTAAGAATTTTAAGTCATTATTTAATTGGGCACAGAGTAAATCATGGAGAATCGAAGAAGGGCTCATGCCCGAAACGTCGATTCTCCTGCTCTTTGGATGCTGCCTGACCTGCTGCGCTTTTCCAGCAACACAGTTTCAGCACAGAGTAACTCAGTAAGCATAGGGATGAAAGATAATTCTGAGAGTTAGGACATGAGCAACAGATTTATGGATAATTCCAGTTTACAGAGGGCAGGATATAGGAGACCTGCCTGCTCTATTCCTGATGAAGGGCTTTTGCCTGAAATGTTGATTTTCCTGCTCCTCGAATGCTGCCTGACCTGCTGTACTTTTCCAGCACTACTCTAATCTAAACCCCATTACATTATTCAAGTCTAGAAGTAACAGAAGCATCAGTGAAGTTTTCAGCAGGAGATGAGCTGAAGCAAGGGCAAAGTCATACCATATGGAAATTTGTCATGACTGAGATGATCTGTGACCTGTAGCTTATCTCAAAGTCAAGTAAGGTTCTAAAATTGTCAACAGTCTGGTTTACTCTCAGACATTTTCTAAAGAGGAAAGAAGTCAAAGCAACTTAAACATGGCTTTAGATTTCTGAATATTAAAATGGAATACATTTCTGCATAGTTAAACTGTCTGGTAACTCAGCAACAGTGGAGGAATAAAATGGGGTGGTGGTGACACGGAGATGAATTCTACTATGTTTTTGAATGATGCCAACGAAGGGCAGTTTATAGGTGAGAAAAGGTGAGGGGTCAAGGATCCTTGAGGAATATTAGAAGCTAATTGAAGAAATGTAATTGCAAGTGATATCCTGACTACATTAGATAGATAATAACATCCTACCTAGCTAGGCAACAGTGGACAGATATTGAAGGAGGATAGTGTGGTCAACCATATAAAAGGATGTCATGTGTCGTTTTGCTAAGAGTTGTTTCAGTGCTCGAACAGGAGTGAAAATGTGTTTGGAGAGGTTCAAATACAGTTTCAGGAAATGTATTTGGAAACTGAGAGCAGGTTCAAGAGCTTAGAGGAAACTGGGTTGGGTCAAAGAGTGATTAGTTGTAAATAATAGTGGGATCATGTTTTTTTTAAAAACAGACTTGCTGGGTCTAAAAAATACTTCCATTATCAAGGGTTGGGGGGGGGGGGTGGGTTGCAGGGGAGAGAGAGGGAGAGATAGACTCAGACAGACTAACAGAAACGTCACCTGAAGACAGAACTATTAATAATACTAAGATAGGCATCAAAAGGGAAAAGTAGGTAATTAGCTAATCAGTGAGAACAGAGTCAAGGGAGCAAAGTCTCTTGGACAAGGTTAGCTCAGGGAGAGCATGAGAGTTAAAACAAGAGAAACTGAAGAACAATGAATGTTCATGACAAAGAGAGGGTAATCTTCAGGACGTGTTTGGTCACACAATTGCCGAAAAAGAGGGAGGGATGAGACAGAGATTGCTGATTGGATGCTCTCAATCAAAGTGACAAAGAAGCCCATGAGCTCCTTGCACATATTATTCAAAGATGGGTGGAAGGGGGAGTGGTGAGAGATTTAAAAGGAAAGTAGGCAGTAGAGATAAGATCAAGTTGTTTTTGCATTCCACAATGATCCCAGATTGAGAGTAGTTTTAGCACAGGAAGACAGGATCCAATAGTGCTTTTAGTGGTACAGCTAGATTTGCTGGTGTGAACAAAGCCAGCTACTTGTAATATCCTTTCAAGAAGTCAGCATGAATTAAATAATATTTTTAATTTAGTTCAGGTAGAAAGAAACTTTCAAATAATCTAATTAACTGGTGTTAAAAGATTACTGAATATGAAATTCATTGATTCAAAGATGATAATTACCTTTACAAGTGAAACAATTGATGTGGAAGAATTTGTTTTGCACCCTCAGTGCCTCTCCTTTACATGGTTTTCCACATTTATGGCAAAGGACCGCAGCACCTGGCAGCTTTCCCAAGGGATTGTGAATGGCCATGTGCTGTGACACTGAAAACAAAAAGAAAAACAAATCAGGCAATAGATACTTATAGGTACAATGCTATTAAATGGGAGTGTGATGGATCCACTTGCTGACTCCATATTTATTACAAACTTCAAAGCACGCAAGCATGTACATCCAATTTAATGATATAGTTTAACAAACTACTTTACTGCAGGACAGACAGTGGCATGCAGTATCAACAATCATAACACAAGCATTGCAATTATTTCTGCAAGATAAACTAAAGTATACAGATAAGTGGTCCTTTTCACATACAACATCACACAGAGGAAGGCAAGAATGACATCGCTGTTGTTTAATACATGCCCAACACATTTCAAAGGTAAGGTACTGCACTTTTCTGAAGAGAAATCTTGGATTTACAGAACTGTCTTTGCAGCTTTGGTTTATTTCAAAAAGGTATGCATTTTTCTTATTCTTTCAGGAGACGTGGGTGATGCTATCTAGGCCAGAATTTGTTAGCCATCCTAAATGTCATTGAGAATACAGTTATGAACTGCCTTAGTCCTTGGTAATGTAGGCACACTAGTAGAAAGGGGGTTCCAGGATTTTGACCAAGGAAGTGAAGGAACGTTGATTCCAATTCAGGATAGTATTTGGTGTGGTCAGTAAGTTGCTGATAGCGGTGTAATCATGCATCTACTATCCTTGACCTTCTAAGTGGTAAAGGTCATGTGTTTGGAAGGTGTTGTTGAGGAAGGCTTGATAAGTTACTGCAAAGTATCTTGGACATGGTATATCCTGCTGCCACTGTACATCGGTGTTAAACAGAGTGCATGCACAGGGTGAATAGGGTATCAACCAAGCGGGATGCTTTGTCCTGGATGGTATTGTGCTTCCAGAGTGTAGTTGGTGCTGCATTCATCGAGTTACGTATTCCAACACAGCCTTGACTTGTGTTTTGCAGATGGTGGACAGGACTTGGAATAATAGGAAATGAGCTCCAGCTTCTGACTTGCTCAAATAGCCACAGGATTTATTTGGCTGGCACAGTTCAGTTTCTGGTCAACAGTAATGCCCAGGATGTTTATAGTGGGATTTGGCAATGATAAAGCTTTTAAAGTGGACTTGCAGAAGGTAGAAAGAGGAACGTTTGTTCTCTGTTTTTAGAGGGGAGGTTTTTTCCATTGTCTAAGTGATGAGAGGGGATCATTAATTGTTTCTGTGTGTCTTTTGCCTTCCTAAGCTGTTCCTCTTCTCATTCTCTGAAGGCATGTCAAGATACATCTCTCACAATGCCTCTGATTTCATGTGGCTTTCCTCACTTTTTATATCATTTTCAGTAAACAAGCAAAGATAGCCACTGTATCACGTGATCAGTTACAAAACATTACATAATTTTGATATAACTTCACCCACTTAGTCAGAGGTCTCAGTACCACCAGTAATGTTGAGGGAGGCCAATTTCAACCCTCTATTGGTCAAAGGTGTGTGTCATCCAATCATAGCCATAGTGTCAGATAGCATAGAAGAGGCCCTTCAGCACATGGATTCTTTGCAAGCTATCCACAATAATCCCACTTTCCAGCACTTGGTCCTTAGCTTTGAATGCTACTGCATTTCAAGTGCTCATCATGTACGATTTGAAGGTTGTTAGGTTTCCTTCCTTTACTACCCTCCCTAGCTGTGCATTCCCACCATCCTCTAGGTGAAAATTTATTCTTCAAATACGCTCTAAATCTAGTCAGAGAGATGTACAGCATGGAAACTGACCCTTTGGTCCTACTTGTTCATGCCGACCAGATATCCCAACCTAACATAGATCCACTTGCGAGCATCTTGCCCATATCCCTCCAAACCCTTCCCAATTCATATACCCATTCAAATGCCTCTTAAATGTTGCAATTGTACCAGCCTTCACCATTTCCTCTGGCAGCTCATTCCATACATGTACCACCCTCTGCGTGAAAAAGTTGCCCATTAGGTCTCTTTTATATCTTTCCTCCCTCACCCGAAACCTATGCCCTCTAGTTCTGGACTCCCTCAACCCAGGGAAAAGACTTTGTCAATTTATCCTATCCATGCCCCTCATAACTTTGCATAATTTTGCACTCATCCACAGATTCAATCAATAAGCACATCGACCTGGACCCAATATACCGACCCTGCAGTGAACAACTGGAACTGACAACCGGAAGTGGCAGATTCAAACCACTACAAATGTCGGAGGAAAGATCGCAGAAGCACTTCACAGGAGGCCCCCAAGCACTGAGAATGTCACCCAGACAGGGACAAAACGTCTGCAACACAAATTCCCAGCGCGGTGGACAGAACCACAACAACAGGCACCCGAGCTACAAATCTTCTCACAAACTTTGCATAAGGTCACTCCTCAGCCTCTGATGTTGCAGGGGAAACAGCCCTAGCCTATTAAACCTCTCCCTCTAGCTCAAATCCTCCAACTGAAGCAATGTCCTTGTAAATCTTTTCTGAACCCTTTCAAGTTTCACAACATCCTTCTGATAGGAAGGAGACCAGAATTGTATGCAATATTCCAACTGTGGCCTAACCAACATAACCTCCCAACTCCTATACTCAATACTCTGACTAATAAAGGAGAGCATACCAAACACTATCCTATCTGCCTATGACTGCACTTTCAAAGAGATATGAACCTGTACTCCAAGGTCTCTTTGTTCAGCAACACTCCCTAGAACTGTACCATTAAGTGTATAAGTCCTGCTAAGATTTGCTTTCTCAAAATGCAATACCTAGCATTTATCTAAATTAAACATATCTGCCACTCCTCAGTCCATTGACCCATCTGATCAAGATGCCTTTGTAATCTGAGGTAACCCTCTTTGCTGTCCACAACACCTCCAATTTTGATGTTGTCAGATGAAAGGTAATCTATTTAAAATATTAAAATGGGTTTCACTCTCTCCACAGATGCTGCACAAGTTACCAAGAATTTCTCATGTTTCTCTTTTTAATTTCATTGGCCTGTGATAGATGCACCTGTGTTAGTATGGCAAGTGCAGATAATCTGCCTTTGATATAATTAAAGCTGCCTCTACACCCTCACTTCAGTTTAACAGCTTAGAAATAATTTTCCAACAAATACATGTGACCATTCATATGAACATTAAAAAAAAGAAGCAATTCAACCTTTCAAGCCTGCTCTCCCATTCAATAAAATCATAGTTAATCTGTTTGTGTTTAAAACTCCACATTCCATCGTCTATCCCAGTGACCTACAGGTCCCCTACCTAACAAGACTCCATCCACCTCCATTTTAAAAAATATTGAATGAACCTTTTTCCACCATATTCTGAGTCAGAGTCAGAGAGTTCTAAACTCACAATAACCCTCTGGGAAAAATGTTTCTTGAAAGGGTGACTCCTAATTTTAAAACAGTGCCATTACTTTCCCATCCACCTCGTCAGACCATTCAGGATCTAAAACACTTCAATCAAGTTATCCCTCTCTCCTATATACCCCTGTGGAAACAGGGCCAGATTATTCAACCTACCCTCAAAAGATAACCTACTCATTCCAGAAATCAATCTGGTAAACCTCCTCTGAGTCAACTTCAACGCATTTATATCCTTCCCTAAGGAGATCAAAGCTGCACATAGCAATTGAGATGTGGTCTGATGATAGCTTGCACAAATGAAACAGAAAATCCTTATTTTAATAATAACAGGAAGTGGTGGAGAAACTTAGTACGTCTGGCAGCATCTGTGGAGCGAGAAATAGAATTAATGTTCTCCCTTTCAAGCTGGACAAAAAAAGTCCAATTATATTGCAGTTGCTGAAATCTGGAAGTGCCTTTATGCTGAGGTCGCTGATTAAACTTATCACATTGCACAATATTAAGTCTAATATGACTTCTTCGCTAGTCAGTTCCAGAATGTGCTTTTATCTCAAAAGCATTCAATGAACTCCTCAACCAGGTTACTGCTGCCAGTTTATGTGTAGATTAAAGTCACCTTGATTTTTTGCAGTATTATCACAAGCACAAAATATTTCTGATTGCATATTTTGTCCCACATTATGTTGCTGTTTGGGGGCTTGTACACCAGTTCCGTTGATGACTTATTTTCCCTAATATTCCTCATCCTCATGCAAACATATTCCATATCTTGATTATTGAACAAAGGTCATCTCCAACAATTACACAAATGCCACCTTTACCTAGCTTCCTTGAATGTCATATACCACTCAATATTCATGCTCCAATCCTCGTCATCCTGCAGCCACATCTCTATAATGACTTATAAATCACATTTACTTACATCCACAGGAATTTTTTAAAAAACAGACTTTAAATCATACAATCAAAATCTTGCCGTGAGGAGGAACACATTGCAGATACACTCTTGCTTTCAGGAAGGAATGCAGCAAAAATCAATTGTTAAAATTCAAACTTAAAGTCCATAATAATGGTCCCCAGAAAACTCAAATTGCTTCTAACAAGATATTTACGGTCAGGCTGGAACCTGTGTGGCAACCATCAGTGCACTCTTAAGAACTCAAAAACCTGCATGAAAAAAATTATGGATTTCTGCTAACAATCATGTTATTAGAATAAAGTTTATCACAGAAATAAAATCATACATGAATGCGTATTTTATGTCTACCAAAATATTGTACTTTGCATGTTATTGGATGAAGATTCCACTCATACATCTGCATCTGTTAACTGGAAAATAGAAAATCTCTTAACATACTCCATTTGAAGCCAGTCACTACTATGTTTTACCATGTTACTCATTCCTTCATTACACCATTCTTCCCTCACTTCCTTCAAATGAACCTATGTTAGCAGCACTTAACACTAGATTCATCAGTCAACAAAAATGTATGAAACAACCAGACATTTTCCTTTTGCTATCTGAACAATTTTACTTGCAAAAGTTATTTTATGTTTGAGAATGTTTTTATTCTTTTAGTAATTCTACTGCCAAACTTAATTAGCCACTTTGACACTGTTCTCCAGATTTTCAGAACCATTCAGTCCATCTTCCTAATGTTTCAGTCTTCTTGACTTACTTTGCCAGTTGACAAACTTCAGCCATATTTGTGGTAACTCTTTCCTTGATTAGCTAGCACATCTTTCTTTCCCATATGGCAAATGTGCTTCCACCAGGCATATTAGTGTCAACTCCAGTTGAGACTGGAACCAAATCCAAATTCCTCAGTTAACGTGAAGGACCGAGTCACCTTTACAGAGGGCTTCAAGGAACAGTTAGTTGATCAAGCTAATTTTCACTAAGATGATACTAGTAAGTCTGTGACTTACTACTTCTTAGTGTGGGATTTTGCTTGTAGCAAAATGCAAATTTCTTCAACAGCATCTTTGATAATATTGACATTTAATTTTTTTTGTATTTTCTTATTAAAAATCTCTCAATAGTACTGAAGATAACAGCATTTGTGCAAATAGGTACATCCTCTAGCCAGCACTCAGAAGCACATGTCACAATAAATTTATTTAGGAACTCTAACTTAAGCTGACAGCTTCAGAGGCCATGTTTTAAGGTCTCTCTAATTTATACATAACCATAATACTGAATTAGAATCAACTTACATCATTTTTAATTTTTAATGTAATATTACTAATAATTGTAAGAATTTTCTTTTTGTTCATTATTGTCATTTACATCTATCACTGCTCCTGTGAGACGATCTTTAGCTGGGAAGCCAGCACAGTTCAGTGCACTGCATTTGCACAGGTGCTGAAATATTGCTTCATGCCTGAGCAACTGGAATGGTGTTCGAGAGTGGAGTTGTCATCTGTATACTGTAGCTTTATTTTTTCCCCCAAGTAGCAGCACGAGAACTGCTGATGCAAGAGTAAACAACAGAAAGGTGGGTTAAAACAATAAATATATGATGAGAACACTTAGCTGAAGCCCAAGCCACTGCTTTCAAGTATTGGCTGAAATTTCAGCCCTACTTCCAGGAGGAAAAGAGGCACCAGTGTCGGATGATACAAAGTAGTGATCTTGCTGCAATGTTCACCAAGCTGTACCACAGAATGTTCACAGCAGTGTTTGGAGTCAGATGTCGGACTTATTTAAAAGGGACTTTATTCATCATACTTGTACTGACCAGGTCAGAGTTGCCTATGAATGCTCCAACCAGAATCAGGTCATTTGTTCATCCTTATACTGCTCAGAAGATAGTGAGTAATGAGAAAATAGCTAGCGATGGAATTCATGACAGCATTTCTACAGGTTAATGACCACCTCCAACAGAGAGAATTAAAACAATACCCCTTGTCATTCAACAGCATTGTTATCACTGAATCTCCCATTAACAATATCCTGGAGGCTACCATTAACTCAAGATTGAACCAGATGAGCCATAGAAATACTGTGACTACAAGAGCATGTCAGATGCTAGGACTTCTGCAACAATTAACACGAATCCCGTCTCTCAATCACCTATTCACCATCTAAAAGGCACAAGACAAGACAAGACTCGCATAGAATATTCTCCACTTGCCTGGATGAGTGCAGCATCAACACCACCCAAGAAACTTGAACTCCCTAACTGGTATCGCACTTAATACCTTGAACGTTCACTCCTTCCACCACTGAGTCACAGTGGCAACAAGGTGTACCATCTATAAGATGCACTGCAGTAACTCACCCGATTTCTTTGACAGTACTTGCCAAACCCACAACTGCTACCATCTGGAAGCACAAGGGCAGTAAAGGCATGGTAACACCATTAATTGTAAGTTCCCCTGTGAGCCATAAGACATCCTGACTTCTAGGCATTTTACCATTCTCACTGTTACTGTGTCAGAATTCCCTTCCCATCAGGTGTACCTATACAAATGTCTTCAATGGCTTCAAGAAGGCAGCTCATCACTACTTTCTCCAGTGTATTTCAATATGGGCAATAAATGCTGGTCAAGCCAGCAATATCCACATCGTCTGAAGAATAAACAAAAAACTCCAATCTGTACATTCTGATAGCTTCTGATGCAGTCCTGAACTATGTGGATGGGCTTATAAGCATGGAATAGAGGTGCTTAGGAGTTGGGAAGTCATGTTGAGGTTGTACAGGATGTTGGTGAGGCCACTTTTGGAGTATTGTGTACAGTTTTGGTTGCCCTGCTATAGGAAGGATATTATTAAATTTGTTGGGGCTCAGAAAGGATTTACCAGGATGTCGCTGGAATTGGAGGTTTTCAATTATAAGGAGAGGGTAGATAGGTTGGGACTTTTTTTCACTGGAGTGTAGGACGTTGAGGGATGACTTTTTAAAAGTTTATAAAATCACGTGGGAGCATAGATAAAGTGATTGACAAAGGTCTTTTCCCGGGTTTGGGGGGTGGGGGAGGGTGGTTCAAAACTAGGGGAATAATTTTAAGGTGATAGGAAACAGATTAAAAGGGGAGGGGTAACTTTTTCACACAGAGGATGGTTCATACATGGAATGAACTGCCAGGGGAAGTGGTAGATGCATATACAGTTACAATATTTAAAAGACTTTTGTATAGGTACATGAATAAGAATTTTATTTAGGAGAATATGGACCAAACGCAGGTAAATGGGACTAGTTTAGTTTGGGGAACTGGGTCATCATGGATTAGTTGGACTGAAGGGTCTGTTCCATGCTGTATGATTGTATGAGTCTAAGTGGTTATCTTCCACAAGCTCAAAATGTGACTCGCAGCAGTTTATTAAGTTTCAGCAAAGTCTGAGTCTTCCTAAGGATTTCACAGAATTCACAAGTTTCCCCTCACACCTCCGACAGAATTTGAAGTAGCTCCTATCAATGAGATGAGGTTCTTCTCCAAATAGAGAACTCATTTCAGAAAGCAAGACAATAAACTGGTAAGATTTAAGGTAATTTTCACCTACATCACAAGTTACCAGGAGGCATGGGTAACCCTTCCAATGTAGAAGGCATCTGATTTTTGTCCCACTGAGTTCAGACTATTGCCCAGACAAGAAATGTGAAAGTTATCCCAGTAAATACATGCCAGTAATAAAAAGTCAAGGGTAAAAAGGGGTTTTTAGTGCCCAGTGTGAGACAATGAATGAACACTCAGAACTATTTCACCTTGAATCATCCTAAGCATCACAAAATCTTATCTAAAACAGTACTACCAGGCAAGAAATTGCTCACTGAATAATTGCTATTTGTTATTAAATGACAGGTTAGGACAAATTTAAGCTGCAAATTGAACTGCAGTGAGATGGAAATCTGAAAAGGTACTTGACGCCTGGTTTCCACTTGACTTTTCATCCATTAGAATCAGCATGTTCAGGTGATCGCTGGAAACCAAACTCACATCATGGATCATATACCATTTGCATCAGACATGATTTACTGAAGAACGAGTATGTACTTCTATGCTACCTAAATGTGCAAAATCTAGGCCTCGAGGTCTGTGTCCTCTAGGAACCCAGCCGTGAGATGAAATTGATTTGTTCCCTAAGTAATATTATTTTGAAACTTGTATTCTTGTAAAGAATTAATTTCCAAAACGAGCTCAATATTTTGCCCTAACTTTAATTTCTAGATGTTTTCCCATGAATTACACTTAATGATTAATTACTATTATCAATAAAGGATTTTTGTTCTAATATCTCAATTCATCCTTAATGCCTGCCACTTACATTAGCACCAAGTTTAATGGCTATTCATTGTCAACTCAATGTGCCACAATGGTGTTGGCCCAATAAGAAGTATAATACAAAAAGACTGAAGTAGATGAGGATCAAGAATAATTGTACTCGGTGCAAAGAGAAATCCATGAAGTAAGACTCTAAGTACTGTCATAATTAGGATGATAAATTAGAACTTTATCTCAAACAGACTGGAATTAATTTTGTGCCCATTGATGATGAATGAGTGATTTGAAATATGACCAGGTGCAAAACTGACCTAAAGTAGCATGAGAAAGCAGTGTTGACTAACTGCTGCCGCAAGCTGTAAAAATCATTAAAAAATAAACTCTTTCTACTGTTATGGGCCATTCAAAATGTCGATAAGAAGTCTGTTTTCAACCAAAAATATGTGATGGCATTTTTATCTGAGAAAGACATTAACTTTATAATCATTAATTCAATCCTTAAAAACTTTGAAATCTTGAATGTTCCAACAGAAAACACAGCACTATTTACTAACATTGACTAATATTATTGACTGTGGACAAAAATTCTCATACTGTAGGCTTGTTCTTTCCTGTGAAGTCAATGCATGACCATAAGGAAAGGCGATCAAGACATTGTGTTCATCAGTGCACTGCATTAAAAAAAACATTCAACATCTCAGTCTATGTTACAATGACTAACTTGATGTTTTAGGGAAGTATTAAACCACATTGAAACAAATAAAACATAAACAGCAATTTACAAAGTTTTCAAAAGTACATTTATAAACAGAAGAAAATATAAAGCAGGAGTGGAAGTAGGTCAATCAGACCCTTGAGCCTGATCCTCTATTTAATCAGTTCATGACTGAGTTGATTGTAGCCTCAACTCCATTTTTTGTCTGACAATCAAACTTGGCCTTCAATACAGTCAATGATGCAGTCTCCACTGTTCAAAGAGACCAAATCTCAAAGAGTAATGACCCTCAGAAAAGAAATTCCTCATCTCTGTCAAAATGGACACACCCTTTACTTTTGAAGTTAAAAATCACAACACCAAGTTATAGTCCAAAAGGTTTAATTGGAAGCACTAGCTTTCAGAGCGCCGCTCCTTCATCAGGTGGTTGTGTTGACGGAGCAGCCCTCCGAAAGGTGGTGCATCCAATTAAACCTGTTGGACTATAACCTGGTGTTGTGTGATTTTTAAACTTTGTACACCTCAGTCCAACACCGGCATCTCCAAATCATGTTTACTTTTGAACTAAGACTTCTAATTCTGGATTCCCTGCAAGGGGAAAATCCTGTCCAATTCAAACTTCTTCTGAATCTTACATGCTTCACTAAGCAATCTCATTCTTGTAAACTTCAGTGAATGCAAGCCCAGCTGGCTACTCTTTCCTCAAAATCCTTTTATCCTAGGATCATCTAGCAAACCTTTTCCGAACTATTTCCAGTACAAGTACATTTCAGAAGAAATAAAGGAATTGCTTGCTCAATAAAAACAAAATAAAACATCTGCATTCTGATACGACTGAGGCTGGAGGATTGCGCTATTGCTCTATTCTCACCACTCACAGGTCATAACATTAGAATAATTTACTTCTGCCAGTCACCAGGATGACTAATTAAGTCTCTTATTGAAACAAGGTTTCACAAAGCTGGTTAACAGACTCAGAAATAAAATTATAAATGCTTATCTCTGTAAATATCCCCAAAATACACGAGAAAATATAGAGACACTTTGGGACAATTATGAAAACATAAATCTCTCTGTAGAGGTCGGCTTTCTGGAAACAAAAACTATAGTCTATGGGTTATTCTTGAAGGCAAAAGGATAAAATACAATGTTCCAGAATCTGTTGCTCTGATGATCTGCTACATGTGGTCATCACTTATCACACAGTTATTACTGAAATCGTGCAGACCCAGTTTGCTCAAGGAATACAACTAAAAGATGTTCATGTTATTACTCTTTCAAATGAAAGAATGGATTTCACTCTTAACTCAACAAGAGCATTTTAATTTCAGAAATGGCAGACATTAGCTGGACAACATGTCAGCAGACTTTCCTCCAACCCAGCGTGTGCTTAGCAAGCTTTCTTCCAACTTAGCCAGATAGAAAAAAAAGCAAGAACTTCTCCAAGCCAGTCTCTGTTCAAAAACAGCTCAGGCAGGAATTTACAGAAAACCAGTTATCATGAGTCATGCAATTTATAAAAAGCAGTGTTAAAAAAACTTCCAGTGCTCACAATGAACTTTCAAAGACCTCTCAAAGAAGCCATTCCAAACAAGTCCACAAATTTGAAATAAATCCATTTTCAATAATCCTTAAAAACCTAAATCCGTCAAGCAATATTCTACATAAAGTGTTGGTGTTATAACAAGCTGCAACACTTACCTTTGCACTGGGAGAAGAGGTCAGTGCACTGACATCAATTTGTACTGGGGTTGGTAGCTGGCACCAACTCTTCCCACTGGCATGATGCTCCTGATATCAATGTGTATCCAATGAATACTCAGTCACGCTCACCAACCACTCTATTTTTCTAGCCATTTGCTCTTCAGCTCCCAGCTCTCCCACCCACATGATACCTAATTCCAGGAAAACCCTTAAATACAAAACCAATGTAAAATGCTGGAGAAACTCCACAAGTATGGCAGCATATGTGGGGAGAGAAATATGTTGAGCCTGGTATGACTGTTCTTCATAAATCTGAAGAATAATTATATGAGGTGCAAAATATTAAGTCTTTCACTCTTCACAGATGCTACCAGACTGTGGAGTTCCCCAACACAGTTTCAGATTTCCAGCATCCACAGGGTGGGTATTGCCTTGACCAAAGTTTAAAACTGTCTCACAGAACATGACCATATCTTATCGAGGGTCGAAGCAGATTATCTTTCAAGATCATAATTTGTGATTTGTAACGTTACATCTGAATCAGGTGTTACATTCTCACAGCAAATTTTAATCAATGATTCATCTAACATATAACACAAGAATCAGATATGTTTAGCCCTTTTCCAAAATGTTAATTACCAGAATTACAAATCATTATAACAGCTTTTGTTGTATTAATCAAACAAATAGGATAAAACAAATGCAAATTAGACACAGATACACATATCAGGTTATTCAGTAAACCAAGCTCTTTCTTTCTCACAAAAACACTGCAGTATCAATGTAGAAAGCATTTTCACAGAACAGTAATCTACCAGTTTCTTCAGGCATTGCAGCAGTTGACTTCAATTCAGTCAGTCAGCTCCATACGTGTACAGATCCATTAATGAGTCTACAATCCATCCAGACATCTGACCCCCTATTCCAATGCCCACCAAATGACAGCAGGGGCTTTGCTGCAGCTGAGAAGTGAAAAGCTGTTATTGGATATTCCTCCAGATAGTTTAAGAATGACAGTTATGGATCATATGACTGCAGAAGCTCCGTGAGACAAACATACTGTTATTGCAGCTTGTTACTTAATATTATAAATAGAAATTGCTCCCCCATCTTGTTCCCAGATGAATACGGACATCTTCAGGGCATCATACCGAACAGCACATTTTTAGCTTAAAGAAATCACAGGCTAGAATAAATGCTGGTAGTGGGCACAAGAAATGTATTCAGTACATGCAAAATTAGGAAGCAGATTAGGCAATGGCTGGATATTCATTTTTTGATCAACACTCGTGTGTAATTCCAGATATTCCAAACCACTCATACGGTCCAGCTCAATTTGCACATGAAATAGATGAATAGCTCTGTGCAACTACTTGGAAAATCAGGAATATCAGTTCCAAACATTTTGGCATGGGCAGGATTCCATTCTCCAGCTTATCCCAGAATACTGGAATACGGTTTGACATTCCTCTAAACATTTTTATCTCTATCTATGTGTGCAATTTCTATTGGAAGAATTCCTCATTGGGAAAGACATTTTCAGATGTGATACTGAGCCAAACAACCTTAAACACTGGTGTTCCTGCACAACACAGGAATCAGGTGTCAGGGTTTAATTCCAAGTTGTGCTCCCACCTCAATCTCTTGTGTGCAGGGCAATGCTATTTTCTAGTCCCCGAGGTCTTAACTGACTTGCAGGTGGGTCTAACAGCACAGCTGCAGCTGTAACACTGTATTCTTTGTTCCGTTCTATTAGCCTGTATGGTATGATCTGCCTGGTTTGCATGCAGAACAAAACTTTTCACTGTACCTAGGTAAATGCGATAATAATGATTCAAATCAAATCAAGCTACCCCAGTACTCGAGGTGGAATCATTCTGGAGAGAGTCTGTTGAAAGTACAATCTCTGCCACACTTTTCATTTAGCATCAATGTTACTCAGCTATTAGCTTCTGAAGCAAAACAACCTCATACGAACCATAGAGATGGTATAACTTGTTTTTTTGTTCCCTGAAGGGTCTGTACTCTCATGTGCACCTGCATAAAGCACCTAGCTCCATACTAGTCTCCATACAGAAACATGGAATTGAGAAACTTCCATTAAACCCACCCAATCGTACTCCAGTTATGAAAATACCGACATTGCGCACTAGACCAATGGAAGCATGTACCTTTTGGAGGTGTGTTTTTCAATTAGCTTGCCACAACAAGACCCATTCTGTGATGGCCTGTACAGAAGAGTGAGGCAATCAATCTTTCGCATGATGCACTGATAACTTGCCATAAACTCTCAGATCAGTGGACTCTCTTGTCCAAGCAGTCTTGTCTAGATAATACTTTACTTTTCATGAAGGTGCTGACCTGTGCATTTTGTGCACTCCAATGGCAGAATGTCAGAGTCAGCCAGCAGCCAGCTGAACTGAGGCATACCATCCACAAAGCAATGGAGGGGGTCTTTAATACAATCCAATAAGGGGATCATCCCTTCCTTATTTTTCAGCTCAACCTAAATAACTTCCCTGGATGTACTTCTGGAAATATCCTCCCTCAGTATAGCTGTAATGCTATCCTTTATCAAATAATTTGGCAGGTATGGTTTCCCTTCATGCATCAATGATGACTCCGCTTGTTTAGATATCTATTTCTGAATGCTCTGCGATTGCATCTTTTGTAATAGATTTTAACATTTTTCCACTGACAAATGCTAAACAAACTATCCTATGGTTAGTTGTATTTTGTGTTCCTCCTTTTTGAATTAGTGTAACCTTGTCAGATTTCCAATCCTCTGTGACTTTTTTCAGAATGTGGGGATTCTTATATGATCACTAACAGTGCATCCTCTATTTCTGTAACTATTTCCTTTAATATCCTAGCATGTATCCCATCTGGTCCAGGCCACTTATCAGTCTTTAGCCCCATGAGTTTCCCTAATACATTTTCCTCTAGCAACAATTAATGTCTTTATTTATCCCCCTGCCTTTTATCCCTTGGCTGCTTCAAATTTTAGACAAGCATTTTAGTTCAAAATTTTTACTCAATTCACTTCTCACCATTTGCTATGATAGGATTCAAACTCATGTCTGCAGAATATTAAACTGGCTTTCTGACTTACTGTCCAGTTAGATTACCACTATGTCAACACCTCCCCTAAGTATTTCAAATGTGAGTACAATGGAAGAGATGCAGGGTGGCACGGTGGCACAGTGGTTAGCACTGCTGCCTCACAGCACCAGGGACCTGAGTTCAATTCCCGCCTCAGGCGACTGTCTGTGTGGAGTTTGCACGTTCTCCTCGTGTCTGTGTGGGTTTCCTCCGGGTGCTCCGGTTTCCTCCCACAATCCAAAGATGTGCAGGTCAGGTGAATTGGCCATGCTAAATTGCCCGTAGTGTTAGGTAAGGGGTAAATGTAGGGGTATGGGTGGGTTGCGCTTCGGCGGGTCGGTGTGGACTTGTTGGGCCGAAGGGCCTGTTTCCACATTGTAAGTAATCTAAAAAAAAAAGATGCCTACCACCCAGTCACGGGGAAGACATACACAAAATGTGGGAGCAAAGATAATTTACTGTCAGCATTTCTACACCCCCGGGACATGCACAAAACAATCCACAGCCCCATAGCCAAACATTTTAACACCCCCTCCCACTCAACCAAGGACATGTAGGCCCAGGGCTGCCTCCATCATCAAACCCTTACCACCTGACACCTGGAGGAAGAACACCTCATCTTCCACCTTGGAATCCTCCAAACACATGGGAGCAATGTGGATTTCACCAGTTTCCTCAGTTCCCCTCACCCTACCTTATCCCAGATCCTACCTTTCAACTTGGCACCACCCTCTTGACCTGACCTACCTGCCCATCTTCCTTCCCACCTATCCAATCCATCATCCAATCCGATCGAGCTCCATCATCACCAACTTCAGCTACATGTTACATTCCCAGCAACCCTCCCCTAGTCCAACACCCCTTCCATGCATCTTTCAGCCCCCTTGGGCCACCCCCTCATTCCCAATGAAGAGCTTAAGCTTAAACGTCGATTCTCCTGCTCCTCGGATGCTGCGTGACCGGCTGTGCTTTTCCAGTGCCACACTCTTTGAAAGCAATTCTTGTCACTGAGGAATAATTTCGCAATCTTTCAGTGGTTTTTACTTTTGGACTTATTTGTCCTTGTTTTACAAGGCAGTGCAATGCAGTGTCATTGATGTGTAAACTTTAAAGAAAGCAAACTGGAATAATGTTTCTGAAACAGAGAAGGCTTGGATTTCAAAAGATTTAGGATTTGCCATTGATAACTGACAAGATATCAAGTTCATACTAGACTTTGTATTCGAGGCTGAGTGCATGCAATCATTCACATAATGCAGCTTACAGACCTGGATCTTCCACCAGGTTTCATCAGAGGGTTTGTAACTGGCAATGTGCTCAGTCTGCAGCAAAGTCGCAGGAGAACTCCCTCACAGCCCAGTTCCCTCCCAATTCTCACTCTATCCTTCCCCAATGCCAAGACACCATGACTTTTGCCCTTCCAGCCAGAATTCAACTTTTCCTCCTACTCATCAACTTTCTAATCCTCTTTCTCATTCAAAATATTAAATTTTGCTTTGCTTCTTGTGAAGATATCAAAAGGATGAAACAAGTTTACAATCCTCATTCTCTGAGTATTGCTTTTAAATTAATGGGTAAATTGTTGACCTGAACGTGTTCACCAGTGAAGAAACAGAAAGAAAGCACATGGTGAGGTCAGTGCAGGAGAGAGAGACAGAGAGAGAAACTGACAGAACAGTGAACCTGCACAGTTACTGCCTTTGCTGCTTGAATTCATGTATCGCTGGACATCAGAGTGCATATGGGAAAATTAGCAAACAGTAAAATTCACAACTGACCTTGGAGGAACTGTTGGGTGAAGTTCACAGCACAGAATCAGATAAATTAATCGTTGTTTTAAGAGTGGCCTACAGAGAACCTGCAGTAGTGAGCAGAGTGGGTTCTTTCTTGGTTATATGTTATTTGAGATATGTCTCTTGATTAAACATAAAATATAAGCCATAGCTATTAATTTAATAGCTCGGACAGTTTTTTGTAAAGGAATAGGACAGTGTTATTTTCTGGGTCTGTAGATTGTGGAGGAGCAGAAATGTGCTTCTTGTCAGATGAGGGAGTTTAAAGAGAGTTTAAGGGTTACTGCAGATTATATCTGCAATAAATGCTGTTGGTTGCGAATCTTATTAGATCAAAAGGATTGGTTAGAGAGAGAGTTAGAAGCAATGAGAAATTTACAACAGCAACAGTATGTGATGGATGACAGTTATAGTAAGTGTGTGGGGGGGGGGGGGAAAGAGGGGGGAAAGAATCTCAGATACAATCACATAGATGGGTTAACGCCAGGAAAGGTAAGAGAGGTAGTTAGGTAGTGCAGGAGTTTTCTGTGGCTATACCCATTTCAAATAAGTATGCTGTTTTGGAAAATGTAGGGGGCAATGGATTCTCAGGGGAACGTAGCACAAACAGCCAAGTTTCTGGTATTGAGACTGGCTCTGGGGTATGACGGCTTCCAAGAGATCAATTGTGTTAGGGAACTCTCTAGTCCGAGGTACAGTCAGACATTTCTGTGGCCAGCAGCAAAAAATCAGAATGGTGTGATGCTTCCCTGGTGCCAGGATCAAGGATGTCACAGAGAGGGTGCAGAATGTGCTCAAGGGGGAGAGAGGCCAACAAGAAGACATTGTCCACATTGGAACCAATGACATTCTCAGGTTTATCCAAGATTATCCAGCTGTGTAGTCAGAACATCAGACCAGAAGTTAGGAAGCCTGCAGCTAGTAACTTTTCTCCTGTCTTAGATTCACCTGTAGAAACAGGCCCTTCGGCCCAACAGGTCCACACCAACCCTCCAAAGAGCAAGCAACCCACCCAGACCCATTCCCCTACATTCACCCCTAACTAATGCACCTAACACTATGGACATAGAAAGGGGAAAGGTTGAGATTCTGAAGGGTGACGATAGAGAGTTAGCAGGAATTTAAAAAGGAGGTCCTTGAGAGTAGTAATATCTGGATTACTCCCGGTGCTACGAGCTAGTGAAGGCAGCAATAGGAGGATAGAGCAGATGAATGCATGGCTGAGGAGCTAGTGTATGGAAGAAGGATTCACATTTTTCGATCATTGGAATCTCTTTTAGGGTAGAAATGACCTGCACAAGAAGGATGGATTGCACCTAAATTGGAAGGGGACTAATATACTGGCAGGGAGATTTGGTAGAGCTGCTCGGGAGGATTTAAACTAGTAAGGTTGGGCGGTCGGGGGGTGAAACCTAGGGAGATAGTGAGGAAAGAGATCGATCTGAGACGGATACAGTTGAGAACAGAAGTAAGTCAAACAGTCAGGGACAAGGTAGGACTAATAAATTAAACTGCATTTATTTCAAAGCGAGGGGCCTAACAGGAAAGGCAGATGAACTCATGGTTAGGAATATGGGACTGGGATATCATAGCAATTACGGAAACATGGCTCAGGGATGGGCAGGACTGGCAACTTAATGTTCCAGGATACAAATGCTACAGGAAGGATAGAAAGGGAGGCAAGAGAGGAGGGGGAGTGGCATTTTTAATAAACGATAGCATTACAGCTGTGCTGAGGGAGGATATTCCTGGAAATACATCCAGGGAAGTTAGTTAGGTGGAACTGAGAAATAAGAAAGGGATGATTACCTTATTGGGATTGCATTATACACTCCCTAATAGTCAGAGGGAAATTGAGAAACAAACTTGTAAGGAGATCTCAGCTATCTGTAAGAATAATAGGGTGGTTATGATAGGGGATTTTACCTTTCCAAACATAGACTGGGACTGCCATAGTGTTGAGGGTTTAGATGGAGAGGAATTTGTTAAGAATGTACAAGAAAATTTTCTGATTCAGTATGTGGATGCACCTATTAGAGAAGGTGCAAATCTTGACCTACTCTTGGGAAATAAGGCAGGGCAGGTGACTGAGGTGTCAGTGGGGGAGCACTTTGGGGCCAGCGACCATAATTCCACTAGACTTAAAATAGTGATGGAAAAGGATAGACCAGATCTAAAAGTTGAAGTCCTAAATTGGAGAAAGGCCAATTTTGACAGTATTAGGCAAGAACTTTCGAAAGCTGATTGGGGACAGATGTTCGCAGGTAAAGGGACAGCTGGAAAATGGGAAGCCTTCAGAAATGAGATAATGAGATTCCAGAGAAAGTATATTCCTGTTAGGGTGAAAGGAAAGGAAAGGCTGATAGATATAGGGAATGCTGGATGACTAAAAAAATTGAGTGTTTGGTTAAGAAAAAGAAGGAATCATATGTCAGGAATAGAGAAGGTGGATCAAGTGAATCCTTAGAAGAGTATAAAGGCGTAGGAATATACTTAAGAGGGAAATCAGGAAGGCAAAAAGGGAACATGAGATAGCTTTGGCAAATAGAATTAAGGAGAATCCAAAGGGTTTTTACAAATACATTAAAGACCAAAGGGTAACTAGGGAGAGAACAGGGTCCCTCAAAGATCAGCAAGGTGGCCTTTATGTGTAACCGCCGGAGATGGGGCAGATACTAAACGAGTATTTTGCATCAGTATTTACTGTAGAAAAGGATATGGAAGATATAGAAAGTAGCGAAAAAGGTGGTGGCACCTTGCAAAATGTCCAGATTACAGAGGAGGATGTGTTGGATGCCTTGAAATGCATAAAAGTGGATAAATCCCCAGGACCTGATCAAGTGTACCCAAGAACTCTGTGGGAAGCCAAAGAAATGATTGCTGGGCCTCTTGCTGAGATATTTGTATCACCAATAGTCACAGGTGAGTGCTGGAAGATTGGAGGTTGGCTAACATGGTGTTACTCTTTAAGAAGGGTAATAAGGACAAACCATGAAACTATAGACCAGTGAGCCTGACATCAGTGGTGGGCAAGTTGTCGGAGGGAATCCTGAGGAACAGGATGTACATGTATTTGGATAGGCAAGGACTGATTAGGATAGTCAACATGGCTTTGTGCGTGGGAAATCATGTCTCTACACTTGATTAAGTTTTTTGAAGAAGTAACAAAGAGGATTGATGAGGGCAGAGTGGTAAATGTGATCTATATGTACTTCAGTAAGGCGTTCAACAAGGTTCCCCATGGGAGACTAGTTAGCAAGGTTAGATCTCACAGAATAAAAGGGAGAAATAGCCATTTGGATACAGAACTGGCTCAAAGGTAGCAGACAGAAGGTGGTGGTGGTGGAGGGTTGTTTTTCAGACTGGAGGCCTGTGACCCGTGGAGTGCCACAAAGATTGGTGCTGGGCCCTCTACTTTTCGTCATTTACGTAAATGATTTGGATGCAAGCATAAGAGGTACAGTTAATAAGTTTGCAGATGACACTAAAATTGGAGGTGCAGTGGACAGCGAAGAGGGTTACCTCAGATTACAATGGGATCTTGATCAGACGGACTAATGGGCAGAGAAGTGGCAGATGGAGTTTAATTTAGATAAATGCAAGGTGCTGCATTTTGGGAAAGCAAATCTTAGCAGGACTTATACTTAATGGTAACGTCCGAGGGAGTGTTGCTGAACAAAACGACCTAGAGTGCAGGCTCTTCGCTCCTTGAAAGTGGAATCATAGGTAGATAGGATAGGGAAGGTGATGTTTGGTATTCTTTCTTTTATTGGTCAGAGTACTGAGTACAGGAGTTAGGAGATCATGTTGCAGCTGTACAGGACATTGGTTAGGCCACTGTTGGAATATTGCATACACTTCTGGTCTCCTTCCTATCGGAAAGATGTTGTGAAATGTGAAAGAGTTCAGAAAAGACTTAGGAGGATGTTGCCAAGGTTGGAGGATTTGAGCTATAGGGAGAGGCTGAACAGGCTGGGACTGTTTTCCCTGGAGCATCAGAGGCTGAGGGGGAATCTTATAGAGGTTTATAAAATCATGATGGGCATGGATAAGATAAATAGACAAAATCTCTTCACTAGGCTGGGGGAGTCCCGAACTACTTGGTGTAGGTTTAGGGTGAGGGGGAAGGATATAAAACAGACCTAAGGGGCACCCTTTTTTCATGCAGAGGGTGGTACCTATATGTAAGGAGCTGCCACAGGGAGTGGTGGAGGCTAGTACAATTGCAACATTTTAAAGGCATCTGGGTGGGTACATGAATAGTAAGCATTTTTTAGGGATACGGTGTGGGTGCTGGCAGGTGGGACTAGAATGGGTTGGGATATCTGGTCGGCATGGACCAGTTGGACCGAAGGGTCTGTTTCCATACTGTACATCTCTGTGACTCTATGCAAAGCTTTCATTTATCCATGGCTAGCTCTCATCAACTGTGTCTCACACAGCACTCAGATATTATGAAATACCACTTGGGTAGGCCAATGTCACATATGTGCCACAATTCACAAAGGCAATCCAAAGTCTCACAAGCTGCACAAGGCCGCAGAGTTGCTTTCCTCTCACCTCCAGCAGGAAGAGCTTTCCAACATGCACTTTGACACAGCAGTTTTTTAGATCATGTAGACATTCTATGAGTTTATATGATTTTGTGTGATGGTGAGCTGGGAAGATACAAGGTTTTAGTAATTCTACAATGATTATTGTATTTCTGTGACAAGGCTTATACTGCATATATCAGAATAAGGCTTACCATTTCCAAAGGTCCATGCATAAACAGCCCATTCCCCTCCTTATCAGAAACCCCCGTGTTCCATTCTATCCAGGACTATGTATTCAACTATCATTGTGTGGGATGTAACTACTGGCTGTTCATATTACAAAAGAGGTTTTCTTTTGTACTGTTGCCCAATTAAATTCATTAGAAGCATGACCAATTTATCAAGAGCAGGTGTAAACGTTGCTGTGGCTTGCGTGCAAGGTAAAGTGAGGAAGAACAAATGTATCAAGCCTGGGACGTGCACCAACCTCCAGGGGCTACTAAAAAGATTCTACATCAAGTCATAGTAGAAGGTTCTCTCAGCGGATGGGGGAGGGACAGGAAGCCCCAAGTTTATCATTATCATTGCCATTTCCTCCAGCTGAGCAAGACACAGTGCTCTTGTCAAAACAGGATGATGGGGATCTCTGTCATCTTGTGGAGCAGGTCTTGTGATCTGAAAAAGTGAGCAACCATCCTCTCTCAGTGACCATCAGGTGTGCAAAGTTTTTAAGTGCCTCTTCCAATGATGCACTGGGGACCTGTATGGGACCCCTCAGTCTTCAAACCACAAATGTATCAAAGCTGTTACCAATGAAATTTGTACAAGGCCAGATCACTTCCCCACGATAAGGTCTCAGCTACAGCCCAGGAACTAGTCTGTAGTACCGGTTGGCCTCCCCTAACCACAAATAGCATGCAGAGCATTATATCAAAATGCAGCTGACTTCAATAGAAAAGGGTTTCCATTTGGTCAATGTACAAGTTATCCATGATCATCAGTGCCATGCCTTACAAGGCTGTGCCAGGTACACTGGAAGCTGCTATACTTCCTATATCCTTGATAACTCAAGGCTGAAAGACAAGGGCTACACCCTTCAACAGCTGCTGGCTTCACTACGCAAATCCCAGACTGAGACCAAGTATAGATACAATGTTGCTCATTCCACCAGTACCATGGTAGAGCAGACAATTAGCCTCAAGCTCAAGTTCCTATTCTATGAGCAGTCTGGGAGGTCCTTGCAATAAAATCCAGAGTCATACAGCACAGAAACAGACCCTTCATTCCAGCCAGTCCATGCCCACTACAATCCCAAACTAAACTTGTCCAATCTGCCTGCACTCGGCCGATATCCCTCCAAACATTTCTTATTCATGTACTTATCTAAAGTCTTTTCAATGTTGTAACTACATCTGCATCCACCATTCCTCTGGACATTCATTCCAAACACAAACTCTGTGTAAAAGAATTGCATGCCTTTTTTAAATCTTTCTCCTCTCACCTTAAAAACATGCCCAGCCAGACAGTGCTCCATCAACTCTTACATGCTGAGCCCTGCACAGTGGAGAAGGAGAAAAAGGGATATGATAGACATTGTAGAGCTGGGAGAACAGCAGCGGTCTTCCAAGCAGGAAGAGGTTGGCATTGAGCAAGAGGAATGTCAACTTCACCATAATGCAGCAATGCAATATTAGAGACAAGAAGCCAGACTGGACTCAGTCACATGGTGTCAAAAATTGTGAAGCTGGAAAAGCACAGCTGGTCAGGCAGTGCCCAAAGAGTAGGAGAGTTGATGTTTCGAGCATAAGCTGTTCATCGGGATTTTTATTTCCGGGGGGTGGGGGGGGGGGGGGGGGGGGGGGGGGGGGAAGAGAGTGGGGGTTAGGAATGCAATAGGTAGATGAAGGTAGGGTGGTGATAGTGATATGTCGGACCAGAGGGTGGAGCAGATAGATGGGAAGGAAACTGGATAGGTAGGACAGTTCCACCAGCACTATTTCCCACCTTTTTCTCCACTGCACCGATCAGTTGGCATCACCTTGTGCTCCTACAAGAATGTCAAACAGTTCATCAACTTCCTGAACACCTTCAACCGTGACCCCAAGTTCACCTGGACCATCTCAGACACCTCCCTCCCCTTTCTGGAGCTCTCCATCTCCTTTTCTGGTGACTTACTCAACATGGACATCTACTTCTAACCCACCGACTCCCACAGCTACCTGGACTACACCTCCTCCCAACCCTCCTCCTGTTAAAAACGTTATCCCTTATTCCCAATTCCACCACCTCCACTGCATCTACTCCCAGGAGGATCAATTCCACTCCAGAACATCCCAGATGGCCCCCTAACTCAATGACCATAATTTCCACTCCCACATGGTCAACAATCCCCTCCAGCACATCTCATCCACTTCCTGCATCTCCACCCTTGAACCGCATCCCTCCAACTGCAACAAGGATAGAAACCCCCCTGGACATCACCTTCCACCCCATCAATCTCCAGATACAATGCATCATCCTCTGCCATTTCTGCCACCTACAGTCAGACCCCACCACCAGGAATATATTGCCCCCCCCAACCCTTTCAGCACTCTGCAGAGACAATTCCCTCTGCGACTCCCTTGTTAGGTCCAGGAACTCCACCAACCCACTCTCTACTCCAGGCACCTTCCCTTGCCACTGCAAAAGGTGCAAAACTTATGCCCACATCTACCCCCTCACCTCCATCCAAGGCCCCACAGGATCTTTCCACATCCAGCAGAGATTTTCCTGCACATCCAAACACCTCATCTACTGGGTCTGTTGCTCTTGATATATTCTCCTCTACATTGGGGTGACAGAACGCCAACTCGCAGAACATTTCAGCGACATCTCTGGGACACATGTATGCAATAACCCCACCGCCCTGTGGCCAACCATTTCAACTCCCCCACCACCACCCCTCCCGCCACTCCGTTAAGGACATGCAAGTCCAAGGCCCCCTCCACTGTCAAATCCTAGCTACCCAACAACTAGAGGACCAACATCAGTCTTCCGCCTTGGGATCTTCCAACCGATCAATGTCAATTTCACCAGTTTCTTCATCTCCCCTCCCTCCACTTTATCCCAGATCCAATCCTCCAACTTGGCACTGCCCTCTTGAACTGTCTGACCATCTTCCTTCCTACCTATTTGCTCCGAATTATCACCATCACCCCCACACCTTATTCTACCTATCACATTCCAAGCTACCTTGCCCCCCAGCTCCATGCCCCGCCTATTTATCTCTAGACCCCTTAGATCATCCCTCCCTCTCCCCCAACATTCCTGATGAAGAGCTTATGCTCAAAATGTTGATTCTCCTGATCTTTGGATGCTGCCTGTGCTTTTTCAGTGCCACAGTTTTTGGACTCTGATCTCCAGCAGCTGCAGTCCTCACTTTCTCATAGTAGCATGGGGGCATAGTGGTTAACACTGCTGCCCCACAGCCAGAGACCCAGGTTTGATTCTAGGCTTGAGCGATTGTGTGGAATTTGCACATTCTCCCCATGTCTGCATGGGTTTCCGCCAGGTGCTCTACTCTCCTCCTTCAGTCCAAAAGATGTAGATTATCCATGCCAAATTACACTATGGCGTGTAGAGTAAGCCAGAGTAATTGCAGAATAACAGGGTTGCAGTAGGTACATGGGTCTTGGCAGGATGCTCTTTAGAAGGTCAGTGCAGACTCAATGAGCCAACTGGCCTCTACATGCACTGTAGGGATGCTATGCCAGGCTTTCAGGAAAGAGAACTGTTATTAAAGATGGGTAGTCTGGGAGAGACTCAAGATGGCGGAGACCCAGCAAGTCTAAGTCTGTAGTGCTCCGCTTAAGACTCTGGCAAAGTGGGGCACCCGCCTTCACCACACCTTTTAAATCATTAAGATAGCTTTTGCTCAGCATAATTAGTCATTTTACATCAACCTTGGACAGTTTGGTGTTGTTGTTAAAATGACAAAGGACAAAAATTCCTGCAGTTCACAATAGGTAGGGACCCCTCCCCCATCAGCAGCCACCCCGGGGGACTTACCTGCAGAGGCGAGTCTGATCTCCGGATCAACAAGCTTCAAGAGAAGATCAATGCCTTTAATTGAGGAGTCCAAATCCAGCTGGGAGTTTTGAGAAATCGAGAAACTTAAATAACGCTGGGGGCGGCAATGGGCCGCAGCCTCGGAGATTGCTGCTGACTCGTCCGTGGGTCGGTTCCGGGCTCTCGAACAGCGAATCAGAATCCTGGAGGAGCGCATCGACGACCTTGACCGTTGGAAAAATATTCAGTTACTGGGCCTTCCCGAACGGGAAGAGGAAGGCCAGTTTGCCGACTTTCTGGATGGCTCCCACAAATATTAAAGTTGGAGTCAGGACCAGGCCGGGTGCAGGTGGAGTGGGCCCACTGGGTTGCTGTACGCAGGCCCAAGTCGGACCAGTGCCCCCACCCGGTTCTATTCCAACTCCAATGTCATAGAGAAAAATAAATGCCCCTGGAAGCCTCCAGAGTCCTGGAGAAGGATCTCCAGGCCATGATGCACAAGGGTTCCAGGATAATGTTATTTCAGGACTTTTCTCCAGCCGTGGTCTGCAAGAGGAGGGCATTCGAAGAAGTGTCTGAGAGACCTAAATATTCAATACTCCTTGCGCTACCTGGCAACACTGCACTACAGCCACGTAGGATCTGTTTATAACTTTGGATCATTGGAAAAATCTAAGAATTCTTGGACTCTCTCGAATAGACTGCAGAACTTAAACCACATGGATAAAAATTTTGTTTTCCGCGCCCCCTTGTTTACCCTTTTTGCCCCTCTTCATCTCTTTTCCATTATCTTTCCCCGGGGGTTGAGGGGGGCTTATTCTTTACTCTCTCTTTGGTTTCTTTTTTTACTGGTCGTGCAGCTTATTCGATTTGTGTGGGAGGGGAGTTTGTTTTGTTTTACCTCTTTTTAGACTAGAGTTTTCTTCTCTTGTCATTTTATTTAGTTGCCTAATACTTGCTGGGATTAGAACTTTGTAGTTTTATGTATTTATATTTTGTATTATGCTTGCTAAATGTACCTAGGTGTTGGTGTGTGTGTGTGTGTGTGTGTGTGTGTGTGTGTGTGTGTTTGTGTGTGTGTTTGTGTGTGTGTTTGTGTGTGCGTGCGCGGGGGTGGGGGTGGGTCTAAGAGACTGGGTCACTCAGGTTTAGTTTAGTTTTATAGAATATTTGAATTTGTCTACTCCATTCTATAATGCCTGGGCCGAGGGCAGGGCCTTAGCTAGGAGAGGTTAGAGTGGGGTTATTGACAAGCAGTCATGCCCCCTGGGAGCAAGGGGGAAAAGTCTCCTTTCAAATGTGTTTTGCGTTGTTTGTTTTAAACTTGGGAATAGTTTTTAATTGTGTTATTGTAAACATTTTAAAGAATTTTTGCTTTTGTGAATTTTCTATGGTCTGTATTCAAGATATTTCAGGTGGGGCTGTTGTTCCTGGGGTGTCTCGGGCTTGCCTGGACGATCATGGTTAGCCATTCATTTACGTGCTGCACCAGGAATGTCAAGGGGAGTAATTCACCAATCAAAAGGAAAAAGATATTATCAGGTCTCAAAAAAAGAAAGGGTTGACATAACTCTCTTACAGGAGACACATCTACTTGAGAAAGAGCACTTCTAGCTACAACAGGGTGGATTTGATCAAGCTTTTTTCTCATCTTTCAGTTCAAAAAGGAAGAATCTTCCTTTCCAAATGTTAAGCCAGATAAAAGATGAGTCTGGATGGTATACACTGATCAAAGCCCTAACATATGGAGAGGAATATGGAATTTTGAATCTTTACTGAACCCCGGCATGCCCCTTTAAACTTGTAATAGGGTGGATCCAAGATGGCGGCGACCCAGCAAGACTGAGTCCACAGTGCTCTGCCCAAAACTTGGGAAAAGTGGGCTATCCACCCCCACCACACTCACTAAACCATTTATAATAGTTGTTAACCTTAAATAGTTACTTATTAGTACATTTAAATAGTCTAATACTAGCTGGAAAATGAGTAAAGGGAAGGGAACAGGCGGCTCTAAGAAAGCAGGGACCCCTCCCCCACCCTCTCCCTCTTCATCTGCAACAAAGGTGTCTTCAGCTACTTCAGGAGATTTACTAATGAAGATGAGCTTTGAGGAGATGTTTGCCAGGTGGGAGGCGAAGATTGATGCTTTTATCGATGAGTCTCGGCAGAGCAGAGAAGCACTATCAGCCGAGCTGCAGAAGCAGGGCAGAGACATTCAGGAATTGGAGTGCTGAGTCAGAGAGATGGAGTCGAAGGCCGCAGCCTCAGAGACTGGGATAAAATCAACAGCCGACCACATCCGTTTTCTCGAGAATCGAGTCCAGAACCTAGAAAACCACATTGATGACCTCGAAAATCGATGTCGTAGAAAAAATATTCGGTTGTTGGGCCTGCCCGAGCAGGAAGAGGGAGGTCGGCTGACAGCATTCTTAGAGCATTGGCTGCCACAATTTTAAATCTGCATACTGGATCAGGCCAGGTAAGGGTAGAATGGGCCTACCGGGTCACAGTACGTGGGCCCGGCTCAACCCAGCGCCCACGCCCGGTCCTGTTCCAGCTGCAGAGCTATAGGGAGAGGCAGATGCTCCTGGAAGCCTCAAGAAATCTGGGAAAAGATCCCCAAGCTATGACCCACAAAGGATCCAGGATCATGCTGTTCCAGGACTTCTCCCCAGCTTTGGTCCGAAAGAGGAAGGCATTCGATGAGGCGAAGAAGCGTTTAAGGGACTTAAATATCCAGTACTCCTTACGATATCCAGCGACGCTACGCCTTAGCCACGAAGGATCCATATATAACTTCGGATCACCGGAGAAGGCTAAGGAATTCTTGGACTCTCTTAAATAAACTGTAAGAGATTGTGGACGCTGGTCTGCCTTTCCCATTATTTTGGTTTACATCCCTTCATCTTTTCTTATCTTTCCCCCATGTGTGTATGTGTGTGTGTGTGTATATATATATATATATATATATATGTTGGGGCGTTTGGTTAATGTTGATGGGGAGAGGTGGTTACCTTATTCTATTTTACTTCTGTTTTTAGGAGCGGGGTTGTTTTTCTTTCCCCTGTTATTTTGTGGTATTATATTTAAGTATTACATGCTGAGATTGTAATCTTATAGTTATATATGGTATTAATATTCCCAAATATATTTAGATGTGGGTGTGGGTGGGGGTGGGGTGTTCACTGTTAACTCTAGCTTTATATTATATTTGAATTCTCCTCATTTTATTGAGGAACACCTGGGTCAAGGGTGGGGCACTGGTTGGAAGAGGGTAAGATGGACTGTGGGAGAGGAAGTGACGCTCCCTGGGAACAAGGGAGAAAATCTCCAATTCGGAATGTTTTATATTTTTTATACTTAGAAAGAGTTTTTTGTTATATTGTTTTGAGTGTATCAGAGAGTCTTTACTTTTGTAAATCTTGTATGCTCCATGCTCGGGATGTTCTAGATAGGGTTTCCCCTCCCGAGGGGTCTCGGATCTGTCCAGATGATTATGGCTGAACAGTCGGTTAAGTGGTGCACCTGGAATGTCAGGGGGAGTAATTCGCCAGTTAAAAGGAAGAAAATATTATCAAATCTTAAGAAGGAGAGAGTTGATATAGCTCTCCTACAGGAGACACACCTGTCGGATAAAGAACACTTAAAATTACGACAGGGCGGATTTGATCAGGCCTTTTTTTCCTCTTTTAATTCAAAAAGCAGGGGAGTCGTTATCCTTGTCCGGAAGAAATTCCCTTTGAAAATTCTAAATCAGATAAAAGACGAATCTGGACGATATATTTTGATTAAAGCCCTCATAAATGGAGAGGAATATGGGATCTTAAATGTGTACTGCCCCCCGGCACACCCCTTTAAATTCATAACGGAAGCTTTTTCAAAACTGATGGCCTTTGGTGCCCGTCATACAATTATAGGGGGAGACTTTAATTGTATTATGGATCCGGAAATAGACAGGATTCCCAAGAGTGCCGCTGGAGTATCTCCCAGATCTAGACAACTGGCAGACCTGAATAAAGAATTAGGATTGGTAGATGTATGGAGATGTCTCCATCCACAGGGTAGAGATTTTTCTTTCTACTCTAATCCGCATAAATGTCACACAAGAATTGATATGTTTTTTGCCCCATCGATTTTTCTAAACTCTATAGCAACCTGTAAAATAGGTACTAAGCAATCTATGACCATGCCGCTGTATACATGGAAACTAAGGTAAAGAACAATGGGACATCTGCTCGGCATTGGCGTATGGACCCCTTCCTGATAAAAGATAGCAAAATTTTAAAGTACTTCTCCCAAGAACTTAAAACTTTTTTAGAAATTAATACTGGTACGGCTAGCAATCCGTCAATGATGTGGGAGACCATCAAAGCTTATGCACGAGGTTTGATCATCTCCTATTCAGCGACCCAGAGGAAAATGAAGGGAGAGCAACAGCGTCTGCTCGAAGCTCGCCTAAAAGCAGCCGAAACAGCATACGCTGATAGACCTTCTATCACAAAATTGCAGAGGATTACAGCTCTTAGAACAGCTTTAAACACCGCGCTTACTCAAACGGCTAAAAGGGAAATATTATTTGTGAAACAAAGATTATATGAATATGGCGACAAACCGGGTAGATACTTAGCATTTCTTGCAAAGAAAAAGAAAGCCCCTCAAACTATTCCGACCATCAAGGAAAGTACAGGTACCCTGACTCATGATCATAAAAAGATCAATGCGACCTTTAAAGAATTTTATTCTGAACTATATAGATCGCAGGATTGTGAAGATAGGATTAGGAGGATGCAGTCATTTTTTAAAAATTTGACCTTCCCGGGCCTGACTCCGGAACAGGTGTCGGCCCTAAATACCCCTTTAACAGTCCAAGAAATACTTGAGGCAATTAGGCAACTTCAGAGCGGAAAAGCACCGGGCCCGGATGGTTTTCAAGCTGAATTCTATAAAGAATTTACAGGAATATTGGTTGACCCACTTATGGATATGTATAATTTTGCGCATAGTCAGGTCTGTCTCCCGCCCACGCTGAAAGAAGCAAATATTTCTCTTATCCTCAAAAAAGGAAAAGACCCAGAAGATTGCACTGCTGCCTCACAGCGCCAGGGACCTGGGTTCAATTCCCGCCTCAGGCGACTGACTGTGTGGAGTTTGCACGTTCTCCCCGTGTCTGCATGGGTTTCCTCCGGGTGCTCCGGTTTCCTCCCACAGTCCAAAGATGTGCGGGTCAGGTGAATTGGCCATGCTAAATTGCCCGTAGTGTTAGGTAAGGGGTATATGTAGGGGTATGGGTGGGTTGCGCTTCGGCGGGTCGGCGTGGACTTGTTGGGCCGAAGGGCCTGTTTCCACACTGTAAGTAATCTAATCTAAATCTAATTGTGCATCTTACAGACCAATATCCTTACTAAATGTAGACTTTAAAATTCTCTCAAAAATGTTAGCACTAAGACTAGAAAGGGTATTGCCATATATTATGAAGGAGGACCAGACGGGATTTATTAAGGGCCGCAGATCATCCAATAATATCAGAAGGGTCTTGAATATGATCCAAGCCTGTCATCAGGGAAAGATACCAGGAGTAGTAATTTCATTGGATGCGGAAAAGGCATTTGATAGGGTTGAATGGTCATATTTATTTTACACATTGGAAAGGTTTGGCGTTGGACAGGTGTTTACCAAATGGGTTTCAACATTGTATAATGACCCCAAAGCAGCTGTTATTACTAATGGGTTAAGATCGGATGGCTTCAGTGTGGGTAGGGGCTGCCGTCAAGGATGTCCTCTCTCACCATAGTTGTTTACACTGATAATCGAACCATTAGCAGAAGCCATCCGGACTGATCCTAATATAACGGCCCCGAGGATTGGTACAGGTAAACACAAAATTACCCTCTATGCAGATGACGTTCTCTTATTCCTCAGTAATCCTTTAATGTCAGTGCCTCGTCTAATTCAAGTTATTAATACATTTAGTGCATTCTCAGGCTATAAAATTAATTTTTCAAAATCGGAAGCCATGCCAATGGGTGGTCTGGCTATGATACCCCACTTAATGGACAGATCCCCTTTTCCCTTCCGTTGGTCCCTGGAGGGCTTCTTATATTTAGGTATTTTTATCACGCTAGTATTTGATCAGCTGTATAGGGCTAATTTTGTACAATTAATGGAAAGGATAAGGCAGGACCTCCAGCGATGGAGACCTTCCGATTTCCTGGCTAGGGAGAATAGCATTAATTAAAATGAATGTTCTGCACCGTCTCTTATATCCTATGAGAATGCTCCCGCTGATGCTGCCAAGGCTAGCCCTACGTAAATTATATGGCTGGTTGGGTTCCTTTATTTGGAACCATAGACGGCCCCTTATTAAGCTGAAGAAGCTACAGCTTCCACAGGCAAGGGGAGGACTGGACTTCCCAGACTTTAGGAAATATCAGTTAAGCTCCCTACTAAGTTACATAGCTGATTGGGTTTCATCTGATCCACAATCAATTTGGCTGGATATCGAAGCTTCCCAAGTAAAATACCCACTTATTAACCTATTATTTTCAGATAAGAGGAAAATCATTACAGACCACTGTAAAAATCCCATAATATTAAACACAATTAAGGCCTGGAATATAATGCGGCAAAATGAGGGTAACTCACATAAAACATCCCCCCATGCACCAATAGTAGGCGCATGGGGATTCCAACCAGGGATTACAGATGCCACCTTTAAACTCTGGAGATCCAGGGGCATCTCATGCTTAGGGGACCTATTTAAAGATGGGATCCTGATGTCCTTTGAGCAGCTGTGTCTGAAATTCGGAATACCTAATGGGGATCTCTTTCGATACTTCCAAGTTCGAGATTATATACAGAGGAAGACTACATTAATAGATAGTCTTTATAAATCAGACAGAGAACGTAATGTCTTACGACCAGCGGGGGCATCCTCCGTTAGTACTATATACCATTTGCTACATGATGGAGTCTCAGGAGACATGGATGACCTGCTTAAAACATGGGAGCAGGACTTGGGGCTAGAAATCTCTGAGGATATGTGGAATGACATTTGGGAAAATGCTAGAAGAATTGCTATCTGTAACAGAACTCAGGCTATCCAACTAAAGATACTTCATAGGGCCCATATAGCTCCGGCTCGACTGGCAAAATTTAAGGCAGGAGCATCTCCAATGTGTCCTAAATGCAAAATAGAGGTGGGTACTCTTGTACATTGTCTGTGGACTTGTCAGAAAATCCGCAGATACTGGACTAAAGTGGCAAATACCCTGACAGAAATTTTAGGAACGGAAATTAGGGTGGACCCTGTATCTCTCCTTTTGGGCTTTTTGAACCTCTCATCTCTGGATATGCATGGGAAGAGACTATTTTCTATTCTCTCTTTCTGTGCAAGGAAAAATATTTTGGTGAACTGGGTGGCTGAGGGCCCCCCTGGACTTTCAAATTGGCACAGATTAATTATGGAATATATCCCCCTTGACTTCCTCACAAATATGGTGCACCAAAAGACTGAATTATTTTATAAAATATGGCAGCCCTTTTTGAATTATATAAATGCAGATATTTCGGCTATTCTAACAAGGGCTTTTATTTAGTGAAGATTTCAGACCGGGCTGCTCCGGGGCCCCTTGGGAGAGGAATCCTGCGCGAATACGGGTTTTATTATATTTGATGTTTATACATTCCGAGCATGTAAGAGACTTAGGTATACACTCTGGTTAGTTATAGGTTAGATTAGTAGAAAGTTGAGTTTTTTTTTCTTTTTTCGTTTCTTTTTTTCTTTTTTTTTGTTTTCTTTCTTTCTCTTTTCTTTGTTAAATTATGACTATTGTATATATGATTTAATTGTACTTCAATGTTTGTATTTGAGAGTTTTGTTTATTTTTGTAAATTTGCAAAAATGTTAAATTTCAATAAAAATATCTACAAAAAAAAACTTGTAATAGAAGCATTCTCTAAATTGATGGGTTTTGGGGTCCACCATACAATTATAGGAAGAGATTTTAACTGTATTATGGACCCAGAGACAGATAGGATACCTAAGAGTACTATGGGTATATCTCTTAGATCTAGTCAACTGGCAGATCTGAATAAGGAGCTAGGGCTAGATGTGTGGAGGTGCTGTCACCCCCAGGGCAGAGACTTTACTTTCTACTCTAACCCACACAAGTGTCATAATAGAATTGATATGTTATTTGCTCCCTCGACCCTTTTGAATTCTATATTGTCCTGCAAAATAGGTAATATAGCTATTTCTGATCATGCCGCAGTATGTATGGAAGTCAAGACACGGGACAATAGGATAGGCCCCCAACATTGGAGTATGGATCCTTTCTTACTGAAGGATAGCAAACTTATAAAGTATTTTTTGCAGGAATTCAAAACCTTCTGGGAAGGTAACTCAGGTATGGCCAGTAACCCATCGATGATGTGGGAGACCATTAAGGCTTATGCGCAAGGTTTGGTCATCTCATATTCTGCGACCTGGAAAAGACAAAAGGGAGAACAACAGCACCTGATCGAGGCTCACTTGAAGACAGCTGAGACATCATATGTTGACAGGCCCTCTATTACTAAGCTACAATGGATCACAGCCCTTAAGGCAGGCCTTGAATACCGCACTTACCAAACAGCAAAGAGAGAAATATTATTCACAAAGCAGAGATTATTTGAATATGGCGACAAGCCTGGCAGATACCGAGCATATCTTGCTTGGAAACAAAAAAGGTTCCTCAAGCTATTGCGTCCATTAGGGAAAGTGCTGGTACTCTGACTTGTGAACATAAAATGATCAATACAGTCTTTAGGAAGTTCTATTTTGAACTGTATAAATCACAGGACTGAGGATAGAACTGAAAAGGTGGAATCCTTGTTTAAAAATTTGGACTTTCTGGGCTTCACCTCTGAGCAGGTGTCAATCTTGAATGCTCCCCGACAACCCAGGAAGTATCTGACTCAATTAAACAGCTTCAGAGTGGCAAAGCACCTGGACCAGACGGATTCCAGGTTGAGTTTTATAAAGAATTTATACAGGAACTGGCCAGGCCACTTATAAATGTGTATAATTACTCACATAGTCAGGGCTGCCTCACGCCTTCGTTTAGAGAAACAAATATCTCTCTCATTCTGAAAAAAGGAAAGGCCCCCAGAAGATTGCTCATCATATAGACCAATATCCCTGCTAAATGTGTATTTTAAAATTCTTTCTAAAATTTTAGTATTAAGATTAGAGAGGCTCTTACCATACACCATAAAAGAGGGCCAGATGGGGTTTATTAAGGGCTGCAGATCAACTAATAATATTAGAAGGGTCTTAAACATTATACAAGCCTGCCAACACAAAAGAGTTATGGGGTTAGTTGTCTCCTTGGATGCAGAGAAGGCATTTGATCGGGTAGAATGGCCATATTATTTTGTAGGAGAAAGAGAGGACTGCAGATGCTGGAGATCAGAGCTGCAAATGTGTTGTTGGAAAAGCGCAGCAAGTCAGACAGCATCCAAGGAACAGGAGATTCGACATTTCGGGCATAAGCCCTTCTTCAGGAATGAGAAAAGACTTTCCTCATTCATGATGGGGGGCTTATGCCCGAAACGTCGAGTCTCCTGTTCCTTGGATGCTGCCTGACCTGCTGCGCTTTTCCAGCAACACATTTTCAGCATATTATTTTATACACTGGAAAATTTTGGTATCGGAGAGGTATTTTCCAAATGGGTCTCAATATTATATAATGACGACAATAAAAGACAACTTAAGGAAAATGCAGACAACGACCAAAAAAACCTTGAAATAAAAATCTTTGCGGACAATAGTATGTAGGTGTTAAAACTATATTTGAATATATTACATTTTCACCGGGAATCTGACAGGGTATGTCAGTCATTATCGTGGAATTTCTTTACACCACTGATGAAAATGTCTCCCATTTCTTCATTAAATATTTGTTCCAAAAAATTCCTCCACTGATATAAGTATGCTAGCTGAGACTCCAATCCTCTCATATCATGTATCCCTTGCCCATTCCTTCAGGGTAGGAGAATCTGAATATGATGAGCAAATGTCATGAATTGGTCACCCATTTCAGCAGTGGGAGAAAATTTCCATGAGGCATCTGTGGATGAAGCAGAACTGCAGACCAGATAATTCACTAAGTATTGAGAAGTTAGAAATTTTGGAAAAACATTCCTTTCCTAGTGGCTAATATGCACAATGTTAAGTTCTGCTCTAAGTCCCAGCAGTGTTTTGTAAAAGGAGGAAAGTAGCACTGCATGGCTAAGTCCCATCCTGAAATCTACTCCAAACTCTTTGACAATGCATCAAGAGAGCAGTTTTGAGATTTTTAATGAATTGTCTTGACACATTTCTGTGAAAGACTGAACAGCTGGGGCCTAAACACTAACCCTTGCAACAGTTCACAGCTTGCCATTCTAAGAATGAGCCTTTTATTCCTACTTTCTGCTTGTTAACCAATCTACAATCCATGCTAGTGTATTATCTCAAAGACTTGTACGCATTAATTTTGTCCACCAACCTTTTGTTTGAGGCGTTTTATCAACAAACTTCTGAGGATCCAAATAAATCATATCCATTGGGTTTCCAGCAGAGTCAATATCATCAAAACAAAACTTTAGGAGGTATGTCAAATATGATTTAGAATCACAGAATCTCTCCAGTGCAGAAAGAAGCTATTCGAATCTGCACAGACCCTCCAAAGAGCATTCCAGACCTAGCCCCTTCTAGATCAGTGGTGCTGGATGAGCACAGCAGTTCAGGCAGCATCCAACGAGCAGCGAAATCTGAACTGCTGTGCTCTTCCAACACCACTGATCCAGAATTTGGTTTCCAGCATCTGCAGTCATTGTTTTTACCTAGCCCCTTCTATCTCATCCCTGTAATCCCACATTTCCCAAGGCTAATCAATCAAGCTTGCACATCCCTGGACACTATAGTACAAATTAATATGACCAATCCACCTAACCTCGCAACGTTGCCCTGTGGGAACAAACCAGAACACCTGGTGGAAACCTATGCAGGCACAGGGAGAATGCAAACTCCCCACAGCCAGTCACCAAGGCTGGAATCAAACCCAGGTGCCTGGTGTTGTCAGGCAGCAATGCTAAGCACTGACCCACCTTGCTAACCAAATTTCTTCAAATGTCCATGTTGACTCTGTCTCAAGCTATTTTCTGAATAATAATTATATTCCTTGTAATAGAGATTAGTATTTCCTCCACTATTGACACCAGGCTAACAGGTCTGCAGTTCCCAAATTATTTTCTGTCCCTCTTTCCCTAAATGGCAAGGGGTTTACATCTGCAACCCTACAGTCTGCAGGCATAGCCATGGAATTTTGAAAGATGATAAGCAATGCATCCACCATCCCTTTTCAACACACTGTTTTTAAATTTTTTTTTACTACCCTCCACACTACTACCTAACTGCGGTATGCTTATTTTTTCCCCTCCGCACCCATGGTGTGTGTGTGCGTGCGGGTGTGAGACCCAGTGAAAGACACAAGGTGCATGAACCTTTATTCAATTTCCACCACCAGGAAGAAAAGAAACACCCAAACGGCCAGTGACAAGCAATGCCTCTCACATCAAAGAGCAATGCTGTGTGATCAAGCAGTGAAGGGGAGGGCAGGGATTAAATCAAAATAGAGTTGAATGGGGAAATAATACACTCCACTACCTGCGGTGCCCACCTCTCCCTGAACTACTCTAGGGTGTTGGTGGACACCGTGTTCTCCTTCTCCAGAGACACCCAGGCTCTAACGTAACCACGGAAGAGGGACAGGCAGTCAGCCCTAACGACCCCCTCCACGGCCCGCTGCCTAGACCGGTTTATGGCCAATTTGGCCAGACCCAGGAGCAGACCCATGAGGAGGTCCTCAGACCTGCCCTCCCCCTTCTGTACCAGGTGTCCGAATATCAGGAACATAGGACTGAAGTGCAACCAAAAACAGAGGAGGTGGTTTTTGAGGAAATCAACAAAGGGAGTGCAAACACCCACACCCAATATATACATGGTCCACAGACTCCACAGCACCACAGAAAAAGCAGGTGGGCTGGGAGTCAGTGAACCACCACAATCTGCGGTTGCAGGGGACCGCTGCGTGCAGCACCCTCCACCCCAGATCCCTTAGAGAAAGGGGAGGACTCCCGCGTAGAGAGCCCTCCACTGGGGATCCACATCGCCCGGTGGCAAATGGGCACGCCAAAGCGTGTCGGGGCGATGGATGAGGGAGAAGAGGTGGACGGTGTGCAGCAACAGTCTGTACCAGACCCGCTGTTTTATGTCCCTAAAAAAGGGCAAAACTAAAATTCCGGAAGCAGCTCGGGTTGTGGGGCACGGATTCACGGGGGAAGTACAGAACCTTGGGGCCAATTTGAAATTCCGTCGGGGCAGGGGTGAGCGCAAATGGGATTCCACCGCACACCCGAGCATCCTCCAACTGAAGCACTACATTGGGTCCGAGCACCGCCGTTTTAAGGCGTCAAATGGCAGTGACCACGTACTGGACATCTACCGCTGCTCTGCTGGCTATATCCTGCATCAATGTCCAGCACGTCCCCAACCCTGGTCACCCTCACCGCCACAAAACCAATTTATTTCCATTCTACTGTCCAATGGATCTGAATTATCTCAGAAACCTTTTGTTTCCCGCTGTGAAAATCGACACAAAATACTTATTTAGCTTCTCTGCCATGAATGATTGTTTTTAAAAGCTTCTCTTTTACACCGTCACTATTGGACCCACTGTTTATACAGTTTATATTGGGTAAATAGACAAAGTTCCATAGCTTGACATAGGGGACATGAAAGGTATGGAGTGTGTGGAGGGCAGGGAAATAGCATAGACAGTGTGTGAGCAACTGAAGGGATGCAAGGGGTGAGTGCTAGACGGTCTTACAATTTTTTTTTAAATCAAAAAATAAATTAATAAATGTAGTCACTACAGCAGTTGGACTTTGTATGGTCTTTATATAGCGCGATCAAACAAATCCAAGGCATTTCTTACTTATACAAGACTATCCATTTGAGGCACTGGAGGGTCCAATAACTGAATGGATCCCATTGTACTTTGCCGCAAAGACATTAGATGGTAGTCTTTCCCTACTATGCCCTGGCAGCAGCTGCCCAAAGTTTTCGTGTGCCCCTCAGTACACAGTCCTGGACCTTCAAATATGCCAGTCTTCCATACTCCATCAAGGTCAACTCCTTGCTTTGGAAGACCAAGTTTTGGACAGACCAAAGAATGTCATTCACCAACTTGATGGCCCTCCAGGTGCAGTCAATGTTTCTCTCACTGTGCGTCTAGAGAACAAACTATACAGCACAGATTTCTGCATCACAGAGCCACTTGGGATGAACCGCAACAAGAACCACTCCATCTTTCTTCAGACTTCCCTTACAAAGGCACATTCCAGCAAATGTATGACAGTCTCTATCCCACTACAGCTGTTTCGAGGACAGTATGTGATGGCACACAGAGACCAGGTGTGCATGAAGGATCTTCTCACCACCAGTCAAGCGATGTCTTGGTGTTTGTTCTGAAGTTGTAGTGATAAGGCATTTCACTGACTGACTCTGACAGACTGTTCAGGGATCAACTCCACAGGGTTCATCCTTTCCTTTTTCCACATGGTCTCAATGACACAACATGCTGACCACTTTCTTATCGACTTGTGGTCAAATATGCTTTTCATAGAATCATAGACTCCCTACAGTGTGGAAACAGGCCATTTGGCCCAACACGTCCACACTGACCCTTCAAAGAGTAACTCACCCAGACCGATTCCCTACTCTATTACTCTACGCTTATCCCTGACTAATGTACCCAGCCTACATATCCCTGTACACTCTGGGCAATTTAGCATGGCCAATTCACCAAACCTGCACATCTTTGGATTGTGGGAGGAAGCTGGAGCACCTGGAAGAAACCCACACAGACACAGGAAGAAATTTCCTCACAAAAGACATGTGATAAGAACAGTCCATCTATTTGGAGCATTCCACAGCACTGAGGCCAGACCCATCCTTCACAACACTGAGGACAGCTAGAACCTCAGTATGTGGTGACACTTGGTGTTTACGTATTGAGGGTCAATGCACAGCTTATTGCAACCGTACTTAAAGGTGGCCATCAGGATGACAGCAGTGTTGGATACATTCCTCCCTATCATGTGGACTGTCCACCCGATACCTCCAAATGATTGGGAATGGCCTAGACCTGCATCATCTACAACAGAGAGAATACTTCACACCTGATGGCCAGATTTTACCCACAATGGAGAGGGAACACTGTTCGCAAAAGCCTTGTTCTGCCTCACCATGGTTATGCAAGTTGAAGGAGAAATTGTTGAGTGCGCGGACCCGTTCAGCCAAACGAATAAGTGTGTCAGTGGAAGGGTAGGGGTGGGATCGTCGGGAGAAGAAGAAACTGAGGGCTTGGAGGCCCTGTTCACGGTGAATGGAGGTGTAGAGGGATTGGATGTCCATGGTGAAGTTAAGGCACTGGGGGCCAGGGAAACTGAAGTCTTGGAGGAGGTGGAGGGCATGGGTGGTGTCTCAAATGTAGACACGTTCCCACGTTCCTTCCAAGTTTTTGCACACACCCTGCCCTCTCCAAACCATACACCCAGCACCTTCAGAAAATCTGACCTGACAGTGATTGCGTTAAAGGCTCGGTCTGCTCAGTTCCCAAAGAACTTGGCGAAAGTGAGGAATGCAGATGCTGGAGATCAGAGTCAAGACTAGAGTGGCACCGGAAAAGCACAGTAGGCCAGGCAGCATTCAAGGAGCAGAAAAATCGACACCTCGAGCAAAAGCCCCCACCAGGAATGAGGCAGGGAGCCCCCAGTGCTGGGAGACAAACAGGAGGGGGGAGGGGAGGGTGGGACTGGGGAGAAGGCAGCAAAGAGTACAATAGGTGGACGGAGCGGGGTGAAGGTGATAGGTCAGAGAGGACTCCCGCCTACCTTCCGAGGACCCCTTCACCCATCTCCATACACTCCATCCACATGCACACCCAGTGCTGTCCTATTACCCGCCCTCGATCTCTTCATTTCCAACTGCTGCCGAGATATTAACCACCTCAACCTGAATACTCCCCTCCCCCACTCCAACCCCTCACCCTCACAACACACAGCCCTCCACTCTCTTTGCTCCAATCGCAACCTCACCATCAAACCAGCGGATAAAGGGGGTGCAGTGGTAGTTTGGCGCACTGACCTCAACACCGCTGAAGCCACATGCCAACTTGAAGACACCTCCTCCTACCGCCCCCTCAAGCATGACCCCTTCCCCCATCACCAAACCATCATCTCCCAGACCATGCACAACTTCTTTACCTCAGGAGATCTCCCATCCACAGCTTCCAATCTCATTGTTCAGGAACCCTACACCACCAGATTCTACCTCCTTCCTAAGATCCACAAGCCTGGCCACCCCAGCCGACCCATTGTCTCAGCTGCTCCTGCCCCACCGAACTCATCTTCACTTACCTCAAGGCGGTCCTATTCCCCCTAGTCCAGGAAATCCCCACATACGTTCGAAACACCACCCACACCCTCCACCTCCTCCAAGACTTCAGTTTCCCTAACCCCCAATACCTTACCTTCCCCATGGACATCCAATCCCTCTACACCTCCATGCACCATGACCAGAGCCTCCAAGCCCTGTTTCTTCTTCTCCCGATGTTCCCACCAGCACCCATCCACTGACACACTTATTTGTTTGGCTGAACGGGTCCGCACTCTCAACAATTTCTCCTTCAAATCCTCCCAGCTCCTCCAGACGAAAGGGGTAGTCATGGGCACCTGCATGGGCCCCATCTATGCCTCTCTCTTTGTTTGCTATGTAGAACAGTCCATCTTCCATAGTTACACCGGCACCATTCCCCACCTCTTCCTCCACTTCACTGGCGACTGCATCGGCGCCACCACGTGCCCCCATGAAGAGGTTGAACAGTTCATCAACTTCACCAACACATTCCACCCTGATCTTAAATTCACCTGGACCATCTCTGACACCTCCCTCCCCTTCCGGGACCTCTCCATCTCTATCAAAGACAACCGACTTAACACTGGCATTTTTTTTTTACAAACCCACTGAGTCCCACAGCTACCTGGATTACATTTTCACCCTACCTCCTGCAAAAATGCTATCCCATATTCCCAATTCCTCCGTCTCCACCATAACTGCTCCCAGGAAGACAAGTTCCACCACAACACACACCAAATGGCCTCCTTCTTTAAAGACCGTAATTTCCCTTCTCACGTGATTGAAGATGCCCTCCAATGCATCTCATCCACATCCCACACCTCTGCCCTCAAATTCCATCCATCCAATCGCAACAAGGACAGAACCCTCCAGTCCCCACCTTCCACCCCACAACCTCCACATAAACCGCATCATGCCAACATTTCCCCCATCTACAAACAGACCCTGCCACCAAGGATATATTTCCTCCCCCACCCCCATCCGATTTTGCAAAGACCGTTCCCTCTGTGACTACCTGGTCAGGTCCACGTCCCCCAACAACCGACCCTCACCTCCTGGCACCTTCCCCTGCCACCGCAGAAACTATAAAACCTGCGCCCATACCTAGTCCTTCACCTCCATCCAAGGCCCCAAAGGAGCCTTCCACATTCATTAAAGTTTCACTTGCACATCCACCAATGTAATTTATTGTATCCGTTCCTCCCAATGCAGTCTCCTTTATATTGGGGAGACTGGACACCTTCCCACAGAGCGCTTTAGGGAACATCTCCAGGACACCTGCACCAATCAACCCCACCGCCCCATGGCTGAACACTTCAACTCTCTCTCCCACTCTGCCAAGGACATGCAGGTTCCGGGCCTCCTCCACCGCCACTCCCTCACTACTCAACGCCTGGAGGAAGAACACCTCAGCTTCCGCCTCGGAACATTTCAACCCCAGGGCATCAATATGGACTTCAACGGTTTCCTCATTTCCCCTCCCTCCATCTTACCCCATTCCAACCTTCCATCTCAGCACCACCCTCGTGACCTGCCCTACCTGCCAATCTTCCTTCCCACCTATCTGTTCCACCCTCCTCTCTGACCTATCACCTTAATCCCCACCTCTATCCACCTTCTGCACTCTTAGCTACCTTCTCCCAAGCCCCACCCCCTCCCATTTATCTCTCCACCCTGGAGGCTCCTTGCATCATTCCGATCAACAGTTTTTGCCTAACACATTGATTTTCATGCTCCTTGGATGCTGCCCAACCTGCTGTGCTTTTCCAGCACCACTCTAATCTTGACTCCCAAAGAACTTGGCCTCACTCTTGCCTTGATTTACCTTGGCTCCCAAAGCCAGTTGAGTCTAGTCCCAGATGCTCATGAATCTGTGTACTGACACTGAAACCAAGCAGAAAACAGCAATGTCATCCATATACAGAGAGGTTTTAACCTGCAGGACTCTGCTGAGTGGAATAGTCACTACTCTCAGACTCACGTCCTTCCTGATGGACTCACCAAAAGGCAACACACAAACAAGGCAGAAGACAGACAGCAGTCCTACTTGACTCCAGATCTGATCGCATCCAAGGAACAGGAAATTCGACGTTTCTTGAATGCTGCCTGACCTGCTGCACTTTAACCAGCAACACATTTTCAGGTCTGATCTCCAGCATCTGCAGACCTCACTTTTTACTCCAGATCTGATCGTGAAGCTTTCTGATTTCCACTCATTGATTGAAACTGCAATACTGATGCTGGTAGAAAGCAGTCATATACAGTTGTGGATTCCCTCACCACAGCCCATTTTGGAGAGCACATCCTACGTATAGATGTGCAATATTCTGTCAAAGGCCTTCTTCTGATCCAGGCTGATGAGGCAGTTATCTATTCCTCCACCCTGCACATAGGCAACTGTATCCCGAAGGAGCATGAGACTCACATAGATCGTCCTGCCTGGCACAGCACAGGTTTAGTCAGGGTGAAGCACCAATCCCTGAGCAGATCCTACCAGGTTTTGTAATCTGCATTCAGCAGCTAATTTGTAATTTCCTCCTTACTAATGTCATAATAATTGTGACACAGAGTCGTACTGCACAGAGGAAGTGCTTTTAAAAGGCCACCTTGACATTAAAGAATTCTTTCATGGGTTGGCTGACTGACAGCTATCTGTAACCACCCCTTGACCATATGCATTGTGCTTCTGGAACCAGATACATTAAAGCTTACGGCTAAGCCATGAATTCTCCCAACTGCCACTACCTGCCTCAAGGTTCAAAATCTAGATCTATATGACATTACCATTTCCACCTAAATAACCAACTATCAACAATTATCAGGGAACACTGTTCAATGTTTACATTCTTCATGGTGACACAACATGCAACAACATCCATTACAACTGGGGGGGGGGGGGGGGGGGGGGTGAAGTTTTCCAAGTCCCTCTGCTTCTGGCTATTTTGATTTAGAAGATGCATGAAATCATGCCATATGTCATATGAATTATAAATATGCCTTTGAACATAACTTACAACAAAACATCACAATGTGACCTATTTGGGAATACACTATGATTTCAGAAGCAGAAGCAAGCAATTAAAATGGAATCATTTGAAGTAGCAGGATTAAATTATTTTTCTTGATTTTTTTTTGTGTGTTGTATTAGAGCACCAGACTTTGGTGCAGGCATCAGTTCCTCGGATGAGGTCGAATAGAGGGAGGGGCTGAATTAGCTTGAGTGCTTCCCTGGCCTGCTTTACATGCAGTCCCTGAAATTAATCTACTAATTCAGTGCAAAAGACTCATCTCACAGCTGTTTACAGAATTTCAAAAATGGAGATTGAATCATGATCTAACTAATTAAACCTTTTTGACTTCTTAGTGTCAGATAGCTACAATTTAAATGATAACAGACAGCCTTTGGAGACATTCACATTTTTTGATGATCTGAAATTTCACACAGCTTTCACACAGAGTAAGACCCTTGTTGACAAGAAGTCATTGTTGAAAACATGCTCAGCAGTCTGAAATAGAGAAGATGTTTCTTTTTTTGTTACCAATGGTAAAACCATGTGAAATACAAAACAAAAAAAAATTGATTTATATCAGTCACCAGTCGAAGGACAAACAATTCAGCTGAAAAGTGGTGCACTGTTTGTAAAAAAATTCTTTGACAAAGCTAGACTCAGATTGATTTGATGAGAAAGTGTGACAAGGAAGATTAAAAAATAAGTAAGACATTTACTTCAGTCATACAATCAGAAATATGAACACCTCTGAAGATATTTCTTTGATCCTTTTCTTTGCACTTCAATAATTCATTAAATCCTAATAAAAATAGGAAATGGCGAAAATACAAATCAGGTTCATCAGCATCTGAAGAAACAATCTGCATTAATAAACAATGGCAGATAAGTTGCTGAATGTAAATCAGCAAAATTACATATAGTTAGTGTATTTTTTCCAATCCCTTTATTGTGCTGTTAAATGAGAACTCTCAGCCTACAAACATCTGTAATTCTGTAGCAACACCAATCTTCATAGGATTGAAGGTTTACTGTAAACGTAAATAGACATAAAATTGTATACATCGCCTCGTCCAAATTACTAATTTTCATAAAAGTAGTATCAATTAATAAAGTCTCTATAGATTACCCATGTAACCAAGAGATCTCTACTTTTGAATAGCATCCCAAGATATTTAATATCCATCTGAACCACTGGGAATATGAGGTTTCAGAGTCCACTGAAGTATGCCAATGCCAACAATATAGCCCTCTCTTAGTATTCTACTGGAAACCCAACTTAAACTGCATATTACAAGACAAGAGACCATTATTTCTTAACACATCATAGGTAAATCAGTAATAGCTGTTAAATAATGTATTACAGAGTATCTTATCATGAACAAAGAACAAAGAAAATTTACAGCCCAGGAACAGGCTCTTCGGCCCTCCAAGCCTAAGCCGATCCAAATGTACAGTCTAAACCCGACGGTCAATTCCTGAGCCTCTGTATCCCTCTACTCCCCACCTACTCATGCAGTTATCCATGAATCTACCATGCCTGCCCACCACCCCGTGTGATGTACTTGCCGCGTGTATCCCCTTAAACTTTCCACCTCTCACTTTGAAAATGTGACTTCTCAGTATTGAATCCTTCACCCTGGGTAAAAGCTTGTTTCTATCCACCCTGTCTATACCCTTCATGATTTTATAAATCTCAATCAGGTTCCCCCCCCCATCTCCTTTTTCCTAATGAAAATAAACCTAACCTACTCAACCTCTCTTCATAGCTAGCACCTTCCATACAAGGTAATATCCTCATAACCTTCTCTGCACCCTCTCCAAAGCGTCCATATTCTTTTGGTAATATGGCAACCAGAACTGTACACAGTATTCTAAATGCAGCTGAACCAATGTCTTATACAATGTTAAGATGACTTGCCAGCTCTTATACTCAATACCCCGTCCAGTGAAAGCAAGCATACTACATGCCTTCTTGGTAAAAACAACGACTGCAGATCCTGGAAACCAGACTCTGGATTAGTGGTGCTGGAAGAGCACAGCAGTTCAGGCACATGTGAACAGCAGTAAAATCGACGTTTTGGGCAAAAGCCCTTCATCAGGGAAGCAGTCTTCTTGACCACTCTATCCACTTGTGTAGCAACCTTCAGGATACAATGGACCTGCACTCCCAGATCTCTCTGCCCATCAACTTTTCCTCAAGGCTTTTCTGTTCATTGTATAATTCGCTCTAGAATTAGTGTTGCCTAAATGCATCACCTCACATATGTCTGGACTGAAATCCATCTGCCTCTTTTCCGCCCAACTCTCCAGTCTATCTATATCCTCTTGTATTCTCTGACAGTCCCTTATGCTTTCTGCTACTCCACCAATCTTAGTGTCATCTGCAAACTTACTGATCATGCCAACAGTGCCCGCTTCCAAAACATTTATGTATATTACAAACAACAGTGGCGCCAACACTGATCACCTTTCTCCATTTCAAGAAACTCCCTCCAACTACTACTCTGTCTCCTGCTGCTCAACCAGTTCTTTATCCACCTAGCTAGAACACCCTGCACACCATATGACTTCACTTTCTCCATTAGTCACCATGGGGAACCTTATCAAATGCCTTACCATGTATTTGACATCAACAACCCTTCCTTCATCTATCAACGTGGACACTTCCTCAAAGAACTCTATTAATTTGGTAAGGCATGATCGCCCCTGCACAAAACCATGTTGCCCATCACTGATAAGCCCATTCTTCTCTAAATATAAATAGATCCTATCCCTCAGTACCTTTTCCAGCAACTTTCCCACTACCAACGTCAGGCTCACTGGTCTGTAATTACCTGGAATATTCCTACTACCCTTCTTGTACAGGGGGACAACATGAACAACCTTCCAGTCCTCTGGCACTTCACCGAAGATATTTGTCAGGGCCCCAGCTATTTCCTCCCTCAGCAACCTGGGAGAAATTCCATTCAGTCCTGGGGATTTGTCCATCTTAATAATCTCTAGTCTACCCAACACATCTTCCCTCCTGATCTTGTCAACGTGATCCAGACTAATCAAACTTCAATATTTAATCTCAACATTCATCATGTTCCTCTCCTCAGTGAACACTGATGCAAAGTAATCATTCAGAATCTCATCCATTCTCTCAGGTTCAACACACAGCTTTCCTTCGTTATCCTTTAGTGGACCAATCCTTTCTCTAGTTACCCACTTGCTTCTTATACAAGAATAAAATGCTTTCGGATTCTCCGTAATTAGATTAGATTACTTACAGTGTGGAAACAGGCCTTTCGGCCCAACAAGTCCACACCGACCCGCCAAAGCGCATCCCACCCATACCCCTACATTTACCCCTTACCTAACACTACGGGGAATTTAGCATGGCCAATTCACCTGACCCGCACATCTTTGGACTGTGGGAGGAAACCGGAGCACCCGGAGGAAACCCACGCAGACACGGGGAGAACGTGCAAACTCCACACAGTCAGTCGCCTGAGTCGGGAATTGAACCCGGGTCTCAGGCACTGTGAGGCAGCAGTGCTAACCACTGTGCCACCGTGCCGCCCATTCTGGTCACTAAAGCTATTTCATGACCCCTTTTAGCCCGCTTGATTCCTCGTTTAAGACTTGACCTACTCTTCTGATATTCTTCCAGGGCCCATTCTGTTCTTAGCTGTCTTGACCTTATGTATGCTTCCCTCTCCCTCTTGGCTAGTCGTACAATTTCTCCTGTCATCCATGGTTCATGAATCTTGCCCTTCCTATCCTTTGCCTTCAATGGGACATGCCTATCCTGAACTATCTTTGAAAGCCTCCCACATATCAAATGTGGACTTGCCTTCAAATAGCTGTTTCCAATCCACATTTCCGAGCTCCTGCCTAATTTTTATATAATTGGCCTTGGACCATTTTAGTATTCTTTCCTCAAGACTACTCTCTTCTTTATCTACGAGTATTCTAAAACTTACAGAACTGTGGTCACTGTTCCCAAATAAATCCCCCACCGCAACTTCTACCATCTATCCTGGCTCGTTCCACAGTACCAGGTCCAATATGGCACCTTCCCTCGTCGGACTATTGACAAACTCTCCTGGATGCGTCTTACAAATTCTATCCCATCCAGACCTCTGACTTTAAGTGGATCCCAGTCAATGTTGGGAAAATTAAAATCTCCCATCACCACTACCCTATTGCCTCTACATCTTTCTATAATCTGTTTACCTATTTATTCTTCTACCTCGCGCTCACTGTTGGGAGGTCTATAATACAGCCCCAACAGTGTGACTGCACCCTTATTTCTCATCTCCACCCATAATGCCTCACTACCCAAGACCTCCATAGTGTGCTCCTTTAGCACAGCCGTGATATCGTCCTTGACCAGCAATGCAACTCCACCACCCACGCCCTTTTTACTTCCCTCCCTGTCCTGTCTGAAGCATCTATATCTTGGAACATTTAATGTTCACCATTCCCTTCCTTCAACCAAGTCTCTATGATTGCAATAATGCCATATCCCCAAGCACCAATCCAAGCCCTAGGTTCCCCTGCCTTACACACTATATTCCTTGCATTAAAGTAGATGCATTTCATGCCACCAGTTTTTTTCACGCTCATCTGCTGTCTGCCTACTCTTCCCTTTATTAATGCATTCTTCATAGTTCTTACAGTCTCCACCTCACTGCCTACTTGTTTTCTCTTCTGGTTTCCAGCCCTCTGCCACATTAGTTTAAAAACTCCCCTATAGTAGTAGCAAAAACACCCCCAAGGACTTTGGTTCTAGTCTGGTTCAGACGTAGACCGTCCATTTTGTAATAGCCCCACCTTCCCCAAAACCAGTCCCAATGTCCAACAAATCTGAACCCCCCTCCCTCCTACACCATCTCTCAAGCCACGTGTTCATCCTGCCTATTTTTTCATTTTTACGCTGGTTAGCACGAGGCACTGTTAGTAATCCCAAAATTACTACCTTTGAAGTCCTTCACTTTAACTTCTCTCCTAGCTCCCTGAATTCTTCTTTCGGGACCTCATCTCGTTTCCTACTTATATCATTGGTGCCTATATGCACTAAGACAACTGGCTGTTCACATTCCCCTTTTAAAATGCTCTGCAGCCAATTGGTGACACCTCTGACCCAAGCACCTGGGAATCCTGTTTTCGGCCAAAGAACTGCCTATCTACTCCCCTCACAATAGAATCCCCTATGACTATGGCCCTACAAGCCTTTTTCCTGCTCTTCTGAATAGGGGTGCCTGCCATGGTGCCATGATTCTGGCAACTGCCTCCCTCCCCTGGTGAGCCATCTCCCCCAACAGTATCCAAAATGGTGCATTTGTTTTGGAGGGACATGACCGCAGGGGACACCTGCAGTGCCTTCCTACTCTTTTTCTGTCTTTTGGTCACCCATTCACTGTCTCCCTCAGCAACTCTAACTTGCGGTGTGTCAAGTTCACTAAGCGTGCTATCCACGATCTCCTCAGTATTGCGGATGCTCCACAGTGAGTCCATCTGCAACTCCAGAGCCGTCATGCAGTCAAACAAGAGCTGCAGCTGGACATACTTCTTGCAAGTGTAAGAGTCAGGAACGTCAGACATGTTCCTAATCTCCCACACCAAGCAAGAGGCATATGCCATAGGTCTGAGGTCCCCTGCCATTGTAAGCTTAACTTTATATGAACTAATTAAACCCAAACAATGCACTTAAATATATGAAAAAGAAAGATAAAGAAAAAATAAAAGCCTTACCTTACTGAGTCTTTTTCTTTTGGTTGGGGGGGGGGTGGGGGGTGCGGGAAGGAGATACTACATGTGTAGTATCTCGGGTTTAGCCAATGCCCAAATATGAATTAAGCCCTTACCTTCCCAGCAACCCTCGCTTCACTCCACCTTCTCTCCTCGAGGAATTTCTTTATTCAGATGGTGATGAATCTTTGGAATTCCATGCCTCAGTGGACTAAGCTCAGTGAGCAGTTTAGAGTCTTATGACATCAAGAGATGTGTAGACAGTGCAGCAAAATAGCACTGATGGTCAGCCATGCTTGAAGTGAATGGTGGAGCAGGCTGAATAGACTGAATAGCTCATTCATGTTTCTATGTTTTACACCCCTCTGCTTATATAATATATCTACCAATTCAGAAAGGTCATGCTCTATTTCCTGACCAAGATTTATAATATTTAGATACTTTAATTTCTTTATTACTCTCGTCATTTTGCATTTCTTTACATAACTATGCATTCATAATTAATTCAGAGAAGTCACAACTGTCCATGAAAATACATCCCATACAGTTTCAAATTCCATTTGCCAGACTCCAGTGTTACAAAAATGAAGTAACTTTGTCTATAATCACAGCTTTGTAATCTGGTTTCCTTTTATATGATACATATGGAATTTAAAAATCAGGTTCCTATTTGATACATTTGATGTGGATGTTACACATGTCAGATAAGGAGCAAAGCCGTTAAAACATAAGCATCCTGTGGATTTTCTTTTTTCATGCGTATCACTGCATACGTTTCTTAATTTTTGGAGCACATATTTAAATTGGTTTTATTCCCAACTTGTTTTTTTTTTAAGAAAAGTATTCCACAGTCAGTATTATTAAAATTACCACATCTCTTTGAAGCCATGAAATGGAAATACAGTTCAAAAACAATCATGCAAGTTTAATATTACATAGTGATTTCTACGTTATGCATCTGTCCACTTTTCCTGGTTCTAATAAATCTTGAAAAAATTTAGTTTTACTACTTCTGATATCATGAAAGATCATGGGAGAATATGTAAACAAATAAGCCAGAAAAGATTGAAAAAATTCTTTGTTTGACAGTTCAGGTCACAGAGAGAATCAGCAAGGCAATGGGTTAACATACTGAACCCGAAAAAAGCATGGAAGGAATCAAAACCTAAATATTGAACAAAAATAATTTTGATATCTGTTGGTGTCCAACCTTCTACCAAGATATTTTATATTCTTTACACAAAGTAAAGTCAAATTTGTTTAATGCGTTCAGTCTCAGGAAAGCTAACAAATGGGTTCACGTGAAGGATTGTGAATAACTCAGAACAGTTTTTTTTCAAAAGAATAGATATTACATCAGAAGTTTTGTGTTTTATGTCATTAGCCCAACAATCTGAACATCTGAATCAGTATTCAAAAGTAGTGAGAAGAAAACATGCCACATTACTAGCAGAGGATCAAAACACACTGCTATAAATTTTTTAAAAATCTTCACAAGTAGAAGAGGATTAAATACAGGAAACTAATCTTAAAATGTCAGGTGACTAATATAATCCTTGAGCTTTGCTCACATTGATTTTGATATTTGCTGAACCCCATGTATTAAATTACTTATTTTTTAATCCATTGCCTTTCATATCCTACAGGTGTTCATTCAAGAATAATACTTCTCTTGAATTGAGACAAATAAGCAATTCTTTCAGAATTCTACAAAATAAAGCATTATTGTGCCTATGCATAATCTGCAATAACTGCCAACGTCCTTCCCTGAAAGATTTTAAATAGTTAGAAGGCAAGTTATTGGTACATTCATCTTTTTTTCAATCATGAATGGTTTGGAAAAGTATATAGTTTACATTACAGAGAAGTTGAAATAATTTGTTAGGCTAGAGGAGTGTGGCTTCAAAGCTCAAATGGAGTGAGGGCTGGATCCCTCAAACTGAAAGCAAAGTTACCTGGTTTTTACTTTCAAAATATGGAAATCAGAGTCAAGGAACTACATGCCTATCAACATGAAATTCATTCCTAAAACAACATTTAAAAGATGCCCTTTCCAATTATTAAGAAAGGGAGGAAGTTATTAGAATTTCACAGGATAAATTCCAAAGAAAAAGTTTAGTTTCACAAATTTGGTTGCAGTGTTTTGACCTGTCCACAATTTTACATATGGCAAGCAAGGCCTTGCATGGCCTGCCTCGTCTTCCCCCAACTGAGGCCCTTTTGTGGCCAATACAGATGACTGTTTGCTGTTCAACCTCAGCTTTGAGGATGGAGGGAGAAATTCAACACCTTCAGGATGACTGGCAGGTGATATCAGAACAGCATCTCCCCAGAGGTTACATATCAGGTGCCTCTCCCAATGTCTATGCTCCCTGCCTCTCAATCAAGACCTCTACTTTCACTCTTTCTTCCACTTCTCCTGTCTTCTTCCGAAAAGGCTTCAAATGGCTTCCCTGCCATGAGGCCACCCATACTTACCGAGTCCAGGAAAATACCTTGGGATTGCTTGCAAACCCTGTCCTGACCAACGCTGGCATTGATATTGCTGGATTTACAGAGAAGTTGTCCAATCAGATTGGCTGGTAGTTATCAACTAAAAGAAACATTTTTATTTATTTTGATTCCAGCGGGGGTTGGAATGATTGAAATGCCTTTTGATTCCTGTGACTCTGTCAACCACAGAACTGTAAAGAATGCCAATGAAGGATGCTCCAGGGAGGACATCTGAAGGTGTGGGGTACTGTAGTACTGCGATGTTTGACAAAGAGATCAATCTCTCAAGTTTAGCAAATGTGGATAGAAGTGGTCAATGGAAGTGAGGAGTAAGCATATGATCTCTTAAATCTGGATAATGTCCAAAAGGATTCAAAGACCTCTTAAAGGCAGGAAAGGTGAAGCATATAGCAAGGTTAATCTGATAGCAAGGTGAACAATATTGAAATATCAAATACCAAGTGCCACATTCTGACTTTCTCAGCTTTCTCCAACACACACTTAAGGAACTTCTTTATATTCTCATCTGACTCATTAACACAATCACCTTCACCTTGTTGCAATTTGCACTCATGTAACCTGCCAGTCACCCTTCCCTAATGCTATTCATCTCTCCACCACACAATTCATTTCTCATACTCGGAGCTCTCTCATTATCTCTGCTTGTAAGAGGAAAGAGACCACAGAACTCTAGGAAGAGCCAGGGAACTTAGTGTAGGATTTGACCAAAAGCCATTTGCAATACATATCCTTCTGGGTCTTCAGGGAGTAGGTCTTGATCCAAAACGTCTTACCTGATCATACTTTGCCATTCCAATTTAACCAACTTTCTGCTTTATACCTTTGTAGCTATCTTTAAGTCTATAATTTCAGATCTAAATTTTAGATCCTAATTTCTCACCTTCAAACTGAAGGCGAACTTACATAATGCCATGATCACTCTAACAAAGGAGATCTATCATCTGATGGTTACTGGCTAGTTCCATCTTCTTGCACATCAGCAGCTCCAAATAGTCTGGCATTTAGTTGGGTCCAGAGCATATTGTTCAAAGAAACTGTTCTAAAGACACTCTAAGAACTCACTCTCCAGTCTACTTTTGCTAATTTGATTGGTCCTTTGTCTCAAGGTAAACAATGCAGCTAAATGAGCTGCTCCATGCACCAAATAAAGGCTGAAGATGAAAGTGAAGGGAATGCAAGGCAGATGAGCTGATTTCCTAGAAGCTGCAAATCATTTAAAAAGCATAAAGGGCACACTCAGAAGAAAGCAGTTCATCACCATTGCATGCTAAGGCTTTTCAGTTTCACTATGTAAAGCCTTCTGAGCAAGTCAGTTGTACTGAAGAAACACACTCAGCAGTCTACTCATCTCATTGACCCTATTGAAGTCCGATTCAGGGCTCAATTAAAAGATTATCCGATTAAGTTTTTTTAGTGACTTACCCTCTGTTTCTCAACCCTGACTGCTCTGCAATCTATATCAATGATTTTGATACAGGAGCCAAATTTATGGCAGTGAGATGCAGCAGCAATATAGGGAGGAAAGTAAGATGCACTCTCTTGTGGGACAGTGGTAGTGTCCTTATCACTGAGCCAAAAGGACTGGGTTAAAGTCCTACCTACTCCAGAGGTGTGTAGGAACATCTCTGAACAGGTTGATTACCAAAACAAAAGGTTGGAAAATAAGTTGACTAGAGGCTACAAAGGTGATTTCCTAGATACGCTGGTAATTTGTAGGCTCAGTAGGCAAAAACTTGGCAGCTTTTAAAAGTAGTTCATGGATTGAGAGTGTTGCTGCTGAGATCAGTAGGATTTACACAGTTAATGTTAGGCCACTGAGGAATGTTGTTCAACAGAGAGACCTAAACGTGCAGTATAGAGTTCCTTGAAATGTGCTTGACAGGTACACAGGTGGTGAAGGTGGCATTTGGCACACTTGCCTTCATTGCTCACAGCATTAAGTACAGTCGTTGTGAAGTCATGTTATGTCTGTACTAGACATTGCTAAGGCCACATTTGGAGTACAGGGTACAATACTGGTCACTCTGCTATAGGATGTTATTAAACTGGAAAAGAGGTATAAAAATGATTTACAAGGATGCCATCAAGACTGGAAGATTTGAGTTATAAACTGAGGCAGGATAGGCTGGGAATATTGTCCCTGGAACCTAGGAAGCTTAGGGCTGACCTTATAAAATCATGAGGGGCATAGATATAGTGAATAGCAAAGGGTTTTTCCCCCCCAGCGTAGGGGAGTTCAAATGGCAAAGAGTTCACATGTTTAAGGTGAGAGGGACAGATTTAAAAGGGACCTGTTTTTCACATAGGGGTGAAATATGAAATGCAAATATGGAATAAGTTGCCAGGGCAAGTGATAAAGGTGGGTACAGTTACAACATTTAAAGACATTTGGAAAGGTACATAGGTATGAAAGGTTTAAAGGGTTATGGGTCAAACACAAAGTAGTTCAGTTTAGGGAACCTGGTTAGCATGGATGAGTTAGGCTGAAGGGCCTGTTTCTGTGCTGTTTGACTCTTATGACTAGCATTTATTGTCCAGCCCCAACTGCCCTTGAGAAAGTGGTGATGGACAACCTTCTTGAATTATAGCAGTCCATGTGGTGCAGTCATACCTACAGTGCTATTAAGGAGTGATCTTCAGGAATTTGATACAGCAACAGAGAAACAATGGTGATAGATTTCCAAGTCAAGATGGTGTAAAGCTTGAAGGGGTATCGTCTACGTTGCACAATCTACTTAAGTGAGAGATAGAAAATCTTGGACAAATAAGAAGAATGCCTGATCCACATAGGGCAAAGCCAAGTAAACTGGTGCCAAGACATCTGTTTAACATGTGATTGTAAAGTGACAAGCTATAGCTGAGTAAGACATGTTATGTGATTTAAAGTGTGTATATAAGGAATGAGCGCTTGTGACTCTTTACAGTAAGCTGCCTGAGGCTGGTTCTTCCTGCTTACACTTAAAGAAATGTTTGAGTCACCTGGTGATTTGTCAAGTTTCACTACGACAAGCCAAAGTCTGAATCTTGTCCAGCTGCATTTGGATGTAAACCACTTCAAAATACGGAATCGTCACAAATCAATCATCAGCAAACATTCCCTGCTGATGATTTTATGATGAAGGAAAGGTTATTTATGAAGTTGCTGAAGCTGACCAACCTAAGATACTACCTCAAAGAATGTCTGCATTGGTGTCCTGGGCTGACTGATATCCAAAAACCACCACCTTCCTTTGTGTTGGACATGACTCCAGCAAATGGGGATATTTCATCCAGAGTCTCATTGACTTCAGTTTTGCAAGATCTCCTTGATGCTACAGTCAGTTGAATGTAGGCTTCATGTCAAGGACAGTAACTTTTACCTCTTTTCTGGAATTCAGTTCTCTTGTTTATGCTTGGACCAAGGCTGTTTTGAAGCCAAATGGAATACAACTTGGACAAATGTCCACTTCAACAGGAAGGTTAAAAATGCTGCATAATATTTCAATGGAAAGAGATTGCAGAATCAAGGTAGACAGTACCTCTCCAGTTCAGTCTAGTTCATGTTCAGAACCAACTCTTAATGCCCTCAGAAATGATCCAAAGAGGCATCAGTTGTATTAAAAATCCACAATATGTAATCAAGACAATAAATGATGAACAATAAAATTGACTTCACCTGCATCACAGACATTAAGACAAACTAAACACAAAAGAAATCAGCATTTAAACAGCAAAGTGTAGTACTATTAAGAATTTTATATCAGATAGAAGTAGACCTATTGAAGGAACATATCAAAATTTTTGTTTCAGGGATTTTGTTAAACTTTTTTTAAAAACTATTACAATTATGAGTTTCTAGGATTTATCTTTCAAATCAAATTCTAGAATTATTGTCTTAATTTGCTAGATATTTTCTAAATCATCAATACTTTTGGGTCTGGATGACATTCCGAACGTTAACCATAGTACACTGTACGCATTATCAAACCGGAATTGATGTGAATGAAAAATATATCTCAATTAAACATTAATGCTCATTGAAGCATCTCACAAAAAAAAGTCTTAATTAAAAAAATTATATAACTATGACATATTGATTAAGTCAATATAATATGTAGCATTTTCAATTTTGGACATTGATGTTACTTCTCATTAGCAGAATTAGATAACGAATGGATCAAAAAAAATGCTTTGTCAAACTACAGGAAATAATCTGTCCACAGGATATGTGGAATGTAGAAAATTTGATTACCTACACAATATCCAGCACGCTGATTCATCAAGAGATGAATTTCAGTCTCTTCCAAAAGAGAAAAAAAAATAAGCTGCACAATCCCTTTTCCCACCAGTGAAATAAAATTAAGCCCAGCTGAACAGACACAGAACATCATGTTCAGATATTATAATTCAGCCTCTGAAAAACAGGCGTACTGCAACTGAAACACTGCTCAGCTCCTGAAATGCCAGAGTTTTTAAATTTAAAAAACAAAATTGAGAAAACAACAGAGAGAAACTATTCATTTATTTCTGGATTAGTTATGGGCTGAATTTTATGTTTCCCGGCTGGCTGTTTGAAAGCAGATGGTCAGATAATCTACTCAAGATGGCAGCTCAGTAAGGTTCCTATGCCGGAACTTGTTCACTACATCCATTTCTTTTTGTCTTTTTCCTCTTTTCATTTTTGAATTCCCTTTTCCTTCTTTTCTAGCCCTCTCTACTCCATTCCTCAAACAGGCCTCTTAGAGGTCAGCATGGATTCCTGGCCTTGTGGAAAAGCCTAGCACAGACTCACTGTTTTAGAACTTTTACCTTTATTTGTTTATTTTTCTAATTTATACCTAAGATTTTGTATTTATGTATCTTTGTACGTAAGATGGCACCGGAAATAGTGATTTTGCACACTTCTCACAATCCTCATGTAGCCCTGTACTTCAGCATAATACATCTAATGTCATCTCTAAATGTAAAATCATCTGGCCTACCTGGTTTGCATGAAGTTGTACACTGAATGGTGAAGGCATCACCAGTGCAACACCTCTATAGGCCAACAGAAGTCCTTAAAGACCAATTAATGGTTACCCAACAGTCTCACCACATCTTTTGCTAATTTACCCACTGCAGGGGTTGGGAGACAAAACAGGTTGCCCAGTAGCTTTAGCTGTGTGGGCTAGCATTGGCTAGGTCAGGGGATCTCCTTTGTAGGCCATATCAGGAGACATCTGTCCTGAGATCACTCCTATCTTTGCTCTCAACCCCTCCACCTCACATCTGGCTCCAGTGACAATCTCCATTAGAAATTGCCTATAGACCAAGTGGGCACTATTCCTGCGGGAATTCCTAATCAAAAGTTTGAAATTCCAACTACAGCCCATTAAAAGATTACAAATAATAATTTTATAAGGTTCCCCACTGACCATTCAGCCAGAGAGGCAGGGACCATGACACCCCATAAAATCCAATGTATTACGTACTGTTGGAAACTGTAAATCTCCATATATCAAAGGAACATGTTTCAGCAAACTGCAACAAATGTATAACAATGTGATTTTATAGGTTACTGTAGAATCTCAAAAAATTAAAAACATTAGGAAAATAAAATCTGACTTCAAAGGCAGAGGAACACACATAAAAGTTGAGGGTAGATCACACATTTAGAAATGAGCCTCAGTTCAACTTCAAAGCACACAATTCATAAAACAGTCACCCAGTCTGCATTTCATCTGTCCAGTGCAGAGAAGACTGCATTGTCAGCAGGGAGCACAGTATTAAATTGAAATGCAGTCTTATCTACATTTGGTAGATAAAACACAGACTGGGTGACTGTGTTGCAGAACACCTACATTCTGTCTGTGAAAACAATGCAAAGCTTCCAGTTGTTTGCGGCTTTGACACTCTGCCATATTCCCTGGCCAACATTTCTGCTGCAGTGATTAGATTCCCTACAGTGTAGAAACAAGCCCTTTGGCCCAACCAGTCCACACCGATCCTCCGAAGAGTAACCCAACCAGACCCACTTCCCTCTGGCTAATGCACCCAACACTATGGGCAATTTCGTATGGCCAATTCACTTAACCTGCACATCTTTGGACTATGGGAGGAAACCGGAGCACCCGGAAGAAACCCATGCAGACACGAGGAGCTTCAGCATAACTCAACTTTAGCTGGAAGAACAACCCTTCATCTTCTCTTTAGAGCTTTCAGGGCTCAACATCAAGTTTAACCACTTTAGAGCAAGAAAACCCCCTTCCTTGACCATTACCCACACCCACCACACCAGGTCCTGCCATGAAATGTATTGCTCTCAATATGACCAACCCAATTTCAACTATTCATAGTTCCCATTATCACTCTCCAGCTTCTCTTTTTTCCGGACTACTATAAACAATTCTTTTATCTGCCTACCCTTCCCCTCTCTCTCTCCACCTATCCACTCACTCCTTTCTCCCCACATCTCCCATCTTCAGCTTAAATACCACCTTTTCCTAGCTGCTCTAGTTCTGAAACAGGATCACAGGTCTCAAAACTGTTTTCTCACCATAGATGCGGCCAGACCTGCTGAGTTTCTCCAGCAATTTCTATTTTTGTTCGTTTAAATCCACTGAGTAGATTTCAGACCAATCCACATCGAATCACCTGCTCTGAAGACTCTGCACAGATTTTGACAGCTATGACAAACTCTAAGGACCACAGCAGAGACAACTGATAATAAAATTTTAAATAATGTTAATAGTTTAACAAAAATATTATCTTGTCCTTTTTTCTGATGTTTATAGGTCACTTAAAATCTGAAGATCAAAATCCAGATTTACAATTTCACGAAAAGTATCTTCCTCGTTCTTCCAGTTCTTCCTTGGACAATGCTCTGTGTCCAGTGTATAATTGAAATCCGTTGAATAATTTGAGTTATATTATTCCTAAATATGTTAATAAAGAGAGAAGGAAGAAAATATTACATCCTCTCACCTTGTTTTTACAGTAGATCAGAAAGGCATGCTCTAGTTTTTATATCATGCCACAAAGTCTTACATAAGTAGATTTTCTCAACTGTCTTATCATAGCTCAAGATTTTGAATCAAATCAAATATTAACTTTATAAATTCAAGGTAATATATCACTAGTTTGTGTAATCTGTCCTCATACTGTAACATGGATTGTTGCTTTGTAATTGATAGGGTGCACTTCAAAGAAGCAGAGAATCCCTACAGTATGGAAGCAGGCCATCTGGTTCATGGGCCCATGTCCAAAGAGAATCCCATCCAGACCCACCCTGTCCCTACAACTCTGCATTTACCATGGATAATCCAGCTCATCAGCACATCTCTGGACACTATGGGCAGTTTAGCATGGCCAATTTAGCATGACCAATCCATCTAACCGATACATCTTCAGACTGTGGGAGGAAACCCATGCGGACATGTGCAAACTCCACTCTTTTTTTGATTTCAAAAATATACTTTATCGTAAAAAATATATTTACATTCATAGTTACTAAAACAGTTCAGTTCTGTATAATAGCATGTGAAGAAAAACAAATGAAACATTGGAGTTTGATTTTATACAAAAAACAAACCAAAGGCACCTCTTCAACACTTTTTAAATTTCAACAAGATTCCACAGCACCATTGCTGACAGAGCCCTTTGTCAGGTCCAACCCATCTCTCACATTTCGATACTCACCCTCTCTCTTCCCTCCTACACCAGTGAAAGGATCCCCCTTCTCCTTACCTATCATCCCACTAGTATCTACATTCAGAGAATCGTTAGCTGCCATTTCCACCAACTCCACAGAGATGCTACCACCAGACACACATTTGCCTCCCCTTCCTTGTGAGCCTTCTACACTTCCTTCATTCCCACAGCCCTGTCCACCCGACCGCCTGCTGGCACCTTCCTCTGAAACCACAGAAGGTGTAACAGCTGTTCGTTCACTTCCTCCCTCCTCAGTATGGAAGGGCCCAAACGCACATTCCACATGAAGCATTTTAACTACACTTCATGCAATCTATGAACATGGCCTCCTCTACATTGGGGAAATGAAGCACAGACTGAATGACCACTTCATATAACACATATTCTGGCTCCAAAGATGACCCTGAACTTCCAGTAGCCTGCCATTTTAACAGACAACCCAGTTCCCTGGCCAACATCTGCCTCAGGCTTGCTGCAGTGCTCCAGTGAAACTCAGCGCAAGCTGGAAGAACAAAACCTCATTTTCCACTTGGGGACCCTGCAGCCTTCTGGACTCAAAATAGAGTTCAGTAACGGTCACTCAACCCAAAACGTTAACTCTGATTTCTCTTCACAAATGCTGCCAGACATGCTGAGCTTGCTCAGCAGTTTTGTGTTGTTTAAAGGCATCTTGTACTTATGCAAGATTATCCTTACACATATTTGAGGTACCAAGAGGGTCTGATAACCGAACAGACCCCTATTGAACTTCGGTAGAAAGACCTCAGACAGTGGTTTTTTCCTCACTGTGCCTTGGGGACAGCCACCCCAAACTTTACTGTGTTCCTCTACCTTATTGGGATTGCACTACAGACCCCCACAGTGGTCAGCAGGAAATTGAGAAACTTCTCTGTATGGAGATTTCAGTTATATGTAAGAATGATAGGGTAGTTATGGTGGGGGATTTTAACTTTCCAAATATAGACTGGGACTGCTATAGAGTTAAGGGTTTAGATGGAGAGGAATTTGTTAAGTGTGTACAAGAAAATTTTCTGATTCAGCATGTGGATGCATCGATTAGAGAAGGTGCAAAACTTGACCTACTCTTGGGAAGTAAGGTAGGGCAAGTAACAGATGTCAGTGAGGGAATTTGGGGCTGGTGACCATAATTCTATTAGATTAAAAATAGAGCAGGACAAGGATAGACAAGATCTAAAAGTTAAAGTTCTAAATTGGAGGAAGGCCAATTTTGTCAGCATTAGGCAAGAGCTTTCAAAAACTGAGTGGAGCAGGTATTTGCGGGTAGAGGGATGGCTGGAAATAGGAACCCCTCAAAAATGAGAGAGAGAGTCCAAGCACAGTATGTTCTTGTTAGGGTGAAAGAAAAGGCTGGATGACTAGAGAAATTGAGGTTTTAGTCAAGAAAATGAAGGAAGCATATGTCAGGTTTAGACAGCAAGGATTGAATGAATCCTTAGATAAGTATCAAGGCAATTGGAAAATACTTAAGAGGGAAATCATGAGGGCAAAAAGTGGACATGAGATAGCTTTGGCAAGTAGGATTAAAGGAGAATCCACAGCGATTTTATAATACATTAAAGGACAAAAGGCTAACTAGGGAGAGAATAGGACCCCTCAAAGATCAGCAAGGCAGCCTATGTTTGAACCACAGGAGATGGGGGAAGATACTAAACGAGTATTTTGCATCAGTGTTTACTGTGGAGAAGGACATGGAAGATATAGAATGTGGGAAATAGATAGCGACATTTTGAAATATGTCCATATGACAGTGGTAGTGCTGGATGCCTTAAAATGCATAAAAGTGGATAAATCCCCAGGACCTGATCATGTGTATTCTTGAACTCTGTGCGACGCCAGGGAAGTGATTGCTGGGCCCCTCGCTGAGATATTTGGATCATCGATAGTCACCAAGTGAGAAACTTGAAGACTGCAGCTTGGCTAATATGGTGACATATTTAAGAAAGGTGGCAAGGACAAATCAGGGAACAATAGGCCGATAAGCCTATTGTTGTGGTGGTGGTGGGCAAGTTGTTACAGGGAATCCTGAGGATCAGAATTTATGTGTATATTGATAGGCAAGAACTGTTTTGGGATAGTCAACATAAGGCAGTAACGCAGAGACTCGAACAAACAGCTCTGCCAAACATCCAACCCAAACTTTGAGTCTGCTATGTGGATGACACCTTTGTCATCACTAAACGAAACAAATTAGAGGAAACCTTCAAGACCATCAATAATACCGTTACTGGCATAAAATTCACTAAAGAGGAAAACAACAACAAACTGCTATTCCTAGATGTTGCAGTAGAGTGAACAGCCAATGGGGAACTTCAAACCAGTGTCTACAGGAAAACAACACATACAGACCAAATATTGAACTATGGAAGCAATCAGCCCAACATCCACAAACGAAGCTGCATTACTTCAATGAGCCACCACACTGCAGCATAGAGGAACTATGCAGAGCAGAAGAAAATCACCTATACAGTACATTCAAAAAGAATAGGTACCCAATGAACACAGCCCACCAATTCCAGAGCAACAAACCCAAACTAGCAGACAAAACACTTCCAAAAACCCCAGCCACTCTCCCCTACATCAAAGGCATCTCGGGAAATGATTGCCAGACTACTCAGACTCCTTGACGTCATGGTAGCCCACAAACACACCAACACAATAAAATAGCAGCTACTGAACTTGTAAGACCCTATACTGACAACAGTCAAAACTAATGTTGTTTACAGAATACCATGCAAGAACTGTAATAAATACTACATTGGACAAACAGGCAGAAAACTAGCCACTAGGATACATGAACATCAACTAGCCACACAATGAAATGACCCACGCTCACTAGTAATCACTGGAAGGGTGCAAGCATCTCTACAATGCCAATTACAGTAGTCCCCCCACACTCGCAGGGGACATGCATCCACTGTGGAAGTCCAAAGCTGCAGATAAGTGCAAACCCATTCATTTAAAATGGGAAATTTACCTTCCGGGCAGCCCCCGGTCCCTGGTTCTGGAATGTTCCCTATACCATATTTGGGTCACAGTAAACAATGGGTAACTGAAACCTCGAAAACTGACTCCACAGAAACGGTGGTCGCTCTGTATTTGCCCTTTCCAACACCTGCCCTGTAACTTCTAATGAGGGGAAAATCCTGCTCAATGCTTTTAGTGTGTCAGTATGACCATTATTTATACTAAGAGTCAAGAGTCATGGAGATATACAACATGGAAACAGACCCTTCCACTGCCGACCACATATCCCAACTCAACCTAATCGTACCTGCCAGCACTCGGCCCATCTCCCTCCAAACCTTTCCTATTCATATACCCATCCAAATGCCTTTTAAATGTTGCAATTGTACCAGCCTCCACCACATCCTCTGGCAGCTCATTGCATACATGTACCACCCTCTGCATGAAAAAGTTGCCCCTTAGGTCCCTTTTATATCTTTCCCCTCACCTTAAACCAATGCCCTCTAGTTCTGGACTCCCCGATCCCAGGGAAACGACTTTGCCTATTTACCCTATCCATGCCCCTCATGATTGTATAGACCTCTAAGGTCACCCCTCAGCCTCCATCGCTCCAAGGAAAACAGCCCCAGCCTGTTCAGCCTCTACCTATAGCTCAAATTCTCCAACCCTGCCAACATCCTTGTAAATCTTTTCTGAACCTTTTCAAGTTTCACAACATCTTTCCGATAGGAAGGAGACCAGAGTTGCATGCAATGTTCCAACAATGGCTTAACCAATGTCCTGTACAGCCGCAACATGATGTCCCAACTCCTGTACTCAATACTCTGACCAATAAAGGAAAGCATACCAAATGTCTTCTTCATTATCCTATCTACCTGCGACTCCATTTTCAAGGAGCTACGAACCTGTACTCCAAGGTCTCTTTGTTCGGCAGCACTCCCTAGGACCCTACCATTAAGTGTATAAGTCCTGCTAAGATTTGCTTTCCCAAAATGCAGCACCCCACATTTATCTGAATTGAACTCCATCTGCCACTTCTCAGCCCATTAGCCCATCTGGTCAAGATCCTGTTGTAATCTGAGGTAACCCTCTTCGCTGTCCAATAAATATGATTTCAAGAATGATATCATTGAAAAGAAATATAGGCTATCTTGACAGGTACAGATTAGAGTGATGCTGGAAAAGCAGAGTAGGTCAGGCAGCATCCAAGGAGCAGGAAAGTCAACGTTTCGGGCAAAAGCCCTTCATCAGGAAGGATTTTGAAAGATCGATTTTTCTGCTCCTCAGATGTTGCCTGACCTGCTGTGCTTTTCGAGCACCACTCTAATCTTGATTCTGATCTCCAGCATCTGCAGTCCTCACTTTCGTCTATCTTAACAGGTAGCCATCCATTTCTAGGAGAAAGTGAGGACTGCAGATGCTGGAGATCAGAGCCTGAAAATGTGTTGCTGGAAAAGCGCAGATCAGACAGCATCCAAGGAGCAGGAGAATCGACGTTTCAGGTATGAGCCCTTCTTCAGGAATGAAGAAAGTGGGCACACTTTCCTCATTCCTGAAGAAGGGCTCATGCCCGAAATGTCGATTCTCCTGCTCCTTGGATGCTGCCTGACCTGCTGCGCTTTTCCAGCAACACATTTTCAGCCATCCACTTCTGTCCACTTACTGCCAATGTCAAATTTGAATATTAACTCCTTAACGTTGATGTAACTTGCAAATTCAATGTCCAGATTACTCATCTCTGGTCATTTTTATTCTCAATAACCTTTGTAGTTTACAGCCTGAGATATAGAGTCAGTTCTGCTGTGACACGTGTTTCTTCGATTGAAGATTTTGGCCATTATTTGCACAACACGAAGTTTGTATGTACCTGTATTTGCTATAACACAATTTTTGCCCCATTAGTTTAAATGGCACCACTATTACATGCTTTTCTTATAACACGAGATTGCATGAAAATTAATCAAATGGATCTTTGAGACTCCATTAAACAGCATACAACGCAGTTCATTTTACAGTCAATTAGCTTATGACTAATTTATGTTTTTCAAATTAGTGATGCAAAATATGCACTGAACAGAAGACTAACTTTGATCATTTGTACTCAACATGGTTTTCAGACTTCATTCTGTTGTGATTGTTAAACATTTCTCCTGATGCTCCTTTGCTTTGAAACTAAAATTGAGACAAAGAACAAGTAGAGAGAAACTTGGCCCCTTAGCACATTTGCAAGCGTCTCTCCATCTGCGAGTCTGGTGAATTAATTTTGTTTATGTTAGCTAATAGCATATTAGTTAATATAGCACACAAACATTTCCCCACAGTTGTTTATTATCTAATATGAAAATTATTCAAGTGTCAAGATTAAAAATACAAAAAAAATCTGGCATTCTCAACTTTTAGAGATACAAGCTTAAAACTTGCTGGACTTTGGTAATTTCATGATAAACAATAAGTTTACAGACCAAAACCTAATGAGGAAGTGTGTCTTTGTTGCTCCATTTGTATCTTACATCTTTGATTAAACTATTCACCATTTGATTTAATAGTCATTCAGTATTATTTGAGAATTTTACATAAAGCTTACAAGAATAAAAGCAAACTAAAATATTATCTATTTATTGTTCCACCAGAGAGAGATGCACATGCACGAAAATGCACTAATGGAGTCTTTTCTTTCTCAGCAGTTGGCTGGCATGGACTGGGAACAGGAAGTGATCTATTTCTCTAAAGACCCATCGAGCTTAGGTGCTTAGTTATTTCAACAGAAGCATTGGAACAGTGCTTCATTAGCTGATGCAGCATATCCATTTAAGCCATCAAGTCTAAACAGCTACTCATTTACTAATCTATAGGCTGCAGCACATGACAACATAGTTTTCTGCTTATTGAGTTTTTATTAGTCTCCTGACAGACCGTCTCTACTGTCCTCTGAAACACTGTACTGTACTTCAATCGGGAAAGAAAACAACAAATTCAGACGTCTACTGCTACACTTTGCTTACAATGCAGCTGATAATATTTTGCACTGGCTCCAGTTCTGAATCTCACGAACATTATTCACACAATGTGCAGAATAATTCACATAAACAGCAGAAGCAGTGCATGCTGCTTTCTTCATCAGGAGAACAGCTGTGCATGTGGGAATTTATTGAATAACCTGAACAAGGTGAATTCCTTTTGGAAACTATGTTTTAGTTTCATAGTCACCATTGTTAACAAAGTGTTTTTTTTTTCCCCAAATAGCTAGTTACCATCATTCCAGACTTTATATCTCGCTGCTTAATATGTACCCTGATATTGTACCCCAAATAATTTCCCCCTTTCCTGTTCCCCTATATAAACATTGGCTCCTTGCTAAGACATGACTCCATAGCCCTGGTGTTTGGTACCTTCCTCAGTAGCCACTTTTCACTTGACAGAATATTTGGTGATCATTGAAAACCATCTAGTCATAGTGGAACTGACAGCCAAACAAAATCCAGTCTTTATCTGATATCCACGCTCATCAAAATTCACTAGACTGTGAACTAATTTTATTTCCCTAACTTACTGGCAGTCACTGTAGTCCACTGTTAGGCTCCACATCCTGGTTAAGATTAGCTAATTCAGCGTAGGTACTAATGAAACAGGTCCTTCTTTGACTGAGTGACTGAGATTAAGCCCTCAGGAAGTAGACATTAAACCGCTTACACATAATCCATTAAATCCCATTAAACAGATAGGAAAATCTGCCCAAATAAGTCGCATTTCACTATTTACTACTAGATTCTAGGTGGTAGAATTTCACCTATACCATCCCGTGTATTTATCATCCACTTGTGGTAGACACCTCCAATAGAAAATCTCTCTCTCAGTTGTAGAAGATCAAACTAACTGATTATTTCAAAGCAACGTAGTGCAGTGGAACCCAAATCAAAATTTAGTGTCCAATACATTAGCTCTTGCAAATAATCAGCTCCATGAGAGTCTTACAAAAGTTGACTCAATAAAGGCATCACCTAAAATTCATGTCAGGATAAAATAATGATTAGAGAGGATGTCTTTGACACAAAAACATGCCATTCAGTCCAACCATCCCATTTTGATGTTTATGTTTCTTGCACTCTTCCCACCTTTTTCTCATCTAAATTCACCATGGTACCATATATTCTCCTCTCCCTCAGGCTTCATTCTGCTCAACGAAACACCCTTGTACCTTGAAAAAGCATTGGAAAAAGGGTACGGTCTATATTAACCATGTCATGTATTTTCCTTGACAGCACACAAGACATTTCATAATAGCTGTACCTCACTATCAGGTCTCTAAAGAACAAAAGTGTGCCAAATAGGCCAAGTGTGCAGTCAACAGATGGTAAAAGGGGCTTAAATCAAACGAGAGGGTCGTCATAGGGCTGGTGAAGATAGTTAATGAGGTGGGTTTGGGAAGATAGAGTGAGAAGACTCATTAGGCCTCACAGCAATATGTCCTCCAAAAAACTTAAACCAATGGGCATGTAGCCAAAGAAATTTGACACATTCAGTTTGTTGTATTTTTCCAAATAATTCCTTCAACATACATTGGTCTTTAAGCTGCCTCCCGTTATGCAAGTCACTGAATAAAATCAGGGAGTACAGATGACAATTTCTATTGGTCCACACATAAGTTATGGCACAGAAAGAGGACATTCATCCCAAAAGAAAAAAAATAGAAATTAGGCACACATTTTTATTTCACCTTCGAGAACCAGGTCAGTAGCCTTGCAGGTAACAGTGCTTCAGGTGCATTTTAAATGAGTTGAAGGTTTCTGTCTCAGCCATCAATCTGCGCAATGAATTCCAGAACTATGCCACTTTCTAGTGCTTTCCCTCGTCTTCCCTCTAATCCTTCAACTGATCACCATAAATCTTTGGTCCTTTGGTAATTGACTGCTCTGATATTGGAATCAGTTCTTTCCCGTCAAGGTTATTTTATACCTCTTAATTAAGACAATTCACAGCCTCCTCTGTTCTAAAGGAAACAACCTGAACTAATCTCTGATTATGGCTGCAATTTTCAAGCTCTGGCAAAGCTTCTGTACACCTCCTCTGTACTGTCTCCAGTGAAATTATGTCCTTCCTATATTGCAGTGACCAGAACTGTACACAAAATACTAGCTACGGTGTGAGCTCTTTTATATTGTTCCAGTATTACATCCCTATTTTTGTATTTCATACCTCGTCAATGAAGGAAAGCATTCACATGTTTTGTTTTAACCTTACCTATCAGTCTTGTCACCTTCTGCGATCTGTGAGATACACTTCTCCTATCCGTCTCAATATAATGGTTATTGTGTACTCCATTGTCTTGAATGCCCTCTCCAAATACATTACCTCACATTTTTCTGAATTAAAGTTCCATTTACTTCTTTTCCATCCTGCTAAACCAAACCACTGATATCATTAAGGAGCTACACTTTTCACTACCAATTACACGCCAATTTTTATGTTATCTATAAATTTCTCAATCATGCCTCTCACACTTAAGTCCAAATCAGCTGAAAATGTGTTGCTGGTTAAAGCACAGCAGGTTAGGCAGCATCTCAGGAACAGGGAATTCGACGTTTCGAGCATAAGCCCTTCATCAGGAATGAGAGAGAGTAGCCAAGCAGGCTAAGATAAAAGGTAGGGAGGAGGGACTAGGGGAAGGGGCGATGGAGGTGGGATAGGTGGAAGGAGGTCAAGGTGAGGGTGATAGGCCGGAGTGGGGTGGGGGCGGAGAGGTCAGGAAGGAGATTGCAGGTTAGGAGGGCGGTGCTGAGTTGAGGGAACCGACTGAGACAAGGTGAGGGGAGGGGAAATGAGGAAACTGGAGAAATAAGTTTCCTCATTTCCCCTCCCCCCACCTTGTCTCAGTCGGTTCCCTCAACTCAGCACCGCAATCCTAACCTGCAATCTTCTTCCTGACCTCTCCGCCCCCACCCCACTCCGGCCTATCACCCTCACCTTGACCTCCTTCCACCTATCCCACCTCCATCGCCCCTCCCCCAAGTCCCTCCTCCCTACCTTTTATCTTAGCCTGCTTGGTTACTCTCTCTCATTCCTGATGAAGGGCTTATGCTCGAAACGTCGAATTCCCTGTTCCTGAGATGCTGCCTAACCTGCTGTGCTTTAACCAGCAACACATTTTCAGCTGTGATCTCCAGCATCTGCAGACCTCATTTTTTACTTAAGTCCAAATCACCAAGGTATACAGCAAACAACAATGGTTCCAGTGCTGAGCCCTGTGGAATACAACTGGAAACCACTTTCCAATCACAAAACTATTCATCAACCATAACCCTGATTTCCTGCTTAAGCCAACTTTGGATCCAGCTCAGCACTTAGTATCCTATGAGAATCTCACTTCTCTGATTAAACTGTCATTGTGACCTTGTCAAAAACCTTACTAAAATCCGCAGTATTATGTTCATTAATCCTCCTTGTTACTTTCCCAAATAAGATACAATCTTCTTTGAGAATTGTGGTGGAAGGAATGCACTGATAATCAAGCTCTAATACTCCAATACACCATTAATACAAATATTTTGCTTCAATCATCAAAATGGTCAATTCCTTTGGTATTGCTCTCCAGAATGAGAGAGACATTCACCTGGTTTCTTTAATGCATTTAAATTAATCAGTCTATTAGAAAACAAACTTCACTCTTCAAATCAAGTAGTAAAACTGTTTAACATCTAATCCATAATCTGAAATTTGAACTATATCCTCATCATCCCAAAACAGACACACACACACACCACAATAGGACAACAATGACTCCTAGAAAAGTGTTTAAAAACAGCAAAAGAAACACTCTTTCAATGGTGTGAAAAACTAAAGAAAGAAGTTGATGAATTGTATCAATCCACTGGATTTCCTGTTGAATAAATTGAATTGCTGACAGCTGGAAGCTAAATGGAAGATCTTCCAAACAAGGTTTTGGCTCAAACAGAAATTAAATTGGATCTCAGTCTTTGAATGTTGGTCATAGTTCAATTTCTCACGGTTTCCAAGGTAGTCAAAATGCTAAAATGTGAAAGCTTTCCCAAGCATTGCAAAGAAAGGGAGAGAAATTCTTAAAGGCTTATTGCAGCTTAAGAAGTCTTCTGCCTTTTTTTACTTCCCGGATTTGTAAAACCTAAACCAATTCTAGAAAGGGTTGCTAGGTGGAGATTAGCACAAGAACCTCAGTCTCTTCCAAAAGCTAATTTTTCCAGCATTTTCAGGGGGAAAAAATCCATCTCTTATCTCTAAAAGCTTTGCTTGGCTATTATACAAAGTCACTTGACTTTCCTGTAGTCAGCAGGTGGATCACAGCCCACATTAAAATTGTTAATTTCATTTCTAAGAAACCATAAGGGTTTCCTTCAATCCCTTGGTAAAGCCCCTTCTTAATACATAAACTGTCCACATAGCTAAATATCTTCCAGTAATTCACAACATTTCCTCAAACAAAATCATGCTGACTATCCCTGATACCTCTTTATATCCAACAGTTTGTCCTGTTTCTCAGATCTGATTCTAATAATTTGCCCACACCAAAGTTAGGCTGATGGGCCTATGATTATTTGGTACATATCCTCAAAATCTTTTACAATAATGAGACAACATTCCCAGACTGTTTGATAAAACCTGCTTGCAATCAGCCTATAATGTAATATATTTTTCAGATACTGACCTAAAAACATCAGGTCATTGAAGCATCCTTCACATACATCAATGACAATTATTTGAGAGAAATGAGCTATGTTAGAGAAGGAATTAGAACAATATGCAGACTGGAACTAAAGTTGACTTCAAATCAGTGTCCACATTCAGTAGTCAATAACTATTCATAAAATGGCAGTTTGACTCAAGAACAAAACCTGCTCTGAATATTTAGCACAATGACATTTTCACACATAAGATATAGACTATTATGGTGTATTTATTCAAGGTGAAACACTAAGAGCAAAAATTTTTAAGGTCATAAAAATCAAATGCAATACTGTTTTTATGACAAGTGGTACAAACCTTAAAACATAGTGAATCAGTAATTACAGCAAAAAACACAGTTGAGAATGTGTTGTGTCGCTTTAGGCTCAATGCCACAGAATGGATGCAAACATTAAAGAAAGTGTAGCAGATATTCATGAGACCATTAGAAGAAGAAAACAATAGGTGTTGGTCATTCAGCCCTAGTAACCTATTCAATCATTCAAGTTGAATTTGGATCATCTGTATTTGAATTCCATATACTACTTTGGTTCCATTAACCCTTAATATCCTTAGATAAAAATCCATCTCAGATTTGAAATTTTCACTTGACTCTATAAATTTAGAAGTGAGACTTTTGATTCCCTCATTGTTTCTGCGAATAAATACTTTCGAGCATCATTTCAGAACAGTACCATCTTAGATTTGGAGCCTAAACTTTAAAAGGTTATACACTCATACCTGGACTAACCCACAAAATGAAACCGTTTTTGTCTACCCATTGTATGAATCTCTTCAAATCACCTAAAAAACTCAATTGGATGTTACTTAACCTGGTAAATTTATGCCGACTTCCTTCCCAGGCCAATATACTCTTCCCAATGTGCCACGTCTAAGATTCTCTGCATCCTCTACCACTATTCACTATGTCATTTCAAGACAAACCAAAGACAAAACAGCAAATGACCTTAAACAACCCTCAACTAATACTATATCATGGGGGATTTCAATATGCAGGTGGACCAGGAAAATCAGATTGGGAGTGAATTGCAAAGAGATGAATTTGTGGAATGTCTACAAGATGGCTTTTTGGAGCAGCTTGTGGTGGAGCCCACTAGGGAACAGGCAATAGTGTATTGTGCAATGAGGAAGACTTGAAAAGGGAGCTTAAGGTGAATGACCCCTTAGGGGGCAGTGATCAGAATATGATCAAATTGGAGTAAATTCAAACTGAATAAAGGCAACTCCAGAGGTATGACGGAGGAGCAGGGTAGAATTGACTGGGAAAGAAGCCTAGCAGGAAAGACAGTGGAACATGAATGGCAGGAATTTCTGGGAATAATTCAGGAGACACAGCAGAGATTCATCTTGAGGAAAAAGAGGCATGGTACAGGGAGGATGAAGCAACCATGGCTGACTAGGGAAGCCAGGGAAGCAAAAGAGAATGCGTATGAAGTAGCGAAGGGCAGTGGGAAACCAGAGGATTGGGAAGACCAACAAAGGGCAACTAAAAAATAAATAAGGAGGGAGAAGATTAAATAGCCAGTAAAATAAAGGAAGACTAACAGTTTATGTAGATATATAAAGGGCAAAAGAGAAGCAAAAGTGGACAGTGGATTGCTGGAAAATGAGGCTGCAGAGATATTAGTGGGGAACAAGGAAATGCTTGAGGAATTGAATAATTACTTCATAGTGGAAGACATAAATAATATCCCAAAAGTTCAACAGAGTGAACGGGTAGAGCCGAGTATGGTGGCCATCACAAAGGAGAACGTGCTGGAAAAATTGAGTGGATAAATCACCTGGACTAGATGGACTACACCATAGCATTGTAAGGGAGATAGCTGAAGAGTGGAGGTGTTAGAATCAGGAAGGATCCCAGAAGATTGGAAAATTTCTAATGTGACACTGCTGTGTAAAAATGGAGTAAGGCAAAACCAGACAAATGATTAGCCTAACCTCAGCCATGGGTAAGATCCTGGAATCCATTGTGAAGGATGAGATTTCTGAATACTTGCAAGTGTATGGTAAAATAAGGCCAAGTCAGCATCTTTCATCAAGGGAAGATCATGCCTGACAAATCTACTAGAATTCTTTGAGGAAGTAACGAGCAGGTTAGACCAAGAACAGCCAATGGATGCTCTCTTCCTGGACTTCAAAAAGGCATTTGACAAGGTGCCTCACAGGAGGCTACAGAATAAGATAAGGGCCCATGGTTTCAAAGGCAAGGTGCTAGCATGGAAAGAAGCTTGGCTGTTTGGCAAAAAGCAGAGAATGGGGATAAAAGGATCCTTTTATGGCAGCCGATGTCAAGTGGTGTTCCGCAAGGCTCAGTGGTGGGACCAAAACTTTTCACTTCATACATTAATGATCTAGATGAAGGAGATAAGGGCATTGTGGCTAGGTTTGCAGATGATAGAAAGGGTAGAGAGGCAGGTAGCATTGAGGAAACAGGGAGGCTGAGAAAGTATTTGGATAGGTTAGGAGAGTGACTAAAGAAATGGCAGATAGAGTACAACGTGGGAAAGTGCAAGGTCATGCACTTTGGTAGGAAGAAGAGAGTCATGGACTATTTTCTAAATGGGGATAAAATTCAGAAGTCTGAAATGCAAAGAGACTTGGGTGTTCTAGTCCAGGATTCTCTCAAGGAAACTTGCAGCTTGAGTCAATAGTTAGGAAGGGAAATGTAACAATGGCATTTATTTTGGGAGGACTTAAACATAAAAACAGGGATGCACTTCTGGGCTTCTGGTCAGACCACATTTGGAGTATTGTGCACAGTTTTGGGCCACACGTCTCAAGAGGGATGTACTGGCCCTGGAGCATGTTCAGAGGAGGTTCACAAGAATGGCCCCAGGAATGAAAAGCTAAACGTATGAGGAACGTTTGAAGACACTGGGTTTATTCTCAATGGAGTTTAGAAGCATGAGGGGGGATCTAATCGAAACATACAAAATACTAAACGGTCTAGACAGGGTAGATGTTGAGAATGTTTCCATTGGTAGAAGAGACTAGGATACAAGGATACTCTAAAGCTAAGAGAAGACCTTTTAGAATGGAGTTAAGGAGAAACTTCATCAGGCAGAGAGTGGTGAATCGGCAGAGATTGGTGAATCTATGGAATTCATTGCCACAGAAGGCTGTGGAGGCCAGGTCATTGAGTATATTTAAGACTGAGGTAGATAGGTTCTTTAGTATCAAGGGAATCAAGGGTTATGGGAGAAAGTGTGAGAATAGGGTTGAGAAACTTATCAGCCATGATTGAATGATGTAGCAGACTTGATGGGCTGAATGGCCTAATTTCTGCGTCTATGTCTTATGATTTATAATAATTGATAGATGTTGAGACGGAAACCGAATGGTCTCGTCTCTACGTGTTCGTTGGAAGGAGAGATCAAACCGGCTACAGTTTGGAGCAAAAACACCGTTTATTACAGAATCAAGACTGGCAAACTCTACAACGAATTCAGAAGCATGCAAATTCGTTGGAGAAGGCGTTCTGTCTTTCTCTTCGGATCTGGTGCAGTTATACTTCGCGCTTCCTCGAGTTCCCGGTCAGGTTCCCCTCGTTCGGTTCTCTCATTGGTCGGTTCACCTGTCTGTGAATGGATTAGTGTCTCTATTGGCTGCCCCGAGATACCTGTCCAGCTCCTGCTGTGCTGAACAATGGGTAGACATCCTGGGTTCAACAGTTTCCGATCTTGTAATTTAAAAGTTTATTGTTGGGAAGGGTCTCCTCATTGCCATGCGTCTGGCTGTCTGGTCGTTCACAATAGTTCTCCATAGTTGAATATACAGGTATTATCATTTAACACAGGACCCGAAGGAGTTTGACGTCAGCGGAGGCATTAGCAAGTACTTTATCAATCAAGTGTAGTATCGGTGCGATTTACACTATCTGATAGTTACCGGTTTCCTTTATTAACAATGAGAGTGTAACAGGATGATCTGAAACTGACGGACATGTTCTAATCCCCAAGGAATGTGGCCTGCAGTGGCTGGGTTTACTTTACATGGCTGTGTTTTAGCTGGTACCTGACAGTGTCTGCTTTAATAATGGTGCTCCCCTCCCTAGCCCCAATGTAGGTACCCCGATAGCAGATTATCCCCAACATAGAGGTTGCCAATATAAAAAGATAAGCAGAAAGGTTATCAAGAAACAAGCAAGTTTAAGGGAAGATTTCTCAGTGGTGTTATCAGCCAGAGTTTGAGGGTACAGCACAGATTCTATCCCTGAAGGTATTCGAGGTCGTCAAATGGCTGTGATACCGTTGAGTAAGAAAAAATACATATACGAGGAGACTTGCATGAGAACAGGGAATACATCCGGTGGACATCTCTCTTTTGGTCACAGATTAATAGAATTACCTATTACACATTAATAGAATGGAATCCTTTCCTGTTGATAAAGGTTGCAAGCTAGTCCCAAGGAGTTCTAATCACACGCATTATGTTGATAACGCTCTGAATTTGTGAGAAGCCTGTGATGACTCCAAATCCAGAAAAGAACTATTGACCTAGTTCTGTAGATTTGATTTGAAGCATAAAAATTCCCTGGTCCTCCTAAATTGGCAATTCTCACTTTACACAGTGACATACAAATGCCTGTGAGATGCAACACATGTCCCTTGTGGAACCCTGGAAGGAATCATTGGAAATTTTTTTTTTAAAACACTGACTTTGGGTTCCTTCTATGTCCAATGGGAGAAATTTCATCATCACCATTCCTCCTCCACCTCAGGTACCAGGAATGCTGGATGGATGAGACCCATCTTGCCTGCGAGTGTTCAACTGAGGGTAGATTCGAGGCAAGAGGATATCCTGCAACATGGACCTAGCTATCACCAAACAACATGCACTTATGGTTGATTGGTACTCACTCTGATGATGATAGAAATTACCTTAACTTAGATCTCAGTTTCTCTCCACCTCCCTTCAGTCACCTTTCACCATTCTTCTGGCTTTACCATCCCTCAACTTTTCCTCATCTCCCTTCTTCCAGAAGAATCTCTGAATAGTGACAGAGCTCCAACTCATTGACATCTACCTTAAGCACTGACATACCTGTCTATTTCAAATCATTGTCATTACCATCTTGCTCCCTCCCTGCTGTTGAGATATTTCAGTGCTGGGAGAACTCAACACTACATTATTCAATGATCCTCTGTGCCTCTTTGCAAAGGCAGATACAGCAATGGTACTTGACTCTTAACTGCCCTGAAACACTCTAGCCAGCATCAAACTATTGCAAAAAAAAAAGACTTGAGAAAGTGAGGACTGCAGATACTGGAGATCAGAGCTGAAAAACGTGTTGCTGAAAAAGTGCAGCCTGAAGAAGGGCTTATGCCCAAAACGTTGATTCACCTGCTCCTTGGATGCTGCCTGACCTGCTGCGCTTTTCCAGCAATACATTTTTCAGCCAAAAAAAACTTGCCAGACCATTCAGCATCAACCTAGGCGTCTATCACAGGAAAGCCACAATCAACCAAGACAACGGTGTAAAGACCACTTTATTAATATCTAGTGTCTAATGTGGCAGCTGCTCCAGAGCCCAGTTAAGCACCAATCTGACACAGTTATGCGCACACAATATTACCTTTCATTCATTTCCTCCATCACTATTCCTTGGCAAGACAGAAACAAAGGAGCTGGTGAAACTGTGGTACGCAGGAAGGAGTATCCTATGAGTTCACAGCATTGGCCCTTTCCTCCACATGTCTCATGGAATCAGGGCAACCACCTGTTCCTAATCGTTTTCTGCACCCCTCTACCTGATGAGTCAATGCTTCTCCATGTTCAAAACTAGTTGGAAGAAGTACTGAGAATAGCAGAAGACATTAAATACATTCTTGGGTTCAATGTTCAGCACCAAAACTTGCTCAATGGTACCACTACCAATTAACTTCCTTGTCCCTGATACATATAACAACCACACAGGGTTTGTGGCAGACGTGGGAACATCAATACAAGGGAAAAACCCAGTTAATATCATTTGTGTCAGTCTGCTTATTGCAGATGAACCTGTCCATGAAATACCAACAGGTGTTACCACTACAGTCCTTTGGAAACATAGCCCTATCTTCACCGAGGTCACCCTCTATTGTGTTGGGTTACATTATCATCATGCTGAAGAGGATAGATTCAGAACTAATTTAGCACCTCAAAACTTGGCAAATATGAGGATTATGCAACAGAATTCTAGACAACACAAGCTGCAATCTCATGGTCTGGCATATCCCTCACTTTACCAATACTATCAGACAAGAGGATGTAACACAATTCAATTAGGTGTGGAAAACAGTACTTCAGTGGCAACATCCAGCATATCTAAAATTATTATTGTTTTAACTGAATGAGTATACGGAGTGCCATAAAATAAACAGCAGATATGAAGTCTCTCCCACATCACCTTTCTAATCTACATCATAAATAAAAACAAGATGGTAAATTATATGTAAAATAATTTATATGTTTGTCAAAGCTATTAAAAAAGACAAATGTCAATATTCCTAGTTTCCCAAATATTCCAAGACATATGACTTGTTTAAAAAATGCAATATATTTCAAAAACAACAGCTTTTTCATACTTGAATGGCTTTTGCAATTTGCCTCATTTTAAATTACAAATCATATGCCAACATTTCCTTAAATTTAATAGCTACAATATTTACAAATCCTTGGTCAATACGTTCTACTGTCACACTAACTGTATGGATGTACAAAAGTGTGAAAGATGTAATTCGCATCCAACAGTACAATTCTGTCACAGAAACCCAAGCTCATATGAAATGAGAGTGTGTAACATTATGGAAAAGACAGTTGGCGATGTTATCATCTGAAATCTGTTTTAATTCTTATAACTGAGCTAAGCTAGAATGTAAACTTGACTACGGCTGAATTCAACTTTAAAATTATCCATGTTTAATTCTCTTGAAACATGAAATGAACCATTAACATGACTGAAGGATTAAACTTGTCCTGCTGTTTATTACCTGCTATCACTTATCTGCATAAAGGCAATGTTCTACATATATCCTCATGTCATCAATATTAACACTGCTGTTATTGTCAGCTAGGCTTAGTTCCTATTCTGTTTTGTTTCAAAAAAAAAGAACTGTCTAACTCTGACTTATCATTAGATATTGAAGAGAAATGCAGCATTAGCGATGGGGAATTGCAGTTTAAACAGATAACGTTGCTATTTGAACAGAAGTCAGTGGAGTAGAAATTTATTCTGGATGGTCAAACAAAACAGGCAGGACACTATTGTACATATCTCCTGGCATACACCTAATCTGATTCAGTTTCATTCAAATCAATCTCAAGATGAACTGTGGCAATAATAGATAAAAGATTGTGAAGATAATTGAAATTGAGTGTTTATTACTTGCCATTTTATTGTAACCAAGAGACTGAAGGTTTCAGAGTAGTCGAGGAGGGGGAGGGTATTGTGAGTGGAAAGATAGGGCTATTGCTACAGGGAGCCTGCTGGCAGACCATCAGGTTTTATTGTACTTGTCTCCCATATGGTGGAAGCCTCCCACATCTGATTAGGCAAAATTACCAAGTGGTTGTTTTGTGTTCTGAATTGGCAGTTTGCCCATCACCTTTTCAAACACAGACTCACATATTTCCATCCTCCCCCTACCTCCCAGTCCATTGTCAAGGTCTTTGTAAAATTTTAGCTCAGAGTTCCCAAAATACTTGCATGTGGAGAAAAATCTCTCAGTCGAAAAGTGTGGAAATATCAGCCAATGTTTCTTAATAGTCTTCAAGGAACTGCCAATGATGTGAACTCTTTTGGTTCAACGTCCAATTTTAATCAGTGAGGAAATTAGAAAAAAATTGCTAGACTGTACAAAAGGTTTTGGATTGGTGATTGAACTGAAAATATGTCAAACACACTAATGGAAGGAATTTGTTCCAATGAGCTGAGCTGATAGAAAGATCAGCAATGACCTTGCACTTCGACACTTTATTCAGCATAAGAAAACTGTTTGCAGATCAAATTTACAAAATGAACCCAAAACAAAGTCTAGCAAATTACAATATTGTAAAAAGTACTGATATATTTAAAAGGTAAACCAGATAAATAAACAATGGAAAAAGGAATTGATGGTTGTGCTCATAGAGTTAGTAAAGATGAATGGGAAGAGGCTTATACAGACACAATCAGTTGGGCTGAATAAATCTGCTTCAATAGTACATATAAGTGAGTATAATATAAATTGGAAATCCAAAAATGTTGCATGACTACAGGGAAGGCGCAAGATGCTGCAACTAATTGGTCAATTCTGTTAAAAGGATCACCACAGATTCAAAGAGTTAAGTGGTCTCCTTGTGTCCTGTGAATCATGTTTAAGCAGAACATTGATTTTACCATGGTGAGAAACAGAATAATATCAAACAAGATGTTCTAATTTACCCTGCAACACTGCAAACACAAATTATCTGAAAAGAACAATGCTAATTAACTTTTATATTTTGTAAGTTAGCTGCCAAGATGCTAACACAATAAAACAATTTGTATCGTCTTATTGCATTAGGTTATGATCAAATAATCATTTGTTTCAATAGACAATTGAAACAAAGAATTCAATGTGTCATCCTAAAGGTTTGCAAAGTAATATCCCTGAAACTTGTAAATGCGATTTTTTAAAGCATTTTATACAGCAATAAAATTCACAGTTCACTGCCATACAGGTACATGGATTTTTCAATCCTACCAAATTTGGCTGAAATTGGTTGCCACATCTGTAACATATTTGTAGGAATAGAAACGGTACTTTGAAATATAACCATGTGTTTAATATGAACATGTAGTGTGAGCATTTTATTATAATCCTTAAGCAATTCTTTAGAATTACACAGTTTGTTTTAGATCGCAGTCAATGGTGAAGATTTTACCACATAGTCAGAGTTGTATAACACAAAAGAGTCCATTCAGCTTGTGTCTGTGCCAGTTATCAAACATCTCTTCATACTGGTCCCAATTTTCAGCACAACTTCATGTCTTGTATAACACAACATTTCAAGCGCTCATCGAAGCATTCTTAAATGTTATGATGGTTCCTGCTTCCAGCTCCCTTTCAGGCAGTCAGTTCCAGATACCAACCACCCTCTGCGTGAAAATATCTTTCCTTAAATCACTTTAAATCTATGGCCTCTGATTGTTGAGCCCTCTACTAGTGTGAAAAAATTCTTGCTTTCTACTCTATGTATCTCAATTTTATACACCTCAAATAGGTCACCACCACCTCTCTCCTCTAAGGAAGACAATCAAGCTTAACTAGGTTTTCTTTATACCCATAATGCGTCAGCACAGGGCAGCACACACTTTTTCTGGTGTACCCTGACCAGAACTGCACAGAATACTCCAGTTATGGCCTAACTGAAGTTTGATACAACTAACATCTTTAGCTCTTGCATTCAATGCCTTGACTAATAAAGGCAAGTATCCCATATACTGATTTAACTACCTGCCTGTTGCCTTCAAACATTGTGGACATCAATGATCTAGACATAAACATAGGAAGCTTGATCTGTAAGTTTTCAAATGACAAAAATTGTTGGTGTACTAAAAAGTGAGGAAAAATAACAGATGGGCTTGTCAGATGGGAAGGACATTGGCAAATGACATTTCATCCTGAAAACTGAGATGCAATGCATTTTGTAAGAACTAACAAAACAAGTGATGCTCCTCTGATCCCTGTACTTCCAAGGGTCCTATTCTTCATCATTTACTGTTCACTTACTTATTTCCACAATATTTTATTCCCAGAAGTTTCCTGACAATCCATATCAGACTAACTTGCCTACAGCTGTTTAGTTCATCGCTACTACTCTTCTTGAATTATGGTAACTTTGACATTTCTCCTGTGTCAAAAGAGAATCTGAACATTAATGTCATGGCCCCGCAATCTCCTCACTTGCCTCCCAAAACAACCTAGAACATATCAGGGCCTGGGGATTCATCCAGTTTTAAGCTCATTCAAATCTCCAATATCCCCTTTTCTTTTGCAACTGTAGTTTGTTTGAAAATATCACATACCTCCTCCCTAATTTCTATATCACTCCTCTCTTTACTGAATACAGATGTAACGTACTCATTTAAAGCATCAGTTACATCTTCTGACTCCACACATAGTTTGCCAGTTTGGTCCCTAATGGTACTTTCTTCCATTGTCCATAATATATTTATAAAATGCCTTTGGATATTCATTTTATTTTACACAACATTGATTTGCCACCCCCAATCTTTGCTCCACCTAATTTATTTAGGTAATCCTGCCCCATCCACACTTTTTACACACCTGTAAGGCTTCTGGCATTTCGAATGCTTGGTATCTACCATAAACTTCCCACTTTCATAACAAGTCAGTCCTGTACATTCCCAACATTCAGAGTTCTCTGCACATGTTGTTTCCACCTTCCATCTTAACAGGAAGATGTTGGCCCTGTACTTTCACTATTTTCTTCTGAAGTAGTCTCACTGCTCTGACACAGTTTCCTGAATTACCACTCCCCATCAACTTTGGCCAGGTCCTGTCTTTTGTTAAAATTGCTTTTACCCTAATGTAAAGTTTTATTTCTGGATGGTCTTTGTCTTATTCTACAATCACCCTAAATCTTACTGAGTTATGATCACTAAATTGAAATGCTCTCTCATTGACATTTGACCACTTTCCCAGATTTGTTACCTAAAATTAGGTCACACCACTCACCCCCTCTTTTAGGACTTTCCACATGCTCTTCTGGATACATTTTAAGAATTAAACTTCCTTTATGTCATTTGATATTAGGAAGTGTAAAACCAAAATTATGACCCTAAACTTTTTAAATTTCACCGGAATTTGTCTACAGATCTACCTTTCCATAATCCCTGACTGTTTGAGGCTCTGTAGTACACTCCAAAAAAAAAAGTGAAACCCATTTTTGGTTTTTAAGTTCTGCACACATATCCTTAGAAAAAGGAATCTTTTAAGTTATCATCCAATTTATTGCACTAATTGAGTTATTAATCAATATTGCCATATATCATCTTTTACCCCTCCTTACTCACCTGAAGATTTTTAACCCGGAAAACTGAGGTTCCAGTCCTGCTCTTCCTCAGCTATGTCTCTGATTGCAATGATGTTATATTCCCATGTCTTAATTAGCACCTTTAATGCATCTGAGTTACTTTCAAGACACATTAAAATAAATACTACCAAATTTGCAGTGCTCTGTCATACCTTAACTTGCCTAAGACCAATTTGTATATTTGTCTGTGCCTTATCCCCTTAAGTCAATATCACATTCCTATTCCAAATTAGTAGATTTTCCACCAGCCACAATTAAAAACAAACCCCTCCCCCCCCTCACAGCTGTTAGTCCAATTATGAATCAGTTGCAATCCATTGGAATTGTACAAGTCCCACCTTCCTTGGAAATAGAACCACTTGATCCAGGAATCTAAGCCCTCCCTCTTGCATACACTCTTCATTCATGCACTCATCCACTCCAACCATCTGGCACAAGCTGTAGCAGATAGTCACTTTACAGCAATCTAACAAAATGTGAGATCCACACTTTTAAAGAAAACTCTGTGGATGTTTATTTTTTTTAATTCAATGAACCTGTTCTGAGACGTTATTATACACTTTTGGAGCAAGGAACCTTGAAACCAAGCTGTCTGGTTCAGAGGTCAGGACACTACATTGTGCCACAGGAGCACCCTGTGGATGCTGGGTTTTTTTTTAAATCCATAGATGCTTTTACACACCACTGAACTTCTTTCCAATCTTCAAATGAATTATGCTTTTCTCTCCTTTATTCTCGGTTATTAAAATCACCTGGATTTGTCAATCAATTACCAATTCACTAATTTATGTGCAAAGCCCATAAGGGATAGTGCAATGATATCAAAAGTGAAAGAAAAGCAGGTAGATAGGGATGGGAATAAATCAAAATGGATTAAAGCATTTTACCCTCTGTAGTATCTAATTTTCTCTAAGTAGAGATGCTTTTTTCTCTTCTTTCCAATTTTCTTGATATATGTGGAAGTGTTATCACATACAACCAAATGGCATTTTTCCCACCATCAAATTATGTGTGTTACTTTTCATCCATTATCAATCATCACTATATCACTTGTGTTTCCAATTAATCAAATGTGGAAGTGCAGTAGATCAGTGATTAGATTGCATTCAGATGCATATTGTGGATAACACTCAGTCAGTCTCTCAAAAGGAAATTAATGTTACAAGTGGATATAGAGGAACAAAGGCAAGGGTTTTATGGTGAAGCTGTATTATCCCTAACTCTGGTCCAGAATTCCCACCTTTGATGTCCCATTACATATTAAAACAGTTGATTAAAATAATATTTCAGTGGTATCATAGGATAAGTACGTTTTGGGAATCTCGTGCCGCCTGTAATTTTTGCTGCCTTAAGGAAGCTATTGGATAGGTTTAGATAGATTACTCTTGGCTCCAGTCCCTTTTCTGTGTTTTTTTTAAAAGAAACTATTGTTAAATTTTTTATTGTACTTCAGTCTCACAATTCTGACCTTTGGGCATTCAATGCAGAAAAGGGCAGGAAGATTGGAGGACCTCCTCATTGATCTGCCTCGTGTTTAGACAAGGTGGCTATTAACAATTCCAGGTAGTATGCATGGAAAGGGTTATTGCATCCAACAGCTAGCCTCTTTTGTTTTTATCTGCATCTGCGTTTCTTTTGGAAAAAGAGCATATGGTGTCTATTGGTATGCTTCAGGCTCGCAGTTCTGAGCTAGGGAGCACTATCAAACCCCAAAAAGGTGTTTAAATTTAAATGTGTAAGTTTTATTTGAGATTGCACTTTTGTTCTAGTATCTTTCAGGGGTTGCCAACCCTACTTTTGGTTTACTTTGGTCCACTGATTTTTAACATAGCAGAGAGGGGATGAGGCAAGTTTTTTTTATGTCACATTGGAAGTGTCACTATTTCTGGTCCAGAAGTCTGGATTCAAGTCCCACCTGTGGGACTGAGTATTAACATGCTTGAGCAGGTTGAATAAAAATAATGACAGAGGAGATGCTTGATAAAAGGAACAGCTTAAAATAATTCAAGGACTTCAGCAAAAGGGAAAACTGCAATATTCACAAATGGTCACTACTTGAGGAACAAAACAAACTAGATCCTCAAGGTCTTTGGATTTCAAGGGAACTAGTTCCAACTTGGATTTAAGTGACATTACATAATCCATCATTGGCTGGATATCAGTTGTCAATGTAAATTAGAATCTTTAACTGACAACCAACAATAAAATTCAAATCAAACAACAAAAGAATATTTTATTTTTACAATCAAGAGTCTTAATAATGGCATCAGAATATTTTACCTAAATAGCATTGAAGATGAATCTTTCTTAATACTTTCAAAATTAAGGAGGCTAGAGTTTAAACATTCAATTTATTATAAAGAAATCTCTCCCAAAGGATACGCTGTAAACTCTTCAATAATGCTGCTATTGTAAGGATTATTCAAGAACAGGCATTAAGGCCTGTTCTTTGGAATTACTTTGGAACTGCAATGCACTTTAGGACAAACTGATTAGGTGTAGAATTCAGTTCATAATTCCCTACAAGAATCTCAATTTCAGCCATGCCATGTCACATCATTGAATAAACAAGACAAATACATTGTTGCAAGATTTGTAGCTCAGGTTGAGGGGTGTGGGGTGGAGGTTTGCTCGCTGAGCTGTAGGTTTGGTATCCAGACGTTTCATTACCTGGCTAGGGAACACATAGAACATAGAAAAATACAGCGCAGTACAGACCCTTCGGCCCTCGATGTTGCGCCGACTGAAGCCTACCTAACCTACACTAGCCCAATAACCTCCATATGCCTGTCCAATGCCCGCTTAAATGACCATAAAGAGGGAGAGTCCACCACTGCTACTGGCAGGGCATTCCATGAACTCTCAACCCGCTGAGTAAAGAATCTACCCCTAACCTCTGTCCTATACCTATCACCCCTTAATTTAAAGCTGTGTCCCCTAGTAACAGCTGACTCCATTAGCGGAAAAAGATTCTCACCGTCAACCCTATCTAAACCCCTAATCATCTTATACACCTCTATCAAATCTCCCCTAAACCTTCTTTTCTCCAATGAGAACAGGCCCAAGTGCCTCAGCCTTTCCTCATACGATCTTCCTACCATGCCAGGCAACATCCTGGTAAACCTCCTCTGCACTCGTTCCAATGCCTCCACATCCTTGCTATAGTATGGCGACCAAAACTGCACACAATACTCCAGATGAGGCCGCACCAGAGTCTTATACAACTGCAAAATGACCTCAGGACTCCGGAACTCAATTCCTCTACCAATAAAGCCCAGTACACCATATGCATTCTTCACAGCACTATTTACCTGGGTGGCAACTTTCAGAGATCTGTGTACATGGACACCAAGATCCCTCTGCTCATCCACACTACCAAGTAGCCTACCATTAGCCCAGTAATCCATCCTCTTGTTACTCCTCATCCATCCTCTTGTTACTCCTCATCAGTGGCGACCTCCAAGTGAAGCGAAGCTGTTGTCTCCTGCTTTCTATTTATATGTTTGTCCTGGATGGGGTTCCTGGGGTTTGTGGTGATGTCATTCCCTGTTCGTTTTCTGAGGGGTTGATAGATGGCATCTAGATCTATGCATTTGTTTATGGTGTTGTGGTGTTATGGTTGGAGGGCCAGGCCTCTTGGAATTCTCTGGCATACATTATTTAGCCTGTCCCAGGATAGATGTGTTGTTCCAGTCGAAATGGTGGGTTTTTTTCATCCGTGTGTAGGGCTATGAGGGAGAGAGGGTCGTGTCTTTTTGTGGCTACCTGGTGTTTATGTATCCTGGTGGCTAACTTTCTTCCTGTTCGTCCTATGTAGTGTTTGTGGCAGTCCTTGCATGGGATTTTTTGTAGATGATGTTGGTTTTGTCCAGGGGTTGTACTGGGTCTTTTAAGTGTGTTAGTTTTTGTTTGAGTGTGTCGGTGGGTTAGTGTGCTACTAGGATTCCGAGGGGTCAGCCAGACTAGTAAGACATGCCAGAGAATTCCTAGAGGCCTGGCACTCTAACCACAACATCATAAACAAACACATAGATCTAGATGCCATCTATCAACCCCTCAGAAAACAAACAGGAAATAACATCACCACAAACTCCAGGAACCCCATCCAGGAGAAACATATAAATAGAAAGCAGGAGACAACAGCTTCGCTTCACTTGGAGGTCGCCACTGATGATGTTACCTAGCCAGGTAATGAAACATCTGGATATCAAATCTACAGCTCAGCGAGCAAACCTACACCCTACAAATACATTGTATTTTACTCATGAACATCAATATCACCAGTTATAGAATTGCAATAGCAACGTCTAGTAATTACATGTGTATACAGTGGTGGACATATCTAGGCAGGTGGTTTGTTCATATCAAGCTATTTAAATTTATGGGTAGAAATTCCAAATGGTAATACCTTTCCAATATATCTATTAACTTGAATATCAGATACATTTGTTTTAGCATATTCTTTGGATCTATAAAGGTCCTGTGCTGTTTTCAGAATATGTCCAAAAACAACAAAAACTTTAAGAGATTGAGATATCCAATATCTATAGTATGCTATATGTTTTGCAAGAACTGAAACAAAGAAAAATGCTGTGAAGGTTCCTATTTGATACTATGGAACTTACAATCCTGAAGACAAATAACAGACCTTGGACACCAAGTTTATGACAAACAAATTTAATTTATTAATAATGTAACCTAAGCACAAGACAGATAAACAACAATGCTCTAAGCTAAATTTTCTTTGATCATAAACCTCACTTACACACCATGGACAAACACACAGCTTCAGGATATATTAAAGTAGAAAATGAAAGTATCATCATTTTTTCAGTTTGATAACCTTTTCAACAATGAATACCATATCAATGATGAAATCCCTGGATGGTGGGTTGTATTAAAGGCTTGTAGGACAATTAATCTTGCTTGAATTTTGAAGTCACCAGTCATTGCGAACAGCTTCAGCAGACTTCCAGAATTATTCGACTCCTTCTTACAGACTGTGGTTCTCTACTCAGAACATCCAACAAGTCAATAACTGGCATGAAACCAGAGAGAAAGCAAAGTAAAAGCAACATTATTTGGAAGCTTTCAAAACACAGAACTGCCTGATGCTCAAAACCTGTTAGAACCAGTCATTTGTCTTTGTTTACCCCATTTTTTCTTCAACATTCTCTGTGGCTGGCCGGCCAACACTGGTCTGCCCTCAACTGATCAATTCAACATTGAACCAGACGTTTGACTATGATCGTAGCAACACCTTGATACTTAAGTGTCAAAAGTGTCTCTGGAGCTGCAATTAATTTGCATTATCTTTCCAGCCCAGTTTCTCACAGTAAATAGCTGTTTTTTGTTCTTTCCTTTATTGAAGTAGAACAAGCCACTGTTCAAAGTTAAATTCTCAACTTCAACTCATAAGTTCCACACCAAAAAAGATTTTTTTTTTTAAAAATGGCTTCAAGAGATTGTTAGGATTTTGATAATGAAGAGATATGAGTATCATGCAGAAAGTGTAGCTAGGTAAAATATCAGCTTTGACCTTACTGAACGAATGGAATAGACTCAAGGCCTTATGGTTCTAAATCCTGCTCCCATTTCTTAGGTTATTTCAGATGAAAAAATGAGGATGGGAAATACCTTATGGAGATTCTCAGATCTGAGTTACTGCTCTTTTTACAAGCGGTATTCTAATCACCTTAGGTAATAAGAAATTAAATTCTGTGCTAACTTTTCTTCACAAGGCAGTTTCATACTTACTGAGAGAGTGTTTTCCCTATTGTTTTCAGTACTCGTAGAAATAGATTATGGCACCATACACAAACAGCTGCATTTATTACAATATTAACATTTCAGCCACCCAATAAAGTATGCTGCATATGGAACTCAGATACTGCAATTCCCAATTTATATAGAAACAAAACAGACTGATGTCTGAAAGTTATCCTTTTATATCAGCAAGAACTCAGCATACACAATTAAGCAGATTTAACATTGTTAATTTCTTCATGATAGAATTTCACATCTGATTCATCTGGTGCCATGGAAACAGGTTACATCTTCACTAAACGATTAAGTTATGATGCTAGTGATGGTCTTATTAAGCCATGTGCGCCTTTTAGGAAACTAATCTATATCTTAGATTCCCTTCACCTTCTATCCTCCCATTCTCCTTAGATTGCTTGTATCATTTAAAATATAATCCCCCTGTTATTTCTACACTTACTTGGAAAGTCTAAACAACCTGGACTCTTTTCACTCAGAAAAGGTAGACTAAATGCTGACATATGTAACAGCCCAACACAAAGCACCTGAGAGAGGCCTCTAAAGGTTATAAAGAAGTTTTATCAGCATTAATGTCGAGAATTGGATGGGAAGGACCATACTAAGTGTCATAAAGATAAAGGTAGTCACTAATAAATGCAACATGAGAATCAGGAAAAATGTCTTTACCCAAATAATAGGAAGAACAGTGAATAGCATAAAATTATTTATGGGCAAGCATGTGAGAGAAAGAGACAGAATGATACACTGATACAATTGATCAAGGAGGATGGGGGAGACTCAAGTAGAGCATAAATGGCAACATAATAAATGTCAAAGGCAGCTCAAAGGGCTAAGAGTTTTACTCCAGCTCCAATTTCTTGTATTCTTGTATGGTAAGCTGAGTCAAATGGTCCAATTCTGATGCAGACTCCATAACCCTGTGCACACAGTAATTAATATACCATAAGACATAAGAAAAGAAGTCATTCAGCCACCGAGTCTGCTCCATCATTCAATAAGATCATGGGTGATCCGAAAATATCCAACTTGGCTTTCCTGCATCTTCTCAACAACCCTGGATTCCTTTACAGATTAAACATCTGTATGACTCGGCCTCAACAGCCCTCGGTGGTAAAGAATTCCACAGAACCACAACCCTCAGAAAATAAATTTGTTCTCATCTGACTCTTAAATGGGTAAGCCCTAATCTGTAATTCTCCTTTCTGGTCTTAGACTCTCTCAAAAAAGAGAAACGAACTTTTTTGCCATCAACCCTTAAGTTCATTAAGAACTTTGAATGGTTCCATAAGGTCACTTCTCATTTTTCTATATTCCAATAAGTATAGGCCCAAACTACACACTCTCTCCACATAAGACAGTCTCTCCATACCTGGGATCAACCTAGAGAACCCTCTCTGGACTGCTACCAATGCCAGTATATCTCACCTTACACTGGGCCCCAACCTTTTCAGTGTTCCAGCTGAGGTCTGACGAGTCGTCATGAGTCAGACCAATACTTCCACAGGCTGATAACTTTCTGGAAGGGTTCATGGAAAATGAACTTTTTTCATTGAAGCGAACAATTCAGGCCATAGTGGTGATCACAAGTTCCTTCACTGCGGCTACACCCGACAATTAATTGCATCCTCCATCACCTCAGGACGTAACAAAGCACTTTGCAGCCAATTTGCATGAACCAAGTTTCAGCAAACAGCAACCAAACAACAAACAGTTAAATCTGTTTTTGTATTATTGGTTGAGGAACAAATGTTCGCCAGGATACCAAGGAGATCTTCCAAACCATCTTTTAAAATAAAATTGCTATGAGTTTTTTTTTAGGTTCACCTGAAGAACTCTGTTTAATACCTCAAAAGACTAGACCTCTAACTCCCTCAGTACTGAACCAAGCTGTCATCTTAATTTTTGTATTCAGTTCCATGGAAGAAAACCATAAATTTCTAGCTAGCAGGAGTGTGACACAGTCATAGCTGAAACTTCCTTGATTTATCTGTACTTTTTACTATCTTCGTTGAAATATTTATCTAGCTCCCTATAAAATATTAGGATTAACTTAACTTTAAAGGGCCAGATCTCAATGTCCTGTGAATTAGTCAATAAACATCGCAAAAATATTCAAACAATTACGAAGAATTATTCAAACTGAAAAACATGCAAAAACTTTTGAATGTTCATAGTTAAATATGCAATTAGTACAAATGTTATTTAAGGCAAATCAGAGAATACACCATATCCATTTTGTTGAGGTGACGGTGTTGGACTGGGGTGGACAAGATCAGGAGTCAGATGACACCAGGTTATAGTCCAATAGGTTTATTTGAAATCACAAGCTTTTGGAGCATTGCCTCTTTTGTCAGGTGAAGTGAGAGAGAAACACAGAGGCACAGAATTTATAGGTAGAGAGATCTGAAGATCCTACAAATGGTGTGGGTGGAGTGTCGAAATGCCAAATAATAGGTCTCTGCGGGTGATTGAGAGTGTCAGGCAGTGAGAGTTAAGTGTCAACAGCTGAACGGCAAGCAAAGGGATGACCTATAATCTGATTAAGTGAGACAGAGAGAGAGAGATAATTACAAAAATTAAAAAATAAGGCGGTGCTGGAGACAAATCAAATGACAGTAATAACATCACAGGTATGAGTTGCATGCCAAGGGTCTAACCAAAGTAATAAGTAATTCAAAACTGCACAAATTAGTTCAGGTAATGAGATCATAACAATTTATCAAGGTGATGGTGTCAAAACAGGACAGTAAGGAAGATTTCATAGAACAGCGTGGCGAGGTCACATGTAGCACGACATAAACCCAAGATCACAGTTGAAACCATTTCACAGGTACGGAACTTGGCTATCAGTTTCTCTGCTGAGCAATTCTGCACTGTTGCGTATCTCAAAGGCTGCCTTGGAGGATGCTGACCTGAAGATTGGACACTGAATGTCCTTGACCACTAAAGTGTTCTCCAGCTGGGAGGGCACATTCCTGTCTGGCAATTATTGCACAATGTCCATTCATCCACTGTCACAGCACTTGCATGGTCTCGCCAATATACTATGCCTTGGGGCATGCTTACCTGCAGCATATGAGATAGATAACTCTGGCCAAGTCATGAGCACCTGCTGTGTACGTGTTGCGTTGTGTTCCCACGTATGATGGTACAATCCAAGTCAATGTTCTAACATGTCTTGCAGAGGTTGCTGTGGCAGGATTGTGTGGTGTTGCAGCTAATGTTGTCCTGAGGGTGACGTAGTTTGCTGCAAACAATGGTTTATTTAAGGTTTGGTAATTGTTTGAAGCAGAGAAGTGGAGACGTTGGGATGATCTTGGCAAGATGTCCATAGTCATCGTTAACATGTTAAACTCTGCAAAGGCACTGCGCAACAATTGCCAGGCAGATATGTTCCCTCCCTTTCAGGGAACACTTCAATGGTCAAAGACATTCAGCTTCTGATCTTTTGTAAGTGTCTTCCAAGGTGGTCTTCCAGATACAAAACAACACAAGCAGAAACTGATACCAAGTTCCATACTCATGAAGACGGCCTCAACCGTCTTGGGTTCAGGTCATGCTACATGTGACCCCCACCACACTTCTGTATCTGTAAAATCTTCCTTAATGTCCTTTTTCACACCATCACCTTGCTAAATTGTTATGATCTTTCTGCCTGAACTAGTTTGTACAGACTTGAATTACATATTACTTTGGTTAGACCCTGCCCATGTGACTGTTAAACCTATTATGTTATTCCAGTTATTTCGTTTATCTCCAACACAACCTTATTTTTAATTTGTTGTAATTATCTCTCTGTACCATTCAATCAGATTATAGGTCATCCCTTTGCTTGTTATTCAGCTGTTGACACTTTACTCATACCTGGAGAAAGTGAGGTCTGCAGATGCTGGAGATCAGAGCTGAAAATGTGTTGCTGGAAAAGCGCAGGAGGTCAGGCAGCATCCAAGGAACAGGAGATTCGACGTTTCGGGCATAATCCCTTCTTCAGGATTCCTGAAGAAGGGCTTATGCCCGAAACGTCGAATCTCCTGTTCCTTGGATGCTGCCTGACCTGCTGCGCTTTTCCAGCAACACATTTTCAGTACTTTACTCATACCATCTGATATGCTTGATAACCTATAGAGACCTATTATTCGGCCTGTTGACACTCCACTCACATCATTTGTATGATCTTTTGATGTCTCGGACTATAAATTCTGTGCCTGCATGCTTCTCTCTCACTTCACCTGAGGAAGGGGCAATGCTCCAAAAGCTTGTGACTTCAAAGGAACCTGTTGAACTATAACCTGGTGTTGTCCGACTACATCCATTTTGATTAGATCTCTGAAATGCCTCAGGGCTTTTCAATGATATAGAATAATCACAATAACTTCTACTAATACAGTACTTTTAACACAATAAAACACTTCCAAACACTTTACAGCCATAACACAAAACAAAACATTAGATGAGCCACTTTTGCAAATATTAGATCAGATGACTAAAAGCTTGGTCAAAGAGGTCTGTTTTAAGTAGTGTATTTAAGGAGGAATGTAAGGGAAGAAAGCCAGTGAGATGAAGAGAATAAATTCCAAAGATTACGACCTGTCACCTGAATCTGGATGCTTAAGAGACAAGGAGTACAGATATTTTGAAGGGTTGTGAAGTTGGAGGATGTTACAGGAATAGGAAGAAGTGAAGCTTGAGACTAAGGGCAAGAATTTTAAAATCAATATATTACTTGATAGCAAGCAAATTGTTATTGTACATCTACCTTCCCTTCCAAATCTCCAAATAAAACTTAGTGAAATCAAAAGAAGAAAATAAAACAATCGCATGTTGACTTCATTTCAGTTTGATTTGTACTAGGTCATAAAATATTACACAAAAAACTAATCAATGCAAAACACTGGAATTCAAAAAGAAACTGTTTTGTCACCTTTTTATTTCCTAGCAGTTATCATACATTAAAAGTTCCTAGAAAAATGTCTAAACATGTTTAATTGCACCTGGTTATTTTTCAGAAGAGATTACAAAAATGCCCATCTGTTGCCGTTTTACTTGGTGATATTAAATTTTATAGCACAGATAAAACATTCTCATCCAGTTATGTTCTGCCAATATGGAAAATATGTCCTGTACACAAAAAGCAGAGCAAAATAAAAAATGGACCAACAGTTGTGCTGATTAGATGTCAGTCATTTCAGTCCCAGGTTATCTCGATTGGAGTTGCTCAGGATTGTGTCCTATGCACAACCATCTTCAGCTGCTTTCTCAATTATCTTCCTTCCATCATAAGGTCAAAAGTGGGGATGTTTATTGATGATTGCATAATGTTTAGCACCATATATGACAGACTGAAATAATCAACATTGAAATGCAGCAAAACCTGGATAAGATCTAGGCTTGGAATGAGAAGTAGCAAGTGCAATGGCATTTCCAACAAGAGGGACCTAACCTACACCATTTAAGGTTTTACCATTACTGAATTCCTGCTAACATTATAGTGTGGGGGGTTACCAATAACCAGAAACTGAATTGGAACATTCATATAAATATCGTGGTTACAAGAGCTAGAGGCTACAAAGTCTGCAGTGAGTAATTCACCTTCTGTCTCTCCAGCTTCTATAAGACAAGTCAGAGGTGAAATAGAATAGTCTGCACTTGCCTGAATGAATGCAGCTCTAAGAATCTCAAGCAGTCTATTTGTTTGATGCCTCACCCACCAACATCAACGTACACTCCATTCACCACTGGCACATAGAGCAGTGTGTGCTATCTACTAGATACAGGCAATAACTCACCAAGCCTCCTTCAACAGTATGTTCCAAACCCGCAATGTCCACCAACTAGAAGGTCAAGGGCAGCAATCTAACTAGTGGAATGTCATAGGGATCCATACTGGAATCACAATTATTTATACCATATATTAATAATTTGGATGAGGATAGCTCCAGCTAAGTGTGCAGTTGACAAAAATAGATGGGAAGGCAAGGAGTGAAGATGACACTAAGAGTCTACAGAGGAATAGAAACAACTTAAGTAAATAGACAAAACTTGGCAGATGGAATATAATGTGGAAAAATATGAGTTTATGCACTTTGGCAGGAAAAATAGGGAGCTGAATATTATTTAGTTTGACAAAAATTGCAAAAAGCTACTTAACAGGGGTTTTGACACTCATCATGAATCACAAACAAATTAGTATGCAAGTCTATCAGGTAAGACAGAGGTGAGTTGAAAATTGGCCTTTATTTCAAACAAGTTGAAATATAAAAATAGGGAAGATTTGCTCAAACTATACCAGGCTCTAGTCAAGACACCAGCTGGAATACTGTAAACGGTTTTGGGCACCTTACCAAAAGGAACGGTGGACAGTATTATCATTGGAGGCTGTGAAGAGAAGGTGCATTCGGCCGATATCAGATATGGAAGGACTATTTTAAATGAGAGGTTGAGACTGTATTCCTTGGATTTTAGAAGAACTTTCGAAGGCGCCCTTATTGAAACATATAAAATTCAAAAAGGACCTGACAATATGGATGCACAAAAGGTTGCTTCCCTTTGTGGGTTAGTCTAGGACCAGACAACGTAATCATAAAATAAGGGTTGCACATTTAAGAGAGACGAGGAGGACTTTCTACTCACACAAGGTAATGAATCTGTGGAATTATTTATCACAGAGGGCTGTTCAAACTGCGTCATTACATATATATATAAGTATGAGATAGACAGATTTTTATAGGATCTTTTTAATAGGGGTATGAGGAGAACGCAGGAAAGTGTAGTCAAGCATTGTCAGATCAAGCATAATCTCACTGAATGGCAAAGCAGACTCCGAGTTGAATGGCCTACTTCTGCTCGTACACCTTAGGGTCTTATAGATGCTTGGGAATTCCACCACTTATAAAGTCTCCGCCAAGTCACATACCATCTGATGTGGAACTATGGTATAATTCTTTCAGGGCTGCTGGGTCAAAATCCTAGAGCTCCGTTCCTAACAGCAATGTGGGTGTGTCCATGTCTGAAGGAAAGCAAGGGTTCAAGAAAGCATAACCTTTTCCAGAGTAAATGGGGATGAGCAGTAATGGCTGTTCTAGCAAGCACTGATCATATTCCATGAATTAATTATGCAAAAAAATTCATACATACAATATACAATGATATTGTAAAATCAGAAATCATTTAAAATTCATTTTTTAAAAAAAGTAATATTCAAAATAATCACAAAATATTAAGTTTGAATGGTCTGCAAACAGGTTAGAGTTCACAGAGATATACAGCAGAGAAACAGACCCTTCAGTCCAATTCATCTATGCTGACCAAATATCCTAAACTAATCTAGTCCATTTTTCCAGCATTTGGTCCACATCCCTCTAAACCCTTCCTTTTGATATACCCATCCAGATGTCTTTTAAATGTTGAAATTGTACTAGTCTCCAACACTTCCTGTGGTAGCTCATTCCATATACGCACCATTCTCTGCGTGAAAAAGTTTCCTGTAAGGTCCTTTTAAATCTTTCCACTCTCACCCTAAACCTACGCCCTCTAGTTCTGGACTCCCGACCCCAGGAAAATGACTTTGCCTATTTATCGTCATGATTTTATAAACTTCTGTGAAGGTCATGCCTCAGCCTCCGATGCTCCATGAAAAACAGCACCAACCTATACCCATAGCTCAAACCCTCCAACCCTGAAAACATCCTTGTAAATCTTTTCTGAACCTTTTCTGTTTCACAACATTCTTCCCATAGGAGAGAGACCAGAATTGCACACAATATTCCAACAGTGGCCTAACCAATGTCCTGTACAGCCGCAACACGACTTTCCAACTCCTATGCTCAATGCTCTGACCAATACAGTAACCATGCCAAATGCCTTCTTCACTATCCTATTTACCTGTGACTCCACTTTCAAGGAACTATGAACCTGCACTCGCCTGGTACATTTTGATTTTTTTTTACCCCAAATATACTACAGATACAACTCAGCATGCTACCTGTAGAATATAAACCTTGGCAAGATAGATTGATATTTTACTGTCCTTAGAAGTTACTGATGACCGCAATGAAAAGAAAGAACCCTCTGTAGGCTCTTTTAAACCACATACAGATTTCATTGAGAGTTAAATAAAATTCAGAATAAAGAGCAAGTTTGAGTCCATGTTTTTCTCGTAGCAAAACAGCCAAGAATAAAATGTTTGAGATGCAAGTGAATCAACTAGTACTTTCAAAACAATAAGCCATATCTTAAATTATACCAACCCTTTATGCAAATCAGAATACTGGAAATTTTATCAGTTATTCTTTTAGTATGTTTGAAGGTCTGCAGCCAACAGACTCTTATGTTTATTTTAATATATATCTGAAATACATTGTGATCGCAACAATATCATTAAGCACTGCAGACTCTGAATATACAATCTGTTGGTAGACTAAAGTTAAAAGAGTTGTTGCATTGTTGCATTTTTCCAGCACAATTCATCCAAAATATATATTAAAAATCAAATTGATATCCGATAGTTTTACAATCTTTCCCTGCTTTGATAAACAGCTTGAAAGGCGGCCCCACCCATAAATTCAACCTTTTCATCTGATCAAATTAATCAGCATTGCAAATTTTACCAATCGAGCACATTTCAGACTTCTTTAATTCACTTTCACTAAAAAAGCTGATATACTGTACACCCAAAAAACTTTGTCTTTCAATTTTTTTTAAAAGGATTTAAAATCAACTTTGTTTACCAGGTATTCATCTACACACCTTTCTCAAAAACTCATTTCTGTTCAAACTATATTAGTGACATTGCACCAGAGTATAATTCTCAAACACATCAACAAGTATATATGTATTCGTTCATGGAAGATTTCAGGTTTGTGATTATGCAAATAAATGTGAACTGAAACTTAAACCATAACTTCACTTCAGGAAAACTGCGCAATTTCAAGCATAATTTGGGCCCAGATTACCAACTGCGTTCAAAGGAGAACCTCTATCCTCAGAATCTATACTGTATTCTGAATTAACATTCTCTGCCAAAGAAGTATTCGGCTATAGATGTGCAAAGATGCCATGTAATAATACACTGTAACAGCAGTATTCGTTCATAATGTCGTGTGAAAAGGAGAGATTTATTTAGCAGACACATGTTAAAGATGAAACTCATGTTAGATGTGTCAATGTCTAAAACTAGTCACTGTGCGCATTGTATTGCTATGTTCCCATCTATATTTAGAATGAATCAAACTTCCACAGTGGTCTAGAATAACACTCCAAGAATTACTAAAATGCGTTTAACATTGAAACAAACCGCGGGGTGGGGCAAAAAAAAGGAGCCAACGTCGCGCACACCAGCAGAATCCTAGAGGAGAGATGCTCTTGACTTGCAACTGGTTCTTCGCCATACTGGAACAAACAAAATGGGCATTTCCTTTTGTAGAAGTGCAACAAACCTGAAACACATCAAATTGCTTCTCTACAGCGTGCAAGTGCACCTCAGTATCTCTAGTAACTCCATTCCAATTTTCCAAAATAAACCATCCCAGCCAATGTTGGCAACAAAATAAAACGCCAAAATAATTTGACAGGAATATTTAGACAGTAGAAGCGTTTATTATTGTAAATACGGTACTTTTACCGTAGACGCCAATATTCCAGTACAAATATTAAAATTAAAGCTGCCTTATCGACAAAATGAAAATTATGGTCTCTAAAAAAAAGTCTACTCACCACTGGTGGTCATTTCGATTCGATGTATTGAGATCCCAAATTGACACAACTTACTTATTGCTTAACCCTGCGGATAGGGGTGTTGCACACAGATCACAACCTGTTGTTACCCAATGCGCAAAAACAGCACGCGCATAAATATATAAATTAAAATGTAAAAATGCACCAGCGTTTGAAAACAGCTTCAAATTAAAACTGTTGGGACCAATTTTCTCCTTTTTTTGTTAAAAAAAACAATTTGTTTTCCCTGGGTTGCGCTTGTCGTCCTGCAGAAAGGAGCAGTCGGTGAGGGATGAGCGCGAGCGCCCTATCACTCAGTGGTAATGCAGTGGCTGCTCCTCGCACTCGCCTCCCCGGCTCTGCCTGTCCCTGAGCTCGAACCGCAGACACCGCCGCAGCGCGAGCTCGGGCTCGGCGCGCGTCCCCGCGCACGCGCACCAGCCACTGCTGCTCCTTGGCTGGACAAGTCGCGCGGAATTCAAGAGTCCCGATAGCGCGCGACCCAGGCGACCCTGAACAATGTGTCTGTGTTTACTGCAGATTCTGGGTTCGCACAGTCAGAACCACAAGACTAGACCCTGGGAGCGAATGCAACCGAAATGTTTGCATGTGAGTGAGGTGCATGCGAACAAATCTCGAAAAAGCAACAGTCGATGCTGGCATTCTGAAACACTAAATGTCGGTGTCTTTTTAACTCATATTTACATGAAAACTTTATGTCTGGTAAGGAATTTGTGATGTTTCGATTTTTCTAAAACAAATCAGTGTTTCAATTACTCCGTTTACCCAGATGTTTTCATCTGAACTGAGCTGCTAGCCTTCATTTGAGTAAAACAGTGCAAAATCTATCCATTAAGTCGAAAACATAAAGAAAGGCTTGCATTTTTATATACACTTTTCATTACCACTAACACCTCAAAGCATCTGTCAGTGAAGCACGTTTAAAGTGTAGTCACTCTACTCTACGGAACGTGAAAACCAGATTGCATACACCAAACCGTCACAAATTATGATGTTGTATGGGGGACAAATATTGGTCAAGACACCAAAAGATGACACAACCTGCTCTTGTAAACAATGGCATGGGATCTCTCAAATTCACAATGAGTAACGTGATAATTACAGATGACAATATTGCTAACTGAGCCACAGCCGACACAACCACACCAAATCTGAGAGTGAATAAAAGGAAAATCGATAGGCTATCTTGTTAAGTATCATTTTAAGTGGGTACACCAAAATCACATTACATCATGATAACAAATACTCGAAATGCTGAGATTACTGCTAGCATGCAGTCTTGAGAAAGTAAATTTGCATCATTCTTTTATTAAATCTAAAGTTAAACTATTATGAAACAATTGGTGGTTGCTGCATACAGGTTGCTCAGTTCGTCCAGTTCTCAAAATTGATGCAGGAGCTAGTAGCAACTTATGATCAGTATCATCGTAAAAGACATGTATTTCAGAAGGTCAGGCAGCATTCGAGGAGCAGGAGAATCGACATTTTGGCCATAATCCCGTCATCGTCATTCCTGACGAAAGTCTTATGCCCAAAACGTCGATCTTCGTGTTCCCCGGATGCTGCCTGCCCTGCTGTGCTTTTCCAGCACCACACTTTCATCTCCAGTATCTGCAGTCCTTACTTTCTCCTATGCGTCTCAGAAGGCCTAACAAATCATCTGAGTAAAATCATGTGGACTACCAGGATGGTAGAAGGTGATTCCGCTGGACCTGTTCTCATTTAACATTTCCCACATTTTTAGCTTCTTAAAATATGTTTTCATGTAAATTGACAGTAAATTGGCGTTTATGAGAAGATCATAAAATCACATATCTTTACGTGCTCAAACAGTTGAATTTGCTGCAGAACCTTTTTTCCATGACTAGCCTGAAATTGACTGTAAACATCAGAAGATAGATTGTATTGTTGGACATTAAATGGAGTGAATGATTATAAAATGAAATAGGAAATTTTGTCATTGTACTGATAGACATTGAGCAGTTTGTAACTGGAGGCAATATTTTCCATTGAACTGTGAAGACCATTTCACATTTCTATGTGAACTAACAGTGAAAGATTAAACTTCAGAATATATTACAGTAGTTTCATTCTAACAGGAGTGATATTCCAATAGTTTACATGATAAACACAATACACTGGCATTTAGCTACCAAAATAACGTGTTATCTGTAAATTAAAATAAAAGTGCGGACACTAAAAAACTGAAATAAAGGTGATTAAATTTCTGTGGAGGGCTTAAACAAGTTATAGCTGTGAACCCTTTCTCACTTATCCATTTTCTTCTGACCTTCAAAGCATGTTTAGCATTTTCCAATGTTATTCACATTGTCATGTTTATGTCTATTATATGTTGAAAATATATTTTGATATGTTTTTGTACATAACCAATAATCCATTTCTGCGATTTCATGTTAGAAAACATAGTAGGGGTAATTTTAAGGGTTGCAATGTCTGTGCAGTATGGAACCTGACTTCTAATAAGAGCTGCTGGTAATTAACATTCCTTGCCAATAATGCAGCCTCATAAAATTATCTATAAATTACATAGAATTTCCATCATTGAAACATTTGCTTCTACCAGTCAATGTCAGTACTTCCTTGCCAAGCAAGCAAATAGTCCCAATCACATTTAGCCAGGTTGTTCCCAAATCTTTTCAACTATTTTCCTTCATTGACTAATCCAATTTAATTTTGAGTGTTGACATTGATCATCCTCAATCAAAAGCCTTCCATAATGTCACAATATTCGTAAAAGTGTCAGTCTTTCCCCTGCTCTCTTACATATAATGTTGTACTAAAAGTCCATTGTACGTCACCCTTTAGTTTGCTTCTATGTTTTCTCATGCTTTTATGAATAGTTACACAGATTAAAACAACAGTGGCTTTCAGAATAGAATACAAGCATCAATGTGACAGAGCAGTAAATTTTGTAATTTAGAGCAACTGAATCTTAAAAAGCATGAATGGGGACAATCAGGCATGGAGGTCAGCATATCTGATTTGTGGCCCTCTTGAATTTCATTCTTCAAAATTAGTACTCTGAAATCTACTTTTCCAATGCATGCGACCTCATGCATGAATGATAGCACTTTGATTTGCCTGACTTTTACCTCACAGTAGTAGCTAGGGCTGACTTGGTAGTTTTCACCCCTCTAAAGTCTAAATTTCTTCCCCGAAGCTGGGAAATAAAGTATTTGGAAAACTCCTGGACCCCAAACCCAACTTGGGAGAAAAAACACTGTACAATTTTCATTCCAGGTGAGAGGGTCTTAGTCAGGCTCAGTGCTTCAGGAAAGAATTTCAAGGCAGCTACAGAGGCCTGCAAAGGTGGTCTTTGATACTTTATCCCATCTGTTAAAAAAATGTTAAAACAGCCTCCAAAAATCACCAGACCCCCAGCACCCCCCCCCCCCCCCCCCACCATTCACCCCCGCAGCACCATATACCCTAAACACCAACCTCTGCCCTCCAACACAGCTCATATGGGCCTTTATAACCTACACCTCCATACACATCATTTACTGCATCCGCTGCACCCGATGTGGCCTCCTCTATATTGGGGAGACAGGCCGCCAACTTACGGAACGTTTCAGAGAACACGTCTGGGACACCCGGACCAACCAACCCAACCATCCCGTGGCTCAACACTTCAACTCCCCCTCCCACTCCATCAAGGACATGCAGGTCCTTGGACTCCTCCATCGCCAGACCATAGCAACACGACGGCTGGAGGAAGAGCGCCTCATCTTCTGCCTAGAAACCCTCCAATCACAAGGGATCAACTCAGATTTCTCCAGTTTCCTCATTTCCCCTCCCCCCACCTTGTCTCAGTCCCAACCCTCGAACTCAGCACCACCTTCCTAACCTGCAATCCTCTTCCTGATCTCTTCACCCCCACCCCCACCCCCACTCCAGCCTATCACCCTCACCTTAACCTCCTTCCACCTATCGCATGTCCAACGCCCCTCCCCCAAGTCCCTCCTCCCTACCTTTTATCTTAGCTTGCTTGGCACACTTTCCTCATTTGTGAAGAAGGGCTCATGCCCGAAACGTCGATTCTCCTGCTCCTTGGATGCTGCCTGACCTACTACGCTTTTCCAACAACACATTTTCAGCTCTGCTCTCCAGCATCTGCAGTCCTCACTTTCTCCTTTATAACCCTTATATCAACTTACTACCAATGTATTCCAACTACTACTTTTTGCCCTTACACTCTATGCAACTCACACAGGACCATGGGCAGACACCAGGACCCATAATAAGGTAAAGTTCTAAGTGTCTATTAATACATTTTTAAAAAAGAATACTATACTTAACTACATAATCCCTAATCTATATTATCTATAAGCATTTGTATTTGCAATCATACTTCAAAGACTGCATAACTTGTTGGAGCTGTTAAATAAACTGCCAGGCACTGTAATATGAAATCAGTAATTCAACCCACAAGGCTGTGTCCACACACAGGGACAAATAAGAAGCACCTTTTTTTTTAAAAGCTGGAAACAGTTTGTTTTTGAAAGTTTAATAGCCAGGGACTTAAATTCCTAATGATTTGACAAGTCCATAAATAGTTTCTCAGTTCTACTGACAGTTTCCTCCATAGGGTAACAGTTCCCATTACAGCTTGATAGTTCCAATGAGTATATCCATGTCATATGCACATTCAAATCCATTTTGAACAATTCCAAGGGGTATTTATGTGTTTTCATATAGCATGTCAAAGACCAGAAGACATAGGAACAGAAGTAGGCTATTCAGCCCAATAAGTCTGCTGTGCCTTTGAATGAGTTTATGGCTGATCTGATATTCCTCAACTCCACTTTATTGCCTTTACTGCACAATCCTCAACTCCCTTACTGATTAAAAATCTGTTTCAGTGAATATACATAATGTCTCCATCTCTTAAGCTCTTTCCAATAAAGAATTCCTTAGATACATTATCATCTGAGAGAAGAAATTCCTCCTTACCTCTTTCCCAACTGTGTGGCTTATTCTGAGATTATGCCTTTAGGAATGACACTCTCCCACCAAGGAAAATAGCTTATCTGCTTCCACCCTATCAAATCACCCAAGAATCTTTTATGTTTCAATAAGGGCGTCTCTTATTTTTCTAAGTTCCAATGAGTTACAGGCCCAAACTACTCAACTTTTCCTCCTGAAGTATTCCCTCTATTCATGCTATGTGCCGAATGAACGCTCTTAGAACTGCCTCTAATGCCAGTATATCTTTTCTTAATAATAGGACCAAAATTGCTCACAGCAATCGAGGTGTAGTCAAACCTGTGACTTGTATACTTTTTGCAAGACTTCACTACATCTATATTCCATCTCCTTTGAAATAAAAGTGAATATTGCATCTGTTTTCTTTATTACTCATAACCTTATCTTTCCCAAATGTGTCTCTGAATCTAGCACAAGACTACCGTATCTCTTCAAGGGACTCTGGAAAGTTTAGATGTTCTGATGATAAGTCTAAAATCCACAAAACGTTTAGAACATCCCCAGCAAAATTGGATATGACTAAAGGTAACTGCACTTTAATATGTGTACTTGACTTTGTGAATCACAGATGTGCATCATTGACCTCTCCATTCGACTCCCAAATTAAAATAGCAAGGACTGTGTTTAGAAGTTGGACTTCCAACATCAGACCTCAGCCATTAATTGTACTCATGCAGAGATCCTCTCAGTTACAAAACTTCAGGGCTGTGTCACAAGGTTATAGATTAAACTCCCACTTCAGGACTTGTGCACAAATATCAAGCCTAGCACACGACTGTAGAACTGTTGCACTGTTGGATATGGCATCTTCCAGCTGAGATCCTAAAGCTAGGCCTGTTGGAAGTTGGGGTCCCTTGAAAAAGGAATGTTCTTACTATTTATTTGTCATATGAGATTTCATTTAACAGTTATTACAGCAGTAATCAACTTACCAAATTTCTGGCATATCGAAGCAAAAGGAAAAAAATTACAAGAAGCACTGAGGTTATGATGCTCCATTGACCTAGTGTAAAGAACTCATCTGGTACAAAATATACACCAAATTATCAGTGTATTGTTTAGGAAAATAAAAAAATATTTGTTTTTAGATGGAATGGTAAACTAACTCTCAGACAGGCAAGGGAAAATTGGGCATCCTGCCATCATGAATAGCTGCCGTGATCATTGTCTGAGAGTTAAAAATCACACAACACCAGGTTAAGTCAAACAGGTTTATTTGGAAGTGCTAGCTTTTAGAGTGCTGCTTCTTCATCACGCAGCTGTTGAACAGAATCATAAGATGTAGAATTTATAACAAAAGACCACAGTGTCGTGCTATTGAAACTCCACATTGTCTGAGAGATGATTGACACAAAACAGACTGCCAGACCCCAAAATAAAGTGTATCAACAGTTCAAGGTTTGTGCAAAGATTTGTAGCTCGGGTGCTCGTTGTTGTGGTTCTGTTCGCCGAGCTGGAAGTTTTTGTTGCAAACATTTCATCCCCTGGCTAGGAGACATTATCAGTGCTCTGGAGCCTCCTGCAAAGCGCTTCTTTGATGTTTCTTCCGGTATTTATAGTGGTCTGTCCTTGCCGCTTCCGGGTGTCAGTTTCAGCTGTCCGCAGTAGTGGTTGGTATATTGGGTCCAGGTCGATGTGTTTGTTGATGGAGTTTGTGGATGAATGCCATGCCTCTAGGAATTCCCTGGCTGTTCTCTGTCTGGCTTGCCCTATGATAGTAGTGTTTTCCCAGTCGAATTCATGTTGCTTGTTGTCTGAGTGTGTGGCTACTAGGGATAGCTGGTCGTGTTGTTTCGTGGCTAGTTGATGTTCATGTATGCGGATTGTTAGCTGTCTTCCTGTTTGTCCTATATAGTGTTTTGTGCAGTCCTTGCATGGTATTTTGTAAACTACATTAGTTTTGCTCATGTTGGGTATTGGCTCCTTTGTTCTCGTAAGTTGTTGTCTGAGCATGGCTGTTGGTTTGTGTGCCGTTATGAGTCCTAAGGGTCGCAGTAGTCTGGCTGTCAGTTCTGAAACGCTCCTGATGTATGGTAGTGTGGCTAGTCCTTTTGGTTGTGGCATGTCCTCGTTCCGTGGTCTATCTCTTAGGCATCTGTTGATAAAGTTGCGCGGGTATCCGTTTTTGGCGAATACCTTGTATAGGTGTTCCTCTTCCTCTTTTCGCAGTTCTGGTGTACTGCAGTGTGTTGTAGCTCTTTTGAATAGTGTCCTGATGCAGCTTCGTTTGTGTGTGTTGGGGTGGTTACTTTCATAGTTTAGGACTTGGTCTGTGTGTGTTGTTTTCCTGTGTACCCTTGTGGTGAATTCTCCGTTCGGTGTTCTCTGTACTATCACATCTAGGAATGGGAGTTGGCTATCCTTTTCTTCTTCTCTCGTGAATCGGATTCCTGTGAGTGTGGCGTTGATGATCCGGTGTGTTTTTTCTATTTCCGTGTTTTTGATGATTACAAACGTGTCATCGACATATCTGACCCAGAGTTTGGGTTGAATTTGTGGTAGGGCTGTTTGTTCTAACCTTTGCATAACTGCCTCTGCTATGAGTCCCGAGATTGGTGATCCCATGGGTGTTCCGTTGATTTGTTCGTATATCTGATTGTTGAATGTAAAGTGTGTAGTGAGGCACAAGTCCAGTAGTTTCAGTATGCCGTCTTTGTTGATAGGTTCTGCCTCCTGTTTTCTGTTCTGTATGTCCAGTAGGTTGGCTATTGTTTCTCTGGCTAGGGTTTTGTCAATCGAAGTGAACAGTGCCGTCACGTCGAATGAGATCATGGTTTCTTCTTTGTCTATGTGTGTATTCCTGATGGTGTCCAAGAATTCCTGTGTTGATTGTATGGAGTGTTTGGATCCGCTGACCGGGTGTTTAGCCAACCGAAACGTTTGCAACAAAAACTTCCAGCTCGGCGAACAGAACCACAACAGTGTATCAACAGTAATAGATAGAGAAAAAGAGAAAATGAACAAGAGAATTGAGGGAAACAAGTTACCATCATCTTGGGAGAAGACCAGGACTTCCCCTACTTCAGACCGAAGGAAGAACAAATACAAAGACACCACTTCAAAACCACTACATTCTAAAGAACAGGTACAGGACCAGCCAAACATTCTCACCTGACATAACCGTTTACCTTCTTTGTCTAATTAACTCATATCTAAACTGCTGTTTACAATGAACTCGATAAGCTACCAGAAAATTTCTGTCATTGACCTATGTTAGGTAAGTAATCATGAACCAAAGTATAAGTTACTTTGAACCAAATCCTTCAAAGAGTCAAAATAAGAGGCTAAGAATTCTGCAGTGAATAGTTCACCTCCACATCCCATGAATGGATTAAAATAAAAGTCAATTGGCCCCATCCACCTGTTGAGGTGGATGTAAAAGATAAGACCAACAAAAGTAGGAACAGGAATGGTTTGTTTGGCATCTCAAGCCTACTCCACAATTCAATAAGATCATGTCTGATCTGACATTCCTCACATGCACATTGCTGAACTTTCCCCATAATCTTTAGATTAGATTAGACTTACAGTGTGGAAACAGGCCCTTCTGCCCAACAAGTCCACACCGACCCGCCGAAGCGCAACCCACCCATACCCCTACATTTACCCCTTTACCTAACACTATGGGCAATTTAGCATGGCCAATTCACCTGACCCGCACATCTTTGTGACTGTGGGAGGAAACCGGAGCACCCGGAGGAAACCCACGCAGACACGGGGAGAACGTGCAAACTCCACACAGTCAGTCGCCTGAGTCGGGAATTGAACCCGGGTCTACAGGCGCTGTGAGGCAGCAGTGCTAACCACTGTGCCACCGTGCCGCCCACTTTGATCCCATTACTGATTTAGAATCTATGTCAGCCTTAGGTATACTCAAGAATCTCATGGCAAAATTCTGCAGCGGAGCAGAGGAGTTAGTCCATGTTTTCCAGCCCCTATTTATTCCTTAATCAACATTCCTCAAAACAAATCTGATCATTATCACATTGCTATTTGTAGGAGTATTTTTGTGTACAAACTGGTGCCACATGTTATGACAGTGACTTGTCTCCAAAAGTTCTTAGTTTGCTGTAAAATGTTTGAGACATGTTGCCTGTCATCATAAATATTCATAAATAAGTACTATTGGCACTTAATAATACTTTGTCTGCAGTATTTTAACAACTTTAATGACTCTTATTAATTCACTGTTGCATAACTGTAATGACATACAAATCCAATGGTATATGATACTTATACAATTCTCAAACTAAATATTACTGGACTGCATAACATTGCACATTATAGACATAAATATATTGTACAAATATCCATTCATAAATATCTATAGATCTTTTACTTTGGCCAAAAATTTCTGTTAATCTTTTATAAGCATTTTTGCTGTAAAAATTAAGTAAACATTTACATTTTTATAAAATAAAGACTTTTCTACTGTAAACAACATAACTTACTGTTCAACCTGAACAGTAAAATGATCCATTTAATAAGCTTTGGTATGTGAGATAAGCAGCAAAGAGAAAGGTTTATACAGCTCTCTGGAATTGCTGGCTTGTGTAAGGCAAGAGACAAGATGTCATTGATGGCTTATATTTCACACTGAATGTGCACAGGGCACACCCTCAGACCTAAATGAACAAACAGAGATTACACTCTAAGTGTGCAGATTGTTAACTCCACACTTTTAATTATTCATGTAGTCAACCAATATAGAGTCATAGAGGCCTACTGCACAGAAAAGTCCCTTTGGCCCATTGACTCTACACAAGTCTAAAACACAAGGAGCTCTCATGATGTTGGCACTTCTTCGTCTCTTCAGGGAAGTATCCCATAAAAACAGCAAGTTAATGAGGTAAAATCATCACCCTGTTCCCATGACTAATGATTTCATTCTGACAACCCAAGGCTAAGGCCAGGAGCAATAGAACGAGGCATTCGCAGCTACCAGGCGAATAATTGAGAGGACCACTGGATCACTTAAAGTGGTCTTTCAATTCCTTGACAGATCAAGTGATTTTCTATTCTGTACATCATAAAGGGCATTCAGAATAATGATTCTGTTCAGTGCGTTAAAAATGCCACCACAAGAATGTAGATATCCTACAAAATCTTTACTTTCGATTTAACTTGTCTTGAAACCACAAACTGACTTTTTTCTTCTCTACATGCCAACAAAAAGATATTCTCACATACAAGAGATGCCTTTGCACATCAAGCAATTTTCAATATACATTGTCTGAGTGAATTATTTAGTGCTATTTTCCATGTACAATAGTTAATTCTGTATACACTGATGCATAAAAAAAGTCTATTTATAGTACAGAGTGCTGGGAATGAGGAAGTTGGCAGTCAGTCCTAATACAGTTGCCATTTTGTTCACTATGGCACAGCTCATATTCCTAGCAGCTTGGTGGATGTCCAGGCGTCTGTGTCTGCCATCTTCAATTTGCCTGGGAGATTGTGAGTTCTTCTTCTTCCAGCTATAACTCTTCCCTGTTGACCTCTGCCCACAGATGGCATTTGCTGCTCTATTACTGCCAAAATATAATCAAGATACTAAGGAAAAATGAAAGCACAAAGCAGTGATTGTGTTTTACCTGCTTGCTCCCCTGTGCTTTGTTGAAGAGTACAAAGCCAACAGTGATGTGAAAAGGCCAAACATCAATTTCTTGAGGTTTAGCTTCTTATAATTACTTTACAGCTTTAAAAGTGAACTCAGGTTTGGAGTGAGGGGAGGATAATCTGAAAACTTCACAGTGAACCTTGGTTGTACCTCAAAGAGAGGTGTAGGATTACAACATGGCCATTAAGTTGGAGGCCACTTAATAGCCATTTATGCAAGCTCCAACTTGATTTCACATTCAGCTGGCACTTAAATACTTGCAGTTGATTTCACATCCCTTAAAGGGGTGAAGACTCACCCCCAAGATCTGCTAGTCAATTGGCACTCTGGAAGTGGTAGCAAGTACTGGCACCATAATCAGGCAACAGGCTGTCAATGAAGGAAACCATGGAACTGGGAAATTGGGATGGCCTCACTTGGGCCATTCATGGAGGTATGTGAAGGTGAGGGGTGTGGGGAAGAGTTATTTGTGAGGGCATGTTAAATGCTACTGACACAGTGGTGTTTGCTTCTTATTCATGGTCACAAGATACCTGATCATGAGCCATCCTGTCCCTATAAGATGTCCACCAGGGTTTATCCAAAGTCTTCCTGTGTGGCAAATAACATTTCCTCTTAGCTGCGTGTTTCAGCCACTACCATGTTCCACACACAGCAACTGGCATCAGCATATTGATCACATTATTGACTTCCAGTTTCAGAAGTTGCTGCTGCACACAGACCTTAGAAGCCCAAGCAGCTAATAAGAAAATTAGAGTGAATACTGGCAGCAAATGCCCGATGTGTTGCTGGTAAAATACCAACTGAAGTATGATGGGACCCTCACATAGCCCTTAACTGGCCCCTTAATACTTCCATTGATAGGTATATGAGCTTCTGCTGTCCCACGTGGATTTGTGGCTAGCAGCCCACTCCTAAGACTATGTGGCTAAATTCCACCCAACTCCATTTCCAAGTTTGCTGATGACACGATCATTGTAAGATGGATCTCAAATAACAACGAGACAGGATACAGGAAAAGAGATAGAATGCTTAATGACACGGTGTAAAGACAACAATCTCTCCGTCAACATCAATAAAACAAAGCTGCTAGTTATTGACTTCAGGAAGTGAAGTGAAGGGCATGCCCCTGTCTGCATCAATGGTGCTGAATTATAGATGGTCAAGAGCATCAAGTTCCTGGGAGTGATGATAATCAATAATCTGTCCTGGTCTACCCATGTCAACACAATGGTCAAGAAAGCACAACAACATCTCTACTTCCTCAGGAGACTAAGGAAATTTGGCATGTCCGCAAGGACTCATCAATTTTCATGGGTGCATCACAGAAAGCATTTTATCTGGGATGCACCACAGCATCGTTTGGCAACCAAGACAGCAAAAAATCACTGACCGTCTTGAACACAGTCCAGTCCATCACGCATATTAGCCTTCCATCCAATGACATCAATACTTCTCGATGCCTTGGGAAAGCAACCAGCAAAATCAATGACCCCTACCACACCATACTCTCTTCTACCATCTTCAGTCAGGCAGAGGATGTAAAGTTTTGTATACACATACAAATAGATTCAAGAACAGATTCTTCCCATTGTTATGAGATTTCTGAATGGACCCCTCAAATTTTAAATTAAATGTTGATCTTGCTCAGTGCACCTTCTCTGCAGCCGAATCAGTATTTTCTTTACTCTGTTCCATTATCCTGTGCACTTTACCACTCTATGGTATGATCTGCCTATACTGCACGTAAAACAAAACTTTTCATTGTACTAGGTACATGTGACAAAATAATAAATCAAATCAAGTTAAATCACCTCTCAGCACATGCCGTAGGGACTCAAAGTTTAGCCATAAAAGTTACTTTGAACAAAATCCTTCAAAGAGTCAAATAAGAGGCTAAGAATTCTGCAGTGAATAGTTCATCTCCACATCCTATGAATGGATTAAAATAAGCTATTTATTATGTCATTTACAAAGATACAAGCTGGAAGCAGCAGTAGGGCACTTGGCCTCTCAAGCCTGATATAGCATTTAATAAGATCATGGCTGATCTGATTGTAAACTCAGTTACACATTCCTACTTGCCTCCATAACTTTTCACTCCCAAGATTACCAAGATTTATTCACCTCTGCTTCTAAAAAAATTCAAGAAGAGTCCCAAAGACTTATAATGCTTAAAGAGAAAAACTTTGCTATGCTCTGTTTTAAATAAGCTACCCCTTGTTTTTAAATGGTTACCCAGTTGTTCAAGGTTTTCCAACAGAGGAAACATACGCTCCACTTGCACTCTCTCATGCCTCCTCAGGATCTTATATTTTTCAAATTAGCCAACTCCAACTCTTCTGAAATCCAATGGGTACAAGCCTAGCCTGTTAACCTTTCCTCATGAAACCTTCCTTGGACTGCTTCCAAAGCATTTATGTCCTTCCTTAAAAAAGGAAACCAACACATAATTCAGGTGTGGTCTCATCAGTGTCTTGTATAACTGAAGGATAACCTCCCTACTTCAGTATTCAGTGTTCCTTACAATAAACAATAACATTCTATTAGATTTCCTAATCACTTGTTGTACCCTCATACTAGCCTTTTGTGATTCATGAACTGGGATAACCTATGTATCACAGAGCTTTACAGTCTTTCATCATCTATGCTTCTTATTTAGTTCTTACTGCAAAATGGATAATTTCACCTTTTTCCCACATTTTACTTCATTTGCCATATCTTTACTCACTCACTTAACCTGTTTATATTTCTTTCCAGCTTCCTTATGTCCTCTTCACAACTTACTTTCCTGTCTTTCTTTGTGTTATCAGTCAGTTTAATAACCATATCTTCCATCCCTTCATCCAGGTCATTTATATAAATTGTAAAAAATTGATGTATGTGGCATATCAATCATAACATCTTGCCAAACAGTAAAGTAACAATTTACGCCAATTATTTATTTCCTGTTAACTGGCAGATTTCTATCAATGCTAATATGTTAACCCAATACCATTCTCTGTAATCTGAAATAACCCCTTAAATATCTGTCACTGCATCTTTATTGTCCTATCCTGCAACCTAATCTGCCAATTCAAATTAGTCAAATTTGCTTTCATGCCCTCATAATTGCCCTTATTTAAGTTTAAAACACAACACTTAGACCCATTCTTCTCTCCTTCAAACTGAAAGTAAAATTACAATAATTGCTACCCGTAGGTGCTTTCACTGTGAGATCATTAATTAATGCCACATTATTACACAATATCAGAACCAATATAGTCTGTTCTCTGTTTGGTTGCAAAACAAGGACCTGTAAGAAAGTATCAGAAAAAAAAATCTATGAATTCTTCAATTAGGATACCTTTGCCTTTTTTTTTGTCTGGTCTATATGTATATTGAAATCTTCCATGATTATTGTTGCACCTTTCTGACAAGCACCCTTTAGAACTTCCTTTATACTCCACCTTGGCCTGTTATAACTTTAGGGGCCTGTACATCATTCCCAGAAATGAATTCTTGCCATTATCATTTCTCATCTCTACCCAAACCACTTATACATGCTGGTTTCCCAAACTTAGGTCATCTCTCCCTATTCTGGTAATCTTATCATTAATTAACACAACCACTTCTCTACCTTCTCTTAGCTTCCTATCCTTCTGAACTGTACTGTATCCTTTAATTTTCAGGTGCCAATCCATGTCATCCTGCAGTCATGTCGCTTAATTGCTGTCACACAAAACTTATTCATTTCTATATGCACTATCTGTTCATCTGATATGATTTGAATGCTAAATGCAGTCACACAGAGTGCATAGTTTTAACGTTGTATTATTTTGTAACTCTCTACCATTCCTGTCATGGTCTGTTTATCATTTTCCTTATCAATACCTTTCTCCATCATCATGTCTCTTCCCTTTGGTTTACCACATCTTTCCAAATTTCATTCTTTGCCTCACTTTTAGTTTAAAGTCCTGTTAATATCTTTAGTTATGCAGTTCATTAGAAGAACAATCCCAGCATGGTTCACGTGAAGACCATCCCAATGATTTAGATCCCACTTTCCATCATACAGGTGTCATACAGGATCCTAGTGCACACCCACCAATCTTTCATTTCCACATTCACTTTACAAATCATAGCTCATATAATAATCCAGAAATGGTTCCACAGGACTGAATCATTACAAATCCAGATCCAAGATGATGAGGTTTAGCCAGCAACTACTGGACTGTTACTTTAATCTCAGTGGTAGAAAAGCTTTTCTAATCAATTGTCTGGATTTTATTGGACTCCAATGGCCCTACAGTTCCAGCTATAAGTTGGTGTCCATGATTCAGACAGCTGCCTCCCAGCAATTTAATGTTTGGCCCAATGCTAATTGTTTTAGGTAAGATTCTAATCCCTATCCAGGGAGGAAAGTCCCTTAAAGAGCTGCTGGCTAACCTGCAGGAAGTCTGGGAGGAAAGGGGAGCCATGAAAATAGAGGGGAATGGGTTCAAGAGACCAGGTGTTAACAAGGATATAACTTGTGGTAGGGTACCAATAAAGCTGACACTAAGCCACAGACTCAAGCCACCCATGTCCTACATGGCATAGACTTCCCTCGCCATGAGTAACATTTCAGACTGATTGTGACTTGCGCTTGGGTGGCAGGGAAGCTAATTGCTAGATTTTATTTGCCCTGTCCCCCCATCAACTTTCAAATCCACCAACAAGGGAACTTAAAATCCAGCCTGCTAAGTCACGACAAAATTAACAGTTGCTTGGATAAATTTATACAAGACCAGTGTAGAAGTTTTAAGTTCATGAATAACAGATTTATTTGAGTTTTGAAGAAGTCACAGAGGGATGAGCTTTACATAATGTGCTGGATGCAGTGGTATATGGACTTCCAAAAGGCTTTTGATGAAGTGGTACATAATAGGCTTGACAAGAAATTTAGACAACACAGAACAAAATATATAGTAACAGCATGGATATAAAATTGGTTGAATGCTAAGAAATATACAGTATGATTCCTCCCCCCCACCCCCATAGAGGTGGTGAGTAGTGTGACCAGAGCAAATAATAATGGGTGCTGTGGCTTTAAAGAGATAATCAACCCCTTTTTGTCACTTTAATAATGATATTCTAAGTGGGAAGATCTGCAGGAAACTTTCTTGATCAGCCAACAATTAATGGCGCTTAAGAGTCACAACTTGCTACCAGCCCAATTACATGACTTTGCCACAGGCAAGTGAAGTGACTAGTTTCTGAGGGCAGGCAGGCTGCTAGATGGTGGGTTGGTGTTCAATTTACCTCAAGTTGAGGACATGCCCTGCACAGGCATTGGGGTATTGGATAAAAGCCACTCTGCTGCCTTTGTTTTTCACCCCTCCCTCTCCCCATGAACCCCATCCACAATCACCTGAGATATTCCAGTCAGCTATTTAGTGTATTAGCTCCTCATTGCTTCACAATATGGGCCTCTCTCCAGATCCCAGAAGTTGCAGACCTCTGATTGAATCAGCTGCATGAGGTGGGGCAGGAGTTTAGTAGCGGGGCTCCTGATTGGACAAGTATCTCACTAATAGACACATTAGGTTTTCTTGCATGAGGGGGCAGGGAGTTAGTCACCTGCTTCCACGCTTAATGCACCGAGTGCTAAATCCCAACATTCAGTTGTATTCACTTGTTCATAGCATGTGAGCACTACTGGCAAGGTCAACATTTCTTGCTCATTCCTAATTGCCTTGAGAAAGATGATGGTGTACTGCCTATTCAACCATCACAGAAACTTGGGGTGTAAATATGCCACAGTGCTGTTGGAAGGTAGTTCGAAGAATTTAAACCAGCAGCAGGGTCAGGATGATATGTGACTTGTGGGACGGGGACAGTTGCAGGATTGATAGTGCAATGCATCTGTTGCCCCTGTCCTTCTAGCAGTAGATGTCAAGAGTTTGGAAGGTGTTGTTTGAGGAATCTTGGTTAGTGCTACAATGCATCCCGCAGATGGTATATATTGCTGTGATTGTGGATCAGTGAAGGTGGTGGATGGGGCACCAGGAAAACAAGCTGCTTTGTCCTGGATGGTGATAAGCTTCTTAATTTTTGTTGGAGCTGCTCTCATCTGGCAACTGGAGGGTATTCTATCACACACCTGACTTGTGCTTTGTAGGTGATGGACAATTATTGGGGAGCTAGGCGGTGAAATACTCACTGCGGAATTCCCATTCTCTGAACTGCTCTTGTATTATTTATATGGCTGGTCCAGTTCAGTTTCTGGTCAATTGTAACTAGCAAGATATTGAGATTGGGGATTCAAAAAGATAATGTCATGGGGCGATGGTGAGTTTTTTGTTTGAAATTATTATTTCCTGGCAATGTGTGCTTTGAATGTTATTTAGCACTTGTGAATCTAAGTACTGTTGTCCAGGTCTTGCAATCTGAGAACATGTGCTGCTTCAGTATCTGAGGGGTCGTGAATGGTGCAAAATATTGTGTAATCATTAACAAACAGCCGCACTTCTCACCTTAAATTGGAGAGAAGGACATTAATGAAGCAGCTGAAAATGGTTAAGCCTGGGACAGTATTCTGAGGAACCTGTAGAGATGTCCTGGAGCCCACCACTACTCCCTTTCACACTAACTTATGCCCCATACCTTTCCCACTTAAGTCACCCATTCTCGTTCACTATCACAATTTAATAGGACAGAAAGAGAGAGATCCTAAATTGTTTTGTTTAAAGTCATATTCTCTTACTTTTTTTTTAAAAAGATGAACACTATGCTGGGCTGGCAATATGGATATACTAGTCACATCATGCCAGTCAGCCACAATTTCTGGCAAGTTCTGACGAGCAATAACCAGAAGATGAAAGCTAACATCATCCTCCCAGATTGTTGCATTGTATGACTATTTCAGCCATTCAACACAAAGGAATGGTGAACGAATATCTACCTCAGTCAGCTCTGAACAAAAGAGACCATCTAACTATATCATTGCTTGACTTGGTGGTAATAACTCCATAGGTATCTGCCACAGAAAAGCATTCTGGCCAGGACATCAAATTTGACCTCATTAACTGAGTAACTAAATTTGAAGTTCCAATCACATGACTGAAACTGCTAGTTTGATTAAATCATCTTAGATTGTACCATTTTGACTTCTTTCATCAGTCTGCTTACAACACCAGAAGACATTGCATTTCTAGCCTAAGCTAATGACTTCCTCCGATCTCAGTATCTTTCAGAAGTCTGATTTCTGGAAAATCCTGTATCACACCCATGAAATGAAACAAATCCCAATTTACAAAAGCTGTATCTTCACCAGCAATTCAACTGCATACATACGCCTAAAAAAAGTGACCACTGCACACAGTTTAATGAGAACCTCTACTAAACACTAATTTCTTGGACTCACTAATTTATTGAACTAATTGGACCAAAGGGGTCTGTTTCTCTGGTATACAACTCTAGACTATAATTCCAATACCTTTGATCTTCATAATTTGTAATTTCTCTTCTTTGCTTTTTTTTTCATTCTTGGATATGTGTAATTTGTGAATTATGTTGTGAACCATTCCCCTGGGTTCTGAATGCAGTTATACATTGCTGTAACTCCAAAGAATTTGCTCTGGGTCTTTTTGAAGTTGTACTTCACAAACAGGGTTGGGGAAGCACACCATCACCTATTTTTAAAAGGAGATGAAAATGTAAGAAAATTGAAAGATCATATTTGTTATAAACAGTAGAAAAGAACAGTAAAAGAAATTCAGTTCACCTCTCTCTCTCTCTTATCTGTGACAACACTGAAAAGCTGTTTAAATACTTACCAGAATACAGCAGCAAATGCCATAAAAAAGGGACCTAGCTTGTCCTTAACACAACAATCGAAGAAAATCAAAGAAAGAAAATTTCAGACAGGCTCTGTATTTCAGTTACTATGAAGAAAAGGGAGCTGAATAGCAATCCAGTTGTGATTACTGCTCCTTGGAATATTCAGGTCAATTTAAAAGAAAGCATATAATTCTAAAGAGGTGCAGGAGTGAAAATGTCTGGGGGCATGTATGCGCAAATCTTTGAAGGTAGCAAGGTAGTTTGAGAAAGCAAACAGCTACATTCTTGGTTTATGGATAGCAACAAGGAAAATGAAAGCAAGAAAATGTTAGAATAATCCCAGACAAAACATTGAGTTGGTCACAACTGGGGTACGGTCATTGCAAAAGAAGCATGTGGAAACATTAAAAAAGGTGAAGGAATAGTTCACAAGGATGCTTTAATGGATGATGCACTTCAGTTACATGAATAAGTTGAAGCTAGTACTATTCTCCTTGTAAAAGAAAGATTAAGTGATGTGGTAAAGCTATTCAAATCCATGGAGGGAACTGGGTAGAGTACAATCATAGAGTCATGGAGATGTACAACATGGAAACAGACCCTTCGGTCCAACCCGTCCAAGTCGACCAGATATCCCAACCTAATCTAGTTCCACCTGCCAGCACCCGGCCCATATCCCTCCAAACCCTTCCTATTCATATACCCATCCAAATGCCTCTTAAATGTTGCAATTGTACCACCTCCACTACATCCTCTGGCAGCTCATTCCATACACGTACCACCCTCTGCATGAAAACATTGCCCTTTAGGTCTCTTTTATATCTTTCCCCTCTCATCCTAAACCTATGCCCTCTAGTTCTGGACTCACTGACCCCAGGGAAACGACTTTGCCTATTTACCCTATCCATGCCCCTCATAATTTTGTAAACTTCCATAAGGTCACCCCTCAGCTTCCAATGCTCAAGGGAAAACAGCCCCAGCCTTTTCAGCTTCTCCCTATAGCTCAAATCCTCCAACCCTGGAAACATCCTTGTAAATCCTTTCTGAACCCTTTCAAGTTTCACAACATCTTTCTGATAGGAAGAAGACAGAATTGCACACAATATTCCAACAGTAGCCTAACCAATGTCCTGTACAGCCGCAACATGACCTCCCAACTCCTGTACTCAATACTATGACCAATAAAAGAAAGCATACCAGTCGCCTTCTTCACTATCCTATCTACCTGCGACTCCACTTTCAAGGAGTCATGAACCTGCACTCCAAGGTCTCTTTGTTCAGCAACACTCCCTAGGATCTTACCATTAAGTGTATAAGTCCTGCTAAGATTTGCTTTCCCAAAATGCAGCACCTCGCATTTATCTGAATTAAACTCCATCTGCCACTTCTCAGCCCATTGGCCCATCTGGTCAAGATCCCATTGTAATCTGAGTTAACTCTTTGCTGTCCACTGCACCTCCAATTTTGGTGTCATCTGCAAACTTACTAACTGTACCTCTTATGCTCACATCCAAGTCATTTATGTAAATGACAAAAAGTAGAGGACCCAGCACCGATCCTTGTGGCACTCCACTGGTCACAGGTCTCCAGTCTGAAAAACAGCCCTCCACCACCACCCTCTGTCTTCTACCTTTGAGCCAGATCTGTATTCAAATGGCTAATTCTCCCTGTATTCCATGAGATCTAACCTTGTTAAACTGTCTCCCATGAGGAACCTTGTCAAACGCCTTACTGAAGTCCATATAGATCACATCTACTGCTCTGCCCTCATCAATTCTCTTTGTTACTTCCTCAAAAAACTCAATCAAGTCTGTGAGACATGATTTCCCACGCACAAAGTCATGTTGACTATCCCTAATCAGTCCTTGCCTTTCCAAATACATGTACATCCTGTCCTCAGGATTCCCTCCAAAAACTTGCCCACCACTGACGTCAGGCTCACTGGTCTATAGTTCCCTGGCTTGTCCTTACCACCCTTTTTAAACAGTGGCATCACGCTAGCCAACTTCCAGTCTTCTGGCACCTCACCTGTGACTATTGATGATACAAATATCTCAGCAAGAGTCCCAGCAATCACTTCTGTAGCTTCCCACAGAGTTCTAGGGTACACCTGATCAGGTCCTGGGGATTTATGCACCTTTACCTGTTTCAAGACATCCAGCACTTTCTCCTCTGTAATATGGACATTTTGCAAGATGTCACCATCTATTTCTCGACAGCCTATATCTTCCATGTCCTTTTCTACAGTAAATACTGATGCAAAATACTCGTTTAGTATCTCCCTTATTTTCTGTGGCTCCATACAAAGGCTGCCTTGCTGATCTTTGAGGGGCCCTATTCTCTCCCTAGTTACCCTTTTGTCCTTAACGTATTTGTGAAAACTCTTTGGATTCTCCTTAATTCTATTTGCCAAAGCTATCTCATGTCCCCGTTTTGCCCTCCTGATTTTGCTCTTAAGTATACTCCTACTTCCTTTATACTCTTCTAAGGATTCATTCGATCTATCCTGTCTACACCTTACATATACTTCCTTCTTTTTCTTAACCAAACCCTCAATTTCTTTAGTCATCCAGCATTCCCTATACCTACCAGCCTTTCCTTTCACCCTAACAGGAAAACACTTTCTCTGGGTTTTCGTTATCTCATTTCTGAAGGCTCCCAATTTCCAGCCACCCCGTTTACCTGCAAACATCTGCCCCCAATCAGCTTTCGAAAGTTCTTGCCTAATACTGTCAAAATTTGCCTTTCTCCAACTTAGAACTTCAACTTTTAGATCTGGTCTATCCTTTTCCATCATTATTTTAAATCTAATAGAACTATGGTTGCTGGCCCCAAAGCGGTCCCCCGCTGACACCTCAGTCACCTGTCCTGCCTTACCTCCCAAGAAGGTCAAGTTTTGCACCTTCTCTAGAAGGCAGAAATAATTGTCTTTGGATAAGGATCAAGAACTGGAGGATACAGATTTATGATGGTTGGCAAAAAAAATTCAATGATGACATGAGGAGAAATGTTTTTCTTAGGGACTGGTTCGAGTCTGGAATACTTTGCTGGTGATTATGCTGGAGGCAGATTCAATTGAAGCTTTGGACAGAGTTAATTATCTGAAGAGAAACAATTTCCAGAGCCACAGGAAATAGTCAAAAATGTGGGAAAATGAGTGGCTTTTCCATAGAGCTATTACAACCCTGGTAGGATGTCTTCCACCTATTCTACAAATTACCCAAATTCCTCATTATCTTGACAGGATCAGCTATTTGTACATAGTTGAATTACAATTGTGTATTAGCTAATGCATATGAATTAAGGGCAGGGAATGCGTACATTCAGAGATGAGCATGCTAGAGAATAACCCCTTGTTTCTAATCAAATTTAATTTTAAACTCACTAAGGTAATTTTTGAGTAATGTTTTATCTCCCAAATATAATTGGGAATTGCTGGGGATTTCACATCCAATTACTATTCTCCAAATAATTCCCGACAATATCCAAAATTGCTCCTAATCATGCATAAACTGCACTTGAGTACTTTCTGACTTTTGAGACTTGATTTTATAGTCAAATTCAAATTAAACACAAAAAACTTGGAAGTTGGGTTCATCTATATCCCTTTATGTATATGGATATTTGTGAAATAACTACTGCCTCTCAACAGATATGTGGAGAACTTAACAATTTTAAATGATTTGAAAACATTGACACTGTAACGTATCACAAATCAGGAAATGTAATTTTTCAGTTACGAATGTAGAACATGTGTCTCTGCCACCAACATATATACTGAGCAGATGCAGCAGGTGGAATAGCCACAGGGTTAGCTGATTATTGTCATACCAGTGAGCTTGAGTGTGGAAATCTCTGAAGGTAATGGAGTTAAATCATATTAAAATATGAACTACAAAGTTTTTCAAATTTCATTTTTAAAGCAAATTAGTAACAGCAAAGTAACTAGATGTTTACATAAGTTTGAGAAGCATTTTCTGCCTGTTATTAAAGTATTGCTAAAGTAGAGTAGCAAGATTGCAGTGGCATAGATTTAAATGATCTGAAATTAACCAACTCGCCAAGAAACAAGGCCCCCATTTTGAGGCTTGGGCCTCATTGCTGAGCTACTTGTTGTAGGTAAAACTGTACAACCCCTTCCAATTCCATTTTGATTTAGCCCCTGCCCCTCTCCCTCAACTTTGATGGTTTGCATTGTCCTTAACAGGTTTTGTACGTAGATTATTCAATTGGAAACATGGGTGATTTACTCGTGGTGGTTAATAGAAAAAATACCATAAATCTGTTGTTAATGGAGATAAATGTTCAGTTATGTGTATGACCACTTCTGGCTATACAAATGTTAAAGTTGGTCAGAGAGCACATGGTGCACATATCATACTACTATTTTTCCACATGAACCCTTGTAGCCCTGATAGTATTCTAATTACTCTTCATAGCACTCTTTAAGTTTCTCCTTATCAAGATGTTGACTAAATGTTGCATAAGTATATCCTTATTAAGATATTGACTCCCCAACTGTACACAGTGTTGCCGGTCTAACCAGGGCTTTGTGTAGCTGTAGCAAATTTCCTGGCCTTTATTTTCCAGCACTCTTATATTAAAGGTTGGTGTTCCATTTGCTTTTTTGATTAATTTTTGCACATATACATTTTAGTGAGCCATATATATAGACCCTTAAATATATTTTTGGATTTCATTGTTTAAACACTGAAATTTATCCTGTTTTGAGAAAAGTGTTGCACCACAATATATGTGTAAGGTTATTTGCCCAAACTTTTACAAATGGGGACTGTCTAATATAACTGAATCTCTAATGAAACATAAATGAATCTGATGAGAAGAAAATAACCCAATTTGGCACTATTTTGTCCTTCAAATGTTCTTTCGCCAACCTCTCCCATGACACTGCAACAAACTGAACAGGAGTTTTGACTTTTCGTAAGTCTTCACTGAAGGGAAATAATGTGCTCCCTGATTTCCACCCTTTCTCTCCTCCCCTCACAAATTGAGGAAGGTTCCATCCTAATCCCAATCCATGATTTGGGACCCCGCTTCTATTTCCAAACAGGATATTATTTCATTCATTCTCCATGTCAGCAAGACTTTCAATTCTTAACTGTAAATAGATAATATTTTGATCGTTTCCCATTCTGTACATTTCCAATTATAGCACACCTGTTGACTTTGTGTCATTGTCTCCCAACACCCCATCACATTGGCTGTAGCTGTTCCTCACAGACTAAACATTCCCTTCTCCAACTTGACTGTTATAATAACAGGGAGAAAGTAAGGACAGCAGATACTGGAGAATCAGAGTCGAAAAGTATGGCACTGGAAAAGCACCGCGAGTCTGGCAGCACCGAAGAGCAGGAGAGTCGATATTTCAGGCATAAGCCCTTCCCTTCCCCAAGTGTGTCTCCTTTCCAATACCAACCCCACCCATCTGCCCATGTCAATAGACCAGTTTGTACTGTACTTCCACTCACTGTCACTAATTACTCTCAATTCAGATTCCTCAGAACTTCTTTTGCTCTCACTCTTTCTTCTCCCTTTTACTTCACCCTGCTCTGTTTTTTCTCATCTCCTTTCCCTTCACTCTGATATCTCCTCCCCATTTCCTGTTTTCCTATTATTTTCTTCCACTGCTTCCATTGTTTAATCAGTCCCATCTCTCCTCACTTCTCCTCCATGTACCCTTTCTCCTTTACACTTCTCTTTTACCTCTTTCCCTTTGTCTCCATTTTCTTTCTCTACTTTCCAGCCTTACATCTTACCCATTTCTTCCAGTTCCCTTCTTTTCTTCTTCCTTCTTGTTCCTCATTAATTTCACTTCACATGCCTTTAAACACTGCTTTAGCTAGGCTTTTTAAACTGTATCTGATTTATTTTGTGCAATAGTGCATAAAATTATCATTTTTTTATACAATGGGTCGAGAAACGTTATCTTGGAGTTAGGCTTCAGCAATGTTTACAATTTTAGTTCAGCCTTGGCACAGTGAACCTACATATTTGCTATCAAATTTCTTATAAAGCAATTTTCTACTAAAATTGCTGGAAGCCACTGCTTTGAATTTTGAAAGATAGAAATTAGTTTCCAGAGACTTAGATCTTCAGTTTCTAGTCTGGCTGAATATTTGTGCCACTGTAAAGAATAAATTATAGTCATTAAATGGAGCCAACACATCTAGAAAAATCCAGCAGAGACAATTAATTGTAAGGAATGTGAATGGAATCATCTCAAAACCCCACAAGGGAACATTCAAACAATCACTTGGGTGGGGTTTGTGCATTTAATATAATAACTAAGGCAATGACTGAGAAAGGAAGCACACCCACCTCCGTTATAGTGTAAATATATTCAAAAGAATCTTCCTATGATACAACAGCTACAACCATATTTAGGTCATCAGTCAATGGAAAGTAAGATTACTGTGACAAGACAAATAACTCTTCTTGTGTTTAAGAACATGTTTTTCTGCCAAAAACAAGATTCTACCATATTCTGCTTTTAACACGAATGAGCAATATAGTATATGAATCTGCCAGTTTTATGCTAGGTATACAGGTCATATATCTCAAAGATTGAAGAATCACTTCAAATGGCATGCACCTTTGCCTGTTCACAACAACAAAGTACTTATTATACCTAACCAGACCATGCTGTCAAAGCTGACAACACAGTGCCTAATGTTAAATGTGATTCCAAGATTTGAATCTAAAGTAATCCGAAGCATTCAAAGAATTGTATAAATAACCAATTTTGGATTGTCAGTTCAGCTTGCAGTATCGTACATTTATGTGGACTGGAAGCTACGTATACTACATATACATATACACAAGCCTTTGTTTTTTCAGAATGTAGGTTTGCTTGCTGAGCTGGAAGCTTCATTTCCAGATGTTTTGTCGCCCTACTAGATAACATCTTCAGTGGGCCTCCAGGTGAAGCACTGCTGATAATTCCTGCTTTCTATTTATATGTTTGGGTTTCTTCTGGCTGGTGATGTAATTTCCTGTGATGATGTAATTTCCTGTGGTGGAGTAATTTCCTGTTCTTTTTCTCAGGGGTAGTAGATGGGATCTAACCCGATGTGTTTGTTGATAGAGTTCCGGTTGGAATGCCATGCTTCTAGGAATTCTCATGCGTCACTGTTTGGCTTGTCCTAAGATGGATGTGTTGTTGTCCCAGTCAAAATGGTGTCCTTCCTTATCTGTATGTAAGGATACTAATGAGAGAGGGTCATGTCTAGTTGATGTTCATGTATCCTGGTGGCTAGTTTTCTGCCTGTTTGTCCAATGTAGTATTCGTTACAGTTTTTGCATGGTATTTTGTAAATGACATTAGTTTCACTTGTTGTCTGTATAGGGTCTTTCAAGTTCATTACTGCTGTTTTAGTGTGTTGGTGGGTCAATCTACTGAGACCCTTTGGCATCATGATATCCCACAAACCCATCAACACACTAAAACAGCAGCTAATGAACTTGAAACCCTATCCAGACAACAAGCAAAACTAATGTCATTTACAAAATACCGTGCAAGGACTGTAACAAACACTACATTGTACAAACAGGCAGAAAACTAGCCACCAGGATACACAACATCAACTAGCCACAAACCAACATGACCCTCTCTCATTAGTATCTTTATCCAGAACCTCAATCAGAGCTACAAATCTTCTCAAAACTCACTATTGTTTTTTCAGTCCGAAAGAACATGTATACCCATGGCCTCTGTAAGAAGTGAATGATATAGGTGACAACCATTCTCTGGTTCATTTCTCAGGTCACTGCCGCTAGCAATCAGAGTCCACTAATCAATCAAAGTTTTCCTCTCACACAACATAAATGTTGTTTTTCCTTTATTTTGGTATTTATTGTGAATTGTCCTGATGAGTGTAAGATAAAAAGCTTCATCTGAATACATTTTTGTTTGTTTTAGAATGCTCAATGTACACAGCAAGCTCCCACAAGCAGCATCATGACAATGACAAGAGAATCTGTTTTTATTGACATTGATTGAGGGATAAATAATGGCCAGAATGTTGTGGGGAGCTCCCCCATTCTTATTTGAAGTGGTGTTATGTGAACATTTTAATTCACCCAAAACTTGAAAAAGACACAAGGGTCATTTTTTCATACAGAAAGTGGTTCATGTGTGGAACGAACTTCCAGAGAAAGTGATGGACAAGTTTAAAAGGCATTTGGATAAATAGATGAATAAGAAATATTTAGAGAGGTACAGGCCAAACGCAAGCGAGTGGGGCTAGTTTAGTTTGGGAACTTGGTTGGCATTGACTGGCTGAACCAAAGGGTCTGTTTCCATGCTACATGACTCTATGACTCTAACTATGATACTAACAAATGATTATTCATTTAGTTTTTATAACTAATGGACTTTAAATATCATTTAGTATATTCTCTTGCACTATAGCTTATTTGTATGTGTGTACACGCACGCGCACATGTGCACCTGTCACTCTGTGTTGGCACAAACCTCAGGTACATGTGCATGTGAATATTGAAATGTTTAATTATTTTAGTTAGATTGTTTGGTACAATAAATAATCTTTTCTTTCCAAAACAACCTAAAAAACCCTACCTGCTGTGTCTTTTATCATCAAAGCACATAAACAATTACATATTCACTGAATTGGTAAGCACATTCTTTATGGAAAGGCATTTTGTCGTGAAGTGAGCAGTGGAGAAAGAGAGCTATTCTTCCTCTCTCCACTTGATCATTAGAATAGGTCAAATCTCAAAAAGACACTCAAAATAAATTAAACAAGCATAAACTACCTTGTTTAGTTTGATATCATATCTTAATTGAGAGAGAAAAAAACTGTCCTGTGCACTGAATAAACTATTAGAAAATGAGCATTTATATGCCTGTAAGTTCCTTAATAATTGTCTTCATATTTAATGTATGTATACATTAGGGCATGTGATATACTCTGTATTAAAACTCACTAAGTACTGTCAACTATGAAACTATGATGCCATCTACTGTGTGGATAGGAAATGACAATAGTTTTCTGTCAAAACATCATTAACCTTGGTGCCAATCTAAGAATTTCAGATTAGATTCCCTACAGTGTGGAAACAGGCCCACACAGACCCTCCAAAGCATAACCCACCCAGACCAATTTCCCTGTAGCTAATATACCTAACACTATGGGCAATCCACCTAACCTGCATATCTTTGGACTGTGGGAGGAAACCTGAGTACCTGGAGGAAACCCATACAGACAAAGGGAAAACATGCAAACTCCACACAGACAGATAGCCAAGATGGGAATTGAACCTGGGTCCCTGGTACTATAAGGCAGTTGTGCTAACCACTGAGCCACCATGCCACCCATACTAATGAGCAGCTTCAAAAAAACTGACATTTTTACAAAACTATTTGACATACATTGAATAAAGAATTAACATTGTTTCAGGGTGACTAAAAACATTTTTTTATTTAACTGGATTTCACATTATCCATTCGTGTTTGGGACCACATTCTGTGATTCAATTTTTTCTGTGTGAAAACTAAAAACCAGTTATCTTAAGTACACAATTTCATGGCTGAAGCTACAACTACTTTCAATACTTCAAATGGGGAAAGAAACATAGTTTAGTATTTAGTGATGGATTGAGAAATCTTTGGCTGACAACTTTTTTTTGTGGTGCAATACATAGTTTCTCATAAATGTGGGGGCTTGGTCCTTTGAACTTCATTATACTCACTTTCCAATCAGTTGTTGTGCACCGTGATACATTCCTATGATCTAAAAGGGCTAATACTGAAGAGTTCCTTAACCATTATTTCTGTCACCCTTCTAAATGAAAGATATTATTAAAATCAAAAGGCTGCAGAAAAGATTTATAAGGATGTTAGTGGGATTGGAAGGTTTGAGTTATAAAGAGAGGAAAGATAGGCTGGAAGCAACAAGGACAGATCTCCCCTGGTCCTCACCTTCCACCCCACCAACTTCTTGATACATCGCATCATCCTCCACCATTTCTGCCATCTACAAATGGATCCCACCACCAGAGATTTATTTCCCTCCCCAACCCTCTCTGCATTCCGTAAAGACCCTTTCCTCCGCGACCCTCTTGTCAGGTCAGCATGCCTCCCACCAATCCACCCTCCCCTCCTGGCACCTTCCCCTACGACCACACAAATCGTAAAACCTGTATCCATACCTACTCCCTCACCTACGTCCAAGGCCCCAAAAGAGCCTTCCACATCTACCAGAGATTTACCTGCACTTCCACACATCATTCACTGTAACCGTGGTTCCTGATGCAGTTTCCTCTACATTGGCTAGACAGGATGCTTACTTGCAGCACGCTTCAGAGAACACCTCTGCACGAAGCAACTCCACCGCTCCATGGCCGAACACTTTGACTCCCCCTTCCACTCCGCCAACGAAATGCAGGTGCTGGGCATCCTCCATCGCCAAAGTCTAAATACCCGATGCCTGGAGGAAGAACGCTTCACCTTCCGCCTTCGGACCCTCCAACCACAAGGAATTAATGTGGATTTCACTAGTTTCCTCATTTCCCTTCCTCCTATCTTATCCCAGATCCAGTCTTCCAACCCAGCACCGCTCTCATGACCTGTCCTACCTGTCCATCCTTGTTCCCATCTGTCTGCTCCACCATCCCCTCTGATCTATCACCATCACCCCAACCTTCATCTACCTATCGCACTTTCAGCTACCTTCCTGCTGGCCCCACCCCCTCCCATTTATCTCTCTACCCCCTTGGCTGACAGGCCTCATTCCTAATGAAGGACTTATGCCCAAAACATCGATTCTCCTGCTCCTCGGATGCTGCCTGATCTGCTATGATTTTCCAGCAACACACTCTCGACTCTGATCTGCAGCATCTGCAGTCATCACTTTCTCCTGGGATTTTTTTCCCTGATGCATATGAGGTCAAGGGGTGACCTAAAATAGATTTAGAAATCATGAGGGACATAAATAAGGTGAATTGCAAAAACCTTTTACCTAGTGTAGCAGCGTTCAAAACTAGAGAGCATAGGTTTAAGTTGAAAGGATAATGATTTAAAAGGAACCTGAGAGGCAACTTTTTCACAAAATGGGTAATGCATATATGAAATGATATGGAGGTGCTGGGGTGGACAAAGTTAAAAATCACATAAAATCAGGTTATAGTCCAACAGGTTTATTTGGAAGCAGTAGCTCTTGGAGTACTGCTTCTTCGTATATGAATTGAAATGCCAAAGGAAATCGTAGATGCAGGTACAATTACATGTTTTAAAAGACATTTGGACAGGTGCATGAATATGAATGTTTTAAAGTGATATGAGCCAAATGCAGGTAAATGGTCAAGTTTAACTGGAAAATCTGTTTGGCATGGATGAATTGGACAGAAGGGTCTGTTTCTATGCTGTTTGAGTCTACAACTCTATCCACTATAATGATATCATATAAGATCAGTTGAGAATGTAGAAGGAGTAAGACTTTCAATAGGCTCCTCCTTATAGTCTCGATAACAATAGGCAGATCTTAGTATTTTTTAGATAAATAGAGTCACACTGAGCTTGTTGGAATGAAATAAGTTTTGCTGCAAGGTTGAGCAAATTTTCTCATTGCAAATTACCAAATTCTCTGTTTTAATTGCCATTCGAACCTTCATGGAGAAAATCATACCCTAAATTTGCCCCATTTGATTGACCACCATTCCTGGAGCAACTCGGCACTCGCTGGAGAGCTTGGAGTTGACCAGTATCCCCAGTGCTGGTGCCATAATTAAAAACCTGTTGTACACCTGGACAAGCACTGTCAGCTCAGAGGTCCTGCACAGTTCCTGACAATTGCCTCAGACGTGACAGACTGGGACAAGTTGTTGTCCCACATTGTGGGTAGGGTCCTGGAGATCCTGGATGGGGTGGTGTGCAGGCAAGACTTCCTCTTCCCCCAGGACCAGTATTGAAGGCCACACCAAGAGATCGTGCCAGCCTGATCCGAGGTTACCACCTGTGTTAAAGTAGTCTCAGCCATCTGGAAGAAAGTGCAGCACCACTGGAAGAAGTTTAATGTTAACTGGAAGGTTTCAGAAGTCTGAAGCACAAAGGGACTTGGGAGTCCAAGTTCAGGATTCTTTTAAGGTTAACATGCAGGTACAGTTGGCTGTTAGTTAGACAAATGCAACGTGAACATTGATTTCAAAGAGGTTACTGCTGAGGCTGCATAAGTCTCTGGTCAGGCCACATTGGAATATTGTGAGCAATTTTCGGCCCCATACCATAGAATCATAGAATCTCCATAGTGTTGAAGCAGGCCCTTCAGCCCAACAAATTCACACTGACCGACCGAATAGTAACTTACCCAGACCCATTTACCCTCTCTATATTTACCCCTGACTAATGCACCCAACCTACACAACCATGAACATAATGGGCTATTTAGCATGGCCAGTTCACCTAACCTGCACATCTTTCGGATTTTGGGAGGAAACCGGAGCATCTGGAGGAAACTCACGCAGATGCAGGGAGAATGTGCAAACTCCACACAGACCGTGGTCCGAGGCTGGAATCAAACACGGGTCTCTGGTGCTGTGAGGCAGCAGTGCTAACTACTGAGCCACCATGCCACCCCAAAAATCCCTATCAGTTACCCTGGTCTAAAACCCTTTGAACTTGGGACATGAGTTGTGGAATTCACATTTGAATTAAGAGTCACTGAGCTCTTTGGCTGAGACAGACTAGGCAATATGCAAGCCTCGGGGCAGCTGTCTGGAAAAGGGGTTTAGCTTGTAAATCTAAAGGAAGACCTTTAGGAAAAGGTGTGTTAGCATTGGAGGGGAATAAGAGTAGGTTAATAGAAATGATCCTGGGGATGTCATAGAAAGGGACGTTGAGGACTCAGGGTTTGTACTCATGGACTTTAGAAATATGAGGGAAGATGTCATTAAAACTTAGATAATTTGGAGAAGTCTGGATAGAGTGGATGTGAAGAAAATTTTACCACTAGTAGGAGAGACTGGGATCTGAGGGCATAGCTTCAGAGTGAGAGACGACTCTTTAGAACTAGGAGATGGAATTTCCTCAGCCAGAGGGTTGTGAATCTGTGGAAGTCATTGCCACAGATGGCTGTGGAGGTCTAATCTTTAAGTGTATTTAAGAGTGAGACAGATAGGTCCTTGATTAATAAGGTTATGGGAGAAGTCAGAAGAATAGGTATGAGAAAAATATCAGAGTGTGGTGCTGGAAAAGCACAGCAGGTCAGGCAGCATCCGAGGAGCAACATTTCAGGCCTCATTCCTGATGAAGGGCTTTTGCCCAAAACATCAATTTTCCTGCTCCTCAGATGCTGCCTGACCTGCTGTGGTTTTTCAGCACCACACTCTCGACTCTGATCTCCAATATCTGCAGTCCTCACTTTCTTCTCCATGAAAAAATACAAACCATAATGGAATGGTGGAGCAGGCCTGATGGGCCATATAGTCTAATTCTGCTCTTGTATTTTATGTTATTATGGTCTTCCCATAAGTCATAGTGAGATCTTCAGATGGGCAATCATCTTTAAAACTGTGGTAAAAGCAGGAAGCATTTATTGTGGCTATCAACAATGGGAATTAATCAAGAGAAATAATGTGAATGCAAGTAGTTTTGTTTGAGAGCCACAAACTGCTGAAAACAACTGGGAAATACTTGTTAAAGGAGGTATTATAATTACTGGAACTTAAGCCAGAGACTTGCTCTGGTCCATCTTCACTGGAACCTACAATGATTGTGAGGTGTGGAGAATAACATGTAAATGGTTTTGGGATGGCTGCAAGAGGTGGGAGAATATGGTGAGGAACTCACAATTGTTGGGATTGGTGAGAAGATGAGAGCTCACAGGAGTTGCGAGCTCGAAGTGGGAATGAGAGTCCATGAGGATTGAGAGTTAATGAGGTCATGAGAATTCACAGGGGAAGAAATGCAGGAAAATAGCCCAGTTGTGCCACTGTGCTGCAATTACTTTCACACCTTTGTTACAATAACAATTGGTAGAGCCATTCATTCAGTGCTACTCACGAGTAAATTGCAGGTCCAGCTCCAAGCTGGATATCAAGTCCAACCGCAAGCTTCTGGGAGACAGAGGGAAGAGATTGGATCCATTATTGTATGTTCTGATACTCATTATGGGCACTGTGTAAAGACTGGAGTTTGCACGTTTTCCCCATGTCTACGTGGGTTTCCATTGGGTGCCCTGGTTTTCTCCAACAGTCCAAAAATATGAAGGTTAGGTGTATTGGCTAAATTGTCTGTCGTGTCTGAGGATATGTAGAATGGGTGGATTAGCTATGGTAAATTTGGGGTAACAACAGTAGGGTAGGGATCTGAGTCTGGGTGGGGTGCTCTTCTGACAGTCAGTGCACACACAATGGGCCAAATTTTTACACGACAGGGTTTTTATGATTCTATAAATAATCATTTCAACAAGCAGTGTTCAAAGTTTGAGTTTCAGACAATTTGGAGCCAAGGAGATGTAGAAGTGCAGCTTTCATTGTCAAGACAAAATTGTTTGGTCTATACTAGAGATGAGTTATTGAACTCAGAGACCTGGCAGCAACTGTGCGATTAGTCTCTAGGTAACTGAACAACTTGGAGCTGCGACTTAGTTACAGAGAGAGAGAGAGAGAGGTGTTCAGTTTTTCCCAGCTCATAATCAGTATCACTCTACTCTGCAGTCAAAATGCCTTGTAAATCTGAAACCAATTTACCTTTCCTGCAACAGTTGTTGCATGCTGTGACATTTAGCTGATAAGCCAGAGACATTTTATGAATAAACCAGTACCTTGTGTCTCTTATGTTGGAGGAACTCAGTAAATCTGGCAGCATCTATGGAGAGAAAAGAAGATTGAATGTTTGACTCCAGTGACTCTTTGTTGGTCCTAAAGAAAGGCCACTCCTCCCTTAAATGTTAACTCTGTTTTTCTCTCCACAGATGCTGTTGGACTTGCTGACTTTCTCCAGCACTTTTTGTTTTTGTTTCAGATCTCCAGCATCTACAGTTTGTTGTTTTTTTTATTACCCTTCATCTCTTACCAAGCAATGGAAGTACCCTGAGAAAGACAATTGAAGCAATGTGCAGGCTAACAGAAGAGTCATAAAGACTATGTCAACCTGGGCAGAAAGAAAACTGAACTACAGTTTTTCATTTTTGTGAATAAACTATTTAATCCTGTCTGTTTGTGCATAAGAGGAAGTTTTTAAGGACTCTAGAGTTTTAATTTATGTGTTGATGATTTGTAGCTACAGACAAGTACTTGTAATAAATTGTTATTCTTGTTAAGCACAAAAATTTTGTCCATTCTTTTTAACAGTTTGGGTCTGGAAGTCAGATAAATTAATGAAATTTATGCACTTAATAAAATTTTTTTTGTGACAAGTTTGGGAACAGTGGGGCTTGAAGGCCAATGCGGCATTCCGGACATCGTAACATTGTGACCTCATGTGACTGACTATAGCTCTTCTCTGTGTTCTGTGCATTTCTTTATTGTTGTTTTACTACATCAACTCTGTTGTTTCTCCTTTCACTTAACTAAAGGCTGGCAGTTTTGACTGTCAGTCCCTTTATCCACCTCTTTGTGAAATCAAAGCTCTGGCAGTGTTTGCAGCTGTAATATTGTAAGCTTATGCTTTCCAATCAAATCATTCTGTTCATTGGGATGCATAGAACCCTAAATGAACTGATCTATCAGCGATTCTGCTTGAAATTACATTATCTGGATGCAATTTTATATCTTGTTAAGAAAATGTTGACAGGCTCACCTGGTTTATGCCTCATGCCTCATGCTGCCTGACCTGTTGCGCTTTTCCAGCAACATATTTTTCAGCTCATGCTATTGCCTCACACTGAGAATAGTGATCCAAAATCCCAGACTAATGTTCTGGGGACACGGATTCAAAGCCCATCATGGCAGATGGCAAAACTTGAATTCAATAAAAATCTTGGATTTAGAAAATAAGCTAGTCTGATACCATGTGACAACTGTTGATTGTTGTAAATATTTATCTGATTCTCTAATCCTTTAGGGAAGAAAATCTGTCAACCTTACCTGGTCTGGCCTATATGTTATTCTGGTCAGTCAACGTGGTTGACTCTTAACAACCTTCTGAAACAGCCTCACAAGCCACTCAGTTCAAGGGCAATAAGGGATGGACAACAAATGCTGACCTTAGCAGTGACAACCACATCCTATGAATGAATAAATAAAACTTTGAAATTCATATCTATGAATCTGATGACTTGACTTTGGCTGGAAATGTGTGCTGAATTTATCAAGACATTTGGCTGGGTTTCCTTTCAATCTTCACTCATGCCTATTTAAGTGATTTTGGATGTAATCTGCACTTTTCTGTAACTTCCGAAATGCCTCTACGAATCACCTTGGTAATCCATTATTGGTTGTAGCTATGTGCTCATTGCTGCAGTCGTGTCCATTTCATTTTTTGCACAACTGTGCTTTTTCTCTGTCTCTCTGAATTTTTTTCAATTTAATTTAGAGATAACTGCTCACGTCATGTCTTTTTGTTCCCTTCAGTTCAAAATAAGCACTCGACTAAAAAGGCTAGAATTTCATTAACTGTATCTCTTACAGTTCTCTAGTTATCGCCGGTGGGTGGAAACATTGTTGCTGGAGTGCGGTGGTTAAGTATGGCACCCTGGATATAAAACAATGACATCCTAGCTCTTAAGGAACAATTCTATTATTTACACTTTGTTAATATTGACTTTAGATGCTTCATTCCAGTGAGTTTCAACACATAGTGTTTTTATATTACTTTTATTGCCTGCTGAATAATGCATAGGTGCGAATTGCTAATCAATTTTATAGCTCTTATGATTGAGAGAAGTGTAATGTGGTTATGGATTTGTTATCACCAATTTATGTTCCCTGTGATATGGGGTAAAATTATATTGTGGACTGGCTGTTGGATAGAGCTAATTGCACTTTAATACTTGACTTTTAAAAATGCCTATCTGGTTGAGTAACTTCACCATTGCTTTTTTACACATGTATAAATATATACAAAGGATATATGCATTTTTTTCTGTGATTGTGGCATGTTAATGGTTTTGAGAAATATATCATTGAAAGCTTTCACACAGGCTTCTTAAGCTTTCCTGTCAAACTCAAGAGTTTAGTGTTAGAACCATCCTGTCAGCAGAAAACTGGAGAAAACAGTTCCAAACAGGAACAGGAAATGCAGACAAAGTTCCCTGGCATGATAATGTATCATTTATCATTTAACAAGAAAAATAAACACTTATCCTATTTAGGTCTCTCATTAAAGTATGAGGTTTAGCAGTCTGTCAAAATTTCAGAATAGGCATCCAATGTTAAAAGCTAGGGACTGACTTTAAACCCCTTCACCTCTCCAGCTGGTGGTAATTGTGTAGACATGTGGAGGACATCGCTTTCCTTCTTTCTAGCATTCTCACTTGCTTGAATTCGGGTACAAGATGCTGGATCAACCCAGGTTTGGGCTCCTATTTGAAAATGGTAACCTTGTACCCTCTGATTTCATCAAGGGATACACAACACATGCCTTTTTAATTCACTCATGGGCATTGATAACAAGGCCGGTATTTATCACCCATTCCTAATTGAATTACATATTTCTCAAAAACCATTGGACCAACTTAGCAGCCTCAGAATCTCCATGCACAAGTACTGCTGTCGAAAAACAAGTGTCAATTGTCATACTTTTTAGTAAACCTGAATGGAACAAGGGAGACTATTTCTGCAAGTAGTCTGTTGGGAAACTGCATTTGTAAATATATTTATTGCCTGGAGATAGTGGGATAATAACTTCCATAATGTAAGTGCATAGCAATGTTTTACTGCTTGAACTCTTCAGCACATGACTAGATTGCAGAGAAACTATCTTGAATTGGAGAAGTATAAACAATCTTAAATTGGAGAAGGAAAAGAGTAAGAACTGCCTGTAAACAAAATAAATTAATCAAACCTTATTTTGAAGAGTTTGAAAGGATTATTGAGGTATAGAGATGCAAATTGAAAACAGAATCCTTCTTACTTATTTAAAGTATTCTGATTACATCAGGAAGTGATGGCCTAGTGTTATTATTGATAGACTGTTAACCCAGAAATTCAACTAATGCTCTGGGGACTTGGGATCCAATCCCGTCATGGCAGATGATGGAATTTGAATTCAATAATAATCTGGATTTAAGAATCTACTGATGACCATGAAATGATTGTTGGGGAAAAACAAACATCTGGTTTACTAATGTCCTTTAGGGAGGGAATTCTACCATCCTCTCCTGGTCTGGCCTGCATATGACTCCAGATCCACAACAACATGATTATCTCTCAGCTGCCCTCTGAAATGGCCTAGCAAGCCACTCAGTTCAAAGGCAACTAGGAGTGGGCAATAAATTCTGGCCAGCCAGCAAAACCCACATTCCACGAGTGAATAAAAAAGATGCTGAATCAGGATAGCAACAATCATGCAGGTGTGTTCACAGTAAGAAAATCTGTGGCTTAATATAAAAAGACAGTTGGATTACAGCAAACTATAAATTGGCGGTTCTTTGCACAGACAAAAAATGCTGAATTTATGAGCTGTGAGGTCAAGAACAAAGACAGATAGAATGCAGAAATACCAGAGTGGCCATTTCCAAATTTTGTTCCTGTAGTGACCATTTATAAGAGACGAATTGCACACTCCCAAGAAGAGAGCAGAACTGAAGAGAGACTTCAGCCACTGAAGAGAGACTGACTAAGATTTCCAATTAGCCTCCAATTTCCTGATGTAACAAGGGTCCTTTGACTGTTTGGAAGCATGTACCAAGCAGCAGGCCGGGATGCCTGGGCTCCAGGAAATCTACAAGGCAAAAGTGAGGACTGCAGATGCTGGAAACCAGAGTTTAGATCAGAGTAGATCTGGAAAAACACAGCAGGTCAGGCAGCATCCGAGGAGCAGGAAAATCGATGAGAGATCTCCACCTTGGAGGTTTCCTGCCTCTATTCCTGATTAAGGGCTTTTGCCAAAACATCGATTGTCCTGCTCCTCAGATGCTGCTTGACCTGTTGTGCTTTTCCAGCATCACTCCGATCTAAGCTCCAGGAAATCTACAGGTTCTCCCAGCCTGCTTGGATGTGGGTTCTGTTGTATGAGGGAGTCAGAATTTAAAATGGTGAATGCTGAAGGGTGTGTTGGGAAAGCAATTTGAGATCCTGAAGTCATAAGCCCTTCCATCTGGAACTTCCTCATGTCTCTGTAATAATGTCTATTATGTTATTGTGACTTGTCCATAGTTTCTACTATGCAACTAACTACCTCCTATTTAGGACAAGAGCCGCTTTTTGTTGGCCTATCAAGTGGTTTTCTTCTTCCATATTAGATCAAGCAGACCATTTACCAGGAAGAGAATCTACCAGATCAACCTGTTAGCATATACGACATGATGAGCACTGGTGAAGGTTCATTGTAAAACTTAATAGCAAGTGATACAATCTCCACGTAGCTGTCTCCTACATGCAGTGGCGGTCGGAAGACTTTGGCAGACAGAGCTTTACGAAGGCTGCTCGTGTAAATAATCAGTGGCTATAAGAGCTGAACATTTGAGAACTCTACAGAAGTGAACCTCAGGAAAGATAGAATCTACAGTCAATAACAAAAAGCATTTCAGATCTGGTAAGAAATATGCAACAGCAAGATGAGTGGGGAACCCCATGGAGCTGGGGCACAAATCATATCAAGACAGTTGCAGATTGCATAGATTTGCCAAATATCTTTAAGTGTGGTCCCAAGTAGAATTTCAACTAGAAAGAGAATAGACATCAGAGGTTCCATGATTAAAATTGAAATCTCTAATGAGCAAGAAGAATACTTAACAAAAAGGGCATAATTTGCAAACTTTAAAAGCTAGAGGTAAGCATGATGAACGGTATATGACACTTTTGGCATTTGAAATTTAAAAGACAGGCTGTTGAATATTGGTTACTTCTGTGAAGGGTTTTCTTCACCTCTGTGAAGGGTGTTCAGCTCCCAGAAATCCAGTCACCTCAGCAGAAATGTCTAGATTGTGTAACTTGCACGCCAACAGAACTGAATAGAAATATGCAACTTTCTGAAACTGAGGAAGTTTACTCTCTCAGATATGTGAAGTGTTCATGTCAGCAGATTTGGAAAGAAATTATCAAATTGTCTCCATGGTCCCTGGGAAAAACATGAAAGAATCAGTTAAGTCAAACCCTAAAGAGGTGAGATAAAACTTTGATTTCTCTGGAACTGATTCGGCGATAAACAAATAGGTCAAAACTTTGTTCTGATATGTACTCTGAGTTCTTTCTAACTCTCTTCTTTATTTAAATAACTTGTATTTTTGTTTTATTTCTTCTTCTGTCAAATAAACATTTCTTGTTTAAGAAAATCTGGTGTCTTGTGTTAATTTGTTGCAGTGACTAATCATCATGTTAACTAATTAAAATTTAAAAAATCAACATTTGAGCTATCAAGCCAGGTTTCATTCTGGATCCTACTTTTCTTGTAGTACCATCAACCAGGATAATAATATAACCAAAGTATTTACAGCTCAAGTTGACATTAATGGTTATTGTTGAGAGCCACAGAAGCAGAAATCACCGAAAAAGAAAATGTTAAAGGAATGGGATTCAGCTTGTAATTCTCTATATAACTGGAAAGATTTAGTGCAACTATGAACAGAAAGGGATTTGTTTAGTAAAGTTGCAGAATTTATTCAGTAACTGTTACGAAACGAGTCTGAATTTATTGAGGCTGGCAATTGGCAGAACTCACCCAGAGAACTCATCCATAAGAAAGGAGTAAAGGACATCAAATAGTAATAGAAGTATGAGGCATGGTATAAATCAATGAGTGAAGCGTGTATCCTGGTCAATACAGTTATCTTGGATGACTGCAAACTGCATGTAGACTGGGTCAACCAAGCACTAAAACTGTGGAGGACAAATTTCTGGAGTGTCTTAGGGATGGCTTTTTACAGCAGCATTTTGAAGAACCGGCTGGAGGAAAGGCTATGTTGGATCCAGTACGGTGTAATGAAAAAGGGTTAATTAGTAATTTTACAAAAGAATTTTTAGGGATGAGTGACCACCATGTAATAGAATTTTACAATTGAAAATGAGGTTGATAAATCTGAACCAAGGATGTTAAAATCATTTTATGGAAGCTATGAAAGCATCAGGCACAACTACTGACACCACACCCCCTTCTCACGGCACCTTCCCATGTAACTGCAGAAGGTGCAATACCTGCCCCTTCGCTTCCTCCCTGCTCACCATCCAAGGGCTTAAACAGCCTTTCCAGGTGAAGCAGCAGTTCCCCCAAACCCCTTCCAATCATTTTAACACAGAATCCTGCTCATACACCACTGGTCAGTCCTTGGCCTGCTGCAATGCTCCTGCAAATCACAGCGCAAACTGGAGGAACAACATCTCATCTTCAATTAGGCACGTTACAACCTCTGGATTTAATTTTGAGTTCAGCACCTTCAGATTGTGAACTAACTCCCCTTCCTTCTTGCTTTGCTTGTTGCATTGTCAGTCACAATATCCTGTAACCTCCCCCCCACCAAGTGGTACTGTCTGCTCTTTCCAGTCTGACCGATAGATTCCCTACACTGTGGATACAGGCCCTTTGGCCCAACAAGTCCACACCGACCCGCTGAAGATTAAACCATCCAGTCCCATTTCCTTTTCACTAATGCACCTAACACCATGGGCAATTTAGCATTACCAATTCACCTGACCTGCACATCTTTGGACTGTGGGAGGAAACCGGAGCACCTGGAGGAAACCCAAAGACACAGGGAGAACATGCAAACTCCAAACTGACAGTCACCTGAGGCTGGAATCGAACCTGGGTCCCTGGTACTGTGAGGCAGCAGTGCTAACCACTGAGCCACCATGTCGCCCTTAGACACAACATTGTTCTGTCATTCTCACATTCCAATCGCTTAATCCAAACTATCAACACCGGTTCTCCCCCACTACTACACCTTTCCACTTTTGCACAAATGTTGTCCCCTCCACACCTAACATCAACTCTAATGAAAAGTCATATAGATTCAAAACATTAGCCTGGTCTCTCGCCATAGATGCTGCTTGACCTCTACGATCTCTAGCATTTTTGTTTTCAGTACAGATTCCAGCATCTGCAATAATTTTCTCCTATATGCATTAGTTGGATGAGCTGGATTGGGAAAAGATATGATTGTACATAGGCAATGGACAGTATTTCAAGAGCTATTACATGGATTTGAGCAACTGTATATTTCTTTAAGGTGCAAAAAGTCAAAAAAATACCAGTCATCACAGCTGACAAAGAATATTAAGGGTAGTATATCATTAATAGAAAAGGCTTATAAAGCAGCCAGAAATACGAATAAATTTGATTTGGAGACACAGGTATTGGACTGGGGTGTACAAAATTAAAAATCACACAACACCAGGTTATAGTCGAATAGGTTTGATTGGAAGCACTAGCTTTCGGAGCGCTGCTTCATCAGGTGGAGCAGCACTCTGAAAACTGGTGCTTCCTATTAAACCTGTTGGACTATAACCTGGTGTTGTGTGATTTTTGGCTTAATAAATTTGTGATTGGCACGTTTTTTTTTAAAATACAGCAAAGGAGGACTGAGAAGGTAAGGAAGAATGTGATATGATAGCCATCTTGCAACAAACAAAAATGGATTGTAAAAAGTTCCACGAGCAAGCAAAAAAGAAACATTTGGCTCAGACAAATATGTGTCGATTAAAAGCAAAGTCTGGTGAGTTTATAATTGGCAATAGAGAAATGGTAGATAAGCTAAATGATCCATTTGTGGTTTTTAATTCAGTTTTGGAACATGGGTGATTCTGGCCCAGCCATCAATATGTTCCTTAGACTCCTTAGACAACATTTTCTAAATCCAAAGCTAGAAAGATAACGGCAGCAATGGAAAGACCATAGTTCTCCCTATACACCTCATTATCTTGGCTTGGAAATATATCATAATCCCTTCAGTGTCACTGTGTCAAAATCCAGGAACTCCCTCTCTAATGGCCCCTGGATATACCTATATCAAATGGATTGCAGAGGTTCAAGAAAACAGCTCAGAAAAGAAGTGACTGCAGACTCCTTCCCAATGGCAACTGGAAATAGGCAATAAATGCTGGCATAGTCAGCAATGCCCATGCCAATGAATGAATTTTAAAAAGAGGTGAATATTTACACTGGGATAAAATTATCTGGCTGTATACAGTCAGCGTAGCTTTCCAAAAGTTTGACAAAAGTCGAAATGTCAACTTCTCCACCTCCTGATACTGCCTGGCCTGCTGTGGTCTTCCAGCCTTTTTGTGGGCAACTATTTGACATCTTACTTTTCTGTGGCTGTGTCACACTTTGGCACATTATCTGAAATTGACTTATTGCATTATAATAAAGCATTTCGTTTTAATAGCTGAGCACTGTCTGTATCTAGGAGATTTCCTTGCTCTATAGCACTGACAAAGACCTTTAGAATCTCTTGTCCACGTATTGTGCTAGTCCTTCACATGAATATTTAAAGTATTTTTTATCTTAGGAACTGAATGAACGTTGCTAGTCTCCCATGATAGAGTTGATCTTCTCCTCTTAGGACTGATCTGTGTTGTTTACAGACTTCTGCTTCACTCACCATCTATATGGTTTCCTCGAGAATACAATCTTCTTTTGACTGCAACAAATCTGACAAAGACTCAGCAATTACAATAATAATTCTGTATCTTATGAATTCTGACTTTAAAGCACATAGTCACATTTCTCCACTAGCGCACAGAGGCATTTAAAGAATTCGGAACGCTAACATATAAAGAATTCTGTAAGCGAATGCATTATTTACTATTCTATTGTATTATTCACTTTGAATCATGGAACAATACATTTTTACTTTCCCGTCAATTAAAGTAAGCTGGTTGGTGGTGAAGCTCTCCATACTGGATTTGTTGCATGACAGTAGGATGGGAATCAAAGAAGAAATTGGTGTCCACTGAAGAAAGGCATTATAGGAAGGCGGCATGGGAAAATATTGGTCAAGACACAGAATTTTGCCAATAGTTGCAAAGTATTCTTAAAAGTTGTGGTGGTGAGTACTGTAGCTCATTGTTCCTGTGACCATAAATATGTTTTCTTTGCTCCGGGACTGAAGGAGTTAAGAGAGTTGAAGCTAATACCCCAGACAGCTGCCTGTGTTTATTGAAGCATCATCTTAATTGGTAAGCGAGAGAGAACATGTTTGGCCATAACTTCGAACAGGACAGTGATGTAATTTCAAAAACAATTAGAGTGGGCAGAAATAGGTATTACTTTATATGGCACATAGTCAGAGCAAAGGATTTACTGCCTTGGTTGGGTACAGTGGCTTGGTGAACTGTTCCAAAATCAATCCAGGAGATCTATTGATTGATTGACAGTGTGTAGTATTGATTATAATTTGATAAAGGTATACCATTAGCGGAATGGTATATGAGATATTGAGTACTGTTGATATCTGGGTCGAATCTTTAGACACAAAAAAGAGAATAATGGCCAGTTTGTAGACCATAAGTCCCAAAGTCTCGATTGGACAGCATTTGCCAGATAATCCTGAGTCTGCAAATAATTACACTGACAAGCAATTTAGGATTGTCTGTTGGGATTACAGAATGTGCAACTGTTTCGACTCGAAGCAACATATATTAATTCTTAGTACATTGTTCTTTTGCAGGCTAATAGAATATGTGCATATACTGCATATTAGAGCTGCCCATGACTGAGCAGCACGGAATGGTTATGACTGCATATGGCTAAAGCAACAAAACGTGGCTAACAGTGGTCTTAGTGAGCTTGAGAAAATATTTGGTTAATGTAGCCTGACAAGTTAGAACAATAGTAGCTCTGTTGACACAAGTTAACAGCACTGAAATAGAATATGCAGCTGCAGTTGCTTATGCATAAGATGTAGATAACAACACTTCATATTACATTTAATAAGTGAATCTTCCTTGAATTATTTAATCAATCTGTTAAAATAATAATAGTTTTAGTTAAGATCCTTCAAATAACCATAGATACAGATTCTGAAGTAGTTATAGCTTCATCATATATTTTATAACATTAGAGGAAAAGATTCAAATAAAATTATGAGAACAAACCATACTCAGACAGTTAAAAACAGCCCCCATGTCATTACAAGGAGAATTGAATCACAGTTACAGAAACTAGCAGACATTGAAATGCGGGTTGAATGAATACTTTGTAAGGCAAGAATAAAAATAGGGATGTCTTGTAAATACAGTGAGAAAGAAGCTACTCACAACTTGTTAGCTAAAGTGTTCTAATAATAGGTGTAAACACATAACTTTGTTGGAACTGATATTATAACAATTAGTAAAAAACAATATTCTCTTGTAATTTTCAAATTAATAAGGAATTTAAAAGGTCCTTAAGTAATACGCAAGGACTCAACTAGTTGGCACTTAACATGGTGCAGCTGGCAAATGTCTGGGAAGGAATGCACTTGAATACAGAGTCATTGTGAAAAGCCCCAAAAAGGGTCCTAAGAGAATCTGGGAAACATCATGAGACCACGGAGGACCAGGACTTGACCACAAACCTACCCATCTCTAGCTGTGCAATCATATGATTAGCTTAATTGGAAATGTATGTAATTAATTAATTATATGATTGGTTTGTAAATGTTAAAGGCAGGATAAAACAAATGCATAAAAATGTGTTTTCCTCTCTTTGATGAAGAGCTCTCTAGTTTTTCAGAAGGTTTCTTCCCAGCAGTGTAATTTCAATAAACATTTTGATGTTGGAAGTGAATTATTTGATCATTCCAACCCAACACTGCACCGTTTTGATTTAACAAAATAGGTTAAAGCTATTAGCTTAATCATTTTTCAGGGCAATACTCTGACCAATCAGAATCAATAAGCGTGGTTTCAAATTTGTTGGAGAGAGCTTTTAAAGAGGTGTCTTTAGTTCTGTGTTCAGCAGCATGAATCAGTATGTATTTGGAGTTCCTTGCCAATGCAATGTGGGATAGGCTGCTTGGAGATAGATTCCAAGATGCTCTGACTCTCCCAATCAGGTGCAGTATATTTATAAGTTACAATGATATGTGCAACATGGACATAGAGTCATAGAGATGTACAGCATGAAAGCAGACCCTTCAGTCCAACCCGTCCATGCTGACCAGATATCCCAACCCGATCTAGTCCCACCTGCCAGCACCTGGCCCATATCCCTCCAAACCCTTCCTATTCACATACCCATACAAATGCCTCTTAAATGTTGCAATTGTACCAGCCTCCACCACATCATCTGCAGCTCATTCCATACAAGTCCCACCCTCTGCGTGAAAAAGTTGCCCCTTAGGTCTCTTTTATATCTTTCCCCTCTCACCCTAAACCTTTGCCCTCTAGTTCTGAACTCCCTGACCCAAGGGAAAAGACGTTGTCTATTTATCCTATCCATGCCCCTCATAATTTAGTAAACCTCTATAAGGTCACCCTTCAGCCTCCGACACTCCAGGGAAAACAGCCCCAGCCATCAATATTTGCCACATCCCCTCTGACCGTTATGCTCCTCCCAGACATTTGCCAGCTGCATTGCAGTAAGTGGGTGCTGTTTAATATCTTGTGAAGCTGTGATTGTTTAGTTTAATACTTCTTTAATGTTGTGGAATTGGTCTTGCCCCCTTACAATGTTATCTCTTCCTCGATATTCTTTCACAAGTTGATCCATTTATACCATTTATTACATGTTATCCGGTCCTTGGTACTTACACTATTCGTCATTCAATCCCATTGCTGGCAGGCCTCCCTGCTATCAGGCACATTCCAACACTAACAGTATTCAATACTCCCTCCTAGCAGGATGGGATTTCTCCCAACAATCTAAAATTGCCTGTCCACAGGAATTCAGTTATACCCCTGATGCTAGTTTGTCAGTTGTATTTATAATTTCAACATACCATAGAGGTCTACTTAAAAAGTCTTGATTATTGTGGGATCAGACTCTTCTCTTTTACAAACTTTGAAGTAGCTGGTAAAAGGGCGTCTCTCAAGATTTTGATTTGATTTAGTTTATTATTGTCACATGTACCTAAGTACATTTAAAAATTTTGGTTTGGGTGCAGTACAGCAGGTCATAACATACAAAGATGCAAAGGTCATCGGGTGATTGAACAGAGCAAGGAATACAGTGTTGCAGCTGCAATGAAGATGTAGAAAAAGCAAGATCAACATTAGGTTTGAAATTTGAGAGGTCCATACATTTTTCCAGAATGTTTCTTTTTAGAACCAGTCTCTATGTCCAAGGCTTATTGTCCATAGAAATCTAATTAAATTCTTGATGCATTAAAATTACTGTACCTTGAAACTAATAATTCAAATTATTGTTTGAATATATATGTATGTTCATGTACATGTAATTATAATTACCTTAAGGATCTTAACTAAGGTTGGGTCGAGCTTTCCCTTTCTATTCCATATTAACTGGCAAGCTTTAAATTAGCTTGCTACCCTCGGTGTGATTTCTATGAGGTACTTTGTAACCTTACGTGGTTGCCATGAGTCTGAAGGCTATAATTCTGACTGTATAAACTACTGCCTCAGCTATCAATTATCTTTGGCCATTTTTATGTCCACTAAAAATCACAGGCATCCATTTTGTGTTACCTTCAGCCATGAGCAGCTCCAATAAAACGTAAACAGAGTTTGGCCATTAACTATCAATCATCATTAATTAGTGCATTCTCCACAGCAACACCTCTACCAATCAAAGTCCACTTGCCAACCAATCAAGACTCTCCTGTTATGCAGTATAAATATTGGGATTTCCTTTAATGTAATATTCTAGAAAAATATCCTCATGAGTGCAAAGCAAAAGGTTTTGACAATATGTCTTTTTATCAGTGATGCTCAAAAAGTATCTGTTGCTTCCTTTACACTTTGATGGCCTATAATATCTTCATCTATATACCCTTTTAAATATAGAATTGTATTAATATGTTAGCTCCTGGTTTAGTATTTACTTTGAAGGATATTTGGTATATTAAGAATTGTTTTCATCAAGTGTCTGATTTTGTGTTAATTGAAATTAATTTCTCCTGGAAATGTTATTTCTCAGACTATGTCTCTCTAAATAGAGTATTTATTTTCTTTAATTAGTCTTTTAATTTCACAGTTATGCTATGTGCTACTACTGAAGGGTTTTCCCTGAGTTATCATGTTGAAAATGGTGGATTCACACCATCCACAAATAAGCTGGAGGATTCCCACTTTTGTGGGTAAAATTGAGGATTTTCACCTTGTTTGCAGTTTGTCTGGATGAATCCTGTCATTTGTAGTCTAAGTAACTAAGGTAAACGTTTGCTGCCACCATCCTCTTTTAAGTAAGGGATCTGTAGGGCCCGCTTGATCTGCTGCAGTAGAGAAAAATTACTTGCTATCTCAACCAGGTATAGTTTATTTCATGTGACCAACTACATACAAGTTATACTTATGTGATAAACATTTGTTCTGTAACAAGGAGGACAATAAGTCGGTATGTATTATCCTTTTGAGATTCTAAACTGTCCTTCCATAATTTATTCAATGTCATCATAATGGGCAGTGCTTAAGGAACTGCTCAGTATTAACTTTCTCAGTTAACTACACTGTATACAACAATCCTTGCTGAGTGTGGGTAAGACTGAGCATCATAGCATGCAACTGAGGGGATCAGGCACTTCTACTTCAACTGCCACAGCTCCAGTCTGGTTCCTACCTCGAGTTCAAATAGGCCCTTGTAGTATTAAAGTAAATACTCCTGAGCATTCTTTCTGTTGATGTGGTTGAAGACTCTAGCATGTCGTGGACAACCCTACCACTTTCGCCATAGTTATGGATTCCTGGCGAATATGTAACCTGTTTTGCAAGTTGCCTTGAATATTCTATTTCCATATGCCTCCAGTGTAATAGATTAGACTTACAGTGTGGAAACAGGCCCTTTGGCCCAACAAGTCCACACCGACCCGCCGAAGCGCAACCCACCCATACCCCTACATTTATTGTGATTAGATTAGATTAGACTTAGTGTGGAAACAGGCCCTTCGGCCCAACAAGTCCACACCGACCCGCCGAAGCGAAACCCACCCATACCCCTACATTTACCCCTTACCTAACACTACGGGCAATTTTAGCATGGCCAATTCACCTGACCCGCACATCTTTGGACTGTGGGAGGAAACCGGAGCACCCGGAGGAAACCCACACAGACACGGGGAGAATGTGCAAACTCCACACAGTCAGTCGCCTGAGTCGGGAATTGAACCCGGGTCTCAGGCGCTGTGAGGCTGCAGTGCTAAAGCCAAGAGTATCTTAGGATGTCTAACACTTTTTGTATCCTTTCATTCTACAATCATTTTCTATTATTGTTTTAGTCATAGATCATTGCCAATTCCTCCTGGATTGGTTGCATTTGTGTTGACCTACTCATCAAAATTGACATGGAATAGAGTTTCTATTTGATGTGAACGCCATCTACTTTTAGATCTAGCAAAACATCTGCAGAAATTCTATCGATTCAGTAACTTGCTCAATGTGCTACCCTCTTTGTAATGGACTACAAAGTCATATCCCTGTATTTTGTACAGAAATGATTGTAATTTAGGTAGTGCACTGTTCAGCACTTTGTGCCAAATAATTTCCAGTGGTTTGTGAACAGTATCCATAATGAATGGTTTATAAAATAGCTACATATAAAATCTTGTGATACTAAATACCACAACGAGTATCTTATGCACTGAATTTTAAAATTTGGAGTGCATTAGACTTTTGGAGACAAATGCAATTGGTTTTCCATTTTGCATAATACATACTCCTAATCCTTTTTGAGCGGCATCAACTTGAAGACCACCTTTTTTCTTGAGCCATCTTATTGCAAAATGTGTTTTCTGTTCCAATAATGCATTTTTAAATAATTCAAAGATATATCATGCAGCTAAAATGCCCTTCCTTAATGTGATGATGCCCTCTTGGCAAGGTTTGTTTGAAAAGCATGACGATGCTGAAGAATCTTCTCTGTAAGTCCTTTCGATCCTTTGAAGTAGGCATTTTGGAGTTTGTTTGGGTCTGGATGGATTCTGCAACTTGCATAAAAGGAGCCAAGAAAATATATTGACCAATATGTATCTGGCATTTCTTGCTGTTTGAGTCTAAGGCATTCACAAAGAGCTGTTGCCATTAGAGCGTAGATTTTGGTCATGCTTATCTTTGTTTTGCCCATCACTCTACACTCAAGTACACAGTGCACATTTTCTTACTTATGTGCAAGACTGGTTTTGCATAAAATTAAAATCCAAGAACCCTGTAACTCAGGGACATTTAATCAATTGGGCTTGTTCACCAATTTTAGGTGATTTTTGTAACATTTATTGGATTGGTTGCAATTTTCAGAGATATTAAGTAGGTTATGTTTAGCTTCCATTGTCAGTCAGCTATACTATGAAAGGACTACAGCATACATCCAACCTGACTAAAAACTCATAATTTAACAAATCTATGCAGAGAGCTGGTTATTTATTGAGAACCTGATGCACTGTAAATTCAAATCATATTTGTTTTGGTGTTTTTTATTCATCTATTGTCTAAATAGGTAACTTGTTGAAGTCTGAAACGAGCTGTAATATTCAGATGTTCCTCTGCTTTTTGAAGATGGGAGGCTTGGTGTATGAAGGCACAGGAAGAGAGTTCAGTTTCTAAGCATCTGACGTGTTTAAACAGGTCTAGTTATCAGAGCCAATAAAGTTGCAGTGGAAACTTGAAGACAGTGATCTGAAATACAGATGCTGAAATACTTGGGTAAAAAGGACAAAGGAGATTGTTAAGCACTTTTTGAAATTTGGTTCGATTAGCAATAGTTTTCCAGATGTGTGTCTCATTGTGTGGAATGCATTAGGTCAACATGAGACAAAGCATGTAATACCATTAATATTCTATTCATATCATGGATTTGAAAAAATCTTACATTTGAAGAAAAATCAAATTGAAATTGACAAGGAAATTCTAAACATTGTGGTCTTTAATTATATGACAGTCACACAAAATAATGTCACATGAAACAATGCGATATTAGATTCTTAGATGGGACTTTCCAAACCCATGACTGCTTCTATTTGTAAGGACAATGGCAGGAGATACATGACAACACCATCACATGCAGGTTCTTCTCCAAGCTACTTCTCATCCTGACTTGGAAATATATTTAGAATTAGAATTAGGTTTATTGTCACATGTACTCACATGAGTACAGTGAAAAATTTACAATAGACAATAGGTGCAGGAGTAGGCCATTCTGCCCTTCGAGCCTGCACCACCATTCAATATGATCATGTCTGATCATCCTTAATCAGTATCCTGTTCCTGCCTTATCTCCATAACCCTTGATTCCACAATCTATGAGAGCTCTATCTTAATTGAATCCAGAAACTGGGCCTCCACTGCCCTCTGGGGCAGATCATTCCACACAGCCACCACTATCTGGGTGAAGAAGTTTCTCTTCATCTCTGTCCTAAATGGTCTACCCCATATTTTTAAGCTGTGTCCTCTGGTTCAGCACTCATCCATCAGCGGAAACATATTTCCTGCCTCCTGAGTGTCAAATCCTTTAATAATCTTATATGTCTCAATCAGCTCCCCTCTCAGTCTTCTAAACTCAAGGGTATAAAGCCCAGTCGCTCCAGTCTTTCAGTATAAGGTAATCCCGCCATTCCAGGAATTGACCTCGTGAACCTACGCTGCACTCCCTCAATAGCCAGAATGTCTTTCCTCAAATTTGGAGACCAGAACTGTACACAATACTCTAGGTGTGGTCTCACCAGGGTCCTGTACAGCTGCAGAAGAACCTCTTTGCTCCTATACTCAATCCCTCTTGTTATGAAGGTCAGTATGCTATTAGCCTTCTTCACTACCTGCTGTACCTGCAAGCTTACCTTCATTGACTGGTGTACAAGAACACCCAGATCTCTATGTACTGCCCCTTTACCTAATTTGATTCCATTTAGATAGTAATCTGCCTTCCTGCTCTTGTCACCAAAGTGGATAACTGTATATTTATCCACATTAAACTGCATCTGCATACATCTGGCCACTCACCTAACTTGTCCAGGTCACCCTGTAATCTCCTAAAATCCTCCTCACATTTCACCCTGCCCTCCAGCTTAGTATCATCTGCAAATTTGCTAATGTTATTGCTAATACCATCTTCTATATCATTAACACATATTGTAAAAAGCTGTGATCCCAGCACTGATCCCTGCGGCACCCCACTGGTCACTGCTTGCCATTCCGAAATGGAGCCGTTTATCACTACTCTTTGTTTCCTATCAGCCAACCAACTTTCACTCCAAGTTAGTACTTTGCCCCCAATACCATGCACCCTAATTTTGCTGACTAACCTCCTATGTGGGACTTTATCAAAAGCTTTCTGAAAGTCCAGGTACACTACATCTATTGGATCTCACTCGTCCATCTTCAGAGTTACATCCTCAAAAAATTCCAGAAGATTAGTCAAGCATGATTTCCCCTTCATAAATCCATGCTGACTCTGACCTATCCTGTTACTACTATCCAGATGTGTCGTAATTTCATCCTTTATAATAGACTCCAGCATCTTTCCCACCAACAAGGTCAGACTAACCGGTCTATAATTTTCTGTTTTCTCTCTCCCACCTTTCTTTAAAAAGTGGTACAACATTAGCATCCTCCAAACCGCAGGAACTGATCCCGAATCTATCGAACTCTGGAAAATAATCACCAACGCATCTATGATTTCTCGAGCCACCTCCTTCAGTACCCTGGGATATCAACCATCAGGTCCCGGGGACTTATCAACCTTCAGACCTAATGGTCTCTCCAACACCAATTCCTGGCAAAATAAATTCCCTTAAGTTCAGCTCCTTCAGCCACTGTTACCTCAGTGAGATTGCTTGTGTCTTTCCCAGTGAACACAGATCTGAAGTACCAATTCAATTCTTCTGCCATTTCTTTGTTTCCCATAATATTTTCCCCTGTTTCTGTCTTCAAGGGCCCAATTTATCACTTATAGCACCATTTTAGATACAAAGGTACCTAAGTACAGAATCTTAGATACAAAGCAGAAAAATAAAGAAACAAGGTTAAGAAGTTAATCATTCCAGTTTTCCTTAAAAAGTAGAAAAATAAAAACAGTTAAAAGTGTTGACCAGGGATTGCTCAGATATAACAACAGCAGCTTGTTACCCAAGCCCCAGCCATTGTCTTGTGCTGGCTGGAGCCAGTTTGAACCAGGTCAGTTCAGAGGAATGCCATAAGGTATAAATCCTTATATGGTGCAAGAGTAATGTGCAAATCTTAACAGTGTCCTTGGGGCGAGCTTATACTGAAAAGTAACTGACTCGCCAGATCATTCAGAACCAAAAAGAAAACACTACAGTTTGGAAAGATGAGGGAATAGGATAAAAATGATGAATTTTTGCCAGCAGCAAAAATTCTGATATTAACCTACACCAAAGTTGAGGACCCTATGCTTGGGTGCATGGAGATTACACAGAGTTTCTGGGGAATCGCCTGGTCAGCACAAGCTCCTATTCTCGGGTTTTAGCCTTTATTTTCTGTAACCATTCAAGGAAATGTCTGAGAAACCTAGTGGGTGACCACATAGACTTTAGTCTTGCATGAAGTGCATGGCTGCTTTTAACCCTTTCTTAACCAAATGGTGTGAATTGTATGTCTTTTAACTAATCGATAACGTCAGTTGTTACTTGACACAGATTTGACTCTTTTCCGCATTGTGCCAATTGTTGTTGAGGGCATTAACCAGGCAACAAAAGTTCAACAGCACAATCTGTAAGCATCAAGCCATGTTGGGCTGACACTCCTCACAACAGCTCGACCCTCCTCACTCTGGGCTGAACCATGCCTTGCCACTGCCCAGGCTGCCTACTCTTGTCACCTTGCAGCCTGTTCTTGTAACTGCCATCCTCAGCTGAATATTCCTGCTCTCACTGCCGTTTTAAAATAACTTCCATTGACTTCGGGGACATCTCTTGTTGCCATGTGGAACTTGTTCTACCTGGTCTGGCTCAATCTCCTCTGCAATGATTTCCTCCATGCAGCAGTCATTCCTACCTTACATGAAAGATTAAACTCAGAAAAAGAAGAAAATAAAGCAAAAGCGGAAGGAGAAGATGAGCTCCAAGCAGGAGCACTGCTGCTCTGTCACCACCTTGAGGATATATTGCCATTCCTCCACAGTCAGTGGATCAAAATCCTGGAATTCCCTCCTTAACAGTATTTTCAGTATACCGAGAACATAGAACATAGACCATAGAATAATACAATGCAGAACAGACCCTTCGGCCCTTGATGTTGTGCCGACCTGTGAACTATTTTCAGCTCGTCCCCCTACGCTATCCCAAAATCATCCATGTGCTTATCTAAGGATTGTTTAAATCTCCCTAATGTGGCTGGGTTGACTACATTAGCAGGTAGGGTATTCAACACCCTTACCACTCTCTGGATAAAAAACCTGCGTCTGACATCTGTCTTAAATCTATCATCCCTCAATTTGTAGTTATGCCCTCTTGTACAGGCTGACGTCATCATCCTAGGAAAAAGACTTTCACTGTCTCCCCTATCTAATCCTCTGATCATCTTGTATACCTCTATCAAATCCCCCCTTAGCCTTCTTCTTTCCAAGGAGAACAGACTCAATTCTCTCAGCCTTTCCTCATACGATCTTCCCTCCAGACCAGGCAACATCCTGGTAACTCTCCTCTTCACCTTTTCCAATGCTTCCACATCCTTCCTGTAATGGGGTGACCAGAACTGTACACAATATTCCAAGTGTGGCCGCACCAGCATTTTGTATAGTTGCAGCATGATATTGCGGTTCCGGAACTCAATCCCTCTACCAGTGGCTTCTTAACAGCACTATCCACCTGGGTGGCAACTTTCAGGGATCTATGCGCATTGACTCCAAGATCCCTCTGCACATCCACATGACCAAGAACCTTTTCGTTGACCCAGTATTCTGCCTTCCTGTTATTCTTCCCAAAATGCATCACCTCACATTTGCAGCATTGAACTCCATTTGTCACATCTCAGCCCAAGTCTGCAGTTTATCCAAGTCCCCCTGCAACCTGTAACATTCTTCCAAACTGTCCACTACTCCACCGACTTTAGTGTCGTCTGCAAATTTACTAATCCATCCACCTGTGCCTGCGTCTAAGTCATTTATAAAAATGACAAACAGCAGTGGTCCCAAAACAGATCCTTGTGGCACACCACTAGTAACTGGACTCCAGACTGAATATTTTCCATCAACCACCACTCGCTGCCTTCTTTCAGAAAGCCAGGTTCTAATCCAATCTGCTAAATCACCCTCAATTCCATGCTACTTTCTTCTTTAGTATCATTCCTTTGAATTTTGATGATTATATATTTAAGATCTATTTTTATATTAATGTTTGTGCTTGAAAGTTCTGTTTATTTTTGTAAATCTGTCAAAATATAAAATTTCTAATAAAAATATCTTTAAAAAAAAAAATTCCATGCTACTGCATTTTCTCCATCAGCCTGCCATGTGGAACCTTATCAAAGGATTTACTGAAGTCCATGTATACCACATCATCTGCCCTACCCTCATCTGCATGCTTGATCACCTTCTCAAAAAAACTCTATGTGGTTTGTGAGACACTACCTGCCCTTGACGAAACCATGTTGACTATCTGAAATCAAATTGTTGGCATCCCTGACCTCAAACATCATGTAGGAGGATCATTGCTCTCCCTGCACTGCCATTCCTGCTGGTCCCCTCATCACAAAGTAAAAAAAAAGACCCTTACCTGATATGCCCCTGGTCTTTAAGGTTAGGTGGTTGGGTGGGAGGCCCTACAAAGGTAGGGTCTCGGATTGAGAAAACACTGACTTATATAGCAGGACGGAAATAAAAATAAGAAGTCCCTCCTTTCCCAGAAACCTCAGCACTCTGATTTCAAATTTACAAGCACAAATCAGTGACTCACTGCTCCCGGCAGGCCCCTGGTGCAAGCTCCCACCCTTCGAGTTGCTGATGCCGCTGAAAAAAAGAAATCACATGGATTGCAGTGGTTCAAGAAGGCAGCTCACCACCACCTTCTCAAGTGCAACCAGAAAATGGCAAAGAATGTTGGCCAGCCACTGATGCTTACATCCCATGAGTGAATGCAGGACAGTTTCATGGTGGACTGCACTTCCCATTGTTTTTGCTTACTTTCTGCGTTCTGGCTATCAGACCAATCCTGGTGGCTGTCCTCACTGTTTGCTGTGGAGGGGGAGCTTGTGGAGCCTCCTCATATGTTGAATCATCTGGGTGTAAGTGGACTGCCTCCAACCCAGAGGTGAAGAAAGGTTTGTTTGCCAGTCCTCAATGGAGTTCTGTGCTATAGCCAATTAGTACATATCAAATGAATGTAGTACATATCCTTGAACAGCAATGAGATAATGGCCAGATAATCTGTTTTAGTGATGGGGAGGCAGCACAGGACTCAAATGAAGACCTCAAATTGGGTGCCAAATTAACAAATCTGAGTTGGCAACCACATCAAGATGCTGGGTAATTGGCTGGGCTGCCAGTTGGCTTTCTGTCACTATAAAAGCATATGAATAAACATGATGCAATGAGCCAGAGCTGCTTCCCTCTGCAGCCTTTGCAAGATGGCAGCAGAGTAAGACACTGCAGTCGGAGCTCCTGTGTTTGCCAGTTCCTTGGTCCTTTTTTTTCTCAAGTACTTTATAGTCACTTTTTATTATCATCCTGGACTTTTTAAACTCTATTCCCATGCTCACCTATATTTTTAACACTGGAACAATACTTAGATTATTTGTACTTAGGCACTCTGTACCAAAATGGCACCAGGAGGTGACATTACAAACTTTTCACTGCACTCATTCAAGTGCAAGTGACAATAAAGGCCATTGTAGACCCAGGAGCATGCCACTGCTAACCACAGTGTGTTGCAGCGCTTGTACAGATAGATCACCTACTTCTTTCCCCTCCCTTTGATTATGGAGCAAATTCAGTCGCTCAACATAAAAGATGCCTGGAAATGCTTCCCACCACTTCCAGACAAGTTTGCTAAAGGATTTGATCCATCCATTTCACTGTTTATTGAATTAATCAAAAGCATAGGGCCAATAGATCCCTTGTGCATTTCCATTCAACTCCTTAATCAGAGTGGACTTGTCAACCAGTCATCTTTTCAAATGCAGGACAAACTGTTGCTCTTTGGAATTTGGCATTCTTAAGTCTGTCCCAATGAGTGCAAGAGGAGGAGCTTTCACAACAGTTCTCTCTCTTCAGCGAAGTCCCTTGTCCTTACTTAGATGATGTCTGTAATAGTTGTTATTTGAAGGTATACTTTCTAAAAATACTAATACAGCGAGACTAAATGTAAACATGAGAAATAAAAAAAAAAGCCATTCTATCGTTGTTAAAGATCGAAAAGCATGGTGCTACAAAAGCACAGCAGGTCAAGCAGCATCTGTGGAGCAGGAGAATTGACATTTCAGGCATAAGCCCCCTGATGAAGGTCTTATGACCGAAATGTCAACTCTCCTGATCTGCAGATGCTGCCTGACCTGCTGTGCTTTTCAACTTTGAGCTGCAGCATCTGCAGTCCTTACTTTCTCCTCTCCTTGTTAATGGCCAAATTCATTTTACTGGCTCACTCTCTCTTAAACTGGTACAATCCTGTCTCTTAAAAAAACTTTATTAATGTTCGTATCACAGCTGTGGGATTTTCTAATTGTTCAATTTGTGAGATAGTTGAGCATTGCTATATCTCAAATACACACTTGAACAGACTGACTTATTTTCCAGAAGGAAGGGGTCAGAAAAATACTGCTATGTGAATAATATACTAGGCAGTATATTACCTGGTTATTTTTATAATCATATCTCAAATTCCTTTGGAGTTTTGTAATTAGAAGCAATTTTCTGGTCATAGCTGTGCATTTTTTCAAATTTTTGCTGCTTGCAATAAATACAATTCCATTTGCTAATTTGTCTGGTTCTATTTTGTTGGTCTATTGCAAACCACAGTGAAGCAAAGGTGCTTCTTGCTGACCTTATAGAATGCTGCCCCAATCAAAATAATCACAGTGACATTTTTTTTTGACTGTAGTTAAGTTTGGCACTAAATTAAGGGATGTCAACAGCAGACATGTCAACAAGCAGGTATGCAGCCGATTACATAGAAGTATTGAAATACAGAAAAGCAAAATTTTGAAAATGCCTAAAATCCTTCCCTTGTTAATTTAATCAAATAGTGGAAGAAATCATAATGACTTTGGTCTTGAGATTCCATTCAGAGCTGTTTCACCCAATTGGCAAACTGAGCAGTTGCCTTGAGCAGCAAAATCGAAAATGAATGAGTGATTTGTGAAATTATATAAGTAAACAAACAGGATTCAGCGATTGGAACGGAAGTTATAGATTTATTGATATACATCCACTGTCATACATATAGACCACCATGAATCTAGTTAGCTTTTCACGTTAATTCTTCATTCTACTTATACCACAACTTTGTTAGATAATTATTAGATTCCCTACAATGTGGCAACAGGCCATTTGGCCCAACAAGTCCATACCAACTTTCCAAAGAGTAACCCACCCAGACCCATTTCCCTGCATTTACCCCTGATTGATGCACCTAACACTATGGGTAATTTAGCATGGCCAATTCACCTGACCTGCACATTTTTGGATTAAGGGAGGATACCAATGCAGACACAGGAAGAATGTGCAGATTCTTTACTGGCAGTCCCCGAGGCTGGAATCGAACCCAGGTCCCTGGCGCTGTGAGGCAGCAGTGCTAACCACTGAGCCACTGTATGCCAGAATTTTGTAAATCTATATGACAATTCCAAAACTCCAGTCCAGTAAATAATATCAAACAGCATCATTTAATCTAGCCCATTCTATCCTAATATCGATTGTGTAAATTATGTATAGAATCCTCCAGTAACTGTTGCAGGAAAACATAATCTTATGTCACATGAGCCATACTACACATCATAATGTGTATTTCTTTGAGTAACCTGTGAAAAGTGTAGAACACTAAAAATGTACAATCAATTTCATAATACACCCTCATGTAAAATACATCTCTGTTTCATAAATGCAGATTTTTTTTGCTTATATTATTGCACAATATTCATTTTTGGAAATTGTATGGGTGTGAGAGGGGGTTGCAAGGGTTGCAAAAGTAGCCTAATCTTGGACCTCTCCTCTTAATCTGACATCATTGCTCATCCTGGGTTTTTCCCTTTGAGCAAAGCCATTTGGGCCTTTCATCATCCTGCCCCCAGCTCCTCAGTCCACCTAGTTAGAGAAAAACTCAGAGGGAAGAGAGTGTTGTGGTCTGGGTGTGAAGCTGACAGGAGAAGCAGCAGAGTGGGGGGTGACAGATGTGTGAAAAGAAGTTAACATTAGAGATAAGGGTTATTATTGGATATCAAATATTAACATCATCCTTGGGATTCTGGATAAACTGTTACAGAAATAATGTTCAAGTCTTGGAAGGACTTGAGCTTCAAAGAATGTTGAGACACCCAGATGAGAATGAACATAGAGTCATAGAGTTGTGGAGCACAGAAACAGACCCTTTGGTCCAACATGTCCATGCCGACCAGATATCCTAACCTAATCTAGTCCCATTTGCCAGCACTTGGCCTATATCCCTCTGAACCATTCCTATTCATATACCCATCCAGGTGCCGCTTAAATGTTGCAATTGTACCAGCCTCCACCACTTCCTCTGGCAGCCTATTCCATACACACACTGCCCTCCATGTGAAAAAGTTGCCCTTTACATCCCTTTTAATATCTTTCCCCTAAACCTATGCCCCCTAATTCTGGATTCTCCCAACCCAGGGAAAAGACCTATCCATTTATCCTATCCATGCCCCTCATGATTTTATACACATCTATAAGGTCACCCTTCAGTCTCCAATGCTGCAGAGAAATCAGCTCCAGTCTATTCAGCCTCTCCCTTTAGGCCACATCCTCCAACCCTGGCAACATCCTTGTAAATCTTTTCTGAACCCTTTCAATTTTCACAACATCTTTCCAATAGGGAGGAGACCAGAATTGCATGCAATATTGCAACAGTGGCCTAACCAATATCCTGTGCAGCCGCAAAATGACCTCCCAACTCCGGTACTCATTGCTCTGACCAAAAATGGAAAGCATACCAAATGCCTTCTTCACTGTCCTATCTACCTGCAACTCTACCTTCAAGGAACTATGAACCTGCACTCCATGGTCTCTTTGTTCAGCAACACTCCCATGACCTTACCATTAAGTGTTTAAGTCCTGTTCTGATTTGCTTTTCCAAAATGCAGCACCTCGCATTTATCTAAATTAAACTCCATCTGCCAATCCTCAGCCCATTGGCCCATGTGATCAAGATTCCATTGTAATCTGAGGTAACATCCACTACACCTCCAATTTTGGTATCATCTGCAAAGTTACCAACCATACCTCCTATGTTCACATTCAAATCATTTATATAAATGACGAAAACCAGTGGACCCTGCACCAATTCTTGCGGCACATTACTGGTCACAGGCCTCCAGTCTGAAAAACAACCCTCCACCACCACCCTCTGTCTTCTAACTTTGAGCCATTTCAAGATCCAAATGGCTACTTCTCCATGTATTCCATGCAATTTAACCTTGCTAACCAATCTCCCATGAGGAACCTTGTTGAACACCTTACTGAAATCCATATAGATCATGTCTACCACTCTGCCCTCATCAATCTTCTTTGTTATTTCTTCAAAAAATTCAATCAAGTTCATGAGAAATAATTTCCCATGCACAAAGCCATGCTGACTATCCCTAATCAGTTCTTGCATTTCCAAATACGTGTAAATCCTGTCCATCAGGACTCCCTCCAACAACGTGCCCACCACCGGTCTATATTTCCTGGCTTTTCCTTACCACTTTTCTTAAATAGTGGTGCCATGTTAATCAACCTCCAGTCTTCCGGCACCTCACTGTGACTATCGGTAATACAAATATCTTAGCAAGAGGCCCGGCAATCACTTCCTTAGCTTCCCACTGAGTTCTAGGGTACACTTGATCAGGTCCTGGAGATTTATCAACTTTTACACATTTCAAGACATCAGCACGTTTTGCTTTTAATATGGACATTTTTCAAAATGTCACATCTATTTCTGCCCATTCACTATCTTTCAAGTCCTTCTCTACAGTGAACACTGATGCAAAACACACGTCAAGTATCTCCCCCATCTCTGCGGTTCCGCATATAGGTTGCCTTGCTGGTCTTTGAGGGGCCCTATTCTCTCCTTAGTTACCCTTTTGTCCTTAATGTATTTATAAAGTCCCTTTGGATTCTCCTTCACCCTATTTACCAAAGCTATCTCATGTTCCCTTTTTGCCCTCCTGATTTCCTTCTTAAGTATATTCCAACTGCCTTGATAGTCTGATAAGGATTCATTCAATCTCTCCTGTCTGTAGCTGACATATGCTTCCTTCTCTTTCTTAACTAAAACCTCAATTTCTCTCATCATCTAGAATCCCCTATACTTACCAGCTTTCCTTTCACCATAACAGGAATATACTGTCTCTGGACTCTCATTATCTCATTTTTAAAAAATATATGCTTTTATTGAAAAATAGATTTTTTAATATTACAACAAATACAAAACAATGCAAAACAGTACAATGCAAAAAAATTTTAAAACCCAAACCGCTCTCATGTACAAATATATAAATATATAAAATAAACCCAACTAACTACTTAACTAAATAAATAATAACTATTAACGGACTAATTAATAATAATAATAATAATAATACAGCTCAGCAAAACAAAACACTAAGTCTCAAATATCGAGAGCATTACTTTTCACATTCATACATTCGCAGTTCCCCTCTCTCGATTTTGGACTCGTAAAGCCCAATCTTCATGGCTATATAAAAACCCTTGTTAATGTGGCAGACAAATCTGTGTCCAGGTGGTCCAAAAAGTTGGCTTATAGAAATTCTCAGTTTTGTGGTATACTATACTTGTGAAAAAATTCAAGGGGATGTGCTCCATAGTAATCTTACACCAGATCTGGGGGATTTTCAGATACCCAATCTACCAAGATAGTCTTTCTTGCACAGAAAGTGAGGATGTTGAAAAGTTTCTTCTTGTGCGCATCTACAGGGAGTACACTGGCCAAGCCAAAAAGAGAGATCGGGTATTTCTCCACCCTTACACTCAAAGTCCTCTCCATTGCACCTGCCGCAGTGCTCCAGTATAACTGTACTAAGTATACACTTCGGGTATGTTGAAAATATGCTTTAGATTTTGACAAACAATCCAGTGGACATCAAGTGGACTCTGTGGAGAATCTTCAACTGTAAAGCATGGGTCCTACTGCAAATTGATATCTTGCATTTTTCCAAATATCTTCCCATGTCTCTAAGGAGACCTCAACACCTACCTCTCTCTCCCAAACCAATCCTTGTGGTACATCACTGGTCACCCTGCAGAGTCGATCAAACTCATCTGAGGGGCTGCCCCCAATTGATGATATAAAGAACTGGCAGAAAGTGTACTCTTAGCACTAAGCACCCTCCTCTCTAAGTCAGATTTGTAGTCATCAGTCAAAAGTGTAGTCTTTTTCTGAATAAAATCCCTAACTTGAAAAAAAATGAAAGCGGTCCCTGCTAGATAGCTTGTATTTCTGCACTAACTGATCAAAAGACATCATTGTGTCTCCCTCAAATAAATCACCCATGCAAGACACACCGCTAGCCACCCAATGTTTGAATCCTGAATCCATCATCACCGGTTGAAAACCGGGCAATAAGTGTGAGAAGAGATCTTTTGCCAATATTGTCTTCCCTTTGCTAAATTGCCTTCCATGCTTTAACAGCATTGATAACTATTGGGTTATGACAATATTCCTTGTCTTCATTTTGTCTAAAAACAGCAAACTAGTAAGGGAGCATTTGCCTGAGAGGTTTTGATATCTAACCATATTAAAAAGGGTCCCCACAAGCCCAATTACTCACGTAAGATATAAGCAAGCTTAGTTAATATTTTTTACTGCCCAGGAGATCCACTCCCCCCAGTCTGTGACGCAGTTGCAATTTAGCTAATTTAATAAGGGCCGCTTACGATGCCAAACAAAAGAGCTGAACCAGCCATTCAGTCTCCTGAACATTTGTTTATTGAAAATCAGGGAGAGCATCCGTATAGGTTACAACAAACAGGGGAGAATATTCGTCTTAAGAAGAGCTATCCAACCTAACCATGAGACTGGAAACTCCTCCCATCTTTGAAGGTCTTGTTTGATTTTGTTGACTAATTGAACAAAATTAGCTTTAAACAAGTGATCAAGAATTGGAGTGATGAATATGCCCAAATACATAAAACCCCCTGTGACAACTTAAATTGGAATCGAGATTTGCCCTGAAGACCGAGCACCTTTGTAAGACCGCTCATAGACATAGCCTCTGATTTTGCAAAATTAATTTTATACCCTGAAAAGGTGCCAAATGAGCTGATGCATTGTTTCAGGCAAGCACCAAAATCACCGGATTTGACAAAAAAAATGAGGACATCATCCACATACAATGAAACCTTATGTGATTTTGACCCCACTTCTGGAGCTGATATACTGGGATCCCTATGAATGGCCTCCACCAAAGGCTCAATTGGCTGCCCCTAAAAATGCTAGAATTGCTTGATCATACCCCATTGTTGAAAAGGTCATTGTAGAGAACTTTTACCCATCTTATAAAGGCTTTGCCCAAGCCAAACTGCTCTAGAATATAAAAAAGATTTGGCAACTCAACTCAGTCAAATGCCTTCTCTGCATCAAGAGAAATCACCAATCCCTGTATTGACTGTTATTGACACGCTTGAATTACATGAAGCAGCCTCCTAACACGATTGGAGGATCTGTAGCTCTTTATGAAACCCATCTGGTCCTCTTTATCAATAGAAGGTAACACAGTTTCCAGCCTTAATGCAAGAGTCTTAGAGAGGATTTTAAGGTCAACATTTAAGAGTGAAATGAGCCTGTAAAAAGCACAGTCCTTTGGGACCAATATTGACCTCTCTTAGAGATGGCGGGAGATGATCATGACTGTACAAATCATTGAACATGTTGAGCATTGGGCCTGACAATATGCTTATAAATTCCTTATAGAATTTGCTGGGAAGTTCATCAAGACCAGGCGCCTTTCCACTCTGAAGCTGTTTCATAACCTCCTGCACATCTTGCTCTGATAGGTGGGCATTGAGAAAAGGCTCTTGTCACACCCTGGAGCTCATTCTTGGCCCACCCCTCCTCATATCATTCAGACTGGTATACTTCAGAGTAAAATATCTGGAATTATACATTAGTCTTTTTGGAATCACATGTTAGGTTCCCCGAGCCTTTCCTAATCGATGTAATGGCTTGAGAGACACTCCTTTTCCTGGTGAGATATACTAGGTACTTGTCTGGTTTGTCACCATGCTCATATAATCTTTGTTTCGCAAAAGTAAGCTCTTTCTTTGCTGTCTGTGTGAGCACAGAATTCAATGCAGACTGCAGCGCCATAATCTTCTGTAGCTTGGCCAACAAGGGCCGATAAAAGTAGACTGCCTTCAACTGTGCTTCAAAGAGACATTGCTGCTCACCCTTCTGCCGCTTTCTACTGGCAGAGTAGGAAATAACTAACCCTCTGGCATAGGCTCTGGCAGTTTCCTAAAGAATGGACAGGCTACTAACCTAGCCTAAGTTAGTATCTAGGAATGTGCTAAATTCCTTGGAGAAGTACTCCACAAGCATATTATCATTTAGGATAAAGGGATCCATTTGCCAGTGCCTCGGGTCCACTATAGCATCCTTAATCTTAATTAACAGGTATACTGGAGCATGATTGGAGATGATAATATTACCAATTGCACAATAAACCACCAAGCCCATAGTTGCCATCAGGGTCAGAAAAAATCAATCCTTGTGTGGATTGGAAGAAACATAAAATCCCTGCCTGCAGAGTGGAGATGCCTCCAGACATTCACCAACCCTAACTCCACACACAGACCCACTAATTGTTAGTTTGTACAGAGGATATCAGGGGGCCTTTGGGGAATCTGGCAACCATGGGATCCATAAGTCAATTAAAATATTCCCCTATAACAATATGCTGGGACTCAAGACTGATCAATTTAGGGAACGTATCGACCAGAAATTTGAGGGAATGGGCCAGAGGGCAGTAAACATTTAAAACATCATATTCTTCCCCATTTATCAGGGCTTTAAGGATTATAAACCTCCCGTGTGTGTCTTTAACACACTCTAGTAACTTAAATGGGAGATTCCTCTTAATCAATATAGCCACTCCCCTACTTCTGGTGTGAAAAGATGAAAAGTAAACCCAATCAAAGCCATTCTGCTGTAGTTTCAAATGCTCCCTATCATCCAAGTGTGTCTCCTGTAAAAAAGCAATATCCACCTTTTCCTTTCTAAGACTCGAGGGTACCTTTCCCTCCTAATTGACGAATGACTCCCCTTGATGTTCCAGGTACACCATTTAATCAAATCATTAGCCCTAACCTTCTGCAGTGACATTTAGATTTCTCAGAGGAGGAATTTGAATTACAAATCACCGAGTCTTAGTGTCACAAGATCCATCAAACATAAAAACTACATAAACTAAAACCACTACTGTTAACAAACCTACAAAGCTCTCAAAGATTATATATCGCAAAAACAAAAGTGCCAACAGCACTCAATAGGGGAACTCACCCCCTGTGCAAGTGGGCATCTAGACATCCCAAAACTCAACTTCCCATTCCACTGCCAATACTGCAGCCAGAGCATTTAAATACGTGAACTGGGGATAAACTGCCCATAAGCAGACATCTAGCCATCCCAACCATTTTCTCTCCCCCTAGCTAGAGCCACACCACATACACAAGCAGAAAAGAAAGAAAATACACCAAGAAATAACAATGTGAACAAAGACATTTTGAAAATGAAAAGGTAAGTACCCCACCCATTCTTTGGTATAACTTAACTTAAAAATTGAAAGTACACATCCCAACTGCACCCTAGCATTGTTTAGATCAGATTATTACCAATCAAAAACAAAGGAAAAGAAAGCCCCGACCATATTTCCTCTTGATTTTTAAAAGAAAAGTAGAGACATACCCAAGCAACACTGCTATTTGTACATACTAAATTGTTCAGATTAAGTTCATTTGTCCACAAAGCCTTCTCTTACATGTGAAAGAGATGTATGGATCCATCTCTGGTGATCCAAAGCACCACAGGACACCTCAGGGAGTACTGGATCTGGAGCTCCCTCAGTCTTTTCTTGATGCCGTCATAGGATTTTCTTTTCTGGATCACCGTGACTGAGAATTCCTGGAAGAACATGACCTTAGAGCCTGCATAAACTAGGGCCTTTGGATCATTCCATGAATTCTGGAAGCTTCCATGATTCTCTCTTTACCTCTATAATGATGAAACTTCACCAAGACAGGATGAGGATGTTGGTCCAGACCTGACCTCTGCGCCGTACCCAGTGAGCCCTCTCAATTTTCAAGCTTCTCATTCCAGCCTCCGGCAGACTGACGATCTGAATATTTTTTGTCCTGCCCCTGTTCTCGAGGTCATCAACCTGGTCAAGCAAATTATGGACCCGTGTTTCCATGGCCTGAATCCTATCCTTGGAGGAATCAGTATCAGCTTCCATCACGGTGACCCTGCATCCTACCTCATCCATCTTTTTCTCTAGGTCTCCCAGCTGTTGTTCTGCAGCATGATAGAGATCAGTGCCAGCTTCTGCCCTGCCCAACATCCCACAAGATTTTGCAAGCTCCTTTACCAGGACCTGATAGGAAATCGAGTCCAAGGATCCTGCAGGCTGGGTCACGGGTCCAGCCTTGGACGTACTTCCTCCCTTCTTCGGCATCCCTGGACGGCAAAAACCCGAAATAAGCTGTTCTCTGACAGCTTCCTGGGACTCCACAACCTTTCCTGAGTCTCAGGATATCGTGGTGGTCCAGGTAGGGTGGGGTAAAATTTCGTTCCACATGCACTGCGGTGCAGAGAGGGTTCCTACGGTGCGCAGCTCTACTATGTGATTTTCCTAGATCACCACCATCTTGGATCCCCCTGTTATCTCATTTCTGAAGGCTTTCCATTTTCTAGCCATCCCTTTACCTGCAAACATCTGCCCCCAATCAGCTTTTAAAAGTTCTTTGCCTCATACTGTCAAAATTAGCCTTCCACCACTTTAGAATTTCAACTTTTAGATCCATCTCTCCTTTTCTACCACTATTTTAAAACCAATAGAATTATGGTTGCTGGCCCCAAAGTGCTCCCCCACTGACACTCATTCATCTGCCCTGTATTATTTCCCAAGAGTGGTCACATTTTGCACCTTCTCTAGTAGGTACGTTGACATACTGAATCAGAAAATTTTCTTGTACACACTTAACAAATTCCTCTCTATCTGAACCCTTAACACTATGACAGTCCCAGTCTATGTCTAGAAAGTTAAAATCCCCAACCATAACCACCCTATTATTCTTACAGATAACTGAAATCTCCTGACAAATTTGTTTCTCAATTTCCCACTGACTACAGTAATAGGGGGTCTATAATATAATCCCAATAAGATGATCCCCTCTTTTTACTTCTCAGTTCCACTCAATAACTTCGCTGGATGTATTTCCAGGAATATTCTCTCTAAGTACAGGCAGTAATGCTATCCCTTATCAAAAACACCACTCCCCTTCCTTCTTGCCCTCTTTTCTATCCTTCCTATATCCTGGAACATTAAGCAGCCAGTCCTGTCCATCCCTGAGCCATGTTTTTGTAATTGCTACAATATCCCAGTCCCGTGTTCCTAATTATGCCTTCTCTGTTAGGCCTCTTGCATTAAAGTAAATGCAGTTTAATTTATCAATCCTACCTTGTTCTCTGCTTTGTTCCTGCCTGCCCTGACTGTTTCAAGTGTTTCTTTTCCCAACTGTACCAGTCTCAGATTGATCTCTTTCCTCACTATTTCCCCTTCCCCCCTCTCGTTATCCTCCCAACCTTACTAGTTTAAATCCTCCCGAGCAGCTCTAGCAAATCTCCCTGTCAGTCTATTAGTCCCCTTCCAATTCAGGTGCTATCCGTCCTTCTTGTATGGCCACTTCAATGATCCAAATGATCCAAAAATGCGAACCCTTCTCCCATGCACCAGCTCCTCAGCCACGCATTCATCTGGTCTATCTTCCTATTCCTATCCTCACTAGCTCATAGCACTAGGAGTCATCTGGATTTTACTACCCTTGAGGATCTCCTTTTTAACTTCTTGCCTAACTTTCTATATTCTCCCTTCAGAATCTCATCCTTTTCCCTTCCTATGTCGTTAGTTCCAATGTGTACAATGACCTCCCGTTGGTCCCTCTCCCCTTTGAGAACATTCTTCACCATCTCTGAGACATCTTTGGTCCTGGCACCAGGAAGGTAACACACCATTCTGATTTTTCACTGCTGTCCACAGAAACATCTGTCTGTTTCTCTGACTAGACAGTTCCCCATCACAATTGATTGCTTGAAACCTGACATACCCCTCATTATATTAGAGCCAATCTCAATACCAAAAACTTGGCTGTTTGTGCTATATTCCCCAATAGTCCATCACTCCTACATTTTCCAAAACAGCATACTTGCTTGAAGTGGGAATAGCCACAGAAGACACCTGCACTACCTACATACTCCTCCTACCTTTCCTGGAGTTAACTATATCGCAGCTTTTCTTCCTTCCTATAACTGCCATCCATCACACCCCCTAGCTCTTGAAAATTCCTTATTGTCTAACTGCAGCTTCACGTGATCCAAGCAATATGATAGGATTCACAACCAAAGACACTTCCTGCAGATATAATCATCAGTAACATGGAAACTTTTCCCTCAATCCCACATCCGAAGGAAAAGCATATCACTCTACTAAAGACCATCTTTGCTCCTTCACAATCTACAGACGCAGCAAATAGCAATGTCTTTTTGCTGTCAGAAATATGGCTCCAGGCTCACTTAGTAGGTATGGTTTATATTTTCAAAATTTAATCAAGAGACAGATCTCAATAAAACATAATCAGGATAGTACCCTCTCTGCTCACTACTGTAGACGTACAGCAAGGTTACACGTAAAAACTCTACACTTTTCTGGTCCTGTGATGTGAGCTCTCCCACACAGGTTCCTCCAAGGTCAGCTGTGAATTTTGCTGTTTATTAATTTTTCCTAGATGCTCTCTAATGTCCAGCGGTACATAAGCTCAAACATCAGTTAGCAGTGTAGGTTTCTTTCTCTCTCTCCCTCACTGACCATGTGGTCATTGTCTATTATCTGTCCTCATCCTTTTAAAAGTACCGTTGTTTTGATTTCTTTTCCCCAAAATTCCAAAACAATGCAACAGCAGATAAAACAGTAATTGTTGCTCCTGGAATTCAAGGAAATCACCTCCAATACCTAAAGTACCTCAAAAAAGGAGTAGCTCTTTTTTCCCCTCCTCCATCTTGGACAATATGAAAAGAGAAGGCAGGGATTCCTGGAGGTAACTTTAGTAGTGGAGCATTTGTTGACCTGTTAGAAAAATTAAAGCTCATGTAATAAAAGGAACAGAAACAGCATGAATACAAAATTGAATAATGGATAGAAAACTTGAAGTTGTAGCAAATGACCTGTTCTTTTGTCTTAAGTGAAATATGTAATGATATTGTTCAGAGTTCAGTGTTAGAATTGTTACTGTGTAGGGTCTGTTTCCATGCTGTATATCTCTATGACTATGACTATGACCAGTCTGGGAGTCAGAATCGGGGTTCAGCGACAGAGCTTATTGTGCAAGGAAATTCCGGCGCTCCGGGAAGAGATAGGCACCAACATCACAGTGGCCAGCCGTGATTCTTCTCTCCACCCGGAGCACATGTCAAGATACTTTTATACATCTTGTGATACAATGGTCCAGTGATGAGGTTATTGTCTTTGTAACATGATTTGTTTAACGGCAATCATTGCAGAATTGTTGATAGTTTCGATACAGTCATTGTAACTTCCAGCGCAGCTTTTGTTAATTTCAGCATGGCTGTTGTTAGTTTCAATGCAAACATTGTCACTTTCAATGTCTGCGCAGACATCCATTACTGTAGTAATGGGTGCTAATCGCTCTTCCTGAGAAGGACGATTACTGCAGTTCTGGCTATTAGCACTTTGTATTGAGTCCTTATCAAGCTGTTAGCATTTCTATAAAAGATGTTGGCTGGACCCAGATACTTCAGTGGGCAGTGTACGTTACTTATGTGTGTGTTCTCCCTCACCTGCCTTAAACTAATCAACTAGGTTGTGAGTGAATTATGCTGACATTCTGGTGGCCCCAGGCTGTGTCTATGTTTGCTTTGCTGTCTCTCTCCATATTGTGGTCTAGCAACCATCTTGTGTGTCCTCTGACCAACTGATGGCTCAGTGGTCATCTTGTGTGTCCGTGTGCATAGTGTCACCCTGCCCTGTGCCATCTCCCACTTCAATTGTATATGGTAAGCATTTGGGCTTGGATTGTAAGGCAAAAGGTAAAAATTTATTGATATTGGGAAATGTAAGATGTTACGTTTTTGTCAACAGAATGATGAAAGAGAATATATAATATTGCTTGAAGGACCTGGAGACTTTATGCACAAACCACTGAGGGAGGTAGGGCAGGTTAACAAACAGTGAATAAAACACATGAGATCATCAGCTTTATAAATGGAAGCTTGGGGCAAAATCTTTGAAGGTTCTGAGCAACATGAGCTATGTGAGATGTGGACCAGAATCGGATGGAAATTCCTGCAAGGGCTATCTCAGTATTGAGAACACCTCACTCACCTTTTATGCTTTTCACGTGCGGTGTGGCAAGGTTCTCACCAGGTAGCATTGAGGTGACAATTGACAGAGATTAATGCTTGTTAACTGCCACCAAATCGCTTCATTAAGAATCAGCCTCTCCTCTTACCAGCTGAAAATCAAGCTAGATGTTGGGAAGTCTTGACTCAGAAACTCTAGAGCATGTACATGACAGGTTCAGCTACTGCTTGCACTGATTGCCTCCATATTATATGTAAACAAGTTGCAACCCAGAATATGATCAATGGGTACTGGGTTCATCCCTCCATGAACATTGGAATCTATGATGGGGGGGTTTGGTGAAAGATTAAATTAGATTAGATTACTTACAGTGTGGAAACAGGCTCTTTGGCCCAACAAGTCCACACCGACTCTCCGAAGAACACCCCACCCAGATCCAGTCCCCTACATTTATCCCATCACCTAACACTACGAGCAATTTAGCATGGCCAATTCACCTAACCTGCACATCCTTGGACTGTGGGAGGAAACCCACGTAGACACGGGGAGAATGTGCAAACTCCACACAGACAGTTGCCTCATGTGGGAATTGAACCCGGGTCTCTGGCGCTGCGAGACAGCAGTGCTAACCACTGTGCCACCGTGCCGCAAAAGAGATTACAGTGGGTGACAAGGCTGTCAGTGGCAGATGTGAGGGAAAGTGTTGAAATGTACTGAAGGACTGAAGAGGCAGCACAAAGGACATGCAGAGTTAATTGTGGGGGCAGTTGGGGTAGGTCGAGAGTGAGAAGTGTTGGTTAGGAAAGATTAGATTAGATTAGACTTACAGTATGGAAACAGGCCCTTCGGCCCAACAAGTCCACACCGACCCGCCGAAGCGAAACCCACCCATACCCCTACATTACCCCTTACCTAACACTACGGGCAATTTAGCATGGCCAATTCACCTGACCCGCACATCTTTGGACTGTGGGAGGAAACCGGAGCCCCCGGAGGAAACCCACGCAGACACGGGGAGAACGTGCAAACTCCACACAGTCAGTCGCCTGAGTCGGGAATTGAACCCGGGTCTTCAGGCGCTGTGAGGCAGCAGTGCTAACCACTGTGCCACCGTGCCGCCCAGGTAATATTGAAGGCGGTATTGTCTGAGGTTATTACAGCACCACTAGTCTTTTAATTGTATTCTGGAGGTGGCACTGACTTGATGGTGATCTTAGATCAGCCTGGCAGGGTCTAGTGATGCAGCCTTCTCCTGCAGGTCATCCAGGAAGAGGATACCTCTCCTCTGGACCATCCTGTTCACCAGGACCTCCAGGTTACCATTAGAGAATTGCAGTGCCACGTTTCCCTTCTCCAATATGTTCAGACGCCATCCTTAACTGGATGGGATAGCTTCAGAATTCCATTACAGTGGCCTTTTAAAGATTATAGTGGGTGCAAGGGATGTCAGTGTTTTGGTGGATATCTGCTGAGTTGATGTGGGAATGGTATGTGGTAAGTGGGATGGAAATCAGATGTGGGAGACATGAGATAGAGATGTCTCAGGTAATTAATGACATGAGTGTGGTAAACTAGAACTTAGATTAGATTAGACTTACAGTGTGGAAACAGGTACCATGTCTGATAAATGAGGTGAAGACTTTGGAAAGGATGATTAGAGACCTTCTGCTGTGCTTCCAGGGATGAAGATGACATATGTGGATAAACTGGAGAAGCTGGGGCTGTTCTCTTTAGAACAGAGAAGGCTGAGAGGAGATTTAATGAGGTGTTTTCCAAAAAAAAGCCATGACGAATTTAGATAGAGTGAAACTGTTTTCAGTGACTGAAAGATCAATAATGAGATGATAGATTTAAGGTGGTTGCCAAAATAATAAGAAGTGACATGAGGATAAACTTTTTTGGACAATTGGGATTTGGAATAGACTGTCTGATAGGCTGGTGGATCAGATTCAACAGTAGTTTACAGGAGGGAGTTAAGTAAATACTTGAAATAAGTAACTTTTCAAAGGAATGGGGAAAGAATGCCTAGATTAGTCTTTAAGAGCTGGAGTGGACCTGATGGGCTGAACAACCTAATCTATGATTCGATGTTGCAGATGATATGATATAAAATGCCCTCACAGCACCAGGGATCCAGGTTCAATTCCAGCCTTAGGTGACTGTCTGTGTGGAGTTTGCACATTCTCCCCATGTCTGCGTGGGTTTTCCCCAGGTGCTCCAGTTTCTTCCCTCATGCCAAAGATGTGCAGGTTAGATGAACTGGTTATGCCAAATAGCTACTATGTTCAGGGATGTGTAGCTTAGGTGCACTAATTAGGGGTAAATGGTTTAGGTGGGTTGCTCCTCAGAGGGTCGGTGTGGACTAGTTGGGCCAAAGGGCCTGTTTCCACACTATAGGGATTCTATAGAAAAATGCTGATATCCTGAAATGGGAGGTGTATTCTACATTTTAACAAGTGTGAAACTGCAGATTAAGTTGACAAGTTATCTGCCTCATTACCTGTCCTGAGCAATCAAAACGTTGCCCACCACCTCAAAGCAAGACACATGTTTCCAATCTTATCTCACAACAGAACTGAAGGACTGTCTGGAAAGTTACTTTAAGCTGATTGTCAGGACATGGGCATTACTAACAAGGAATGTTGTTCTTGACCTTCCTTAGTTGGCATTCTTCTTTGTCTACTGCAAGCATTTTAATAAAACTAAATACTGGGCCAAAGTCAAATGTAGATGAGACTGAGTAGGACATTAGTACACCAAATATTTTATATGACAATCTGGCAATTTTGTGACCAGGTTTATTCTTTATTTCTAGATTGTGTCCCCATTGTTCTATTTCTTAGATTACATCCTGAAAGCATAATAAATATTATTCCGTGATTGAAGTCTAATCAGCAGGAAATTCTTTCAGGCATCACCATAAGTAATTAAAATAATTTAACAGGATTTTCCAAAAAAAAGCCTAACTTGGAAAACTGTATTTAGCACAACATGGAGACAATGTGAATATGACAACTTCTTTTGGTCCCTTAATTTTGAGCTGTTACAATCCAAACAAAAGTCAAAGCTAGTCGAGAAACAATGCAAAATGCTAACAATATTCCATTACATTTTTATGTAAATTAGCAGGTGTGTGTGTGCATTCATAAACTTTTTTTTAAAACGTGGAAAATATGCGAAGTACTTTAATATGTCAGAGAGGGAGGTCATAATTAGGAGCATTAAAACTCTGGCTGGGAAAGCGAACGCAAAGTTCAACAGCATGTAGCACGCTATCCGAGAGCAACGACAATGAAACAGGTTGTGAACAGCGATTAGGAAGAAATAATATCCCGTGACAGTGCTAGCAGAGCCAAGACTTGCTGTTGATTAGGGTTCGGTTATGGAGAGTACGGAGTGGAATGACGGTCCCGCTGGGGAGGATTTCCTTTTGTACACCATCGAGGAGGAGAGGTCGAGCCTAATTTTTGAAGGCACCGCTCGGCATTGCTGTTTGAAGAGTAACTGGGAGCTGGGGGAACCAGGAAGCGACCCTGTCAACAAGTTTCTGGACAAGCCGGCAACAGGAGTCACTCAGTCAGACATGGTACGCGACTCAAACGGTAATGCATAAAAGTTTTGATGTACTTTCCTTCAAAGATTAATTGTTTTTCCGGTGACTAATAAATAGTTTCTCAATTGAAACCAAGGCCCTTAAAGAGGACTTTGCTTGTTTTGTTTCAATTAGGTGGAATCTAACCTTTTTATATATTTAAAAACTCCTTAAAGTAATTGTGCTACAATACCGCGCTATTATAGAATGCTACAACATTCTGTGCTCTGATATATAGTCATTAATGTAAATAGCAAGCACTTGTGGGCCCACGCAATAAGCCCGACTATATTCCACTTAATATTTCCCCCAACAACACCAACACAGCCAAAACATTCATTTTACCGAACATTTTTAAATCAATTTGCAAACTTTAACTTGAATCTCCACACCTTTTTTGAGTTTAACTAGACCCCTCGATTTGGAACCTGATAAAATAACTTTTCTGAAAATCTTGAATGAAACTTTCAAGGGTTTATTACGGTTACTTTGCGTTTTGACTTGCTGCGGATCAAGCAGGTTGGTCACACAGCACCTTCGCTTTCTAAAACTGTGTTGATTCCTGATAGCTATAATAATGAAATAAATTATTTCACATTGAACTGAAGTTAAGTTTGCCATTTTGTGTGCTAGTTTGTCAACTTTCTTTACAATGGATACCCATGCGCCGAATTTTAATGTTTTGTCCCAATGACTTTGGTTGTAATACCATTATTAGGATCACTCAAATGAATTTCCTATTCTCTGTCTCTATTAGTACTGTCATTTAGAAAAATCTAAGCCTGGAGATATGCTTGTTTTACAACTCTGATCTTACATCAGCCCTGAGCTTTTTTACAGTATTTTCATTTATGGAGAAAGAAAATTTATGTCACCTCAAGTGAACACTAGGAGGAAGTAATCATTTAGCATTTTTATTATTTTATCATCCTCTTCAGGTTTATGCTTGTTTTGTATGTTCAAATGTTCCAGCCTTTTCTACTGTGGTATCCTGCTATTTTACGCACTTTGGAGACAAAAAGCATATTTCCCATTTTATGCATTTAATTGACACTTCTAAATGTAATTGGCATACATTACTAAATATCTTGCTAACTTGTTGGAGCTGCTAGTTTGCATGGAACGTAATATAGAGGCTCCGGTGGTGTCTTTACACAATCCTGCCAAGGGGATGGCGGGCAAGGAAGCTGGTCTGAAAGCATCCTCTCCTGAGATAAGATGCCCAGCACCAAGGTACCAATTGCTCAAAATGAGTACCTTTTGGGTGGTGACATTCATATGCCTTACAGCAGACTGTTATGTTTGGAACTTGATCATGGCAGGAGACTCTCAAGTGACAATAGAAATGCTTCAGGGATGTACTTCATGCATCCCTAATGGTGTCAAACTTTGCCAGTTCATGGAAGTCTCTGACTTGGTGACCAATCACAATGTGAAGATGAGACTTCATTTTGAATATGCAGTGGAGAAGTGACACATCGGAGAGAGTGTTCAAAATTCCAAAGAATTCATCTACTTAATTCTCCATGCACTCTCTGTAAGAGGCAGAGTTTACGGATTGTGTAAATTGTGAGGGACTTGCCAACCATTCCAAGAACTCAACCAACCAAAGTGAAAGTAGTTTATCCTCAATCCTATGCAACTGCTCAAGAAGGAGAACAGGACAAGGCTAAATTGGAAAACTTCTGTTGGAGAAAGGGAACTTAGCCAAGTGTTAATCTTTTAATTTTCATGTGCATGGGGCAGCTGCATGTTTTAAAAGTGGATGCCTGTCATTAGTTATGAACAAATAAGGTGTATGCTGTAATTTTGACTAAAATAGTAGGGACTGTCTGTTGGCATCTGAAAAACAAGTGCTTTAAGATTTTGGAAGAAAAAAGAATAATTTTAGTGTTCCTGCATTGTAAATTAGAGAGCTGTGCTCAAAGGGTGCACCGATCAGAAATTGAGGCAGAACACTTGTGCCTATTGTCCCAACCTTTTTGCCCTGGAAAAGTAACCAATCTGTCTGTCATGTGCTGCTGGGCATAGGATGCATTTTCAGCATTTTTTTTTGATTAGATTTTTGCCTCATCCCACAGATTCTTTTTTTTTTGTGTTAAGGATTACAGTAAGCAGTGCACATTTATTTCTTGTTACACTCAATTTATAGGGAGGTCAGGAAAAAACACTTGTACAGGAAAGGAATCTGGAGTTGGGCTCACACTGGCCTTGTATTATTCACTAAGTGGGAATGCTACAATTATTGTCGATATTTGAATAGAATATCTCCTCAAAGAAATGGAAGAGGGCACAGCATCCTGCCAAGGGGATGCAAACAAAAAACCTTGGAATAGGAAGATGTGGATCAGAAAATGAGAAAGGGGAAAGAAGATGAATTTGAAAAGGAGAATTGAGAAAAATAGGGGCAAAAATGTATTCTTCCAGTAATGCTTGAAGTTGCTGCTGCATCAGGAAAATTGATTTCCCGGGAACAAGCAGCAATAATGGCTCAGCTGCATGGTTCACTTAATACTCACCATTTCTCATTAATATCAATAAAATGTGGTCTATACAGGTAGCAGTCTACATTGGTGATTTGTGAAGGGGTGTTATAGGAACAAATATTTCCCCCTGTAATATGTATTGCAGTAACTTTTATATGCCGCAGTGTCTGTTCTTACATAATACAACATGATCCATATTTTTAGTGCTTTTTCCTCTAAAGTTTTAGGAGAAGAATCAGACCCCCTGTTTGGCTGTGTCAGTGATTTTTTTTAATAGGACATTGAATAGGGATTAAAGAAGAAAGAGGCTGTTCACTCAGATCAGGGCAGCATGGTGGCTTAGTGGTCAGGGACCTCAGGGACCCGGGTGCGATTTCAGCCTCTGGCGGCTGTCTGTGTGAGTTTGCTCATTCTCTCCATGTCTATATGGGGTTCCTCCCACAATCCAAAGATGTGCAGGTGAGATGAACTGGCCATGCTAAATTGCCCATAGTGTTCAGGGATGAGAAAGTTTGGTGCATTAGTCAGGAGCAAATGTTGAGTAATAGCATAGGGGATGGGTCTGGGTAGGTTACTCTTTAGATGGTCGGTGTGGACTTGTTGGGTCAAATGGCCTGTTTCCACACTGTAGGGATTTTATGATTTTTATCATCTAAATGATTGATAAGCTTGCTGAAACTAACCGAATTTACAGTCATAGGGTCATAAAGGTGTACAGCATGGAAACAGAGCCTTCGGTCCAACTTGTCCATGCTGACCAGATATTCTAGATAAATCTAATCCCATTTACCAGTGTTTGGCCTATATCTGTCTCAACCTTTCTTATTCATATACCCATACAGATGCCTTTTAAATGTTGTAACTGTACCAGCCTTCTCCATTTCCTCTGGCAGCTCATTCCATGTACGCACCACTATCTGCGTGGAAAAGTAGCCCCTTAAGTCCCATTTAAATCTCTCCCCTCTCACCTTTTAAATCTATGTTCTCTAGTTTTGGACTCGCCCACCCCAGGGAAAATCACCTTGTCTATTTACCCTATCAATGCCCTTCATGATTTTAAAAACCTCTATAAAGTAACCCCTCAACTTCCAGTACTGCAGGGAAAATAGCCCCAGCCTATTCGGATCAAACCCTCCAACCCTGACAACATCCTTGTAAATCTTTTCTGAATCCTTTCAAGTTTCACAACGTCCTTCCGATAGGAAGGAGACCAAAATTGCATGCAATGGTTCGGTCACATTTAGAACAATGTCCTGTACAGCTGCAACATGACCTCCCAACTCCTATACTTAATGCATTGACCCAAAAAGGCAAGTATACCAAACGCTGCCTTCACAATCCTATCTACCTGAGACTCCACTTGCAAGGAACTATCAGCCTGCACTCCAAAGTCTCTTTGTTCAGCAATGCTCCCCAGGAAATTACATTTGTCTTTCCAAAGTACAGGACCTCACATTTATCTAAATTAAACTCCATCTGTCACTACGTGGCCCACTGGCCCTTCTGATCAAGATCCCTATTTGATCAAGATTCTATGTTCTCATCCAAATCATTTCTATAAATGACAAAAAGCAGTGGACCCAGCACTGATCTTTGTGGCACACCTCTGGTCACAGGTCTCCAGTCTGAAGAGTAACCCTCCACCACCACCATCCTCTGTCTTCTAACTTCAAGTCAGTTCTGTAACCAATAGCTAATTCTCTCTCTTCTATGCTAACTAGTCTATCATGAGGAACGTTGCCAAATGCTTTACTGAAGTCCATATAGATCATGTCCACCGCTCTACCCTCATAAATAGTCTTGATTACTTTCTCTTGATTACTACTTCAAAAATAGTCTATCAAGTTTGTGAGACACTATTTCCCATGCCCAAAGCAATGTTAACTATCCATAATCAATTCTTGCTTTTCCAAATACATGTAAATCCTGTCCTCAGGATTCCCTCCAACAACATGCCCACCACTGATGTCTGGCTCACCAATCTATAGTTCCCTGGCTTTTTCTTACCACCTTTCTCAAACAGTGGCACCATGTTAGCCAACTTCCAGTCTTCTAGCACCCAACTTGTGGCAATTGAAGATCCAAATATCTCAGCGAGGGACCCAGGAACTGCTTTCCACAGAGTTCTAGAGTACATCTGATCAGGTTCCGGGAATTTATCCACTTTTATGTATCTTAAGTTGTCCAGATCACTACATCTGTAATATGGGCATTTTTCAAGATTTTTCACTATTTATTTCCCCATGTTCTATATCTTTCATATCCTTCTTCACAATAATCGCAGATGCAAAATACTTGATTAGATTAGATTAGACTTAGTGTGGAAACAGGCCCTTCGGCCCAACAAGTCCACACCGACCCGCCGAAGCGAAACCCACCCTTACCCCTACATTTACCCCTTACCTAACACTACGGGCAATTTAGCTTGGCCAATTCACCTGACCCGCACATCTTTGGACTGTGGGAGGAAACCGGAGCACCCGGAGGAAACCCACGCAGACACGGGGAGAACGTGCAAACTCCACACAGTCAGTCGCCTGAGTCGGGAATTGAACCCATTTCCCCCATCTCCTGAGGTTCCACACGTAGGTGGCCTTGCTGATCTTTAAGGGACCCTATTCTCTCCCTAGTTACCCGTTTGTCCTTAATGTATTTGTAGAGTACCTTTGGATTCTCCTTAACCCTATTTGCCAAAGCTATCTAATGCCCTCTTTTTACCCTCCTGATTTCCCTCTTAAGTATTCTCCTACTGCCTTGATATGTTTCTAAGGATTCATTCATTCTCTGCTGTCTATACCTGATGACATAGGCTTCCTTTTTTTCTTGACCCAAGTCTCAATATATCTAGTCATCCAGTACTCCTTACACCTACCAGCCTTGCCCTACACCCTAACAGGAACATGCTGTCTCTGGAAAATCATTGTCTCTTTTTTTTTTGAAGGCTTCCCATTTTTCAGCTGTCTCTTTACCTGCAAGCATCCACCCCCAATCAACTTTTGAATGTTCATGCCTAATACTGTTAAAATTGGCCTTTTTCAATTTTAGAATTCTAAATTTTAGATCCAGTTTATCCTTTTCTATCACTATTTTAAAATGAATATAGTTAAGGTTACTGGCCTCTGTCTTTTGACACACTTTCCTCTCTGGCTTGTCCTGAAGGTTTTGACTTCTTATTAAGAAATGATATTTGTGCTGCAATATCTTGTCAAGATCTGACCCATCCATAAGATGGAAAGACATGTTAATGTTTTAGCTATGGGCCATTTATTGGGCCTCGTCAGGGCAGCCTCAATGAAGAAACTGCACTCAAAACAGAAACCTCTTTTCTGTCACCAATTGTGAATGGGTGTGTTGTTTATTTCCAACACTTGGCCTTTCCAGGAGCTTTTCAAAGTTTTATCTTCAACTTCCACAAGTGACCGTTCTACTGTGTGATTCTAGATAGTGGTGACAAGCTAGTTGAATGTATGGTTTTCGTAACTGCACTTGGTGATGCCTTTGGCTTTCATCCACATACATGAGCAGTTACATGGTCAGTGATCTGAAACAGAAATATGCGGGTGTCGATTTCACTCCCTCAGCAAATGGCACTGAGAACCAATTAATATTTATGTCACTCTGATGCGAGCTAACTAGTAGAATGCATCAAAGTGAAAGTTACTACTTTTCTGCGCAAAGATATCTCAAATGTAACTGACCCAAAGATGAAATCACTGATTTTGAATTTGCCCAAAATTGCCATTATTACTTATAAAGATTACCACAATAAAGCAGAAAGCAACACAGTGGCTCAGTGGTTAGCACTGCTGCCTCACAGTACCAGGGACCCTCGATTGTTTCAAGCCTTTGGTGACTGTCTGGGTGGAGTTTGCACTTTCTCCCCATGTCTGAATGGGTTTCCTCCAGGTGCCTCCAAAGATGTACAGGTTAGGTGAATTGGCCACACTAAATCGCCCATAATGTCCAGGGATGTGTAGGTTGGGTGCAATAGTCAGAGGTGTATATAGGGTAGGAGGAATGAGTCTGGTTGGGTTACTCTTCAGCCCAACAAGTCCACACCGACCCTCAAAGGATCTGTTTCCACACTGTAGCGATTCTATGATCTTATGATCAATGCTGTGCTTTCATTGCAATGATTGCTATTCATATAGCAATCAATTTTGGTACTACCTATTGTGTGCATTCTAGATGGAAAACACCTTTTTTGCTTGAGTGGGGAAATGACTCTGTTTCAGATTGCTGCACTGCCCAGTTCTGGAGCAATAGAGGACACAGGTATTATTTAGGAATTTTAAAGTTCACTGATAATAATGAATTCAATTTTCTAAATGTAAGCAAAACTATACAAAAATGTGCCTGCCATTTGAAAAAATTACAATATATGTGCAATTTCCTAATTGTGTACACTTGACAGAGTCCCTGAATCTGGGAAGTCCTTGCATAGGTAAAAAAATCTTCAATTACAGGAGAAGACTGTAAACAAACGATTTGTTTATTTACATTTATCATCAATTATTCTGAATCGGTTGGACCTAAATCCACACTTCTGAAGGTAAAAGGCACTGCTGAAATCTTGTGTTTTTTTTTCTTCCCCCTTCCTCTTCTACCTTTTCTGCCATTATTTCATTTTATTCTGTCATTCACTTTCCAAAGATGTGCAGGTCAGATGAATTGGCAATGCTGAATTGCCCATAGTGTTAGGCGCATTAGTCAGAGGGAAATGGGTCTGGGTAGGTTACTGTTTGGAGGGTCGGTGTGGACTTGTTGGGATCAAGTGCCTGTTTCCACACTGTAGGGGATCTAATCAAACTCCCTTTTTGTCTTCTGGCAATGATCAATTGAGCAAAGAGCATTGAGAATATTAGCAGTTAGTGAATGGGTTAAAGTGAAAAGGATGATGCAAGTGTTGATGAAAGAAGTTTGAATTTGCTTAGTAAACAGGAAATATTTGTTCTGTAGAAGGAGTTCATAGCTCTACATTCAAGTTAATCATCAGTATCCGTCAGGATAAGAAGCTGAAGTGCTCAGCGTCTTCAGGAGGGATATCTATCCTTTTTCCGTAGTCAGCAAAATCTGAAAACATTGTTCTAATTGTTGGAGGCTGAGTTAATGCAGGATTTGAACTTTGCCTTTGTAGTAGAATGACGTGTCAGATTAGAGTGAAGGAGAAGTAAATATTTGTGTTACGTCAATTCGAGTTCCAAACAAAAAGCCAGAATACTTGATACCTTAGCTGAAATCCAGGGCCTTAAAATCACTAGGTTTTCCAGAGTGAGACATACAGTAGACAGTTACATTAATGGATAACTTTAAACTGACCAAATTTATTTTTTGTATAAGTTGTGTGCAGTTGTTTGGAGTCATTAATATAGAATTTTTAAAATGTAATTGCCAAGGATTGCAAATGTTTTCCTTTTGTGCCCCACCCCCACTTACCTAAACACGTTAGTTTGTTTTTGAATTGGTGCCTCATGGTGACAACGGCCTTCATATAATTAAAGTAAATGGCTAAAGTTCTAAAGAAAAACCTGATAGTTAACATTCCAGCAGCAACTATGCTGCCATTCATGGAAGTGCTTTAGATTAGTTGCCCTTGACAATGGTTAAAACACCTGATCAGTCAAATTTAGAATAATTTAATAATTAAAATAAAATAATCGATAGCTTTAATGTGATTTTTGTTAAAACCACACAGTAAATATTTTCTATTGAAACAGTCTTCAGTTATGATTACAGAATGGAGCTGAAAATTCCCAATATGACTCCCTGAAAAGAGAAAATTGGGAATAGAAGCTAAAGTTGGCTTTTTAATCCTTCGAGCCTGTATATCCATTCAGTGAGATCATTGCTGATCTTCAGTCTCTCCTTTAGCCTCATTTACTAATTTCAATCGTTCAAGTCTTTAGAAATCAAAAATATAGCTATTTCAGTTTTGAATAAAAGTAATGACTGAGCATCAAACGCTGCCTGAGGCAAAGGTTCATAAGGCCGTTGAATGAACACTTTCACCTGATTCCAGTACAAAATGGCTGCACTCTTCAAACATGATTGCAACCTCTAGTTCTATTCTCCTCAGAGTGGGGAATATCCTTCCAGTATCCATCTTGTCAAGGCTATTAATTTTAAGTAAGTTTGATTTATTGTTGTCATGTACCAAGACACAGCGAAATGTTTGTTTAGGATCTCATAGAGGCAGGTCGTACCATATCGAGTGCATCAGGGCAGTAGCAGCATATAGTGTTACTGCCGCAGAGATCGCCCCCATTACTGCCGTGCAGAGGGATGGGAGGGGGAGGTATCACCCCCATTACTACCGTGCAGGTCTGTTCAAAAGTCTGATAAGTGGGGAAGGAGTTGTTCTTCATATGTGTGTTTCTTAGATTCTCTCATTCATTCTTCTAAATGCATGTGAGTATAATCTATTCAATCTTCCATCACTGACAATTGTCTCAACCCAAGAATCAATCTAGTGAACGCTTGGCTCTCTAAGGCAATTAGATCCTTCCTTCAATAAAGGAAACTAGGACTATACATGGTACTTGATGTGTAGCATCCCCAAGATGTTTTGCTTCTTACACTTGGACTCCAGTCCAATTGCCATATCATTTACCGTCCTAACTTTTTGGCTGTACCTGCACAGCAATTTTCTGTGATTATTATACAAGGTCACTCTAAATACCAACTTTACCCTTTATCTCTCCATTTTGAAAAAAACTGGTGAACTCATACTTGCAGCACCTCTCCAGCTAAACTTGTTTGAATGAGAATGACCTGCTATTCCCATTCACTGTGCTAACCCATCCTGTGCATGCATTTTTTTGTCTCCAATCCCACGAACTGTAATAACTTCCAATGCCATGTTGAGTGTTTTTGTCATTTGTAATATACTTGGATTTTCAGATTCTACCCTATCCACCGCCACCCCCCCCCCCCCCCCCCCCAACCACACCCCATTTCATTCATTCAACCTCTTAAAATGCTTTATCAAACATATTTTCCTATACTTAAAACCAGATAAAGGAAGGTCATGGCGCCCTTTTTTTAAAAATTTAAACCTTGATCAGTTGCAACATTTTCTTTCGGCTTTTATTTTTATTTTTAAACACATGTCACAGTTTTAATTAATCTTGGGTAGTCAGACCAACAGCAAAGGAGAACTAATTCTAACGCTCTTTTGGAGTTAAGAGGATGAAATCTTGTTACCAACTACTATGGACAATAATACTAAAACATGTCTTCAAGCATAGATGTAAACAAAGGTAATGAACTTATAGATGTGAGGAGTGGTATCTAGTAATGCAGGAAAGTAAAGGCAAATTCATTAACAAAACCTAAGAGTCCTTTGGTTACAAAGATGAAAAAAATCTGCATTGAACTGTTCGGTTGTTGTCCCATTTGTTTTGCAGTTGCAGTTAATAATGTTCTCCATGTTACTTTTCACTGTCACTGGTATCTGTGATTGAAACAGAGAGCACCCAGTATTCTTGCTATTATTAGTTCATGTTGCTCTAATTGCTCAAAGGTTGCTGTTAATGCATTGTCTTGGCTTGTCAGATGCCCTATTAGGTTGGCAGTGTGCTCTATGAAGTTATTATTAGTTCATGGAAATCTTGAGTACTGAAGTCAAGTGATGAAAATCGAATATTGATAGTCCATTTTCACTATTATTGTAACACCATTCATACCTCCACATTGACTGCCTAAATGTATAATAGTTTCCAATCAACTCTGTTCCACATCTTCTATTCTAACAATTTCCTTTTGATGTCTGTCAAGCTACCTTGTAATTCATTGTTTTCTCTGTCCTTCCTTTCTTTGGGGCTTAGATTCAAGGGGAATAATGAATATTTAAAAGTAGTGCATCCATTACATTAGCCAGAGCCAAAATGGTTTTGTGAATGGGAAATAACGTTCAACAAATTTGCTCAAATTCTTTTTGAGTCTAGAACAAGCATAGATGATTAAGGGGAACCACTTTTGTAGTGTATTTTGATTTCTTTTATTTTGATAAGGTGCCAGAAAAGGTTATTGTACAAGGTAGGGCCTCATAGTTTTGGAGGAAATGTTTCCGGTTGGGGATTGCTTAATGCACAGAATACAGAGTGAGGATTAATGGGTCGTTTTTCAAATTGGGAAGATGTTACTAGCAGAGTGCCACAAGGATCAGTCACAGGGACTCAATTATTTAGTCATCTATATTGATTACCTTGATGGCCGTGTATAGTAATTCCAAACTTGTCAATAATACAAAAATAGAAGAAAGTGAGGCCTGCAGATGCTGGAGATCAGAGCTGAAAAAGTGCAGCAGGTCAGGCAGCATTCAAGGAGCAGGAGAATCGACGTTTCGGGCATGAGCCCTTCTTCAGGAATGAGGAAAGTGTGCCCAGCAGGCTAAGATAAAAGGTAGGGAGGAGGGACTTGGGGGAGGGGCATTGGAAATGCGATAGGTGGAAGGAGGATAAGGGGAGGGTGATAGGCTGGAGTGGGTGTGGGGGTGGAGAGGTCAGGAAGAAGATTGCAGGTTTGGAAGGTGGTGCTTAGTTCGTGGGTTGGGACTGAGACAAAGTGAGGGGCGGGGAAATGAGGAAACTGGAGAAATCTGAGTTCATCCCTTATGGTTGGAGGGTTCCTAGGAGGAAGATGAGGCGCTCTTCCTCCAGCTGTTGTGTTGCTATGGTCTGGCGATGGAGCAGTCCAAGGACCTGCATGTCCTTGGTGGAGTGGGAGGGGGAGTTGAAGTGTTGAGCCACGGGGGGTGGTTGGGTTGGTTGGTCCGGGTGTCCCAGAGGTGTTCTCTGAAACATTCCGCAAGTAGGTGGCCTGTCTCCCCAATATAGAGGAGTAAATGATGTGTGTGTGGAGGTGCAGGTGAATTCACCTGCACCTCCACACACACCATTTACTGCACCCGATGTGGCCTCCTCTATATTGGGGAGACAGGCCGCCTACTTGCGGAACGTTTCAGAGAACACCTCTGGGACACCAGGACCAACCAACCCTAATTTCTTTTGCACTATGTACTGTGTAGCAAGCCCTGTTAAACTCTAGCATTCGTCCCAGTGCATGTTGAATTTTAGTCCCACTGATTTCTGCAGTACTGCTTATTCACTTTTTATACAAGTTTCTATAGGTTTTTCAATCTTTCTTGTCTCTTGGTGCACTTTGGATTTGGTAATGTGTAGTGAGGCAGACTGAATACATGATCAGAGCAACAGATCATTTCGGGAGTAGTGACAGTAACGTTGTTTTAACTGTGAAAGGGTGCAAAATTTGGTTGTGAACAACTGTGATAATCTTTTAAATAAGGATAATTATGTTGGGAAGCAGGCAGAGGTGATTGTAATGGACTACAAAAGGAGTTTAACAGAAGAGACAATTGGACAATGACTGACATTTAAGAAAACAATTCATGGTTCACAACGAAGATATATCTCACTGAGGAAGAAGGATTCTAGGAAGGGGTAAACCAACTATGGTTATGGTTAGGGATCGATAAGTGAAAAATATCTTGTGGCAAAGATTAGTAGTAAACCACAGTTTTGGGAAAGTTTTAAAAATCTACAAAAGATGACCCAAAAAACGAAGGAGGATAAAATAAATTGAGGGTACACTGGCAAGTCTAATCAATATGGACAGTAAGAGTTCCTTTTTAAATGTATGTAAAGGAAGAATAAGGCCAATGTGAACATAGGCCCTTATAGAATGAGGCTGTGGAATAAATTAATGGGTAACCAGGAAACTGCACATTGGATGAATAAGTATTTTGCATCAACCTTCATGATTGGGAACATTAATAGTTTCCTGGAAATATTTGCTCATCACAGGATGAAATTGGGAGAGGAATTAAATAATAATTATTAGTAGTTTCCCTGATCTTATTTTTCCTCTGAAGCTAAAGGCCAATATATTGCTTAAACTTGATATGTTGCATCCTCGGATATTAAAGGAAGTAGTTGCAGAGATAATGGATGTACAGGAAGTAATCTTTCAAAAATCCTTAGATTCCGAAAAGCTCCCAGAGGCGTAGAACATGGCATATGTAACAGCCTGATTGAAAAACAGAGAAAGTGGGAAGGGATAGAGAACAATTAGCTCAACATCTTCCCTTTGGCAGATGTTAAAGTAAATTTATGAAGGATATAATAGTAGAGCATTTAGAAATACATATATTCAAGCAGAATCAGCTTAGCTATGAAGTGGAAATTACATCTGACAAATTTATTGTAATTCTTCCAAGTGTAGCAAGCAAGATAGATAACTGGCACCAGTGGTTTTCCAAAAGATGCTTGATAAGGTACCCCACATAAGGTTACTTAAGATAAAAGCCTATAGTCTTGGAGGTAGTAGTACAGTGGCATTTAGAGAGTTGACTCTCTGATGGCGAATTGAGGTAAAGGGAACATTTTTAAGGTGGTACTAGGGGAGTTTCACATCCATCAGTGATGGGACTACAATTATTTAAATATATATTAGCAACTTGAATAAAGAAAGTGAATGTACTATTGCCAAGTTTGCAAATGACAAAGATAAGTGGGAAGGCAAGTGGTGAGAATGACTGAGTTTACAGTGGGATATAGACAAGTTAAATGAATGTGCAAAGTCTTGGCAGAGAGCATAGAGGAGCTGAATATTATTTAAATGGGGAAAGAGCACAAAGCTACAGCACAGGGGATCACAAGAGGATAGCATCCTAGTTTAGGTAATAAGGAAAGAATTTGGATTATTGCTTCTTATTTCAAAGGGAATTTGGTATAAAATTGGGGAAGCCTTGCTAAAGCTTAAAAAAAGGTCACTCCATCAGGCCACAGCTGGAATAATGTCAACAGTTTTTGTCCCCTTGTCGAAGGAAAGATCTATTGGCATTGGACTTGGTCCAGAGAAAGTTCACTAGGTTGATTTTCTAGGTATGGAGGGATTTTCTTATGAAAAGACATTGAAATAGATTGGGCTTGTACTCAGTGGAGTCTAGAAGAATGAGAGGAGATCTTATTGAAATACATAAGATTCTTTGGGAGGTTAATAGGGTAAATGTGGAAAGATAGTTTCCCCTTATGGTAGAGCATAGGATCAGCGGTCATAATCTCAGATTAAGGGGTCACCTATTTGAAGTGGGATGAGGAGGAATCTTTTGAGGTTACTGACTCCATTGAATACTGTAGATGACTGTTCAAGCTGGGCTGTCAAATACATTTAAAGTTGAGATAGAGGGATTTGTAATCAGTAAGTGAATTTTGAGTTATGGAGTTAAAGCAGGAAAGTGGAGTTGAAGATTATCATATCAGCCATGATCTTGTTGAATGGTGGGGCAGGATTGATGGGGCCAAATGGTTTACTTCTGCTCCTGCATCTTATGTACTTGACTAAGTATCTTTGCCCAAAGTCTCCAAGGCAGGCACAATTCTTTAAAGATATAGGATCATTGGAGGCACCTCCCATGCATCAACCTATTGAATGAGGTTAGAAACTGTGCAGCAGTAAGCCCGGTCTGCAAGAGAATGTCCCTTGGTCCCTTGGGCATCACCTCAGCATGCAGGAGGCCCAACAGTGTTCCCATAGGACTTTCTGATCTAGAAATTGTTTTTGTTCCCCAGCTATAGCTTCTGCCTGAGTTTTGTTTGTGCTGATTCTGTAATTGCAGGGCCCAATGAAGAATTTGTGCCTGGGGAAAAAAAATCTGGTTAAGACTTGGTTCTTTCAAAACACTAAACCTAGTCCCAGATTTGGAACATTTTATGGTGTTTTTTCTTGTTTGGCAACATTTGCTGTCTTACTCTGTATTCTGAGAGTAAGCTAATTAATTAAAATTAAGTAAACATTTTGCATTCTAGAAAACTGCACATTCCGATCATAAATAATTACAAATCGCAAATTGTTTAAATGATTTCTTTCTGTGAAATGCCAGTAAATTACAGACTGTATTTGTTTCAGGGAAGTCATCCTTCTATTCGTCCATAAAATCCTCAGATTATTGGACTGATCCTTCACGCAACTTGGTGGATTCCAGTACAGCTTCGACAACAAGAAAGCAAGGAGGCCCAGATGAATGCTAAATACCCAAATATAAATCCACATTTGCTCGGACCCTGGGGTTAACTCCTATTGTATAGTGCAGGGTTGAGACTGTTGGGAGTGAAGTTGAATGTGAAATGACAAGATCAGTTCCTTGCCCTTGGATAATGGCTGCAAGTCATATTCGGGCATTGGAACATGCAAAAGATCCCCTAATATGTAAAAATCCATTCACCAGGGATTTCCCACAGTTTTTTGCCTCCTGACCATTGGTTGTTAATTCAGGTCAAAGCAAGGTACTGGTGTCTAGATCAATGCACTGCTGAAAGTTGGGCCAAAAGGTGTGTTCCAGACCTAGGTGAGGAACGTTGCAGAGTTTAACTTGGTGTTTTGATCAAAGAGCTTAATTCCGATGGGCCTGCAAATTTTGTAATCTGTTTTGCTTACTTTCCATTGTGGTGCTAGGCACTAAACTTGACAGTTAGTTTAATGTGATTTTTAGGTAATGACCTGATTCCTAGATAGGCCATCAGGTCAGGGTCTAAATCCACTAGTAATGTACAAGTCTTGGTCTGCTATAGTTTCAAAGCAGAGCAAGACTGACAAGTTTTGGCCCGTCTCTGAGTGATTATTAAAAGCTAGTATCGGAACAATTCAACCTTTTTGTTAAATGACTGAATGAATTACTTTGAGGTACAATTGATTGACAAATAAAGTGAACATTGTTTAAATCAGTTGGCCTGCCAGATGGCTTCTGAACAATGCTAAAAGTGTAGGCTCAATTTCATGCAACAGCTGAGGTCACTATGAATGTCCTGCCTTCTCAATCTTGCCCCTCGCCTGAGGTATGATGACCTTTGGGTTAAAATTAACACAATTCATCGTTTTCTTATGAAAGAGCACCCTATGATTCTTTAGGACTTTGACGGCTTTGCTGTAAAGTAATCCTAATCTGGTTGTCAGTGCAAAAAAAGGCAGCAAATGGTAGAAATATGAAATAAAAAGATGATATCATTTAAATACACGGCACTTGCAATCGCTGTGAAGAGAAACAATAAAGCAATTTTTGAACTCCACCTTCAAGGATCTGTCTAAGAGCACATCAGGAATTTGAATGTAGGTTTAATTTGAATGGAAAGCTGAGGGTTTGGTTGATTTCCTGATATAAGGTGATGGTGGACAATGCTTTCTGCTGTGATTTGGCACAGTAAAACTGTTCCTACAGGCTAATGTTATTAGATGTTAGAATTATGAGGTTGTTGTTGTTGTTGTTGTTGTTGTTTATAAGCTGTTAATGACAGCACAATTTTGGTAGTCAGTGCAAAGCAAGGGGGCTTTCCTACTAACTTGAAAAGAAGCTGAGAAATCCAGCTGTTTTGTGGTGAGATGTGGTGTGAGCATTAGTCCTTTCAACGTACAATTGATGGCTCTGCAGCTTAATGAAAATTCCCAGTGTTTAGCTGCAGTGATCTCAAGATGTCTAAGCAGCCAAATACATTAAAGTGTTTTCATGGCAGCAAATCAGGAAATGAAAAACTTTCTTTAATAAAGCAAAACCAAACTAGGAACATTTCCCTGGGCAAAGGTGAAATCTGAAATATAGTGAAAAGTCTTAAGACAATAATCAAAATGGTGATATTTGACACCATTCCATTTTGGAGGCCAGATCAGCAATAGTTGTTACCCAGATCATCATCTAAACTCCCATTGAATAAAAGGTAAATTGATGTGGATTTCCAAACAGTGGCAAAGGAAACATCCCACCAAATGATTTCATGGGCTCTGGTTGGATTTATGTAATGGGCAAAGAGAAACATGTGGAGGGATAGTGACAGGCAGTGGAACGTTGCCATTCTTGGAAAGAATAACACTTTTTTTAAAAAGAGAATTTTTCTAATGACTAACATACAGAATTCAAGTCTAGGTTTCATGTTTAAGACTTTAACTGTAAAACAGAAACTGAAAGTAAGATTGACTAAAATATTCAAATAAAAGCGCAATAATGCAGATGCTGGAAATCTGAAAACAAACAGGAAGTGTTGCAGAAACTCAACAGGTCTGACAACATTCATGAGAGTTGTTTCAAGACTGATTCGACTCTTCAGTTCTTCAGAATTTAAAAATAATTCTTAATAAGAAACTAATAAACTACAGAAAAGGTATTCCTTGTTTACTTCAGAACACAACTGCAAACCACACACCATGCTTATGCATATCTATAGAAATGAACTACTTTGTATTAAAGGACACAGTTTAGCATGAAACTTCACAAAACGTTTATGTTTGAGGATTTCTGTTTTCCTCTATATTTACTGTCAGATTCCGAGAGCTGATGCTGCTGATGATGAATGGTGGTGGTTTGCAGTGAAAGCACTTGCAAATTTTAAGCTATTGTGTTTAGAAGGATTGCACAAACTCATGATATTTTTCTATTCAATGCATTCCAGTACAGGGTCCATTAGAAGAAAATGAGGCAACCGTTTCACTTTCTGAAGAACCATCACATGATTCAACAGCCATAGGATATTGGGAAACAGGTGAGAATGATCCACAATTATGCGGTAGCAGTTACAATGTGCGTATGCTCCATAAATGTATTTGAACTATTATAAAACTGAAACCTTGCATACTGAACTTTCACAACACTGTACTACCTCCTGTAGAATGTGTGACAATACTTTAAAAAGGTTTTTGTCCTTTTCTTTTGGAAGAGAGGTTGTAAAAGGCAGAAGAAGTGCTGAAGGGTCTAGTTTAACAATGGAAGGGGAGTAGTCAGTTCTCCCAGTTCAGTTTATTTCTATCTTCTTTTTAGCTATAGCCGTCACAAGATATGAGTCCAGGGAGTTGCGAATCTCAGTCAGGAACTCCATTGACTTTCTTTTAAAATCTCTCTCTCTCTGGATGGTGCTTCCTCCTGCCTGTAAGAATTTGTTTGAATTTACCTTTTTGCCAAGGGGTGTGTTCATGGGATGTTACTATATTGGAACAGTTAATTAGTGATAGTTGCTATATCAGGTTGGTTAAGTTTTCCAGTTGTTCTTCTAAATTCTGCTCTCTTTTGTTCGTATTTCAACTGTAGTGTAAATAAATTCTGTTTTGCTTAAAGCCAAGTGGTTTGACCAGTTGCATCTTACCTGGAACACCCACTACACATCTGCCTTTAAATTAAAAAAAAAAATTAGGGACAAGATTACATACTTGAAGTATTTTGAGGGGCTCTGGTCTGGTCGATAACAACTCTAAGTATTCATGTATGGAGACTTGTGTAGTAAATTCTTCCCTGAATTACTTGTTGTTGAATAGGTAAATACATTATCAAGAGAACTGTTCCAAATTTCTCTCATAAATAAAATTGCACCTGAATTCTCAACTTTAAATTCCCCATCAGTTCCTTTTATCGCAAGTCACTACTTCCTCTCTTAATAGGGTCAAAAGTTTATTGAAAACGCCTCTTTCCCACAGTTGCCAGAACGAGTCCACAATGATTAATTGCTCCCACCATAATGGGTAAGAGCTGCAGGAAACTATCCGTGTGGCAGGTGTCACATTGAGGAAATTTTCAAAATAAAAAGTCTTGAATTGGACATTGCTGGCAAAGCTGGCATTTACGGTCTACTTTCAGTTTCCCTTGAGAAGACGGTTATGCAGAACTTCCCAAACTGTGAGTGACACTGAGGTTTTGGAGTAATCCTTTCCAATGCAGCAAAAGCTGGCATACAGCTCAGACTGACTTGTGATAGCTAAAAGGCATTCGTAAGTCTGTTTTTGTGGCTGAGCAGACTGGTCTCTGTGGTTCAGTTGCTGCTGCTGCTCCTTTGAATGGGGAGGCATTTTTTTTTTGTTTATTGGAAAATCTCCGCTTTTTAACCATCTACCACTAACCCCCATCTCAATGTAGGAGTTGGTAGGGAGGATGTGGGAGTGAGATGTGGAGGTGGAAGGGGAGATATAGGATTAGCAGAGATGTGGGATAGGATGGAGCTAGGGTGAGAGGTAGAAGAGGGGAAATATGGGGCAGTGAAAGGGGGAGGGGAGATGCTAAGGGTGCAGATGGGTGAAGAACGATGAGGTGTGGGAGGATGTAGTTGGGTGAAGTAAATGGTGAAGAATAGGGTGAGGAAGGTGAGGGACATTGGGGTTGGACATGTGTGAAGGAGGGGAAGGATGGCCACTCATCGTGGAGTACTGAAGCCGTTAAGTGAAGGTACATGAAATCATGAAGATTCAAATATAACTAACCCAAAACCAAGGTTGTGACAAAGTTGTCAGCTGTTCCTGCTGGCAGAATAGGAAATTCAATAGAAGGACGAAAATGAGAAACTGAAATTCTGAATTGAAGATCATAACTCTATCAACTACTACATGTGTCATTTTGATTTTTTTTAAATGATTACATATTTATATACTTGGGACATTATATTTTGGTTCGATCACCAATTCTCTCTTTCATTTGTTAAGTGACCAACCTTTTTAGGGAAAACGGGTCAAATCTCCTTTTGGTGACAGCGGTTAAATCTACCTTTTTAATCTTATTTACTTTAAAGTCTACGATCCCAGTTTCACTAGTCCCCTCACAGAATCTAGATTTCTCCAGCTCTGGTAACATTCTCATAAATATCCTTTGCAAATATGCACTGTCGGCATGAGGTGGTGGAGGGAATGGAGCTTTTAGCTGAAGCATGGCATGCAATCAAATGAATTAGTTTGTTTTGGTTTGCATCTAGTTTTGAGTGTGTTGCAGCTAAACACATTCAGGCAGGCGAAGAACATTGAAGTGCCTTTTAAAGGCTAATAGAAAGTTGAAAAGGCAGTATATTATTTATTTCTCTGAACATCGCAATATATGCATAAGACCTTAGATGCAGGATCAAACAATATTTCAGTGCCTCCGAGCTTGGACAAAGAAATCAAATCAGTTTTTGAAGCTGACTCAGGAAATGGAGTCGTACTGATGCTGCTGCTGATGGTCTAAACAAAGCAGAAAACCCAAATGTGCTCATTAAATATTAGGCAAGAACTTTCAAAAGTTGATTACTGGGAGTCAATGTTCACAGGTAAAGAAATGACTAGAAAATGGGAAGCATTCAAATGTGAGATCACAAACAGTATGAACCTGTTAGGGTGAAAGGAAAGCCTGGTAAGTGTAGGGAATGCTGGATGAATAGAGAAATTCAGGTTTTGGTTAAAACAAAGGAAGCATGTGTCGGGTATAGACAGCAGAGATCAAGTGAATACCTAGAAGAGTGTAAAGGGTAGTTAGAGTATCTTGAAGAGGGAAATCAGGTTAACAGAAAGGGGACATGAGATAGCTTTGGCAAATCGGGTTAAGGAGAATCTGAAGGGATTCTACAAATACATTAAGGACAAAAGGGTAACTAGGGAGAGAATACAGCCCCTTTAAAAACTAGCAAGTCAGCCTATGTGTGGAACCACAGGAGATGAGGGAGGTACTAAATGAGTGTTTTGCATCAGTGTTTAGTGTGAGGAAGGATATGGAAGATAGATAATGTGGGGGAATAAATAGTGATATCTTGAAAAATGTCAGTGCAATAGAGGAAGATATGCTGGATGTCTTAAAGCGCATAAAAGTGGATAAATCCCTAGCTGGAGTACAACCTGAGAAAGTGTGAGGTCATATACTTTGGTCAGAAGAATAGAGTCATGGATTATCTCTTCTAAGTGGGGAGAAAATTCAGAAGTCTGAACTGCAAAGAGACTTGGAAGTTCTAGTCCAGAATTCTCTCAAGGTAAACTTGCAGGTTGAGTCAGTAGTTAGGAACACACATGCAATAATGGCATTTAATTTGAAGGGATGTACCTCTGAGGCTCTTTAAGGCTTTGGTCAGACCACATTTGCAATATTGTGCACAGTTTTGGGCTCTAATCTCAGGAAAGATATACTGGTCTGGAGTATGTTCAGAGGAGATTAACAAGAATCGTCCCAATATTGAAAAGCTTAATGTATGAGGAATGTTTGAGGACTCTGCGTTGATACTTGATGGAGTTTAGAAGCAAGAGGAAGGATCTAATTGAAAAGTACAAATTATTGAATGGCCTGGACAAAGTAGATGTTGAAGTGTTTCCATTGGTAGGAGAGACTAGTATCCAAGGGAAGACCTTTGAGACAGAGTTAAGGAGAAACCTCTTCAGCTAGAAAGTGGTGAATCTATGGAAATCATTGCCACAAAAGGCTGTGGAGACCAAATCATTGAGTATATTTAAGACTGAGATAGATAGGTTCTTGAGTTTCAAGGGGACCTAAGTTTTATGGGGAAAAAGCAAGAGAAGGGGTTTAAGAAAATTACCAGCTGTGATTGAATGGCAAAGCAGACTCTAATTTCTGCTCCTATGTCTTATGGTCCTATGAACCTAATCAGGTGTACTCTAGTACTCTGTAGGAAGCTAAGGAAGAGATTTATAGACCCCTTACTGAGATATTTGTAACATCGATAGCCACATGTAATGTGTCAGAACTCTGGAGATGGGCTAACATGGTGCCACTATTTAAGAAAGGTGATGTAGAAAAGCCAGGGAACTTGAGATGGGTGAGCTTGACATCGATGGTATGCACATTGTTGGAGAGAATCCTGATGGACAGGATTTACATGTATTTGGAAAGGCAAGGACTGATGAGGGATGGTCAACCTGGCTTTATGAGTGGGTGTTGTCTCACTGACTGGAGTTTTTTGAAGCAATAACAAAGAGATCTGCTGATGGCAGAGCAGTGGATGTTATCCATGTGGACTTGAGTAAAACATTCTACAAGGTTTCTCATGGTAGACTGGCTAGCACCTGTCTCTTGATTAAATTTTTGAAAATATAAGCCATAAGTATTAAGTTAGCCTGGAATAGTGCTTTTTTTTTAGAGCAAAAAGACTATGCTGTTTTCTGGGTCTGCAGATTGTCAAGGAGCAAAAGTGGCCTTTAGTAGAATGATATGCTCTTCTTGTCCGATGTGGGTGTTCAGAGAGAGTCTGTGTTACTGAGGATTTTATCTGCAATAAATGTCTTTTGGTTGTGAACCCTATCTGATTGAATGGATCAGTTGGAGTGACAGTTAATGGCAATGAGGAATTTACAAGAGATGTGGTGTGATGGATGGCCGTTATAGGAAGGGAGAAAAATCACAGATACAGTCGGGTAGAAGGGTTAGCTCCAGGAAAGGTAGGGGAGGTATGCAGGTAGTTAAGGAGTCTTCTGTGGCTATCCCCATTTCAAACAAGTATGCTGTTTTAGAAAATGTAAGGAGTGATGGACTCTCGGTGCATTGTAGCATGAGCAGCCATTTTCCTGGTATCAAGACAGGCTCTAATGTAATGAGGGGTATGTCAGGTTCCAAGCAATTGATTGTGTTAGAGGGCTATCTAGTCAGAGGCACAGACAAATGTTTCTGTGGCAGCAACAAAAAATCAGAATGGTGTGTTGCCTCCCTGGTGCCAGGATCAAGGATGCCTCAGAGGGTGCAGAATGTTCTCAAAAGGGAGAGGGGCCAGTAGGAAGTCATTGTCCACATTGGAACTAACAATATAGGAAGGGAAAAGGATGAGATTCTGAAGGGAGAATATAGAAAGTTAGGCAGGAATTTAAAAGGGAGGTCCTCAAGGGTAGTAATGTCTGGATGACTCCCAGTGCTATTAGCTAGTAAGAGTACGAATAGGAGGATAGAGCAGATGAATGTGGCTGAGGAGCTGGTGCATGGGAGAAGGGTTCTCAGTTTTGAATCACCTGGAATCTCTTCTGGTGTAGAAGTGACCTATACAAGGAGGACGGATTGTACCTGAATTGGAAGGGGGCTAATATACTGGCAGGGAGATTTGCTAGACCTGTTCAGGAGGATTTAAACTAGTAAGGTGGGGGGAGTGGGACCCAGGGAGATAGTGAGGAAAGAGACTGAGACTGGTACAGTTGAGAAAAGAAACAAGTCAAACAGTTAGGGCAGGCAGGGGCAAAGCAGAGAACAAGGCAGGACTGATAAATTAAACTGCATTTACTTCATTGCAAGGGGCCTAACAGGGAAGGCAGATGAACTCCAGGGCATAGTTAGGACTGGGATATTGTAGCAGTTACAGAAACATGGCTCGGGGATGGAGAGCACCGGCAGCTTAATGTTCCAGGGTATAAATGCTATAGAAAAGGTAGAAAGGGAGGCAAGAGAGGAAGGGAGTAGCATTTTTGATAAGGGATAACACTATTGCTATACTTGGGAAGGATATTCCTGGGAATACATCCAGGGAAGTTATTTGGGTAGAACTGAGAAATAATAAAGAGGTGACCACCTTAGTGGGATTGTATTATAGACCCCCTAATAGTCAGAGGGAAGTTGAGAAACAAACTTGTAAGGAGATTTCAATTATCTGTAAGAATAATAGGGTGGTTATGATAGGGGATTTTAACTTTCCAGACATAGACTGGGACTGCCACAGTGTTAAGGTTTAGATGGAGAGGAATTTAAGTATATACAAGAAAATTTTGAGTCAGTATGTCAATGTACTGACGAGAGGTCACCAAAACTTGACCTACTCTTGCGAAATAATGCAGGGCATGTGAGTGAGGTATCAGTGGTGGAACACTTTGGGGCCAGTGACCATAATTCTATTAGTTTTAAAATAGTGATGGAAAAGGATAGACTGGATCTAAAACTTGAAGTTCTGAATTTGAGGAAAGCTAATTTTGATGGAATTAGGCGAGAACTTTCAAAAACTGAGGGCAGACGTTTACAGGAAAAGGGACAGGTGGAAAATGGGAAGCCATCAGAAATTAGATAATAGGAGTCCAGAAACAGTATATTCCTGTTAGGGTGAAAGGCAAGGCAAGTAGATGTGGGGAATGCTGGATGAATAGAGAAATTGAGGGTTTAGTTAAGAAAAGGAAGGAAGCATATGTCAGGTGTAGACAGGAGAGATCGCGTGAATCCTTTAGAATATTAAGGCCATAGGAGTATACTTAAGAGGGAAATCAGGAGGGAAAAAAAGGGGACATAAGATAGCTTTGGCAAACAGTTAAGGAGAACCCAAAGGGTTTTTATAAATACATTTAAGGACAAACTGGTAACTAGGGAAGAGATTTGGAGCTGAAAATGTGTTGCTGGAAAAGCGCAGCAGGTCAGGCAGCATCCAAGGAACAGGAGAATCGGCGTTTTGGACATGAGCCCTTCTTCAGGAATGAGGAAAGTGTGCCAAGCAGGCTAAGATAACCCCTCAAAGATCAGCAAGACAGTCTGCGTTGAGCCACAGGAGATGGAGATACTAAACGAGTATTTTGCATCAGCGTTTACTGTGGAGAAGGACATGGGAGACATGGAATGTGGGGAAATAGATGGTGACATCTTGAAAAATGACCATATTACAGAGGTGGTGGTGCTGGATATCCTGAAACGCATAAAGGTTGGTAAATCCCCACTACCTGATTGGGTGTACCCTAGAACTCTATGGGAAGCTAGGGAACTGATTGCTGGGCCTTTGCTGAGATATTTGTATCATGGTTTGTCACAGGTGAGGTGCTGGAAGACTTGGAGGATGGCTAACATGATGCTACTGCTTAAGACAGGTCATAAGGGCAAGCCAAAGAACAAAAGTCCGGTGAGCCTGATGTCGTGTTGGACAAGTTGTTGGAGGGAATACTGAGGGACAGGATGTACACTTATTTGGAAAGGCAAGGACTGCTTAGGGACAGTCAACATGGCTTTGTGGATGGGAATCATGTCTCTCAAACTTGATTGAGTTTTTTTGAAGAAGTAACAGGATTGATGAGGGCAGAGCGGTAGATGTGATCTATATGGACTTCAGTAACACGTTCGACAAAGTTCCCAATGGGAGACTGATTATCAAGGTTAGATCTCATGGAATACAGGGAGAGCTAGCCATTTGAATGCAGAAATGGCTCAAAGGTAGAAGTCAGAGGGTGGTAGAGGCTTGCTTTTTGGACTGGAGGCCTGTGAGCAGTGGATTGCCACAAGAATCTGTGCTGAGTCTACTACTTTTTGTGATTTATATAAATGATTTGGATGTGAATGTAGGAAGTATAGTTAGCATGTTTGCAGGTGACACAAACATTGGAAGTGTAGTGGATAGTGAAGAAGGTTACCTCAGATTACACCAGGATCTGGACCAGATGGACCAATGGGCTGACAAGTGGCAGATGGATTCAGATAAATGCGAGGTGCTGCATTTTGGGAAAGCAAATCTTAGCAGGACTTATACACTTAATGGTAAGGATCTAGGGAGTGTTGTTGAACAAAGAGACCTTGGAGTGCAGGTTCATGGCTCCTTGAAAGTGGAGTCACAGGTAGATAGGATGATGGAGGCATTTGGTATGCTTTCCTTTATTGGTCAGAGTATGCGTATAGGAGTTGGGATGTCATGTTGCAGCTGGAATATTGGTTTGAAATATTGTGTGGGTTCAGAAAAGATTTACAAGGGTGTTGCCAGGGTTGGAGGATTTGAGCTGTAGGAAGAAGTTGAATAGGCTGGGGCTGTTTTCCCTGGAGCGTCAGAGGCCGAGAGGTGACCTTGTAGAAGTTTATAAAATCATGAGTGGCATGGATAGGGTAAATAGACAAAGTCTTTTCTCTGGGGTGTGGGGAGTCCAGACCGAGAGGACTTAGGTTTAGGATGAGAGGAGAAAGATATAAAAGAGACCTAAGGGGCAACAGTTTCAAGCAGAGGTTGGTATGTTTATGAATTGAGCTGCTAGATGAAGTGGTGGAGGCTGGTATAACTGCAACATTTAAGAGGCACTGGGTATATGAATAGAAAGCTTTTAGAGGGATATGGGTCAAGTGCTGGCAAATGGGACTCCATTAGGTTGGGGCATCTGGTCGGCATGAACATGTTGGACTGAAGGGTCTGTTTCTGTGCTGTACATCTCTATGACTCTATAGCTATTTGGTTACATAACTGGCTTAAAGTTAGAAGGCAGTGGTGGTGGAGGTTTGCTTTTCAGAATTGAGGTGTGACTAGTGGGGTGCTGCAAGTATCAGTACTGGGTCCACTGCTTTTTGTCGTCATAAATGATTTAGATGTGAACTTAGTAGGTATGGTTATTATGTTTGCAGGCGACCTCAAAATTGGAGGTGTAGTGGCCATCTAAAAAGGTTACCTGTAAGTACAGTGGGACCTTGATCACATGGGCGATTTGGCAGGTGGAGTTTAATTTAGATAATGTGAGGTGCTGCATTTTGGAAAGGCAAATTGGGGCATGACTTATACACTTAATGGTAAGGTCCTGGGGAGTGCTGCTGAACAAAGAGACCTTGGAGTGCAGGTTCATACTTCCTTGAAAGTAGAGTTGCAAATATATAGGATAGCGAAGAAGAGTTTGATATGCTTGCCTTTCTTGGTCTGTGCATTTGAGTATCGGAGTTGGGAGGTCATGTTGTGGCTGTACAGGACATTGGTTAGGCCATGTTTGGGATATTGAGTGCAATTCTGGTCTCCTTCCTATTGGAAGGATGTTGTGAAACTTGAAAGGCTTCAGAAAAGATTTACAAGGATGATGCCAGGGTTGGAGGGTTTGAGCTATAGGGAGAGGCTGAATAAGCTGGGGTTGCTTTCCCTGGAGAGTCGGAGGCTGACGTGTGATTTACAAAATCATGAGAGGCATGGATAGGATAAATCGATGGGGCTGGGGGAGTCCAAAACTAGAAGGCATAGGTTTAAGGTGAGAGGGGAAAGGAGTTAAAAGGCACCTAAGGGGTGATTTTGTTTTCATGCAGAGGGTGGTGCAGGTATGGTTTGAGCTGCCAGAGGAAGTGGTGGTGCTGGTAAAATTTGCAGCAGTTAAAAGGCATCTGGATAGGTATGTTAATAGGAAATCTTTAGAGAGATATGGGCCAAATGCTGGCAAATGAGATTACATTTCTATAGGATATCTGGTTGATATGCATGTGTTAGAACAAAGGTTCTAATTCTGTGCTGTGTATCTCTGTGACTCTAAGGCAGCATCTGTGATGGGAGAAGTCTAGTTAGTATTTCAGGTTGATTATTTTTATCAGAGCCTGTGTTTTTTGTCTCTGCACATATACCCTAAGTCTTGCTTACAAGCACATCTTAAATTATATTTGTCCTATGTAGAGGAAAAGGTGGAAAAAGTGAGGTCTGCAGATGCTGGAGATCAGAGCTGAAAATGTGTTGTTGGTTAAAGCGCAGCAGGTCAGGCAGCATCCAAGGAACAGGAAATTCGACGTTTCAGGCATAAGCCTGATGAAGGGCTTATGCCCGAAACGTCGAATTTCGTGTTCCTTGGATGCTGCCTGACCTGCTGCGCTTTAACCAGCAACACGTTTCAAGCAGAGGAAAAGGTGACAAACTGAAAGAAATGCATCTAAATTGAAACTGCTGGGGATTCCCGAGTGTGGGAGCAAGAGGAATTAGATTGAGAAGAGCTGCAACTGCACCACCATTGGCAGAAAAAGACGCAGGCATCACCCCCTTTCAAGTTCCTTCTTGTATTTTTCCTGCATCCTTTTCACATTCTCCCAGTTTGTGAAATGCATATTGAGACTATGCTGAACTTGCTGAATATCGCAAAATGTTCACATTGTGCTCAAAAATACTCATGCACAGAAATGTTAGCTTGTTTAAACTATAGCAATTTTTTTATTTGAACAGAATCAAACTTTATGAATTTACTACACTATCATTTCAGAATGTGTGGATGTAGTTCAGATATGGTGTGGTTTTCCATAAAATTTCTAATGAGGGTCAATCAAGTAGTAAGACTTGGAAAATGGATGATTATCTGCATTCCAATGTCCTCCTTTGCAAAACAAAAATTGACTATTTTTCAATGTTAAAGGATTGTTGTGAGATACATTGGTAATCAAAACCATATAACCTTATGACAGTTTAAGTTTTCTGCAAATCATTTCAACACATTCCTTACCCACTTCATTGGATTTGCTGCCTTTCATTGTCATGTTTTGCTGGGAACTTAGCTTGGTCAATTTTGATCCACAGGTCTTATTTTTGCAGTAAATTCATTCACTGGGCAAGGGGGAAAAAAATTCAGCCAAAAGCAAGCTCTCTTTCTTCTTATCCCTTTATTGATGGAATCTCGAGCAACATGAGGAAGACTGCAAAGAAGTTCTTTCTCCAGGCCACCATTTTGTTCAAGCTCTATATGCAATGCCGAAAGGGAAATCAAAATATATATATTTTTTAAAAGAAAAGCAGCACATAAGACCAAGATTCCTTTGTAGGGCTGCAGGTGCCAGTGACCTCTGTTCCTGACACCATTAGAGAAATCTGGTGACAACACAAGGTCCCGTTACAATTTGTAGCTCTAACAGGAAGCAATTGGTACGAATTGTTAAATGCAGGTAAGAATTCCATCTGTAAAAGGGTAGTTACTAATGTAAATACAAACTACATTTATAAAGTGCAGTAACTTTTGGAGAAGTAAATTCCTTGCCTATGTTTCCTTGATAGATATTTCACTGAAACTGATAATGAAACGACAAACAACAGGACTTCATGACATTCAGCTGCAGGACATGCTGAGAGCAAAGCTGCGCATTCTAGAGAATGACTGTGGAGAGGTTGTTGTCCTCCTTAGTGTAAGTGACAATATGAAGACTTGCTTCTTCGCTGCACGTAAAGTGTAGTAAAAACAAACAGAATGGGAAACGTGTTTTGTTGGGTTGTCTGTTCCGACTCTGGAAATGTAGAATTTTCTGGGAAAGCCCAAGTGGGCAATAACTGAGCATATCTCTGCTGTTGGCATAGGCTCAGCATTATTAATAAAATTAGAGAAATATTCCTGATTTTCCTATTTAAACTTTCAAAGTATCCTTTCTGAGGCTCCCAGATTCTGGCTCCCCAAAATATGGTGCTCAATACCCTGGAAATCCTTAAGGACTGGGTCTGAATCAGGAATGACTGAAGTTACAAGTAAGATTGTCTCATTACCTCTTGTAGTTTTCAAGGAGGATGTTGAAATTTTGGGCTTACCAGCTGCCATTGTAATTTACTGTCCCAGTCCCACATTGATTTTAAAAAAAAGAGAATCCTCTGGATGCTGGCAATCTGAACATTTCCAGTCCTGAAATGCTTGCTGTTTGACTCTCCGCTGTCTAACCAGAGTATTTTCTGCATGTTCTGTTTTTTAGATTCACTATACAACCTTGTTTTCTCCATTTACTTTTAAGTAAGCAACCATCACTATGACATTTTCCCACCAACATACTCGACACTCATCATTGTGCTGTTTCTCCATCTCTCTCTCTCTCTGTCTCTCTCTCTCTCTGTCTCTCTCTCTCTCTGTCTCTCTCTCTCTCTGTCTCTCTCTCTCTCTGTCTCTCTCTCTCTCTGTCTCTCTCTCTCTCTCTCTGTCTCTCTCTCTCTCTCTCTCTCTCTGTCTCTCTCTGTGTCTCTGTGTCTCTCTGTGTCTCTCTGTGTCTGTCTCTGTCTCTGTCTCTGTCTCTCTCTGTCTCTCTCTCTCTTTGAGGTTTTGCACACTCATTCTGATAATGTCTTCCATTTTCTTCAACCTCTGATTGCTTCCAAATGTTCCCCTCACCATCTAGCACCATTTTCATCTTTCCCATCCCAAAGAACTAAGTTAACAGTCCCCTTCTCACCTTCCATCCTACCAATCTCTGTCTTCAATGATGATCCACAACCAATACCAGTGAGATTCTATCACCAACCACCTCCTCTTTCTCTGTTCGCTCCCTATCAGTATTTTGAAAGATCTCTCTCTCTCTCTCTCTCTCTCTCTCTCTCTCTCTCTCTCTCTTCCCCCCCCCACTAATTTTGCTACTTGATGTTCTCTCCTCTACAGGGTGGAGACTTAACGCAGACTGTGATTGCTTAATTTAAAAAAAAAATAAAGGACTGCTTCGTGGGACATCTCAATTCAATCCACAAGCTTGACCTGTTGCACATCATTTTTATTATGTACATTGTTGCTGACTTTTTATCCGTGTCCTACTTTAGTCAAAATCAAAGCAAGTTTGAGGAACAACAGCATCTGCTTCAACTGGACACTGTGTTCAGCCTTCTAGACTGAACCCTAGATTCAACATTTTTATTTCATAACCTCTGGCTCTATCTTTTCCCCAGTGTTGGTTTGGTTTGATCTTGTCTTCTTTCTTTATTCCTTCATTTCTTTCACATACTCATTGCTGCTGTCTTTGACTTTTGCAGCATCATGTCTCTCATCATTTAATCCCTCCTACCCATGATTATATCCTCGACCATTTCTTTTGTTATTCCCTCTGCCATCAACTCAAAATCTATGACATTTGTAACTTTCTTTAGTTCTCATGAAAGGTTATCTCTTTGAGAAGTGTTGGGCTGGATATTGCATGGCCCAGCATGTTTTGTTTTCACGCACGGGTGGTTAGTACGTTACCTTTCCATCCAGCCGTAAGCTTGCACCAAAATACAGAGTATGAGTGGGTGCCGCGATCATCAGTCTGTCAGCCTTCCGTAAAGAAATAAGTAAGGGTGAAATTAGATTAGATTAGATTACTTAGTGTGACAACAGGCCCTTTGGCCTAACAAGTCCACACCGACCCGCCGAAGTGCAACCAACCCATACCCCTACACTTACACCTTACCTAACACTACGGGAAATTTAGCATGGCCAATTCACCTGACCCGCACATCTTTGTGACTGAGAGAGGAAACTGGAGTACCCGGAGGAAACCCACGCAGACACAGGGAGAACGTGCAAACTCCACACAGTCAGTCGCCTGAGGCAGGAACTGAACCCGGGTCTCTGGCATTGTGAGGCAGCAGTGCCAACCATTGTGCCACCCATGAAATTAGTTTATTAAAAGTTTAGTTTACCTCACTATTTCTCTGCCCTTCAGCAACCCATTTTTATTTATTTTTTGCTTTTAAAATAATGTGAAGGGAGGATGCAATCTTCGGCTACGTTTTTTGATTTGGGGGGTCCCCTCGATGTAAATAGAATCCAGTTTTTACACCTACGTATCCTTTAAAGCCATGTTCTCCCTCACCCTCATGCGCCATAAGGAGGGGGTATGTTCCACACTTGATACTCCTGACTTGCTTCACTCTGGCATCCATCAGGCCCTCTTTATAAGCCAGTCTGTGGTCTCAGCAGTGCCCTCTACTGAGCTTCATCACTGCCAACACTCTTGGTGCTGCTGGCCAATCAAATTGGATGTCAGTTTCAGAAGCTCGGCTTTCTGCCCAGTTTCGTGCTCTACAGTGGACAGTGAAGTAGATTATTTGAGTACAACAGGAAGTTGATCAATTTGGCCAATGGGCTGAGGAATGGTAGATGGAGTTTAATTCAGATAAATGCACTTTGATAAGACAAGCAAGGGTAGGACTTACAAAGTCAATGGTAGGGCCTTCGAGTGTTGTCAAACAGAGGTTGACAGGATGGTGAAGAAGATATTTGGCACGCTTGCCTTTGTTGGTCAGAGCATTGAGTATAGGAGTTGGTGCATATTTTTGCGCTATACAGTATGTTGGTGAGGGCACTTTGGGGGGTACTGTGTACACTTCTGGTTTCCCTGCTCTAGGAAATCTGTTATTAAGTTGGAAAAGGTGCAGAAAAGATTTGCGAGGATGTTACCAGGACTGGAGAGGTTGATTTATAAGGAGAGGTTGGAGAGGCTAGAACTTTTTACCCTGGAGCATAGGACGTTGAGGGATTAGATTAGATTACATTCCCTACAGTGTGGAAACACATGTAGGCGTCAGGATGACCTACAGGGGTTCATAAAATCATGAAGCACAAAGATAAGGGGAATAACAAAGGCCTTTTTCTGAGGGTTGGGAGGCTCAAAACTAGAGGGCATAATTTTAAGGTGAGTGGAGGAAAATTTAAAAGGGACCTGAGGGGCAACTTTTTCATACGTGTGGTATGTATGTGGAATAAACTACCAAAGGAAGTTATAGGTACAGTTATAACATTAAAAAGATATTTGGAGAGGTACATGAATAGGAAAGAATTGAGAGAGATATGGGCTAAATGCAGGCAAGTGGGACTAGTGTAGTTTGGGAAATCTGTTTGGCACGGATGAATTGGACCTGTTTCCATTCTGAATGAATCTATGACTCAGTGACTCTCTGGCTTACAGTATATTAAGGCTGTGGAGATTTTCTACTCATTGGCATGCTGTAGCCTTTTTTTCTATGAAATCCTTTGCCCCATTACTTTTTCTCCCCAGAAATGCTGCCTGACCAGTTTTTTTTTTCAGGAGTTTGTTTTAAGTACACCTTCACGTCTGTATTAATTTTACTTTTGTGAGAGTGCAGTTGATGATGTGGAAATGGACATTTAAAAGAAGATCTTTTTTTATGAAGTATCAAAGAATAGACTTAGTGGGGAAAATTTTAAAGTGTGACTAAAAGAACAGTGATTATGGATGTGAAATGGCTACGGTACAGAAAACAAAGATTAGTGATAAACAGTAGTTTTTCAGATGTAGAGGCAGTACACAATGATATTACCTGTGTTTAATATTGGAACCATCACCCATTTGAGTATATAAATGGCCTTGATATGGGCACATAGGGAAGAATTTCAAAATTTGCAAATGATGTACAGTTCAGAAATATAATAGTGGGTGCAGTTTAATGCAGATGAGTATAAATTGAAACATTGTTTCTCACTATTTATCCTGGAAAAGAGTGACACAGTGGCCCAGTGGTTAGCATTGAGTGGTTAGCATAGTTGCCTCTGGGGATTTGGGTTCAATTCCAGCCTTGAGCGACTGTCTGTGTGCAGTTTGCACATTCTTCCTTTGTCTGCATGGGTTTCCTCCCACAGTCCAAGGATGTACAGATTAGGTGGATTGACCATGATAAATTGCCTGCAGCATCCAGGTTGCGCAGGCTAGGTGGATGAGCCATGGTAAATGTGGGGTTACAGGGATAGAGCAGGAGCCTGAGTCTGGGTGGGAAGCTCTTCAGTTTGTCTGCAAACTTGATTGGCCAAATGGCTTCTTTCTGCATTGCAGGGATTCTGTGATTCTATGATTCTAATTTTAAAGTGAGTGCACATACTCACATTTTTCAAGGTAGTAAGGCAAGTTGGGAAAGCTGCTTTTTAAAAGTAATAATATGGGATAATTAGCTGGGCTAGTGTACTGTAGAAGGCAGTCCTACTAAATCTATTGATAATATTTCAGTTCTAGGAATTACAATTTGAAAAATGTCAAGGTTTCAGGGAAGCTATGCAAGAGGTTTACTGCCAAACCTTCAGCATGATTGGCTATTGGGCAAGAAAGGCTGCAACACAACAAGTCATCAAGCAAAAAATAAATAGTGAGACATGGAAAGGTTGTGGTGGGGTGACTGAAGGTAGCTGGGGGATTAACGAGGCTAGTGGTTTCAAGCCTGAGGAGTGGGTAACTTGCTGCAAGTACACCTGCTCCTCCTGGCTTACAAGCAGTGCTGTAAATGCACTTCTCTCAGTTTTCCAAATGTGGCTAGCCTGCTAAAATTAGAAATGTTGTTTAAAAGCTTGTCTCTAGTAAGCTTCTGCTTCATCTTGCCTCTGACAAAACCATAATTAGGTGAGTTTGGTATGGTTCCTCCATCAGATATTTACCTTACTAATTTACTTCCTAACCTAAAACACACATTTGGGAGTTAAATTTGTCCAATGCTTTTTATAGCCCATACACTTTTTGAACAGTCTTTTTAAGCTTTTTGTACTAGCATCAATGTTTTCTGTATTTAAACCCCAAGGTTTCAAAGTTCCTGCATTCCCTTAAAAAATGTAGCATTTAGTGTACATTGCACACGTTATTCCTTTCAAAGTACACTTCTCCGTATTACATTTCATTTTCAATTGTCTTGTCAGCTTACCAGTCTGAAGTCTATTACCATCCTCACCACTTAATAAACCTTCCAGTTTTCTTGCATCTAAAATTGAAATTATGCCTTGTATACTCCAGTTGAGGCCATTAATACATATATAGATGTATTAATAGTGTTCATTCAAACAATCTGAATACTTAGAGGACACCATTGCTTTTAAGAATTGACAAAAGTTGATCAAGGGAAATATCCATAATGCATCTCCTGCAGCTTTCCTCAGACTTAAGGTCAGAATAGCACTAGAGAAAAGACTGGGTGAATTTAGTAAGAGTGCGTATTAAGTATGTGATTTTGTTTAAATGACTTTTTTTTTAAAGAATGGTTGGTTGCATATTTTTTTTTGTGATGTTGACACATTTGACATTCCCCAGGATTCTTGGCTCTACGTTTGAAGGAGAATGTTAGATATTCAAAGGATTTTTTTTCTGTGTAATCCACTTCTCCTAGATGATGGGCATGTGAGTCAATATCATAAAATACTATGTAGGCTTTTTAATGGAAAGAAAAAAATGAGGCATTACATTCTTTTGCATTGCCTTATTGTAATGCTTCATGCTGTTACACCAAGACCCCAGGTAAAACTCCCCAATTGGTACTATTCCAGGTAGAAATACTCTAAACTGTTAAGCTCCAAGGTAGGGAGCAGTGAACTGGCTCACCTTCATCAATCATTTGTCCTCTGGTCAGTCACATTTAAGGTTAATTTCAGAAATGATCCCTCCACTTGAGGACATCTTTGAGATCCAAATTAATTTTTGTTTCAAAAAAAATTTCCAGGCTTTCTTAAGTTAACCATCAAATTTTTTCAATTACTACATGAGAGAAGAGCAAATAATAAACACACCAATTAGAAATAGGAGGTGAGTCCTTAAAGATAAACATTTACCACCAAAAAAAAGACTTGGACTCTGAATAGTTTGTGAAGTGTGGACAGTTGAACTTTGAAGCAGTTGCTGTGGAGGTTCATGGTATCATCAACATTGATAATTGATCAGTCAGTTTCAAGCTTTTTAGTGTTTGAAAATTGATTTGAGATTCTGTTGATTTGAGTCATTTTGACTATGATTGATTTTAAGGTGAGCGTGATACCTTTTGTTCTGTTTCCTTTTGTCTGGCTTGCTAGTCAGCTGACTTCCAGCACTTGAGAAGTGAGTTCATTTTACCTGCAACACAGAGGTGATTCGTGGATAATTCTTTGATTAGGATCTTTACAGCATGCCAGCACTAAAACCCAAGCAAATACACACGTGAGAACTTCAATCCCACTAGCGTAAATATGGGAACCCACTGACACACTCCAGTAGAATTAAAACTGGCTTTTTAGCCTTTTATTCTTGTGCATCTTTGAAAAGGCAAAACACAATGTGTCTGGAATTTGGGACATAATCTGCAGAGGACAACTTTTTATTGAGCAGAGCACCATCAGCCCCTCATTATCTTTTGTGGGCATACAAAATCACAGTCCAGCCTGTTCAGGCTCACCTCTTTCCCCCTTTATGAAGGATGGCCGTTTGAAATTTTTGCATCTTTTTGAGCAACATTCTCTCTCCTGTTCTCTTTTTCTCTTTCTTCAGACCAGCATTTCATTTACATTCACAGCCATTTTTGCTGTATCAGTCCTCCTAGAAAATCACATTTTGGAATTGCAAGTTAAAAATGACTATAATATTTTGAGATTCTGATCTTACCATAACAATAGAAACACTTTACATTTACAATTAGGCAGATAAAATTTTGTGGAAAATGAAACATGATTTCATGCGTTTTTAGGCACAAGTTTCCAATGATACCAAAATGAAAACTTTAACCCATTGCATGTTTTCCCGTTTATAGCATGTTCCTTACTCATCAAAAGTTAATTAAAATCCTGTGTATTCTGCCTAACAGCAAGTTCGTGGCTCAAAGATTTCTGAATAAGAATTCTATCAGACTCGAAACTCCACCGATGTTGTCAGACATGCTGAGTTTCTCTGGCATTTGCTATTTTTATCCGTCAACTGAATTGATCAGCACCTCGTTCCATAGGAGATGTTTACACAACAGTTACTGATTATGTTGCTTTTTAAACTTGTCCATTTGAAGGAAAAAATTGATTAGTTTAAAAATGATGCCCTCTTCCAGAACAATCCTGCTATGTCACATGTATTTGTAATTATTTAATTATATACATATTTCCCTTTCTTTCAGGAACTTTCAGCCAGGCTGCTGTCCATACATAGTGACCAAGACTTGATTATAATTACTTTTAAAACGTTTGAAGAAATTTGGAAATTTTCAACATACTACTCACTAGGTAATAGCATTTAATGCTTTGATGTAGTTTACCTTTTTTAAAGGTTATTATGGAAAAACAAGAGTTCATGGTGTAGCATATTGGCATGAATAGATGATTGGCTGGCTGGAAGTAGTGTGTGTGTATTTCAGGTTGGCAGGATGTAATAAGTGGTGTTGTACAAGGAGTTTATATACATTGTACCAATTGTAAACTGACTTAGATGAAGGGATGGAAGTTATGGTTGCCAAATTTGCTGATCACATCAAGGTAGATAGGAAAGTAAGTTGTAAACAGGACATGCAGAAATAGATGGTTTAAGTGAGTGAGCAAAGATGTGTCAAATGGAGTGTAATGTGGGGAAATGAGAAATTGTTCATTTTGGCAGGAACAGTAAAGAAAAGCATTATCTAAATGGTGTGAGCTTGCAAAGATTTGAGATGCAGAAGATACCTGGGCATTTTTTTTGCATGGATTGTATAAGATTAATATTCAAGAACAGTTAGTATTAGGAAAGTTAACAGAATGTGCTGTTATTGTGAGCAGAAATGAAAACAAAAGTATGAAGTATATGTTTCAGTTGTACAAGGCATTGGTAAGACAATAACTGGAGTATGAGGCACAGTATCTATCACATGATTTAAGGAAGTTATAAATTCTTTAGAGGCAGTTTAGAGAATGTTTTCTAGGTTAATAGCTAGAATTGGGTGGGAGGAGGGTATGGTGGGAGTTGCCTTAAGGAGAAGGGTTCACTAGACTTGGCTTGTGTTATGAAGATGTGGGTGTACTGGACTTTTAAGAGAGTTAAAAGCGAGCAGTTACAGCACCAAATGTTCTCAATAAAACAATGTAACATGTGCTCCAGCTACTGGAGTAGCTGGTTGCCTGGAAATGGAAACAAACCAGATTTGAATTTGGCCAATCGGTTTAAATTATACCCTGAAAAATACCAAATTCCAATCAAGTTTGAATCAAGTATATTGACAATCTTAAAAGCCCGTGACACGATCTGATGCTTTGGGTATAAGACCGGGGAAACATTGAACAGTTGGGAGGAGAACTGCCAAGCCCCAGCAGGTAAACAGACTGCCTGAAAAATAGCTCTCTTAAAAGGTACCTTTTTTGATCAGTAACCTGTGTGAAGCAGAAATCCCTAAGAAGAAAAGAAGACACAGGAAGATCCAAATAGAAGATCCGAAAGCTGCCTGGTTTTGAGAAAGAAGTTTCGTTTTCGTAAATCTTAATTGGGAGTTTTATTGGACTTCTATTATAGAAGGGAAGGTAAAAGATAGGAAGAAGTTGTTAGTTAATTATTCTCTGTTATACTTTTAAAAATTAACTTTTATTTCTCACTTTAGCTAGTTCTTGGCCACTCAAATTTTTACAGATTACTGCACGAGGTAAATCGTAACCTGTGTTGTTGGTTTTAAATTAAGCAGGAGAGTTTACCCCATGTCATAATACTCTGGACTCTAGAAAAGAAATAGCAGAGCATGCTTGAGGGACTGAATGGCTATATATCTGCTGCTAACTTATATGCGTGTACATCTTAAAGAAATCACCTGCATCTGTTTTATAATAATTCACTCTTAACAGTGCCCACATTCATTGTACAATAATATGAAACAAATATTTTTGAAGATTTATACTTAAATATGTTAACAGCACAAACTGTTTTTTAATCTGTGTTGTGGAGATTTTTTAGGATCACTGAGTAGAAAATAAAAATTGATAGATGTCTAGATGATCACTGTCTTGTTCTGCAATTACTATTCCTGTTGCTCTTTTAGGCTTGGTTAGTCACTGCATGGAAAACACACTGTTAGATCAAGGCTTTTGGCTGAATTGTCTTGATGAAGAGGATATCAGAATTGAGGTGCAAATAAGTGATGAGTCTCTCAAAGTAATGTGCAAAAGTCTTCTTTTACAGGAAGGTGAGGATCTGTTATTCTAAATTCCATTTAAACTGAGAATGACTCTTCCAATAACTTCAGTCTCAACTTGCATTTACACTGCACCTTTCCCCCAGTAAAACCACAAGGCAAACACAGAACCACTGTCAAACAATAACATCAAGCCACATGTGACTAAGAAGCAGCTCAAAAATGTAGCTTTTAAGGACCATTTTTAAAGAAAGGGAAAAGATATTAGCCTGGGCTTTTGCTGAGTTAAGATGATTTACAAGCTCTTTTTATAAATGAGTATCTAGCCCTGACTTTCCAGATCCAATGCTTGGTTTTCAGCTTTTAAATCACAAGGACCTTTTTAAAAGCATGGCTTGTTTAGGACCGGAGTCTACACCTGGCGCTCCAGACCAAGCCCCCTCCATTGCAGGGTTAGGCTTGACCAATTCCATAACCTTCATGGAATATGGTCAGCATTTTCGAGACAGTTCACTAAAATATTGGCGTGCAGAGAAACAATGGTCCACATAAGGGAATCCTTTTGGTGCACGCACCAAACTATCTCAATTCCATGTCTATTCACCCGCTTGGTTTAATACTTCCAGTCTATTTACATAAGTTTGATGGTTCAAGTGTATGATTGACATCTCAGTTTGTCAGTGTCTGATTTGTACTACTAATTTCACAGTTGATTTACATAAGCCTGTATTAGAAAGGTGTTTTCTTTTAACATAGTTGAAATTTTTAAAAGAATAACTTTGACTTAATCCAAGAATTTGTTGTACAACTGCTCTTATTTATTGCTACTACAGTGTTCATTGCTGCTATATAGTCTGTAGTTTATACCCTGGCATGTTGAGGGGGTTTGGTCATGAGCAGCCATGAGGGTTGTTTGGGGGTTATGAGATGGTATGAAGGAACGTGGAAAGTATTGTGAGGTGTTTGGAATGAGGCCTACAGAGCTAATCTAAGTGAGTCAAAGTTTGCCAACACCAAGGCACCCTTTTCACTTCCACCCCCTGCAACCCATATCTACCACCAAACCTTCTCCCAGGCCTGACTTGAAGATTACAATCACCCCTGTTTGACTGTTGTTGGAGTTGCACTCTTCCAGGCAAGTGGGAATATTCCGTCACATTCTGGAATTATGCGTTGTAGATGATGGACAGGCTTAAGGCCATCAGGAGGTGAGTTACCTGTTGCAAGATTCCTAGCTTCTGAAATGCTCTTGTAGCAGCATTATTTATATAGCTAGTCCAGTTCAGTTTCTGGTCAATGGTAGCAGTTAGGATGTTGATAGTAGGGGATTCAGTGATGGTGACATCTGTGAATGTCAAGGAAAGATGGTTTTAGATTAGATTCCCGACAGTTTGGAAACAGGCCCTTGAGCCCAACAAGTCCACACCGACCTGCCAAAAAGTAACCCACCCAGAACTTCCCTCTGATTAATGCACCTAACACTATGGGCAATTTAGCACGGTCAATTCACCTGACCTGCACATCTTTGGACTGTGGAGGAAACCGGAGCACACGGAGGAAATCCACGCAGACACAGGGAGAATTTGTAAACTCTACACAGTCACCCAAGGCTGGAATCTAACCTGGGTCCCTAGCACTGTGAGGCAGCAGTGCTAACCACTGAATCACTGTGCCGACCATGGTTAAGTTGTCTCTTATTGACAATGGTCATTCCCTGACATTTGTGTGGTACAATTTGTGCTTGCCATTTTTCAGCCCAAGCCTGGATATTGTCTAGTTCTTGCTTTGTTTGAGCATGAACTGCTTCAATATCTGAAGAAGCATGAATGGCGCTGAACATTGCACAATGTTCAATGAACATCCCCATTTCTGACCTTATGATGGAGGGAAGGTCATTGATGAAGCAGCTGAAGATGGTTGGGCCTAGGACACTACCCTGAGGAACTCCTGCAGACAGATCCTTGAACTGAAATGGCTGACCTCCAAAAACCTTATTTATCTTTCTATGTGCCAGGCATGACTGTGACCAGCACAAAGGAGGATGGTAGATTTAATTGGAGGTCAGACGTCTTCAGTCCAGGATATCTGGGCGGCACAGTGGTTAGCACTGCTGCCTCACAGTGCCAGAGACTCGGGTTCAATTCCCGCCTCAGGCGACTGTGTGGAGTTTGCACGTTCTCCCCGTGTCTGCATGGGTTTCCTCCGGGTGCTCCGGTTTCCTTCCACAGTCCAAAGATGTGCGGATCAGGTGAATTGGCCATGCTAAATTGCCCGTAGTGTTAGGTAGGGGGTAAATGTAGGGGTATGCGTGGGTTGCGCTTCGGCAGTTCGGTGTGGACTTGTTGGGCCAAAGGGCCTGTTTCCACACTGTAAGTAATCTAATCTAACCTAATCTCTGCAGTGACTTGAGCTGATTTAAAAACTCTGCCCTTGTTTCAATTTGCAGCATGTCCTGTTTAACTATTACCCTGTACGCACTGATCTATGTTAACTCTTGGGTAAACAATACCAATTCTGCTTCTTGTTTTCACATTCTTATAGACTTGTTGCTTTCTCCCTGTCTCTGTGAATGTCTCCAGCTGCACACCTGTCTGAGATACCTGAGCTCCTCCAATTCTGAGCAGATTGAGCATTCCTGATTGGAATTGTTGTACAGTTGCAGGCCTTGGGCCAGACCAATATCTACCAAGGCCTTAAACTCTGAAATGCTGTTTTTAAACTTCCCATCTCTTTTTGCTCATAAGAGATCATTTTAAAATCCACTTCTTTAACCAAGATATTGATCATCTGTCCAAGAACCTCCTATTGGAGCTTGGTATCATATTTTGGTTGATATTGCACCAATGAAGAAGCACCCTTGGAATTTCACTATGTTGAAGTTGCGTGATATAAAAACAGATTGCTGTTGTTTGCTCTGCATTTAGTTATGCTCTGTTAGATTGTTTAGAGGTACAAATATCAAATGGCTGAAATGGGAAAGTCCTTCAATCTCTCGCACTGACATGAGCCCAAACTGATTATTAAATCAGAAGCATCAAGTAGCACTGATGCTAATGATTTATTCCTGTTACTATCCAGCTGTGAATTCTTTGTTGTAAATCAAGGACCTGAAAATCTAAAATTCACCTCCAAACAAGGTCATCAAAATTATCAGCTTAGGAGTTGACTCCTGTCGGATAGTGGGGCTGCCAGACTGTTTAATATTTTCTCATTCATAATTTTTTTAGAATCCCTGCAATGTGGAAACAGGCCATTCAGCCCACTGAGTTTACACTGACCCTCTGAAGGCCATCCCACTTAAACCCACCCACACCCTGTAACCCTCATTTCCCATGGCTAACCCATCCCACCTGCACATTCCTGGTGACAAAGAGCAATTTAATTTGGCCAATCCACCTAATCTGCACATCTTTGGGTTGTGGGAGGAAATCCATGCGGACACTGGGAGAATGTGCGAACTCCGCACAGACAGTTGTCTGAGAGTGGAATTGAACTGTGGTCTCTGGTGCTGTGAGGCAGCAGTGTTAAACGTTGAACCACTGTAGATGTCCACTGGGGGCCACTGAATATTCTTGCACGCTATTTCTGAGATAGAGGGGACGAGCAGGTCCCCTCAAATACAGGTGTTCTAATTGGGATAGTGGTCTGTGGTGTCACATGAGCACAATACTAAAATTGAATGACATCTCCCTGATCTCCCACACACTGGCAGGGTCAGAAGTAGAAGTTGCTAAATGTTTGTTAGTTCACATTATTCTTTTCTTTTCCTTAGGAATGTTTTTTGTGAAGTATCCATTCAGTTTTCAGCAAAATGAAGAAAATGACCACCAGCCTAAAGGGAATGACCTTGTTGCTGTCGATAAACCAAAGAGTGGTTCTCACTTGTCAGGAAAGTCTCTGATCAGTGGAAAGAAGATTTCTGTTCCAAAATCTTACATGGAGCTGCTTGTCCCTTTTCATCAGTAGGTGCCAGAATTTCTCTGATCCTGTTGCTTTAAGGTAGTTTAATTTTAGCGAGAGGTTGGCAATTTTATAGTAAGTAATTCTCCTCCTTTGGTCTTTATTATTCTTGTATGAGGTAAGAACATTTGTTGCTTACAAGGTCATGCAGGCAATTGGGGTAAGGAAGACAAGTTGCAAACACATTACAGTTGGCTGGAGTCCCATGGAGGCTAGATTGGGTAAGGTTGGCATTTTTCCTTTCCAAAAGTGCATTAATGAACGAGTAACTAGTTTACAATAACCGATAATAGTTATGGTCAACATCACTGAAACTAACTTTTTCTTCCAGATGTGTTAATAGAACTGCCGTGGCGAAGTTTGAAGTTGTGTCCCCAGAGGGTTAGCCTGAACCTGTGGAATACTGGCTCAATGACATTTTCACCATTTGCAGCACATGAATCAGAAGTGTAGTGCCATTTTCTCCTATTACATGGTTAATGAAGCTCCAACAACATTTAAGATACCTAATACCATCCAGGACAAAGCAGCCCACTTGATCAGAAGCCTCTTCAAAACTCTTTTTTCCGCTGTCAGTGCACAATGGTAGTAGTGTTAAGATTTATAGGATGCACTGCAGCATCTCTGAATGCAGCTTCTAAATCCATAATTTCTACGACCTAGAAGGACAAAGGGCAGCAGAAGCAAAGCCATCATGTGCTAACTCACCTCCAAGCCATGTCTTCTCCTCTGTGATCCTAATATAGTACATATGCAATCACACAGTTGCGAGTCCATAATTTTACTCCCATTCATTGCCTTATGCAGAAACTGGTATCATGCAAGTGAAAGGTGAAAGCCTCTGAAATATGAGTATAAAGGTGGATTTACCTTCATGATTTTCTTGCTGAGCAGAGGACACAGATTAAAATGGCTAAACTTAATCATATTAACTTGCATAATAAATTCATGCTGGAATTTTCTCTGCTTTTAAGGTGGTTTTTTAAAAGGCACAGTGAAAGCATTGGTACACTGAATAACATGGCAGCAGAATTTCCTCATCCACTTGGTAAGCAATTAATGTTTTACTGGATTCTGGATTAGTGGTGATGAAAGAGCACAGCAGTTCAGGCAGCATCCTAGGATGCTTTTGCCCGAAACGTCGATTTTACTGCTCCTCAGATGCTGCCTGAACTGCTGTGCTTTTCCAGCACCACTAATCCAGAATCTGGTTTCCAGCATCTGCAGTCATTGTTTTTACCTAATTAATGTTTTGCAGCAATTCATTGGTATGAATTACTTACGGAAAAGATGCAAGCAGTGAAAAATAATTTGTCATAACGGACATTAGTTTTAAAATTATGCATGAGTAAAAAGCTGCATTAAATATAGCTGGCAGTGAGTCAAAAGTGAGTTAATATGCTTTAATTATTTGGCCAGGGCAGGGATCCTGTGTGGCAGAGGTTGATTATGAAGGTGTTGGACCTGAGGAACTGAGCTTTCGAATGGGTGAAAAGATTGAGATAATTGGCTTCCTCAGTACATGTCTGCAATGGTTTCTGGGGAAAAATGAAGCAAATGGAAGAATTGGATTTGTGAAAATAACTCACATGAAGCCAGAAGACTTCACACCCCTGTAAGTAGCTTGTTTTAAAAGGTAAGTTGTGGACACTGGTCACTGAATGAATGAAGTTACACCAATCCTATCATTCAGCTGTTATTCATTATCCACCTTATAAATGAAGAACAGTCTCTTAAATAATGAAGTGGAGGCTGGGCATGCCTTTGAAATGATACATGAGGTTAAAAAGAACAGCACTAAAGATGAGGTGAAAGCAAACAATTGTGATTATTTGCGACATGATCTATTCAAATTAAGAATTAGGTATCCGACAAAAGGCAGTTGAGAATAACCAACAAGTATACAAGGAAAGGGAGGAAAATACCTTTGCCAAATTACCTAACATAGCTGAGAAATTTTCAAACCAGTTCATCACTAACATTGCACACTACAGATTAAACCCATTTTGTGTAATTCTGATTGTCTTTTTCCTTCAAACGATCTGACATTTTGTAAGGAGTAGCAAGGATTTTAAAGCCATGTGGTATGAGGAGATGCTAAACAAACCAGACTCCCCTTCATGGGAGAAAGGAAGTTTAGGGTCCTTTTTATAGTATTGAATAGTCAGGCAGATAAAATTGTCAAACATCTCGAGTTTCTCCAATAGGCTTGGGTAGAGTTCAAGCACAAACAATGGGAGGACCGTGGGAAAATCTGAGCATTCGACTTGCACTCCCGACTCCCCAAAAGGCTGCCACCACCACTAAGCAAAACACCTTCAACTTTCTCATGGCAGGGTTTGTGGAGCCTGTTTTGTCACCTCAGGACCTACGATTCCAAAATGTAAGAAAGACATCCTCAGTCTCTCGTCACTGTTTAAGATGACAACAATACTTAACAGGTTCTACTACTTAATTAATTCCCAGCACAACCTGACAAGCTTTGGTTATTGCATCTTTATTAACTATTCATATTGGGCTCAAATTATTAATTGCCTGAAGGAAAGTTAGAAAGTCAATCCTCAAGCCTGTTCAATGTTAACTCTGCTCTAACATAATTGATTGCAGACTTGAGAAAATCTCTCTCATCGTGAACAGCAGCAATCTTTTCTCATCGTTGCAAACAGAGACATTTCACTGATGAATTTATTTCAGTAAATACCTTCTTACCCTGAAACAACTGGATACAGAGGGCATCCATTTAACATAATGCTGTTGTGATACATGTCTTTAAAAAAAAATTAGGGGAGGAGAATTTAATGGGCAGTTTGCCCTGGTACGTTTTGTCACCATCTTCACTTTTATTTTCTATAATTAAATTTTTTTGCAGTTGCTTTGTACTCCACATAAGGGATGTCGATGCTAGGTAACTAATAGACAGAAATCTCTATCCTAACAAAACTGAGAATGCTAGAAGTCTGAATTAAAAACAGACTTTTCTCTGTGGAGACCAAAAGAAAAGAGAGTGTTTTAGGTTGACGACCTTTCATCAGAATTGGCAAGTTTTCTGTTCCTGCTATAAATCATTGTCATTGTTGCTTTGTTTTCTATATGAATACATGAGAATTATAGAAAGGTTTACCTAATAGAGTCCCAATTTTACCTAATTCCATACTGTCAGGAGATATAATATTTTCAAACCTAAACAATTTATTTTGTTTGAACTTATCACAAGGTAAAAATTTAGTAACTTCAGGCCAGTCCCCTAATATCTATCTGTTGCTGTACAAAATATCTTGCATCCGCACATGCTCTTGGTAATTTTCTTTTTATAATACATTCCAGGTCCACCAATAATAATGAGCTTCCAATATATGTTTGACATACTCCAATTATTTTTCTCATTCATAATTGTGGAAATCATTGGCTGAGTTAACATTTATTGCCCATTTCTAGTTGCCCTTGAGAAGGTGATGGTGAGATGTTTTTGAACCACTGCAGTTCATTTGGTGAAGGTGTGCCCATAAAGCTGTTAGTGAGGAGGGGAATTCCAAGATTTCAACACAGCAATGGTGAAGGAATAGTTCCAAGCCAGGGTAGTGAGTGGCTTGGAGGGGAAACATGGTGTTTTAAGTGCTTTTAATTCCATGGTTAATATTTTGGTTGCTAGGTGTAAGTATCTCATTGATTGTTTGCCAGCCTGTTTACTGATATCTCACTGCCTGTGCACTGAGACGCCCCCTTGACTTGACACCAGATTTAAATTGCCCATCTAACTTTCTTTCCAGTTCTTAAGAAATCTAGATCAATATACACCGAAATAAAGTTTATTATGAATGGGATTTTTTTTTAGTGAATTGGAATTGCTTTGATGTGTTCCCATTAAAACATCTCTTCAGCTAAGGTGGTTTATGTTTGGATTATAAGTTCACAGAGTTATTTGTCTGATAGAAGATATTGTTTAATAAAAATGAGGTGACTTAAATTAGTTTCGCTCTAATTTAGAATATCTCAAAACTGGAAAGGATTGCAACCTTTAGCTTGAGATTTAAATACTGTAATATTAATTGTAATTTTGATTGTTTGGCAGTTTAGTTAAACTGCATCTAGAGGACTATATGAATTTTTGATTCGTTTATGTAAGGAGAGATAGTAATGCCACAGAGTGAGTGCAATAAAGTTGAGTGCAATAATAGTTTCCTGAAGAAGGGCTTATGCCTGAAACGTCGATTCTCCTGTTCCTTGGATGCTGCCTGACCTGCTGCACTTTTCCAGCAACACATTTTCAGCAATAAAGGTATTGGCAGGACCACCTGATTAAAGTGAGATTAGGCAAACTAGGTTAGTATTCTCTTGAGTTTTGAAAAATGAGAGGTGATCTCATTGGAGCTTACAAGAAGCTTAAAGGGATAGATAAGCTAGATGCAGGTAAGATGCTTCTTCTGGTTAGGGAGTCTAGAAGCAGTGGCACAATTTAAAAATCTAAGAGAATGTCACTTAGGTCCATGATGAGAATTTCTTTTATTCAGAGGGTTTTGAATCTTTAGAATTATCTACCACAGATGTCTGTGCAATCTCAGTCTTTGAGTATGTTTATGATAGAGATTAATAGATTTCTAATTTCCAATAATGTAATGGGCTATAGGAATAGTGGAGTTAAACACATTAAACTGTTCAGTCAGTATTGAACAGCTGGGCATGCTTGATGCATTGAATGGCTTCTTATGTTCTTGTATAATAATTTGGTAATACAGGATCATAGATTGCAATATACATAATGCTCTGCTACTTACACATCATTGCAGGAAAGCTGAAGGCATACATCAACACTTTAACACTTAATTTGCTATTTTAAAGCATGTGAATATACACATAGCATTCTATTTATCTGGCAATTCTAGCAGTAAAGAGTTTAAGTTAATCCAACTTCCTCTGTTTATTCACATGTTACGGAATTCCAACCAATTGTGGCTGCCAAGTGCGCTGTTAGAAGTGGCTAACAACACTCTACCCAAATAAACTGCTGACATCCACTGACCCTTGTCAATACAATCTATGTAACTGATTTCAAATAACAACATTTTATTAGTTTTATAATCCATGATGCATGCTTATATGCTGTGCTAGGAGCTGAAGTGTGCCATGTTATAGGTAGGTGTGCTTGGTGATGATACAGTTTCAATTCTGGCATTACTGGAAGCTGATGAATTGAGGCCAGAGGAGTCCTAAATGTGAGAGTATACGAGAAGTACTATATAATCTATTCAACCAGCTGTGGTCGCTTGCTCCTTCTCGAGGCTGGTTGCAGAATGTAAAACTTTTAAAACATTTGGTTGTCCATAGGGCAAATCATCTGCTGTTCATTGATGAAGAAGAAAAGTACTATTTTATGGAACAGGATAAGTTTACTGAAGAAGATTCCTTGGAGATGCTTAAGCAGATGACGCAAACTGACATCAGTGTAGTCTATCGAATGGGTAAGTGAGGACTACAGAAGAAAGTAAGTAGGCTTTGAGTGCCTTATGGTTATGAGACTTGCAACTCAGAAGTCATCATGGCATATTTTAGGAATGAAATTTAAAAGAAATGATACTTTGTGGGCGAACACAATAAACCTAATATTCTCACCTGCGACCTTTTGAGGGTAAGGACTTTGCTTGCTTTATCTGGACTGACTTATGCGAATCTAGTCCCACGTGACATTATTCAGTAGAGTTAGGACACTTATAAAAGCAAATCAAAAGAATGGCAGGAAGATTAGAAAGAGAGATTATGTAACTTCAGACAACAATTTGTCGTTTAAATTCATTCTTATCCTTGTCCTTTCCTAAAGCTTCTGCTTATTTGTACTGTGTTCCATCATACTGCTCCTTAATGACTTTGCATAACTTGAACAAACTTCTTCAGCTTCTGAAAGGCACATTTTTATATTTTGACTGTTTTAGATCCCCTCTAAGGAATTCAGTGCTTTTCTTTTATTGATGTCGCATGTTTTCTTTTCCTAACATGAATATTTTTGACAGAAGCAAAATATTGCCAACCTGGAAACCTGAAATAAAAACAAAGAATGCAGCAAGTACCTAGCAAGTCTGTCATGGTTCTGTGGAGTAAAACACACTGACAATTCAAGATGACCTTTCATTGGAACTGAGGAAAGATAGAATGATTTGGGTTTTTGAGTTCATGGAAGAAGGAGAAACAAAATAAGGAGGTCTGTGATAAGATGGTGGGCTAGAGAGATTTAAAGGACATAAGATTTCATGCTTCAAAAAAAAAGAGTGAGTAGGTGAAAGAAATGAAAGATGTGTCCAGAAGAGGCATGAATGATTACAGAGCAAATCATGTGAACGCTACATAAGTGATAGCGAAAGAAACAAAACAAGACCAACCTAACTAGTGAAAAAGACAAAACATGTGATGGAGGCAAGGATTAAGATCTAAAATCTTTTAATTCATTTTTGTGTCTGGAAGACTGTATATTGCCTAATAGAAAGATATGCTGCTATACCTGGACCTTATGTTGGACTTAATTGGAACATGCAGGAAGCTAATGACAAGAGGTCAGCATGAGAGTAAAATGGAGTGTTAAACTGACAGATGATCATCAAGCCTAGGGTCACACTTATGGACTGAATAGAGATTTTTTTGGCTTGCCCAATGTTGAGCAAACTATATATTGTGAACAGTTACTGCAGTAATATAAATTGGAAAAAGTACGTATAAACCACTGCTTCACCTGCATGGAGTGTTCAGGGCTTTGGGTCATGAGACGAAATTAGGTAAAAGGACACCTTCCGCAGTCACATGAAAAGGTGTTGGAGGAAAGAGAGGGGGCATGGTCAGGGTGGGGAAATGTGTGATTGAAGACTGGACCAGGGTATAATGGGACAATCCTTTTCGAAAACAAAAATAGAAATTGCTGCAAAAACTTAGCAGGTCTGACACCATCTTTGGAGAGAAAGCAAAATTAACATTTTGGGTCCTATGAACCTTCAAAACTAGAGGAAATTTTTCCACCAATTTTTGCTTTTGTTTCTGATTTCCAACACCTACAGTCTTTTTTTTTTGTTTCATCTTTTCTGGAATGCTCAGAAGAGATCAGGGAAGATGTGTTCAGTGTTGACATTACACTGGAGCTGGCACAAGGAACAGAAGACAATCTGCTAAATATGGTGGCTTGTGGGTGAAAGCTGAAGATGGAGGAAACACTGTCATGGTTCTGCAAGTTGGGGAAGAGCTGACAACAGGTGTATGATGTAGATGGTGGTGCTCTGTCGACCATACTGATGGAATCCTCAGTTGGAGAAAAAGGAGGACGCAATAGAAGTGCAGGTGTGAAAGAATGCATTATCTGAACAGTTACAGCAGAAACAGTGAGGTAATGGGAATGAAGTCCTTGCAGAAAGTGAGGGGGAAGAATTGTCAAGGTAGCTGTGAGGTTCTGTGGACATGGACCAAATATTAGTTGAAAGTGTGATGTAAGTCAACATTTATATATTTTTAGTGTAAATTTGGGATTTTGCTTTTTGAGTTTGAGTTTTAATATGATTTTTGAAATTAATAATTAACATTAAGAATTCCTGTAAATGAGAATTTTTTAAAAACAGGCTTGAGGCCTAGCTTTAGATTTAGTGGGTTTCTGTGCTTCACTAATGGAATTTTTTTTTTACCTTTTTTTGTTTTGCAATCCAGCAAGGTAAGATTGTTAGAGATTCCTGGGACATTGTTTCCCTTAAGCTCAAAATAAATTCTATCGTTTAGAGAGAGAGAGGACTTTTTTGTTTTGCTTTGAATTTTGGGCAGCTTGAGATTTTTGGATGAAGGTGGTTTATGCGTCAGCATTTATCAAAAGAAAAGAATATTATGAAACTAGATTACCTTGGAGTGAAGGGTTAGTATTTATTCCAGATCAGAAGTTTTGCATTAAAATCCTCATTAATTTACATTTAAACTCTAGTATATAATAGATCCAGAGAGAAGCTAACTGCAGTCCCAGTCTGTAAATAAAGTTAAAAGTGACAACCCTATTGAGGTGTTAGTGATAGGGGCTCTGGCATGAGTGCTAGATTGTGCAAGAGGTATTTTTTTGGGCTTGACGTAAGATATGTTTTGGTGACTGCTGTATCAAAGCTTTTTTCTCTTTTTTCAGTTTATAAAGGGAGTATTTTGGATTTAATGGCATTATATTTGTACTGTGTGCTTAAAATATTTGTTATTGGTAGACAGTTTGATTTATTCTATTTTATCATTTCTTTTGGTAATAAACTTTTTTGTTTTATTGTTAAAGTAAACTATGCAGTATTGTTTGCTTATGTTTCAGCAAGAGACTACTTTGTTGTGTTACAACACAGAGTAAATCATTCTAATTTGAACCAGATTCACAGAAAAGCTCGTCTCCCCTCGTAATCTGTTCAAGTATGAGTGACCAAGAATGACAAATATCCCTCTATGTAAATAAAAAAAATTAACAATTTGTTCTTTAACTCCAAGAAACACAAGAACATTAAACACCATCTATCTACAAGGTAATTGTCCTTTGTCTGATCAATTTATCTCCCTCCCACAATACAACAAAATACCTGATCTGATAAACCCCCCGAATTAAGTTTAACAAAAAAAATCAAATTTCAAAACCAGTTGTTGCTTTTCCCTTGATATCTTGGTCTGTCATTTCCCAGGTCTTTCTTCAGTCTTCTACTCCACAATTCTTCTATGAAAAGGTACCTTTCAGAGAGAGACTTGCAGGCTGTATTTTCAGTGGTGCTCTTTGCCGCTCTGGCTAACTGTTCGAAGTACCCCATTTTACATACCCAAAACATCAGACTGTCTCATTGGTTTGATGTCATCACAACAGTAAAATTCAAATTCAGTTGGATTTTGGTATCTTGGGATATAATTTACGTTGATTGGCCACATTCAAATTTGTGTACCATAGCAATGCAGCTCCAGCTATTTGTTTCACGACCAAATGTTACAGTTTTACATTTTTCAGCACACTCTGCCTCTACAGGTCTATGTCAACTTCCACACGCTCTCTTAAAGGTACAGTGCACACCTACACCTTCATAACCGTTAAGACCAAAACAAAATCCATCTTCTATCAAGCCAGGATTTAGTCTGGGACCTGACTTGTCCAGTAATAATATCAGCTGAGATCATAGAGAATGTGAACTCTCAGTGAATTATTTGAATTCACTGGATGTAAGAGGGGTCGGTGTTTTTCTTCTTAAAATAATGGTCACAGAGCAGTTCTGGACATGAAATAGATGTCATAGAATCATAGAGAGGTATAGCATGGAAACAGACCCTTCACCCCAACTTGTCCATGCCGTCCAGATATCCTAAACTAATCTGGTCCCATTTGCCAGCACTTAGCCCATATCCCTCTAAGCCATTTCTATTCATGTACCCATCCAGATATCTTTTAAATGCTGTAATTGTGCCAGTCTCCACTACTTCCTCTGGCAGCTCATTCCATACACGAACTACCCTCTGCGTGAAAATGTTCCCTCTTAGGTCTCTTTTAAATCTTTCCCTCCTCACCCTAAACTTATGCCCTTTTAGTTCTGGACTCCTGCACCCCAGGGAAATGACCTTGTACAATTGCCCTATCCATGCCCCTCATGATTTTAATAGGCCTCTAATGCTCCAAGGGAAACAAGGGGGAGTGGGAGGAGGAAGCCAGTGCAGGGACCCCCTGCGGTCATTCCCCTCAAGAACAAGTATACCGTTTTGGATACTTGTGGGGGGGGATGACTTACCAGGGGCAAGCAACGAGGTTCAGGCCTCTGGCACGGAGCCTGACCCCGTTGCTCAGAAGGGAAGGGTGGAGAAAGGTAGAGCGATAGTTCTTGGGGACTCGATAGTGAGGGGTACAGACAGACGGTTTTGTGGAGGCGACAGTGACTCACGTTTGGTATGTTGCCTCCCAGGTGCAAGGGTACGTGATGTCGCTGATCGTGTTTTCCGGGTCCTTAAGGGGGAGGGGGAGCAGCCCCAGATCGTGGTCCACGTTGGCACCAACGATATAGGTAGGAAGAGGGGTGAGGATGTCAGACAGGCTTTTAGGGAGCTAGGTTGGAAGCTCAGAGTTAGAACAAACAGAGTTGTAGTCTCTGGTTTGTTACCTGTGCCACGTGATAGAGAGTCGAGGAATAGGGAGAGAGAGCAGTTAAATGCGTGGCTACAGGGATGGTGCAGGAGGGAGGGATTCCGGTTTCTGGACAACTGGGGTTCTTTCTGGGGAAGGTGGGACCTCTATAAAAAGGATGGTCTACACCTGAACCTGAGGGGCACCAGTATCCTTGGGGGGAGGTTTGCTAGTGCTCTTTGGGAGGGTTTAAACTAACTCCGCCGGGGCATGGGAACCTGGACTGTAGCTTTAGGGTACAGGACCTTGAGTGTAGGGAGGTTATGAATAATGCAGCGATCTCGAAGGAGGGTGCCTGTAAACAGAAGGGTGGCTTGAAGTGTGTATACTTCAATGCCAGAAGTATAAGAAATAAGGTAGGTGAACTTGCAGCGTGGGTTGGTACCTGGGACTTCGATGTTGTGGCCATTACAGAGACGTGGGTAGAACAGGGACAAGAATGGCTGTTGCAGGTTCCAGGGTTTAAATGTTTTAGTAGGATCAGACATGGGGGTAAAAAAGGGGGAGGTGTGGCATTACTTGTCAAAGATAGTATTACAGCAGTGGAATGGACGATGGAAGAGGACTTGCCATCTGAGGTAGTTTGGGCTGAGGTTAGAAATAGGAAAGGTGAGGTCACCCTGTTAGGTGTTTTCTACAGGCCTCCTAATAGTCCTAGAGAAGTAGAGGATAATTTTACGAGGATGATTCAGGAAAAGAGTGAAGGTAGCAGGGTGGTTGTTATGGGGGACTTTAACTTCCCAGATATTGACTGGGAGAGCTATAGCTCGAGTTCATTAGATGGGTCGGTGTTTGTCCAATGTGTGCAGGAGGGTTTCCTGACACAATATGTAGACAGGCCAACAAGAGGTGAGGCTATACTGGATTTGGTTCTAGGTAATGAACCAGGCCAGGTGTTAGACTTGGAGGTAGGTGAGCACTTCGGGGACAGTGACCACAACTCGGTGACTTTTACTTTAGTGATGGAGAGGGATAAGTGTGCGCCGCAGGGCAAGAGTTATAGCTGGGGGCAGGGAAATTATGATGCAGTGAGGCATGACTTAGGATGTGTGGATTGGAAAAACAGGCTTCAAGAGAAGAACACTAATGAGATGTGGGGATTGTTCAAGGAGCAGCTACTACGTGTCCTCGATAAGTATGTACCAGTCAGGCATGGTGTAAAGGGCCTTGTGAGGCAGCCGTGGTTTAGTAAGGAATTGGAATCCCTTGTGAAAGGGAAGAAGGTGGCATATGTAAAGATGAGGCGTGAAGGTTCAGTTGGGGCGATAGAGTTATAAGGTAGCCAGGAAGGATCTAAAGAGAGAGCTAAGAGAAGCGAGAAGGGGATATGAAAAGTCTTTAGCTGGTAGGATTAGGGAAAACCCAAAGGCTTTCTATAGGTATGTCAGGAATAAAAGGATGACTAGGGTAGGTATCGGTCCAGTCAAGGATAGTAGTGGGAAGTTGTGTGTGGAGGCGGAGGAGATTGGAGAGACACTAAATCAATACTTTTCATCAGTATTCACTCAGGAACAGGACACTGTTGCTGATGTGAATATGGAGTCACAAATGATTAGAATGGATGGCCTGGAAATATGCAGGGAAGAGGTTCTGGGAATATTGGAGAGGATGAAAATAGATAAGTCTCCTGGGCCTGATGGCATTTACCCTAGGATCCTATGGGAAGCTAGGGAGGAGATAGCAGAGCCATTGGCCTGGATTTTTATGTCGTCATTGTCAACGGGAATAGTACCAGAGGACTGGAGGATAGCGAATGTGGTCCCCTTGTTCAAGAAGGGGAGTAGGGATAGCCCTAGTAACTATAGGCCAGTGAGTCTGACTTCAGTGGTGGGCAAAGTCTTAGAGAGAATGGTAAGGGATAAGATTTATGAACATCTGGATAGGAATAACGTGATCAAGGATAGCCAGCATGGTTTTGTGAAGGGTAGGTCGTGCCTCACAAACCTTATTGAGTTCTTTGAGAAGGTGACTAAGGAAGTGGACGAGGGTAAAGCAGTAGATGTTGTGTATATGGATTTTAGTAAGGCGTTCGATAAGGTTCCCCATGGTAGGCTAATGCTAAAACTACGGAGGTATGGCATTGAGGATACATTAGAGGTTTGGATTAGGAATTGGCTGGCTGGAAGGAGACAGAGGGTAGTAGTTGATGGACTATGTTCATCTTGGAGTGCAGTTACTAGCGGTGTACCACAAGGGACCATTGCTTTTTGTTATCTTTTATAAATGATCTAGAGGAAGGGCTTGAAAGCTGGGTAAGCAAGTTTGCGGATGACACAAAAGTCGGTGGAGTTGTGGATAGTGAGGAAGGAAGTGGTAGGTTACAGCGGGATATAGACAAGTTGCAGAGCTGGGCAGAAATGTGGCAAATGGAATTCAATGTAGCTAAGTGTGAAGTCATTCACTTTGGTAGGAGTAACAAGAAGATGGATTACTGGGCTAATGGTAGGCTACTTGGTAGTGTGGATGAGCAGAGGGATCTTGGTGTCCATGTACACAGATCTCTGAAAGTTGCCACCCAGGTAAATAGTGCTGTGAGGAAGGCATATGGTGTACTGGGCTTTATTGGTAGAGGAATTGAGTTCCGGAGTCCTGAGGTCATGTTGCAACTGTATAAGACTCTGGTGCGGCCTCATCTGGAGTATTGTGTGCAGTTTTGGTCGCCATACTATAGGAAGGATGTGGAGGCATTGGAACGAGTGCAGAGGAGGTTTACCAGGATGTTGCCTGGAATGGTAGGAAAATCTTATGAGGAAAGGCTGAGGCACTTGGGGCTGTTCTCATTGGAGAAGAGAAGGTTTAGGGGAGATTTGATAGAGGTGTATAAGATGATTAGGGGTTTAGATAGGGTCGACACTGAGAACCTTTTACCGCTAATGGAGTCAGGTGTTACTAGGGGACACAGCTTTAAATTAAGGGGTGGTAGGTATAGGACAGATGTTAGGGGTAGATTCTTTACACAGCGGGTTGTGAGTTCATGGAATGCCCTGCCACTAGCAGTGGTGAACTCTCCTTCTTTATGGTCATTTAAGCGGGCATCGGATAGGCATTTGGAAGTTATTGGGCTAGTGTAGGTTAGGTAGGATTCGGTCGGCGCAACATCGAGGGCCGAAGGGCCTGTACTGCGCTGTATCTTTCTATGTTCTATGTTCTATGAAACGGCCCCATACTACTCAACCCTTCCCTGCAACATCCTTGTAAATCTTTTCTGAACCCTTTCATGGGTTGTGGCAATGTTTGTTGCACAAAATCTGAAGATGGCTTTGAATGCTGTTAAGGATTTTCTGGAAGATGAAGACCTAACTGGGTTATTTGAAATCTGAAGCTAAATTTTAGGCTGGCACGGTAGCTCAGTGATTAGCACTGCTGCCTCACAACACCAGGCTCCCAGGTTCAATTCCAGCCTCAGGCGACTGTGTCAGTGTGGAGTTTGCACATTCTCCCTGTGTCTGCATGGATTTCCTCTGGGTGCTCAGGTTCCCTACCACAGTCCAAAGATGTGTAGGTCAGGTGAATTAGCCATGCTAAGTTGCCCATAGTGTTAGCTGCATTCGTCAGAGGAAAATGGAACTGGGCAGGTTACCCTTCAGAGGGTTGGTGTGGACTTGTTGTGATGAAGGGCCTTTTTCCATGCTTTAGGGAATCTAATCTAAATGGAGAGATTTAGCAAATAAATTTAAGGTTGAAGTAAAAGCAGGGTCCTATAAGGATTGTGGAGAAATGATGAACACCTGAAACTGGGAAGTTTACAGCAGGAATTGGCTAAGATACAATTATAAGTGAATAGGACTAGACGAGAAAAGAGAAGTTAAGATTTAAACTTGAAAAAAAGTGAAAAGGGTCATGGAAAGAGAGGAGAGAGAAAAACAAAGGGTAATAGTTAAGTAAACTTGAAATGGAAAGAGGTAAAACAAGATCAGAAAGAAATGGAATTAAAAAGACTTGAACCCCAAAGGAACAGAGAAATTAATGAAAAGAGTCAACAAAAAAAAAGCTTAAACTCTATCATTATGAAATGAGTGTCCCTTATTCTGTGGCTATGTCTCTTACCCTAAGATTTCTCCACTTATGAAATAATTTGTCAACATCCAATCTGTCAAGCCATCTCAAAATCTAAGAACACTAATGAATGAAGACCTAATACATTTAGCCATTGTTGGTAAGTAAATCCCTTCATCCCAGGAATCAGTCTAGTAAATCTCTTTTGAACAGCCTCCAATACCAGTATACCCAATTTTTTTTTTAAAATGCAGGGACAAAACTGTGACAATACTCCAGGTATGGCCTCACCAACACACTATCCAGTTGTAACTAGTCTTCCCTGCTTTTTAACCCCAACCCCTAGCAATAAAGTTCAAGGATGGAAGTTGGAGACAAAGTCAATTAAATTTGGTGAGAGCAGGAAGCCTTGCGAATATTGTCATTAACTTACCAGAAAAGTAGAGTAGGACTAGAATATGGCATAGTCCAAAAATCTCTCAACACGACAGGGTACCAAAATCAAATAGCATCAGTTTTTAGTTATGTCTGTCTTCTCAATTTTTTTTATAACCATTCCATGAAACATATAACTTTGAAGTCATTTTAGTAGCCGACATTTTAAAAAAAGATTCTCAATAAACCATTGTTCTTGTTGGATATTGAACATGTTCTTTATTCAGAATAATTATTAACTTAAGGTGTAAACATTTCTTAATGATGCTATTACCCAAAGCCTTTGTTTCAAAGTGCTCGTGGCTTTTTCTGTCTGGGTATTGTTTTTCTGATACTAGTGTGTTCTGAGACACATCAAGACCCAAGCCTAATGTCCCCCAAAGATATAAATGTACCACTCGATGCATGTATAACACCAATGATCTATAAATTAAAGATGATGTATAAGTACACATTGTTATTGTTGGGACAAAGTGTGAGATTAGGAAAGATGGAAAATTAGAGGGGAGAGAAGTGGTAGTGTTGTTGGGGTAGAGAATGGATGCAGTGGATCAATGTTGGGTGGATTAAAGGTAGGCTAAGGTTGGAAATGTGGAGGATGCAGAGTAGGATGTAAGGCAAGAGATGATAGCAAAGTTAGAAAGAGAACAGGGACATGGGGAGACAAAACGTGTGGTGCTAGAAAAGCACAGCCAGTCAGGCAGCATCTGAGGAGCAGGAGAGTTGATGTTTCGAACATGAGCTCTTCAGCAGGAATGATTGAGCTCAAGAAATCAGGAGCTCTACATTTCTTCATTCCTGATGAAGAGCTCATGCTGAAAACATTGATTCTCCTGTTCCTTGGATGCTGCCTGATCTGCTGTGTTTTTCCAGCACCACACTTTTCGACTCTGACTTCCAGCATCTGCAGTCCTCGCTTTCGTCTACATGGAGAGACATGAAGACCAACCAGTGGATTTTGAAACCTCTGTGTATGCTAAGGATTGATGTATAGAGGGTTTTATATTTGATAGTGTAAGGTGCAGTTTATATAATGTAACTTGCAGGGCACCAGTTAAGGATTTTTTGGAAAATGTGAGACAGATGAGTTTGACAGAATGGAGATGAGTTACAGCAGACACAGTTGATATTTTTGAAATTATTCATCTGCATTGACGATGTTCCATTTCACTGAAAATATCTTAAAAAGGTAAGCTGTTCACTGGCTTCAGTCCTTCCATATATGGAATATTCATCTTTTGCCAATCCAAATTGCATATTCCTTCATCCAGATGTCCCTTGGCTTCACATCATACAAAATGTGCATTTTCTCCAGGTTATACTATCTATTTAACTTGTTTTCTTCATCATAGGCCTTACCAACTTCATAATACAATTCGTTGTCATAAATTCTGGTCAATATGTATTCATCCATCATTAAGGTCTATGATTTTTTTAAAGACAATTGGCATCAGTTTTAAACGGGATGCTCAGAAGATGAGCCCAATTCTGCATCAACATCAGATTTTGCATTTCAAACTAAAGTCAAAAACTAGTTCACTGAGCAGAAGCCTTGTATTTTAAAGCTGCCAGGTCCACATGCAGGGCATTTTTCAAGCTGGTAGTTCCTGGCAGTTCCATGTCGACATCAATCCAAATAGAGAGTTGCAATAATATGTCTTTAAATAAAAATATTTGATATGATGATCCGAAAGATAATGTTTATTTTATAACATTCATGAAAATAATTAATTGGAAATTTATAATATGTTGAGATATTATTGAAAGGTATTATCAGTCCTCATTTTGGAGTGTTCTCTGCTTTATTTAAAAACTTATTGTTAATTGAATGAATGCAGAATACTTAACCTGTTTTGCATACAACTCACATGCTAAATAATTTAAGACTTCCCTCATGATTATATCCTTTTTATATCCAGATCCGTTGAATCCACAACATGAAGAGAAAGGTAATAAGACACAAACTTAATGTAAATGTAATATTTAATTTATAAGGGATATCACTTATTCATTTGGGATCTTTGACTTTTTGATATTCCTGAATGCATGAATTTACAAATTAAAAATAGCTTTGCAAAAAGTATTGCAATATAATTACGATACTGATAAGTAACTAAACTTATCTTGTATATTGAAAAATGGTTACATCCTTTGATCAAAATATTTGTCAAGTTTTTGAATGTATGCACATGGTGTGTAAAGTTATTTTCATGAGTGCTTTGTGTTTTAGCAAACAGGCAGATTTGAATGAAAAAGGCTGTTCACTTATTTTGATGGGATATTTTTAGACTCAGAACTTAGTGATTTTCCCATTTAGCTTTTGACTGTTCTTTCTAGGATTCCACTGACCTGGTTTTAACCTGATTTCTGAGTCTCACACTCCAGTGACTAAATTTTCTTTCTCTCTCCTTTTAATGTTCTATTTCATGGCAGAGTATTAAGCATCAGGAAATCTGTTGCAAAAGTAAATTTTTATTTTGAATTTTCTGCATGACCTTAGATCAATTCCTTTGTCTTGCTTTCATAGCATATCTGGAAGTATTATTTCCAGTTTATCAAAAGTTTTAATTTTTTTAAATCCACTTGGAGATATTTCTCTTCAAAGCTGAAGGACCTGGGTTTTACATTTTTTTTCAAAAATCAGAAGTCTTCCCTCAAGTTCTACTCATTGTTTATCTCTGCACATACTCTAGATGGAATTATCATTGTACGTTACTGAAACTACGAATACAATACAATAGTGATAGCAGCAACTGGCGTTTATATAGCAACTTTTAATGTAGTCAAAAAACCCAGTGTCCGCATATAGGGTCACCTGTGAATACTTCTGCTTCATAGAGATGACTATGATTAATTTGTAATGACCACTTATATGGTTAACATTGCTTGTGGCTAATATTTGAATCCCGCACGGTTGGTCACTGTCCAGTCAACATGCAGGATACTGTGACTACAGTACCTAGTGTGATTTTAACCTGTACCACGTGCCTAATTATTGCAGTAGTCCCTTGACAGTCGTCACTAGTACAACTTGCACGCCTAAACCGGAATAGGACACTTATTCCACTCACTGTGTGGCAGCCTTTTTCATTTCCATTGTGCATTTGTGATTTGGATGAAGATGTAAGTCACTATGGGTAGCCCTTCACATAGTAAGTCACAAACTCAGTCCTCGAATTCTCCTTTCTCTTTTCTTCCTTGCACTGTGTCAACTGAATTTAGATTTGAACTTCCAAACATTCCCAACCAACTTATTGATTTAACTCTTTATCTCCCCCACCTTATCCCTGAGCCCCAAGCCTATAGCCTAGTTATACTGAGCATCCTGATATATTGTCCCACACATGGGCGGCACAGTGGCACAGTGGTTAGCACTGCTGCCTCACAGCACCAGAGACCCGGGTTCATTTCCCGCCTCAGGCGGGAAAGATGTGCGGGTCAGGTGAATTGGCCGTGCTAAATTGCCCGTAGTGTTAGGTAAGGGGTAGGTGTAGGGGTATGGGTGGGTTGCACTCTGGCGGGTCGGTGTGGACTTGTTGGGCTGAAGGGCCTGTTTCCACACTGTAAATTAATCTAATCTAATCTAATCTAATCTAACATGTGATCAGGGTCAGACTACTGATAACTGTTGTGCCTGTAATAACATGTTCCCTCCCCCGTATATTGAGTTGCCACCCCACTACCTTTCAAAATTGTTGTTTTTTCTGCATTGCTTCAAAACCTCAGTTGATTTTACCAACTTTCCTACGTCTGCAGTGTCCAAGCTAAATGCCCTGAGATCCATCTTGTTTTGATGCACGAGATGGCTGCCTATCCCTGTGCACAGTGGCCTGGTAGCAGCTATTTGAAAGGTGTCTATGAGTTTCAAAGTGTAGTATTGAAGTGGTACACTGTATTACAGTTAAATCTGAGATGTGTCTTGTGGATGTGGTGAGCTTGGTTCCTGGCCTATTCCAACCTCATGGTCGGGGAGTAACAGTGAGTCACTGCCAATGAGTGTGCTTTGAGGTATTGGGAATGCTAGTTGAGATGGTAGCCCAGATAAGACACCGGCAAGCTGCAGCTGCCAGATATCTGATCAGATTTTGTATTATCTGGGAAACTGGTGGCTCATTTATAAGTGAGATTGGGTAGTATTGAGGTGTTAATGCATGAAATAGGCCACATGCCACAAACTCATGAAATTTTCATTTTAGCTGTTAATACTGTGGGTTGAAAATCAGACATTTTCTTGATGACAAGAATCAAATTTTTCTATTCTTCTCCTCATTTCCCAATTGACTCATTGATGCTCACATTGTTCAGAGAGGGGAAGCTTCTGTCCCTTACTTTCACAGAGCTTTGTGAAGCTGAACTTGGATTTTCTTCTCAATAAAGACCTAGTCTTGACCATGAACTTGAGAGGAGTGGAAGTAATTTACTTTCTCAGACCGCAGTGCGCAGTAAAGTGAGTTGGTTCAACCTAGTTTACCTGACCTCTAAATAAAGAAGATTAACCACAAAAATACCTGAGAAGATAAAGCGTTATAATAGTCCTCCTACAGGCTTCCTACATTAACCCAAGTCAAACCTAATTCTCCTTCAAAAGTATTTAAGATAAATTTGTAAAAGGTACCTATTGACAGCAAATAATGTCATGTTATTTAACTGCTTTTGGTAAGTGAGTTGATTAAGACTGACTAATAATGAGTATAGCTGCATGCTGTTTAGAATATCTGTGATACTGTGATCATGAATGTGCCATTCATCTGGTTTGAGTTGAACATGGTCCTTATGTTTTGGTTAATAGCTTGGCTATATAATTTCCTTTGGTTGACTTCTGTTAATAAGTTTGTGTAAAATAGATTGTGAGACTTACTTTAACAACTATTTAAAGAATGGCACAGAGATGCAGTCATTTAAATATTCCATTTCTGGACTGTCTCTGTATTGTGTGAGTCATGATAAAATATTATGCACTCATTCCCACATTGCTTTATGTTCTGTCTATAAAGGAACGGTAAATGAGCTCTTACTTATATTGTGGCTATTTTTGGCTATTGTAAATGGAGTTAAATCTTTATATATGCCAGTTTTCTCAACATGTTCTCAAACTAGACTCTAATAAAGCAATTCTATTTGTAAATTTATTAGTGTTAAACAAATACTTTCATGCTTTTTGTGTGTGTATTAGAAATGAATGAAATATTCTTCTACAGCGATATTGTAAATAAGCTGATACAAGATTTCCTGGCTTCTGCTTTGAATGTTGAATTTTTTTTTCTTCTGTCACATGTGATTAAATAACAATTACTTTCTTGCAGAAGAAAAACAAACTCCAAGTACTCAAGAACTTGAATTGTTAAAAGCCAAGTTGAGTAAGACTGGAAGTAGGTTAGAAGAGGAAAAGCCTACTCCTTCAGTCAACATGAGGGAATCTGTTGAACAGAGTTCTGTAAGTTGTGACCAAGAGGATGGACTTGACTCCGAAGAGCCTTGGTTGCTTGTAGAGCATACAGATAAACTGGACAATCTGGAAATCTTCCATCGTTTCTTAGTCATGCTTAATAATGAGGAATACAGCAAATACTTCAAACATCTGTATGACTCCTCTTTTTCATTTCTAAAGTCCACCTTTCATAACTTTTGTGAAGAAGAAGTGGTTCGTTATCTTGAGGTGGCAAGGGAGGCAGCGAGAAAGAGACAGATGCAGTGGGCCCAAACAAGAATATGTTTTCTACTGGGCAGAATGTGTGCCAAGAAGTTCAAGTACTCTCAAGCCAGAGTTTATTTTGAAGAAGCTCTATATGTAATGAAGGGTCAATTCACTGATTTATTTCTCTTAATCGCTCTGTATACAAACCTTGTTACAATATACTTGAAACAGAAAAACAAAGAAAAATGCTCTGCCATTTTTGAGAAAATTGCAGCCTTACTCTTGGGTATACCAAACTACATTTGTACCACTGAAATGGAAGCAGACGTTCTGAATTATATTTTAGGGAAGGCAGTGCTATCTGAAAATAAACATGCTGAGGCAAGAGCATGCTTCCTTTTAGCTAAACTTCATATAAATCTTAAAGAGTATGAAGATGCATTGCCTTTCATTGAAAGACTGCAGTTTTTGAGAAATATGTTAATGGTAGAGAGTAGGACCTCCTTAGACTTTCACTTTACATTAGGGTCACTGTATTACCAAAAATGTCTGCCAAACCTTGCTATAAGCTGTGCCAAACTTGCATGCATACAGCCTTCTAGAACTCTAATGGATTGTTTGAGAGGCGCTAACTTTGTTATGAAAGGGACCTCAAAGCTCTGTGGAATGGGTAGACTGTCTTCCACAATTCCAGTACAAGTAGTACCCTACCTCAAATGGGCAGTTTCATTGGCAAGCATCCTAAAACAGGACCATATTAGCCAAGTCCTTTGCCACAGCTTGTCAGACATTTACAAATTGCATGGAATGTATGGAAAAGCAATTCATTATATGAAAATGGCCATTAACACAGATGTATTCACTAGTACGGAGAAGATAGTGTCTTTGCTCATTTCTTTTGCATGGTTGCACATTGTGAACAGCCAAGCTGCTAAAGCCATTGTCTTTTTAAGCACCATACTGGAGTCACCTTCTGTTCAGAATTGCCCTGTCCGACAGGGGATTGTTCACAATATGGTTGCTATTTCAATGAGGAGAATGGGAAATGTCAAGGAGGCTGCTAAGAACTACCACCAAGCTCTGTCAATATCTGTGGTTTCGGGGATGAAATTGAACCAAGCTATTACAAATGCCAATTTTGGTTTGCTCTGCCTTTGGTTGAAGGCCTATCGTATTTCTGAACAATTTCTTTTGAAATCCATTCATATCTTCTGTGAGCTGGCAAATGTTGCATCAGAAGCAAATTTTTTTCAGGTCCTGATTATACTGGGACAGTGCTACATCGAACAAGAATTAAAAGAAAATGGAAAACTTTGTTATGAATGGGCACTTTTAATTGCACTGAAAGCAAATCTTATTGAAAGTAAGTACTTTTTTTTACTGATGAAGTAGTGTATGTTTTATATAGTCAAAAGGGCGGCACGGTGGTACAGTGGTTAGCACTGCTGCCTCACAGCACCAGGGACCTGGGTTCAATTCCCACCTCAGGCGACTGTCTGTGTGGAGTTTGCACGTTCTCCCCGTGTCTGCGTGGGTTTCCTCCGGGTGCTCCGGTTTCCTCCCACAGTCCAAAGATGTGCGGGTCAGGTGACTTGGCCGTGCTAAATTGCCCGTAGTGTTGGGTAAGGGGTATATGTAGGGGTATGGGTGGGTTGCGCTTCGGCGGGTCGGTGTGGACTTGTTGGGCCGAAAGGGCCTGTTTCCACACTAAGTAATCTAATCAAAAAGTAATCTAATCAAATGTAAGTAATCTAATCAAAACTGATACATTTTTATTATCATTAAAAGGCTTGTGGGGCCTTGCATTAATTGCTGACACAGTCCAATATCCGAAGTACAGGGTAACTTATGACCTACCTCAGGAGCAGGTAGGACTTAAACCAAGGCTTCCTAGCACAGAGGCAGCCATCTTTCCATTGTGCCGCAAGAGTCTACTAATGGATTGGGTATATTTGGATGTCCAAAAACCTCCTGAGGTATCTATGATTTTCATGCTCAGCCAAGCAAGCAGGAAAGCAAATGGCCTGTTGGCTCTTATTGCGATGAGGGTGGAGTAAAGGAATAAGGAATAATGTTACAATTATTCAGGTCTTTGGAGACAAAGCTGAAAGTACCGTGTAGTTTTTTTTTCCTTTCCTTCCATATCAATGGAGGGAGGGATATACTTGCAGGATAGCTGATAGCTAGGACCATTTAGATCCTACTACCACCGAAATCACCTGGAATTCCCTTCCCACCAATCTTCAAAACCACCTCCACATAGCTGTAAGGATCCTGTTCACTGATGCTCAAAAATTGATTCATCTGGTTAAAGAGACTATAACTAGAGGGCATCATTTAGGATAGGAACCAATTATTCAAGACTGTGAGGAGGAGAATTGTTTTCACTTAATTGTGAATCTTTGGAATTTTCTGTTGAAGGCTTGTGGCTTTTCAGTCATCAAGTATATTCAAAGCTAAAATAGGCAGATCTTTGCTTGCTAGGAAAATCAGGAGGGGCAGAGAAGGAGGATGGAAGTCAAAACACAGCCATGAGGCTATTGAAAGTCAGAACAAATGGCCTTGTGTTCTACTCTTCAATCTCCTCTTTATTTGACTTGAAGAGGCCCGGATTTTCAACAGGTTTGACCATTTGTTATTCTAGAGGAGATGGATTGTCCATGGGGGTCCTGTATAGTTTCTTTCGGACCAGATTCCAAAGGATTTGCTGGTAAATTGAAGATACTGTTGGAAAATTCTTGTATGCCTGGTTCCCTCCAAAAGAATCCACTTTATTCAAAGAATTCTGAGGGTCCTGATGAAATTAAGTAAATTGTGGCTCAGGAAAAGTTAAATACATAGTCCAACTCCTGAATAACTATTGAACAGACGCTCACACCCTTAAGTAAACCTACCTCTTTCCCTGCTTTTGGATCTAATACTCCTCCACCAGCTCAAGACCCAGCCTCTGTTCCCAGGGACCTAATCCTGCTCCTTTTTACCTGGCCAGCACCTGCCTCCAGACCAAAAACCCATGCTCCCTCCATCTCCTGCTGGACCCGCCTACACTTGCCACCTTTAAACCTTGGCACCCAATCTAACTTCCTCCTGGCACCATACATCCAGTATCCTACTGCCTAGCTACTTGGCATCCTTCCTAACCAGATAAGCAATAAGCTGATATGCTACTTAGCTAGTACCCTATCCCACATCCATCTGGCACCCTAACTTCACACTTATGTACTTACAGCCACTCTTTAGGCTGCTATCAAACAGTATATGGATCTGGGATGCAATTCCCAGCTGAACCTAATAAGCATAAGGAGAGATGGGATACATTGAAGCTGAAGTGTCAATCCTCTCCTGCCCTCTGATTACCACACTTGAGGTGGACAAATCATCCAATTTCCATGCTCCAGCCCACCCTACCCCCACTCATTTTATGACCTGGTTAAGCAGTTCACAGTTGGAGGAGTGTAGTGACACCGTGATGTGACCCTTGCTGCGGCCACCATCCACCACCACCTCTGAACCTGGCCAGTTCACTTTTTTAAAAAAGCTTTTGCTGCTCAATTAACAGAGAGCCTTTTTTATCCATGTTGAAGCAAGGTCTAATTTTTGTCACTTGCCTTTTACAATTGGCAAATAAGATACTTGTTCACATGACTTTGAAGGTATGTTGTCAGTGAAATTGATGAAAGTCGCTGGAGGGAGAACTGGCAGCAAAAGCATGAAGGGAGTGTTAGTTCATTAGTATTTGGATCTGCAGTATTGCTTTCATTGGAAGGTACCCTCTACTCCACATGATTTGCTGGTGTGTGTGTGTGTGTGTGTGTAAGTAATCGTTCCAGTCATCTATAGATTTCTTGCTGTGTTTGCTTCCATGTTTAGTTAGTTAATTAATTAATTACTCACTTTGCCTCCTGCTGTGTTCCCCCTATTAACACACTGATACCTGCTGATGTAATTTACTGCTATGTTTACTGGGACCCTCTTTCCCCCTTTGCATGTGGTGTTCATAGGTTTTGTTTTCCTGGTATGATTATATGGTACACCCTCTTTACTCTGGTGTCTGATCATGGGAATTTCACTAGTTAAAAGTGCAAATCATTTTATACTATTTTTGTCCATCCAATGATGTGTTACTTGGCAACAAACACAATGCTGTTATTATGAGACGATGCAATACCCTTACAATATTTTCACGGGCGGTGGGAAACCGGAAGCTCTGTTACTGAATGGCTTTGGCTAATGCACTACAACAGTGACTGATGACACCAGTCTGCAAACCTGCACAAAGGCAAAGCAAATGTACCACAAGATTTAACATGTTCATTAAACAGCTATTTTCCATGCTCTCTCAGCAGTTCAATTGTATTGACCATTTGGAGATGCCTCCTATTATATCTCAGATGTTGTCTGGTACATGGTATGTTTTCAGAAGTGCGTTCTTAGGGCAGGCTATCTGCTATGACCAATTATCTTTAAGGATAACCCTGAAATTCCATGGAGCTCTTTTGCATTCTGCAATAACTTTAGTGGAGCGACAGAAGGATGGCAGAAATACCATAGAGTGGAAGAGCCACAAAACCTGAGGTTCTACATATTGGAAAGCAGAGTCAGAATGATATAATTTGTTTTTCGCCTTGTTTTATTCCTAAATCAGATTACATAACTTGCAGTATAAACTGCAGTAAATGTTGCATGGAGCACTTAGCAGATTTGGCAGGACCTATCTTTTGAAACATCATTAATCTGAAATGCTGACTTTGTTCATCTCTCTACAAATGTTGCTTGATGTTCTGAATATATTCAGCATTCTGTTTTCATTTTAAAACTTTAGATTTCCAGTATCTGCAGTATTTAGCTTTGTAACTGTTGCCTTGTGACAAATTGGCACAATAGGCACAAAAAGATTGCATTCAGTATAAAAAGTGAGCTCATTGGCATTGGGAAAACATGGGGTGATGGGACAAACTCAGCTGTTCTTCTTTGTGATTTTTCTTGATTCTTGAGAGTATAGAATGAAGCACAGAGACTCTTAGGACATCTGGCCATATCCCTTTTGGTGGATTTTTACAGTGGTGAAGCTAATGGTATGAAACTATTATTTCAAATTATTGTTTCAAATTGTTCCTGAGTCAATAGATGATACAAATTCTGTAATATATCTCTTGCCTTGCAGAAATAGCAGAAAGTGTAATCAAAACAGTTTTGTCAGCACTGGCTGATTATTTTATCTGGCTGCCATGACACTTGAAGCATGAAACAGGAGGTTAATCTTTTATTCAGTTTTGGCTGCTAACTATAACAATATCTAATAATTAGCACTTCATTGGGAAGCAGGAGTAAATAATTAAGTGTCAAAGATGTTTAATAGGTGTAATGTGAGCTGGCACCTGGAACTCTGTCTTAAAGCTTTTTACTGCTAATTTCTCAACACCTTTTGGGATAAAAGATGCAAAGTAGTAGAACAATCTGCTATTGCTGTTTGCTGGGTTTACATATATCTAAACTATTGAGATGAAAATGTAGCCGTAACTGGTTTGTGATCGTAATGACGAACACTGAAAATTTGGTCTGTCTTCTCTTGTCATTCTTTGGATTAGCTGATGAAATTCATGTCCGAGCATACACAAGCATGAACAGAAACTTGGAGGAACAGGATATAAGAAGCAGAACATGTCAATAAATCAGTGTTATTCAGTCGACTCTGTTGTGATACTGTTTAGAACATTTGGACTTGCTCCCAAGTGAAATGAAGAAAATTTGTCTCAGGGTGTTAATTCTTGCAACTAAGTTGACTAATGCCTTCGATCTTATTGTCAAACTGCATTTATATGGTGCAAATTTGGTTGAAGTCTTTTGGAGATGCACTGATTTGGAAACAGTAAGGCAGTTATTATCCTTTTTTATTCTCCAGCACATTCTGCTCTTTTTGCTTCAGTTTTTGTTTTTGAATTTAGACCAAGTACGAGCCACTCAATTGCTATGTCAGTTCTACAACTCTATCGTACCTAATGAGGCCCAGTGCATCATCTACAATGAGTTTCTGCTCCACCTCACTCATAAGCTGGCAGACAAAGAACTGGAGGGACATGTTTTGCAGAACACCAGTCAACTTTACCTCCACCTGAGAACTGAAAGGTAAAGGAATTTAACTAAATGATGCTCAATGATAGTTTGTTATTGCGATTGCTTCCAATGTTGGTATATAGTGACGATGGAATCATCTTCCTTTGTATATAATGTAATATTCTGTTGCATCCTGTACAGTTTTTGCAAATTTATCATGTATAAGAGTGTTATAATAATTAATGGATATCCCAATTTGTGTTTTTTAAAAGTTGAGAAGACTAATTTGGTGCAAATTTGTTGTGTTCACACTTTTATAGGTGGTGATTTCCCCCCCCCCCTACTTGGGCTCCAACAATCACAAGACATTATTTTCAGAAAGTGACTGTTCTCAGGCAGTTCAGCAGTTACCTTAACCTTGTTCAACCCCTGCACCAAGTCCCTGAGTCTGTTGCGGAAAATCTCCACCTCTAACCCTGCAATACACCTACTATCCTGTCTTTGAGTCCATGCCTGTTAAGTTGTTTGGGTCAGGCAAGTGTCTGCTTCAAATCTAAAATGGCCCAAAATTTGAGGTGGTAAGTACACTGACCTGAGATGTGTCAGTTTGGTTGCAGCAGACATTAATTGATAGAGAAACAGAAATTGCTGCAGAAACTCAGCAGGTCTGGCAGCATCTGTAGGAAGAAAGCAGTTAATGTTTCAAGTCCAGTTCTGGGAGAGAAGATCCAATTGACGTATATAAGATACTAAAGAGAATGACAGAGTGCACGTAGATAGGACATTAATCACGTGGAGTAGATCTAAAAACATGAGGTCATAATCTTAGGATAAGGAGTAGCAGATTTAAAAGACAGATGTGAAAAGTTACTTCTCTCACAGGGCCATGAATTGGCGGAGTGCACAGTGCACTTCACAGACATTGAGTAAATTTAAGAATGAGGTAGATATTTAATTAGTAATGGATTGTGAAGGGCTATAGGTAGCAGGCAGGAAAGTTGAAGCCAGGATAAGATGAGCCATGATTGTAGTAAATGGCAGAGTGGGCTCGAGGGCTGAATTGCCTGCTTATAGTACATATTTTCTTGTGTATAAGATGTTAAGTGGTATGTTCAAGCCTATACTTGGTCTATAACTTGACTGCCCCAACCCTTTCTAATTTTCTAATGTTTTTTTTCTGTCTGCCCAACTTTGTTTTTAATTCAGTCTTGGAATGAGGACATCACTGGCGGGGCCAACAATTATTGTCCACGCTACATATATACTAATTGATTATACTAGTTGCAACAAGATCGTTACTTTAAAATAAAAGTTGAAATGTTGTATGATTGCATGAATTGAGTCATTTTAATGGGAAAACAACACTGAACTTCAGAGTTATGTGCAAAAATATGTCTAACAGATTTAAAAGAAGTACTTTAATGTAAATTCTTAACTGTTTCAATAAAATGTATATTACATCCTGGTATTTAAGAAAAATGTTAAGTTTAAAGTGATCTGTTAAACTATACAGTCAGCAAAATTCCATGGGTGGCATGTGTACGTTTTGTCACATTGGCTTTAAGGATTATCATAACCTACAGTAAGTTTACAGTACCTTTTTATTATCTGTTGAGCCTCAAACCAGGGACACTGGAGGGGACTAAAAGCATCTCAAAAGCAGTTGAATTTGGGTTTCAAAAGAGCCTTTGAGTCATAATAAGTGAAGAGCTTATTTCTTAACAACTGCAAAGCAGGAATTGAGTTTTTTTTGTGGAGTTACATGCGTCAATTACTACAGTCAAACGCAGATTGGCAAGTCCTCGTTTTTCTATTGGTATATTTTAGTGGAACATTTGCCAGGTGAATTTAAATTGGTGGAAGCAATTTTATATTTTCTTTATAGCAAGGCATCAGAGGAAACTGGATTAATGAAATAAAATATTGAAACTATTTCACCTCCTCAAGAATAGAATTTAGTTTTGCCATACCTCATATAAGTGGCGTACAGTTTGTCAGCACCTTGTCAATGGGGACAAGTCCAGGTATTTACATTCTTCATCGACGAACAAAATACTAAGGGTTCTGGAAATCCGAAGTCAAAACAGAAAAGGCTAGTCAGGTGGAAGGCGAAACAGAGTTGATGTTTCAGCTTCAAGTAATTTGAGCATTTCTGTTTTTGGTTCCAAGTAATTTTTTTTTTTGTACAGTTGAAATTTACATACTCTGTATATAAAACTCTCTGCCAAACCTTTGGAAGAATATTTTAAGCTTCAAAATTCAACTTCAAAACATTGATCTATGGTGTTCATTTACTTTTTATATAATAAACTTTATGGATAAAATATGTATGTGTAATTATGCTTTGTATGTATGGTACTGTTGCACTAATATAAATATATACAAATGTGTGAATGCTTGCACCCATCCTCCACATATATACACATACACAATGTAAGGAGTATTTTTGTTCCTCAAGGAGATTTTGCTAGTTTTACAGTCCCTCTCTTAAATGTTGACATCAAATCCTCTGGCAAGAGTTCTGTTGCTCTGTAAAGATACAGCATGTTAAAAGCACGTTGGCTTTTTGAAGGTAAATGACCGGAATCCATATGAATTTGATTTATGTGAGATTTCATAAATTATTTTACTTTGATTTTATGAAAAGTTCACATCTACAGACAAGCCCTATTAGGAAGCATCTTTAGATTGTAATGGCCATACATAAACTCGTTTTAATACAATCAGGGACTGTCAATTTTCTGTAGGTCAGTATGTAGTGTTGAACAGCCAATGTACTAATTTAATGTACAATCCAATCTGGTAACACCGTTTGCCTTTTATATTCAGGGCATTCAGGTCAGCACTGGAGTATACCAAACGGAGCCTCGGCATCTTCATAGATCTGGAGAAAAAGGAGATGGAAGCCTATGCTTGGTTGCAGGCTGGGAAGATATATTACTTGCTGGGAGAAAATGAATTGGTAGACATGTACTTACAGGTAAAAATGATATTCGGATATGTTAATCTAAATGGTATCTCTTTTTTTCCCTCTTTAAGGTTTTATGCATAACTAGATCCTAATGTTAGTAGCAGTGATCAAGTGCTGGACACTCCTCCTCCACAACAATCCACCACATGAATTTACAGTTTATGTACAAACTCCTTGCTTCCCGAAGTAAAGTATTTAGAATTCATTACTTTTGGCTCTGGCACGTTGAGACAAAGATCTTGCACGAGTCCATACTTTAAAGTTTTATGCTGGTTTGCAGTTGTCCCTCACTGAAAACAGCTCCATGATAATTTTTCTAGCTATATTTCCTTCAGAATTAATAAAAATCATGGATTTGCTGCATTTGTGTTTCTGCCATTCAGAGATAAATCATGTTTTTAGACACCAATCAGTAGTGTGACTTGCATGTTGTCCTTTCTATTTTTGATGCCTCGTTATGTGTACTTTGTGTTGCAAGATCAAAGTGAATGCTAAAATTAATTATCATTTAAACAAAATTGATAAATTGAGATCCTGATTATTGGAGAATGGAGCTCGGCTCAGCAGCTGATAACTCCTTGATCAGAGCACTAAATGATGGTACATCTTTTAGTACCAGCATTACTCCCTTTGTCATAAGTATTGGAATAAAAGAATGTTTCTTAATTAATTCATTTCCATTCAGCGTTTCAGTACTACCATCCTAACAAATAGGTGGCTTTTGCATGCACTGAAAGACAAACTATAAAGGAGAATAATATTTTTATGCTGAAAAGACCAAGTTGATCACTTGGCAAGTGCATTCTGGTAGTGACATTGGTATAGCAAATGTACCCATTGATGATGACTGACACATTGTATTTAAATTTAAACCTCTCAAGAGGATGTAAAATACCTCATGGCATTCTTTCAAAGAAGATCTAAGGAATTTTCTCTTGACGTGACTAATGTTTTATCATTCTGTCAGCACCGCTAACATCGCACAATTAGCAGGTTTGGCTAAGGCTGTCCTACCTGCTCCAAAGAAGTTCAAGGTATAATAAATGAATTATTTGGTAGAATAAGTAAGGAGAATGGTCAGTAAATGGATATACATCAGTAAAGTGAATGATAACCTGTCTAGAGGCAAGAACGGGTGATTTTTCTTTTTGAAACCAGTTAATTTATGGCTGCAGTGCCCTTGTCTCAAGGTATCAAAAGCACATTTAATAACTTTTAAAAGGGAGGTAGATAAATGCCATACATTAAGAAGAGAAATTAGCACAGCTGTGTGGAAAGGGCAGGGGATGCAACTATCCAACTTTTGGGGCAGCCAGCACAGGCACAATGAACTGAATGAACATTGGAGTTCCTTATTTTGTTTTAAGACATACCAAAAAGATAGGATAAGCTTCTTTAATGGGTTAATGAGTAAATGCAGCATCCCATATGTTATGGTAAAAAAATAAGAGGGCCTTTCAACTTAACTCCACTCAACTCCGGAAGTAACTTCATGGAGCAATGACTCAATGATCCTTGCTGTAAAACGCACGTATTTAAATCAGGCTATCCCTGCAGAGTATAACCTCTGATCATATACTTGGCTCATTTGACTTTTTCCACAGTACAGTACTGAGCAAATGTCAAGCTTTTCAGGAGTCAACTTGCACCATGATAATATTGACTTATGCAAGCATTTTGTAATACAAAAATTAAGGTTGCTCAAGATGCGGCAGTGTGCACAGAAAAATTGGACTTCGCACTGGAAATTTTTGAAGCAGCTGGAGATGTGTTTTTTAATGGGTCTGGGGACAGAGAGAAAGCTGTATCCTTCTTTAGGGTAAGTACCTCCTATTGCACTATAAGACTCGATTCACCTTATATTTTGCTCTTCTGGAAATCAAATTTATATGTGGTCTGATCAATTTTAGTAAGGGCCTGTGATTCCCAAAGTATAGGATTGTGCTTCTCATTTGGTGAGCCAGAATTTGAGTGGAATATTCTCTGAAATTGATTTCCATCTGATCCCAAATTTGAGTTGGAGGAAGTCCATAGGCAAGTGTTTATTCCATCATGTTATGATGATTATGGGACATATCTGAGAAGGTTTCAAGCTTGCCTGAGAAATTCCATGATGTTGACCTCCTAGGCCTGACCAAAAAATTAAACTGGCTTCAATTCCCATATGGTCTACTAAATGCACTAGAATTAGCTGAGAGAAAAGTTGCCAATCTAAGTACTTTACTTTTTGAAAAGTAATCAGTTACTTCTATCTGTTTCCTTAAGGAAAAGGGGGAAAACGTGCCGTGCAATTACAAACGGAAAATGCTGGAAATATTCAACTCAGTTGGTATCTGTGGAGAGAGAAGCAAGACCAATTATTTCCATCCATTGATGCGGCCAGACCTGTTGATTATTTCTAGCGTTTTCTGAGATTTTCTAGCATCTGCAGTGTTTTGCTTTTGGTTTTTTCCCCTCAGGTCTGTCCATGATCTCCAACCCCACATTGAAATAGTGTGACACTGCACTGATTAGGAGGGAGGACAGATTTCTTGCTGTGTTACTACAAGTAAAAATCACTCACCCAAACTATTACCTCAAACGCACTGCACGTAGAGATAGGATTCCCACACCAACACACTGTGGTAACAAAACAGTATGTGTGTTTTACTTGATTTGGATATTTTAGAAGGGATTAAGGTGAGATATCCTGCCTTCATATATCTTATTTATGAAGGTGCTATTATAGAACATAGAAAAATACAGCACAGTACAGGCCCTTCGGCCCTCGATGTTGTGCCGATCCAAGCCCACCTAACCTACACTAGCCCACTATCCTCCATATGCCTATCCAATGCCCGTTTAAATGCCCATAAAGAGAGAGAGTCCACCACTGTTACTGGCAGGGCATTCCATGAACTCACGACTCACGACTCACTGAGTAAAGAATCTACCCCTAACATCAGTCCTATACCTACCATCCCTTAATTTAAAGCTATGCCCCCTCGTAATATCTGACTCCATACGTGGAAAAATTATGTTGCTACAGACAGTAAATGTCAGGAATGTTTGCTTTGTCATATGTTTGGAGAACTTTTATAACAAGCTCTCCTCATCAAATACGAAACGTATTTTACATAATGATTGATAGCTCCATTTCATGGGTGTGGAGCTAAGTTATGTAAATAGAGGTGCAATGCCCATCATTGAGTCACACAGCATGGAAACAGATTTTTTTTGGCTAAACCAATCCATGTCAAACATATTCCCATCTGCTTGCTCCTGGCCCATATCTGTCCAAACGTTTCCTATTCATGTACCTATCCAAATGTCCTTAAATGTTGTAATTGCACCCTCATCCACCACTTCCTCAGGAAGTTCCACACACTGACCACCCTCTATAAAATATTTCATTTTTAAAATCTCTTCTCCCCTTAAAAATATGACCCTAGTCTTGAAATCCCCTATTCTAGGGAAAAGACAACTACTATTAACTCCATCTATACCTGTTGTTATTTTATAAACTTTTGTCAGGTTACCTTCAACCTCCTATACTTCAGTGAAAAAAGTCCCAGCCTATCCAGGATTTCCTTAACTCTCACCCAGCAACATCCTGGTAAATCTCTTTTGAACCCTTACCAGCTTAATAATATCCTTCCTATAACTGGGCAACCAGAACTGGACACAGTATTCTAGAAGAGGCCTCAGCAATGTTCTGAACAACCTCAACATGTCTTCCATACTGAAACAGCCTCGATCTACTTGAGTGGCATACAGACTCAAGAGTCTGACTGATCTATTCCTGTTCTTCATATTCATCTTCCAGCAGCTCAAAACTTTGAACTCGTCACCCCCTTATGTCTTTTTATTCCAAACTACAATCTGCAGGGTTTAAATCATGGCATCACCAAACAATTACTCTTTGATTTACCTGATCTCTGTAAAAGCATGTTTGCTTATGCACTTGGGTTCTGCATCAGGTCATCTGAGGACTTCTGAAAAAGCCACAAATGCTAAAGAACTGTTCATACTGCAAAGAAAATGCTTGTCTGTTCAGAAGTAGTTATTTTCTAACACTTTTTTTTATAAACTGTTGTGTCATGTGGTGATATAAATTGCATTTTTCCTGACATGGTATTGAATTTACATTTTCTACTTTTATTGTGCCTTCTGCAGTATTTGTACCTGCTTCTACAAATGTACATGTACATGTAACTATACTGTATATGAGTGCCAAAACAACTGTTGTCAACCCTTCTGAATTAAGTGGTATATAAAATCAAACAAAAATTTATTCTTGTGCTCATTCTTTAAAAGAACAGTCATTCTGTACTCGTGCTTTTAGTTTATAGCCCCAGAAATTCCTTTTCCTCAAGCATCTGTCAACCCTGGTTTAAAATTGTTTATAGATCAGCTTCCACCTCTTTTCCAAGTATAGCATTCTTGACCCCAGCAACTAAGTGGGGGAAAAGACCTCTAAATTCTCCCTCAAGATATTCTCAACATGTTTCAAGCTGTAGTCTTTTTTTTAGATTAGATTCCCTACAATATGAAACAGGCCCTTCAGCCCAACAAGTCCACACTGACTCTCCAACAAGTTACCCACCCACACCCATTCCCTACCCTATATTTACTCCTGACTAATGCACCGAACACGATGGACAATTTAGCATGGCCAATTCCCCTTACCTGCACATTTCTGGACTGTGGGAGGAAACCCACGCAGACACTGGGAGAATGATCAAACTCCACACAGACAGTTGATTGAGATGGGAGTCGAACCCGGGTCCCTGGTGCTGTGGGGCAGCAGTGCTAACTGCTGAGCCACTGTGCCACCCACAGTTATTGATCCACTCTCCAGACAGAAAATGTTTTCTAGCAAAATATTTCAATATCTTGCACTCCTTTATTGAAACATCTCTTTAAACTTCACTGTTCCCAAAAAAGGTCCTGATTTCTCCAACCACTCCTGATGAGTTATGTCCATCATCCCTGTTTATATCCTGGTAAATATTTTATATATCCTTCCTAAAGCTTTATATCCCTTCTGAAATTTGGTGCCCAGAATATGTAAATGAAGTTGAAGAAGTGATGTATCAAGTTCTAGCTTCTATATGAAAACCCAGGTCACCCATATACTTTTCCACCTTTTAACGGCATGTGCACATGAACACCATAATCCTTCTGCTCATCTGTGCTTTTCAAGATTCTACCATTTATAGTACACTGTTGTTTTACTTCACACTTCACTGCACTCACCCCTAATTGCCCCGGAGTAGATGATGGTGAGCAGCCTTCTTGAACTAAGGCATTCTGTTCGGAATAGGTACACCCACCGAGCTGTTAGGAAGGGAGTTCCATAATTATGACTGAGCAACAGGGAAAGATCAGAGAGATGGTTCCAAGATGGAATGATGTGTAGCATAGAGGGAAAGTACAGGTCATAGTGTTCTCATGCCTCTTGTCTTTCTAAGTGATAGTGCTCATGGTCTTGGGAGGTGCAGTTCTGGGAGTGCTGGAGAGTTGTTGCAATGCACACTGCAGATGGTACACACTGCTCCTACTTTGCAGCAGTGGTGAAGGATGGGTTGCAAATAAAGCAGACTGCTTTGTCCTGGATGGTATTGAATTTCTTGAGTGTTCTGCAAGCTGTTTGCATCCAAGCGAATTTTGAGAAATCCATTTATACCCCTGGCTTGTGGCTTGTGGACAGACTTTGGTGAGTTACTTACCACCGTATTCCCAGCCTCTGACCTTTTTTTTTTTCCCAGTTCTCTAACATTTCTGAGGGCACCTTCTTGTGGATCTGAAACCAGACTGGTGAAGGATGGCTGATTTTCATCCATAAAGGATATTAAAGAATTAGGTGTATTTACATGACCGTTGATTTGATTTTCATGCTTAGCATTGCTGAGATGAGTTTTCAATTCCAAATTATTGTATTGAGTTTTAAATACATTGATTTGAACCTGTGTTCCCAATATGTTAGCCCGAGCTCAGCTTGCTAGTCCACAGATGTTACTATACGCCGTCTTCCCCATCCATGCAGCCACAGTATTTATACTGCACATCAACTTGTGGTCAGCAGTAAGCTCTCAATATTTATAGTGGGGGATTCAGCAGCGTTAATGTGACTGAATGTCAAAGGAAATGTTTTAATCCACATATAGTAGAGGCAGCCATCGCCTGGCACTTAAGTGGCATAAATCTTTCTTGCCATTTCTCAATGTAAACCTGGATGTTGTCCAGGGCTTGCTTCATATGGGTACAGACTGCTTCAGTATTTTGAGGATTCAAAGGTTTTGGGAATGGTGTTGCACATGGTGCAATCATCAGTGAACGTTCCCACTTCTGATCTCATGATGGAAAGAAAGTTATTGACGAAGCAAGTCTGTGACGGTTGGCATCTAAGGCATGACCCTGAGGAAGTGTTGCAGTGATGTCCCACTGCTAAGATGACAGACCCTCAACAAGCTAACTTCCTTTGTGTTGAATATGAAGTTGAGAATTTTCCCCTTAATTCTTGTTGACCCCAGTTTTGCTCAAGTCTTTTTTGCCACATTTTGTCAAATGAGGTCTTGATCTCAAGGGCAGTCCCTCTCCTGTCACTTCTGGAATTTAGCTCTTTTGTCCATGCTTGACCAAGGCCTTAATGAAGTTAAGACTGGCTCTGGCTCTGGCAGGAGGCAATCTATTGGGAAGTAAGTTACTGAACAAGTGTCACTTGATAGCACTCTTGATGACCCTTTCCATCACTTTGCTGATGATTGAGAATAAACTAATGAAGTGGTAATTGACGACCAGGTTTCATATATCCTGCTAGGAAGATCGTAAGAGGAAAGGCTGAGGCACTTGGGGCTGTTCTCATTGGAGAAAAGAAGGTTTAGGGGAGATTTGATAGAGGTGTACAAGATGATTAGGGGTTTAGATAGGGTAGACACTGAGAACCTTTTTCTGTTAATGGAGTCAGGTGTTACTAGGGGACACAGCTTTAAATTAAGGGGTGGTAGGTATAGGACAGATGTTAGGGGTAGATTCTTTACTCAGCGGGTTGTGAGTTCATGGAATGCCCTGCCAGTAGCAGTGGTGAACTCTCCCTCTTTATGGTCATTTAAGCGGGCATTGGATAAGCATATGGAGGTTATTGGGCTAGTGTAGGTTAGGTAGACTTTGGTCGGCGCAACATCGAGGGCCGAAGGGCCTGTACTGCGCTGTATTTTTCTATGTTCTATGTTCTATGTTCTATCCTGCTTTTATGTATATTCAGGGCACACCAAGACAATTTTGTACAAGTTGGGATGATGTAACTGCATTGGAACAGCTTGGCTAGGAGTGCAGCAAGTTCTGGAGCACAAGTCTTCAGTACTGTTACTGGAGTCTTGTCAGAGATCATAGCTTTTGTAGTATCCAGTGCCTTTAACTATTCCTAAACCTACATTATTACCTTGATCAGCCTTCCCATTGTAGAGTCATACAGCATGGAAACAGCCCAACTCGTCCATGCTAACTAGGTTTCCTGAACTGAATTTGCCTGCATTTTACCTATATCCCGCTAATAACTTCCTATCCGCGTACTTGTCCAAATGTCTTCTAAATGTTGTAATTGTACTTGCCTCTACCACTGACAAGATTAAAGACTTGTCGAGAACAAAACTGAGAGGATTCTGCAATCACCACTCTTTTGGTGATGACTGTTTCTGTGGACTTTGAATGAACTAAAGCTGATATAAGAGGATATTGTTCTCCACAGAGATCGTAGTAGTTCCTAAAGTATGAGGCTGAGAAGTACTTACAATACTCCGGTTGAGCCTGAACCAGTGTTTTACATAGAATTAGATATTAGACTTTTCAAAAATGTCTAGATCACTGGACTAAAGAGCTGGAGAATTGGTCATTTTTAAAAGTTTAAAAAGACACTATGGTCATGAGGGAATTCAAAGAGCAACGGTTGTACTGTTCTGTTACACACATGGATAAAATATAGAGTATTTTATTGAATGCTATCTGTTACACTGTAAAGCCATAATATCAAATGAAGCTGTAATTTAGTTAGCGAATTTTCCGATTAAATGTGCATTTTCACAGGATCGAGCACTTCCTCTTGCTATCAAAGTTGAAAATGCAGAAGTGGAACTCCGACTCTGTAACAAGCTGACAGAACTACTACTGCACGTGAAGATTTATGCAGAAGCACTAGAATATGCTCAAACTGCTCTGACACTCAGTGTGACACTGGGTAAGTGAAGTTTTCTGTTTTTATTTTGCTCTTTAACTAGTTCAACGGAATGGAAGAAACATCCAAATTAATCTTGGCTTTTGAATTAGTTTGGGGGCTCTCTTTATAAAACGTTGGGAGCCAGACTTTAATTCTTGGGGCAGAACGCACTATATTTGAGTTCTGATGTCAAACTCAGTACCCAGTCTGAACTCCACATAGTGTCAGTGTGAGCTGCCTGCCATGACTTTCGTTGGGAATCCCTGAGGGCTGTCTCTCAATCCAGGTTAAGGATGGCAGGCTTCTGAGACTGGATGGACAATAGGAGGCCTTCCAACACTTAGAGACTGGAAACCTTTACTTGGCTACCTGTCACATGGGAGTGTTTACTTGTTTCAACCCTGACCCAGTCCCTTTGAAAACTGCTGGGACGTAGGTTTGTGCCCTCCGAGGGCATGCTTGTTAACAGTGAAACAATCTAGGCCATCAACCTCCAGAATCAATTGAAAATTTGGTTCAGGTTATAATAGTTACAAGAATCAAAGGTTACAATGTGGTCTTGTTTGGAGTGGATTAGGCTGCTACACTTTCATTTCTGGGATTTGGGTTTGAAATCAGCACAAATGTTTAGCTCCATAATTGATGTTAACGTCCCCAGTTGATAAAAAGGCGAATGGGACAGTGACAGTGGTGTGACTCAGTTCCAACTCCAAAATGATCTATTACTACTTAGAAGTTGCAGGTGACAAGAAGACCTGCACCCAGTTAGTAAACAGGGGAGGCAATCGCCAAGTGGCATTATTACTGGACTGTTATTCCAGAGACACGGTTATTGTTCAGGAGACCTGGCTTCGAATCCTGAAATGGCACGTGGTGGAATTTGCATTCAACAGACATTTGGAGTAAAGAGGCTAGTGATTGCCATGTTGATTGTTGGAAAAAGCCATCTGGTTCATGAATACCCTTTTAAGAAGGGTAACTTACATGGTGTGGCCGACCTGTAACTCCAGACCAACAGCAATTTGGTTGACTCTTAACTGCACTTTGGGCAAATAGGGATGGGCAATAAATGCTGGTCTAGCCAGTGATGCCCACATCCCGTGAATGAATAAAAAAAGAGAGTGCTCTTGTACAACTGGAGGCTGATCTCCTATTTTAGTTTGGGTCCTTAACAGAGGAGCACGTGGCCAGTTTTTCTAGAAGAAAAGGCAGCAAAGCTCTTCAAACTCCACTAAATAAACTTAGACTCCTGCCAAGCAGACTCTGTACAAATAGCAAGATGACAGCAGACTAGGCAGCATCTGGGCTACTGTGCCCGGGCTTGGCCCCTTTGTCCACTTTCTTTTTTTGTCCCTTTTTCCTTCTTCCCCTTTTTCCGAAAACTTACCTGATAGAGAGAGCTCTTCTCTGGAAAAGTGGCTTCAATGGGCTCTGGAGTGATGACAGCATCTTCAGAGGAAGCGTAGCTGCAGAGTCTGTTGGTCAGCCAATGAAGCCAGGAGAAGAAGACACACTGCCACATGGAATGGTCCCCTGACACAATGGCATGGCGTCTTCCCAGCCCAGTGTGGGAATGTAGCAGCAGTGAAAGAAAAGTTGGCCTCATATAAAGTTATCTCATTTGAAATTTTATTTGAAGTTAATGTAAATGGTGTCTATGTATAGTGTCGGTTCACACTTTTTGCTATTTTATACATGTGACGATAAATTATTCAATTTATATTTAGGATGGTGACTGTATCCCTGGTTCCTGCCTGTGGCTTCCTGCCAACTGATTTTATTGACTGAGCATCACATCCCTCCCGTTCCCCTAACTGATTTGATTAGGAAGTCAGCAAATGGCACTTAAGTGAGGCCTAGGCATTAAAATGAATGGTGCCAGCTTGCTGTTGCGCTCAGATGGGGCCCACTGCTTTGCTGCGCTCCCACTGGTGAATTAAAATTGAACTTTCTGCTCGCTATAAGATGCACCCATAAAATATTGAACTCGGCAACAAACCAAAAGGTAACAAGAAGCTGTATAAATATCTGGTGCTGGAAATGGAGGTATCTTAGTTGTGCACTCGGGGGTGGCCTATGAAAAAGTTAAAAGTAAGATAGAGTAGAAGGAACTTTGCATTAGGATTTGCATGAAAAGAACAATGTATTTATACTGTGAATATGTTCCTAAGTACTTTGCAGTCAATGAACTATTTTTGAACTCTAGCCATTGTTATAATATCATGCTTGAAAGTCACAAAATATAAACTAACAAGATCTACAAAATTAGATCTTCTATTTATCTGATATCAAATGCACGTTCTTTTGCTGCCCATTAATGTAATGCTAGAGTACTAGCAACTTAAATTGGCAAGTGCCAAGCTTTAGGGAAACTGAAGTCTACATAGGGTAAAACTGGAATTTAAAACTTAAAACTGACTAAAACCATCCAGCTTCCCAATACAACTGAAAGATAAGATTCCTGCTGCTTATCCAACTAGGACATCCCACTTTATAAGGGCATGAGCTTTCAGGGCTACTGCAAACTAGTAGGAAGAATCTTGGCCTTCTCCGAAGGGGCTACTACTGTAAGGCTTATCATCAGCAATGCGTCTGCACAAAGGTGAGCTCAGGCCCGGAGACAAGATCTTCCCTCCATTAGATATTGGATTATGCATCATGCTACAGAAATTTGACTGTTGGATCATAACAAAGACTTGCAGGTTTTATTTTTGAATTATTTTTGAAAGAAATTACATTTTAATTACAAACATCAAAACAAGACAGCCTTGGTTCAAATGTGTACATAAAAGCTTAACTGGAGGTGAGACATTACTAAATGCCATTGGCGTCAGGCTGCAGAGTGTTACATCAAAAATCTGAAGTCAATGGAAATCTGGGGGGAATCTCTCTATTGGTTAAAATCATATCAAGCAAAAAAGCCAGTGAGGTGTTTGGATATAAATTCCCCTCACTTCAAACCTATGCCCTATGGTTTTGGACATCGTTATCCTGGGGAAAACATCTTGGCCATTCACCTTTTCTATGCCCCTCATGATTTTATTAACCTCCTATAAGGTCACCCCTCAGCCTCCATCGCTCTTAGGGAGAAAACTCCCAGCTCATTCTGCTTCTCCTTATAACTCAAACCTTCCAGTCTCAGTAACATCCTTGTAAATCTTTTTTGCACTCTTTCCAGTTTAACAATATCCTTCCAAATGCAGGGTGACCAGAATTGTATGTAGTACTCCAACTGTCTTGATGTTTTGAGCATAAACTCTACATCAGATGCTGGAGATCAGAGTCAAAAAGCGTGGTGCTGGAAAAGCACAGCACGTCAGGCAGCATCCGAGGTGCAGGAGAGTTGACATTGCGAGTATAAGCCCTTCATCAGGAATGTGAAGGGCTTAGGCCAGAAATGTCGACTTTCTTGCTCCTCAGATGTGGTCTCACCTACTGTGCTTTTCCAGAGCCACACTTTCTGATGTAGATCTGCATAGAGCATCTAACCCATGAAAGCATCCTTTTCTAACTCTATTCTGAGAATTAAGCATTTTGTTATTTTATAGTCCAAATTTGAGCCTGGTGCATTGTCCTTTGTGTTGCCAAGACTTGGATATCCAGGCAAACAGATATACTTTCCTGTCTTGTCCCATAAACCTTGATTCTTTTTCTCATTTAAAATCTATCTCAGCCTCAAAAATACTTAAAGACCTAGCCTCAATAGCCCTTCAAATTCCATAGATTAATTACCATTTGAGAAGAAAAATTCTAGTTTGTTCTTTCTCTTAAATGGGTGACCCCTTATTCTGAGATTATGCCTAGATTCTCCCACAGGGAAAATAACACTTATGTTGTCAGGGCCTTTTAGATGAGATGCATTATTGAATGCCTTCTGATGATCTAAATATATTACATCCATTGGTTCCCCATACCTATCATGCTTGCTACTTCTTCAGAGAGTGCTCAAAATTCTTTTCAGGCGTGAATTCCGCTTCACGTAACCATGCTGACTCTGCATGATTATAATTTTGTACTTCTAAATACTCTGCTATTACTTCCTTTGCAATAGACTCTAATATTTTCCAATGACCAATGTCAAACTAGTTGACTGAAATACCTGTGGTTTTTGTTTCTGTCTGGCTTCAGTGGTTCATGCATCAACATTTCATGTTTAATAAGCATTAGATAATGTAAACTATATTAATGTGTTCTCCATCAAGGGTTCACCTGTATTATAGTTAGTGCAGGGTAGGGTTTGGGAAGAGCAACTTTACTCCAGCTTTCTTTAGAAAGCATTTACAACAAAACATCATGTAAAATTTTGGATCTTTTGGATATGAAACGACTTAGGATGCTTTGGAGACCCATTGGAAATCTGTGTTCAGCATTAGTGAAATTCACCTGGTGTTGTGGCAGCAATGTTCTGAAAGAACCAGAAATTTCTGGCCCTATTGTAGTGTGCAAGCAGTAATATGCAGCAGTATTTAACCCTCTGAATATCTACGATCTCAATGTAACATTAAAAAGAGCAGAGTCTTCTGTCACTTTTAAGTATTGTAATACTAGGTAAAAACAATGACTGCAGTTGCTGGAAACCAGATTCAGGATTAGAGTGGTGCTGCAAAAGTTCAGGCAGCAGCTGACGAACAGTAAAATTGAGGTTTCAAGCAAAGGCCCTTCATCAGAAATTACTGATGAAGGGCTGTTGCCTGAAACGTCCATTTTAGTGCTCCTCTGATGCTGCCTGAACTGCTGTGCTTTTTACAGCACCACTCTAACCAAGTACTATAATACTGCCTGTGTTACTGTTCTCTGAAACACTTACTATATACATTTCTTTTGTTCAATAGGAGACACCCTTAATGAACGTGTTGCTTATCATCGACTGGCACTAGTACATCAGTCCCTTGGTCAGTGTGAGCTGGCTGAGCACTTCTATCTAAAGGCACTTTCCCTTTACCCCTGTCCACTGGAATTTGATGAGGAGGCAATTTACTTTGTCAGAGTTTACGTACAACTGGGAGATATGACATTCTATGATCTCAAGGTAAGAAAAGAAATAGTCCAGGGAATAAAGATTGTAGTGATACGATTGAAACAGATTATCGGCCACAGTAGATGGGCCGCTTAATAGATTATCATGGCGTTCAGAATAATGCCAATAGCATGAGTTTAATTCCCATTGTGTCGGAGGTAGACTTGGAACTGTCTCCTCGCTTCCTGCTCCTGAAAGTGGAAATAGGAGGAATGGGAAACAGTGGATAGGGGACAGTGGCTCACCTTTTGTGAATCTGTGCATCAGTTACTTTAAGGTGCAACTAATAAGGAGTAGAAATTTCTATAAGGATCCCCTGACTTCCCACCATAACTTTAATAGGAAATAGGAATTACAGAGAAAGTGCTGGAAGGGCTTAAAAGACAGTTTCTCCAGGACTTCTGAGAGATCCGAAAACTCCTTCGGTTGTCATTGGTGTAAGCTGCAGTGGAAGAAGTTATAGTCAATTAAATATATGTCAACAACAGGTCAATTAATTGTAGTTATATAGTTTTAAGAGTTGATGATGAGTGTCATAAGCACTCATTACAATGCTGCTGTGATAAGGACTTGTAGGTAGAATGGCTTATGATCTAGTCCTCCTCCTAATAATGTCTGTGATTATTGCTCACTATGAGAGTATTCTAGTTAGGTCAGGAAGTGATTTCCCTCTACTGCATATGACCAAGCAGATTCTGCAGTTTTCCACACTTTGAGGATGGTGTCAGCAACTGATATCACTGAATGCAAGAGAAAAATAGTCCTGTTTTTTCCCCCCCACCCCCCCCTTTATTGTTGGAGGTTTTTTGAGAAAATTCATTTTTTGCATAAAGACTTGGCTGTGTCTTTCCCACAGCTTTAGCACAAACTCTGGTGATAAAACCATATATTCCAAAGAGGTCAATTACAGGTGATTTCTATATAACTGTCTCATCTTTATTCAACAATGTGATGCATGTTAGTTGATGGGGTTTTTTTTGACATTTCAGGATCCATATGATGCCGCAGGCTATTACCACTTAGCTCTTGCTGCAGCCGTGGATTTGGGCAGTAAGAAGTCTCAACTGAAAATCTGCACTAGACTTGCCACTATCTACCATAATTTCCTTGTGGATCGGGAAATGTCACTGTATTTCTATCAGAAAGCAAGGAAATTTGCCAATGAGCTTAATATTCGAAGGTTAAACCTTTCTCCAGCGCAGTATTATAAAACTGTAGCACAGGCACCTTCAAAATTTCTCTTTTAAGCAGGAAGTGACTACAACGCTACTTTGAAACAATTTGCTCGAAGAGCCATCAACAAGCATCAGATCATTCTATTTGGGTGCTAAACCTAAGCTAGTGAATTTAAATTCCTTTTTTTGGTTACACCACCTCTTTCTCATCTGGCTTCGTTTTCCAGCAGAATGAAACTGAGATTGCCACCAGTCACAGTGCCAGGGCAGAAAAATATTTTACTTTAGGAAAGTAAGTTAATTAAAGATTAGATTTGTTTCTTTACAAATGTTTGTAGGGACAATTCTTTTAAGAGTAGAACACAAAAAAAATGTATAAAAGAACAAGTTCTTCATTCTGATGCACCAGCAGCTGAGATATTTAAGAACGCCTAAAATGTCAGTATTAAGCAGTGACATTGTTGTCATTTGCATTGAACAAGGTCATTTCTTGTTGCTTCCTCATTTACTTTTTCCCTCTTTTTTTTTTCTCTATTTTTCTTCATGACCGGGGCCACTTGTCTGGTAAAACTTAAATTTATTGCACGGGGAAATATCCCAGCTCACATTCATTAATGGGTGTCCAAATGTGAATAATACTGAAAACACTTTTTATTTGTCAGTGTCACTAATTCTGGAGAGATTGCTGTTTACATACATAGAACTAAATTGTGCAAAACACTTCAGGAATATTGTATTGTTCCTTGTTAAGCTGAATAACATTATTGAGAAATCTAAATGAGGGAGAAAATGGTTGCTTTCTGCTCTAGCTATTCTGAAATGTAAGCAAATAATGTAAACAAACATTCTTCATTTATCAGAATCGGTCTGTTGACCCAAATGTTCCGTGTTGTTCAAGTTGTCAATTATTTATTTTTCCAATTTTTAAAATAGAAATTGGATCCAGAACAGTGCCTTGTCTTAGCCAATTTTTCTGCACTTGTTTCTTGGCACAAGAAATACCAATAGTCTTATACAGAAGTAACCCAGTGGTCTTGTTTCTTTGCTATGGTTGACATTGTACAGTTTGACCTTTTTAATGATTAATGTATTGCCACTAATAAATTCCACAAAGTTTAGAAGGCTGATGGCTGATCTTCTTAAGGTAATTAACATGAATGAGATTTGAGGTGTGGATGAATTATTTCCTCCTGATGGGGAAATTCTGATCAAGAGTGAACAATTTGAGTTAGAGCTGGTCCATTTAGAAACAAAATCAAGAAATCACCTTGACTCTCAAAGGATAAAGAAAATCTGGAAATTTCATGCAGCATGCACCATCTTCCCTCAACAGAAAATAAAATTTTCATGACAAAAATTGAAATATTTTAAGGCATTTCTGTCAAAGGATTTAGATCAAAGATGGATAGAAAGAGTTATGATAAAAAAATCAAGTTGCATGATGGAACAGACGTAAGGCCTAATCCTATTCTGTGTAACTTTCTTATATGAAAAGTCATCTAAAAGTTTGGAACTAAATATCACCTCATAAACGTAGATATAGCTATTGATGTTACACTGGAATATACAGTTTGGGGTTCAAAGTCCTGCTTTAGCTCATGCCTTTCAACGCCAATCACAAAAGTTCCCATAGAATGCTGGTGAGCATGTGTATTCCACACTGGAAGTAGCATTTTTTTTTTGGAGGTATCCTGGATTCTTCTCTTTATTTGCATCTGCAAAGAACTTAGAGCTTCAGATTTCCTTCACCAATTGTTTTTTTGTCCTGATCTTAGCCATCACTAGACTGTGTTCAGGAGAACGAAGTCTATGTGTGATCTATATGCTGAACTGCCACCTGCAATTAAAAGAATAATTAAAAATAAATACATTTGTGAATGTGAAGCCAGGTATTGAAGAAATGCTTCTCCATATCACCATGTAAAACTGTGGATCACTCATTTTGATATTTTATACAAAAAGGCTGCTGCATTTGTCCTGCATAATAGCAAACACTGGATCTCAAACATTTAATTTAATTTAGTTTAAATGAGGTACTTCTTGAGACATTCCTGAGAGATGTAACTGGGTGATAATGCAATGCTTGTATGTATTTTTACTTTCTTGGAACAGCCTCCTACATTTGTCCTTGCATTATTCCTGCTCCTTTAGGGTAAGTTCTGACCATTTGTGTGTGTGTGTGTGTGTGTGTGTGTGTTGCTATAAGGTCTCTGAGTCAGTCTGCGGTGGCTGTCCCCATTGTATAATCAAACACATGACACCTTGTCTTTATCACATCTTGGATAGCTTTCTTTTATGACCCAATGACATCAATGGAGTTACTCATGAAGGATCGCCAGATGTGGTTGCTATCAATAGTTGAATGAACACTGATTGTCTTGCATGGCACCCATTAATAATCAAAGTAATTTATAAGTTAAATAAATATAAGTTATTTTACTTGTAGAAGGTTTGAGTTGACAGAGAGCACTTGCTTGCCAGTTGAATGCACAAACCATTGCTCTTAGTCTCCAGTTTTGCCAAGCTACATTTGCTCATTGATCCTTTCAACATTGTGGTGTAAATGTGGCACAATGCTGGATCTTTTCAGATGAAACATCTTAAATTTCTCACAGAAATGTTGTAATCTACGCAAATTAAACTGAAGGAACACTTAACACGTGTCAAGCTCCACACATTCATCTTTTATTCACCCTCTTCCTTATGTTTTACAATGGCGTTTTTGTTAGTATTAGACACCATGGATGGAATTTTTAAGTTGGGATGTCTGCTGAGGCAGTGAGCCTTCTTGTTGGGTACTTGGTTGTTACTACTGAGGCGTATATCAGCATGTCTGCTTAACTCCATAATGGTATTAGTACCCTGCTTTTTGGTTGTGGATATTACAACAGCCGTTCCATGGAGGCTGAGTTTAAAGGGACAGCAGCAACTTTATGCCTGGGTCCTGGATTCAGTGTCACTAAAGATTTAGTGATCTCACTGAGTGTTGAGTATAATCACCCTCTCTGACTTCTCCAGAGTTCTTCCACGCTGCATTTCCCTGACAAACACACCTTTGGCAGGGTCTCGCATTCATTTCCCTCCAGCCATCTTCTCAAAAGTCCATCTTAGTGTGGCCATAGCCATGGAATCCAAACTATAATGGGAGAAAATTCACTAGAAATTGCCAGCAAAACTTACTGGGCATCAGCGATGCCCAGAGGGTGACCTCAAAACCTGGTGACCACATTAAATGAAGAAGTTGGTCAGTTAGCATTTAATAATGCCTCATGTTGAAAGATGTTACCATTAAATGAATTGCCCCATTCTCAAAGTCAGCACATCTATCTTGCGTCTCCCACCGGCCCTTCATGAATCTTGGAACATTTCCTGAGTTATCAGACTCTGGAGTCCTCAGAGGGGGGTGAATATTCTAAGGATGCACCATTGCATGACACTTTTTCAAACAATCCACCAGCACCAAAACAAACACCTCGATGACTGCCACAGTAGAGAGACTGATGTTTGTTACACCTCACTGGGTTAGTGTATTGGAAATCAAACTCTGCTATTCTCAGAATCAATACAAAAAAAATTTACGAAAGTGTGCAAAATTCTGAAATTTACTGGGTTTCTAGATCCAGGTTTGTAGAAGCTTGGGCCAGGTTTCTGCATTCATCAGTAATTACTAACTATAGATAAACAATGAAACTCAACTGGTTAAAACTCTAATCCCCTTATAAAATTTCCCCTGACACAGACAGACCAACACAAAAATATGAATGGAGAGAAAGATATTGGAAGGCAGTTCAGTGATCCTTGTCTGCAGGATGTACTGAAATAATCTTTTATTGCTGATTAGAATGATGCTTCTTGATCTTGCATATTCAGCTACTTATTTGCAAGAGGCACAAGGTGACTGGGTCACATTTATAAAAGCCTCTATTTGTTAACTAAGTCACAATTCTCATTAACTAATAGGTGAAATAAACTGGTTATCTTGAGGCTTGAAATGCTTTTCACTGCACACTCATTTCCCCCTCAGACCTCTGATGGTTTATCATCCCCAAATTGTTCAGCTTCTTGGGAGCCAATCATATAGTTGTTGGCTGGGTGGATGCCTTGGCCTTTGAAAATTGGGCACTATTTCATAGACCAATCAGCAACTTGTTGCCAGCCAAATCTCCATTCGTATATAGACGAATGCTTCTGCCACTGCTTGAACCAACAAGCAATACTTAATGAGTGTCCAGATAATCCTTCAACAATCCTCTGTTTTTTAAAAAATTATTTTCCTGTTTAGTCCACAATCAAAAATGCAGAAAATGAAAAGATGTGGTCTTCACAGATTGTCATATGGAAAGGAGACGGACAACGGGGGTGCGGGTGAGGGGCATTCTGGTAGAGAAAGCATTGCACTGCAAGCTCTGTTCAACTGGACATAGGTTCTGAACTTAAAGATTGTCAATGAAAAGGCAATATGTGCAAGCCATAATGGGAAATAGGACATGGAACAGTACAACACAATTCAGGCCCTTCAGCCCATGATGTTGGGCCGAGTATTTATCTTAATCTAAGATTAACACTCCTCAAATTACTGCTGTCCAAGTGCATGCCCAGCAGTTGCTTAAATGTCCCTAATGTCTCTGACTTTACTACTAAATGTGTGTGTTACCAACAGGCAGTGAGAACTATTAGAGATACATTGAAGGGATTTATCTCTCAGTGTGACATGATGTGTCAGACATGTGCACTGCTTTGGCTGTCAGGAGCAAGTGGGTCATAAGTGGTAAATGGAGAAAGGGCAGGTGATAGTCTGGACTATTCTAGAGTTGCACTCACTTCTCATCCTCATCTTCCTCACTTGCCCAGCACCTTGCCAGGCTGAGTCACACAGCTGCCTCTTACCTGATGACTGAGTCTGTCCCTATATAGGTGCAGGTGGGGCTGGAAATTCAGCTGACATCACAGGGTTTGCACTGGGTAGGAGTCTGAGGAAGCATTTCATGAATGGGTCTTAATTTAGGAGTTCTGCTAGTGATGTGTTTAGAGGGAGGGCTTTGTTGGTGTGTGATTAAATTGCCTATGGTCATTCAGCTATCTTCCTACCATCCTTCAACCTAATGGAGGCCTGCGTCCAATAATTGGTCTGGCCTCCCAGGAGCCCAATGTCGAGGTAGTGTGGAAGAGTGAAAAGCTGTGATTGCCAATGATTAAATGAAGTTTGACAGCATCCTAGATACCCAGAACAGACCATACATTATCACCTTAGTGGGACTCACAAGCTAGCTGAATGTTAAGGGATTGAACCAAATTCCTGGTTGTTCTGACAATATCCAGATTGTCACACACTTACACTCAACACTCCCTGTACATATGAAAAGCCCCCAAATGCATCACGCTCAAACCCAAAACAAAAACATAGTGTTGGAGAAACCCAGCAAGTCCAGCAGTATGAGAGAAATGAGTGGAATGATGTCAGAGTTCCAACATGATTTCACTTTTCAGAGATTTAACATTGCAACTGAACTTGCCTGGATCACATACTGTTAAAAATCACACAACACTAGGTTATAATCCAACAGGTTTATTTGGAAGTATGAGCTTTCACAGTACTGCTCCTTCATCAGGTAACTCGTGAGGCAGGATCATAGGACACAGAATTGATAGCAAAAGATAACTGCAATCTTGGTTTGTTCAATGTGTCGTTTTAATTGCATGACAATGTGATCTTTTGCTATAAATTGTGTCATATGATCCTGTCCCACTAGTTATCTGGTGAAGGAGTAGCGTTCTGAAAGCTAGTATCTCCAAATAAACCTGTTAGACCATAACCCGGTGTTATGTGATTTTTAACATTGTCCACCCCAGTCCAGCACCTCCATTGTCTTTGTCTTTTTTTTTCAACCTATGGGACATAAAAAGATGAGCAGAAAGAGCATACAAAGGGCAAATGTAATTTAAATGCAGAAAAGAGCATTTGACAAGAGAGAAGGTATAAACTTAATGACGTAATTCTAAAGGAAGTGCAGGTACAGAGGAACTGGAGATTCATGTACATCAATCTTTGGCGGCAGAACATATTGAGAGAGTCATTTGTGAAGTAGTGGGATCTAAGGCTTTATAAGTTGTGGTACTGAGTACAAAATGGAGAAAATATGCTGAACATTTTAAAAACTGTTCATTTGTGCTAAAGTTGAGGTATTATATTTGGATCTGATCACTGCATTTCAGGAAGAATGTGAAGGTACAAGGGAGATTTACCAGAATGATTCTGGGATTGAGGGTGTTTCACTACAAGCTTCAGTCAGAGAAGCTGCAATTGTTCTCCTTGGAGCAGGAAGTATTGAAGTGAGGACTGATGAAGTTATATTTGATTATGATATTCTCACAAGGTAGGCAAGTAAAAGCTGTTTCCAATGACTAATGGTATAAGGACTTGGGAACTGAGAGTTAGGGTTTTTGAAGGAATGGTAGGGGAGTGATATGAGAAACAGCTCTTTTATGCAGCACACAATGATGAGCTGAAACTTTCAGTGTACAAGGATGATAGAAGTGGAAACAATTGATTATAGCGAGTTTTGAGAAGATTTGTAGCTCAGGTTGATGTTCTGGATATAGGTTTGCTTGCTGAGCTAGAAGGTTCATTTTCAGACGTTTCATCACCATACTAAGTAACATCTTCAGTGAGCCTCCGGACGAAGCACTGCTAATGGTTCCTGCTCTATATTTATATGTTTAGATTTCTTTGGGTTGGTGGTGACATCACTGTAGGAAATGAGATTTCTGGTTATTTTTCTCAGTGAGTGGTAAATGGGGTGTGTTGATAGAGTTCTGTTTGGAATGCCATGCTTCTAGGAATTCTCGTGTGTGTCTCTGTTTGGCTTGTCCTAGGATGGATGTATTGTCCCAATTGAAGTGGTGTCCTTCCTTATCTGTATGTAAGGATACTAGTGAGAGGGGGTCATGTTGTTTTGTGGCTAGTTGATGTTCGTATATCCTGGTTTTCTGCCTGTTTGTCTAATGTAGTGTTTGTTACAGTTCTTGCACGGTACTTTGTAAATGGCATTTAGTTTTGTTTGTTGTCTGTATAGGCTCTTCCAAGTTCATTAGCTGCTGTTTTAGTGTGTTTGTGGGTTTGTGGACTACCATGATGTCAAGGGGTCTGAGTAGTCTGGCAGTCATTTCTGAGATGTCTTTGATGTAGGGGAGAGTGGCTAAGGTTTCTGGGTGCATTTTTTCTGTTTGTTTGGGTTTGTTGCTGAGAAATCGGCGGACTGTGTTCATTGGGTACCCATTCTTTTTGAATACACTGTATAGGTGATTTTCCTCTGCTCTGCGTAGTTCCTCTATGCTGCAGTGTGTGGTGGCTCATTGAAATAATGTTCTGATGCAGCGTCGTTTGTGGATGTTGGGATGATTGCTTCTGTAGTTCAATATTTGGTCCATGTATGTTGTTTTCCTGTAGATGCTGGTTTGAAGTTTCCCATTGGCTGTTCGCTCTAGTAGGAAAACAACACATATGGGCCAAATATTGAACTACAGAAGAGGAAGGACCATAGGACTTAGGAGCAGGATTAAGCCACTTAGTTCATTAAGTTAGCTCCGCTATTCAATGTGATCATGACTGATCTGATAATCCCCAACTCTACTTTCCACTTATCTCCACAAGCCTCAATCCCTTTCCTGATTAAAAGTCTGTCTGTCTGTCTCAGCCTTAAGCCAACCTCTGCAACTGTCTGGATAAAGAATTGCATAGATTCACTACCCTCAGTGCAAAAAAATTCTTCCTCATCTCTGTCCTACATATGTGACCCCTTACTCTAAGATTATACCATCTGGTTCTAGAATCTTCCAAAAGAGGAAAACATTTCTCCACATTTTTTCAAGGCCCTAACGACGTATCTGTGTTTCAGTCAGGTCTTCTCTCATCCTTCCAGTGAGTATAAGCCCAACTTAATCGATCTCTCTTTATAAAAAAAATCCCTCCATACTCAGGATCCACCTGGTGAAGCTCCTCCTTATTGCTTTCAATCTTTCCTTAGATAAGGGGACCAAACTGTTCACCATATTCTAGGTGTGGTCTAACTAGTGTCTTGTATGGTTTTAGCGAGACCTCCCTATCTTTATTATGCATTCCCTTTGAAATACAGGCCAATGTTGCATTTGGCTTCCCTATCACCCAGTGAACTTCAATTCTGGCTTTTTGTCATTTATTCCAAGGACTCCCAAATCAGTCTGTGCTGTAGTTTTCTCCTGTCTTTTCCCATATAAATAATATTGATCTCCTTTATTCTTCCTGCCAAATATCACATCACACTTTCCCATATTGCTTTCTATCTGCCAAGTTGTTGCCCAGTCAGTTAACCTGTCTGCATCCCTCTGGAGATTCTTTGGATTATACTCACCATTTGCCTTCCCATCTACTTTTATGTCATCTGCAAGTTTAGCTGTAGTTCATTCAACTGTATTGTCCAGAGCATTAAAATGTATTGTAAAAGATTGTCACCTTTAAAAGCACCTTGAAGGAGAAAGCGATAGAGAAACAAAGGTTTAGGGAGGGAATTCTAGAGTTTAGGATCTAGTCAGTTGAAGGCTTGACCAACAATTGGAATGCTCAAGCCAGAATTGGTTGAAAATAGATAATTTGGAGGTTTATGAGCTAAAGGAATCCATAATTTGGGAGGGCTGAGGGCATGGAATGATTTGTAAACAAGAGAATTTTAAGACTGAGGTATTGCTTTTAACAAAGTGCCAGTGTTGTTTGTCAAGCAAAGGTAGTGGATGAACATAACTCTGTGAGTTCAGAGCCATGCAGCTGTATTTTGGATAAGCTCAAAGAGGATGGGATTTGAGGTGGGCCAGGAGTTAAGTCATGATTGAGTAACAGAATGTTATTTATTTTGACTAAGAGCTATTTAGGATGTGGAACCTTTGGATTAGATAATAAATGGTGTGTACTCTAACCTTGATCTGTTTGACATGCATCAAAATGTGTTAAAATGCACCAAGTTAACTCCCACTTAAAGCAGCAAATGCTAAGAGTAATTTGAATTTTTATGTCTTTTAAAAAATTAGTATGTTTTAAAACAATATGAACAAATTTTGCATCTTAAGGAAAAGAGACCAACATATGATAACATATACCTTTCAAACTGAAAATTCTGACATAATTTTAAGACATGACAAAAACTAGATAAGATTTATTCTACTTGATTTATGTTATTGGATAACACTTTTCGAGAGGGTACACATGATCTAATGGGATTCATGTATATCATGATCCCATGATACTGTTATCAGTAGGAGAGAAGATACCAGTCCCAAATGATCAGCTATCAGACATTGCACTGGAGAGCTCTGCTTGACAATCCACGTCGAGATATAAATAAAGAGGTGTTATAGCATATAAGGAGCTAAAGAGCACTACTTTGTGATAAAGACTAACCAGCCTCAGGGACACCCACAGCCTGATACTCCAGACTATTACCTCAATGTGCAGATCGCAGTATTAGCTTCAAGCATGAGATAAAGCATTGCACATGAAGACAAAAGCAGAAGTAGCTATTCAACATCTTAAGCTTGCTCTATCATGTTACATCCTGGCTGATCATTCACCTCAATGTCATGTTCTCACACTATCTCCACATCTTCCAATATCATTGCTTTCTAAAAATTGATCGATGTTGCTCAATGATTGAGCTTTCATGGCCCTCTCAGAAGAAAAAGAAATTCCAAACATTCATTCCTCACCAACCCCCCCCCCCCCCCCCCCCCCCCCCCACCCCGGCTTGAAGAAATTCCTTCTTACGTTAGGCCTAAATGGCTTGACCCTTATTCTGAGCCTGAGTTCATTAGTTCTAGACCCTCCCACCTAGGGAAATATCATTTCTGTAACTACACCGTCTAGCTTTTTGAAAACTTTATACATTTCACTGAGATCACCTCTTATTCTTTTAAACGCAAATTAATGTAGGTTCAATGTCCTTAATCTCATCTCACAGGCGAGTCCCATGATCCCCAAGATCAGTCTGGTGAACTCTCTAGTAAAGATATGTCCTTTCTTTGGTAAGGAGACCAGAACTGAAAGACAGGAGACCATATCTGGAGTAAACAAAGTTCTATACAATTTAAGTAAGGTATCTTTATTTCTGTATTCAAGTCCTCTTGCGATAAAGGCCAACATACCATTTGCCTTCTGAATAATTTGCTGCACTGCCTACTAGTTTTCAGTGACTTATGAACAAAGAAACCCAGGTGCCATTCAACATTAACTTTCCCAAACTCTCACCATTTACCAAATACCTTTGTTTCCTCATACCAAAGTGGATATCCTGTTGCGCATCCACATTATTATTACAACTGACATATTCTTGTCTCCCATCAGTCTGTTGAAGTTTGATTGCAGTATTGTTTCAATAATTTAAATGTCCACATCTCGAAGAAAACTATTTAAATTTTAGTGGACTTTACTAAGCTAGGTTAAATGTGATTTATAAATTCTGGTGATGCAATTTTGGATTGATTTATTTCTTGGTATTGTTTACTAATGGGTAAAGAGAGCAAATATATTGCAAATCAGTGTTAAAATACAGCTGTCAAATTGCATTTTGCTGTCAAGTTAAAAATGAAAAGCATTACGATTTATTATTGGACATTTTGTAAGAAATAAATACCTTTTTTTCAGTACACTGTGTATTCTGTATTCTATCAGAACATATACAACCACAACTGTTCTAAAATAGCTCAGTATAAGATCTGACATTGTGATGGTGGCCATGCAATTAGACGATAGATGGTCTCTGAAGCAGACTACATGGCAAAGGAGATACAAACGACACAGAACATGTTTATTTAAACAAAAAAGTAGGCAGTGAGAAATAAAAAGTAAATATCTCTGTTGCTTTTCCTAGAATTCAAAACAATAAACCAGATTTTCAAAATTGTGATCAATCCGAAGGTTTCTCACATCAAAAAGCAGAAGGTGGAACTTCCACTGGTTGTCCATTTAAATGTCATTCCCATTATTCCGGTTTTCTTCAGCTGAACAATATTTTTTAAGTATGTCTGCATATCTCAGAAGATTGGGTCTTGTGAATATTGCTGAAGTGGCCCTGTTAAATCAATAAATACCATCAATATGGTTGAACTGTATCCCACATACTGACTTAAACTTTAATATTGTCACAGGAAATTTACTAATATGCACTTAATGCTGCAAATTGATGGATTTACTACAATTTATTTATGCTGTCATGGAATATGGTAACATTGGCTAGGCCAACATTTATTGTCCATCCCTAAGTACCTTTGAGAAAGTGGGGGTAAGCTGCTGTCTTGAAACACTGCAGTCGTTGGGGTGTGGTCACAATACAATACTGTCGAGGAGGTAGGTCAAGCATTTTGAACCAACCACAGTGAAGGAATAGTGGCACAGTTCCAAGCCAAGATGGCGTGTGACTTGGAGGGGAACTTACAGATGGCGGTGTTTTCAATGCCCTGTGCTTCGAAGCGTTAGACATTGCAAGTTCAGAAAAAGCTGTCAAAGCAGCATTGATGAGTTTCTACAATGCATCTTGTAAATTCTTCCCTCTACTTTTACTTATCGCCTTAACACCTTAACCAGTTTGTTTCTTCCTTATCCAATCCTACTTCCTGTTTCCTTCCAAAGGTTTCAGCCATTTTCAAAATTAAACTTCCTGCTCTAAAAAATAACTTAATGCCAATATGAAAAAAATGCTGTCACTATTCCTGTCCTTCTTGGTTATTAGAATCACAGTGATATATTCTATTAGCGTTAATACTTTCTGATGGAGATAATTAGTTTACTTAAAAATTCAAAAGATTTGTTTTGAAATCATGAAGAAAAATTATTCTTTAATTTCATTTCCATTTTCTAAACTTCATAAAACAGAAAATCTATAACAGTTCTCTTTACTGATTTACATACAGACGAACTCTATTTTAAGAAAAACAGGAGAGAAAATAAATACCTCAGGGAAACTTTTGAAATTGTCCTTTTGTTTTTCAGGTTAATTTGAAGCAAAGTTACTAGGCAGGGTCTGCAAGAAGACAAAGAAAGACATTCCACCAAGAGAGTGGACTGGACAGTGCTACTCCATCTTTACAAACTAGGTATATACTGAGAGCATGCAAATTAAATTCAGTGCAGTCACAAATCTGGGCAAAAATAATTCCAGGAGTTCGGAACAGGCTTTAAGTGAAACTTCAAATGAAGGCATTTAAAAACATAAAGACAATTCAATATATATACATTTAATTATATTAATTGCATATTTTTGCATGTTATTTTGATCCTTACTTTGAGTATTGCAGAATTGAGTTACTGAGAAAAAGGATTAAAAACTTAACTAACTCTACAGAGGCCAGTCTTCTGTTACCAAGTTGCCCTTTATTTAGAGGTGGATAGTGATGGAGTCAGAGTTACACAACACAGAAACAAACCCTTCGGTCCAACTAGTCTACCCCAACCAGATATTCTTGACTTTTAGTATGGCCTCATACAGAGTCAGGTACCAAAGTGTCAGTACATCTAACACACAGCTGTTTATATTTGTCAGCCAGGGCGCCTTGATTCAGGCTGTTAGTCTGGTCCAGTCAGTCTATGAGGTCCGGCTGGCTGATCTTGTTACAATCACTGCAGAAATCATGTGATTTATAAAAATCCAGCATCCAGTTTGCAAGATCACAGGATCTATGATAATGATAATAGCTACTACTGTGTTACCTAATGGACAGGTGCACTGTATTTTGGACATTCTCTATCTATCCAGCACCCACACAGAGGAATATGTAAATGTGTTTAAGGTTAATACTGAGGATTGCTTCAAGCACTACCTGCTGTAATGTCATACAGAACTGATTCTTAACAAAAATTGGCTAAGTGTCATTTTTGGTGAGTTTCTGGGTTTTCTTATGTTCTCGTCCTAAACTCACCACATTATCTTTCGATTATGGTACACCTCTGCCCCCATCAAATTTCCCATTTGACATTGGCAGAAGTTCTCATCACTACCTGGATACTCTGGGATCTTTGACACCATCTCTGAAGCACAGCCTTGCACTTAAGCATTGGAAGCCCAGGGCTGCCCTTCACAATGTTCTTAGTAAGATGACAACCACAAAGCAATGCTTTTTTATGCAAATAAGTTCTGAGATTACATTTCAATGTGCATACAATATATCTATCATTGTTTAAGAACCAAGGTGCAGGGCTTATCCATCCTGAGCCACGTGCCATCTTACAGCTTTGTCCAAGGGAGTGCTAATCTTTCGCCAATGCCCAGCATCTTTTCATTATTTAATACAGGACTGTACTGCTTGCTTTTCAAGCGGCAACACGTTTGTAGTCAATGAGTGATCTCTGCACCAAACTCTCAGCTACTGGAACCTCCGAGTGTTAATTAACTCCTGCCTGGCTGCTGCTCTCTATTCGTGACTAATTTGTTGTTCTCATCTTCCTCCTTGGAAGATTGATTCTGTTCTCCCACCTCTTCAACCACCATCACATCTCCTCATTGCCTGGTCCAGGTGTACTGAGAAGAACTGTCTGACACGTGTGGCAAGGCTTTACCAGCCTGCTCCAAAAATAAGAACCTTATCTTCAGGAAGGCTGTCATCTGCTCCACTATGGACCCATTAAACAATGGGCTGCTTTGTATCGATGCTCTGGGTCAGAGGATTGCATGATGGCCACATCCATAATCACAGAGGGTAGTTCTTCTCTTAGAGTCATAGAGATGTATAGCATGGAAACAGACCCTTCGGTCCAACCTGTCCATGCTGACTAGATATCCCAACCCAATCTAGTCTCACCTGCCAGCACCCGGCCCATATCCCTCCAAACTCTTCCTATTCATATACCCATCCAAATGCCTGTTAAATGTTGCAATTATACCAGCCTCCACCACTTCCTCTGGCGGCTCATTCTATACCCTCAGCATGAAAAGCTTCCCCCTTAGGTCTCTTTTATATCTTTCCCCTCTCACCCTAAACCTATGCCCTCTAGTTCTGGACTCACCCACTCCAGCGAAAAGACTTGTCTATTTATCCTATCCATGCCTCTCAAGATTTTATAAACCTCTATAAGGTCACCCCTCAGACTCCAGTGCTCCAGGGAAAATAGCCCCAGCCTGTTCAACCTCTCCTTATAACTCAAATCCTCCAATTTTGGCAACATCCTTGTAAATTTTTTCTGAACCCTTTCAACTTTCACAACATCTTTCCGATAGGAAGGAGCCCAGAATTGCAAGCAAAATTCTAACAGTGGCTTAACCAATGTCCTGTACAACCGCAACATGACCTCCCAACTCCTGTACTCAATACTCTGACCAATAAAGGAAAACATACCAAACGCCTTCTTCATTATCCTATCTACCTGTGACTCCACTTTCAAGGAGCTATGAAGCTGCAGTCCAAGGTCTCTTTGTTCAGCAACACTCCCCAGGACATTACAATTAAATGTATAAGTCCTCTTAAGATTTGCTTTCACAAAATGCATCACCTCACATTTATCTAAATTAAACTCCATCTGCCACTTCTCAGTCCACCAGCCCATCTGATCAAGATCCCGTTGTAATCTGAGATAACCTTCTTCGCTGTCGACGACACTTCCAATTTTGGTGTCATCTGCAAGCTTACTAACTATACCTCTTATGCTCAAATCCAAATCATTTATACAAATGATGAAAAATAGTGCATCTAACACCGATCCTTGGGGCACTCCACTGGTCACAGGCCTCCAGTCTGAAAAACAACCCTCCACCACCACCCTCTGTCTTCTACCTTTGAGCCAGTTCTGTATCCAAATGGTTAGTTCTCTCTGTATTCCATGAGATCTAACCTTGCTAACCAGTCTCCTATGGGAAACCTTGTCGAACGCCTTACTGAAGTCCATATAGATCACATCTACTGCTCTGCCCTCATGAATCCTCTTTGTTACTTCTTCAAAAAACTCAATCAAATTTGTGAGACATGATTTCCCACCCACAAAGCCATGTCATCTACCTCTAATCAGTCCTTGCCTTTCCAAATATATTTACATCCTATCCCTCAGGATTCCCTCCAACAACTTGCCCACCATCGACGTTACAAGCTTGTCCGTATCACCCTTCTTAAACAGTGGCACCACGTTTGCCAACCTCCAGTCTTCCGGCACCTGTGACTATTGTTGATACAAATATCTCAGCAAGAGGCCCAGCAATCTCTTCCTTACCTTCCACAGAGTTAGGGTACCTGAGCTAGTCCTGGGGATTTATCCACTTCTATGCATTTCAAGACATCCAGCACTTCCTCCTCTGTAATATGGGCATTTTTCAAGATGTCACCATCTATTTCCCTACATTCTATGTCTCCCATGTCCATTTCCACAGTACATACTGATGTAAAATACTCGTTTAGTATCTCCCAATCTCCTGCGCTCCACAGTTAGGCTGCCTTGCTGATTTTTGAGGGGCCCTATTCTCTCCCTAGTTACACTTTTGTCCTTAATATATTCTCCTTAATTCTATTTGCCAAAGCTATCTCATGTCCCCATTTTGCCCTCCTGATTTCCCTCTTAAGTATACTCCTACTGCCTTTATATTCTTCTAAGGATTCACTCGATCTATCCTGTCTATACATGACATATGCTTCCTTCTTTTTCTCAACCAAACCCTCAGTTTCTTTAGTCATCGAACATTCCCTACACCTACCAGCCTTTCCTTTCACCCTAACAGGAATATACTTTCTCTGGACTCTCGTTATCTCATTTCTGAGGGCTTCCCATTTTCCAGCCGTCCCTTTACCTACCAATCAGCTTTCGAAGGTTCTTGCCTAATAACTTCAAAATTGGCCTTTCTCTAATTTAGGACTTCAGCTTTTAGATCTGGTCCATCATTTTCCATCACTATTTTAAATCTAATAGAATTATGGTCGTTGGCCCCAAAGTGGTCCCCCACTGACACCTCAGTCACCTGTCCTGCCTTATTTCCCAAGAGTAGGTCAAGTTTTGCACCTTCTCTAATAGGTGCATCCACATACTGAATCAGAAAATTTTCTTGGACACACTTAACAAATTCTTCTTCATCTAAACCCTTAACACTATGACAGCCCCAGACTATGTTTGGAAAGTTAAAATCCCTACCACAACCACCCTATTATTCTTACAGATGACTAAGATCTCCTTTAAAAAATTGTTTCTCAATTTCTCTCTGACTATTAGGGGGTTTATAATATAATCAAGTCCCATCGGGATCTTATATGTTTCAATTAAGTCATGTCTGACTTTTCTAAATTCAGAGGATGGAGATCAAGTCTGTCCAGTCTTTCCTCATAAGGCAATCCACTCATTCCAGGTATTAGTCTAGTAAAGCGTCTCTGAACTGCTTCCAAAACAACTGCAAGTACACTGACCAATTCTGTACACAGTACTCCAGATGTGGTCATATCAATACTGTATAACCTAAGCATGACCTCCCAGCTCCTGCATCTAATTCCTCTCACAATAAAACATTACATTCTATTGGCTTCCTGATTGCTTGCTGTATCTGCATACTAACCTTCTACAATTCATGCACTAGGGATAGTCAGAACTCTCTACATCTTTGAGCTTTGCAACCACTCACCATTTAACTAATGTGATTCTTCTTTATTCTTTCAACCAAAATAGACAATTTCATACTTCCCTACATTTGTCCAGCCCATTTGTCAACTCTTTGCACATTCACTTAACCCATGTATACCCCTTTGTAGGTTCCTGATGTCCTTTTCACAACTTATTTTCTCACCTATCTTTGTGATGTCAGTAAATTCAGGAACCACATCTTCAATTCTTTCATTCAGATCTGTTTTATAAATTGTAGAGTGCAGGCTCCAACAATGACCCTTGTCGCACATCACCTGTGATATCCTCCAGCCAATCTTCTATCCATGTAAATCTATTGCCATCTGCACTATGAGCTTTAAGAATCCACTTTATCAAATGCCTTCCAGGAATCTCAGTTCGATACATCCACTAATACCCCTTTCTCTACAACACTAGTCACTTCTTCACCACCTTTTCTAATCAACCTGTTTAGAAAAGTCATTAGACACACCTGGAGCAGGTGGGGCTTGAATCTGGGCATCCTGGTACAGGGGTAGAGCCACTACCACTGCTCCACAAGAAGGCGCCAAGATATTTCTTCAAAAAATCTCCAATAAATTAGGTACACATGATTTCCTTTTGACAAAGCCATTTGCCTAATTACCCTGATTGCCTTGTGACAATATCTTTAATAATAGATCTAACATTTTCCCTATGACAGATGTTAAGCTAACTGCTTTCCACCTTGCACTCTTTTTGAATAAAGGAATTACATCAGCTATTTTCTAGTATAATTGTATAAATACCACTTTTTCCTAGCAGTTCTGATGAAGAGTCACTAGATTGAAATTGTGAATGCTGCTTTCCTCCCAAAGATGCTGTCAGACTTCCTCCAGCAATTTCTGTTTTTGTTTCAGATCTCCAGCATCTGCAGTTCTTTATTTTACCTGTGAAAAAGTACTTGGATAAACACTTGAAGTGTCATAATATTCAGGTAAGTGGGGCTCATTTAGCTAGTCGCATATTTTTGGCAGGACAGACTTGTTGGGCCAAAGTGCCTCTGTATGATTCTTTATCTATCCATCCTTCTGATCCTCAAGTCTTCACTGCCTCATTCTCTGCTCACTGGGTTCCCATTTAACAATGTACCTTGTAGTTACGATGAGCATCATTTCTGCCAGCATTCTCCATTCTTTTAAAGGCACCTTCTGTAAATTGATCCTTAATCTTGCTCTAGTTAATTTGCTCTAATAATGAGCTCAAATCCTGCCCACTCTGTTTCCAACTTCTGGCCCTCTTTCTTCTTTCTATCAACATCTCCCAGCTTGACGTTTTGTCACTCTGCTACCCAGCATATTCTATATTCCTCAGCTTTTAAAGTATGTGATATATTTAGCTAGTTCTTAAGTTTAGTGATTTACTGTTGAAGTACTGTGATATAATACCAATTCTTTCATTTGGCTTCAGTCCCTTAATGCCCTACTCAGGTTTACAATACATACTATTAGGTTTATTTGGTGTATATATTGCTTTAAATAATATTGCGTAATTTAGTTGCCTTTGTGGTAATGAAATCTTTTTATTTAGGAATTATACCATTAAATTTCTTATGTCTATTATCACCTCATTGCTATGAGACAATCAACAACCTGAATGACCAGCCAATATTCCACAGAAGGCAGCACGGTGGCTCAGTAGTTAGCATTAATGCCTCACAGCGCCAGGGACCCAGGTTTGATTTCAGCCCTGGGTGACTGTTTCTGTGATGTTTACATGTTCTCCCCATATCTGCTTGGGTTTCCTCCAGATGTTCTGGTTTCTTCACACTAAACAAAAATGTGCAGGTTAGGTGGATTGACCATGCTAAATTGCCCCATAGTGTCCAGGGATGTGCAGGTTAGGTGGGTTAGCCATGGGAACATATAGGGTTACAGGGATAGAGTAGGAGAGTGGATCTGGGTGGATGCTCTTCAGAGGGTTTGTGTGGACTCCGTGGGGTGAATGGCCTGCTTCCACACTGTCGGGATTCTATGAAAAAAAGTTCTGTTGAATTCTGCTGGTACCTCCTGCTGATTTAGCAGGTACAAGCAATACAATAATATTTTGATCAACCTGTTTAGAGATGTTATTAAACACTTCTGGTGCAGGTGAGATTGAACCTAGGCCTCCAAGCCCAGAGGTAGGGGCACTGGCACTAGCATCATGCTCCTGTACCTGTATTGATAATTTCTTTATGCAGTGCATATATGTTGCTCCATGCCTCATGAACAATGAACCCTGATTAGTTTGAAACATTAAAAAATGCCCCTTCCATTCATGACAACTATTCTCCAAAGAAAGTGTGGAAGGTTATCTCAGGGTACAGCAGGATTTTGATTAGATGGGCCTATGGGCCGAGTAGTGGCAGATGGAGTTTAATCTAAATGAATGTGGGTTATTTCATTTTGGTAAGGCAAATCAGGGCAGGACTTAATGGTAAGGTCCTGGGGAGTGTTGCTGCACAGAGAGACCATGGGGTGCAAGTTCATTGTTCTTTGAAGTTTGAGTTGCAGACAAACAGGGTAGTGAAGAAATGTTTGGTACACTTGCCATCATTGGTCAGTGTATTGAGTATAGGAATTAGGATGTCATGTTTTAGCTTTACAGGACTTTGGTTAGGCCATTTTTGGAATATTGTGTTCAATTCTGGTCTCCCTGCCATAGCAAAGATTATGGTAAACTTGAAAGGGTGCAGAAAAGATTTTAAATGATGCTGCCGGGGTTGGAGGGTTTGAGCTATGGAGAGAGGCTGAATAGGCTGGGGCTATTTTCCCTGGAGTGTTGGAGGCCGAGGGGTGACTTTATAGAGGTTTATACAACCATGAAGGGATGGATAAGTTGATTAACCAAAGTCTGGTAACACTAGGGTAGGGGAGTCCAAAACTACAGGGCATAGGTTGAAGGTGAAAGGGGAAAAGTTCAGCAGGGATCTAAGTAGCAAGGTTTTCACACAGAGGGTGTTGCATGTATGGAATGAGCTGCCAGACGAAGGGGTAAAAGCTGATACAGTTGTAACCTTAAAAGGCATTTTGATGGGTATATGAATAGGAAGGGTTTAGAGCGATATGGGCTAAGTGCTGGCAAATGGAAAGAGATTAATTATAGATATCTAGTCAGCATGTATGAGTTGGTCCAAAGGATCTTTCTGTGCTGTAGGACTCTATGACTCTAAAAGACTTTCAGCAAAAGCTGATGCCATGTCTTGCCTTGCTTCAAAGCAGACTTCAAACATCAATGTTGGATATGTACTTGGTAACAATGAGATTGAAGATTATAAGAATGCTATAGACCAAGATGAAATAATATACTATGGACTCTGTCTATGGCTGAGGCTTCTCATACATAGCCCTGGTTGACCCATTGTCTCAGCCTGCTTCTGCCTCACTGAACTTATCTCTGCATATCTTGACACCACTCTGTCCCACTTAGTCCAGGATCTGCCCAACTACATTTGGGACACCACCTCCTCCATGATTTCATTTCCCTGGCCCCCAATGCCCTAACTTCACCATGGACATCCAATCCCTGTGCATGTTCATCAGCCATGACATAGGCCTCCAAACTCTCCATTTCTTCCTCTCATGCCGACCCAACCAGTACCCCTCCACTGACACTCTTATTCAATTGGCTGAACTGGGCCTCACCCTCAACAATTTCTCCTTCCAATCCTTCCACTACCTCCAGACCAGAGGGTTAGCTACGGGAACTCGCATGGACCCCAGCTATGCCTGCCTCTTCATCAGGTATGTGGAATAATCCATCTGTCACAGCTACACCAGCACCATTCCCCACCTTTTTCTCCACTACATTGAAGACTGTATTGGCACCACCTCGTGCTCCCACGGGGAAGTTGAACAGTTCATCAACTTCATAAGCATCTTCCACCCTGACCTCCACTTCAACTGTACCAGCTCAGACAGCTCCCTCCCCTTCCTGGACCTCTCCATTTCTGGCAACCGACTCCACACAGACATCCACTACAAACCCACAGCTACCTGGACTACATCTCCTCCTATCCTGCCTCTTATAAAAATTCTATCCCTTACTTTCAATTCCTCTGCCTCCACTGCATCTTCTCCCAGAAGGATCACTATAGAAATCCCAGATGGCCTCCTTCTTCAAAGACAGCAATTTCCCCTCCCACATGGGTCGATGATGCCCTCTTGTGCATCTCCTCCACTTGCTGCACCTCTCCCCTTGAACCCCACCTCTCCAACCGCAACAAGGTCAGAACTGCCCTGGTCCTGACCTTCCAATCTCCAGATACACTACATCATCTTCCGCCTTTTCCACCAACAAACAGACTCCACTACCAGCGATATATTTCCCTCCCCATTTCTATCTGCATTTTGGAGAGGCCATTCTTTCTGCACCTCCCTTGTTAGGTCCATGCCCCCCACCAACCCACCCTCCCCTCCCAGCCATTGCATGAAGTTCAAAACCTGCGCCCACACCTCCCTCCTCACCTCCATCCAAGGCCCCAAAGCATCCTTCAATATCTGACAGAAATGTACTACCACACACATTATCTGCTGCATCCGTTGTATCTGATGTGGTCTCCTCTACATTGGGGAGACAAGATGCCAACTGGCAAATCATTTCAGAGAACATCTCTGGGACAACCTCCCACTCTGCCAAACACATGCAGGTCCTGGGCCTCCTCCATCACCAAACCCTAACTACTCAATGCCTGGAGGAAGAATGCCTATTCTTCCTTCTTTGGACTCTCCAACTACATGGGATCAATGTGGATTTTGCCAGTTTCCCCATTTCCCCGCCCCCCACCTTATCCAAGAACCAACCTCCCAACTGCCCTCTTGAATGGTCCTACCTGCCCATTTTCCTTTCTATCTGCTCCACCCTCCTCTCCCACCTATCACTTTCACCCCCACCTTCATCTACCTACTGCATTCCCAGCTACCTTGCCCCCAGCTCCACCCTCTCCCATTTATCTTTCAGCCATCTTAGCCCACAAGCCACATTCTTGAAGAAGGGCTTATGCCTGAAATATCATCTCTCCTGCTCCTCATATGCTGGCTGACAGGCTGTCCTTTGTTGGCACCACACTCTTTGACTCTGATCTCCAGCATCTGCAGTCTTCACTTTCTCATAGTTCCATTATATGCCCTGCGTTGAGAGTATGGTGCTGGAAAGGCACAGCTGGTCAGGCAGCATCCGAGGAGCAGGAGAACCCACGTTTCAAGCATATGCCCTTCGTCAGGAAGCACCTGCAGTTCTCACTTTCTCCTATTATCAGCCCTGCACACATTCACCACGCTAAAATAAAATCTCGTATAACAGTTCTCTGCCAGCTTAAAAGCAGGGTAAGTGCAGCTTACCTTCACATATTTTCCGTACCAATTTGACTTCATAATGTTTAAGATTTTTGTAGGAACGAACAGGAATCACAAGCCTGTGGCTTCCTGCAACTCTGAGGAGTGCTGTTGCCTGAGAGTCCACCATTCCCAGTGCAATTATGGTAATCCCATTTCGTCTGAGTTTTTCAGCATTGGGAACAATATCATCTGAACTCTGTCCATTAGTAATTACCACAACCACCTTGTGGATTCCTGGCCTTGCTCCCTTCTTGATACTTAAGGTATCCTCCAGTATGTATTTAAGAGCTTTCCCAGTGTGAGCACTCCCATCCAGAAATGGGCCTGAGCTGATTGCCCTTTTAATTTTTCCTTCACTGTCAAATGAATCCAAGTTAAAGAGAGTTCGGGGCTTGTTGCTGTAGATCACCATAGCAACCTGTGTAAGGTCTCTGTCGATGTCAAAATGTGAAACAATGCTCCTCACAAACCCTTTTATTTGACGAAAATTCTGTCTTCCAACTTGACCAGAAGCATCCACAGTAAATACTAGATCTAAAGACTTGGAAAAACAACCTGTAAAACAATGAAGTCACACACTGACATATTCGTGTTTATATTCCACTATAATCATAATCTATTATCTGTCAATTTACCTCTAAGTCTGTAAACATAACTACATTTATATCAATGCCATTATTAGCACCTTGTATATGAATCTTTACTTTCCAGCTTCTGCTATAAGCCCCAAGGTGATAGAAAATTCAAACGAAGTATGTCAAATGAAAACAAAGATTACTGGTGAAAATTGGCATGTCTGGCTGATTCTTCATCAGACCTGCTGAGTTTCGCTAACAATTTCTGTTTTTGTTTCAAATCTCCAGCAGCTACAGTTCTTTGCCTTATGAAACAAAGGATGTCTGGATTTTTCATATTTTCACAGAGTTTTTGCACAAGCTCTTGTTTTCTTCCACAGAAGCAAATTTGGAAGGGCGAATGTTATCAGTATTGTAGAATCTTAGGGGATTCTTAACAGTGCAAGGGCAGGAAGAGGAGCCGCCACAGACCATTCTCTGGCTATAATTAAAGCATGAAGAATAGAACCATGTGAAAGTACTGCTGGATGACAGCAGAATGATTTTGGAGGAGGAGGTTATGGTGAACCGTAATTAAAACTGCAGTCTGGTTGAGAAAGAGTGGGGATGGATAGTCATTTAGACACTGTTTCGTTACTTTGACAAGAGGCAATTTGGCACAATGGCAAGAATTGACACCTCACTGGAGAGATTCAAACTTGGAATACATGGATTCAGGAAATGAAAAAGCTTCAAGAACTTTAGAAAGGGAAAGACAGAAATGGTACTTTGAAATGGTGAAGAGATGAAAGGACTTCTTGAGGGGATGGTTAATGCTGGCAAATCTGAAGAAAAAACTAATTGGCAAGAGTAAAGCTCTAATCGATTGATTAACATGAGACCCAGGAAGAGATGCTGGATATCAGACAATAGACAATAGGTGCAGGAGTAGGTCATTCTGCCCTTCGAGCCTGCACCACCATTCAATATGATCATGGCTGATCATCCTTAATCAGTATCCTCTTCCTGCCTTACCTCCATAACCCTTGATTCCACTATCCTTGAGAGCTCTATCCAACTCTTTCTTAAATGACTCCAGAGACTGGGCCTCCACTGCCCTCTGGGGCAGAGCATTCTATACAGCCACCACTCTCTGGGTGAAGACGTTTCTCCTCATCTCTGTCCTAAATGGTCTACCCTATATTTTTAAGCTGTGTCCTCTGGTTTGGCACTCACCCATCAGCGGAAACATGTTTCCTGCCTCCAGAGTGTCCAATCCTTTAATATTCAGTAAATTAGTGACAAAGAGGTTTGAGAGACCTGGAAGTAAATCTCATAGATAAGATGAGCCTGACAGGGTGACTAGAGAGACATTAGAGAAAAATGGAAGGTTACAGCAAAGTAAGGGGAAACCTTAGTAAAAGTGAGGTAGAAAAAGGGATTGAAGTGACAGAAACAGCCAAGCAGATGTTCTCAAACTTATTGACAGAGGTTTCTGAGCACTTACAAATGTTATTAGAGATGAGAGTAATGGAGATAGGTGAGAAGGTATTGTATAAGATTTCAAAGAAGTTAATGTTTATATTACATTGAGTTTCTGGTGAAGTGACACAGTTAGTGGCTGGAAGCAATGATTTCTACAGCAGCTTACAGATCCTGAGACTCCTAGTAGTCTGACTTATAATATAGTTGGAGTTATTGCTATCATGTAATTAACCATTTTGTTAACTAAGAACAGTGCCTTTTCCTGTAGACTCTGTGATAGTGCACTCTCTATCACTATCAATATTTTCTCGAAGATCTGTCTAATGATAAAATGAGGATTGGTGGAAGGGAGGTATCTCTAACAACCCTCACTCTGAACCACACACTGACAGAAGTGGCAGATAGCATGAGGTGACAACCAGGGAAATACCCTCTGGTGAGCAGCAATGCAGACTTGAATTTCGTGCAAAGACGCCTGAGGAATAGAAGATCCAAATGTATAGAAATATTGAAGACAATTGAGCTTACTACTATCATTTTAAGAATGCACAGTTAGTCATCCTGCAGCTGAAATGTGATTATTGACAGGGAGAGACTGCAACAGCTGAGGAAGCAGAAACAGGGCAAGTTCAGCAAAGCCAAAGTTACTCCAAGATAATCCTGGAATAGTCAGCAGTTTTCACAGTCAAGCAGGATCTGGAGAGTGGAAGATGTGAGGAGGGTGTCAATCTGGAACTCAGAAATGGATGGGGGGATGGGTTTCAGCAACTGATGAATTCCAGCAGTGCTGCACAATTGACCAGTGAATCACTGAAAACCCCCAAGTGCATAGGAAAGAAGCAATAGATACACAAATATAGACAAATGGAGATCCAGTAGGGAGGGTGGGTTGGAGTCAAGGTAGTGGGAGAAGGTTGACAAAGGCAAATTAGGCATCCTGAGCCTCCTTTCTGGATTACAAAGCAGAGGCAAATGTAACTAAGCTCACAACTAAACTAATCTTTAATCTTCACATTAAAGAGGGTGCCTTAGAGGAAGAGGTCCACAATGCCGGTGACTGCCTATCCAATTGGAGATCCACATGCTGCTGCCACATTCTCACCAACCACATCCTGGCATCTACGTGCACCAGCAAAAAGGTGCTCCCTTATAAAAATCAATGATAGATTCAGACAGGCGTATTCAGGTGAGTCACAAATGAGAATGCAAAGAGAATACTGCCATTCCTTCATGAAAAGCAAAGAAATGGTTACCCTCCTCTGAAGAGGAAAGGGACCCAGATCTTCGAGCTCCAATCTTCTTGCAAAGGTGTGACCATCCTGGAATATCCAGGAGCAGCTTGGACAGCCACAGACAGCCAAAGCCAGTGGCTGTTGACTAACTGAGATTTATCCCTAATGGTATAGATATTTAAAATACATCACTTGTCACTGGCTCCAAAATACACTGTGAGCTTAGTGCCGCAGATCGCTAATAGCCAGCATCCAGTATAATGACAGGGATTACCGCCTGTGGTTACTTGAACCTTGAGGTCCAAGATAAAACTTCTAACTTCTTACCTCTTACTGAAAGTTCAACTTTGTAGCCAGACATGCCACAGCAGAAAATTTCCTCTATGCTATTTTCTTCACCAAGAATGAAAGGGAATGTCTCTAGACTTCTACTTCATACATTTTTTACTTCACATTTTGACTCTACCAGACATTACTGAAAATATGAAGATATTAAGAGAATATAACGCTCAGAATTCATACCTATTGAATAGCTAGATACAGCATTAGATCTGGGGACAAGTTATTTTACATAGTGAAATCATTCTCTTACTGCTGCCTCAAACTGGGTACGGGCATTGCCATTGTCTCAAAGTAAAATAACCAAAGTCTCATTTCGGCTGCAGCAAGTCACCTTTTCATGTACCCACCCAAATCTCATTAAAATCTACGCTAAAAAAGTACATAATTAAACTCCGACCACCAACACATAATAAGGCAACTTACCAGGCATGTTAAATCCACATATCTTTGTCCTGAGCTCCAAAACCTTACTGTAAAGTTCCTGGGGTTCATTATATGCAAATGCCAGCTGACTGTCTCCAGCTATATGGTTCAGTTGATTTTTTATGTATTTTTTTCCAATGGAGAGAATAAATATCTCCTTTTCTTTGGTGTGTTGTGCAGCGAGTAGCACTGAATCATGAGATTTAGAATTGGAAAATACTACGAGAACATGAGGAACATTCGTTCGAGAGTCTTCACTGAAACCATTTTCTGCTACATATTGCAGGGCCTTTCCAGTGAAAGTCTTACCGCCATTAAAGGATATGCTATCAATTGCCTTTAACAAATTATTGAAGTCACTGTACTGTCCCAATCCAATCTCAATACAAACGTTGTCACTATACTGAGCAAATCCCACTAGAAGTCTTGCTGAAGAACTCAAAATGGACCGAAGAAATCTTTTAATAAAAGCTTTAGCTTGAAGGAATCCCTCGAGGCCCATGTTCCATGATCCATCCACCAAAAACATCAAGTTAACAGAACAGTCCATAATGCCAGCAGGTCCTGCATGGGGAAGGTAAATACATTGCTTCATGAGGATATGGCTTTGCAATTGCACATTCCACTGAATGAATTGTTTTAGTCAGATACTTACTCAGGTATCTGTTTCCAGCTGAATAATAAAACAATAAAAGATAATTAGTGAAGAAAAATGTTCATGAAAATTGACACAATTCCTAATTGTTAGATTCTAGCAATCATAATCCTCTTATTAAATATAATGTATAAGGGATATTAGTTGTACAGTTCTCAAAAGATATTGAATCATAGAATTTTACAGTACAGAAGGAGGCCATTTGACCCATCACATCTATACTGACTCCCAGAAGAGCTACCGAGCTGCAGCCCTATGTTCTCAGTCCTCTAAAGTTAACACTTTCAAATATGTATCCAGCTCTTCTTTGAAACCTTATTGGAATCTGCCTCCATCACGCTCCCAGACAATGATTCCAAATCTTAATAATTCTCTGAAAAAATAACTTTTTCCTCATCTCACTCCTGGTCATAGCAAACAGAATAACATAGGAAACAGAATATCCTTCTTTACCCTGTCAAAATTGTTACATAATTTTTTACACTTCAATAATTGTGGGCGGCATGGTGGCATGTGGGTGGCACAGTGGCATAGTGGTTAGCACTGCTGTCTCACAGCATCAGAGACCCGGGTTCAATTCCCGCCTCAGGCGACTGACTGTGTGGAGTTTGCACATTCTCCTCGCGTCTGCATGAGTTTCCTCCGGCTGCTCCAGTTTCCTCCCACAGTCCAAAAATGTGCAGGTCACATTTAACCTGTAGTGTTAGGTGAAGGGGTAATGTAGGGGTATGGATGAGTTGCGCTTCGGCGGGTCAGTGTGGACTTGTTGGGCCGAAGGCCCTGTTTCCACACTGTAAGTAATCTAATCTAAATCTAATCATGTCACCTCTTAATATTCTCTGCTCCAAGGAAAATAAATCCAATTTCTCTAATGTTTCTTTGCATCTAAAATCCCTCATTCCTGCTGTCATTCTAGTAAATCTCCTCTGCACTCTCTCCATGGCTTTAAATCCTTCCTTAAATAAGATGCTCAGATTGTTACATTACTCCAAATGTGGTCTGACCAATGGTTCGTAGTGATGTAGTGTCCCTTCCTTGCTTTTATACTATCATCCTCTATTTATAAACCCAAGAATCCTACAGGCTTTATTAACAACTATTTCAGCTTGCCTGGTTACCTTCAGAGAATCATTGGCGTGAACCCTACGATCTCTCTGTTCCTCTACTCCTCTCAAAGTTGTATCATTGAGCTTGTATTGTCTCTTCATGTTTCTTCTACCAAAATACATTGCCTCACAATTCTCAACAATGAACTTAAAGCATTTCTAATGTACCTGTTTTGTTCATTTAACAAGGTAAAAACAAAGGACTGCAGATTGCAATCTGAGCCTTCACCCCCCACCACCCCACCCCCCACCGGCTCCACCACATGCTAGTTTTCCTGGCTACAGATAGCGATGTTCTGATATCTTTGAAACACTGAGGCTACTTTGTATGCTCAGATGTGTGTACCATATACATATGATATGACAGATACCTGATGTATGATGCCTGTTTTTCCTGACTGATGCATTTTAAACCTCTGGTGACACTGAGAGGTATGATTTCTAATGTGAAAGATTATATTCTGCGCTGTATTATTTGATGTTGCAGCTCACAATTTCTGAAATTAAAGTAACAAATGGGGGGAGGGGGGAGTTTTTTATATAAGGGATCTGCTTGCAGTGGGCTGAGGAAGCTGCCAGAAGGTTGGACACCTACTTGCTGTAGCAGTAGGTTTTGTAGAAATTTACTCAACCTCACCATTCGCAAACTATTTCCAAATTTCCAGCTTTCCAGATTAGTCAAAATGTGCGTGGTGAGAGCACAGGGTCAGAATGGTTGAAATTGGGACAACACAGTGGCTCAGTGGTTAGCACTGCTGCCTCACAGCACCAGGGACCCGGGTTTGATTCCCACCTCGAGCGACTGTCTGTGTGGAGTTTGCACATTTTCCCCGTGTCTGGTGGGTTTCCTCTGGGTGCTCCAGTTTCCTCCCACAGTCCAAAGATGTGCTGGTCAGCTGAATTGGCCAAGCTAAATTGCCCATAGTGTTAGATGCATTAGTCAGGGCTAAGTATAGGGTAGGGGAATGGGTCTGGGTGGGTTCCTCTTCAGTGGGTTGGTGTTGGCCGAAGGGCGGCTTTCCACACTGTAGGGAATCTAATCAAAAAAAAAATCTCCATTGTTTCCTGAGGAGCAAGCAGAATGGTCAGAGCCCTGGGAAGTTTGCACCTAGTGCCAGCCCCCAACCTTTATTCCAATCCCACTCCAGGTATCTCCCTCTTACCCGAAGATCTTGCTGCAGGATCCAAGGGACTGAAGTGAAAGAATATTTCTGAAGGATTGGAGGAATTGTGACAATAAATGTCTATTCTATTCTATTACACAGTCTCAGCAGTACATTTCTGCTCTTGTATTCCAGCCCTCTCAAAATGAATGCTAACATTGCATTTGCCTTCCTAACTGTCAACTGAACCTGCATATTAACCTAAAGTGAATCCTAAACTAGGATTCCTAACACCTTGTGTGAATTCTCAAGCCTTTACTGACTTAGAAATAGTCTACATGTCCATTCTTCCTATCAAAGTGCATAACCTCATGCTTTCCCACATCGTATTTCATCTGGCACTTTTGCCCACTCTCCTAGCCTGTCCAAGTCCTTCTGCAGCCTCCCCATTTCCTCAACGTTATCTGTTTCTCCACCTATCTTTGTATCATCTGCAAACTTAGCAACAATGCCCGTAGTTCGTTCATCCATGGCATGCAAGTATGTCAAGGACTTCCAAGATGTAACCGCAATGTTAAAAACTGCAAACCTTCAGCCAGATAGTACATGTGGCAAACTTGACATACCACATTGATGATGTTAGAAAAGTTTGAAGTCCTCATCTCTACCCAAATGACATACCCCAAAAAGAATGGACAACATGCACCAAAATTAGTACCAGTGCCCAAGAGAGATTTCCGCCTCCATCCGCTTTGTACTCTGCAGCAGTATGTGGTGGAAGAGACGGCAGCTGGCACTGTTAATGCAGTTCCTCATTTGAGGTGCAAAATGGAGCACTATATAAGCTGCTCTCCCACAGCACCAAAGGCTAGTGAAGGCAAAGTGTAGATCAAAGGAGGAAGAATTGCTTTCAGAAGTCGCCTGTGAGGCAACAAAGCCACAACCTCAAATTAAGTGCAGTGAGCCCAAGTCTAGCCCAGTAACTATGAAATGTTGTTAATTTAAGCCTGAGAAACCATTGAACAATGGCTGCCCATTGTGTTCTCCCTTGGCAAGTTCGGTACAGTTTTGGGAACCTGTTCTCTGACTGTTAAAGCCACAATCTTATTCTAAAGGAATTGCCTGTTTAAATCTGTAAATTATTTACCCAATAGCTCCACATTGATTTCTCATCCAACTTTCAGCTCACTGGGGTTAATTCTGATCATGGTGGGTGGCATCCTTTCAGCTTTCTGACACAAGAGCAGAGTTTGCATCACCCCTGCCCCAAACCTGAACCTTGGCAACTTACACTCAAATTCTGCCCAAAATGCTTGAAGATGCAGAATCATTTCCAGACTGAGAAGTAAGAACTTTTAAGAGGAGAGATTAAAAAAGGATCAAAACATACTTCTCATTATTCTTGAGGTCAGATCCATCTACCAATTCTTTCATTTCATCCTTCAATCCAATTTCTCCCCGGAAACATGTCCAATTGTCCCATTTTTCTGGTGTTATCTGCTACCTTATTTCATTATGCTTTTGTATTTGAATCGTAAACAAGTAACATAATTGAAAATAAAATCTTTTGTTTCAAAATCTTCAAAGCATTTTTATAAATGAGAAAGCTACCTACATTTATGGAAAGCAAGTTACAGTTTATATAATTATTTAAATGAATTTACTACTTTTGTGGGAGACTAGAATTTGAGTTTCTTTTTCTCCTTGGAGGATTTTTGTTGATGGTTTGTAAAATTCTCATCCTCAGAAAATAATGAGTTTAGTATTGTGAACTTATTTAAGGCAGTTGTGTAGATTTTGATAGGTAAGAGAATTAAGGGCCACAGGGGAACAGATTGGTAATTAGCCTTGAGACCATAACCATATTCTCTTTTGAGTGGTAGAGCAGGCTAGATTGGGTGGCACAGTGGCTCAGTGGTTAGCATTGCTGCCTCAAAACACCAGGGACCTGGGCTTGATTCCAGCCTTAGGTGACTGTGTCTGTGTGGAGTTTGCATTTTAGACTTAGACTTAGACTTAGACTTAGACTTAGACTTACAGTGTGGAAACAGGCCCTTCGGCCCAACAAGTCCACACCGACCCGCCGAAGCGCAACCCACCCATACCCCTACATTTACCCCTTACCTAACACTACGGGCAATTTAGCTTGGCCAATTCACCTGACCCGCACATCTTTGGACTGTGGGAGGAAACCGGAGCACCCGGAGGAAACCCACGCAGACACGGGGAGAACGTGCAAACTCCACACAGTCAGTCACCTGAGTCGGGAATTGAACCCGGGTCTACAGGCGCTGTGAGGCAGCAGTGCTAACCACTGTGCCACCGTGCCGCCCGTGTCTGCATGGGTTTCCTCTAGGTGCTCCGGTTTCCTCCCACAATCCAAAGGTGTGCAGGTTAGGTGAATTGGCCCTGGGATGTGTAGGTTAGGTGCATTATTCAGGGGTAAAGATAGAGTCATGGGGAATAGGTTTGGGTGGGACCTGTTGGGCCGAAGGGCCTGTTTCCACACTGTAGGGATTCTATGATTCTCGGATTCTATGATCTTATAAGAGATACTTACTACAATGTTTATCCCCTCCATATCCCAGGGGACACAAGCAGCTGTACTCATCCACGGTCTCTGAAACACAGGTTCCTCCATTACGACATGGACCTGAATCACAGGGATCTGTAACAATACACTGATAAGGTAAATCACATTTCATATTTGTGATTCTATATGAAGAGATTAGAAGGATGGTTTAGCAAATATTTTGGTAATTTCAGACATGCATTAAATGGCTGGCTTGTTTAAAATAAAGGAATTTATCAAAATTACTGGTATTTTCATTTTCTACCATCTGCATAAAGTTGTCTCTTGCATAAAATATTTCCTGGTCACCAAAGAGACCTTTTTTTTGGGACACCCAATAGCTCACATTTTCTCCAGCCAAGAGAGAGTATTCTGTTTCCAGTGTCCACAGCTCTGAAAGTGACTGTACTTGGGCAGTCTGAGGTTTCCCCATCCACTGTTACTGTTTTCCCTTCTGCCCGCTATTAAACATCTCCTGAAGATACTGCAGTGGAGATAACTAGGAGCAGAAGATTAAACTGGCCCAATGTTGACATTCATCTGTTCTAATGAATACTGTACCAAGTATTTCCTTCCCTCCAATATCCTTGTTAATCTCATTATAATCAAGTGAGAAATTCTTCATTCTCTTTCAAGTTGAGTTGCTGGAATGAATGGCTGGATTTTATGCTCACCCAGCAGTGGGTTTTAAGGCAGGAAGCTCAGTAAATCCAGTGGGTGGTCTGCTCGCCAACTGCCATTCATCTGTCTCACTTAGTCTTATTAGAGGTAGCACTGAGTAGTCCATCAACCAGTCAGCCAAGTCAGGTCCTCACACAGGCTCTCTTAAATTCCTCAACTTGGATCCTCAGGGATTTAATCAGAGGCACATGCCAGACTGTCAGCCTGGCAGATTTCTCCACACTAGAGGTAGACAGTTAGTAGGCCCTATCTCCCAAGACCAAATGGGGATGTCAGAAACCCTCTCCAGGTTGATCTCTAGCCATTGCCTCTCAAAGCCCAGCTTACTGTACTCCGCATGCCCCTGCCAGCTTTGCACCTAGCCTCATTCCCAAAAGCTGAACAAATCACACATGCCCTTGTCCCTAAGCACTAGAGGGCTGCTTGGGTGACCTCTGCCTGGCCAGCAGGTCTCTGAGGTTCTTGAAGAGCAGAATTCTCACCTTCAGCCTGTGAATCACCATGTCCATATTCGCCAGGCTCCCTTAACTTTATAGCCAGGGGGTTAGGGTAAGCAGGGCTATGCATAGGATCTGTACTTAGGATAATACAATCCTGGGGATCAAGCTCATGCTAGTCAATTCCCTGAGAAATAAAGAAAAAGGTACTCTGGGCATATTTGTGCAACATTTAATCAGTAGTTGCAACATCATCATGCCATAAAGAGCATTCTCCCATAAACAAAAGATAAAAGTAATGAAAACATATAAAACAGTAATAAACATGATGCTCATATTAGTTAAGGTCATAGTTCCACACAGGCTCAAACGTTTCTTGATTTAATTTTGAAAAATTCCTGCAGAAATTCCAGACACTTCAATTTACCTGGACACAGGGTGCGGATGCAGCGAGTTTGAATCTGACTGTATGTCCTTTTCCAGCTAAATGGATTGAAAATATCCATATTAAAATCAAGCATCCACATTTCTCTGGGGTCATTTAAAAAAACTGCTACAGCGTAATAGTCTTTACAAGGTAATTTACATATTCATCTCTTTATTGTGATAGCACTCCCATTTCAAATGAGTAATTATTCAATAAATCAATCATCTGAAATTTAACTAATGATTGATAAAACTGAATTCCCAACAACAGTAATTTAGATCGTATACCTGACAGAACTGACATTAAGGACCAGATTTTTATTGCATCAAACAAACGCTCCAACATAGTGAAAATAATCAAAGCTCTCAGAACTCCTAAGTTTCAACCATGAGCACACAGCAATTCCCACTTTCAAAGGATTTAGTTTGGACTTGAGGATCTATAGTTAATGGAGGCAGCTGACTGCTTAAAGCATCAGCTGCTTCCTGTTTCTGCTTAAGTTTGATAACTGTCAGAACCCTAAACAGTGCAAGTCTAAACCTCATGGATTCACTTGGACAGTCAGTGTACCTTTACAAAGGGGCAAGGTATCTCTTTGGATCTGGATCTGGGATGCCTTTGAGGAGAAGTAATCTGTCCTTTAATGGAGATAAAGTATCATTTAGGAGAAGTTGGGGTGTCCTTTAGGATTGCTACATGCCTGTACAGAAGAAATGCATAAACTCATTGACACTGTCAAAGGGATACGCTTAAACGGTCAATGCTTTTAAAACTCTTGCCATTTTATATTTGGAAAAAAGGTCTGGAGTGTTCAGAAAAAAATGGTTTTCTCTTCCAATGTATTGATACTAGCCCGATGATCTATATTACTGGATTGGTTTCACAAAGAGCAGGTATCACAGTTTAGTGTCTCCCCTTCAACATTCGATTGACAGCTACAAGCAGCTTTGGATTCCTTGATGTGGACTGTAATTTTCAATATTTGTTCCACTTGAACAAAATATTTGTTTTCATAAAGGCTTTATTGAAATGAAGGAATTTAAACGCAGTAGAAATGTTTCTATGAGTAACTGTTTCTTTGCAATAAAGTAAACTCTGCAATACACCTACTTCATTAGAACATTAATTTTTCTTTTCTGTGCACAAGTCCTGAGATCTGCTTCTAGTGAATACTGAGTGAGTTGGTGGGGTTGGTAAAAGGACAAAGGTAGTAGGTAGGGTCAAGACTTGGCATGGGTTAGCACCAAGTTGACATAGAAACTATAAAGAACTGGTGGTCAGCAGTGGGGCATAGATTGATAAGGAGGGTATGGGGGACAAGGGGATAAGTACTAGGAATTAGATGACATGGGTAATAAGAGCTGTGAGGTATCAGAACAGGAAAGATGGTTTAATCTCTATTTTTAAGTTTTCAACACAGTGTGGGAACCTCCAAGCAGGTTTTTTTTTATTCCCCATACTGCCATCACATTGACATCCTCGTCAGGTCTTTCCAGGTCAGCTGACCTGCCTCCTAATCCAGCCTGCCCCTTACATCAAAATGTTTGAGAAGCCATTCTAAAGTTTGGGTTTGTGTTGCCAAATACTCCTGTTCTTCCTCTACACCCATTCCCCTTGGGAATAAATATCTAGGCTCAAGTCACTGTAAATGTTTTCCAAAAGATTCTCCCAACGGATATTACTGCACATAGCAACCAAAGGTAAGATGTGTAGAACTAGAGCAATACTTGGGAACAATTCCATGATATGTGTGTATTTCTGTGATTAGATGCGTACATGCATACATGCACTTAGACACTGTTTTGATTCCTAGCCACCATCCCTTCCATCAGCTGTCCTGTTCATGGGTTAGCAGGATGACGATTGATGAAATCAAGTTCTGGTGAAATAATCAAATTCTTGAAAGCATCTACTGTTATTAAGTATTCAACAAACTGACGTGTAGGAAGGACAGAAGGTAGCCATTGGTTTTCCATGTCCTTTCAGGCCGTCAATGTTGCCTTTCCAGCAAATATGTCTTCCAAGGTATTTCTTCTCAGCATTGACTGTAGTTCTCTGGCAAAACTGTGATACCACCTTGCAGGCTGCAAAATCAGAGGACCAAATGCGACTGAATTAAATGTTTCTACATTTCCTTGTGAATTTTAAAGGTCTTGAAAGATAATTCACAGTGACACAGGTATCTTCATTCAAAATGGAGTATATATTTAAAAATTGAAAAGACCAAATTATCCGGCTCCCTCCAACATCTCGATTCCATTCCAGCAATCCTATTTTGTCCACCTCCTACAAGTCATCTGATTCCAGTACAACTCCTTTAATTCCCTGCTCCAAACCCATAAAAAAAATCATTAAAAGCAAAAGGTATCTGCAAAATCAATCATTGTTTCTTCTGTTTGGATATCAGAGTCACCAAGTTAATCTTAGTTCCATTGGATGAAAAACGACTGAAATTGATCTGGTCATTTTGCATAATTCTTCCTCTGAAACCTGTGTTACGATTGTAATGGAACAAGAACCTGAATGTTTGCAAGTTTGCAAATATGGTCAATATTTTCCTATATTTTTCTAAGTCTGGGAGTGAGATATTGGGTGGTGGCTAACACAAAACTCTCACTGTGAGATAATCACTGGATCACTTATCAATCAGCTCCTTAAGAGTGATTAGACAGCACACTGGCAAGCATTTCATCCCTGTGTTGTAAGGGCCATCAGTCGAAGCCTAATTCAGAGAGGATTCTGCAGCAAGTTGTCTCTATTTCTTCTCACGGGATGAGGAATGCAGAGAGTGGGGGTAATGGACAAAGGTGAACTCAGCAGGCAGTTTTTTTTTGCATTAATTCAATCATGCAACATGGACTTCACAGGCTGGGCAAGCATTTGTTGCCCATCCTTAGCTGCCCTGGAGAAGGTGGTAATGAGTTGCATTCTTGAACATCCTCCATCTGCATAATGTTATTGGGGAGGGATTTCCAGGGCTTTGACCCAGTCACATGCAAGGACGTTGGGTTGCTTGGAGGGGAACTTGCAGCTGGTGGGTATTCTATGTATCTGCTGCTCTTGTCCTCTAAATGATAGCAGTTGTGTGTTTGGAAGGTGTAGTCTAAAAAGCCATGGTGACTTTCTGCAGTGTATCCTGTAAATCTAACATCAGTGGTGGAAGAACCAAATGTTTGTGGATGTGATGTTAGTTAAGTTGGCTGTATTGCCCTGCATAGTGTCAAGCTGCGTGCATGTCTTTGGAGCTGTGCACATCCAAGCAAGTGGAGATTATTTATTCACAATCCTGGCTTGTACCTTGTACATGATGGACAGGCCTCAGGGAATCAGGAATTGAGATACTCCAAACACATTTCTAGCATTTGCCCTGTATTTTTATGGCAAGTTCAGTTGAGTTTCTGGTTAATCATAACCACCAGGATGTTGATAGTGGGGAATTCAGTGATGGTTATGTTATTGAATGTCAGAGGACAATGATTGGATTATCTCTTGTTGGAAATAGTCATCATCTGGTATTTGTCCGGCAAGAATGTTGCTTGCCACATGCCAGCCCAATTCTTGATATACTCCATATTTTGTTGCATTTGAACATGGGCTGTTTCAATATCTAAGGAGCTATGAATGGTGCTGAACATTTTGCAATCTGACCTTCTAGAGGAGTCATTGATGAAGCAGCTAAAGATGGTTGGACTTAGGACATTACTCTGAAGAACTCCTGTGGGAATGTCCTGGAACTGAGATGTCTGATCGCCAACAACCACAATCATTTTTCTACTTGCCGGGTATGACCCTAACCACTGGAGAGTTTTCCCCCAATTCCCATTGATTCCAATTTTGATAGGGCTCCTTGATACCACATTTGGTCATATGTGGACTTGATGTCAAGGACTATCACTCTTACCTTATCTTTGGATGAAAACATCTCTAGTTCATGTTAGAACCAAAGCTGTAATGAGGTCAGGAGCTGAGTGGCCCTTGCAGAACCCAAGCTGAGCATCAATGAGCAGGTTACTGATAAGAAAAATACAGCTTGATAGCACTGTTGATGACACCTTCCATCAATTTACTGATGATGGAGGGTAGAATGATTGAGCAGTCATTGGCTGGGTTGGATTTGTCCTGCTTTTTTGTCTATAGAACATACCTGGACAATTTTCCACATTGTCAGATATATGCCAGTGTTGTAGCTGCAATGAAACAGGTTGGCTAGGGGAGCGGCAAGTTCTGGAGCATATCTCTTCAGTATAATTGCCAGAATGGTTTCAGGGCCTATAACGTTTGCAATATTCAGTGCCTCCAACCATTTCTTGATATCACATAGAGTGAATTGGAATTGGTTGAAGATTGGTATCTGTAATGTTGGGTACCTCAGTAGGAGGTGAAAATGTGTTGCTGGTTAAAGCACAGCAGGTTAGGCAGCATCCAAGGAACAGGAAATTCGATGTTTCGGGCCCTTGAAGGGCTCTGGCCCGAAACGTCGAATTTCCTGTTCCTTGGATGCTGCCTAACCTGCTGTGCTTTAACCAGCAACACATTTTCAGCTCTGATCTCCAGCATCTGCAGACCTCACTTTTTACCTCAGTAGGAGGTACTTGGCACTTCCTCCAAAAGTAGTTGCAAACACTTTAGTATTGTCTCAGTCCACTGACGTGCTGGGGGGTAGATGTGGATATTTGTTGAGCCTCCTCCTCCCCCGGTGAGTTGTTTAATTGTCCACCACTATTCATGATGGGTTGATGCAGAACTGCAGAGCTTAGATTTGATCGATTAGTTGTGGTTTCCCAGCTATTCTTTTTTAATTCATTCATGAAGAAACTTGTTACATTTCTTACCAGGAGAAAGTGAGGACTGCAGATGCTGGAGATCAGAGCTGAAAATGTGTTGATGGAAAAGTGCAGCAGGATGCTGCCTGACCTGCTGCGCTTTTCCAGCTATATTTCTTACCAACATGGAATAACTCCCCCAGCCACCACCCATAAGTTTTATTGAGCCAGGATTGATCAGCTGACCTAGTGGCAACTATAGAGAGGGAATATGTTGGGCATGAGGTTGTAGATTGGGGTTGGATACAATTCAGCTGCTGATGGCTCACTGCACTTCTTGGATGCCGAGACTTGTGTTGATAGATCTTTCATTCAGAACAATGACAATGCCACACTATACAACAGAGGGTATCCTCTACATGAAGGCAGAGTTTCCTCTTCTCAAGGAATATCTAGTGGTCCAACCTTTTGGAAATCTGACTGCACAATGAACATTTAAACTAAATGGAAAATCATGCAATGTGCACACCAGGTATCCAATGGGAGTGCAAAATTCGGAAATTAACCGGAAATATTTCTGGATATGTCAACCACCTATAGAGATTTACTGCATTGTTTCAGAAAGAGAATTAAAACCAATGTTACCTACCTGGATGTACATCAGAGCAGACTGTAGACTGTGTCAATGTAGTATACAAACCATTAACAGCATCATTATAGTGTGCTGCATAGAACACATGCATCTCACTGGGCATGCTAGCTAAACTAGCCAGTTCTTTCCACCTATGGATGACACCATAAGCAACTAGTGAAGAACCATGTAGCAAATGTTGTCTACACATAAAATATCACACCTCTCTCTCAGCACTATTATTCTTACCCTGGATGCTTGACTCCCACAGCAAATACTGTCATTCCACTGTTCTTAGCAAATCTCAAAGGCACGGTTGCGTTATCTTGTGATTTACCATCTGTAAGAATTACAATGACCTTCAGGACACCTTGCCGTCCTCCATGAAACCCTTTATGTAGCACATACTTTACTGCAGCGCCAATCTCTGTGCCACCACCCCTACATGAAATATGAAGAGAAAACAACAGGTTAACTCTTTAAGATAACTGTTGAAGTTTGGAATTCATTAAAAAGTTATAGTTCTATCTCCCAGGAATGTTGCCTAGGTAAAGAGGTGCTACTTTCTACAAGTTATGCAGTGGCCATACTTACCTGAAGAAAATTTTTTTGATAGCTTCTTTTGTTTCTTGTCTTGTGGGATAGGTTCCTAACCCAAATTCTACTTTTGGTTTTGAACTGAACTGGATCACTCCTATACGAATCTATTTGAGATGAAATCTTGCCTTTAGCATGGTGCAGAATGAAACTTGAACAAAGACAGATTCATGACCTTAGCCATTCTTATTGTGCTACGGCATTTAAGTGCATAATTTTTGTACAAGTTGATCTGGTTTAAGTTTTAATCAGTCTTGCTAAAGCTGTCTTTTCAAACAAAGTCCAACATATCAGATGTACTTGATTTACAAAACATATAAATTTAATTTTCTGACAAATGTAGTCTTTTGCACAGTAAAATGAACATATGCTGAATTTTGAGTTTAAAGCACATTAAGTATTGCCACAGGCTAACTCACTTCAGTTTAAAATAAAGTTGATTGAATTTGTTTGAACTAGAGCTTTTTCTCCTTGCGTTGCGAGACTTTGAGATAAAATTATGTTTTTCTATGTACTCAACTGAAACACATCTGAAATACATTTTTCAGACCATCTCTTACTAGCTTATATTAGTTGATAGCATTCTTGTCAGGAAAGCTGTTGCTCAAACCTGAATTAACTTTCACAGACAAACACCCTCAGACAGAAGCCAATTATCCTCATCTCCATCTTAAAAATGGAGACATTTAAAATCCTCTCCCCAGGCTCTTGTCTCTCCTCAAGTGGTTACATCATCTCCTTGGCCACCGCACCAAGTCCCATCAGCATTCTATATGAATCTATGAGATCACTCAATCTTCTAAACCTCAAACATAATGGCCTGTTCGTCCTTCCTTCATAATACTTTCATCTCCGAACTGATTCAAGTGAACTTTCTCTAAACTGCTCAGTTAAATACTTTATCAAGCAAGGAGACCGAAACTGTATCAATGTGGACTCACCAAGGCCCTGCCCCAGGGGAGGAGGATGATGCAAGAGTAATTGGACTGGAGTATGAGCATATGGAAGGGGTGGGTAAAGGTAGCTACAAGGCAAATGAAGGAAGGATTAGGCTGCAAAAGAGAGCAGTATTAAACCTGATAACAAAAAAAATGTCCAGATAACAAAAGACCCAGGAAAACTTGAAATCACTAACATGATAAATGCCTTATAAATGACTGTGGAATATCTAGTTTAAGACCTGGATGTTACATGTAATAAACAGTGCATGTCAGTTGCTAAACTTAAATCTGAAATTGAGGGATAGCAGTAAGAAAGGGCAGTAACTGTTTGTTTCAGATTTATGTAAGTATAATAGATAAAATACACTAGCTGTGATCTAACCCGCATATTTAGGGTGATGGCTTTTTGTGTAGAAATGCATACCAGGTGCTTTAACAAATCAACCTGGATTTAGAATAAACATGATGCTTCAATTTTCCAACTAATTTTATTTCATTCATTCACTCTTACCCGGTCAGGATTAATGTCAAGAATATCACAGAGTTTGGCAGCAAAATGCTTTGACCGCTCAAAGCTTCCTTTCCCTATGCTATAGGATCCATCCATCAGCAATAAAATGTCCATAGCTGCTGAGCACTGGATTACTGAAAATGAAATAAAGCACATAGTTGAATTCTAGAATTAACAGTTTTTAAGTGTTCCAATATTTTGAAATTCTAAACATACTTTTGCTTTCAAACAGTATTAGTTCAGGAAAAACTTAGAACAGTAATGCAAAACTCATGAGAAAATAATTGTAGGAGGCACTGTTTCTATCACGCAGGATAATATTATGAGGAAAGCCAACTTTACCTTCTTTAAAATGATACCATGCACTATGATCGGATGTATTTGATACATATTGAAAAAAGTTACAGTAAAAGATTCCACAAAAATTTCTCATCATGGTGGTGTCCCTTAGATTGAAATAGGAGATTTTTTTTCTTAAACCATGGCTCCATTCATAAAGTGGAGGAAAACACATTTACCCATGTTAAATACCATCTATCAAATGTTTGCCAACTTGCTTCAGCTCTCTATGTCCCTTTGCAGACAATTTACCTCCTCTTGACAATTTACTTTCCTAATTATCTTGATGTAATTTCATTGATATTGATTGTAAATAGTTAAGGCCCCAACAATAATCCTTAGGACACTTCCTTTGTTACAACTTGCCAAATCAAAAAAGATCCATTTATCCCTACTTCCTGCTTCTTATAGCTAACCATTCCTTTGCCCTTGCAAATATATTACTTCCAACACCAGTGACTCCTAATTTTGTTCCCACTGTGGTCTCACTTTGAGGCTTGAAAATGGTGCAGCAATTGGTGAGAATTGTGGTTTGGGATGATGCCGTGAAAGCAGAGGTTCCGTTAGAGTGAGAGTACAGTCTGTCAAAGTTCCCCAGCAGTTATTGCTGCATCAAAGCTCACAACCCTAAAGTTTCAACTCGCAACCCCACTCAGGTGGTAAAGTCCTGCCTTAAACCATCTTCTCTTATCTTGTGCAGCAACTCATGAGACGACACCTTATCAAAAACCATGTGGAAATCAGTATTCATAACATCTATGGGTTTCCCTCAATAAACAATGGATGTTACTTTGTCAAAAGTCTTTAATAGATTAGTTAATTAAGTTTCCATTTCACAAAATCATGTTGGCTCTTCCTAATCGCTTTTTGGTTATCTAAGTATCTTTCTATTAATTGCTTATTAATGGATTGTAGCATTTTCCCCATGTCAGACATTAGATTTTCTGCCTCCTTCCTTCTTAAATAAAAAGTTTTACATTTGACATTTTGCAACCACAGAATTGTTACAGTGCAGAAGGTCAATTGGCCCATTGTGCCTGCACCAGTTCTATTCCCTAGTCCCAATCTCCTGCCTTTTTTCACATCGACACACTCCACTTCTATTTGAATGAACATCCAATGCCCTCTTGAAAGCTTCAATTGAATCTATCCCCATCAGATTTCTGGTCAGTGCATGCCAGACCCTAACTACCTGCTGGATAAGAATATCTTTCTCACATCACCTTTGGTTTGTTTGCACATCACTTTAAATCAATGCCCTCTCATTCTTTTTTCTTTTATGCATGGGAACAGCTTCTCATTATTTGCACTGTCCAGCCCACCCATGATTTTGAAAACCTCAATGAAATTTCCTCTCAGCCTTCTCTCCATGGACAATGTTCCCAACTTCTTCAATCTATCCTCATAGATTACCTTTTTCATTCCTGGAACCATTCTTGTAAATTGCTTCTGCATTCCCTCCAATGTATTCACATCTTTCCTATAAGATAACACCCACATCTCACACAATACTCCAGCTGAGGTCTAACAAGTGTCTTGTACAAGTTCAACATCACACCCAATGCCTATGCTCTTGTATTCTATTAATAAAACCAAGGACACTGTATGCTGCATTAACTGCACTCTCTACATGTTCTGCCAGCTTCAATAATCTGTGCACATTTATGTCCAAGTCACTCTGCTCATATATCCCTTTTAGATTGTACTGCTACTCTGTATTGTCTTTCAATCTTTTCTGGCCAAAGTGCATCACTTCACACTTCACTGCATTGAACTTCATCTACAACCGAACTGCCCATTCCACAAACCTATCCAGATTCTTTTGGAGTTCCACACTGTCCTCCTCACATTTTACAATTCTTCCAAGTTTGTGTATTCTGCCCCTGTACACCAAAATCCAATTTATTAACATGTCCCAAGAAAAGCAAAGATCCCACCATCAACTCTTGCAGAAATCCATGAGAAACCATTCTCTGGCCTGAAAACTATCCATTGGCCATTAGTCTCTATTTCCTATCACTCAGGCCATTTTGTAACTACGTTGCTAGTGATCCTTGTATTCCATGACCCATATCTTTCATCACAAGTCTGTTGTGAGGCACTGCATCAAATGCCTTTTGGAAATCTATCTTACCAAGTCAACAGGGTTTCTTCATCATTTTTTTTCTGATGCCTCTTCAATAAACTCCAGCAAAGCTCATTAAACAATTTCCTCTTTAGAAATCTGTGCTGATTGTCCCTAATCAACACAACTTAATCCACGTGATTGCTAATCTTGCATAATTGTTTTGAGAAGTTTCCCCAGCACTGAAGTTAAGTTAATTATTCTGTAATTGCTGGGATTATTCTTAAAGCCTTTCTTGAACAAGGCCATAAACCCCCTTGGTGTCAAGACTACAAGAAAGCCAGTGCCTTCAAAAATTTCATCCCTCACTTCCTTCAAAATTGTTGGATTCATTTCATCTAAATGTTCATTCAATGTTTCCTAGTTACTTGTCAAATTTAAGTACGAGCAGTCTATCCAAGGTTTCTTCCTTATTAACTTTGAACACTTCTAGTGACAGAGTTTCCTGTCTGTCTTCATGGCCTTGCAGCTTCCTTCTCTCTTGTAAAGACAAATAGAAATTATTCATTTAACATATTGGCTATGCCCCTGTCCCCATGTGTCTATAATCAGCCCTATTCCTCCTTTAATCATTCTCTTACTGTTTGTATGTCTATAGAAGCCTCTGGGATTTCCCCTTCTGTTAGCTGCTAGTCTTTATAATAATTCTTTTTTGCTTCTCTTATTATTTTTTTCATCTCCACTCTCAACCTTGCACATTCCTGGTGATTCTCAATTGTTCTTTTTTTTGCATTACACCTATTATAAGCATGTTTTTTTTTCTAATGTTAGTTTTTCCCTCTTTTGTCATCCAGGCAACTCTGGATTTAGTTGTCCTACTTTCTCCATTAGAGGGAATACACCTTGACCATACCAAATGATCTGCTCCTTGAAGGTGGTTCAGTTACTACTTTTCCCACCAATCTCTTATTCCAATCAATCTTTTCCAGCTTTGTCTGGCTCCTAAAGTCAGCTCTCTGCTAATTGATATTTCTCACTCTGAATTGTTGCATGTCATTCTCCAACAGCATCCTGAATCTTACTCTACAATGATCACTGTCTCTTAAAAGTTTCCCCACTGACACTTGATTCATTGGACTCACCTAATTTCCAAGAATCAGATCCATAGGGAGATATGTCAGCCTTTAAACCCAATAGTTTCCCTGGTGATTGTTTTAAGTTCATTCCTCCCTGTTACCTCTCGATTTTCTATTATCTTTACGAGGTATTCTAAGTCTTCTACTGTGAGCGCATGTGGAAAATACCTGCCAGTTCTTTGTTTGCCATTTTCAATTCCCCAGAGTTACTCTTCAGAGGGTAAAAAATGAGGTCTGCAGATGCTGGAGATCACAGTTGAAAATGTGTTGCTGGTTAAAGCACAGCAGGTCAGGCAGCATCCAAGGAATAGGAAATTCGACGTTTCGTGCATAAGCCCTTCATCAGGAACCTGATGAAGGGCTTATGCCCGAAACATCAAATTTCCTATTCCTTGGATGCTGCCTGACCTGCTGTGCTCAAACCTTACTCTTCAGAGGAACAGCATTCCTGTTCAAATATGTCTAGGAACTTTTACTAGCTATATTCACATTACTAGATGGCCTTCTCTCACACACCTCTTTCTGACTCCTTTTAATCCTTTCAGTCATTCTTTGTTAGTTCTTAAAGTTTATCCAATTGTTTATTTGTGATTAATCTTTGCAGCATTATACAGTGTTCTTTCAACTCTCACAGACATATATAGTTTTTTCTGAGTTGTTAAATGTCTCCATAAAAGTCTGCCAACACAATATATTGTCTTACCTTTAAACTTAATTTCTCAGTTCACGTTATCCAGCTCTGCCCTTTGTTTAAATTTAAAATGGTAAATAGATCAGAGCATACCCCTGGCCTCAGTTCAAAGGAATCCCCATTCTTGTGTTCGCCTTGGGCACATGCATATTTTCAGTAGTCATAGACTTACACTTCCCCATTTCAAACTAAACATGAAATTCTGTCATATTGTGATTGATATCTCCTGGAGGCTCTATTGCAATGAGTTACTTGACTAATCTTCTTTCTTTATACATTACTAGGTCAGCAATAGCCTGCTCCATTGTTGGCTCTAGAAAATACTTCTTTAAAAAATCACCCCCAAAACACTCGATCACTTCACATTCCAGGTTACCTTACCTCCAAGCCAATTTGATTCTAACAATCTTATTGTAGATTAAAGTCACCCATCATTAAGCAGTACTTTCCTTACATGCCCTATTTAATTCATCCTTGTGTATTCTATCATACAATGTAACCGCCATTATGGTGCTTCTAAACTACTCTTATATGTGACTTTTAGTTTTATTATTTTCTATCTCTACCCAAACTGATTCTACATTTTGATCTTCAAATTAATTACAGAGTTAATGCCATAGTTAATTAACAAAGCTACACAGCATGTTTTTTCTAACATCCTGTTGTTCCAATATGACAAATAAATTCAACAATCAGGCTAGACTTGGCCACCTTTCAACCATGTTTCTGTCATGCTTATCAAATCACACAAAGTATATGTGATATGGTGGCTTAATGGCTCACTCACATAATGGTGGCTCATTGTTGTCTCAGTGCCAGGGACTTGAGATCACTTCCACCCTCGGACGACTGTCAGTTTTTGCATTCTCCCCATGTCTGCCTGGATTTCCTCCAGGTATTCCAGTTTCCTTCCACAGACCAAAGATATGTGGGTTAGGTGGATTGGCCATGCTAAATTTCCAGTAGTGAGCAGGGATGTAGAGGCAAGGTCGATTAAACATGGGAAATGCAGGGTTAACAGGGATAGGAGGATGGGTCTGGATGGGATACTCTTCAGAGTGTTGGTGTGGACTCAATGGGCTGAATGACCTGCTTCCACACTGTACAGATTCTATATCTCTCTGTCTGTGTGAAGAATTCATCCTATTCATTATAATTTTTTCATGGATTCAGGTACAGGGCCCTATACTCTTTTTTTAAAACCAGGTTTACAATCTTTGGCCTCCTCTGCTGAAGTACCCTTACATTTGTATTGTCTATTCCTTCTTATCACACTTTGACAATCATTAGCCAAATTGTTGCCCTTCCCTAATACTTTGCTTCACCCTTTGTAGCATATCTCCCCTCACTTGATCCTTGTAGTTTAAACTTACACTTTCCTGAAGACAAAATCTTCACAATTGTTTCTTTGTCAGCCATGAGCTGCTGCAAGCCACAACTTTGGGAGACTGTTCAAAGAAAACAAATAAATCATTTAAAGTCTATGTACTTAAACTCATTAATATGGACTCCAAACTTAGACTTGTTTGTAATACTTCCTTATATGTCAAATGTCACATCAAGTGACATCAATACTTGATCAAGTTTGCTAGCGCATGACATTTCTAAATTCACATTCATCTTGTACCGATGTCCTGAGTTGTGTACTGTCGTTCATTGACCCACACCCTGCTTTTAGTTTAGATAATTGGACTTTGTCTCCTTTCAAGCTTTTCATCAACAAAGTCAAATTCCATTATTTTCTCTCCCTTTCACTCTGCTATCTATTCTCTGGGCTCTCCATACTTTACAAAAATTCTTTCATACCCAATGCACAATATTCTAAATTTTAGTTGATCAATATTTGATAGAGTGTTCAATTAATCATATGATGTATATACTCATATTTTCTGAAAGCTCTTCCAAATTAATTATCAGATCAGAGCATGCCATTGACTTCATATTATCAGATTTCCCATTTCTGTGTTCCTTTTGGCCATGTACATATGGAGCTTATTTTCTGAGCAGTGGACTTCACATATTAAAGCTTCAGATGTTCTTATTACATTCCTCTACGTACAATCTTTAGGCAAGTAGTTGGTTGTTGAATGAGTTTGGTGTCAGCCTAAAAATGTGCTAAGGAGAATATATGAAAATGACAAACATTCACTTTGAACTCTGCTGATTGAACCAATGCCATCTATACCTTAATTCCTGTTATTTTAACTCTGCTTTAATTTTAATTACCATACATCAATGTTACTTAAATTATAAAATGGAGTACTGATTTTTCATCTCCAGCATTTAGCTTCATAGATAATTAGGCTAATAATCTTTCTGTTGATAATGCTAAGTGAAATGAAGTAAAATGATATAAGTGATCTCTTAGTCTAGTTTCAAGTGCATTCATGTATTAATGATAAAGCCTACAATGTTATTTGCATTATATAACTGACAGTCAGACTGCTGGTACAGAACATTTATGGAAAAAAAAACTTACCCAAAATTGTGAGGGATAGGACAGAACACAAACTTCCATTGATGGACCTCATCCCCAGGTTCATCTAAAGATAAAAATCAGAATTAAAATATTATGAGCTAATTCAGATCTAAATTACCTTTGATTTTAGAATAATTCAGTTATTCAGCCCTAAATGAAATCTGTGATGTTCCTTTGCATGATCTGTCATCTTACACTTATTTTCTGGATTAACAAAACAAAATCATTTAGGTAAGGTGAAGGGGAAATTTAGCACCTGCTAAGTATGTTTCTTGGGATTCGATTCTTCTAGGATTAGAAGAGACAACAATGAAAAAAAAGGCTTAATTATGGAAATGAAAAATACATCCCACCTTAAGTGAAAGTCTGGTGGGAGGCTGTTGGTAAGCTCTGGTATGGATTCCATCTTAACAGATGTAGTATTAGAAACAGTCACCATACTTTGGCAGATAGTACCTGCTCCGGAGGGAGGAGCTCCTGAAAAATATCATTGATATGGCCCAATGAAAATCCTTTGCCATATTTCCAACAAATAGTAGGCTCCTCCTTGCACTTTTGAATTGACCCATTCCATTTTGTCAAGGCCTAGATGACAAAATCTTCAGTTTGGTGAGTTCTTCTTTCATACTGAGGACTATGATTGGGTTAAACAGATCTGTTTCCAAGGAGATAAGGCTTAATGCCTGCAGGATTCATTCAGAACATCATGAATACACTGTATACTTTTTTAAAATCAATTCTCCCCTCCCTGGAGGGAAAGCCATTTGATGAAGCCACTGAAGAATGCTTGACCTTTTGTAGGATATGTTGAACATTTCTTTTTTCAACCCTATCTTTTCATTTTCTGGTACATCAATGACTATATCAGTCTCACCTTTTCATTGGGTATTTTATAACCTTCCAAACCTTACACTGAGTTCAACAATTGCAGAGCATATTCTCTGCCCTCTTTCTGATTCTTTTTCTTTTCTTGTTTTATTTGTTTTCCTTCCTTGAACAGCACATCTGCTCTAGGTGCAGCTTTCATTTCTCTTCTTACCCCATCGCTGTTCCCTTGGGCCTGGGAGATAAACTCTTCTGTCATGTAGTCTTCCTAACACAATCCTTGATTTATCCTTGTCCCATCTATTTTTGACATGGCTTTTTTTTTCCTGGTTTCAATGAAAGATTAGAGGCGTGAAATGTTAACCCTGTTCCTCTCCACAGATATTGCCACAACTTGAATACTTCCATAATTTTTCCATTTTTTACATCATGATGTACATCCATACAGTGAATACAACCAAGGAAGACTTCTGCTGTGAGTAAAAGTTGTAATACCTCATGTTCCTGACACCTGGGCCACTGAATGATTAAAGGACATAATAATTTCCGATAGTTGGGGCTGTCAGTTAATAATTCTGCACAATCAATGATTTATAATGTGACTCTCTCACATGAATGTGTAATCTTCCCTCAAAGACATGAGTAAAATCCATGAGAGTGAACACATCTTTCTAATTAGTGTGCATATCACTTACTCCTTGTTGAAGATATGCACTTAATTTACTTAGAGAGAAGCTTTAAAGAAAGTACAACATAAAAAGTTAATAGGTGATCCTGTTTGCTGGAGGTGCTCCATTTGACCTCACTCAATCCATACTTTCCCTCACTCATTCCTGTAAAGTTCCGTTAGGACTATCTAGAATGTGGGGAGGAAATCTGAGGTAGCTGAGATTTGGTCAGCCAAAATGGTTGGCACATCAAAGAAGAATCTTATATGTCAAACCCAGAATTGTTGTCAGCTAATTCAGGGTTGATGATCTAAGAGTATAAACCAGTTATCATTGCCCTTTACAATCAGAACTGCTCAAATTTCAGTTTTGCAACCAAGCTAATCCAGAGCTAAACATCCCACAAAATCATACAATAGATAAGTGATTCCTTCTAGACCACAGTCAATTTAACAGGTGACATAGGTTACAATATGACTGGTGATTAAAATGAATCATTTTACTGCTTCAGATGGCAACAGGGATTATCCTCAAAGTGAATGGATGCACCTTATTATAAAGAACAACTTACATATACAATTAGCCATCTGAATTTGACTTGTTGAGAAATGCAGTTCACTTGGACCCTGGCTGGTGTGTTTGAAATTGAAATCGGAGATGGGGAACAAGGGACTGAAATGATCAGTGAACCCAACGAGATCAGTGTCTGGTTGAGTGATTAGCGTTTTCCCCCAAAGGCACATTCTCCATGATTTGCTAAAAGGAGAACCGTGCAACCTGAAGTTCTGACAAAAGGAACATCTTTCAGACGGAAATCCTGAGAACAGTCATTACAGCAGGGCAAAAAAATCAAAACATTTCTAGATGTGTGAGAACGACAACACTTTGTTATTGGAATCTGATGATTGTTTCTAGCCGTAACCTTCGGCTGAAAACTTTGACATAATTTACAAAGCAATGCTTGCAGACTGACTGGATATAAAAATAAACTTGCAGACTTCAGAGCTAACATTTCAGTATAATGCAGGCGACCCTTTGGTCTCCAATTTTATTCTGAACTGGAGCAAGTTGGAACACGTAGCTGTCAAAGTGACATCTTCTTTGATGTGCGCGTAAAGAATGTCAGACTTTAGAGAAAGGTACAGGGTTCAAATATTAAACATGTGGGCTCAACAATCAATGGAGAGCAAATCGCTTCTTAAATTGTGCAGCCTAGATGTGACATTAAATTGACTGTATAGTGCACACTCTCAGTGAGCGATGCACTTTGCTCCCTCTAATAATTCAATAACTGTTTCTGAAAGACTTACCTCCCCAGTTGAGAAGGCAGGATGACTTTGCTGTTCTGATACTCGGGAGATGCTGCCACACTGAAATTCCTCTTGCACTTGGTGATTGTGAACAAGTGCAACTACGTCAAAACAAAAGAGGGATCAGCCTCGGGTCTAGGCAGTCAGATATTCAGCTTTCTGTTCAGATTCCTGCTGTCACACGTCTGCTTTTAAAGCATCTTCCCTCACACACCTGCATAAACTATAAACGCCGACCACGCCCACAGATCTCACACATTGGGAAAAGCATCCAGTAGAAACTCAGCGAGATTGGAAAACAAAATCCATGTCAAGACCGACCGAAAAATTAAACAATAGATAGTAGTTAAGGCGATACATCATGTATAGTTTGTAAAGTGGAGGAGGTGCGCTTTCACATTTTGTGTAACACTTAGCAGTAAGAGAATTTGAACATAACTCATTGCAGGAGATTCTCTGACTACAACTGAAGCCAGGTCAAGGTGGTGCCATTCAGCTGGACAACAGAGAAGAGCTCCTCCAGGCGGGTTACATATGAATGCTGAGATGTCAGAAAGGACATGGAGGGATAATTAACCTCACTGTCACTTATAGTGAAAAGAGAAAATGTTGGAAAAACTCAGCCAAAGTTTGGTACTGAGGAAATGAAGCTTTCAAGTCCAATGAGCTTATCAGTTGTGACATTGATTAAGGTTGTTTCAATCTTGTGGAGAAGCTGAAAAAAACGTTAGAGGAAATTGAATGTGAAGGTATGGGAAAGACAGGCAAGGCAAGGTGAAGAGACTTTGAAGATGAAAAAAAAATTGAAAACGCATACCAACAAATTGAAGAAAAACTTCTTCCCTGTGGTTATAAACACACCTCTCATATATTAGAGTTGATATTTCTCTGCACTTTCTCTGTAGCTTTAACACTATATTCTATGTTCTGCTTTATTACCCTGATGTACTTATGTAAGGGGTGACTTGTCAGGATAACACACATAACAATACTTTCCATTGTATCGCAGTAAACGTGACAATAATAAAACAAATCAAATCAAATCAAATTGAGTTTGATGGTGAAGTAGAGCTTTGGAAGAGGGCAAACGTGCCTGAGAAGGGGAAACAGTTTATAATATCAACCTATGTGGGATGAGGATGGGAAACATGGCTGTCGGCTCTTATTGGCAATGAGGTAATAAAGGCAAGAGGTACATCTCATGCAATCTGGAATATTAGTGAGGGTGAGGTGAGGTGAGTTGACATAAATAAGAATCAAGTGCAAGATAAAGATTCAGGCACAGGTTTGATAACAGGGAAGATTAGTTTCAAAATATAACTGAAGTGAGTGTAGATCTGTGAATTGGGAGAGGGGTTGGGATGGGATTAGAAGAATGGGACTTGTGATTAAGAACAGGTAATGCAGAGTTTTTGATAACCTCAAGTTTAGGGGAGGAAGCAGGTCAGAAGCATACTGGAATAGTTGAGGCAACAAAGGTGCAAAGTGAGGGTTTCAGCAACAGACAAGCTGAGACAAAAGTGAAGTTCGGTGATATTACAAGAGTGGAAATATATAGACTCCATGGTGGCATAGAGAGGTAATCAGAGGCTCATCTCAAATTCAAAAATGACACTAAGTTTATGAGAAATTTGATAGAGCCAAGCTAAGGAGATGGCATCAGTAACAATGTGTACTTGAGAATGAGTACCACGAGTTTGGATTCTCCACTTTTCTGTTGGCTTTAACATCTGTTCCTCCAGTGACAGATGTCAGACAAAGAGTTAGCTACTGTAAAAGTCACGCAACCTATCCTCATCATTTAACTCACTAAGCCTCAAAATCATTTTGCTGAATAGACACCACACACCTCCTTCAAAGGCAATAGTGTATATCTTGCCTGAGGTGCACTTCTTCAGCTTGAATACAGTAGGCCAGATGGCACCTGATCAATGCTCAGCTGAAACATAACTTTCTTCCTTTTATATTGCACCTACTTTAAGTTAACGGCCAATTTTCCATCAGCTTTTTTTTGCTAGATTTTAAATAAGCTTTTGACTAATTTTTTAGCTTAAGACTCCCAATACTCTTTGCTCTTTTGAAGTCATTCATTTTCCCTATTTAGACAATATTCCAATTTATCTGTTTTGCATCCAAACTAATGGAACATATTTTCTCACAATGAACTGCACTTGCTCTAGTTTTGTTTAAGCCATATAATCTATCTTTGTCCATTTTCAACTCCTTATTCGAATTTACACAACTTATTGATCTGCATAACATAATGTCATCTGAAAACCTGGATTTTTAAAAATTCACTTTCTCTGCCACATGGGCATCACTGACTGGCCACCATTTGTTGCCTGTCCCTATTTGCACTAGTGAAAATGATGGTGAACTGCTTTCTTGAACAGCTACACTCCAAATATTGTAGATAAACCTTAGTAAGGGAGTTCCAGGATTTTGTCCCAACATCATTGTAGGAACGGTGATGTATTTCCAAGTCACGATGGCAAGGGGCTTGGAGGGAACTTGCAGGTAGTAGTGTTCCCATGTATCTGCTGCCTTTGTCCTTCTAGGTGGTAGTGGTTGTCAGGTTAAAAGGTGCTGTCTAAGGATCTTTGGTGAATTTCCAAAGTGCGTCTTATAATTAGTAGACACTATTTTTACTGAGCATCAGTGGGGAGGCAGCAGATGTTTGTGGATGAGCTGCCAATTAAGCGGGCTGCTTTGTCCTGGGTGGTGTCAAGCTTCTTGAGTGTTGTTGCATTCATTTAGGCAAGTGGGGAGCATTCCATCACATTCCTGACCTGTGCCTGACTAAAATCTGTATTCCACTAAGGTATAGATGGATAGCACTAGGTAAAACATGCATGACATAATGAGAACGGTATCCTTGATAATGAAATCTGTGTGAGCAAATTAATGGATGGATAAATGAGTGGATGAATTGAATTTTCTGAGCTTTACCAGAGCTTTTAGCAGAAACAGGCGGGGGAGGAGGCGAAAATGTAGTTTCCCAATGGATGATTATTGACCATAAGATATAAGAACAGAATTAGGCCATTTGGCCCATTGAGTCTATTCCACTATTTGATCATGGCTGACACAGTTGTCAACCAAATTCTCATGCCTCGCCCCATAAACCTGTATTGTTTTACTATTAAGTTTTCAAAACTTTCCAATTGGTTGATTTGTTCCTTTGCATTCATTTGTATGTCAGGAATACTTACTAACTCCTCAGCTTGCTGAAATTTCATTCATAGGCACCATTTCATTAGCCAAGAACATATTTTCAAAAACAACATTTTGAGGTGTGGAGCTGGTAGGATAGATCTCTTCCCCCAAGCTCCAGTGAATACAATTATTTAACTCCATCATAACCAAGCTCCTTCTTTCAGAGCAAGATGTGAAACTTCTCTCCATCAATCAACTCATGGGAATCTCAGCCATATACAGTCTGGCTTGTAAATTATAGCTACTTACGTTGTAAGGTGTGAAACCCCACTAGGTCGACCTGCTGAAGAGAAGTCTCAGTCCTATGCAATCGCTTTGCTGAAGATACCCACTTGCAGGCAGTGGAGGCTCATTGGTCTCACTAGCTGACACCAGCAAACCTGACTAGGGAAGGCAAGCAAGGCTGAACTGAACAAGGGTCTACATTGAGTAGGTGGAAAAGCAGGAATATTGAGGAAATAACGAAAGGGTCAATTGTCATGGTGAATTTTGAAGAAGGTAAGAGGGAATACCATCTACAGTTATTGGGGAGAAGGTGTATTCCAGATGGGGAAGGTAAGGTGTAAATGACTCAAAGGAAACATTCACTACCATTATCTTTGTCTGAATTAATTGTGAAAACAAGGCTTCTCAGAGAATGTGCACAGCAAGTGTGAGGACCTCAGATTTCAATGCATGCTTTCCTGCACAACGCAAACATTTCAAAAGAGAGAATCAAAGCAGGAACTGAAAAATACTATTCTGGAAAAATTCAGTTAAGGGTTTTTCAATGAAGGAAGGCACTCAGTGCAGAACAAAGGCAATTAAGCTCTAACTACCAACATTCCAATCATCTCCCTCCATTTGTTAACCTTTGACAAGAGGGCAGCTGGAAATCGCCCACAATGCAGTTGGTGACTTTGATGCTGCATGGGTATATCAGTGCTCAAGGTTTGTGTAAAGATTTGGAGTTTGGGTGCATCTAGAAAAATGGCACTCAGCCACGGACTCCATCAACAAGCACGTAGACCTGGACCAGCCACTACAACGAACAACCGGAACCAGCAAGCGGAAGCAGCAGAAATAGAATCAAATAAACTCCCAAGAGACACAGTACAGCAGTGCTTCACAGGAGGCTCCAAAGTACAGAAGATGTCACCAGACAGGGGACAAAATGATTGCAAATCAACTTCCCGGCTCAGTGAACATACGCATAACCACAATATATCAGTGCTCCATTTTCCAGAATATTGGTCTGAATCTACTCTACACAAGGTTAAAAATCAAACAATACTCACAGTTACACAGACCCTTTTCCACACACAAACACTCACACATGTACACTCCCATCCATATATACATACATGCGTGCACATGCTCACATTCTCAAACACACACGCACACACACGCTCTCAAACTCTCTCAAATACACACAGACACTCACGCTCTCTCAAATGCACACACACCCTCTCTCTCAAATGCACACACACACACTCACAGATACAGAGACACGCATCCCTAAAGTACAGTGTCTAACCTGATGTCAATTCTTACACATTGATAAAACCTTTAATTATCTAGGGACAAAGACTTGAAAGGAATCCAGATTTTGCATTTTAATCAGCAGTCTACCTCCTAACTGATTAAAGGATTCAACAAGGGCAGCTGATTTTAAAGTTGTTAACTTTTTGCTTATATGTACTGTGCCCTATACCTCTCTATCATACCTTGCTTGAGAAGGAGCTGAGTTCCAAAAGCTTGCAATTCCAACTAAACTTGTTGGACTATAATCTGGTGTTGTTTGATTTTTGACCTTGACCACCGCAGCCCAACTCCAGTATCTCCACATCATATCTACTCTAGACAGATTAACCACTGAGAGGTGACTGTCACAGTGTTTGTGGACACTGGGCAGAAAGGCATTGACAGTGCATCCTCTGAGGTTTGTAGCTGCTCCTTCTTCTCTGGGGTTTGCTGTAAAGTGCTGCTTGCTGGGCCTATTGGATGGAGATCTTCTTCTTTTGGTCGTGACTTGGGAGTGGATTCAGAGGCTGCATAGGCAAACCATTGAGAGTTGTCATTGCCAGGAGACACCAGCTTTACCCAGGGTTTTATGAAGATATTGCACATTACCCTTGTTTTCCTGGCTGCTCTGCTGCATGTTCCTCAAAGTGGATGGAGAGCCTTGGTCAGTTATCTTTCAGTTTCCACATGTATCCATGTGTCAGGGCTTCTGCGGGGTCCTATTGTTCATCTCCCAGCATAAGTCCAATCTGGAGCAATGAAGACCATAAGACCATAAGACATAGGAGTGGAAGTAAGGCCATTCGGCCCATCGAGTCTACTCTGCCATTCAATCATTAAATAAAAAAGGGGATAAAGCAGTTTAGAAAGCTTAATAAGATTTTAGATTAGATTACTTAGAGTGTGGAAACAGGCCCTTCGGCCCAACAAGTCCACACCGACCTGCCGAAGTGCAACCCCCCCATACCCCTACATTTACCTAACACTACGGGCAATTTAGCATGGCCAATTCACCTGACCCGCACATCTTTGGACTGTGGGAGGACACCGGAGCACCCGGAGGAAACCCACGCAGACACGGGGAGAACGTGCAAACTCCACACAGTCAGTCACCTGAGTCAAGAATTGAACCCGGGTCTCAGGCGCTGTGAGGCAGCAGTGCTAACCACTGTGCCACCGTACCACCGTGCCGCCCACTAAGACAAATTCTTCCCCTCCCCCAACTTCCAAAGAACACTTTTAACAAGAAATCAGATTTCTCATGCTCTCAGCTTTGGTGGATTGATATTAATGTAGATTTTGCAACATGTAAAACCAAACCTTTTTCATGTAAGTACACATTCCATCTGTTATAAATAGACTTCCTGACCTGTAATTGAGGGATGTCATTTGAAAGTGTCAGGTACACAACAGAAATCAAACTCAATGACAGACTATCAGTTTATCACAAACTGAATCTCTCCCAGATATAAAATATTTGGTCAAGACACAACACTCCTTACAAAGCAAGCAAGTATTTTGTTAATGTTAATTCCATAGATTGACAGGACAAGGTTCTTGTCAAAACATACAACAGAAGTGTCTTTTGAAAGCTATGAGAAGATACATATTGTGAATATGAAATTACTTCCGGGTGCAAAGTCCCTTCTTCTGCTTCCAGTGGAATTTTAACAGCAGTGGGAGACACCCATGCCCAGTCACTGGACTGCTGGGTAAATGCTGGTGAGACCTGCAGCTGGTTCAGGGTGTGGGAGGGAGCAGTGTCTCTTGGGTTGACAGCTTGTGTTCATCGGATGCCACATCTCATGGTTCAATTATTCTCCCTGCCCATCCCCCCCTCCTCCTCCCCCCCCCCCAACAACCATCCCTCTGTCTCTCCCATGGGAAAAGGAGGCCATTAAGAACGTGATAGAAAATTAAAGGGATGAAGGAAAAACTATCCCTTAAAGAAAGGGAATAACGTGTGCAATGGTACCAGACTATATAAGTGATGAAGGTGTATATATCTAGGGAAGATTGGAAACCCAAACACAAGTCACAAAGAAAGGGTGAGGCAAAATGTGCTCCTTCTGTATAACTAACTATACACTTGGATTAAGTGTGGACAACCTAGTGGAAGAATAACAATACCACTGAGAATATATATTGACAGATTTTTAAAAAGATATGAGATACTAGACAGAAGAGGAGAAATGGAAAAATATCTGATGATAGTGGAGCAATGCTCTATGTGGAATAGCATAAAAGCTTTAATTATTTATATTGAACAATAACATTTTAAGGGATCATCCTAAAAACATAGGAATTGCAACATGGGCCTGAACTTTAATTGAGATAGAAAGAGTTTAGACAAAATGGTGCTGGAGCACTAATTCTGGAAGTACCATTCCCATGCTCCACCACTCCCTTCTCCCTCCCCCCATACTACAGATTATCATCTGTGTTGTGGGGTTGTGATGAGATGAGTTGCAGTTTGTACATTTGTGGTTCACATTGGCAGCTGTACATGCAAAAGTGCAACTGCCCTAAAACAAGATCCTATTTTCCAGAACAGGATTTAAAAACATGATTTGTAGATTACAGATCTTTGAAGAAACAGCTACCAGAGCTATTTGGAGAGGTCAGGTACCTTTTTGGATGGGTTCAACATTCCTTCAGAAGATATAATTCACACCTTGAGATTGAGAAGCAGACATTAACAGGAATAAAATGTGGATAAGGTGTGCGGAGATATCAAGCTTTCAAAATATTTAAATCTCCTGCCCTTTACTTTTGACATAAATCTGAGAACTGTCATTGTGGGATTAATATCTGTGCTTAGGAAAGACCGGTGAGTTATATAACTTAAATTGTCACACCTTCCTAGGGCAATGCACTGGAAGTTAAACCCCATTATTCCTGCAGTCATCATATTAGATAATGATTTTTAAAAAGATGCAAAATTTCCCAGTTTACTTGTCTTTTAGATGCAGATTGACTGAAAGCAGAGTCTAGGTTTCTGTAGTAACAAGAATTACTATTTAATCTAAGTATTTATTACCGAGCTACAGGTATCAATTATCCACTGTTGGCATGTAATTTTACTAGTTAAAATTTTAATTCCTCATAAACTTCCCATTACATGCACACAAATGGTGGCTAATCCTCTCTCTCAATGCCATATTCCTACTATCTCCTGATACCCCTTGATGCCTTTAATTTCTAAAAATTTATCTCTTTCTTGAATTCAGTGACTTTGCCTCTACCACCTTTTGTGGTAGAAAGTTCCACAGATTCACTGGCATTTGAGTGAACGAACCTTTCCTCATCTTAGTCTTAAGTAGTCTAACCCATATCCTGGATAGTGCCTTGTTGTTGTGCATCTGCCATGTGATTGACCACCCATTCTAACTTGTCTAAACCACCTGGGAGCCTCCTTGCATCACCCTTACAACACAGTTCCAGCCAGTTTTGTGTCATCTGCAAATGTGGAAATGTTGCATTTGGTTCTCTTACCCAGGTTATTAATATGTATCATGAATAACTGGAACCCAAACATTGATCCTAGACATACACCACAAATCACTGCCTGCCACATGTAAAAAGACCCACTTTATTCCCACTTTCCATTTATTTCCTGTCAACCAATCTTTGATCCATGCTAATATAATTTACCCATCCCTTGTGCTTTAGTTATACCCACGAACATCTTATGCTGGACCTTATCAAAGGCTTTTGAAAATCCAAAAACACCAGATCCATCAGTTCTCCTTCATCTATTCTACTATGTACATCCTCAAAAAGCTCCAAAAAATCAGTTAAGCATGATTTTTTTTTCATGGCCCCATGCTGACTTCATCGAATCCTATTAATGCTTTCCAAATGCTCTGTTATCATGTTTGTTCTCACAGATTGTAGCATTCCCCCCACTACTGGTATTAAGCTAACTGGTCTGCAATTCTCTTTCTTTCCCCTCCCTCACTTTCTAAATATATGGGCTACATTTGTTGCTCTCCAATCTGTAGGAACTGCCCCAGAGTTTATACAATTTTTTGAAGATGACGAACAATGAATCCTGTATTTCCAGGGACACTGCCTTTAGTACTATAGCATATAGATTCTCAGGCTCTGGGAATTTATTACCTTTTAACTCCGTTAACTTCCCAGAACCGTTGCTGATTTCCTTCTATTCTACCTTTCATTTGACCTTTGGTTTGCTTAACATTTCTGGGAGGTTATTTGTTCCCTCCTTTATGAAGGTAGAATCAAAGTATGTGTTCAATTCTTTTGCCATTTCTTTGTTGCCCAGTGTAAATGCCTCGGCTTCTGACTGAGGGACATTATTTATCTCATCCAATTAAGGTTCATTTGCATTAAATAGATTAAGAGAAGACATTGCTTGATTTTTAATCATTGCACCCTCCCAATCTTCTACATCAAAGAAATTACTATTAAGCTTGCATTAAACCCCAGAATATGACAGAAGACAAAGTCTTGTTGACTTTAATGTTCACCAACAGGCTTATGTCATTGAACATAAGAACAAGGAGAAAGGATAGGCTTGGATTGAAAATTGGCTGGCTGACAGGAATGGCAGGCGGTGACCAGTGGAATACCACAAGGTTCGGTGCTGGGACCACAGCTGTTTACAATATACACCAGTGATATAGATGAAGGTATTTAAAGTAATATTAGCAAATTTGCTGATGACACAAAGCTGGGTGGCAGGGTGAAATGTGAGGAGGATGTTATGAGAGTACAGGGTGACTTGGACAGGCTAGGTGAGTGGATGGATGCATGGGCAGACGCAGTTTAATGTGGACAAATGTGTGGTTACTCACTTTGGTGGCAAGAACGGGAAGGCAGATTACTATCTAAATGGAGTCAAGTTAGGTAAAGGGGAAATATAACGAGATCTAGGTGTTCTTGTACATTAGTCAATGAAAGCAAGCATGCAGGTATAGCAGGCAGTGAAGAGAGCTAATGGAATGCTGGCCCTCATAACAAGGGGAATTGAGTATAGGAGCAAAGAGATCCTTTTGCAGCTCTACAGGGCTCTCGTGAGACCGTACCTGGAGTACTGTGTGCAGTTTTGGTCTCCAAATTTGAGGAAGGATATTCTGGCTGTTGAGGAGTGCAGCATAGGTTCATGAGGCCAATTTCTGGAATGGTGGGACTATCAAATGCTGAAAGATTGGAGCGACTGGGCTTGTATACACTTGGGTTTAGAAGGATGAGAGGGGCTCTGATTGAGACATGTAAAATTATTAATGGATTGGACACTCTGGAGGCAGGAAGCATGTTTCAGCTGATGGGGAATCCAGAACTAGACAACACAGTTTAAAAATAAGGGGTACACCATTTAGAACAGAGTTGAGGAGAAACTTCTTCACCCGGTGAGTGGTGGATATATAGAATGCTCTGCTCCAGAAGGCAGTGGAGCCCAAGTTTCCGGATACTTTCAAGAAAGAGGTGGATAGAGCTCTTAAATATAGTGGAATCAAGCATTATGGGGATAAGGCAGCAACAGGATACTGATTGTGGATGACCAGCCATCATCATAATGAATGGTGGTGCTGGCTCGAAGGGCTGAATGGCCTACTCCTGCATCTATTGTCCATGCCTATTGTTTATTGTCAGCCTCCTTCAAGCCTGCTCTGCCCTTAAATAAAATCATGTGGGCTGGACAGAGTAGATTAGATTAGATTCCGTACAGTATGGAAACAGGCCCTTCAGTTCAACTAGCCCACACTCTCCCTCCGAAGAGTAACCCACGTATACCCATTTCCCTCTGACTAATGCACCTAACACTACGGACAATTTACCATGGCCAAGTCACCTAGATAGGGAGAAAGTTTTTCCACTCCCAAAAGATAGAATAATGAGAGGGCATAGATTAAAGGGATGTGCAAATGAAACAAGGATGATGTGAGGAAAACCTTTTTCACACAATGAGTTGTTGGGGTCTGGAACGACAGCCTGGAAGTGTGGTGGAGGCAGGTTCAATTAACATATTCCAGAAGGCATTGAATGATTATTTAGAAAGATATAGTATCTAGGGATACGGGGTAAAGGCTGAAGATTGACGCGAGATACTACAGCTAGCGCAGGCACAATGGGCTGAATGGTCTCTGTCTGTGCCATAACAATTGCATGATTATAGAATTGATGGCTAGACATAGGAAGTTTTCATCACATTTTAGCAGGTGTAGCCAGATATCCATTATGAACAAAATATGCAATTGTGACCCATCATGTGACATTCAATAGCATTCCAAACTCGCTATGGCCTCGAGCTGCAGTTTAGCCAGACATTAAGTCATGTCACTACTTGTCAAGAATGTTATGTTGTAATAGAAAGCAGTACAGGTGCTTTCTTCTAATTGGGATTTTAAGTCTAAACATTAAAGAACTTCTTCAACAAAGCACATAATTATAATTCTTTGCAATTTTAACTTTTAATTAAATTGTCATTCCAATAAATGTAATGAATTTTGGTAAGAGTTTATTGTTGCCGATTTCAATTACGTGCATCAATTGCACACAGAGTTACAACCTTGTATGCTAATATAAACCAAGTGAAATCAGTAGCCTGTCTTATGTCGCTGCCAACTTTTACTTCCTTTGACCTCGATGGAATTCTAAATAGGACAAGATGTAGAAAAGGCTACTGAATTACTATTGCTAAATTCCTCACTATCAATATCCTGGCATCTACCATTGCCTGAACTAGAATAACCACATAAATGTTGTAGCTACAAGAGCAGGTTAGAGGCTAGGAATCTTACAGCAGGTAACTCAGCCACCTGACTCCCCAAAGCCTGTCCACAATCTAGAAAGCACAGGCCAAGAGTGTGATGGAATACTCCCCACTTGCTTGGAAGAATGCAGCTCCAACAACACTGAAGAAGCTCAACATCATCCAAGATAAAGCAGCCCACGTGATTGGTACCAACTTCAATGTTCACTCTCTACACCACCAATGCTCAGCGGCAGAAAAGTGTGCCATCTACAAGATACACTGCAGCAACTCATTAAAGCTCTTTCAACAATTCCCCCCCCCCCCCCCCTCCCCAAACCTTAACCACCAATGGCAGCATTTATTGATATTTTATTGAAATGTTTGTTCAGGGCATGTGGATGGTGCTGGCTAGACAGCAGATATGTGAGAACACCACAATCTGCTATTGCCTCCAAGCCATAGGGCATCCTAACTTGGAAATATATCACTGTTCCTTCAGTGGTGCTGGGTCAAAATCCTTGATTTCCCTTCTGAACAGCACTATGTATTTCCTTATACACCATAGACTACAGCAGTTCAGGAAGGCTGGAAACTACCTGCATTTCAAGGGAAATTAGTGAAGGGCAATAAATGCTGGCCCTGCTAGCAATGTGCATGTCCTGAGAGTGATTAAACTCAAATGAATATTGCTGGCCATTCAATGACACATATCCCAAAAATATTAGGAATCTATTAAAAAGTCTATTTCATGGCAACATTATTTCCTAAACTTTGCAAATTATCAATCATAATCCCAAAATTGTGATTCGTGTTCAGTGACTGCAAATAAATTCATGTGTGTTTCATGCCATGAAATGCAACTAATTTAGAATTCATTAAACTGTTTATATCTCAACAGTTAATTAGTTTAATATTGAAACCATAACAGATTTAAAACATATATTTGGCAGGTATCACAGCCCCAACCCATAAACAACTGATATAGCAAAAACTCAACTGGATAAACATTTGATTTAAAGAAAACTATGGAGGGGGATGGGGAATTAAAAGCATTGGCATCTAGTTTGTCTGGATAATGATCACCAGACACTAAAGATGGAGGGCTATCGGCTGCCGTAGGGACCAACAAGACATGACAGGTGCAAGCAAATCTATAAATTGGTGAGCAACCTATTCCCTAAATCAGGCTTAAGGTGTATGCTTCCTATACATCCATGATGCAGAATTGAATTACAGTTGGGCAGAATTTACAATGTGCAAGATGAAGGACAATTCCAGTGTCTTTAACCAATATTTTCCTAGCTCCATAAGAGATATCAGTTTTGTAACTTTGTTACTATACTTATATAATTATCATGATTATTTAGTTGGATTTCTGGTACTGTCTGGTTCCTGCCCTAACTCCTGCTCACTGATCATGACATCGTTCCTGACCACTTCCGTATGGAAGGAAGGGTGGAAGAGACATTTTAACACATTTAAATGAGGATCTTGAGTTGAAATTGGCCTGGCATTTCCCTTGTGGTTGGTATGTACTGCTCACTTAGAGTCCCGTAAGCACTAATCCCTGCTCCCAGTTAAAACAACACCTATTACAACAACTTCAATATGGCAATTAAGTTACATAAATCTGTGAGATATTTCAAATAGCATTGGTTTATAGACTTAATCATCATTTGTAAATAAATTGTGCGCTGTGTGGAGTTTACTGCATGTCAGCTGACTTTAACCAACAGCAACATCACAATATAAATCAACATTAAAATCTTGGAGGCTTGAATAGGCAAAAAATTGATAAGGACACAAGGTTAAATTTTGCAGCAATGCACCTTGTCATTTTCTTGCAATGTTGAAAATACCTTCAGTGAAACTTCTACTAGGATCTTTATAAGATATTTCTTTAATGATTTAATATTTGTCTATTTAAGTAGGACATATTGTTTAGAACTGACAGCTATCTTGACTTGAGAGACCTCCAAGCAACCTACCAAACTGACTTTCTAGTCATCAATAACTAGGATCTGAATTTTACCAAACATTCGCTCAGGTAGCTTTGGTGAGTTTCGTGGATGGTTTCTCTCCATGAGTCCTATCAGAATTTCTCACACTATTTTGCAAAACTCAGCTCATTATCCATGCATCACACCTCTATGGTGGCCTGCTTGTGCTAACTTCCAGAGGTGAAAGTATTCACTACTGACAGGACCTCCCAGGATTCCTAGTACCTGCGTCATTTGTAAAGCCCAGCTATGCACCTGGTCGAGTGTTGCCAACCAGGGGTTACCCTTCACCACACACAAAGTGAGGGAGGAACCTAAAAGAAACACTTCTCAGGGCAGGTAGGTGGCACGTTGATAGGTTACTGAAAATAGAAGTGAACATTTGTAAATCTCTATTGCTATTTTAAGGACCAAGCAACACGGGCTACCCATCCTTTACATTGTCCGACCTTTAAACTCGATCAAACTCCTCTCTCCCAAATGCCCAAGGTAGCATAACATTCTCTCATTGTTCAATGTGAGAACATTGCACACTGGAAAGTCTGAGAATAGTTGAAAAGTGTCATCTTCATTTGGCAACAGAAAAATCACAAAAAAACACTGAAAAACCTCCATTTGCTTCTGGGAGCAGACAGGAATAGCTTGCTTTCAAGCAGTGACATATCTATAGTCAACAAGTGATCACTGCACGCAGCTCACATTGATTGGAATTGGGATTCTTTGACAACCTGTCTGGCTTGTAGTGCCTGATGCCTCAACTTTCCATCACATTCAAGATGCTATTCCACCTGCTTAATGTCTTCGTCATCCTCCTTAGAAAACTTCAGCCATTAACCCAACTATTCAGTGACCCTCGGACTGCCCTCTGCCCACTCCAGTTGTTCAGAACACAGAATGTAAGGATTACACAACACATTCTGTCTGGGCTGCATGGCAAGCCCCTTCCCTGTGGGTGAATAGAACAAAAAGAATCCAAACATCAGCACCTCATCTTCAGGGGTTGATTTTCTGCTCCACATTGGTCCTGCTGGAAGAACGGGCAGCTTTGTATCTCTCCCTGCTCGGGGTTGCATAATAAAGTCATCAGCCATGGTTGCCCTTGAACCCCAGTAACCATCCCTGGTAAGGCATGTAACCCTTGAAATGAAGCAGGAATATAAGAGTTCCCAGGGACACGGGCACCATGACAGCTCTCAGAGTACATGGCACAGACATCCAAGATGTGATTACCAGTGACCCAGATGACTTGTACATCGATGGAATGGAATTTTTTTCTGGTGTTGAAGTCTGCTGCGTTATAAGATAGTCTCCATGCGATGTGTGCACTCTAAGATGCCCTGCCCCTGGGAGAGCCCAGTGAAGTTGAACAGGCCTGCTGCCCAGGCTGAGCTTGACACAGGGAACCAAGATGAAGGGGTGTGTTCTGGCACATGTTGCATTGGTAACAGTGTTGATATGTTTGTGGGTTGAGAGGTGTGAGATCCCACCCTAGTGGATCCTCGTGGTATGAATGTTTAGCACAGAACTGAAAGGGCACCTGTGTAAACATTGGCAGCAAAATCATGCAGGGCAATGCCCAGGATGCTGGCAACAAATATCTTCATTCTTCATTATATGTTATACTACATATTTTATATATGTGCAATAGATTATCAATATATCTACATTCTGGGCCGTCTGCTTCTGCTTTGGTTGTATTGGTATCACGTACTAATATTTGTGTTCTGTCAACATTGTTTATCAATGTGGTTAACAGGGTGATAATTACCAGATCATTTTTAATTATGTTGATTGAGGGAAAAATATTCTCCAGGTGATAACTTCTCTACTCTTCCTCAAAGTAATGCATTCAAAATAACTAAAGGAATCTGGGAAAGATGGAAAGATTTGGAAGATTTCTTTGTAGGTTTCTTGGAACTGAGAAATCAAAAGTTGAAGTGTATTGAGGTTTGCCTACTGGTCACAAGAAACAAGTCAGCTTTGTGGGAGAAATGAGAGATAAAAGATGGTTTTATTTTGCTTGAATTGCTTGCCAACCTTGGTTTGGAAGAGTCAGGGCCTTGTATTGAAGGTTGTCTAGCAACAGCTCCTGGATGATATTTGTTGTTTCAATAAACACCTCAGGGGGTCAGCTGAGGCAAAAAGCTTCCAAGAAGTTGCCAGCAACAAAGAAACATCTCTTTCTCTCTTCCTTCTGCTCTCCTGAAAAAGTGGAAATCTTCCAGCAGGAAAAGCTGCAAAGATCTCTCAGTAAAGAATCCTCTTGATAGACAATTGTGATGAATCCACCTTGATACCCTGAATTTAGTTAGAAGATGCAGCAAGTTGCTCCAAATGCTGAGGTAGGTCTCACTGGATCTCACACCTGGTTCTGCCCTTTTCTCACCATAGCTTCTATCATTCAGTCTCTAAAATTCCAATAAAACTTGCTTATAGTTATTAAGTTATTGAGCTTATTGAGTTTATTGAACTTGTTGATAGTCAGTAATAAAGAGAAACAAATTGGGTGAGAGGGGTAGGTGGTTAATGAGGTGAATCTGGTAAAATACAGAGTGAGATCCCTCACTGGGAGTTGGAAACCCTCCAAAATAAACTCAACAAAATTGACATTTAACAAATGCAAAATTCAGCCTTGTCTTATAATAAATGGTAAAATCGGTTATAATTCAGCTACTATGTGAAATTAAACTATGTCCCTCTAAACTATAACACAATCACGTGACAGCCAAAATGATACTGCTCTGGAGAGATGGATTTTTTTTGGAAGAAGGCAAATGAGATAACACCCTGATGGGGCCAAGAGTCTAAACTCAAAGGTACAAAAGGAAAGATTTCTCAGTCCATTTGAATCCCAGTCATTGAATTTGTAATGCTCACAATTATAGGATCTTTAAATGTTAGCCTTCAGTTTTGATGAGAGCCATCTTAGCTTTCAGACTTTAAGAGGTAGTTAAACATTGGATTCTGGAACACTTGACTCTCAGAAGAAGATTCTTTACTCAGAGATCTTTGCAGCTTTTTCTGCTGGAAGATTTCCACGTTTTCAGGAGAGTGGAAGGAAGAGAGAAAGAGATGTTTCTTTGTTGCTGGCAACTTCTTGGAGGGTCAGTGTGGACTGATTGGGTCAAAGGGCCTGTTTCCACACTGTAGGGAATCTAATCTAATCCAAATTTACCTTGTTGGTACAGCTTGTGGAGTGGGGCTTTATTAGCAGTGCATTCTCGTAACAAGTACCATGGAATCTTAACTTTGTTTATTCAGATGAAGTTGGCTCCATTTAACATCTGAGCCAAAATACAGCAGCACCAACAGTGCAGACCCCCTCTTTAATGCACTAGTGGTAGTCCTTTACATACTCAAGTTCTATAGTGGGACTTGAACTCATTATTCTGTGGCTCAGGAGCAGGAGTGCTACCAATTTTGCCAGCTGTTCTTGAACAATTACAGCAAAGCCAAGCCTGGCTAAGTCTGGTGCACGATTCATGCAGACCTACAAAGCCTACATGGACGGCAGCATTGTGGCACTGCTACCTCACAGTACCAGAGACACAGATTCGATTCTACCCTTGGGCAACTGTCTGTGTGGAGTTTGCACATTCTCCCGTGTCTGCATGGGTTTGTTCTGGGTTCTCTAGTTCCTCCCACAGTCCAGAGATATGCAGGTTAAGTAGATTGGCTAAATTGCTCAGGGATGTGCAGGCTGGGTGGTTTAGCCATGAGAAATGCAGGGTTTCAGGGATAGGGTAGAGGGGGGCAGTGTATTGGTGTGATTTTCATCAGTGGGTTAGTGTGGACTCAATGGGCCAAAAGGCCTGCTTCCACACTGTAGGGTTTCTATGATTTCCATGACACGTGTTAAGACAGAACGTTACTATGTTGAAACAATGGTTCCACTACCTGGAGCTCTCAAAAGAGATTTTTATAGTCATCACCAGAAGATACATCAAGGTTTGTGATTGTCTGGTGAGTGATGCCATGACTCCTTGTGAGGACATCCCTTACTGTAATCTGAGGGGCCAGATAATAATAACAGCAAGGAGGGGCGGGAGGCATTCAAACTTGACTCCTTGGTCAAATTACCTGTGAAAGACTCAGGCAAGTATGCCACCAGGAAATGGAATTTCTCTTCAACAACAACTCCACAACTAGCTTTCTTTGATCATGGACCCTCACTGCACCTTCTTGGCCACAATGCAAAAATGAAAGCTGCAAAAACAAACATTTAGGCATAGACCTGCAAAAGAAATAAGGAAAAACTTTTTTATTTCATACAGGGAGGTAGCTAGGTCATAGTTAAGGCATTTCTACTGCCTAGAAATATGATGCAGGCAAGTCAAATTGAAACTTTCAGTGGGGTATTGGATTATTATTTGAATAAAAATAATGTGCAAGGTATGGGGAAGATGGAAATTGGCTCTCGGTAATGATGCTCATTTATTGAGCCAATACAGGTATGTTGGGTGGAATGGAATGGTCTCCTTTTGCACTGAAACACATGTGATTCTGTAAACAAACATGCCAAATCAATTTTTTCATAAATTAAACCCAATCAAAAATATTCTGTTTAACTTTTCCTGGGCAATTTTCCAAGTAAGTATGTTGGAACTGACTGGAGTTTCTGCTTCTAACTCAGAGCTGAGCGCTTTCTTGAAGAGTCACATGGAGTGGGGAAATTGTCCTTTGGAATTATAAGCTTCCCAAGCAATTCCTATAGGATTAGTGTGTCCGGTCCTAATAAACATCTCTTGGCCTCTGCCTGGTCTCTGAGTGTGCGGAGACTGGAAGATCTGGGCCATTAGAGGATAGAATCTTCCAGTTCTGAGGTGGGAAATGGACTCAGGCGACTGACTGTGTGGAGTTTGCACGTTCTCCCCGTGTCAGCGTGGGTTTCCTCCGGGTTCTCCGGTTTCCTCCCACAGTCCAAAGATGTGCGGGTCAGGTGAATTGGCCATGCTAAATTGCCCGTAGTGTTAGGTAAGGGGTAAATGTAGGGGTATGGGTGGGTTGCGCTTCGGCGGGTCGGTGTGGACTTGTTGGGCCGAAGGGCCTGTTTCCACACTGTAAGTCTAATCTAATCTAAAATCTGGAGGCAGGAAGAAAATGTAATGAGGATATGGAGGAATGATGATGTACCAGAGCCCCACCATATTTCCACCTCAGCTGGAATGAGGTTCTGGGCAGGACCTCCCAGGTTCTTACCCCATTGCCTGCTGGGAGTGCAAGAGAGAGTCAGGCCACCTGACAGGTGAACCAGTGTAGGCAGAGTGGCAGCTAGTTCCTCTGATCCACACTAATCTGTGTTCAATTGAGAGACTGGATATAGGTCAACGGGGTGGCTGCTGACATCCCCCCCCTTAGTTCAGACCACTTCATCTGTCAAAACCCACCCTGCAAGATACTCCCGCCACCCAAGAACACTCATCTGTTCCAGGTTATCTGCGTCATCCTGGGAATCTGGTGAGGGCTGTAATGACAGCAGCCATGACCCTTGCTGGGCACTGCCTTATGCTACAGCTACCAGCTTCTGTTGACAGTCTTTTTTCTTCTCAATCTGAGTACTAATGCCAGTAGAAAATCTGCCAACCACCAATAAAGTGTCTGATTACCAGAAGATGTGGCAGGTTTTCCGTTCCTAACGATGGAGAACCTTTATTTGTTAATGTCTTCGGCTTTCAGGCATAGTTCTGGGTGCTGCCCAGAATTCCAAAATTCCATTAATGTGAATTCCCAGATTGACCACCCCTCCGACATGATGAATGTCACAAGAAAGTGGGGGGATTATTATCAATGTCAAAAAGCGTGGTGCTGGAAAAGCGCAGCAGGTCAGGCAGCATCCGAAGAGCAGGAGAGTTGGGCATAAGCCCCTCATCAGGAATGTGGAGGGGGAAGAATGCTGAGAGATAAATTGGGGGGTGGGGTTTGGGACTGAGGTGAAGGTAGCTGGGCAAGTGATGGGTGGATGCAGATGGAGAGGTAATTGTGAGATGTCAGTGAGGAGAGTGGAGTGCCTAGTGGGTGAAGAATCTAAATGAGGAGAGTAGCAGGTAGAGAGTGTGCCAATAAAAGTAATAAGAACAGAAAGTGGGACAGTGCACGACAGTGATTGTAGGACAGCGCTCGGAAGCAGAAATGGAAAAGTTTGGGTGGATGGGAGCATGTTGGTTGGAACTTAGCTAGTGCAATGTAAATAATGGGCAATTCAAGCCCCACACTTAGTTGGGATTCTTACCTAGCAATCATTGTCAAGACATCAAACACCTTTATTGTACCTCTCTGTGATGTGATCCTTCTTGTTGTTAACCCTGCCTAGTATCTCATCTGGACATCTTCCCTTCTACTGTTGACACCCTCCACCAATTTCCCTAAAACCATGGCACGAAAAACAGAGATCCCCTTTCAGCATAATCTTTCTCTGTGAGATCTTCTGCCAGGATTACCTGCAGGTTAAGTGCAGCTCTCTTTTTTGAGATTTCAACAGCCTTTAGATAACCTCAAAGAGGCTTCACATTAGCAGAAAGTAACCCTGGTCCAATTTTTGTGTTTTGGGGCTCTCTACATTAGAAATAAAGGGTGTCATGTGATCTGTTTGGAGTTCTGTCCATCAGTGAACCTGGCTCATTTGATTTATTAGTTAAAGTAGAAAGTGAGGGAGGCATTGGGGCTCCTATGCTGTCTTACTGGGAAGGAAGGGTGAGATAGTTACACTGGTTATAAGTAATGACCATGGCAGCTGTGTTGATAGTGGATAGATCGCTGGTCTCCAAATCCCAGAAAGATACTAGGAATTTCAGATTTTTTATGCCATGATGCCTTAAACTGGCTATTAAATTCTATAATCAAATTAAGTTGAGTGTCCAGAGGCTAGTTAATGAACATTTTAAGTTAATGTGCATATGATTCACATTGCCATGGGGATGGACTGTCAGACACCCCCACTCTAGACCTGACCACTCATCTGTCTGTAGTTATCCAACCCCATCCCCTCCATTTCCGGCTGAGCTCTTCCTGTCTATGAGACCCATCTACTACTCTCTCAATCCTATTTCCACCTTCCCCTCCTCCCCACCCCACCCTGCCATCCATAAAGCTAATTCTCCTACTTCAGGTGTAGTACCTTTCTTCTGAAAATCTGCTGTCATCACCCCACTCCCATCAAAACACCCCTTTAACCAGAGCACCCCAGCAAGCCACTGTCCCCTCTCCTACACAGTGCTTCCTCTCCATGCGTGTATGGCTGCCTCCGAAAACTGTCCCCTATCACTTCAAAGATTCCATATTTGAATCCACCCGATCCAGCTTTTGTAAGTAAGTTGTCAATGACTATTTTGTGCACTTTTTTATGAATAGAAACTCTTAGAAGTTGTGTTAGCTATTGAAAATAGTCCCTCAGTAATTTTTAGTCAAACTTAATTTTTCGCTTAAATTAGTGACACGTAAAAAAAAGAGACCTATTCCTTTTGTAAATATTTTGGAAGGCAATGAATGTAGATACAATTTTGCTTCAGTCCAAAGCTCTGAAAAACCACCTTCCATATTTCTTTGCAGGGCATCTCATTCAACTACCAACTGCAATAGGGACTCTGACTTCAGATTCCACACTATTTCTAACAGTATCATTCTAATTCCACCTATCTATTAATGATTGTTCTTTTCTAAGTGCCTGTCTAAAATTTCAGAATAATTGAAGATTCAGTACTCTAATGGCTTAAAAGACTTCACTCAGGTCTATAATTAAAAACAAAATGTAACCAAAGATCATTGAATTATTTCCAATTTGAAAACTACAAAGGACTACTAACATCTTTCAACGGTGAGGGTATTCTAATTACCTCAATCTTGCAAACTAGAATAAATACATTTTAACATTAAATAGCTCAAATCCTTTAAGTTTTCATCTCATCATTCCAGCTGTTTGTATATCTTTTGTTATCTATATAATGTCTCCCAAAATCACACTGATCGTACAGAATTGTACAAAATCATTAATGCAGACCACAAACAGCAAGAGCCCCAGCATCCAGCCATACAGGACCCTGAAGAAACCAGACATGCACTCACAGAAACATCCCTCCATCATTGCTCTCTGCCTTCTGCCTCTTGGCAAAGATTGGGTCCAACAGGCCACTTTGCCTTGGATCCCTCTGGCTTCTGTTTTCTTGGAGCAGTTTGCCATGAGGGACCTTATCAAAAGCCTGGCTAAATTCTGTGTGGACCAAGTTAAATGTATTAGCCACATCAATATGCCTGGTTACCTCCTCAAAAAAATTCAATCAAATTTGTCAGTTCCTTCAACAAATCCCTGGTGAAAATTCCTGATTAATCCATACCTTACAAAGTGCAAATATGTTTCGTCTCTCAGAATTCATTCTAACAACCTGCCCACAACCAAGGTTAAATTGGCCTGTCATTTTCTGGTCTATTCTTTCTTCCCTTTTAAATAATGGGACAATGTTAGTCATCCTTGACTCCTTTGGAACAGCAAATTATTACCAGGGTCTCTGATATTTCCATCCTTTCCATTCAACACCTCGGGATGCATCTCAACCAGGTCTGTGGATTTATCCACTTGTAAGGCACTAAACCTATTTTTAACTTCTGTCTCATATATGTTAATTTCTTCCAATATTTCACAGTCTCCCACTTTGATGTCTGCACTGGTGCTGTCCTTTTGCATTGTGAAAACTGTGCAAAGTATTCATTGAGGACTGTGTTCATGTCTTCAGGGTCCACACACAGATTACCTCTATAGTTTTAATTTGCCTATCCCATTCCCTCCTTATTCTTTTGCTATTTTTAAAATTTTTGGAGTCTAAAATACTCCCTCTAAAATGTAAGTTGTTGTGTACAATTGACTGTTGAAGAGAAAGGAAAATTTAGCTTATTACTCTTCACTTGTCCAGAGCACCCCAAAATAAAAACCAGATTTAAAGACATTTGTAAAAAAAAATAGCTTATGGTCAAGCTAAAACCCAGACTGTCTTGTATAAACTTGAACAAATGACAATTACTAAACACAACTAAAGATAGATTACACACCCAGAGGAAAAGGGTGAGCAACATTGCAACAGAGGGAGAGAGTAAAGTTTTTTAGAAGTTAATAAAATTATATTGTTTTCGTTTGAGCCTAGTTGGGCAGGCTCCACTCAATACGTTTGTGGCTCATGTTTTCATTTTCCTACTTATGCACATTACACAAGAACTATAGCCAAACCTGTTCTTTCAGATCTATGTTAAAGTGTGCAAGCAGTCTGGATTTGGTTGTTCTCAGTTTGCTAATTAGGTGCTCTACATTCTGAGGAGCTGTTGAACTCTATTAATTGTGCCTGAAGCGCACTCTCTCAGAAACCTGATGACTGGATAAGGAAGCCAACAGGTAAATTCCATCTGCTCACAGAAAGGCACAGGCAAGGAATTGAAACCTATACACACACCTTCAAATCTTGCCCTACTTTCCCAGTTCTCGTGTCTGCATCCCATAGAGGGGTTCTCAAACAGGACAGGTCCAGGATGAAAAGAAATAGGAACAGTTTTCAGAGACAAATAGAGACAATTGTTCCCTGAGACCTTTTGCCGAACTATTCCTAAGCGCAAACAAATTTTGAGGTGCCAGGAAGTCACCTGACGAAGAAACAGCTCACCGAAAGCTTGTGATTTCAAATAAGCTCATTGGACTATAATCTGGTGTTGTATGCCTCCTGACTTTGTCCAAACAAATGTATCATCAAACACTCATTTATACTGTAGATTTAATACATACATGCGAACAAGGAGCCTCTGGGAAATCTAAGTACATCCATCAGTTTCTTTATCAACAATATTATACTTCCTCCAAGTATGCCGATAGATTGGTTAAATATGATTTCCCTTTCACAAAACTATTTTGACTCTGCCTGATTACCTTAAACTTATTTATGCATCCTGCTTTAACAATAATATCTAATATTTTCCCTATGACAGATATTAAGCTAACTGGTTTGTAGATTCCTGCTTTCCATCTCCCTCTCTTTTTGAATAAACTTACGTTGGCTATCTTCCAATCGAAAGGAACTTTACCCAAATCAAGGGAGTTTTGGAAAAGTATAACCCATGCACAAACTGTCTCATGAGCCACTTCTCTTAAGGCCCTGGGATGATGTCCATCAGAACCCAAGCACTTCCTAGCCTGCAAGTCTGACAATTTACTCAGCACCACTTCTCTTATGAGATCTAATTTTCCTGAGTTTCTCCCTTCCTTTACCTCATGTTTAACTGATTTGGTGATGGTTCCTTTATCCTTTTTAGTGAAGGCTGATACAAAATACATATTTATTTCTGCCATCTTATTTTCTATTATTCTCTAATTCATTTCTTTGTAAAATAATTTGTACAAGCTTTTACCAGTTGCTTTTATATTTCTGAGTAAAAAGTGTGCTCTGCAGATGCTAGAGATCAGAGCTGAAAATGTGTTGCTGGTTAAAGCACAGCAGCTTAGGCAGCATCCGGGAACAGGAGAATCGACGTTTCGGGCCAGAGCCCTTCATCAGGAATGAGGAGAGTGTGCCAGGCAGGCTAAGATAAAAGGTAGGGAGGAGGGACTTGGGGGAGGGGCGATGGAGATGTGATAGGTGGAAGGAGGTCAAGGTGAGGGTGACAGGCCGGAGCGGGGTGGGGGCGGAGAGGTCAGGAAGAAGATTGCAGGTTAGGAGGGTGGTGCTGAGTTGAGGGAACCGACTGAGACAAGGTGGGGGGAGGAGAAATGAGGAAACTGGAGAAATCTGAGTTCATTCCTTGTGGTTGGAGGGTTCCCAGGCGGAAGATGAGGCGCTCTTCCTCCAACCGTCGTGTTGTTATGTTCTGCCGATAGAGGAGTCCGAGGACCTGCATGTCCTCGGTGGAGTGGGAGGGATAGTTAAAGTGTTGAGCCACGGGGTGGTTGAGTTGGTTGGTCCGGGCGTCCCAGAGGCGTTCCCTGAAGCGCTCCGCAAGTAGGCGGCCCGTCTCCCCAATATAGAGGAGGCCACATCGGGTGCAGCGGATGCAATAGATGATGTGTGTGGAGGTGCAGGTGAATTTGGATATGGAAGGATCCCTTGGGGCCTTGGAGAGAAGTAAGGGAGGAGGTGTGGGCGCAAGTTTTACATTTCCTGCGGTTGCAGGGGAAGGTGCCGGGAGTGGAGGTTGGGTTGGTGGGGGGTGTGGACCTGACGAGGGAGTCACGGAGGGAGTGGTCTTTGCGGAACGCTGATAGGGGAGGGGAGGGAAATATATCCCTGGTGGTGGGGTCCGTTTGGAGGTGGCGGAAATGATGGCGGATCTTACGCTGTATACGGAGGTTGGTGGGGTGGTAGGTGAGAACCAGTGGGGTTCTGTCTTGGTGGCGGTTGGAGGAGCGGGGCTCAAGGGCGGAGGAGCGGGAAGTGGAGGAGATGCGGTGGAGGGCATCGTCGATCACGTCTGGGGGGAATCTGCGGTCCTTGAAGAAGGAGGCCATCTGGGCTGTACGGTATTGGAACTGGTCCTCCTGGGAACAGATGCGGCGGAGATGAAGGAATTGGGAATATGGGATGGCGTTTTTACAGGGGGCAGGGTGGGAGGAGGTGTAGAGCAAGTAGCTGTGGGAGTCAGTCGGTTTATAGTAGATGTCTGTGTTGAGTCGGTCGCCCGAAATAGAAATGGAAAGGTCTAGGAAGGGGAGGGAGGAGTCTGAGACAGTCCAGGTGAATTTGAGGTCGGGATGGAAGGTGTTGGTAAAGTTGATGAACTGTTCAACCTCCTCGTGGGAGCACGAGGCAGCGCCAATACAGTCATCGATGTAGCGGAGGAAAAGGTGGGGGGTGGTGCCAGTGTAGCTGCGGAAGATGGACTGTTCCACATATCCTACGAAGAGACAGGCATAGCTGGGGCCCATGTGGGTGCCCATGGCAACTCCTTTAGTTTGGAGGAAGTGGGAGGATTGAAAAGAGAAGTTATTCAGGGTGAGGACCAGTTCAGTCAGTTGAAGGAGGGTGTCAGTGGAAGGGTACTGGTTGGTGCGGCGGGAAAGGAAGAAGCAGAGGGTTTTGAGTCCTTTGTGATGGGGGATGGAGGTGTATAGGGACTGGATGTCCATCGTGAAGATAAGGCATTGGGGACCGGGGAAGCGAAAATCATGGAGGAGGTGGAGGGCGTGGGTGGTGTCCCGAACGTAGGTGGGGAGTTCTTGGACTAAAGGGGACAGAACCGTGTCGAGGTACGCGGAGATGAGTTCGGTGGGGCAGGAGCAGGCTGAGACAATGGGTCGGCCGGGGCAGGCAGGTTTGTGGATTTTGGGCAGGAGGTAGAAACGGGCGGTGCGGGGTTGTGGGACTATGAGGTTGGAGGCGGTGGATGGGAGATCCCCTGAAGTGATGAGGTTATGGATGGTCTGGGAGATGATGGTTTGGTGGTGGGAGGTGGGGTCATGGTCAAGGGGGCGATAAGAGGAGGCGTCCGCGAGCTGGTGTTTGGCCTCAGCGGTATAAAGGTCGGTGCGCCAAACTACTACCGCGCCTCCCTTGTCTGCCGGTTTGATGGTGAGGTTGGGGTTGGAGCGGAGGGCTGCACGTTCTGAGGGTGAAAGGTTGGAGTGGGGGAGAGGGGTGGACAGGTTGAGTCGGTTAATGTCGCGGCGGCAGTTGGCTATAAATAGATCGAGGGCAGGTAAGAGGCCAGCACGGGGTGGCCAGGTGGATGGGGTGTGTTGGAGGCGGGAGAAGGGGTCGTCAGGGGGTGGGCGGGAGTCTTGGTTGTAAAAGTAGGCACTGAGGCGAAGGCGGCGGAAGAATTGTTCAATATCTCGCCGCGTGTTGAACTCATTAATCCGAGGGCGTAGGGGAATGAAGGTGAGGCCTCTGCTGAGGACTGATCTTTCATCCTCAGAGAGGGGGAGGTCTGGAGGGATGGTGAAGATCCGGCAAGGTTGGGAGCTAGGACCTGGTGTGGGACTGCAGCTGGGGGTGGGGGCGGGGTTAGGGGCGGGGACAGAGATCGACGTAGGGGCGGGGTTAGACGTGGTGACGAAGCTCGGTGTGGGAGCGGGGAAAAGCACATTTTCAGCTTTTATATTTCTGGCCAGCTTTCTCAGACGCCCTATTTTTAACTCATTTTTGTTTAGTCGCTGCTTGCTGTTTCTTACACTGTCCTCCATATTTGCCACCACAACTCTATTGAGTGATTCTTCAACCTAAGTTGTCAATTCACTTCAGACAGTTTTGCTTTCATGCCGTCATAATTGCCTTTATTTAAATTTAAAAGAAATGTTTTTTTCACTCTCATTCTGATTGTAAAATTCAATTCCATTATGGTTGCTGCTACTGATGCATGCCTTCACTATGAGATAATTCTACTTCACTGCACAATGCCAATTCTAATTGGTTCTAGTACTGGAGAGGATTCAAAATGAATTTACTAGGATATTACCAGGACTGAAGGGTTTGAGTTCTACAGATAGGTTATGACTTTTTTCTCTGGAGCATAGGAGGTTGAGGGATGAACTTATAGAGGTTTATAAATTCATGAGTGACATAGAGTCATAGAGATGTACAGCACAGAAACAGACCCTTCAGTCCAACCTGTCCATACCGACCAGATATCCCAACCCAATCTAGTCCCACCTGCCAGCACCCAGCCCATATCCTTCCAAACCCTTCCTATTCATATACCCATCCAAATGCCTCTAAAATGTTGCAATTGTACCAGCCTCCACCACTTCTTCTGGCAGCTCATTCCATACACGTACCACCCTTTGTGTGAAAAAGTTGTCCCTTAGGTCTCTTTTATACCTTTTTACTCTCACCCTAAATCTATGCCCTCTAGTTCTGGACTCCCCGACCCCAGGGAAGAGACTTTGTCTATTTATCCTATCCATGCCCCTCATGATTTTAAAAACGTCTATAAGGTCATCCCCCAGCGTCCGATGTTCCAGGGAAAACAGCCACAGTCTATTCAACCTCTTCCTCTAGCTCAAATCCTGCAACTCTGGCAACATCCTTGTAAATCTTTTCTGAACCCTTTCAAGTTTCACAATATCTTTCCAATAGGAAGGAGACCAGAATTGCATGCAATATTCCAATAGTGGCCTAACCAATGTCCTGTACAGCTGCAACATGACCGCCCAACTCCTGTACTCAATACTCTGACAAACACAGAAAAGTATATCAAACGCCTTCTTCACTATCCTATCTACCTGTGACTCCACTTTCAAGGAGCTATGAACCTGCACTCCAAATTCAGCGACACTTCCTAGGACCTTACCATGAAGTGTATAAGTCCTGCTAAGATTTGCTTTCCCAAAATGCAGCACCCTGCATTTATCTAAATTAAGCTCCATCTGCCACTTCTCAGTCCACTGGCCCATCTGATCAAGATCCCACTGTAATCTGAGGTAACCCTCTTTGCTGTCCACTACACCTCCAATTTTGATGTTATCTGCAAACTTACTAACTGTACCTCTTATGCTCGCATCCAAATCATTTATATAAATGCCGAAAAATAGTGGACCTAGCACTGATCCTTGTGGCACTCCACTAGTCACAGGCCTCCAGTCTGAAAAACAACCCTCCACCACCACTCTCTGTCTTCTATCTTTGAGCCAGTTCTGTATCCAAATGGCTAGTTCTCCCTGTATTCTAACCTTGCTAACCAGTTTCCCATGGGGAACCTTGTCAAATGCCTTAGTGAAGTCCATATAGATCACGCCTACCACTCTGCCCTCATCGATTCACTTTGTTACTTCTTCAAAAAAAACTTTATCAAGTTTGTGAGACATGATTTCCCATGCACAAAGCCATGATGACTATCCCTAAACAGTCCTTGCCTTTCCAAATACATGTTCATCCTGTCCCTCCAGATTCCCGCCAACAACTTGCCCACCACTGACGTCAGGCTTACTGGTCTCTTGTTCCCTGGCTTGTCCTTACCATACTTCTTAAACAGTGGTACCACGTTAGCCAACCTCCAGTCTTCCTATACCTCATCTGTGACTATTGGATGATACAAGTATCTCAGCAAGAGGCCCAGCAATCACTTTCCTAGCTTCCCACAGAGATCTAGGGTACGCCTGATCAGATCCTGGGGATTCATCCACTTTTATGTATTTCAAGACATTGAGCACTTCCTTCTCTGTCATATGGACATTTTTCAAGATGTCACCAGCTATTACCCTACATTCTATATCTTCCATGTCCTTTTCCACAGTAAACACTGCTGCAAGATACTCGTTTAGTTTCTCCCCCATCTCCTGCGGCTCCACACAAAGCCGCCTTGCTGATTTTTGAGGGCCCTATTCTCTCCCTAATTACCCTTTTGTCCTTAATGCATTTATAAAACCCTTTGGAGTCTCCTTAACGCTATTTGCCAAAGCTATCTCATGTCCCTTTTTTGCTCGCCTGATTTCCCTCTAAGTGTACTCCTACAACCTTTATACTCTTCTAAGGATTCACACAACTTCTACTGTCTATACCTGACATATGCTTCCTTCTTTTGCTTAATTAAACCCTCATCCAGCATTCCCTACACCTATCAGTTTTTCCTTTCACCCTGACAGGACTCTCGTTATCTCATTTTTGAAGGCTTCCCATTTTCCAGCCATCCCTTTATCTGTGAACATCTGCCCCCAATCAGCTTTTGAAAGTTCTTGCCTAATACCATCAAAATTGGCCTTTCTCCAATTTAGAACTTCAACTTTTAGATCTGGTCCATCCTTTTCCATCACTATTTTAAATGTAATAGAATTATGGTCGCTGGCCCCAAAGTGCTCCACCACTGACACCTCAGTCACCTGCCCTGCCTTATTTCCCAAGAGTAGGTCAAGTTTTGCACCTTCTGTAGTAGGTGCATCCACATACTGAATCATAAAATTTTCTTGTACACACTTAATAAATTCCTCTCCATCTAAACCCTTAACAGTGTGCAAGTCCCAGTCTATGTTTGGAAAGTTAATATCCCCTACCATAGTCAACCTATTATTCTTATAGATAACTGAGATCTCCTTTCAAATTATTTTCTCAATTTCCCTCTGACTATTAGGGGTCTATAATACAATCCCAATAAGGTGATCATCCCTTTCTTCTTTCTCAGTTCCACCCAAATAACTTCCCTGGATGTATTTCCAGGAATATCCTCACTCAGCACAGCTGCATTGCTATCCCTTATCAAAAATGCCACTCCCCCTCCTCTCTTGCCTCCCTTTCTATTCTTCTTGTAGCATTTGTATCCTGGAACATTAAGCTGCCAGTCCTGCCCATCCTTGAGCCATGTTTCTGTAATTGCTAAGATATCCCAGTCCCATGTTCCTAACCATGCCCTGAGTTCATCTGCCTTCCCTGTTAGGCCCCTTACATTGAAATAAATACAGTTTAATTTATCAGTGCTATCTTGTTCTCTGCTTTGTCCCTGCCTGCCCTGACTGTTTGACTTACTTCTATACTTAACTGTACTAGTCTTAGCTAGATCTCTTTCCTCACTATCTCCCTGGCTCCCACCCGCACCTCCACCCCCCACCCCCACCACCCCGACCTTACTAGTTTGAATCCTCCCAAGCAGTTCTAGCAAATTTCCCTGCCAGTATATTAGTCCCCTTCCAATTTAGGTGCAATCCGTCCTTCTTGTACAGGTCATTTCTATTCCAAAAGAGATTCCAATGATCCAAAAATGTGAATCCTTCTCCCATACACCAGCTCCTTATCCATGCATTCATCTGCTCTATCCTCCTTTTCCTGCCTTCACTGGCTCACATCATCGGGAGTAATCCAGATTTAACTACTCTTGAGGACATCCCTTTTAAATTCCTGCATAACTCTCTGTAATATCCCTTCTCTCCCTGTCTTGCCAACCGATCCATTCGATCTGATAGGATTCACAACCAATGGCATTTATTGCAGATATAATCCTCATTAACAGGTAAACACTCCTTAAACTCCCACATCTGACAAGAAGACCATGTCACTCTACTTTTGCTTCTTTCAATCTACAGACCAAGTAAATAGCATTGTCTTATTGCTCTACAAAACACTGCTCCAGGTTAAATTAATACTTATAGCTTCTATTTTTAAATATAATCAAGAGACATATCTCAATATAACATATAATCAAGAAAGAACCCACTCTACTCACTACTACAGACTACTGTAAGGCTATGATTAAAATATTCCCTTACATTTTTGTGCTGTGACCTCTCCCAAACAGGTTCCTCAAGATCATTTGGGAATTTCACTGTTCGTTAATTTTCCCAGATGTACTCCAATGTCCAGCAATGTATCAGTTCAAACAGCAAAGGCAGTAATGGTGCAGGTTCACTGCTGTATCAGTTAACAATGTGGGTTTCTTTCTTTCTTTGTCTCTTTGCCTCTGTGTCTGTGTCTCTGTCTCTTTCTCTCTCTCTCTCTCTCTCTCTCTCCTACGCTGACCTCACCATGTGCTGCTTTGTTTGTTCCTCTCCCTTCTAAAAATGCTGTTGTTTTGACTTTTTGTCTCCGAAGTTCCAAAACTATCCAACAGCATATAAAACAGTAATTGCTGCTCCTGTAATTCAAGGAGATCAACTCCAACTCCGAAAATACCTCAAAAAAGGAGAAGCCTGTTACAGCCAGAAATTTTCCCATCCTCCATCTTGGATTACCCAGAATCCATAGATAAAGTGAATAGCAAAGATGTTTTTCTCTAGGGTGTGGGAGTTCAAAACTAGGGGACATTTTATAAAGTGAGAGGCGAAAGATTTAAAAGTGACCCTAGGGAAAACTTTTTCACACAGATAATAGTTTACATGTAGGAGGAACAGCCACAGAACGTTGTAGATGTAGGTACAGTTACAACATTAAAAAAAAAATTGGATGGAAAGGTTTAAAGGGATATGGACCAAGCGCAAACAAGTGGGGCTAGTTTAGTTTTGGAAATTTGGCCAATGCAGGTGAGTTGGATTGAAGGGTCTGTCTTTATGCAATATTTCTCTATGACTCTAAAATAATTTGCATCTGGCTTCTCAAAGGAGGAGGATGCTGCCTCAGTCATAGAGTGGTTCAGTGATAGAGGAAGAAACTCTGCCACCAGAAGTGACCAGAATTAAATGATGAAGAAGTCTTGAATAGACTGATGGATCTTAAAGTTGACAAAGCACTGGGTTCTGATGAGATACGTCTAAGGACTTTCAGTGATTTTAAGGAATCGAGGATAGAAATTATAGAGACACTGGTTGTCTTCCCTGGACTCCAGAGAGATGTCAGAAGGCTGGAGAATTTCCAGCATTATGGTCTTTTTCAGAAAGGGTTGTAAGAATAATCTGGCATTTGGGGATTTCCGGAAGGCATTTGCCTCACAGCAGACTTGTGAGGAAAGTTGAAGATAATGATATAAGAGAGACAGAGGCAACATGGTTACAAAATTGGCTGTGTTAGGAAACAGGCAGTAATGACCAATGGATAGTTTTCAGGCTGCAGGAATGTTCATAGTAGTGTTGCCCAGAGGTCAGTATCAGGACCCTTGCTTTTCCAGGCAGATATTGATCTAGGTCTTGGTGCGTATGGGACAGTTTCAAAGTTTGCAGATGGCACTAAATTCAGAAGAATTGTAAACTGAGGACGACAGTGTAAAAATCCAAAAAGACATTGAAAGTTGGTGGAGTGAGTGGATAAATGGTAGATGAGGGTGAGCAAATGTGATGTGATGCACTTTCGTCTGAAGAATTTTGAAAGATGATCGAAAACATTGAGTACAGTTGTAAAGGGGGCTCAGGAGCAGTAGTGTTGGTAGTGTTTAGAATGTACTACCTGGAAATGAGGTATTCAAGAGGGCAGTGGATCATTTTTTGGATAGTAATGGAGTAATGGTGTGCAGGGAAATGGGGAAAAGGTAGAAGATGGCATTAGATAATACAGTCAGTGCAGGCATGATGGACCAAATGGCCTCATTCTTCACCATAATAATTCCGAACTTCTGTGATTCTGAGTGCTAGACATCAGCCAACCAGCAAGCCAGAGATAAAATAACACAGGATAACAAAAGGACTCTCTCTCACCCTGAATGCTGGAACTCAATCACAATTAAAATGAATCAGAACAACAGAATTTCAACCATTCAGAAAAACAAAGAATCTTGAAACAAGTATCGTTCACTGCAATGGCTATAATGTTCAACAATTCGCTCTTCGCAAACAATTCAGAGACTATCCTGTGCCTCTGTTTCTTTTGAACTTCTATTTTATTACTAACGTATGTGTATTTGTGTTTTCTTTTATTCTTCTGTGGGATTGAACCAGCTTTTATTGCCTTTTCCTAAGTTGCCCTTGAGAAGGTGGTGCTGAGCTGACTTCTTGAAATGCTGTAGTCCATGTGCTGTGAGTTGACCCACAATGTCATTAGGGTGGGAATGCCAGGATTTTGTGTGCCACTAAATATTTTCATGTTCAGTAATTCATGAACTCACTCCTTGTAAACTAAAGAAAGCCTGGTTAAATTGGCTTCTTTTAAAATGTAAGTTATAGGACAAAGATATTACACAAGGCAAAGGGCTAGTCTTTAAGTTAATCTTGCAACCAACTGAGAGAGTGGGTGAATAAAAAAAAGGGGGCTGATTTATCCCTCTTCATCAAGGGGCTTACATTTTGGGGTTCCAGCCTAGAGCCATAGCAAATAGGGGAACCTTACCTGCTGTCTGGACGTGGCAACTGCAAGAAATTCCATAATCTCCCAAGGACTGTGAATTCATCTGCAAATGCATGGCTCATTCCACAGAGACCATTTTGAGGCAAACTATCAAATGCAGCAACAATGACATTGGCACAATGGAGCCAAATGCTCCAGCACTTATGTTTTTTTCAAAAAGATGTTTGTAGTCCAAACTTTGTGACCAAAGTAACACCCAATGTGCCTTCATAAATTGAGCTTTCTACTCTGGCAAGAAAATAATCGGCACGGTGGCGCTGTTGTCTCACAGCGCCAGAGACCCGGGTTCAATTCCCGCCTCAGGCGACTGACTGTGTGGAGTTTGCACGTTCTCCCCGTGTCTGCGTGGGTTTCCTCCGGGTGCTCCGGTTTCCTCCCATAGTCCAAAGATGTGCGGGTCAGGTGAATTGGCCATGCTAAATTGCCCGTAGTGTTAGGCAAGGGGTAAATGTAGGGGTATGGGTGGGTTGCGCTTTGGCATGTCAGTGTGGACTTGTTGGGCCGAAGGGCCTGTTTCCACACTGTAAGTAATCTAATCTATGTTTTCTTGGGATGGTTCAAACGACTTCACAGGATGATTACCAAAGTATGGGTTAAGATGATTGTTTGAGAGAACAGTACACTGATCTTGGAACTAGGGAAAAACACATTGTAGATCTTGTTTTTCATGCAAAAACCTTAGTGCAGTATCCAAACTCAATGTTGCAAGGCATCTGGCATGCTCCGATTACAATACAGGGTGACCGCCATATCTGCGGAATCGTTTTCCACAGTTTCAGTTATCTGCAGTTCACTGTGGCTCGGACATATTACAAGGAAGATTCCTGAACCAAGGAGCACTGGCTGCCGGGAGGGTGCGCTTCCCATTTAAATGAGATTGTGTAAGGGAGTCATCAGCCGAGGTTATAGAGGGCCCCTGTTTTCTAGTAACCATCTCTTGGAAGGCAACCAACCCTTGAAATGGAGCAGGAACATGAGAGTTCTCAGGGACTCTCAAGGCATGGGTATCATGACAGCTCTTAAGATACTTGACACAGATGTGATACTGATGATTGCAGATGACCTCTACATTGTCGGAATGGAATCTTTTTCTGTTGATGAAGTCAGCTGCATTATGATATAATACTCCCCGTGCAATGTGTGTGCAGAATGCCCAGTCCCTGCGGGAGCCCAGTGACGCGGTTTCAGAATTCCGCAGTACATCCTGGAATGTATCCCCCGTGGGTACAGGGTACATATTGCTCAATAGGCAAGGCTGTAACCAACTTAATGCTGATCTCAGATTTGAAGAGGGCTATTTACTTCAAAGACTGAAGACCTGGCAAAGGACTGTGCAATTCCACTGGAAAGATATTCATGTCCTGAGGTCAAATTGGGTCTTTTTCAAACTTATTGTCAAATGGAACGAGGCTATACACAATCCAGTGGTTAAAAGACTAAAACCATTATGATTGAGTGATGTACAGAGGCAAACCCAATTTACTTGGGGACAAGGGAAAATATTGCAAACAATTTAGGAAGAGGAAACAGTTATAAGCTAGCCAAACCACTTCTGGAGAAGAAGATATGTGAGTAATAACAAAAACCTGTTTGCAAGCCGCAAAGTTCTCCTTGTCAAAAATGGGACTAACAAAGCCAGACATTGACAGGGCCATTGGCCTAAATCCATTACTGGGAAGGTGCTAGAGGGAATTATATGAACTGTCTTTTGCGGTCACTAGGAAAGCAAAGAGCCAATGAGAAATTCACAAAATAAGCTGACTACATGTGTTCGCCAGTGATTTAAAAACTCCACTGAGGTAGTCAAAACATCCAGTAGACATGCCCAGCTGGATTTCAGGGGGCTTTGGTAAATTAATACATACTAAGTTTCCTCACAAGGTAACTACAGCAATATAAAATGCTGGCTTAGAAATTGACTCCAATCTCACAACCAACAAAATGCAGGGGGATGGGATCCGGACTTGTAGTCCAGCAAGTAAGCTAGTTGTTTGTCAGGATGTCCAAGAATGTAGGGAGGCTGTGGAAAAGGTAGCACTGACAGGGAATACTTGCGTACACAGAGATGGGCTCAAGTGCGTATACTTCAACGCAAGGAGTATCAGAAATAAGGTGGGTGAACTTAAGGCGTGGATCGGTACCTGGGACTACGATGTTGTGGCCATCACGGAAACGTGGATAGATGAGGGACAGGAATGGTTGTTGGAGGTTCCTGGTTACAGATGTTTCAGTAAGATTAGGGAGGGTGGTAAAAAAGGAGGGGGGTGGCATTGCTAATTAGAAATGGTATAACAGCTGCAGAAAGGAAGTTTGAGGGGGATCTGCCTTTGGAGGTAGTATGGGCTGAAGTCAGAAATAGGAAAGGTGCAGTCACCTTGTTGGGTGTTTACTATAGGCCTCCCAATAGCAGCAGAGATGTGGAGAAACAGATTGGGAAACAGATTTTGGAAAGGTGCAGAAGTCACAGGGTCGTAGTCATGGGCGACTTCAACTTCCCAAATATTGATTGGAAGCTCTTTAGATCAAGTAGATTGGATGGGGCGGTGTTTGTGCGGTGTGTCCAGGAAGCTTTTCTAACTCAGTATGTAGATTGTCCAACCAGAGGGGAGGCCATATTGGATTTGGTACTCGGTAATGAACCGGGACAAGTGATGGGCTTGTTAGTGGGTGAACATTTTGGTGATGGTGACCACAATTCTGTGACTTTCACCTTGGTTATGGAGAGAGATAGGTGCGCACAACAGGGTAGATTTTACAATTGGGGGAAGGGAAATTACGATGCTGTAAAACAGCATAAGTTGGGAGCATAGGCTGTCGGGGAAGGATGTGGTAGAAATGTGGAACTTTTTCAAGGAGCAGATACAACGTGTCCTTGATATGTATGTACCTATCAGGCAGGAAAGAAATGGTCGTGTGAGGGAGCCTTGGTTGACGAGGGAGGTTAAATGTCTAGTAAAGAGGAAGAAAGAGGCTTACATAAGGTTGAGGAAACAGGGTTCGGACAGGGCAGTGGAGGGATACAGGATAGCCAGAAGGGACCTGAAGAAAGGGATTAGGAGAGCTAAGAGAGGGCATGAAAAATCCTTGGCGGATAGGATCAAGGATAACCCCAAGGCATTTTATGCGTATGTGAGAAACATGAGAATGACGAGAACGAGGGTAGGTCCGATCAAGGACAGTAGTGGGAGATTGTGTATTGAGTCGGAAGAGATAGGAGAGATCTTGAATGAGTACTTTTCTTCAGTATTTACGAACGAGAGGGACCGTATTGTTGAAGAGGAGAGTGTGAAACGGACTGGTAAGCTAGAAGAGATACTTGTTAGGAAGGAAGATGTGTTGGACATTTTGAGCAACTTGAGGATAGACAAGTCCCCCGGGCCTGACGGGATATATCCTAGGATTATGTGGGAAGCAAGAAAGGAAATTGCAGTACCGTTGGCAATGATCTTTTCGTCTTCACTGTCAACGGGGGTGGTACCAGGGGACTGGAGAGTAGCGAATGTTGTGCCCCTGTTCAAAAAAGGGAATAGGGATAACCCCGGGAATTACAGGCCAGTTAGTCTTACTTCTGTGGTAGGCAAAGTAATGGAAAGGGTACTGAGGGATAGGATTTATGAGTATCTGGAAAGACACTGCTTGATTAGGGACAGCCAGCATGGATTTGTGAGGGGTAGGTCTTGCATTACAAGTCTTACTGAATTCTTTGAGGAGGTGACCAAGCATGTGGATGAGGGTAGAGCAGTGGATGTAGTGTACATGGATTTTAGTAAGGCATTTGATAAGGTTCCCCATGGTAGGCTTATGCGGAAAGTCAGGGGGCATGGGATAGAGGGAAATTTGGCCAATTGGATAGAAAACTGGCTAACCGGTCGAAGTCAGAGAGTGGTGGTAGATGGTAAATATTCAGCCTGGAGCCCAGCTACAAGTGGAGTTCCGCAGGGATCAGTTCTGGGTCCTCTGCTGTTTGTAATTTGTATTAATGACTTGGATGAGGGAGTCGAAGAGTGGGTCAGTAAATTTGCAGATGATACGAAGATTGGTGGAGTTGTGGACAGTGAGGAGGGTTGTTGTCGGCTGCAAAGGGACTTAGATATGATGCAGAGCTGGGCTGAGGAGTGGCAGATGGAGTTCAACCCTGCCAAGTGTGAGGTTGTCCATTTTGGAAGAACAAATAAGAATGTGGAATACAGGGTTAACGGTAGGGGTTCTTAGTCAGGTGGAGGAACAAAGGGATCTTGGGTTCTGTGTACATAGATCTTTGAAAGTTGCCACTCAGGTGGATAGAGCTTGTAAGAAGGCCTATGGCGTATTAGCGTTCATTAGCAGAGGGATTGAATTCAAGAGTCGTGAAGTGATGTTGCAGCTGTACAGGACTTTGGTTAGGCCACATTTGGAGTACTGTGTGCAGTTCTGGTCGCCTCACTTTAGGAAAGATGTGGAAGCTTTGGAGAGGGTGCAGAGAAGATTTACCAGGATGTTGCCTGGAATGGAGAATAGGTCGTACGAGGATAGGTTGAGAGTTCTTGGCCTTTTCTTGTTGGAATGGCGAAGAATGAGGGGTGACTTGATAGAGGTTTATAAGATGATCAGAGGAATAGATAGAGTAGACAGTCAGAAACTTTTTCCCCGGGTACAACAGAGTGTTACAAGGGGACATAAATTTAAGGTGAAGGGTGGAAGGTATAGGGGAGATGTCAGGGGTGGGTTCTTTACCCAGAGAGTGGTGGGGGCATGGAATGTGCTGCCCGTGGGAGTGGTAGAGTCAGAATCATTGGCGACCTTTAAGCGGCAATTGGATAGGTACATGGATGGGTGCTTAATCTAGGATAGATGTTCGGCACAACATCGTGGGCTGAAGGGCCTGTTCTGTGCTGTATTGTTCTATGTTCTATGTTCTATTAACAGACATGCATCATCTTGGAAACAGTCATCATTGTGTGCCCAGGTTTTGGACATAAGCCCACTATGTTTCAGGGTCAAGAAGAATATCCTGTTCATTGGTTTTAGGAGTAAGGTAAGCAAGTTGGCAAATTATTTGTGCAAGGGTTAAGACGACAAATAAGTACAATCAAACTCAAAGGACATAGATGTGGTCCAGGGAATGGACTAAATATTGTCACTGATGCAATATGTGTCAGACCACACCATTTCATCTTGTTTCCTTGTGGCAAGCTCAGTGCTGCAGCCTGGGCAGCAGGCTTTGCCAACGTCACTGGGTTCCAGCAGGGACTGGGCATTCTGCACACACATTGCACGGGGAGTATTATATCATAATGTAGCTGACTTCATTAACAGAAAAAGATTCCATTCCGTCAATGTAGAGGTCATCTGCAATCATCAGTATCACATCTTGAAAGTCTGTGTCAAGTATCTTAAGAGCTGTCATGATGCCCATGCCTTGAGAGTCCCTGAGAACTCTCATGTTCCTGCTCCATTTCAAGGGTTGGTTGCCTTCCAAGAGATGGTTACTGGAAAACAGGGGCCCTCTATAACCTTGGGTGATGATTCCCTTACACAATCTCATCACTGAGGCCAAGACTAAATGCAATGCTGCCCATCCTTTCAGCAGAACCATAGACAATAGATGAGATGCTGTGCTTAGATCTATCTGGGAGAAACTGGGGATGGCAGATGCTGGGGCTCAGAGTTGAAGAATGTGGTGCTGAAAAAGCACAGCAGGTCAGGCAGCATCCAAGGAGCAGGAGGATCGCCGTTTGAGCATCAGCTCTTCATCAGGAGCTATCCAGACTACGTGGGGATCTTCAGTACAATCCAGAAAGAACATGCTGCATTATCCTAGCATGCTGTACCCTGCACAACTGAAGCAGGCAATGAGTGGATGTGGGAGACACTGGCAGAGCAACAGCAGTGTTCCAAGGAAGGATATGAGGCCAATGAGCAGGAAGAACATCACCTTCAGCAGGATAGAGCACTGCACCAATAGGCACAACAATCCAGACAGGACGTAACAGCTGCTTTTTCATAAATGGGAGTTAGATAAAGTGATTACTCATTGAATGTAATTTTTTGTTGTTTGAAATGCGAGCAGCCCCTGTTTTTCCCAGAAACAAATGCAGCTCTTTTTGTTTGTTTCTTTCTTCACTTTGCCTGTTGTTCAAGAAAAGCTAATGGTAACAACTGTTTGAAGGCTTTCCAACATGCAATGATTCCACATTGAAAAATTTGATTGCAGATCGTCAACATGGTTTCATCAAGTGCAGATAATGTTCCACAAACCTCACTGAGTTTTTTGAGAAGGTGACCAAGCATGTGGATGAGGGTAGAAATCAACTAGGTAAAAACAAGGACTGCAGATGCTGGAAACCAGAGTCTAGGTTAGAGTGGTGCTGGAAAAGCACAGCAGTTCAGGCAGCATCCGAGGAGCAGGAAAATCGACATCTGGATAGGAATAACGTGATCAAGGATAGTCAGCATGGTTTTGTGAAGGGCAGATTGTGCCTCACAAACCTTATTGAGTTCTTTGAGCAGGTGACTAAGGAGGTGGACGAGGGTAAAGCAGTAGATGTTGTGTATATGGATTTTAGTAAGGCGTTCGATAAGGTACCCCATGGTAGGCTAATGCAAAAACTACGGAGGTATGGCATTGAGGGTGCATTAGAGGTTTGGATTAGAAATTGGCTGGCTGGAAGGAGACAGAGGGTAGTAGTTGATGGTATAGGTTCATCTTGGAGTGCAGTTACTAGCGGTGTACCTCAAGGATCTGTTTTGGGACCATTGCTTTTTGTTATCTTTATAAATGATCTAGAGGAGGGGCTTGAAAGCTGGGTGAGTAAGTTTGCGGATGACACAAAAGTCAGTGGAGTTGTGGATAGTGAGGAAGGATGTGGCAGGTTACAGCGGGATATAGACAAGTTGCAAAGCTGGGCAGAAAGGTGGCAAATGGAATTCAATGTAGCTAAGTGTGAAGTCATTCGCTTTGGTAGGAGTAACAAGAAGATGGACTACTGGGCTAATGGTAGGCTACTTGGTAGTGTGGATGAGCAGAGGGATCTTGGTGTCCATGTACACAGATCTCTGAAAGTTGCCACCCATTAAATAGTGCTGTGAGGAAGGCATATGGTGTACTGGGCATTATTGGCAGAGGAATTGAGTTCCGGAGTCCTGAGGTCATGTTGCAGTTGTATAAGACTCTGGTGCGGCCTCATCTGGAGTATTGTGTGCAGTTTTGGTTGCCATACTATAGGAAGGATGTGGAGGCATTGGAACGAGTGCAGAGGAGGTTTACCAGGATGTTGCCTGGTATGGTAGGAAAATCGTATGAGGAAAGACTGAGGCACTTGGGGCTGTTCTCATTGGAGAAAAGAAGGTTTAGGGGAGATTTGATAGAGGTGTACAAGATGATTAGGGGTTTAGACAGGGTAGACACTGAGAACCTTTTACCGCTAATGGAGTCAGCTGTTACAAGGGGACACAGCTTTAAATTAAGGGGTGGAAGGTATAGGACAGATGTTAGGGGTAGATTCTTTACTCAGCGGGTTGTGAGTTCATGGAATGCCCTGCCAGTAGCAGTGGTGAACTCTCCCTCTTTATGGTCATTTAAGCGGGCATTGGATAGGCATTTGGAAGTTATTGGGCTAGTGTAGGTTAGGTAGGATTCGTTCGGCGCAACATTGAGGGCCGAAGGGCCTGTACTGCGCTGTATTTTTCTATGTTCTATGTTCTATTTCGGGCAAAAGCCCTTCATCAGGAATAGAGGCAGGGTGCCTGCAGAGTGGGGAGATAAATGAGAAGGGAGTGGGGGTGGGGAGAAAGTAGCATAAAGTATAATGGGTGAATGGGGGTGGGGATGAAAGTGATAGGTCAGAGAGGAGGGTGGGAGAAGGTAGTAAAGAGTTCAATGGGTGAATAGCGGTGGGGATGAAGGTGATAGGTCAGAGAGGAGGGTGGAATGGATAGGTGGAAAGGAAGATAGACAGATAGGCCAGGTCATGGGGACGGTGTTGAGCTGGAAGTTTGGAACTTGGGTGAGGTGGCGGAAGGGGAAATGAGGATACTGATGAAGTCCATATTGATGCCCTGGGGTTGAAGTGTTCTGAGATGGAAGATGACGCGTTCTTCCTCCAGGCGTCAAGTGGTGAGGGAGCAGTGGTGGAGAAGGCCCAGCACCTGCATGCCCTCAGCAGAGTGGGAGGGGGAGTTGAAATGTTGGGCCATAGGGGCTTGGGGTTGATTGGTGCAGGTGTCCTGGAGATGATCCCTAAAGCACTCTGCTAGGAGGTGTCCAGTCTTCCCAATGTAGAGGAGACCGCATTGGGAGCAACGGATACAATAAATGATATTGGTGGATGCGCAGGTAAAACTTTAATGGATGTGGAAGGCTCCTTTGGGGCCTTGGGTGGAGGTGAGGGAGGAGGTGTGGGCGCAGGTTTTGCAATTCCTGCGGTGGCAGAGGAGGGTGCCAGGAAGGGAGGGTGGGTTGTAGGGGGGCATGGACCTGACCAGGTAGTCATGGAGGGAACGGTCTTTGCTGAAAGCAGAAAGGGGTGGGGAGAGAAATATATCCCTGTTGGTGGGGTCCGTTTGGTGGTGGCGGAAATGTCATCAGATGATGTGGTTTATGCAAAGGTTGGGAGGGTGGAAGGTGAGCACCAGGGGGGTTCTGTCCTTGTTACGGTTGGAGGGGTGGGTTTTGAGGGCGGAGGGGTGGGATGTGGACGAGATGTGTTGGAGGGCATCTTCAACCACATGGGAAGGGAAATTGTGATCTCTAAAGAAGGAGGCCATCTGTTGTGTTCTGTGGTGGAACTGGTTCTCATGGGAGCAGATACGGCGGAGGCGGAGGAATTGGGAATACAAATACTGCAGCCACTCCGGTGGGCAGTTGACATGATGTACATAGACTTCAGTAAAACCTTTGGTAAGGTTTCACATGGTAGGCCGTTTGAGAAAATGAAGAGGCATGGGATTGAGGATGATGTAGCAGTTTGGATTAGAAACTGGCTTTCTGTAAGAAGACAGCGAGTGGTGGTTGATGGAAAATATTCAGCCTGGAGTCCCATTACTAGTGATGTGCCACAAGGATCTGTTTTGGGACCACAGCTGTTTGTTATTTTTATAAATGACTCGGACGCAGGCATTGGTGGATGGTTAAGTAAGTTTGCAGATGACACTAAAGTCACTGGATTAGTGGACAGTGTGGAAGAATGTTGCAGGAGGACTTGGATAAACTGCAGAATTGGACTGAGAAATGGCAAATGGAGTTCAATGCAGATAAATGTGAGGTGATTCACTTTGGGAAGAGTAACAGAAAGGCAGAATACTGGGTCAATGGAAAGATTCTTGGTAGTGTGGATGTACAGAGGGATCATGAAGTCAATGTACATAAATCCTTGAAAGTTGCCACCCAGGTTGATAGTGCTATTAAGAAAGCATACAGTGTGATAGGTTTTATTGGTAGAGGGATTGAATTCCGGAGCCGTAATGTCATGCTGCAATTACACAAAACGCTAGTGTTGCCGCACTTGGAATATTGTCTGCAGTTCTGGTCGCCCTATTACAGGAAAGATGTGGAAGCATTGGAAAAGGTGCAGAGGAGATTCACTAGGATATTGCCTGGTCTGGAGGGAAGGTCTTATGAGGAAAGGCTGAGTGACTTGAGTCTTTTCTCATTGGAGAGAAGAAGGCTAAGAGGGGATTTGATAGAGACATACAAGATGATCAGAGGATTAGATAGGATAGACAGTGAAAGTATTTTTCCTAGGATGATGACATCAGCTTGTATGAGGGGGCATAAAGACAAATTGAGGGATGATAGATGTCAGAGGCAGGTTCTTTACTCAGAGAGTGGTAAGGACATGGAATGCCCTGCCTGACAATGTAGTTAACTCAGCCACATTAGGTTGATTTAAACAATCCTTGGATAAGCACATGGATGATGATGAGATAGTGTAGGGGATGGGCTTAGATTAGTTCATAGGTTGGCGCAACATTGGGGGCTGAAGGACCTGTTCTGCACTGTATTGTTCTATGTTCTAATAACAAGATGTTATACTACACTCCCAATAGAGAAAGTGTAGCACTCCCTTAGGCAGGTTTCTAACATGTATGGCACTAAGAACAGGTAATCTGTGCAGCTTGATTCTTATAGCTACAGTATCAGTTGATCTGATAGGCATAGATGTAAAATAGCAATGTGAAATTCTATTTGCAATGAAGTGGTTGCAACCATCTCCAACTACAAGTACAGAGCAGACAATCTATCACCTATACTCCTAAGGTTTCCAGCCTCGCAATTTGATCCTGATTCATCTGAAATTTTGAAACAGTTGAGCACACGGGATACAGCAAAGGAAATGGCCCAAACAACATCAAAGCTGAAGTGTTTGAATACTGATGCTCCAGAAAAAGCCAAACTCAAGATGTCAACTTGGCAACATGGAAGACAGCCCAGACTTGCTCTGCAAACAGAAAGAAGAATCAATCCACCAGAGCCAGTTACCGTCCGATCAGTTGATTCTTAATCATTGACAAAGTGATGTTATCACATGGGACTTACTCACTAATAGTCAGTTTGCTAATTCTCAGTTTAGATTCTGCTAGCATAACTTGGCTCCAAATGTCATTAAAACCTTTGTCCTAATATAATCAAAACAGTTGAATTCCATAGGTGAGGTGGCAATGATTATCCTTGATATCAAGGCTGCCCTTGATCAAGTGTGACATCAAGGAACCCCAGTAAAAGAGAAGTTGACTGAAATCAGGGAGAAAACTCTCCCCTACTTGGAGCCACATCTGGCCCAGAGGATGACATAGTAGCTGTTAGAGGTCAATGATCTCAATTTCAGGACATCGTGGCAAATGTTCCTCAGGATAGTGGTCCGAGCTCATTGATGATTGCACAATCATCAGCGCTATTCGTAACTCTTCAGATACTGAAGCAATCTGTGTACATGTGTACAAAAACCTGTACAATATTCAGACTTGAGCTGATAAGTGGAAAGTAATATGACCTCTATCACCTCAGGACAAGATCAGCAGGTACATAGGAATACTATTATCTGCAAATGTCTTTCAAGACATACACAACCTTGACCTAGATCACCTTTCCTTTGGCATCACTAAATCAAGATCGTGGATCTCCCCAGTATTCCCCCAGCCCAACACCCACCTTCCTCACCCAAGAGCTCTGTGGGTGCTCCCACACCAAATGTGGGAGTTCAAGAAGGCAGCTCACCACTGCCTCCTCATGGCCAATAAAGGATAGGTACTAAATAGAGGCCTAACCAGAAGCATCAACATTTGATGAATGAAATAGGAAGTTTGATGAATTGAAAGAGATTAGTGCATTGTACCAGCTGACAGAAATGGCTGATTTTATGGTGGTAAATGAGTGCGGGGTGTTGAGAAATTTGAATTGGTGAATTACTTAAAATGACAGGTTACAGGAAAATATTAAAGTTTACGGTGGTGAATGAATCTGACATTATAGGTGAGTTTTGGGCTCAGCAGTGAATCTGAGAGTGGGAAAATTTTGAATGCTGTTTTAGTTTGAGAAACAGTTGGTTTCAGTGAAAGAATGAGAATTGGGATCTGTGGTATTCTTGGAGGATTCTTGGTTAGTTTGTGATGCAGGATTTATTTGAATTATTGGAATACTGTATTAGTTTGTGATGCTTGAATGGTTTGGGATGCTGGGATCATTTTACATGCTTCATTCATTCTGCTTTTTAAGACAGAGTTTCAACAAAAGATGACTATTACTAGGAAGGCCTTTTGAGCAAAGGCTGAGGGACTTGAGGCTGTTTTCATTAGAGGGAAGATTAGAGAAAAGAAAGTTGAAAGGAGACTTAATTGAGATATATAAGAGGGTTAGATACGGTGGATAGTAAGAGCCTTTTTTTCTCGGATGGTGACAGCTGGTACGAGGGGACATAGCTTTAAATTGAGGGGTGATGGATATAGGTCAGAGGTAGTTTCTTTACCCAGACAGTAGTAGGAACATGGAATGCCCTGACTGCAACTGTAGTAGACTTGCCAACTTTTAGGGCATTTAAATGATCATTGGATAAACGAAAATCCAGAAAAAGTATATTCCTGTCAGGGTGAAAGGAAAGGCTGGTAGGTAGAGGGAATGCTGGATGACTAAAAAAATTGAGGGTTTAGTTAAGAAAAAGAAGGAAGCATATGTAAGGTATAGACAGGATAGATCGGGTAAATCCTGAGAAGAATATAAAGGCAATAGGAGTACACTGAGAGGGAAATCAGGAGGGCAAAACGGGGACATAAGATAGCTTTGGCAAATAGAGTTAAGGAGAATGCAAAAGGTTTTTACAAATACATTAAGGACAAAAGGGTAACGAGGGGGAGAATAGGGCCCCTCAAAGATCAGCAAGGCGGCCTTTGTGTGGGGCCGCAGAAAAAGGGGAAGATACTAAATGAGTATTTTGCATTAGTTTTTACTGTGGAAAAGGATATGGAAGATATAGACTGTAAGGAAATAGATGGTGACATCTTGCAAAATGTTCAGACTACAGAGGAGGAAGTGCTGGATGTCTTGAATCGGGCAAAGGAGGAAGAAATCCCCAGGACCTGATCAGGTGTACCCGAGAACTCTGTGGGAAGCTAGAGAAGTGATTGCTGGGCCTCTTGCTGAGATATTTGTGGCATCAATAATCACAGGTGTGGTGTCAGAAGACTGGAAATTGGTAAATGTGATGCCCTGTTTAAGAAGGGCGATAAAGACAATCCAGGGAACTATAGACCAGTGAGCCCGACCTCAGTGATGGGCAAGTTGTTGGAGGGAATCCTGAGGGACAGGATGTACATGTATTTGGAAAGGCAAGTACTGATTCGGGATGCTGCCTGACCTGCTGTGCTTTAACCAGCAACACATTTTCAACAATACTGACTCAGGATAGTCAACATGGCTTTGTGAGTGGGAAATCATGTCTCACAAATTTGATTGAGTTTTTTGAGGAAGTAACAAAGTGGATTGATGAGCACAGAGCGGTAGATGTGATCTATATGTACTTCAGTAAGGCATTCGACAAGGTTCCCCATGGGAGACTGATTAGCAAGGTTAGATCTCATGGAATACAGGGAGAACTAGCCATTTGGATACAGAACTGGCTCAAAGGTAGAAGTGGTGGTGGAGGGTTATTTTTCAGACTGGAGGCTGGTGACCAGTGAAGTGCCATAAGGATTGGTGCTGGTTCCTCTACGTTTTGTCATTTACATAAGTGATTTGGATGCGAGCGTAAGAGGTACAGTTAGTAAGTTTGCAGATGACACCAAAATTGGAGGTGTAGTGGACAGCGAAGAGGGTTACCTCAGATTACAACAGGATCTGGACCAGATGGGCCAATGGGCTGAGAAGTGGCAGATGGAGTTTAATTCAGATAATTGCGAGGTGCTGCATTTTGGGAAAGCAAATCTTATCAGGACTTATACACTTAATGGTAAGGTCCTAGGGAGTGTTGCTGAACAAAGAGACCTTGGAGTGCAGGTTCATAGCTCCTTGAAAGTGGAGTTGCAGGTAGATAGGATAGTGAAGAAGGCTTTTGGTATGCTTTCCTTTATTGATCAGAGTATTGAGTACAGGAGTTAGGAGGTCATGTTGTGGCTGTACAGGACATTGGTTAGGCCACTGTTGGAATATTGCTTGCAATTCTGGTCTCCTTCCTATTTGGAAAGATGTTGTGAAATTTGAAAGGTTTCAGAAAAGATTTATAGCGATGTTGCCAGGGTTGGAGGATTTGAACTATAGGGAAAGGCTGAACAGGCTGAGGCTGCTTTCCCTGGAGCGTCGGAGGTTGAGGGGTGATCTTATGGAGGTTTATAAAATCGTAAAGGGCATGGATAGGGTAAATAGGCAAAGTCTTTTCCCTGGGGTCGGGGAGGCCAGAACTAGAGGGCATAGGTTTAGGGTGAGAGGGGAAAGATATAAAAGAGACCTAAGGGGCAACATTTTCACACAGAGGGTGGTACAGTATAGAATGAGCCGCCAGAGGAAGTTGTGGAGGCTGGTACAATTGCAACATTTTAGAGGCATTTAGAGGTATATGAATAGGTTGGGTTTGGAGGGATATAGGCTGGGTGCTGGCAGGTGGAACTAGATTGTGTTGGGATATCTGGTCAGTATGGACGGTTTGGACCGAAGGGTCTGTTTCTATGCTGTACATTTGTATGACTCTATGACTCCATATGGATGAAAATGAATAGTATAGGATAGATGGGCTTCAGATTGTTTCCACAGGTCAGCGCAGCACCAAGAGCCGAAGGGCCTGTACTGCGCTGTTATGTTCTATGTTCTTTTTCCTCTAGCTGTCTTTCTTCCAGTTTGTATTCTTATCGGATTAATTTCAAGTTGACTGGCAATACCCCGAGTGAGAAAATCCTTCTTTTGTCCTATTTTTGTTTGACTAATGTGCTGGCTAGTGAGAGAGTCCTTTACCTCAGGTAAAGGGGTGACTATTTGATTATTCACCACACATGTGCACTCGAATCTGAGCCAGTACACATGAGCAGGTCAGCTCACCTTCTTCCACAAACACACACAAGGTTGACCTGGTTTTTAATCTCTACCTTGTGTTTTCTTGAACACAAAACATATCCCTTGCCCAGATTGCTGTCTTTCCTCCCATCATGTTAGAGTGTGAAATATCTCCCAGGAGGCTACCAGGTGGTTAGTTATGTATTTCTGCATTTAATGTCCATCATTCGATGAAGTCACAGAAAGGCTAGATGAAGTGAAGCAGCCAAAGCACAATTTTAGACACTTTAACTGATTATCTCCAATATGAAAGTGCAAGAAAATGTACGTGTAAAGGCAGGCAAGAGGACTTAAATCAACGTTTAAAATGAATGTAATGGGGTAAACAATAATTTTAGGTGGGCTCCTCAAGTAATAACATCGAGCTTCATATTTTAAATCATGGTAATAGACATCTCGTGTTGAAAATCTGTCTTAAAACGGTTCCTCTGTGATATTTGTTTTCATAGCCATTGCCACCCTACATTCTGTTCACATAGTTAAAAACAGTTAAAGTAGTCTTGCCTTTGATCATTGAAAGTATTTAAAGTATTTTAATCAATACCTTTTTTACTCTTTTAAGTTTGTTATTGTTGCCTCTTTGTATGCAGAAATGAACATTATTTTTGAATCATGTCTTTTGATTTAAACTGAATATTTCAGTTTATTCAACTCTAGACTGAACTCACCTATTCTGCTGGCTGAAACATTGAGGTCTACCAGTTTGTCTAAGGAACTCTTAATAGTGCATTATATCACTGTCAAATGCCATTTTACTCAATGTTACTGCTCCCACCATGAAAACCTTGAAACCATGTTTAAGGTACTAAGTGCAGTAATTGAAACCAAGTTAAATATGTTGCACAACTGTGCATGTCCCTAAGGAACGAGACCTCCACAAAATGGTGATTAAATATTAAGGTGAAAAAACAAAAATACCAAGATAATGCAAAACAAGAATCTTATAGACCCTGGCAAATCGGAAAAATGGAAGGAACAGCAAAAGTGTGGCAAAATAAATAACATGAACAACATTAAGACAATATGGAAAGAAGCATCCAAGTGTTTTCAAAATAAAAGAAAGAAAGAGGATAATCTGGAGGCACTTGCTGATTCAAAAATTGCCAATTGCTATTGTCATTATAAAAACTGTATACTTAATCTGTCCACAAAATTCAAACCATGTTAATGTTTCCCCCTCAAATATTTATCTAATTCTCTTTGAAAGTTACTTTTGAATCTACTGCCATCACCTTTTCAATGTACTGCAGATCACAACTTGCTGCAAAAAACATTTTCTCATGTCATCTGTTTTGCAAATTATCTTAAATCTGTGCTTTCTGTTTACCAACCCTTCTGTAACTGAAACGTTTCCCCTCGTTTATTCACCAAATCCTTCATGACTTCAGCATGTTTAATAAAGCTCCTCTCAACTTTCCCTACTTTAAAGAGAACAATTTCAGCTTCTTCATTAAATTGAAGCTCCTCATCCCTGGTACAATTCTAATGTCTGTTTTGCACCTTCTCTAAAGTCTGAACAACCTTTCTCAAGTGTGGAATGAACAGAAACCTCCAAGTGAAGCTTAATTAGCATTTTGCAAAGATTAAGCACAATTTCCTTGATTTGTACTCTCTCTCTCTCTGACTTGAACACATTTTGTAACAGACTTCTCACTTTATCATATCACCTTCAAAGATGTGTTCATATATATCTCCAATTTTCTCAATTCCTGCACCTCTTTCAAAACTCATTCATTTAGTTTACACTGACTTTCTTCTTTTTGACTTTTGTCAGCATTAAATTTAATGCACATCTCACACATCTGTCAATGTACTCCTGAAGTCTGCTGTAAGCCTCCTCATTGGTTACCACATTTCTGAGTTCACTTTTACCTGCAAATTGGTTAATTAGTAACATGTCTTAGCTAGTGTGGCTGGTGGCCAACAGATAATTTTCACTAATTTTCACTAGGGACCCTGAAGATGGCCTTGGATGGTGATCCAGAACAGCTTTGGATTTAAAAACTCCCGCTCTGCACAGTACCATCACAGCAAGGGTGCAGCAGTCTGGGCTGGCTAGGAACAGAGTGTCAGTGGTGGGAGGCACAAATGCTGTCACCCTGACAGAAGACAACTGGTTCATGTTCCACACAGCCACTGTCATTTTGCTGGAGTGATGGGTCAACTTTCCTCCTAACGTATTGGAGGAAACATTACTGGAACGCTGGGAGACTCCGGGGTTTCCTTTGAACACTGTTAACCAGACATACAACAAGCTAACTTGAACAAACATTAAGTCTCCGCTGCACCACCCAGCCATTGTGTGGCTTCAGCTTGTACCACAATGAAAGCTGAGATATTGCCTACTCAACACTGCACCATGTTCAACCCAGTGCTGATGGACTTAGCCACAAAGCCCTGTGCAAAGTTGGTGCAGGACTCATTCACACTCATTGATATGTCAGGGTATCTTGCAATCTCCCACTGTACTGAGCATTGAACTGTACATTGTTCAAGAAGACTGCTTCATTGCACCATTTTCTCAATGAAAACCTAGGGTTGGCAATAATGCTGGCCCAGCCAGTGATGCCTCATCCTATAAATTTTATTGGATACTCTGCCTCATTGAGGTGCTCCATCTGCAACAGAAATTATGCCTATCTCACTCAACCTTTGCTCCGGCTGTAGACTTATCCCAATGTCTACTCACATGTTTGTCTTGCCTTTAAGATATCCTTTAAAGCATGGCACTGTTAATATCTGAGGTCTCCAATAGGACAGCTGTTTTAAAAATGAGTGTTTGACAGGGAGGTTGGAGATTTGAAAGCAAATAACTGGACACCTACATCAGGCACCATGCAAACAACTGTCTGAATAAGTAGTAATTGAAAGATGAATTACAAATGATTTGGAGTTGAGTGGATGTACTGACATAGCTTTTGCTGATAGCAAGACGTTGATTGGTCTATGGACTAGTGACCAGTTATCAATGACAGAGGCTATTTGCCTACTAACAACTGTACTGTTGGTTGTCAGGTAACTGAACAGCTTGGAACTGAGAACAAGTACAGAGAGAGAATTGTTTATTCTTCTTTAGTTGAGGAGTGGTCTGATATGAAAAAACTACAGATGCTGGATATCTGAAATAAAAACCTTTTTCCCACTGATGCTGCCAGGTGCTTTGACTTTTAATTGGTAAGCTAAACTTTTAAAATGAGCATATCAGTCATCACGTCTCTCAACAAACATTGGAACTTCTAGAGAAAGACAATTGAAGTAACGTGCTGGCCCACAGAAGAGTCATAAAGATCATCTCAACAACAGAAGCTAGGAACAAAGACTACTAAACTGTCTTTCCAGTTTTCTCCTGTCCATAACCTATTTCACTCGATTTTGACCACTGAGGGTCATTCAACCAAAACCATTAACTTTGATTTCTCTCCACAGATGCTGCCAGACCTGCTATGCTTTTCCAGCAATTTCTGTTTTTGTTTCTGATTTACAGCATCCACAGTTCTTTCATTTTTTAAAAACCTATTTTTGCTTTGATTGTCCATCTGTGTGGGTGTGTGGGTAAGGATGAGTTGATAAAGGTCACTAGAGTTTTAATTTGCATATAAAATTTACCTATAGCTAGAATGAAATTACTTGCAATAAGTTGTAATTCTTGCGCCATACAGAAACCTGATCTGTGTTTTCTATTAAACTGTATCTGAAAGTCAGATAAATTGGGGGAAAATGCACATTTAAAAAAAACTTTATATTTTGGAATGATTCCCGGAATAGTGATTTCTCACACACAACTGCCAACTTACATCTTCAGATCCAACTCAGCACTAGCATTGTCCTTACATTGTATTGCTGCATCTTAAACCAGATCCAAAGACACACATGCATGTGCACACACAAGCACTCCCTGAAATTTATATTGTCATTTTCGGTAAATTTTTAAAAGGAAATATACACAAAATGAATATAAGACAAGAAAATAAGTAGTGGAAGAAGGTAAATGGCAAAAATAGGCTTTCAGAAAGAATTGAGAATCCAGAGACAGTACAATTGCAATAAATGTACATAGACAAAAAGAATGAGAGTGTGCCAGATGTGCAGATACAGGAAGAGAAACAAACCACAATGAAGCAAGAAACAATTAATATCAGACAAATCTCAAGTTTCTTTTGAAGAAAAGCTTTCTCCTGGACAGTAATACTTAAGCTTCGCTGCAACTCTGATTTTCAGTCCCACTGTTTCTTTGCAATTCTTCAATCAGAAGCCAATATTTTTGCTCTATGATTGACAAATTGTTACATTGCTTGTTAATGGTGGTCTGACCAGTTTGCTAGGAATCATTTGTATAATTTCCTTATTTTTATTTGGTGCAGGAAAGGTGGATGTTGCTGGCTGGGCCGGCATTTATTTCCCATCTCTATTTGCCTGTGATAAGATGGTGGTGAGCTGTCTTCTTGAACCATTGCAGAACTTATGGCTTAGGGGCATCCACAATGCTATTAGGAAGGGAGTTCTAGAATTCTGACCCAGTGAAAATGAAGGAAGAACAATAATCATTCTAAGTCAGGGAGTGTGGCTTGGAGGGCAATTTGCAAGTAGTAGTGCTCCCATATATCTGCATCTTTGTTTTTCTAAGTGATTGAGGTCAAAAGTTTGGGAGGTGCTGTCAAAGGGGCCTTGTTGAATTTCTGCTGAATTATAAGCTACCAGTCAGGTTGGACAATCTATACCTCTGGAGGCATACAAGGTCTCGTGCTTCAAGTATTTATCCTTCTTGTTCAGCACTGTCTTAAGGACAGTTTTTTTCTCATAAGGTACCAATTTCAGATGATTAAAGAAACTACGTTTGGAGTTTGCTATCCATAAATTGAGGAGGTCTAAGGTGGGACAAATGTTTGCAAAATATGCACAAATATTAATGGACTTGTAGTTGCAATTGGAATTTTTTTTTAACTCTGTATACCATCAAAAACAAAAGTGTGCAACATTAATAAAGTAGCTCTTAAAAGCCTTTATAAATACTGTATCGTAAAAGGCTAGATTTTGTGTCATAGTTACATATTTCAGCTGATCCCAATAACAAATAATATTGATCCAAAGAGATCTGGTGTAATGGGTGTAGCAAAGGAAAATGACTCTATTAAATGTCTGTTAGGATTCTGATTTTACATCTCAAAACGAGAACTGTAAATGTAGGGGTATGGGTGGGTTGCGCTTCGGCGGGTCGGTGTGGACTTGTTGGGCCGAAGGGCCTGTTTCCACACTGTAAGTCTAATCTAAAACTAAAAGGAATCAAAGAAAAAGCAATGCCACAAAGTATGTGATTGATAAAGTTCAATGATCATTGCAATTAACTGAAAACAATTATTGCAATTAACTTGTTTTTTTACATTAAAACAAGCTGCTATAGCATTATATTTCAAGATAGTTAATTAAAAAGATGCACGACCATGTATTTTATGGATCCCACTGACCATATTCTATTAAATATCTAAGTGTATTTATTAAAACTTACAAAAATACATTTCACAAGACTTCTTTCTCCCTCTCAGCAATTATGCCAAAAATAAAATTCAAGTGCAATCTATCGGTTGCTTATATTAGCTGAATTAAGGTAATAAGTCTGTCATTGATCTAATTCATTATCATTTTGTAAGGTTTTCATTGCCAGACCCCACAGTGTTAGGCTGGAGAGGAATGGTCCTTCATTTGTTCGATATGAAACACTAGGTGTGTGGTTTCCAAAGGGAACATTAATATGAATGTCCAGACTTGTCACTGATGATCGCACAGTTGAGGGGTTCTGAGATGGCAGGGACTCTTCAGACCTTGGGCTGCTGTCAACCACGTGACTGTGAGGATGATGGGAAGCTTGAGGCTTGTGAGTTTTAGCAGGACTCAATACCATTTTGTTTTGATGATCATCCACTTGTTGTTGAACCAAAGAATTATATTCAGAATGAGAATCTTCATGCATGGTTGCTGATGCCTCAGTCACCCCAACTGAAGGTTGTTCTGGGTCACCACGGAGCTTGTCTAATGGAGAGACTGGCAACAGTGCAACTTGCATAGCCTGGCTGAGCGGCTCAGAGTCTGGTGACCTTTGCTCTGCAGGCTGTCGATAATTTTCCTCAGAGCTGTCAATCTCTTCATTTCTTATGTCATGGTCTCCATTGTACTTGCAGTGCATTCGCTTGTGTCTGTGCAGCACAGCAGAACGGGTGAAGCACTTGCCACATGTCTCACAATTATACGGCCGTTCACCAGTGTGTGTTCGGACATGGCGACGCAAGTCACCAGAACCTGCAAACCGTTTTCCTGCAAGTTAAAAGAAAGGACATAGGAGTAGTTGCTAAGTATACTGTGTTTCTGAAACAACACCAAGGAAAAAGTCTTCTTAAAATGCCAATGCTTGTTCTATAGTATTCAATGAATTAATATTAAATACATTACGGTTGTCCATCGACTGTGTCTGAAAGTATATTTATCTATGAGTTGGATCATAAAACACATTATCCAATCATCTAAGAATCTGCTGATACAGACTGCTGTGGATCATGAAAGAAAGAATGGACATTTGATTGAGAGGTGTTTATCACCCACAGAAGTACATGTCAAGTTTAACGGAAATGGATTAGAAAGAAAAATGCTTTCTAATAGAATTCCCTTAATGAATTAACCTTGAATTATTCTCTTCTCCTTTGTTTTGTTGCAGGATCAGACATATACATATCCTCCTATACATTATGAAATATTGACCTAACAGTCTTAGATTCAACCAATTATACATAGCATAGGATTTCAGACAAATATGTTTCTATAAGTATTCCAGCACAAATGATCCTGAGGATAATATTAAAGATGTTGCAATAAGATCACTTTGCAGAAAAATGAAGTAGACTGAAGTATCTGAATAATAAAGATAATTTTTTTTTCAATCACATTCATAATATGGACACAGCCTATATTGCTATAAACAATAAACACATGCCATAAACTAAACATTCCTTACTTGTTGTAAAAAAAAAGTACTCTCCAAAACACAAATTCATTGTTTTACATTTTGGAGATACCTGTGTGTGCGCCATCAGAATTTAAAATGCAGTATGTTAAGACAAGCCCCTTCTTTATCCAGTCAAATCAAACCCTCAATCTCATAATTTATATTGCCCAATACTTTACTATGGCAATAAGTAAAATATTCAGCACCACCAGAATCCACATAATTTGTGTGCTTCGGTTAATGACTAATAAAGCTTGCTGAGCTATCAGCAAACCAATGACATTTTACTTGGTTGAAAATATTTCAGAGCGCAAACATTTCTAGATGCTTTAACAATAAACCTACCGCATGTTAAACAATTATATGGCCGCTCTCCTGTATGACGGATTCGGTGTTTAACAAGTTTCCTCTGCATGTTAAAAGACTTTCCGCACTGGTCACAAGTAAACAGTTTATCTGCACTGTGTGTCTTTTTGTGTTCCTTTAAATTACTGAAGTTACTGAAACCTAAAATTTTAACAAGTTAGATTTAAAAGATTCATTGCTACATACTGCAACACAAGTATTCAAAGACTTTGATTAGTTTATTAGTATCAAGCAGTGTTGCAAAAAGTATGTCAGTACAGAATCAATACGTAACAGGAAAAGTTGTATGTAAGCTCTTATACTGCTTGTGGGCTAATCTTATTTGATTACCTCAACTAAACCTATCAACCCTTGTATTTTTCTGACATAAGGTGAGATATAAAATCAGAATCCATATTGTTACAAGATTTATTTCTTCCATAGTTCAACTAACTGTGCCTTTCTAAATTCCTCTTGAACCTACTCCCAAATGTGAAGCCACTCCTCCCAAAGAAAGGGTATGAAGAGGTTTGCATGGTCCATCATTTTCTGCACTGAGGAAACGTATAAATGAGAAACAGATGTAGGCCACTTAGCCCCTCGCAATATCCCACCATTCAGTAGAATCATGGCTACACTGTTTGAGGTTTGAATTGCACATTTTGGTTTGCCCCTTTGATCCCCTTACCAAACAGGAATCTATGTACACCACTTTATAAATAGTAAAGAGTGGTAATTGATTGTTACATGTATTTGTGAAAATACAGGAGAAAGTGAGGACTGCAGATGCTGCAAAGTCAGTCGAAAACTGTTGTTCTGGAAAAGCACAGCAGGTCAGGCAGCATCTGAGAAACATGAGAGTCGATGTTTCTGGCATTAGCCCTTCATCAGGAATGTGAAAGTACAGTAAAATGTGTATAAGCCGCTGTCGTCCGGCACCATTTTAAATACATAAATTATAAAACAAATTTAATGCATACAAAGTTAAGGCAACTTTTATTTTTGGTTCCAAACACAGCTTCTTGATTTCATAAGTGGCTACGGGTCACTGCTTTACTCCACAGCCGCTAAATATTCAGTGGCCCCACCTCCACCTCTTTCTGAGGCCCGGAGTTCCAAAGTCGTCCATTCCTCAGAAAAACATTCTCTTCATATCTGTCCTAAAAAGGACAACCCTTAAATTTAAAACAGTGTCTCAATGATCTGGACTCATCCACAAAAAGGAGCATCCTTTCTATTTCCACCTGGTCAAGACAATTCAGGGTCTTATATACTTGAATCAAATCACATCTCACTCTTCTGAATTCCAGTGAAAACAAACAACAGTCTGCCTTTAGATTTACAACTCTGATCTTCCACAAAGCTAGTTACTGTTTGCCGGAGTCATGATGGCAGGAAGAGGAGAGGTCAGGCACGTGTCCAGTGGCAAGGTCAAAAATAAAATCAAGAAAGCCATACAGGTGAGTTAGTGCTTTTCTCAGAGACAGAGAGAGAGAGACAGAGACAGAGACAGAGACAGAGACAGAGAGAGAGAGAGAGAGAGAGAGATTGGATGACAAGGAGAAGCTCCTCTGTTTATACTGCTGAGCTGTAGAATGATTTATTGATAGGTATGGAAGCACAAGGAATAAGAACAGGAAGGTCATGACACACAAAGTGACTAATATTGTCAGTCTGATTGCAGTAATTGGCCAACTGAATAACATGTTTGGTAGTTTGTTCAAAACAAATGCCACCTAAAGTCTAAGTGAAATGTGAACAGCCTTGACTTTTCACTTGCGACTTGAGTCGTAACTCAGCCCAAAATATTAATTGAAATAGCCTCATACAGTTGAAGGATACAAGGTATAAGGGTAGTGTCCAGGGATATGTGTCTGAGCACAAAGGCTTACATGGGATATGGGTTACAACCACAAAAGTTGGCCTTTTGAAGTTGATCCATGCTGAACACCTGACTTTAAAATACGGTGCCTGAATGTTGGAACCCAACTGGTTCCTGAGAAGGACAGAACTTCTTGCCCCAAAATGTGGTGTTTTACCCACTGGCGAATACGTAATAAGCTGAGAAGATGTAATTGTGTGGGAAAACCAGACCTGTGCACCAATGTCCCTCCTGCTTTTACACCTACCTCAATACATAGTCTCAAATAAGAGAACTCTGTCCAGCATGACTAAAAGCAGGCACAGCAGTACCAATTTCCTTTTGACTTAATAATTACAGAGGTTTTGAAGCCAGAATAATGAACCGAGATTGAACCCCATCTCTGCTTCTACAATGGATTTTGGTATAAAGGTCAGAATTTATACATTAACTGCTTACATAGGAACAGAAATGAAATACTTCAAACACAAACCTCGACCACAAATGTCACAGAGATGAGGTTTTTGACCTGTGTGAATAACAATATGGCGTTGCACATCACCAGATGCAGCAAACCTGAAATAAAGAAGAAGATCTTAGAAAAATAACAAATTTAGCATTTCTTTGTAAAACAAAGGACCAGTTCAACTTTCAAATACTATTCACTCTCCTGAAGCTAGTGATTCTTTCTCCTTCTAAAAACATTCATGTAAACCAAAACACCAGGGTAAAATTACAAGCTACTCATCACAGCTGAGCGTACCATTCAATTTGATCATCTCATTCTGCCTGTAGGTCAGAAATATTACACCATTAAATCACATTCATAGATTTAAAAATGTTTTCACTCTTTTCTTCTTCACTTACGCTCTACATGATATGACAATCATTTTCTAAGATACTCCACACTCTGAATAAATCATGGCCTGATTGCCTGGAGAGCTTTGAAAAAATATCTATCCTTATATTCGGGATTTACCAAACTCAAGACTCTCGGCATCTCCATTTATTGTCAACCCAACTTAGCAACCTGCCTACCTACCACAGCCTGATCCAACCAGACACAATCAGCTGAACATATGGCAGCAGCAGGTACTCAATTAAATGCTTAATGGGTAATTAGCCCCTTTATTGGACACACAAATACGTGTAAGTAATGTATGGGCCTTCCCACCGTGTCTGATGGTGGCTCCACAATGGGAGCTGGTAACCTTGATCCTTTTGAGACTGTTGAAGAGCCCACTGATGCAAATGGCAAGGTTGCTGTCTGCCCATACATTGGACTTGCATTGCAAATTGAAATGATAGGAATGGATTACTCTAACAGCGAGAGGGCATTAGATTTTTCATTTGCTCCACTGACGCTGATAGTGGCTACACAGACTCCCTACTGATCCAACATTACAGCTCTCAACAGTGATCCATCTCAACACTATCAATGCTTCAGAACTTTTTTTAAAAAAATTCAGTCACTGGATGTGGGCACTATTGGCTGGGCCAACATTTATTCTCCATCCCTTATTGCCCTTGAACTACACTGAAGTGGGCCATTATGTCCTGCAGTTGCACTTCCAGAGCTCACTTGCTATAAGCGTGGAATAGCGAATGATTCCCATAAAATGAAACACACATCCGACATCTTGGGGTCAGGACACAGAAATGATCCTGTCATAGGTTCCCAATGGTATAGGAAAATTTAACACAACTGAAGTTTAAAAAAAGATTGCCACAATCACCTTTTGCCACAGATCTCACAAATGTATGGCTTTTCACCAGAGTGTCGTCGTAAATGAGTTTGCAGATTTCCTGCCTGGTAGAAATTAAAGTAGAAATTCAAGTTAATATACTGACATCAACAACTCAAAGGTTTGCAAACCCAAATAGGCAATTTCCCATTGTATAAAAATATACATATGTAATTGTCCACATCATTTTTTGATTAAAGCATACTTTATACATGGTCAAGTATGAGGTCAGTCATTGATAGAACTGCCAATCACTTTTAAGATGCAAAAACAGAAATTGCTGGAAAAAATTCAACAGGCCTGGCAGAAGCTGTGCAGAGAAATCAGAGTTAACATTTCAGGTTGTGCGACCCTTCTTCAGAATTTTTAAGATGCTCCTGAGATGCCAGGTCAAATTTGGAAAAGCTGCCTGCAGGCAAGTAGTATGTAATCCACATGAGAGTAGTTTGGGTCAATTATAGAGTTTCTTTAAAACCCTGTTCCCACACTGACACTGGGATTTTCCAGTGAGTAATATGAGAAAAAGATACTAGCCCCTTGGACCATGGCCAGGCAACAAGGCAAGTTCATGTAGGGAATGGGTATTCGGGATTAACCCTTCAACAGACTGCCCTGCAACTGCTTTGGGTCGAGTCAGTGGCTTGTTGGGCTAAGGAGATCTCAAGATCAAGATGGTCAAATTGTAGCGGTTTGGATACGGGGCATAGTGCAATGATGTTGGTTCAGTAGCATTGAGGTAGAGGGTGTTGGGGATTAAGGGGAAACATTGTCGGGAGTGGGGCATCTGTGGTGAGTCAGGGGTTCAGTTTAGTAGCTACTCAGGAGTTAGAGTAGGTTTTTAATCCTCAAACATCTCCTGTATACTATTAAGCTTAACGAAAGCAGTTCTTCCACATTGACAATATGGGATATTTATGGATGGTTGCAGATACAGAGGAATTGACTATCAAAGTTTTCAATTTCTTGGAAAATTTCCTCAGTCAGCTCTGTCAGGAAATTCGCATAGTCTGGCGCACAACTCCAGTGTATGCTGCAAAAAAGACAACCTGGCCATTGGAATTTCTGCATCATAATTATCAAATCCCATCAATATTTTTAAGAAGATTCAAATGGCTGTAATTAGCCAGGCAACTTCTCTACCGTGACAGTGAGGTCAGAAGTTGAAAGTTTGAATGCTTTTCTTCTAAATGTTGAGAATAATCTTGATGTAATCCATCATTTTTGAACACCATAAGAACAGAAGTAAGCCATTCATTCCATCAAGTTTGTTCCTCAATTCCACTTTACTGCCTTTTCCCCTTAATCACTGATTCACTGCCCAATTAACATCTGAATTCTGAATGAGAGGATAAGACAAAAGGAGCAGAAATAGACCATTCAGCCCATGGAGTCTGTCTTGAGCTTTCAGCATGACCGTAAACAACAGAAATACAAATATACATAATGCTCAAAGAAATGGTTAGATTGGATTCAATTGTTTCTCTAGCTGACAAAAAAAATTAGATATCTTCGATTGGAGTGCATCAAGAATTAGCTCATGACTGGAAAATAAAGAAGTTTAGCTATTACTGATAGTTGGGGAAGGTGTCCAGAAATATTGAGCAGAACTATGAAGATATTATTTGAGAGATGTCAAGTATGGGAAGATGAATTCACAATTATCAGATGCCCAACATTCTGGGCTGTCATGGTACCAGCAAACTAGAAGTTAAATTAGCTTTCCACTGACCATGAAAGTGGATGCAGGTGTAAGGCAAGAATCTTTCTTAGATGATGGAATAATAGAATGTGTAAAATTCACTCATCCGTGTTGTTATGGCTTGAAATCTGTTAATTTGGTGTATTTATAGTAATAAAATGATGGGAAGCACCGCTAAGGATAATATAATTGTGGTGCTGAAGAGCCAATATAACCATGGCAACAGAATGGTTAGAATAAATTGAGGAGAGTTAAATGTATTTTGTGAGCTCCATGGTGTTATTCTGCTGCAAACTATTGACAGGATTTATGGAATGTATGTAGAGATCAAAGATAGAATTAATGTAAATGGCTGATTGAGACTTTATGTGCTTTATCTTCCTGGAATGGGGAAATGTGGTGTAATTGAGCATATGTACTCAGTTGTGAGGTATGATGTCTCAATAAAGACATGACCTTGTAATGCCTCAGCATTGAATTACCAATATGAACCACTTTCCTTTATCAATCTGAATTTAGGAGCCAACCAGTACCTCACTTCTAGTGAGGATCTTTCCTTTATGCCCAAAGACTTGAGCAAAGTGACTGTTACCTGTACTGGCCAGTATTCTGATGATAATAAAAGCATTTGGCCAACTTCCAGTTTTCATAAGCTGATTGTAGTGACTGGGACAATTTCCACATTCAGTTCTTTGTAGTTTAGCCTGAAATATCAGCAACGGCTAGCTTTGTTGTGAACTGTATCAGGCTAGTTTCTCCTGTAACAGCTACTTGATCAGACTGAAACTGAGTACCCACGGGGTGCCATGAACATCTTTCAACAGGCTTGGAGTGGTAACGTCTCCCTGTTTACAATAAAATCCTAAGCGAACCACCTTTTCCAAACATGCACCAAATGGTGATGTAGGTTCCTGGGTTAACTTTGACAAACATTTCTGGAGGGATCCTGGCCATAAAGAACAGTATTCATGTTGGAACCATTATCTTGTTATTTCAAAGTAATGTTAACTGTGGCACATTTCTTTCACAATCTGAAGTTAGTCGCAATGAGGAGCCAATTCTGCATTAAGGCAAATCCTTGATATAGTTCAGAACCTCGAGGCAACTTTCCACAGACTTTATTCAAAGGGAAAAAAGCCACTTAAACGGTAATGCATTAATGCTCACTGTGATAATGTTTCCTTTTAGACTCCAAATCATAAGAAATTTAGTGGCTTTAATTAATAATAAATCTTGCATATCTGAAGCATTGGATGCTTTTTGAAATTTGTTTCTTACTGTGAACAACAGAAAATAAAGCATAAATAAAGAGACTAAAATACATTCTAGTTTCTGCAACAGAGAAGCTGCTGAGGTGAAAAATCCAAGCAAAGGATTAGATTAGATTAGATACCCTACAGCGTGGAAACAAGCCCTTCGGCCCAACAACTCCACACCGACCCTCCGAAGAGCAACCCACCCAGACCCATTCCCCTATCCTATATTTACTCCTGACTAATGCACCTAACACCATGGGCAATTTAGCATGGCCAATTCACCTGGCCTGTACATCTTTGGATTGTGGGGGGAAACTGAAACACTTGGGAGGAAACGGACGCAGACACGGGGAGAATGTGCAAACTCCACACAGACAGTCGCCCAAGGCAGGAATTGAACCCGGGTCCCTGGCACTGTGAGGCAGCAGTGCTAACCACTGAGCCACCATGCCGCCCACTAAGGCTCATAAACATAAGTTTAAAACTTGTTATGAAGTGAGATGCTGATTTTATGTCAGGACATAAAGGCAAAGTGCATTAATTGAACTGGGAATACCAGTCATAACTATGACTCTAACTATTCATCGTACTATGTAAGAAAGAGCTTGCATCAAGCTTTGTCTCATCTCATATTTAGTTGGTCTATCTGCGGAAATTGAAGGGGTAGAAGCAAAAGATATAGGGTTGAACTTTCCCAGTTTTGTTGGCAAATGGTCATTTGTGGGGAGATTCATGGCGAGTGGTCCAGCATGGTCCATGTTGACTTTTATCAAACAATATAGTTTGCTCTTCAGCTCCTTAGTCATGCAACTGACCTCTCTGGTGTCTGGCTTCTGCGATTGTACAACAGGACGGGCAAAACTCTCATAGCATCACAGTCTATAACAGACCACGTTCTGACATACGTACAGGTCAGTGTGCAAGGATAGTAGCGCTGTGCAGCAATGAAACCTCTGGCATCTGTTTGTGAACAGGCAAACACAGGTGGTTGACCTGTGGTCACATCAGTTTCTCAGAGATGACAGGGATTTAATTGTTATAAGCAATGGAATGGTTACGATAGTTTGAGGCCAAGCTTTGTAGGGTGTATTGTCAGTCAATGTTTAGGCTGCACGTGTAGTGCAGAGGCAGATGCATGATATCACTGCACCTATGGATGCCTGACAGCCACCAAGCAGAGCATCACATCATGAACAATATCCTTGCAGACAAATAAATAAACCTACTCCATCCACTGTGAATGCTTTAGCATCCATTTTGCTTGCTTATTGAGCAGTTGGAAGTTTGGTCAAAGGTGGCATGCTTGTGCGTTTGTGAGGGTCTGCCCAATAGTCAGGGTTAGCCCAAAGCTTCACATTTCGTTTCGCATTGCTACCTCTGTCAAGCCCATCAGCTTTCTGGCTGTTGTTCCGAAAGCAGGAATGGTTGTGTGGTGAGGCTGGTGGTCCGACAATGCCTGGTTGTGTGAATGATTTGGTTGTGTGAAGGATGGGTGGAGGAGAATGGGTAGAGGAGAATGGAGAATGTGTGGGGAAATGGTGGGGGAATGGCACGGCTGAGTGTGGGCACAGAGATGCAAGCTGTAAGCTGTGGCACTAGGTAACCACTTTAACATACCGGTCAGGAATCTGTGCTGTCGGGTTTCTGAGGGAAGGAAAGCAAGGATAGAGAGCTGCACAGAAATGAAGTGACATTAGCTATTAATGAGACGCAAACACAAGGTAGCCATTGCTCATTAGAAAGGTTCAGAACTTCCTGCCTAAACAGCAAAGGGGGAAATAAAAATCAGCAAATCATTTCTCAACATTGAGAATCTGTTTCTTATTATTGCCAGTTTTTTCCCCAACTCTCTCACTATTGCTCACATTGTTCAGGGCCTGGGGAAATCCTACCCTTGGAGACCACCATTGTTAAGTCACTGGGTTAAATTATTGAAATCCAAGAAGATATCAATGCAACAAATCCAGCACCACTGACAAGGTGCTAATATGTGGACACTTCAATTCTATATTTTTTAAAACAGCAAACAAAATGTTTAGAATATCTCTGAATGTACTTCAGAAATAACTTTTACCTGTGAAAAGTGTTTCCCACAGATGTTGCATTCAAATGGTTTTTCTCCTGTTGAAATACAATGAAATTAAGTAATGAAATACAATTAAGTAGACAAAATTATTCCTAGTGAACATCAACCTTCTTTGTACATGTGTACTGATTATCTACAATATTAAGCAAATACAGAATTCACAAGCAGTTCTGTACACTACCACAATGTCTGTAGTTTAGTTAATCATTACAAAGGCTACTATCTAGCTTTCCTACAAATGAAACCGTGACGTTAGAGTACGTTCTACTCATTTTTACCTGTTTGAACACAATGAAGTTACTGACCACATAATTAATAGTGGTCTTGGGATTCTACCAAATCAGAACATAGGTGTTCTTCCGTAGCTTTACTTAAAAAAATCTTTACAACATTGAGCAGATTAAAATAATCTATCTTCATATAGTTTGTACTCATTATATTTCCATATAATCTTTTTACATATGTAAGTGTGAAAGATTTACATGGGGTAAACGGACTTATCTAAAGTAGGTGAAACAATCCTCTTGAAACAATTTCTCTGTCAGCTAAATGGGCTGAAAATTGGTTCAGGTTGTGGAGTTTCAGAACTCTGCTGCACAAACCACATGAAATCCTCAGGACAGCCAGCGCTGTCAGGCACTACCTGCTGAACCAGTGTTTGCAGATGATAGCATTGAAGCAACCCAAGACGTTAGCAGCCTGTGGTGGTTTTGCTGCTGAGGAAAAAATCAATGTGATTGTGCTACGTAAGTGAATTTTTTTTAAGCCCTAAGGAGTACATTTTCTAAGGAGTTGCATTTGTGTTTGACCACTTTGCAAATAGAGTTATAGAGATGTACAGCACAGAAACAGACCCTTCAGTCCAACTCGTCCATGCTGAGCAGATATTCTAACCTAATCTAATCCCATTTGCCAGCACTTGGCCCATATCCCTCTAAACCACTTCCATTCATATACCCATCTAGATGCCTTTTAAATGTTCTAATTGTACGAGCCTCCACCACTTTCTCTGGCAGCCCATTCCAAACACACACCATCCACTGTGTAAACATTATGTCCCTTTGGTCCCTTTTAAATCTTTCTCCTCTCACCTTAAACCTATGCCCACTAGTTCTGAACTACCCCACCACAGTGAAAAGATCTTGTCTATTTATCCTATCCATGCCCCTCACAATTTTATATACTTTGATAAGGTCACCCCTCGGCCTCCGATGCTCCAGGGAAAACAGCCCCAGCTTATTCAGCCTCTCCCTATAGCTCAAATCCTCCAACCCTGGCAACATCCTTGTAAATCTTTTCTGAACCCTTTCAAGTTTACGAGGGAGACCAGAATTGCACATCATATTTCAAAAGTAGCCTAACCATGACTCTACTTCAAAATTAACTTATGAATATTACATACATTTATTATATACAGTCCCTGGTCACCCCATTCCGGGAAGGATGTGGAAATACTGGAAAAGGTGCAGAGGAGATTTATCAGGATGTTGCCTGGTCTGGAGGGAAGGTCTTATGAGGAAAGGCTGAGGGACTTGGTTCTGTTCTCATTGGAGAGAAGGCTAAGAGGGGATTTAATAGAAACATACAAGATCAGAAGAATAGATAGATAGAGACATACAATATGATCAGAGGAATAGATAGATAGATAGATATCGGGGCCTGTTCTGCGCTGTATTGTTCTTTGTTCTATGTGAAGGACTGGGACATCTGAACTTGTGGAAGCCACTCTCTGAATGCAACTTCTTTCATATATGCAGCATTTAAGGTCACAGAAAAACTGTCTTATCAGAACTCTTTGCTGAACTGTGACGAGGGGGGACGGGTTGGAATTTAGATATTTTGGGATAGATGATAAATGCTGGCTTAATCAGCAATGCCCAAATTCCATGATCAAACAAGAAAAAAAAATTCAAGAAATAAATATGGGAAAAAGAGACAAACACTGTTCCACTAATGAAGAAAATTCGCCAATACTGATTCAGGGCATGAAAAAAACATCAGAAATATAATAAACAGACATAGCTTAGAAGCTAATGTTGATCATCTGTATTAATCCTTCTTAACCTTTAGTCATAATTGATAAGCCTTCAACGCAAGATGGCATTTGATGCCAGTGAATCATAAAAACATAGTACCAAAAGGTACTGCCACCATAAAAGGTCCTAAAATGAAAAATAACTCACATTTTATGTTTATTTAAACACGATAATTTGAAGTAATTTCATGGCTTCTATTTTTGTGAGCAGCTTGGAGAGTCTATAAAATCCCAATGAGGAAGGGAGAATATCCTTCTAATACAATTACATTTTGCGGTGACTTCTAGTCATACTGTTGATAAAACAACCATGATTAAATTAACCTTCACATCTGGAGTTGGTCACTTCCGTGAACAGGAAATGAAGATTGGATCGCCATCAACACAAAATAGTGCCTATGGAATATCCTACAATAATTTTAATCAAGCACAACTCTTAGGCTCCAGCAGTTTACTGTGGAGAAGGATATGGAAGATAGAGAACATGGGGAAATAATTAGTGACATCAGAGGTCACAGAGCTGGTGGTAGTGGATGCCTTAAAACACATAAAGGTGGATAAATCCCCTGTACTTGATCAGGTGTACCCTCGAACTCTGTGGGAAGCTAGAGAAGTGATTGCTGGGCCCCTTGCTAAGATATTTGGATCATCAATAGCCACAGGTGAGGTGCTGGAAGACTGGAGTATGGCTAATATGGTGTCACTATTTAGGAAGGGTGATAAAGAAAAGACAGGGAAGTATTGACTGGTGAGTCTGACATCGGTGGTGGGCAAAACTGTTGGAGGGAATCCTGACGGCCAGATTTACGTGTATTTGGAAAGGCAAGGACTGATCAGGGACAGTCAATACGGCTTTGTGCGTGGGAAATCATGTCTCACAAATTTGACTGAGTTTTTGAAACTGATGAGGGCAGAGTGGTGGACATGATCTATATAGACTTTAGTAAAGCATTCGGCAAGGTTCCTCATGGTAGACTGGTTAGCAAGGTTAGGTCACGTGGAGTACAGGAATAACTAACCATTTGGATACAGAACTGGCTCAAATGAAGAAGAGTGGTGGAGGGTTGCTTTTCAGGCTGGAGTCCTGTGACTAGTAGAGTGCCACAAGAATCGGTGCGGAGTCATTTATATAAACGACTTGGACGTGAACATAGATGGTTAGTAAGTTTGAGACCTTGGAGTGCACGTTCATAGTTCGTTGAAAGTGGAGTTGCAGGTAGCTAGGATAGCGAAGGAGGTGTTTAGTATGCTTTCCTTTAGTGGTCCATGCATGAGCATAGGAGTTGAGAGATCATGTTGCGGCTGTACAGGACTATTGATTAGTCGACTTTGGAATACTGCATCGAATTCTGATCTCCCTCCTATCAGAAGGATGTCGTGAAATGTGAACGGGTTCAGAAAAGATTTACAAAGATGTTGCCAAGGCTGGTGGATTTGAACCATAGGTAGAGGCTGAATAGGCTGGGGCTGTTTTCCCTGGAGTGTTGGAGGCTGAGGGGTGACCTTATAGAGGTTTATAAAATCATGAAGGACATGGATAGGATAAATAGACAAAGTCATTTCCCTGGGGTGGGGGAGTCCAGAACTAGAGGGTATAGGTTTAGGGTGAGAGGGAAAAGATTTAAAAGGGACCTAAGGGGCAACTGTTTCACGCAGAGGGTAGTGCTTGTATGAAATGAGCTTCCAGAGGAAGTGGTGGAAGCTGGTACAATTATAACATTTCAAAGGCATCTGGATGAGTAAATGAATAGGAAGGGTTTAGAAGGATATGGGCCAAGTGCTGGCAAATGGAACTAGATTAATTTAGGATATCTGGTCAGCATGGATGAATTGGATCGAAGAGTTTGTTTCCTTGCTGTACATCTCTATGACTCTACAACTGTAATATTTTCCTTTATAACAATGCAGTTGCCAATTCCATGATACCATAAGACATAGGAGCAAAATTAGGCCATTCAACCCATAGATGATATGTTTCTCAACTCCATTCTCCTGGCTCCTCCCAGCTTCTCCTAGTAACCATGATCCTCTTATTAATCAAGAACCTATCTATCGGTGTTAAATACACTATATAACTTGCCCTCTGCAGCAACAAATTCCCCAGATTATCTACCCTCTGTCTGAAGAAATTCCCCCTCATCTCAGTTCTAAAGGATCATTCCTTGACTCTGAGGCTGTATCCTTAGATCCTACTGGAAAAGTCTTCTCTGCATCCACTCTTCCCAGGTTTCTCAGTATTCTCTAAGTTTCAATCAGATCCCCCTTCATCCTTCTAGACTCCAGAATACAGAACAGAGTCCTCAACCGTTCTTCATATGACAAGCCCTTCATCAACAGATCATCACCTTCTCTGGATTCCCTCCAAAGCCAGCACATCCTTCCTTAGACACAGGGTCAAAAACTGCTCACAAAATTCCAAATGCGGTCCAACCAGAGCCTTATACAGTTTCAGCTGTACATCTCTGTTCTGGTATTCTGTTGAAATGATTGCTAACATTGCATTTGCCTTTCTAACTGCCAAGTGAACCTGCATGTTAACCTTAAGACATTCGTGAACTAGGAATTCCAAGTCCCGTTGTGCTTCAGATTTCCAAAGCCTTTCCCCATTTAGAAAATAGTCTACATTTGTATTCTTTCTAACCAAATGCATAACATCACTTTTCCACATTGCATTTCTTCATTGCCCACTAGCCTGTCCAAGTCCTTCTGCAGCCTCCTTGCTTCCTCAACACTTCCTGCCCACCACCTATCTTTGTGTCATCTGCATGTAAGTGTTTCATGTCCTTAAAGTACACCTTTTTCCTTCTGTATTCAAGCTCCCAGTAAAGCAGTATTTACCACTTCATTATCTGAACTGGTCCTGGTATCACATATCCATGTCTTGGAAAAGCAGTGGCAGAAAGTGGGAAGACAGTGTCCACTAAGGAAGATTGCATAGGAAATGGCACGATATGTTGGGGAGAATTAGCCTTTAGCAAATAAACTAGTAAGTCAAGCATAAAGACCAAAATTGAGTATTCCCAACACTTACTATACCTGTATGGGAACGTCTGTGTAGTTCCAGATTGCTTGGGTGTTTAAAAGTTTTCCCACATAGTTCACAACAATATTGCTTCTGTGACTGACAAACCTGGGGCTGAACATTTGAGTTATTTAAAGACTGATCAAGAACTTCCTCAGAATCTCCAGTAGCTCCATGGTCAACCGGTCCTAGATCACTTTCTCTCAAAGGTGAGTCAGTCAGTTTTACTTGTTCCTGATCCTTCTCCCCAGCACAACTGCCTTGTCCTAAATTCTCTTTGGGGAGCTCCCTTGAACTGTGTCCATTTACTTTCTCAGCTTCGGATATTTCATTCACTTTAGGGAGCACAGAAGGTGCCTCGAGCAGTTTCTTGGGCCACAAATAATCATACTTCTTCAGTGGGACTTTCTTTTTCACGTGAGGCAATTGTCTCATTGGTTGAGGTTCAATGTCCCCCACACTCTGACTAAAGGACCATCTTTCTTCTGTGTGCATTGTCATGCCTGATGAGGACTGCTCCTGAGGAGCACTGTTGCATTCAGTCGGCTCAAGGGAAGATACATCCTTCGTGGTTACTGCTGTACTTATACCATTGTCGAGATCCATTCTTCTTTGCTCCCCTTGATTACTATCGAAAAAAGGTGACAGATTTTGTTTGAACATTTCTTTACCGTAACAGTTGTACAATTTAGAAGGCTGTTGAGCATTTTGCCTCATTGGATAATCTGAGGAAGTCCTGTCTGGGAGTCCAGGATTTTGATTCTGCAAAGTTGCTGATATTTCAGCTTGAGAAATCTCTGGCAGTGGTCTAAATAAAAGCCCCAGCTCCTGAGGTTTATGGATATGAGTCTGCATCCCAAATGAGCAGTCATGGTTTATCTCAGTACCATCCGTATTCTCCAGCATATCCTCTGCGTTAGTTGTCAGGGCTCCATGCAGCGAAATACTGCCAACAGTTGACAAGTTGCTGCTATCACCAATGAGATTTGCTGAAGCCTTTAGGAAAGTATAGCATAGACTGAGTACATTCGGTACTTGCAAACACTGAGCAATGTCCAATACTGCCTGGACATTTTCATGGCTTAGATCAAGGTGCGAAGTATACATAAAATCCAGAATCTGGCCAATACCACCAATATTTTTAATATCCAAATGGAAGACGTCACGACTCTGGCCTGAAGAATTTTGAAATAAGGTCCTGAAAGATTAGGGACAGAACACAAAATTACTTCAAGTTGAAAAGACAAACTTGCAACTCGGTGTTACACACCATAGATCATACAGTCATAGAATCCCTACAGTGTTGAAACAGACCCTTTGGCCCAACAAGGTCACACCAAACCTCCAAAGAGTAACCCACCCAGATCCATTCCCCTACCCCATTATCCTATATTTACTCCTTACTAATGCACCTAACCTACACATCCCTGAACACTATGGATAATTTAGCATGGCCAACTTGCACATCTTTGGATTGTGGGAGGAAACTGGAGCAGCCAGAGGAAACCCATGTGCTGGAATTGAACCCGGGTCCCTGACACTGTGAGTCAGCAGTGCTAACCACTGAGCCATCGTGCCGCCCCTCAAATAGTTTTACTAAAAACGAGCCAAAGTATTAGACCCTAAACAGCCACAGCATTTTTTGCAGTAGTGAAAATGTGAAACTTGACACTTTCAGTTCACTCAGTAAATGTAGTTACTATAAAGCAATTTAAGAATACATTAAAGGCATTCAAGGTAGTTCTCAGCAAGAATATTTTTGTCAACTAATAATTATAACTGGATGATAAAACTCTACTCCCTAGATGTCTTTGGAGATGATTTACCACCAGTGTTAGCTAAGTTCTTGGCTGGGGAAACGGTTATAGTTTGATGTTGAGATTGACAATCCAATGGCTTCATCTGATAACTGAATGGATTTCTCAGGACAGGAGTGAAAGAGGGTGGTGGACTGACAGAGATAATTACCATCAAAGGTCCACAATTTATTTTGAATTTAAAACACTTGAAAATGTACATGTAAAATTTAATTAACAATTTCTAGATTATTTAAACAACAATAGCCTTCCCAACAGCTTCTAAACTAAAAATTGTGTAGTGCGCTAAATATAATTTGGAACTAAAATGCAAACAGATAGACTTCAAATGTCTGCAGTAATTACAAATAGCTGAGGGTCCAAGCAATATTAGGTGGGTTCTGGCACATTGTAATGTGAATTATAGTGTTAAAGTGAATTGTAGTGTTATAGAACAAAGTTAAATAAGAAAACTTTGAAACATGCACAATAAAATAAACGTTTCTCTTTCAACAATCTAATCAAAGCTCATGGGTATTTCAAACAGTGCAATTAGGTGTTGTGAGGTCGGGAAAATTTTGTAAGGAGTACCTGTGGTACTTAGAGGAAGTTGTTGCTATATGTAAGATTAATAATGTATTATATGCACATAAACAATGCTATGGGTGGACATGACCATTAGCAAAGACTGGTTGAGATGAAAATATAGACTTTCAACCCTAGTCTAATTCCAGCACAGAATTCAAATTACACGTCATACATAGTTCATACCTACCTAAAGTACTGGCTGAATGCAGCCAGCACGTTCTTATGAGCCTTAAAGCAGACACCCTTCACCACTAACATGCAGTCACACAGGAAGCCTTGGATACGCTGCTCATGAAGCTGCTGTAAGAGATGGCAGCTGTGGTTTCCCAGTACTTCAGCTGCCATACTTTAGCTGACCTAGAACAGGAAAGAAACTCTGACTTAACAGTTTTATAAAATGGTACAGAATCAATCAGTTGGAAGGAACTTGGTTTTATTCATACAACAGGATGGCTCAAACTCAATTTAGACAGAAAGTCACTCATCATGGCTTACAATTCACACAAAAGATTTTGCAAATTTAGACCATAAGACGTAGGAGCAGAAATTAGTCATCCAGCCCAACGAGTCTGCTCTCTCATTCAATTATGACTGGCACTAAAGCAAAATGATCAACAGATATAGTTTTGCTTTAGTTAAAATGTGCAAGGTTCAAAAATACTTCAGATGTGCTATTAGTGGGTTATGGTATGCTTTCATCAAAGCACTGGGTAGGAATCACTGGTCAGGACTTCTTGTTGCATTAAATGGACTACACAAATACAAGTTGTTGGAGTAAAGATTGGAAGTTCAAAGATATTACTTCCTCCCTGGTTACAGAATGGTTTTATCGTAAAAAAGGTAATTGAGATTTTCACCCAGCACTGTTTTCTAAAACTGGATGAAGATGAAGAAAATGGGGAGGAATTAGGTGAACATAAAAAGAATTTGATATTTCTGTAAGAAAATTCCAGCTTAGAATACAGGTTGTTCTGCTAGAACACATAGAACATAGAACAATACAGCGCAGAAGAGGCCCTTTGGCCCTCAATGTTGCGCTGACATGTGAACTATTCTCAGCTCATCCTCCTACATTATCCCATCATCATCCAGGTGCTTACAGTCATAGAGATGTACAGCATGGAAACAGACTCCCCCCTAAGACATTACAAAGGACCAATGCATCCTTTCGACGCCATGGTGTCTAGATCTGCTCAGGGGCTCCAGAGGGAGGCAAGCCAGGATTTTGTTTAACTGCAACATAATTTCTGCTCTCTTGTACTCCAGTTCTCTAGATATAAGGACAGCATTCCACTGGCTTTCTTGTGGCATACAAATGAGAAACAAGAGACAATCGGAGTTGAATGATTGAGGTATATGTGGAAAGAAATATCATAGCAAAGAGTGAAATAGTGATGAGCAGAGTTTTTGAAGAGTTCAGAGGAGTGAAATAAGCTGTATAGAGGTCACATTTAGGGATGTGAAAACACAATTAATTAAGTGAAGTCGTCAATGTGATTATTTTGAAAGAGATTGGGCATACATTTGACTTGATACTGTAAAAGAGTAATCGTGAATAGGCAAACTATTTTACATTGGTTGTAATTTTTACGTCCATTTCTTTTCAATTAAAAAAAGGGAAAATAAATGTCAGGAGAAACATAAAACAGCAGCAAGATTCACTTTCACACAAGGAATTTCCTCCCTAAGAGTATCATGAGTCTACCTCCAGCATGAGACTGTAGTGTTTCAAGAAGGCAGCTCAGCACCACCTTCACAAGGGCAACTAAGGATGGGCAATAAATGCCAGCCAGCCAACAAAGCCCACATTTCATAAGTCAATTAAACATGAAGTTGCTCAAGTACAAGACCATTCAGCAGTTTCAAATAGCTGAGAAAGGAAAACCCAACTTATATATAACTTCCCAGCTTGCACTCCTGAATTACAATTTTGTACATCTTAACTTTCCAAATGATCAATTCCTAATCTTTACAGTTCCTTTACACTCTTGTGATATTGCTGATAAAAATAGAGGCCCATGGTCAATCAACAGGAAAGCAGATAGCAGACATCAAATACAGTGGCACTTGGAATAACAAAGATGCTTATTGTTTTTGGTCTCTCAGGGAATTAAGGCATTGGAGGAAGTGGGAAAAAGGAATTTATGTCAAACATGAGCCATAATCATACTGAATGTTAGAAGAGACTCAAAAATGTATATGGTTTACTCCTACTCCTTAGATTGAAGCTGTAATTAGTCCATACATTTGACACAACATTGAAAAGTTGAGACTAACACCCCTGTAATTTGTTCTATAGTTTATTCTTCAAGCTAGGCAAAAGTGAGGACTGCAGATGCTGGAAACCAGAGTTTAGATCAGAGTGGTGCTGGAAAAGCACAGCAGATCAGACAGCATTTGAGGAGCAAGAAAATCGATGTTTCGGGCAAAAGCCTTTCATTAGGAATAGAGGCAGGAAGCCTCCAGGGTGGAGAGATAAATGGGGGGGTGGGGCTGGGGTGAAGGTCGCAAAGAATACAATAGGTGAATGGGATGGGAATGGAGGTGAAATTAAACAACTAAGCAATGTTCCCCATTTTAACACTTCAAATAGCAAACATTGTGTAAGCTTTTCCTGCAGTTTTGGAGGGGAACTAAACTTTTAGGTGTCAGCTGTCTCAAACATAAGATGATTCAAGTGTGATAGCTCTGGGTGGGAAAAGTGCAGAATGCAGCACCAAAAGATTTAAAATTGGATAGGATGAGGAGTTACTGGAGGTCTTTCAAGAATAAATAAAGATGCTGGATCTAAACAGACTTTGAAAAGTGTGAAGAAAAGTCGCAAAGCAGGTTGCTTTAGGTAAGGTAAATTCCAATGTGTTGGGTATATTGAGTGACTACCATCAATGACAGAACAGGGGAAATGAAATACACAGCAAACCTGAGTTGGCATTACAGAAGGAACAAAGATTTTATAGACAAGAATTTTGAAGTTATCTTTCCAGAGCAACAGGGTGGTAATAAAGGTTGACAAGAACCAGTGTAGTAGATGTATGGGGCTTTAAGAAGGATGGTGGATATGCTGCAATTTTAAGCATGTGTTGAAGTTTATGGTGGATTCAAGGAAACGATGAACGAAGTGTTGAAAAAGTAAAGACGTGAATGATGATTTTCAGTTGCAGTGGGTAAACAGTAGAGATGACAAAAATATTTGAAGCGAAGGTTGGTGGTTATGCAGCTGCGTCTGATATGAAGTTTTGTGTCTCAGCTCAGGAAGATATGGAACATTAAGAGTTCTGGGAAAATTGGGGCAAGCTATGAAAATGCATTCCATTCTTACTTATACACTGCTTAATTTCTGTTGAACAATAGAATGTTAAGCTTTGACAATTATTGACATTATTTTATACTCCTCATTATTAAGAAAGTATTTTCCATGTTATTCATAATTTAGATAGCTGTTTAGTAACACTGGTTCAATATAATACTTAATTGGAAAAATTTAGAAGTGAGAATTATTTGTTATACATTATAAGGAAGTACTGAAATTAAACTAAATCCAATAATATCAGCATTTCTTTTTAATTTGCAGCTAATAGTTCACTTAACTCAAATTGCTAATTGTCAGAGGAAAAGCCGCAATGTTGTTGACTACATTAGTGAGAGGAATGCCACATTTCTAAAGATACTAGAATCAAAATCTACATTAAAAATTGGCATTTTTAAATAATATTAAGCATGAAGAGATCAGACCTTGAAATCCATCACAGATAAGTAAGGATAAAACTTTTTGTATACTATTATGGTGCAAAGTAAATGAAAATCGTACAATTTTTCCACAGAGTTTGACAAGGAATGGGGGTGACAAATGTAAATGTCTCCTAAGATCAGGTGCCAACCTGCCTCTATTTCACAGCTTTGACTGCGGACTGTGGCTCAAAAGAAGCATTGTCTCCCAGATATTTTGAAGCCTTTCACACCCTGTAAGAAGTTTGTCATTTAGATGTCCTTTTGACATCTTTCCTTCTTTCACTTGTTCCATGAACACTTCCTTCAGCCTCACGACCCTTTTGATACATAATCTGTCTTGCTTTCCACCCAACACAGATCTGCCCTTCTGTTCTTTAACGTATTCTTTCATTTGTTTAAAAACCTTAAACATCTCTAACTTTTGCTTATTCCAATGAATAGTCATCAACCTGAAACATTAACTCTGTTTCTCTCTCTATAGATGCTTGCTGACCTGTTCAGTAATTTCCAGCATTTTCTGCTTTAAAACATTCATGAAGAATAACAAAACACAAAAAAATCTGGAGGATTAAAATGTTGTTTAATTGCAATTATTGTTAGTGGTGACAGATGGACTAGATCTAGGTTTGTTAGTGCGAAATGACATGTAAAATAGCGAGAAGAACTAGCCATTTGGATACAGAACTGGCTCAAAGGTAGAAGACAGAGGGTGGTGGTGGAGGGTTGTTTCTCAGACTGGAGGTCTGTGACCAGTGGAGTGCTACAAGGGTCAGTGCTGGGTCCACTACTTTTCGTCATTTATATAAATGATGTAGATGTGAACTTACTGGTTTAGTTAGGAAGTTTTCAGGTTACACCAAAATTGGAGGTGTAGTGGATAGTGAAGAAGGTTACCTTGAATTACAGTGGGATCTTGATCAGATGAGCCAATGAGTGGCAGATGGAGTTTAATTTAGATAAATGTGAGGTGTTGTATTTTTGGAAAGCAAACCTGAGTTGGACTTATACACTAAATGGTAAGATCCTAGGGAGTGTTGCTGAACAAAGAGACCTTGGAGTGCAGGTTCATAGTTCCTTGAAAGTAGAGTCACAAGTAGATAGGATAGTAAAGAAGGCATTTGGTATGCTTTCCTTTATTGATCAGAGTATTGAGTACAGGAGTTGGGAGGTCATGATGTGGCTGCACAGGACATTGGTTAGGTCACTTTTGGAAAACTGCATGCAATTCTGGTCTCATTCCTATCGGAAGGATGTTGTGAATCTTGAAAGGATTCAGAGAAAATTTACAAGGATGTTGCCAGGGTTGGAGGATTTGAGCTATTGGGAGAGGTTGAATAGGCTGGGGCTGTTTTCCCTGGAGCGTTGGAGGCTGAGGGGTGACCTGACAAGGGTTTGTAAAATCATGAGGGGCATGGATAGGGTGAATAGACAAGGTCTTTTCCCTACAGTAGGGGAGTGCAGAACTAGAGGGCATAGGTTTAGGGTGAGAGGGAAAAGATATATGGGACCTAAAAGGTAATGTTTTCACACAGAGGGTGATGCGTGTATGGAATGAGCTGCCAGAGGAAGTGGTGGAGGCTGGGACAATTGCAACATTTAAAAGGCATATGAATAGGAAGGATTTGGAGGGAAATGGGCTGGGTGCTAGCAGGTGAGACTAGATTGAGTTGGGATATCTGGTCAGCATGGACGAGTTGGACCGAAAGTCTGATTCCCTGCTGTACATCTCTATGACTCTGAGAAGGGCTACTGTACATAGCTCTGCAATTATCTTGTCTTCTTTAGAATCCCTGTATTACATTCCCCATCAAAGTTAAATGCTTTAAGTCATAACACCCTTAATCACATCTAGTTTAAAAATTAACAAATTCTGATTGAATACGCGAAACACTTAAAGATTAGAATAAATTCCATAAAGTGAATGAAGATTTTTTTTAGAAAAAGCAACAAGATACTATCATTGTACCTTCAAAATTAAAATGAAAAGTTAAGGGTTTTCCATCCTGCTTTCCTCCTGAATAGATTTTCATCCTGCAGTACAGATTATGATCCTCAATCACAGTCCATCCTTTCTCGCTATAAGCACTGTCAAGCCCAAGGAGAGGGGTTTCCAGGACAACAATTAGTAAAAGGGCCCCGGGGCCTAGAATGTACGAGCATGGGAGAGGCACAAAGCAACCAGATGGCGGAACGTGCAAACAGGAGGAAGAGGGGAGGCTGTTAGAGGAGAACGGCAACCGAACCAGTTGATGCTGTGGCTCCTCTGAACCCCTTTCCCAGTCGTTTAGGTCACAGTTAAAAGGAGCCATCCTCCTCCGCTGTTTAGGACTGGGCGATACCCATTTGCAACAAACGATTGGAACCTTCCCCGGACCGGGCTGCGTTCCATTCCTGGGCAAGGTTCTTTACCTGATTGTTTACAGATTCCGCTCCCTCGTGCTGCCCTGGCTCCCAGTTTCTGGCATCTCTATTCCCCTTCTCCCTTTGGCAGTGAGCCCTATAGGAACGCTGCACCCGGAACCTCAGTGATGGAGGGGGTAGTGAGGACACAGGGGAAGAGTCGGAGTGTTGCACCTTGTTCCGGTACCACACGTGTGAGTTCGGGTGCGTTGTGAGGGGTGGGGGGGCTGCTTGAGGAGGGCAAAGAGCAGACGGTGCATCGTCGCTGTAGAAGTTTTACGTCCTGTACCGCAGCGAGAGGAATTGAAGGGTAACTCTTTCCATTTCAGATTGTTCCTGGTTTTTTTTTGGTAATGTTGATTCTAGAACTTGTCTGGTTTCCTGCTCTAAGTTGAACAAAATTTTTAAGTCGTTTGTAAATGTACTTTAATTGAAACAGGGCCTTCGGGTTTAACAAACCCACCTTCAACAGTGTTGCATTCCTTCAGTAAAGACCCACTGAGGTGTAAGCTGCATTGCTCCCCTCTCCCCACTTGAGTTGTCAACTTTTATTTTGTACTTTGCATTACACTCCACCCCACGTGCTAGGTACATGTATTAACATACCTAAAGATGATTTGAGAGTTTCAGTCTCTCTAATGTAATATTTTTTTCTTAACATTTGCATTAAATAAATGTTTACAATGTTATAGCATCTTTCACAACCTTAAGACAATCCAAAGTACTTTTGGGTCAGTGAAATCTTGTTGAGCTCTAGTCATTGTTGTAATGTAGCAGTCAATAAGATCAAAATATAAGTGTTAACTGCATGACAACTTTCCTCTTCAAAGTAATCTTTTAGGCTCCATGGAGAGCAAATGCAACTTTAGTTCAATGTTTAAATTGAAAAATGGCACTGCCAACAGTTTTGGTGAAACTACTAAAAAAGCATGTTCAAGTCTGTAAATTGTCAGAGTAGCCTTGGAGAGTTACTGCAGAGCATTTTATAACTAGTACAGACTGCTGCTTCTGTATGTTAGTGGTGAAAGGAGTGAGTGTTAAAAGTGGTGGAAGTGGTGCAACTCTAGTATTCTACTTGTGCTGGATGAGCTCACAATCCCTACCTGAGGCTGCAGTATTTTGCATATTGGTTTTAGTCTGTCAGCATCGTGATGGGAAATTGGGTTACATGTTCCTGAATTTGCAATTTCTAATTGCTGTAAATATCCACTCAATCTCTCTCAAAGATGAAAGTGAGGACTACAGATGTTGGAGATCAGAGTCAAGGTTAGAGTGGTGTTGGAAAAGGTCAGGCAGCCTCTAAGGAGCAGGAAAATCGACATTTCGGGCAAAAGCCCTTCATCAGGAATCTCAATCTCTCTCCAAGTCAGCTCCAAACAATTCTACTCTCATCTGCCCATCAACATAAACCTTCAGCTTCATTATGAGGAATGTCTTAACTTTCACACTTGTCATCAGTCAATTGTCTGATGCTATTGACTGTCAAGTGCTTAACTATTGAATATTGGAAAGAACAAAGCTATCATCTTTGGCTCTTTTGGTCCAACCAGTCTACGCCTAACATTACCTCAAACTAAACTAGTCCTACTTGCCTTCTACTGGCCCATGTCCCTCCAAACCTTTCTTATTCATGCACTTATACAAATGTCTTGTAAACGTTCTAATAATACCCACATCCAGCACTTCTTCAGGAAGTCAATGCCACATACGAATACCCTCTCTGTAAAAAAATGTACCCCTTGTGTCTTGTTAACCTGGGAGAAAGTGAGGCCTACAGATCTTGAAGAGTTTATGCTCGAAACGTTGATTCTCCAGCTCCTCTGAAGCTGCCTGACGAGCTGTGCTTTTCTAGCACCGCACTCTCGATTTGTTATCCCAGGTCAGGATGTTGTCCAGACTTTGCTGCAAAGGGACATGGATTATATCAGTATTTGAGTTGTCATCAATTTTGCTTCACATTCTACAATCATCAGTAAGCAGTCCTAACTCAATTTTACAATCCAGGGAAAGTCATCATTAAATCAGCTGACGCTGTTTGGGCCCTGGGCACTACCCTGAGGAGCTTCTGTCGAGATGAATAACCCTCAAATATAACCATTTTCCTTTTTGTCAGGTATGAGGAAGAATCCTTATCTATCTGTGTGTTTCGTGCTCTCGCATTTCTCTCTTGCATGTACTCTCCCTCTGTCTCTGTCTCTTTGCTCCCACTGCCCTCTTTCCCAATGTTTCCAGCTTTGCTAGGAATTCTTGCTGCCATTCTTGCTCAACTGCTGCCCTGAGGTCAAGGTCAGTTATTCTCATCTCATCAATTCTGTTCTTATTTATGTGTTGAGTGGTTTTGACAGAACCCAAGCTGAACATCAGCAAGTGCTAAGATGATCATGACCAGATGAAGAGGCCAATAAATGTCTCAGCTGGATTTGTCCTTTTTTTTTGTGCACAGGACTTCATTGGGCAATTTTGCACATTATCAGTAGATGCCAGTGTTGTACAGTGGTACAGGAACAGCTTGCCTAATGGCACAATCTGTTCTGGACCACAAGTCTTCAGTACTATTACTGAAATATTGTCAGTGCTCAAAGGCCTTGCAGCACTCAGTGACTTCAGCAACTTCTTGATATCCCATTGGAGTGAATTGAATTGGCTGAAACTGGGCACCCTTGATGCTGGGCACCTCTGAAGTCGGTTGAGGTGGATTATCTACTCAGCACTTTGGCTTGGCGTGAATGCAATTCTTCAGCATTGTCTTTAGAAAAGATACAATGGCACCCCTTATTGTTGAGGATAAGGCTGTTAGTATTGTTTCCACCTCTTGTTTGGTTAATTATTGTCACCATTCGTGTGCCAGCACTGGGAAGCTTAAATGTAGTTCTTTGGTTGTAGTGTCACTTAGACCTGTCTATTTCATGCCTTTTCTGTTGGGTATGCAATTAATTGTGTTGTGGCTTCACTTTTAGGTGTGCCTGGTTCTTCTCTTGACATAACCTCCTGGACCCTTCACTGATAATAGAGTGGGGACATGCTGGATCACGAGGTTACAGGTTGTGGTTGGGTACAGTTCTGCTGCTGCTGATGGCCTGTAATGCTTCATTAAATCTATACCATAGCACAGGCTTAGTGCTTTGGGTGAGAGGTAGGGGAAGGAAGGGCAGAGAGATAGATGCTAATCAGCAGCATAAATCTTTGCCTATGTTTGACTTGACACCTATGAAATTTCATAGGATCTTCAGTCAATATTCAGGACTTCCTCAACAATTCCCTCCTGACTATATAGTACTGTGTTGCCACCTCTGCTGCCTGTGTCCTGCTGGTGGGACAGGACATACTCAGATATGGTGATGGTAGTGGCTGGGATATTGTCTGTGAGATATCATTCTGTAATATGATTATGGTTGACTAATCTGTGGAGTATGTCTCAATTTTGGGAGCAAGGTCCAGATGTTGATCAGGAGGACTTTGCAAGGTTGACAAGGCACGGTGGCACAGTGGTTAGCACTGCTGCCTCACAGCGCCTGTAGACCCGGGTTCAATTCCCGACTCAGGCGACTGACTGTGTGGAGTTTGCACGTTCTCCCCGTGTCTGCGTGGGTTTCCACCGGGTGCTCCGGTTTCCTCCCACAATCCAAAGATGTGCGGGTCAGGTGAATTGGCCAAGCTAAATTGCCCGTAGTGTTAGGTAAGGGGTAAATGTAGGGGTATGGGTGGGTTGCGCTTCGGCGGGTCGGTGTGGACTTGTTGGGCCGAAGGGCCTGTTTCCACACTGTAAGTCTAATCTAATCTAAAGGCTATGTTTTCTGTTGTCATTTCGAGATTAATTCCAGCCGTCTGTCTTGTTTCATTTTGTTCCTTTAGACTTTGCATTGGTTTGATACAACTAAATGATTTGTTAGGCCATGTAAGAGGGCATTTAGCCTACCACATTGTTGTGGGGCTGGAGACTAATTAGGCCAGACAGGTGAGAATGACAGAGAAACAGTTCAAAAGAAGGGTTGTGACTCAATGCTGATTCTGCTTTCTCTCCACAGATACTGCCAGATGTGTGGAGTTTCTCCAACGACCTCTGTTTTTATTTCAGATTTCCAGCATCTGCAATTCTTTGGTTTATTTAAGGTAAGAATGGCAGATTTCCTTCCCTAAAGGACTTAGTAGAACAGCTTTTTTTAAAATGACAATTGACAATGCTTCCGTGGTTGCCTTTAAGCCATCTTTTTGTTTTATATTTTATTGAATTTTACAAGAAGTTAACATGAGTTTATAGTCTGGATAACTAGTCCATTGACATTATAATAATGTCATTGCCTCCCATGGTTTCAGAGCTATCTTTTTCCATCACTGGTACCATTTTCTTTCACCTGTGTAACTTTGTTTACATCTGCTCTTGGCAGAAATACTTATTTCTGAAATCCTCATCTATTCCTACACATACCTATTTCATTGCACTCTTGAATGGCCTTCCAATTTCTATCCATTGGAATGTGCCCATAACTCAGCTACCGAGATCCTAACTGGCACTAAGTCCTGTCCATCCATCGTTCCTGTCCTCGAATCTACATTGCGTCTTGGCGCAACAAGGCCGTGATTTTTAAAATCTCGAAGTAATTTTGCCTCTTCCTATTTCTCTTCCCTGATTCAGCCATACAGCCCTTCTGTGCTTGACTAATTCTTGCCTTTTCTCTATTCATGATTTTCTTCTTCTCTCTGTTGGCACTTGAACCTTCTAATGCCTTGGACCTAAACTCTGAAATTCCCTCTTTCCTTGCTCCTTAACATTTTTGCTAACTGCTGAAAGTAAGCTTTAGTACTGTGCTTAATATCTTTTGCACCTTTCTCGTGACTTGCTCACTCTTAGTGACTGTTATAATAGATTTGACTGAGTTTCTTCGTTACATCCCCTGACCTATTTGAATAGGTCCAATTTTCTATCACTTGGTAAAGCAAAATACTGCAGATACTGGAAATCTGAAGTGTAACTGGAAATGCTAGAAATACTCAGCAAGTTAAGCAGCATGAATGGAAAGCTTAAAACAGTGTTAATCTTTTAAATCAATGGCTTTTCATCAGAACTGACCCTGGACAGAAGTGTGAATAACAGGATATTATTTGATGTTTACTATTTCATCCATTATTCTAAAGCCAACTGCAATAATAAGAGAACATCAGCATTAGTAAAGCCTATATTTGGACTGATTATTTTTCCATTTCTGAGATATATTTTTTGGTGTTACAGGTATTGCTTTGTGGTGAGTGAGGAGAAGGGACCCTAGAATAAAACAAAATGGTGGTCTTCATCTGTAATGGATGTGGAGCATCAGTTAAGAAAGCTCAAGTGGAAAAGCATTTTAATAGTTGTCGGAATTGTCCATGTTTGTCATGTATTGACTGTGGGAAGGACTTTTGGTAAGTGTCATGGGTACGTAAAAGGTTTTAGCTTGTTAATGGATGTCATATTCTATCTAAATTGCTTGTAAGGCTGTACTTTGGTTACGTCTGCTGCTGCTGACATAATGCTTGTATATTGTGCCGGCTGTGATCCCCCCCACCATCCTCCTGCTGCTGTATATAGTTCAACATGCTGTGGATATGTGGAGCTAAACTAGTTAATCTTTGCAGCTGTGGTTTTGAAGATTACTCTTTAAATTTGCGCTGTACATTGTTAGCTATGATCAATGAAATTGTAAATAAAAGCTCACTCCTACATAATCGTAATAAAATAATAGTTGACAATCCTCTGAAAAGAAGTCTGCAACTGTTTATAGGGGAGAGGATTACAAGACACATATTAAATGCATCAGTGAAGATGAAAAGTATGGTGGTAAAGGATTTGAAGCCAAGGCCAAAAAAGGTGATTTGAAACAACAGCAGTGGATAGAGGTAAATAAATCTTTCTTTGCATCTCACACTTAGTGTGCTTCTAGGAACTCAAAAGGCTGCAATAGTTCATACATGTTTTAAAATGTTTGTCAGTTGTAGCGGGCTGCTCAACTCTGATCAAATCTTACCCACCTTTTATGTTGTTGATGGTAGTCGTGTAAAAGTTTCTACATAACATTGCTAAATACATTTTTATTACTTCAAATAAGACCACATATGACCAGCAAGCCTTAAGTGAGATTTTTGGGGATTTAATAGAAGCACTAAATGTGTATTCAGGAATTTCTTGAACCATTCTGATCGCTTGACTTCAGGAGATTTTGAAAGGCTACATTTGCTGCATTGTGCACATTTGCCCACAGTTCCAGTGTAAGCAAATGCTGTCATTTCAAAAATCAAAATGGAAAATTTTGGAAAGTGCAGTGAAGTTTAAAATGATTTGAGTGTATACAGTGTATGTAGTTTTGTTGAATGTAGACTCCAGTTCAAGAGCAGTTGGATTCTGGTACTTTAATGTTTAAACATATGAGCAGGAAGAGGTAATTCAGTTCCTTGAGGGGGACCCTCTTGTGGCACTGTGATTCTGTCCCTACCCCTGCTCCAGAAATGTGTAACCCATGAAAGAATTTCCCTTTTTTTAAAAAAAAGCCTGCTGCTTATTTATACTGCTTTTAAGTGCAGTAATCAAGCAAAAGGAAATTAAGTTACATTTTCTTATCATTGTTTACTGCAGTTTTTGTTTGTAGCATTTGTGATCGATTGTAATAGTGGGTATGACATGGAAACAACGTGTTGGAGAAACCCAGCAGGTCTTTGAGCATCTCTGGACAGAGAAGCAGTTAATATTTAAAGTCAAATATGACTTTTTTTTTCAGGAACTGAACTGTGTTTGATATATTGTGTGTATTATTTAATAAAGGTTGTATGCATTTTAGATTTGTGATGAAACTTTGAGGTATATTTTGTCCTTTTTTTAATGAACAAAGGTTGCCAAGTGGTCTCTTCCAAGCCAAAAAAATAAACAGCTTGTGAGAACTTGGGTTTTATTTTGAAAATTGTGGAGTTTGCAATTCTATCTTTGTCTGCATATGATTCCTCTGATGCTCCAGTTTCCTCCCACAAAGATGTGCAGGTTGTATGGAATGACCGTGTTAAATTGCCCACCTTATCGAGGGGTGTGCAGGCTAGGTGGATTAGTGATGGGAATACAGGGTTAGGGTAGAGGCTTGGGTCCTGATGGGATGGTCTTTGGAGGGTCAGTGTGAACTCAATTGGCTAAATGGCCTGCTTCCACATGTTGGGATTCTATTCGAGAAGCTGCATAAATGGATGGAGTCAGGCTGCCACAGAACTATGGTTTTAGTTTATCTTTCATTGGGGTTTTGAACCTTGTTGTCTCTGTCTCGCTCTTGCTCTCCCTCTCCCTCTCTGTCTTGCATTCTCTTCTCCCTCTCCTCTATGTCTCGCTGCTTTTCGCTCCATCTCTCTTGAAGGGGGTTAGGTCTGGTCCATAAGTGGGTTCAGCTGCAGATGTTAACTTTAGTCTGTTTTCCCATATATAGACAGTCCATCAAATCATGAATGAATCAAATGTTAACCCCAAGGTGCGTGAAATTCTGGAACAAATCAATACTTATGATAACATACCTCGAAAAAAAACAAAATTTCAGGTTTGTGTGTTTTGACTTCTTTCTGTTTAATGATAACCTGATTTTTATATTGTGGCATATTTGCCACAATGTATTTTCATCAAATTCTGCACTTATGTAAATTTTAGCAGTTTATAAGATGGAAAAAGCTCCTATGGGATGTTTCAAAACATTAGATAAAACAATAATTTAATTGAGCATATAATTTAAACAGACTCCCCAGGGTTCACCATCATTTACTGTATAAAATTACTGATCTATATTCACAATTTGTTACTTGCTGAATATCAGCAAGTGGAAAACATTATGAATTTTGATGGCTTGTTTAGGTAACCGTCCTTCATTATAATAGGTAATGTGAAATAAGGTTAAATTGGGAGTTGTTAATGCAACTGTGTGTGAGGAGTGGAAGTCACTTTCTCAAGCTTTTAAAATTGTAGCCATTACTTGGGAGTCTCCTTTGCATTTACTCTATTAACACACTATATTAGTGGCATTGAGAGTAATATAATGTGCTTCAGAATTATTAGTGTTGGGTAGTTCAGTTGGCTGGATGCAGTTTATGATGCAGACTGTTGCCAACATCATTGATTAAATTCTTGCAACTGCTGACATTATCATGAAGGACTCTCCTTCTCAACTTCTCCCCTCATCTGAGGTGTGGTGACCCTCAGATTAAATTACCACCAATCGTCCATCTTTCTAATGAGACAGCAGCTCTATAATCTGATAGGACCGAGGCAACTTTGCCAGCTCTTACTTTCATTAGTAGCCTATCTTTGATCAGTGATCTTTGCAGCTTGAATTATTTACGCTTTTTCAGATGAGATTTTACAGCAGCTCAGCATTTTAAGACAGCTGTGCAGCTGTAACGAAGTGATACCTAGGTTGGTTTCCGTGCATATGTGTTCAAATACAGGCAATTTATAAATGTTTATGTGAATACCAAATTCTGAAAGTATACATTTTGAGGCATCTGTGACTTAATGAACAGTTTTATATACTGACGTACAAACAACCTATCAATACATGAAAAGAAAAATCCAGTGCTGAAAATCTGCAATAAAAACAAAATTAATAAATATACCCACAAAGTCAGTCAGCATCTGTAAAGATACATTCTAATGTTCCAAATCCATAATCTTTGAGACTCAAAGATGCATTCTGAAACATAATATTCTCTTTACAGATGTTGTTATGTGTGTGTGTGTGTGTTACCAGCATTTTCATCTTGTTTTGAACAGCTTGAAGAATTTTCAAAGGTTCAAAGTTGAATTTGAGTTATGCTAAGAAAACTTGTTTCTGATAGTCTTAAAAATAAAAATTTGAAAGATCAACTTAATAGCAATAGTCAATTTCAGAAACAGCGTAAATTATATGCAAAGAAAATGCATAGGTATTTATATATTTTCCATTATGTTGCAGAACTGGATGCAAAACAGTTTGCAGATCTACAGTGAGGAACTGCAGGGGCAGGTTTGGGAGATCTTTGCTGCTGCTCTCTCCAAAGTAAGTCAATGTTGCACAACTGCAATTCCAACTCCAATAGATCACCTGCAATTGACCTTAGGTCAAAATAGACTGTGTTACGTGCTTTGGTTTTGCCAAAGTTATTATAAAGTTCCAGGATTGTCAGTGAATTAATCATAGCTAATGAATCACGATTATCACTTTGAATAAATCAAAAAAGAGATTCTACAAGTACATTAAAGACAAAAGAGCAACTAAGGGGAGAATAGGGCCCCTTAAAGATCAACAAGGCTGTCATTATGTGGACCCACTGGAAATGGGTGGGATACTAAATGAATATTTTGCCTCGGTATCTACTGTGAAAAAAGACGTACAAGCTGGGAATTTGGACAAATAAATAGTAATGTCTTAAACAGTCCATATTATGGAAGAGGAGCTGCTGGAGGTCTTAAATGCATAAAGGTATGTAAGTCAATAGACAATAGGTGCAGGAGTAGGCCCTTCTGCCCTTCAAGCCTGCACCACCATTCAATATGGCTGATCATCCTTAATCAGTATCCTGTTCCTGCCTTATCTCCATAACCCTTGATCCCACTATCCTTGAGAGCTCGATCCAACTCATTCTTAAATGAATCCAGAGACTGAGCCTTCACTGCCCTCTGGGGCAGAGCATTCCACACAGCCACCACTCTCTGGGTGAAGAAGTTTCTCCTCAACTCTGTCCTAAATGGTCTACCCAGTATTTTTAAGCTGTGTCCTCTGGTTTGGCACTCATCCATCAGCGGAAACATGTTTCCTGCCTCCAGAGTGTCCAATCCTTTAATAATCTTATGTCTCAATCAGATCCCCTCTCAGTCTTCTAAACTCAAGGATATACAAGCCCAGTCGCTCCAGTTTTTTAGCGTAAGGTAGTCCCGCCATTCCAGTCTCGTGAACCTACGCTGCACTCCCTCATTAGCCAGAATGTCTTTCTTCAAATTTGGAGACCAGAACTGCACACAGTACTCCAGGTGTGGTCTCACCAGGGCCCTGTACAGCTGCAGAAGAACCTCTTTGCTTCTATACTCAATCCCTCTTGTTATGAAGGCCAGCATGCTATTAGCCTTCTTCACTACATGCTGTACCTTCATTGACTGGTGTACAAGAACACCCAGATCTCTTTGTACTGCCCCTTTATCTTTATCATTTAGGTAGTAATCTGCCTTCCTGTTCTTGCCACCAAAGTGGATAACCATACATTTATCCACATTAAACTGCATCTGCCATGCATCTGATGACTCATCTAACCTGTCCAGTTCACCCTGTAATCTCCTAACATCCTCCTCACGTTTCACCCTGCCACCCAGCTTAGTATCATCAGCAAATTTGCTAATGTTATTACAAATACCATCTTCTATATCAATATATAATGTAAAAAGCTGCAGTCCCAGCACTGATCCTTGTGGTACCCCACTGGTCACTGCCTGCCATTCCGAAATGGAGCCGTTTATCACTACTCTTTGTGAAAAGCTTTCTGTAAGTCCAGGTACGCTACATCTACTGGATCTCCCTCGTCCATCTTCAGAGTTACATCCTCAAAAAATTCCAGATTAGTCAAGCATGATTTCTCCTTCATAAATCCATGCTGACTCTGACCTATCCTGTTACTACTGTCCAGATGTGTCATAATTTCATCCTTTATAATAGACTCCATCATCTTTCCCACCACTGGAGTTAGACTAACTGGTCTATAATTTCTTGCTTTCTCTCTCCCACCTTTCTTAAAAAGTGGTACAACATTAGCCACCCTCCAATCTGCAGGAACTGATCCCGAATATATCGAACTCTGGAAAATAATCACTAATGCATCCACGATTTCTCGAGCCACCTCCTTCAGTACCATCAGGCCCCGGGATGTAGACCATCAGGCCGTGGGGACTTATCAACCTTCAGACCTAACAGTCTCTCCAACACCAATTCTTGGCAAATATAAATTCCCTTAAGTCCAGGTCCTTCAACCACTGTTACTCAGGGAGATTGCTTGTGTCTTCCCCAGAGAACACAGATCAGAAGTACCAATTCAATTCTTCTGCCATTTCTTTGTTCCCTGTAATATATTCCCCTGTTTCTGTCTTCAAGGGCCCAATTTTAGTCTTAACCATTTTTTTGCCTTTCACAAACCTAAAAAAGCTTTTACTATCCTCCTTTATATTTTTGGCCAGTTTACCTTCGTACCTCATTTTTTCTCTGCATATTTTCTTCTTAGTAATCCTCTGTTGTTCTTTAAAAGCTTCCCAGTCCTCCGTTTTCCCACTTATCTTTGCTATATTATACTTTTTCTCTTTTAACTTTATATGTTTCTTAACTTCTCTTGTCAGCCACAGCCGCCCATGCCTCCTCCTAGGATCTTTCTTCCTTTTTGGAATGAACTGATCCTGCATCTTCTGCATTATACACAGAAGTATCTGCCATTGTTCCTCCACTGTCATCCCTGCTAAAGTATTGTACCATTGTACTTTGGCCAGCTCCTCCCTCCTAGCTCCATTGTTCCCTTTATTCAACAGAAATATTGTCACTTCCGATTGTACCCTTTCCCTCTCAAATTGCAGATTGAAGCTTATTGCTACTTCCCAATGGCTCCTTCACTTTGAGGTCTCTGATCAATTCTGGTTCGTTGCACAATACCAGATCCAGAATTGCCTTCTCCTTGGTAGGCTCCAGCACCAGCTGTTCTAAGAATCCATCTCTGAGGCACTCCACAAAGTCTCTTTCTTGAGATCCAATACCATCCTGATTCTCCCAGTCTACCTGCATGTTGAAATCCCCCATAACAACTGTAGTAACATCTTTGTGACAGGCCAATTTCAGCTCCTGATTCAACTTGCATTCGACATCCAGACTACTGTTTGGGGGCCTGTAGATAATTCCCAAGAGGGTCTTTTTTACCCTTAGAATTTCTCAGCTCTATCCATACTGACTCTATATCCCCTGATTCTAGGTCCCCCCACACAAGGGACTGAATATCATCCCTTACCAACATGGCCACCACAACCCCTTTGCCCGTCCCTGGACCTGATCAAGTGTAACCCAGGACATTGTGGGAAGCTAAGGAAGAAATTTCAGGGTTCTTAATAGAGAGATTTTTATCACCCACAGCCACCGTCCAGTCTTCCAGCACTTCAATTGTGGCAAATGTTGTGTTTTTATTTAGGAACGGCTATAAGGAAAAGCCTGACAACTATAGACTGGTGAGTCTGACATCACTGTTGGGGACGTTGTTGGAGCAGTTTCTGAAAGACTGACTTTACATGCATTTGGAGAAGTATGGACTGATTAGGATGGTCAGCATGGCTTTGTGCATTGGATATCGTCTCTCAAACTTGATTGAGTTTTTTGTAGACCTGACCAAGAACATAGCTGATGGCAGAGTGGTAGGCGCTGTCTACATAGACTTAAGTAAGGGTCTGCTTGATAGACTGGTTAGTAATGTTAGATCCCTTGGGATTCAGGGAGCGCTAGTCAACTGGATACAAAACTGGCTTGTCATTAGGAGAGAGGGTGATGGTAAAGGGTTACTTGTTGGACAGGAGGTCTGTGACCAGTGGTGTGCCACAATGATCAGTGCTGGGTCCAATGTTTGACATTTCTATAAACAATTTAGATGAGAATATAAGAAGTGTGGTTAGTAAGTTTGTGAATGACACCAGAATTAGTGGTTCAGTGCACAGTGATGAAGATTATCCAAGAGTACGAAGGGATTTTGATTAGCTGGGCCAAGGAGTGGCAGATGGAATTTAATTTAATTTAGATAATTGCAAAGTGATGCATTTTAGTAAGACAAACCAGGGCAAGATTACACGGTTAGTGTTGGGTAGTGTTGCTAAAAAAACCTAGTGGTTCAGGTACATAGTTCCTTGAAAGTTGCATCACAGATAGACAGGGTGGTGAAGAAGGCATTTGGTGCACTCGTCTTCATTGGTCAGAGCATCGACTGTAGGAGTTAGGACGTCGTGTTGCTGCTGTACCATTTGTGAGGTCTCTTTTGGAGTACTGTGTACAGTTCTGGTTGCCCTGCTATAGGAGGGATATTATTAAATTGGAGAGGGTGCAGAAAAGATGTACAAGGATGTTACCAGAACTGAGTTATCATGGCTGTGGGTGTGTTCACCGAGCTGGGAAGTTTATTTGCAGACGTTTCATTCCCTGTCTAGGTGACATCTTCAGAGCTTTGGAGCCTCCTCTGAAGTGTTGCTGTAATGTGCCTTCTGGAATTTATTTGGTTCCGTTTCTGCTGTTGCCGGTTGCAGGTTCCGGTTGTTCGTTGCAGTGGCCAGTATATAGGTGTATGTGCTTGTTGATGGAGACCGTGGACTGGTACCATGCTTCTAGGAATTCCCTGGCTGTCCTCTGTTTGGTTTGTCCTATGATCATTGTTTTGTCCCAGTCAACTTTGTGGTCCCTGTCATCTGTGTGTATGGCTACTAGGGACAGTTGGTCGTGGCATTTCGTGGCTAGTTGGTGTTTGTGAATGCACATTTTTAGTTGTCTGTCTGTCTGTTTGCTTTGTATAGTGTTTCGTGCAGTCTTTGCATGGAATCTTGTAAATTACGTTAGTCTTGCACGTGATTGGCATAGGGTCTTGTGTTCTGGTGAGTTGTCTGAGCGTGCCTGTCGGTTTACGGGTTGTCATGAATCCCAGTGGGCAGAGAAGTCTGGCTGTGAGTTCGAGACACTTTTTAATATAAGGTAGCATGGCTAGTGAGTTAGGTCATGGCATGTCTCGTCATGTTTGTCTGGTAGGCATCTGCAGATGAAATTGCGGGGATATCTGTTCTTGGTTAATACTCAGTAGAGGTGTTCTTCTTCCCTTCCTAGGTCTGGAGTGCTGCACTATGTTGTAGACCTTTTGAATAGGGTCCTAATTGTGTTTTGGGTGGCTGCTGTCATAATTCAGGACTTGGTTGGTGTGTATTGCTTTCCTGTACACTGTTGTGGGGCATACACCATTCTGTGTTCATTGTGATAGTACAAAGAGGGTTGATTGTTGGTCTCCTTCTCTCTCTTAAGTATGATCCCTGTGGGTATGGTGTTGATGATTTGATGGTTTGAGTTATAAGGATAGACTGGGACTATTTTCCCTGAACTGTATGAGGTTGAGGGGTGACCTTGTAGAGAGTTATAAAATCATGAGGGGCATTTATTCAGGTGAATTACAAAGGTCTTTTTTTTTAGGGTAGGGGAATTCAAAATAGAGGACATAATTTTAAAATTAGAGGGGAAAGTTTTTAAAAAGGACCTGAGGGAAAACCTTTTCACACAGAGGGTGGTTCGTATATGGATTGAATTGCCAGAGGACATGATAGGTGTAGGTAACAGTTACAATGTTTAAAAGACAATTGGGCAGGTACATGAATAGGAAAGGTTTAGAGGGATATGAGTAAAAAGTGAGGTCTGCAGATGCTGGAGATCAGAACTGAAAATGTGTTGCTGGTTAAAGCACATCATGTCAGGCAGCATCCAAGGAACAGGAAATTCGACGTTTGGGGCTAAAGCCCTTCATCATCCTGATGAAGGGCTTTAGCCCGAAACGTCGAATTTCCTGTTCCTTGGATGCTGCCTGACCTGCTGTGCTTTAACCAGCAACACATTTTCAGTTTAGAGGGATATGAGCCAAAAGCAGGCAAATAGGACTAGTTTAGTTCGGGAAACCTGGTCAGCGTGAATGAGTTGGACCAATGGGTCCATTTCCATGCTGTAAGACTCTGCCTCTATGGTCATTTGACCCATGTGCATGGTGACTCTAGAGCAATCCAGTCGATCGCATTCCTCAGTCTATCTCCATAGCTCTGAAAATTTATTTCAGTTCCTTCTTTTTGAAATCATTGCTTTTCACAGGAATAGAGACATTTTCTCTCCAAACATTCTCTTTCCTAAAACCTTAAATCAGTATCACTTACTGCTTTTACCATCAGCACATGATAACAGCTTTGCTTTCTCTACCTTAGCTAAACATGTCATAATCACATCAAATCTCCTCTAAATATCTTGGGGACTCTTGCATCCTTGCCACAGTGAGTACAGTAATTGTATGCTAACCAGAACGTTTTAAAGGTTCAGCATTACTTCTTGTTTATGTACTTTAATACTTCCATTCGACAAAGCCCAGGATCCAATATGCCTTGCTAACTTATCCCTCACTGTGTCCTGATGCATGGATGTGCAGCCACTAATCATTCGATTCCTGAGCCCTGTATTGAAGCATTGCCATTTATTCTATATTAGAAGGGATAGAGAGAAGAATTAGAAGAAATCTGACATTTCTCGGTGCTCAATCCCATCTGCTACTTGTTGCCCATTCTGTCATCGTCACTATGTTCTGGTGTAATCCATTAGCATTATCCTCTCTCTCTCTCTCTCTCTCTCTCTCTCAGCCACAGCTCATAAATTTTGTACAGTCGACAAACTTTAAAATGTTGTTCTGTTTTAAATTATCCAAATTATTTTAATATATTAAAAAACATATTTGGCCCGAGGACTGAATTTGGGGAACTCTGCTTCATCCATTCTCTTCTTTCTATAAAAGAACCATTTACCACAACCTACTGTCTTCTGTACTTGAGCCAATTTTCTATCAAAGCTGACATTGATCTTCCTATTCAATGAACTGGAGTTCATTGGTAACCAGCATACTTTGTTACTTATCAAATGCTTCCTCAAAATCAATATGTACAGTATCATCAACATTCTCTGTTACTTCATCAAAATGTTTAATTTAATTAGTGGAGCACAATCTGCTTTGTGCTGGCTCTCCGTTATTAATGCAAAGCGCTCTAAATTTGATTTTATTTTCCCAATTTTTCTTTCTTTTACTTGATGTTAAACTGACCATGTGCTGTAGTTTCTGGGACTTTCCTTACACCCTTCTTGGATACTCTCAAATCCTCTAACACGTCCCTCTAGGGAAGATTGTAACACTGTTAGCAAACTTTCAACCCAGGAAATTCACTGTTCGATCTTTGGTCACCTCAACTGAGTTTGTCTCAGCACCTGGGAATTGGTTAAATTCAACCTGGTTAAATTAACTATTCAACTATTGATGAATGGCTATGACAAAGGAGGCAAAGAATATGGAGAAGTCCGACTGATGGGTTGTACAGAACATCTCGGAGTCTACTGACCTGGTCTAAGAATTAATCTTAACAGTTAATTGTCCTTCTTGTTGCCTTTTAGCAGTGTTAAAATCTGGTAGTGAAGGAGCATAGGGTAAATATGGGATATAAGGTGGGAAGAAATCCCATGGTAGGGTGGGGGTGATACCATGAAGAGGTATCCGAGCAAGGACAAAAATTTTCAAATCGATATGTTTGGAGATGTAGAGAACCAGTCGAAGTTGGAGAGTGTTAGACTGAGTTATGGGTTTTAATGCAAAAAAGAGCAGCAGAGAAGCCAATGGAGACATAAGCCTTAAGATAATTTAAAGCATTGGATAGATCTTTGCAGTAGGATGGATGAGACGGTGGCCAGAACAACCAATATAATTACATTGGTACGGATAGTTTGGGGGCAGCGTAGTTGTGGGTAAGGAAGTCGAAATTGTGCACGTGATTAGATCTACAGCTGCCAGATGAAAAGATAAGACTACATCCTCAAGGAAATAATTTGGGAACACAGTACAGAGGAATCCCAATTAATTGAATGCCGGATGACATAGTTAGCCAAGTATCGGGACCTTGCAATCCTGTTCGGATAATCCAAAATTTGGTTAATTGGATGCTGGATGATCGAGGTTCCTCTGTACTCTAAAACATTAAAGGTGGCCAAATGAAAGTCGGACTTAAATGCTTGAATAGACAAAACAAAAAGCACTTGACCAAATAACTTTCAAATGCATTTAGAATCTTAGGTTTTATGAATCAGACAAGGAATATGAAAGCAAGGGGTAATGCTTAACTTTGCCAAAGCATTGTTTAAATTTTGGTTAGAATGAAAAACAAAAGAAAAGTTTGAACACCTTGTGTAGGTTTATCAACGTCATTGAAAGGTGGCTGAGGATTCATTACCTGGTGTCAAAGATCAAAGGCTTTACTTGCAAGAGACACTAATGAAGTTGGCGTTTTTAACACTAGAACAACAGAGTAGAAGTTTAATGTTCGAGCTGTGTTGAGTGAAATCAGGAAACAAAGGATAGTGGAAATTTTGAACTGGCTCCCCAAAGAACTGGATACTGGATTATTTGAAGTATTTTCTGAAACAAGATTGACAAAACAGCAGTCCACTCCTGCTGTACCCCAGAGCAGGTTAAGAGCACAACGTTGTTTTGTAGTAGAAATATTCATGTAATACAGAGCATGCTATACTTTGAAATTTTGATACTGTAATTAATGATTCATGCCATACAATACCTAAATTTGATTTGCGTAGGATAAAGCTAAACAGCAAGTAAACGACACTCCAAATGGTGTCACCCCATCAAAATCAGTGGAAGCAGACCAGAACCAGGCACCTGCAGTCAAAAGAGAAGAGAAGGGAAGAAACAAACAGGAGGCAAAAGTGAAAGGGCAGAAAAAATCCAAAAAGGAAAAGAAGCTGTTAAACTCAGAGGAATGCAAAAGTCCTTTAAAGCATGAACCAGATTCTAAAACAAAGGAACAAAACAAAACCCTGAAGGGAAAAAAGAAAAAGCTGAAAAAACTACACAAGAAAGATGGAGCCCATACCATGCGGGAAAATGGCAATCAAGTAGAGGGCTGTGAGCAACAGAACAGTGAGAATGTACTTGGCAGGAAGAAGGGCAAGAAACGGAAACAGAAAACATCCAATGAAGGTACGTAATCAGTGTTTTGGATCTTCAGTGAAATACAGAGGAACCTCGATTATCAAGGACACCAGCAGGCAGTATTTTTGTTTGGTTAATCGAATTCCGGATAATCGAATGCTGGATAACATAGTTTACCCAAGTATCAGGACCTTGCGGTCTTGCCGGATAATCAAGGTTCCTCTGTACTTGGAGTAATCCAGTGATTTGCTATTAGCTGCTTAGTAGTTGCAGCAAAAATTCTTGCATTTCCATCAGCAGTCAACCTGACCTTCAAAAAGTTCTGCAGTTTCAGGAGAAGTTCCAGAGCGATATCTTTGAAAACTGTCATTTTATGCATCTTTCTAACTGTTTCCTTATGGTTGAGGCAAGATATTGGGAAAAGCCCATGAAAACTCAGAGCCAAAGGTTGCAGTTTTTCTGCGCCTCTGGAGGCGGAGGGAACATGGAAATGGAGAAAGCACTGTGTTTGGTCAGCTTTTCCAATGTGTTCTCGCTTGCATGTGATGCCAGATCCACAGCGATGTGGTTGACTCTTAACTGCTCTCTGGGCAATTAGGGATGGGCAATAAATGCTGCCGAGCCAGCAATGCCCTCATCCCATGAATGAATTATCAAAAAAGACAAAAAAATGTTTTTCCAGTAGAGATGAGTAGCCATTTAAGCTTTTTAAGCCCCACTTTTTCACTTAAGTGAGACTTGACAAATGGCACACAGGATCCCGCTCTGTGTCAGCATTGCAACAACTCGCTTGAGACTGTTGCAAATTGGAAATCAGTTGCCTATTAAAATTAACATTTAGGTACTGTCACTAGCACTAAGGTAGAAGACAGTAGGCATAGTCTCTTGCATAGTTGGAGAGCTGGTATTGTGAAATTGTTGTTTTGAGGTGGGTAATAAACCAGATGTTAGTGTTCCTTTTTTTTGGGTGACATTTTTGGTGTCACTGATTACATTGATTTCTGTAACCCTCTGTATTGACACCGTGATATGGGATCCACCTATGCAGCAGTTGGTTGGATCTTGGTGGAGCTGCAGTACTGTGAGTAACATATCCAGCTGCGATGACTGAAGGGCACGAGTATGAATCGGGTAATTTGGCCAAAGGCCAGTATTCTTGTTCTTTTGGAGCAACAGGGCACCGAAGGCTACGCATTTTGCAGCAGGTCATCCTAGAAGTATGGCCAATGATAGTCTTGCTGAGTGATTATGCATTGGCTCCTTTCAGGGTTCTTATGTAGAAATTTTCCTGTGCCTGGAGGATTTTGCAATCAGCCATCCATCACAGTTACAATTGTTCATAAAGTTTGTTAATTGAATGTCACTCACCAGGTCAGCATTTTTTTTTGTCATTTCTTATTATCAACTTGGTAATTGAGGGCTGTTGAGAGTCAGCCACATTGTTGTGAATCTGGAGTCAATTTTATGCCAAAGCGGATAACGATAGCAGATACCCCAAGGGTATTAGTGAACTTGACGGTGTTCAACAATTAACTGTTGTACTAGTTTTCATTTCAGAGTTTTATTGAATTCCAATTTTATCATCTGCCGTAGTGAGATTCAAATTGATGTCCCTAGCCTGGGGTTCAGATTATTAATCTGGTGACATTAGCACATTAGCTCTCCTATTACCCGATGTGATGATGTCTTGACTCCACAGCATTTGTCACAAAGAATCCAAAGAGCTGTAAGCCTTATCTCCGTGTACGGGTTCGGTCTTGTGCAGTGGATGGTAGACTACACGTGAGGTCATTAAATCACCATCACGGGAGCTAGGGGTGTTTGTCAATAGGCAGGGCTTCAGTTCTTTCAAGTATGAAACAAATGTGCAATCACCAAAAGTGATTCACCCCGATGCTATCAGATGGCTGCTATGATGGGCATGTGCCGAGGCAGAGTCAAAAAGTGTGGCGCTGGAAAAGCACAGCAGGTCAGGCAGTGTCTGAGGAGCAGATGTTCCTGATGAAGGGCTTATGCCCAAAATGTGTACCTTCCTGCTCCTCTGATGCTGCCTGACCTGCTGTGCTTTTCCGTTGTCACACTTTTCATCTCCATCACTTGCAGTCCTCACTTTCTCTGATGTGTTGTGGCAGAGTTCCAAATGCTTTACCTATTTTTATCAGCAGGTAGGCCTGGGTTTTCCTGTATTGCAGGATACTCCCAGGTATCAGTGTGGCCCGTGTGAGATCAAAAGCAGGTGCTTTCATTCATTTCTTCAGAGTGTGCATTACTCCTGTAGAAATGTTTCCCATTCCTGCTTCCCATCCCACATCAGGATTTTGACCCTCAACATGTCATGCCATTCAAGCTGCTGTGTGCGCTGTGGGCTACCACAAAGCCTGTGACCTACACTAGATTGTTTGTTTGTATGTTGCCTTTGTTCAATTTAAGATTGTGAATTTGACAGAGCCATGAAGAAATTTGTCCAACTGCGTCCCACAGTGCAGGTGTGAGAGCAGTTTTACAAGGGGTGCTTTGGGAATGTCCCCTCATTAACAGCAGGCTTTCCTTTTCCCTCCTGGCTACCCTTGTATGTAGCTTAGCTGCTAACCAAGAATGGGAGAGCACCTGGCTGTGCTTCCATGTGTATTCCTGTCACCACAAGATGGAACACTCAGTGCTGCTGAATATTGTAGATGCTCCTCTTCTGTTCCTGCACCTATTGAATTGGATGGCATGCATAAGCCTTCATGAGGTTGGCCACTGTCAGTGGCAATACCCATGCATTCATTCAGTCAAAAGATGATATGCATAGACTCTGTCTTCTGCCCAAGGTCTTAAACAGCCTTGTGCACCTCAACAAGGCATCCATACATCCTCTTTTGCTGTTCTGTAACCATGGATTTGCATCTCCAGCAAGCCAACTGTGACTGGTGTTCTCCTTCACCTCTTGATAGGGACTGTGCACAGCTTCTATTGTCACGTGCTCCTGCTCATACATGACCTACTGCTCACCTTGGGCAAACTATCCAACACGTGTCCGAACTGCCAATGCATAGAGAGAGTATGCCTAATTCCCATGATGGGTCTGGGCTCTGAGGCTACCACTAACTCATCTGACACCTCCTTACACTTTCTCTGGTATTGACTCTGCCATTTAGATGTCAATTCATGAAGCTCACATCTTGTGCACTACACACTATTAGCTAGTTCTCAAATGAGAGAATTAAAAATGGATAAAAACGAGCTAGCTGTCTCCTCCAAACTGTGGCATGTTTCAACTATTGCATTTCACCCTTTTTCCATTGCACATCCATGCTGTGTTGACACATTGCCAATGTCCAAGACTACATCTTCCATCTGTGTTAAGACTGAGTAGGGCACACACCCTGTTATACATCCTTTCCTGGATAGAGTATGCTCTGGTGAATAAGTAAGCCTATCTGCCCCTACTATCTTCTTTGTGATTTCCGCAGCAGTCATTAAACCCTGGAGCTATCATCCAGACAAACCCTCCATCCTCTCTGTCTTTTTTGCACTCTACTGTCAAATGCATTCTGCATGCAGTCGCAGCTTTGACAGTGGGCACTGTTCAAACGTTTTTATCCCAGGGTAGAAACTAATGATTGACTCACTGATACTCTTCTTGCATACCAAACAGGTGAACCTAACTCGAAACGGGAAAAAGTTCAAGTTCCAGAAACCAAAGAAGTGGAAGAAGCTAATGAAGGAAAGCAAGGTATTTCCACCCACATTAGAAATCTTACAACTTTCTGAGCGCACCGCATGACCTGGTCTTTAGGTATTTTATTCCATGAACGTATAATCCTGCCATTTCAGATAACAACACTTCTGAATATTTTCTGTGTCATGTTACACAGTTGGGGTCTGAGAGCATTTTCATGTAAATGATTGGAAAAGGTTCTAACACAGTCAGATTTCTGCTTAATCTGCACACAAGCAGATTATTTAATTCAGTTAAGTTGATGATTTGTTATTCATTTTATTTAAACATTGTTAATTTCTTTGTGCAGTGTAATTTAAAAGCTCTCAGCTTGAAATCTGTCTGTTGTATAAAAGGTTGTTCATCTTCTCTGTACCATCCACACCCAGCTTAACCCTAGCACTGGTGCTATCCTTTTGATTCATCGGAATAAATTCAAATGTGCAGTTATTGCTGCAAAAGAAACATAATTAATATGACTTACATTACACCTCTAGCTTGGGTTATGGCATCTTATAATACTGTGTTACTGTTTGTCTACAGTCCATTATTGTGCCTCCATTAGAATGGCAATAAAACAGAACAAAAAAAACCCTTTCCTGCTGAAACCCACACTTGCTAATGCCATGTGACTAATTATATATAAACAAGAAGTGTTCAAAATGCAATGGTTCTGATCTCAAGAACATAGACTTTTACGGTGGCTCAGTGGTTAGCACTGCTGCCTCACAGCACCAGGGTCCCAGGTTCGACTCCAGCCTCTGGCAACTGTCTACGTGGAGTTTGCACATTCTCCCTGTGTCTGCGTGGGTTTCCTCGCACAGTCCAAAGATGTACAGATCAGGTGAATTGGCTACGCTAAATTGCCCATAGCATTAGGTACATCAGTCAGAGGGAAATGGGTCTGGGTGGGTTACTCTTCAGAGGGTTGGTGTGGACTTTTTGGGCCGAAGGGCCTGTTTCCACACTGTAGGGAATCTAATCTAATCTAATCTAATCTAAAATAGATTTGGAGGCTTTCTATGTCTGTTTGTTATTGTCTCTATTTCCAGAGCATGTTTTTCCTTGAGTTGGTCCCTAATCTTTTGCCAGAGGATGTAGCTTAAGAGGCACAAGTCTGCATTAAATATGGCTGACCATGAGACTCTGCTGCTCTTTCTGCCCGCCTTAAACATATTGGAAGAATTTATAAATTGATTCTCAACTAACTTGACCATGGCATCGACACCACTTCCGTGGTCATGTAGTCCTAAAGTGAGAATTGAACTGATGTTGCTGGTCAAAGGCCGTGAAACAATCCACTGCCCCATAAGACCTTCCTGTCTTGCTGTCTCTCTCGCATATCCCTCTGAAATCAACTTTTGTTTCCCATGTTTAAACCAAGACTGTAACGACGTTAGGAGCTGAGTGGCCCTGGTGGAACCCCAACTAGGCGTCACTGAACAGGTGATGTTTTACTGATGATTGAGAGTAGACTCATGGGCCGATAATTGGCGGGGCTGGACTTAGCCTGCTTTTTATGCAGAGGGTGAACTTGAGCAATTTTCCACATTGTCAGGTAGATGGCAGTGTTGTAACTGTTGGAATAGAGTGGCTGGAGCACAAGTCTTAAGTATTGGTGCTGGAATGCAGTCAGGGCCCATAGCCTTTGCAGGATTCAGTGCCTTCAGCTCGCTCTTGATATCACGTGGAGTGGAATCAAATTGGCTGATTACTGGTATTGCTGAAAATGTGTTGCTGGAAAAGCGCAGCAGGTCAGGCAGCATCCAAGGAGCAGGAGAATCGACGTTTCGGGCATGAGCCCTTCTTCAGGAATGAGGAGAGTGGACCAAGCAGCCTAAGATAAAAGGTAGGGAGGAGGGACTTGGGGGAGTGGCGTTGGAAATGCGATAGGTGGAAGGAGGTTAAGGTGAGCATGATAGGCCGGAGTGTGGGTGGGGGCAGAGAGGTCAGGAAGAAGATTGCAGGTTAGGAAGCTGAGTTCGAGGGTTGGGACTGAGACAAGGTGGGGGGAGGGGAAGTGAGGAAACTGGAGAAATCTGAGTTGATCCCTTGTGGTTGGAGGGTTCCTAGGCGGAAGATGAGGTACTCTTCCTCTAGCCGTCGTGTTGCTATGGTCTGGCGATGGAGGAGTCCAAGGACCTGCATGTCCTTGGTGGAGTGAGACGGGGAGTTGAAGTGTTGATCCACGGGGTGGTTGAGTTGGTTGGTCCGGGTGTCTCAAAGGTGCTGTCTGAAACGTTCTGCAAGTTGTCGGCCTGTCTCCCCAATATAGAGGAGGCCACATCGGGTGCAGCGGATGCAGTAAATGATGTGTGTGGAGGTGCAGGTGAATTTGTGGCTGATATGGAAGGATCCTTTGGAGCCTTGGAGGGAAGTAAGGGGGGGAGGTGTGAGCGCAAGTTTTGCATTTCTTGCGGTTGCAGGGGAAGGTGCCGGGAGTGGAGGTTGGGTTGGTGGGGGGTGTGGACCTGACGAGGGAGTCACGGAGGGAGTGGTCTTTTCAGAACGCTGATAGGGGAGGGGAGGGAAGTATATCACTGGTGGTGGGGTCCGTTTGGAGGTGGTGGAAATGATGACGGATGATGTGATGTATACGGAGGTTGGTGGGGTGGTAGGTGAGGACCTGTGGGGTTCTGTCCTGGTGGCGATTGAAGGGGCGGGGCTCAAGGGCAGAGGAGCACGAAGTGGAGGAGATGTGGTGGAGAGCATTGTCAATCACATCTGTGGGGAAATTGCGGTCTTTGAAGAAGTGAACGTAGTCCGGAGTCCGTGCAGGATTAGTCTGTTCCGTAGACAGGTGCTGAGGAAGGAGATGTGGCTGTGGTAGCGAGTCTGTTTGAGAACGTGGCTGAAGAGCTTCTGGGCAGAGGAGATGACCTGAGGTGTGCAGTGAGAGAGGGACTCACTGAAATCCTTGTAGAGGGAGGAAGAGAGCTTATTCAAGGAAGGCATCCTTGCAAGAGGATTCGCAGTAGGTTAAAATCTTCTAGGAGTAAGTGAGGACTGCAGATTCTGGAGATCAGACCTGAAAACCTGGAAAGGCGCAGTAGGTCAGGCAGCATCCAAGGAGCAGGAGAATCGACGTTTCGGGCATGAGCCCTTCTTCAGGAATGAGGAGAGTGGGCCCACGCAGGCTAAGATAAAAGGTAGAGGGGGAGGAGGGACTTGGGGGAGGGGCGCTGGAAATGCGATAGGTGGAAGAAGTTTAAGGTGAGGGTGATAGGCCGGAGTGGGAATGGGGCGGAGATTACTGGTATTGGTCATGCTGGGGACTGCTGGAGGAGGCTGAGATGGATCATCCATTCGGCATTTCTAGCTGAAGATTTTTGTAAATGCTTTCAGCCTAATCTTTTACACTGATATGCTGGGCTCTTCCATCATTGACGATGAGGATATTTGTGGACCCTCAGCATCCAGCAAGTTGTTTAGTTGTCTTTCACCATTCACGACTGGATGTTGAAGGACTGCAGAGCTTAGATCTGATTCATTGGTTGTGGGATCGCTTACTTCTGTCTATCATTTGTTGCTTACGCTGTTAGGCATGCAAATAGTCCTGTTTGATAGCATCATCAGATTGACACCTCATTTTTTTAATGGATGTCTGGTTCTTTTCCTGGCATACCCCTCTGCATTCTTCATTGAACCAGTTTTGATCCCCTGCCTTGCTGGTGATGGCAGGGTGGGGGATATGCCAGGCCATGAGGCTGCAGATTGCGCTGGAGTACAATTCTGCTGTTGTTGATGGCCCATATCGCTTCTTGAGTTGCTGGATCTGTTCATTTCTCCCATTTGGCATGGTAATAGAACCACACAACAATATAGAAGGTGTTCTCTGTGACGGTGGGACTTTGTCTCCACAAGGACTGTGCGGTGATCACTCTTTCCGATGCTGTCAAATTCATTGATGAGGATGACTTCAAATATGTTGTTCCCTTATCACCTGCAGCAAGCACAGCCTAGAAGCTATGTCCATTTAGGACCTGACCAGCACTAATCAGTAGTACTGCTTCCCAGCAATGTTTGGTTGTGGGCAGTGAAATATCCCAGAGTGTTTTGTGCCCTTGCATACTGCAGATGCTGGAGCTCAGAGTCAAAATTAGACTGGTACTGGAAAAGCACAGCAGGTCAGGCAGCATCCGATGAGCAGGAAAATCAATGTTTTGGGCTAAAGCCCTACTTCAGGAATGAGGCTGGGAGCCTCTGGGATGGAGAGATAATTGGGAGGGGTGTGGGGCTGGGGAGAAGGTAGCTAAGTGCAATAGGTGGATGAGTTGGGGATGAAGGTGATAGGTCAGAGAGGAGGGTGGAGTGGATAGATCGAAAGGAAGATTGGCAGGTATGACAGGTTATGAGGATGGTGCTGAGCTGGCAGGTTGCAACTGGGCTAAGGTAGGGGGCGGGGAAATGAGGAAACTGGTGAAGCCCACATTGATGCCCTGGGGTTGAAGTGTTCCAAAGTGGAAGATGAGTTGCTCTTCCTCCAGGCATCATGCGATGAGAGAGTGGCGATGGAGGAGGCCCAGGACCTGCATGTCCTCAGCAGAGTGGGAGGGGGAGTTGAAATGTTTGGCCACGGGGTGATGGGGTTGATTGGTGCGGGTGTCCCAGAGATGTTCCCTAAAGCACTCTGTAAATAGGTGTCCGGTCTCCCCAGTGTAAAGGAGGCCGTGTCGACAGCAATGGATACAATAAATGACATTGGTGGATGTGCTGGTGAAACTTTGATGGATGTAGAAGGCTCCTTTGGGGCCTTGGATGGAGGTGAGAGAGGAAATGTGAACGTAGGTTTTGCAATTCCTGCGGTGGCAGGGAAAGGTGCCAGGAGGGGAGGTGGGTTGTTGAGGGGGCGTAGACCTGACCAGGTAGTCACGGAGGGAACGGTCTTTGCGGAAAGCAGATAGAGGTGGAAGGGAAATATATCCCTGGTGGTGAGGTCCGTTTATAGGTGTTGGATGATGCGGTTAATGCGAAGGTTGGTAGGGTGGAAAGTGAGGACCTGGGGGTTCTGTCCTTGTTACGGTTTGAGGGTAGAGGTGCGGGACGTGGATGAGATGCATTGGAGGGCATCTTTAACCACGTGGGAGGGGAAATTAAAGAAGGAGGCCATCTGATGTGTTCTGTGGTGGAACTGGTCCTCCTGGGAGCAGACACGGTGAAGGCGGAGGAATTGGGAATACTGGATAGCATTTTTGTAGGAGGAAGTGTAATCCAGGTAGCTGTGGGAGTCGGTGGGTTTGTGAAAAACGTCAGTGTTGAGTCGGTCGTCATTGATGGAGAGGTCCAGGAAGGGGAGGGAGGTGTCAGAGATGGTCCAGGTGAATTTAAGGTCAGGGTGAAATGTGTTGGTGAAGTTGATGAACTGCTCACCCTCCTCATGGGAACATGAGGTGACGCCAATGCAGTCGTCAGTGCAGTGGAGGAAGAGGTGGGGAGTGGTGCCGGTGTAACTATGGAAGATAGACTGATCCATGTTGGCAACAAAGAGACAGGCATGTCTGGGGCCCATGTGTGTGCCAATGCTACCCGCCCCCCCCCGCCATTAGCTGAGGGAGAGCAGTATGTGGTAATCAGGAGGTTTCCTTGATGTTGATGACTTTGAGAGAAACGCCCTCCTGACTATATCGCCACTTCTGCCGGGCCTTTCTTGCTGGTCAATCAGTACATATCGACGATGATGACAGAGACATTGTCCATGAGGTACGTTCCGTGAGTATGACCATGTCAGGCTGTTGCTTCACTAGTCTGTGATACAGCTTCCCGATTTTGGCACTAGCCCCCAAGTGTTGGTCAGGAGGACTTTGCAGGGTCGATAGGGCTGTTTCTGCCATTGTCTTTTCTGGTGCCTAGTTCAATGCTAGGTGAGCCGTGTGATTTCATTTCTTTTTTGAGACTTTGTAGCAATTGATACAGCTGAGTGGGTTACTGGGCCATTTCGCAGTGTAGTTAAGAGTCAGCCACATTGCAGTGGCTCTGAAGTCACATGTAGGCCAGGCCTGGCCAGACCAGGTGAGGGTGGCAGATTTCCTTTTCTGAAGGTCATGAGTGAACCAGTTAAGTTTTTCCAACAATGATTTCATGGTCTTCAGTAGATTATTTTATAAATTGAATTCAAATTTGGCTATCTGCTGTGGTGTGATTCAAACCTGGGGCCCCAGCATGAGTTGAGTTTCTGGATTAATAGTCTAGCAATAGTGTGATGAGGCCATCACCTGTCCTTCTCTCCAAGGTAGCATTTGTACAGCAACAGGAAAAGGCTCATCGGTACTCGACACCATTCCTGTATTCCATTAGATTACGCTTCCTGCGTCTTGTTTTATGCTTTTGTTTTGATACTTTTAATACCTCAGCAGCCCTTTAAATTAAAAAGATTACTGGCCCTGTTCTGAATTTGCCCGCTGACTGAGAGAATTTCTCTTTCTGGCTTTGTCTTAATCACCTCAGTGATATCACCATTTAATCACTGAAGCACAAAGGCCTGGTGGGAAATATTTGTTGATCGTCCCATTATTTAGAAAAATGGGTGACTTGGTGGAGGCCTAGACCACGGGATCTTGTGGTCCAGTGGTAGTGTCCCTCCTTCTGGGCCAGAAGACCATAACAAGCCCCTAAGATGTAGGAGTGGAAGTAAGGCCATTCGGCCCATCAAGTCCACTCCACCATTCAATCATGGCTGATGGGCATTTCAACTCCACTTACCCTCATTCTCCCCGTAGCCCTTAGGTTCTTGATGTCACAAGGAATTATCAATCTCTGCCTTGAAGACATTTAGCATCTCGGCCTCCACTGCACTCTGCGGCAATGAATTCCACAGTCCCACCACTCTGGCTGAAGAAATGTCTCCGCATCTGTGTTCTGAATTGACCCCCTCTAATTCTAAGGTTATGTCCACGGGTCCTAGTCTCCTCGCCTAACGGAAACAATTTCCTAGCGTCCACCCTTTCTCAAGCCATGTATTATCTTGAAAGTTTCTTTTAGATCTCCCCTTAATCTTCTAAACTCCAATGAATACAATCCCAGGATCCTCAGCTGTTCCTCGTATGTTAGACCTACCATTCCAGGGATCATCCGTGTGAATCTCCGCTGGACACGCTCCAGTGCCAGTATGTCCTTTCTGAGGTGTGTGGACCAAAACTGGACACAATATTCCAAATGGGGCCTAACCAGAGCTTTATAAAGTCTCAGTAGCACAACGGTGCTTTTATATTCCAACCCTCGAGATAAATGACACATCGCTTTCTTAATCACGGACTCAACCTGCATGTCTACCTTCAGAGAATTCTTGACTAGCACTCCCAGATCCCTTTGTACTTTGGCTTTATGAATTTTCTCACCGTTTAGAAAGTAGTCCATGCTTGTATTCTTTTTTCCAAAGTGCAAGACCTTGCATTTGCTCACATTGCATTCCATCAGCCATTTCCTGGACCACTCTCCCAAACTCTTCTGCAGCCTCCCCAATTCCACAGTACTACCTGCCTGTCCACCTAACTTCGTATCATCAGCAAACTTCGCTAGAATGCCCCCGGTCCCTTCATCCAGATCATTAATATATAACCTGAACAGCTGCGGCCCCAACACTGAACCCTGCAGGACACCGTTTGTTACTGGCTGCAATTCCGAAAAAGAACCTTTTATCCCAACTCTCTGCCTTCTGTCAGACAGCCAACCCTCAATCCATACTAGTAGCTCACCTCGAACATCATGGGCCCTCACCTTGCTCAGCAGCCTCCCGTGTGGCACCTTATCAAAAGGCCTTGTGGAAGTCTAGATAGACCACATCCACTGGGTTTCCCTGGTCTAACTGACTTGTCACCTCTTCAAAGAATTCCAAAAGGTTTGTCAGGCACGACCTCCCCTTACTAAATCCATATTGACTTGTTCTAATCCAATCCTGCTCTTCCTAGAATTTAGAAACCTCATCCTTAATGATGGATTCTAGAATTTTACCAACAACCAAGGTTAGGCTAATTGGCCTATAATTTTCCATGTTTTGTCTTGATCCTTTCTTGAACAAGGGGGTTACAACAGCCATCTTCCAATCATCTGGAACTTTCCCTGACTCCGGTGACTTTTGAAAGATCTCAACCAACGCCTCCGCTATTTCCTCAGCCACCTCCCTCAGAACTCTAGGATGTAACCCATCGGGGCCAGAAGATTTATAAATTTTAAGACCTTTTAGCTTTTCTAACACTTTCTCTTTTGTAATGGCTACCATACTCAACTCAGCCCCCTGACTCCCTTTAATTATTGAGATATTACTCATGTCTTCCACTGTGAAGACTGACGCAAAGTACTTGTTAAGTTCTCCTGCTATTTCCTTATCTCCCATCACTAGGCTTCCAGCTTCGGTTTGAAGTGGCCCAATGTCTACTTTTGCCTGTTGTTTGTTTCTTATGTATTGAAAGAAACTTTTTACTATCATTTCTAATATTACTGGCTAGCCTACATTCATAATTGATCCTCTCTTTTCTTATTTCTCTCTTTGTTATCCTCTGTTTGTTTTTGTAGCCTTCCCAATCTTCTGATTTCCTAGTGCTCTTTCCACTTTATAGGATCTCTCTTTTTCTTTAATACATTTCCTGACTTCCTTTGTCAGCCATGGCTGTCTAATCCCTCCCCGGATAATCTTTCTTTTCATGGGGATGAACCTCTGTACAGTGTCCTCAATTATACCCACAAACTCCTACCATTTTTGCTCTATTGTCTTCCCCCGCTAGGCTCTGCTTCCAGTCTATTTTCGTCAGTTCCCCTCTCATGTCCTCATAATTACCTTTATTTAACTGTAACACCATTACATCCGCTTTTGCCTTCTTCCTTTCAAACTGCAGACTGAACTCTACCATATTATGATCGCTGCTTCCTAAGTGTTCCCTTACTTTAATATCTTGTATAAAGTCTGGCTCATTGCAAAGCACTAGGTCCAGAATAGCGTGCTCCCTTGTGGGCTCCATGACAAGTTGTTCCAAAAAGGCATCCTGTAAGCATTCCATGAATTCCCTTTCTTTGGATCCACTGGCTGCATTATTTACCCAGTCCACCTGCATATTGAAGTTTCCCATGATCATCGTGACCTTGCCTTTCTGACATGCCTTCTCTATTTCCCAGTACATGTTGCGCCCCTGGTCCTGACCACTGTTAGGAGGTCTGTACATAACTCCCATTATGGTTTTTTTGCCTTTGTGGTTCCTCAATTCCACCCACACAGACTTCCACATCATCCGACACTATGTCATTCAGTGCCATAGATTTAATTTTGTTCTTAACTAACAAGGGAACCCCGCCTCCCTCTCTTTTCGATAAGTTGAAAATCCTTGGATGTTTAACTGCCAGTCCTGACCCCCCCGCAACCACATCTGTGATGTCTACACATCATAATCATTAATGATGACCTGTGCCATTAGTTCATCTGCTTTGTTACGAATGCTATGAGCATTCAGGTAAATTGCCTTAATGCTAACTTTCTTATCATTAGAGATATTGAAAGTCATAAGTTGTCCTAAGTTATCCTTCCTTTTTGCTGCATTCCCAGTCTGCCTCAAGTTTAAATCCGCTTGCACACATGCTATCCTGCTGCCTATCTTTCCATTTAACTCCATACTCCCTGTCGCTTTCACTTTCCCTCCCTCCCCCCACCCCCCCCAAAACTCAGAAGTTTAAAGTCCTACTGACCACCCTATTTATCCTCTTTACTAGAACATTGGTACCCGATCGGTTCAGGTGGCGACCGTCCCAACGGTACAGATCCCCCCGGTTCCAAAACTGATGCCAATGCCCCATGAAGTGGAATCCCTCTTTCCCACACCAATCCCTTAGCCACGTGTTTACTTCCCTAATTTTCTTATCCCTATGCCAATTGGCACGTGGCTCGGGCAGCAATCCGGAGATTATGACCCTTGAGGACCTGTACTTCAATTTCCTTCCTAGTGTTTGATAATCCCCAAACAGGTCCTCCACTCTAGCTTTGCCTATGTTGTTAGTCCCAACGTGGACCACAACAACTGGATCCTCCCCCTCCCGCTACAATATCCTTTCAAGCCAGTCAGAGATGTCCCGCATCCTGGCACCGGGCAGGCAACACACCATGCGAGACTCCTGATCCGGCTTGTAAAGGATACCAACTGTCCCCCTAATTATAGATTCCCCTATAACAACTACTTGTCTTTTTGCTTTCCCCCCTCCCCCGAAAGGCCTTCTGCACCATGGTGCTGTGGTCAGCTGGCTCATCCTGTCCAGAACCCTTTCTGTCATGTCTGAACAGGTTGATTAAATAAACACAGGTCAAGTCCATGCAACCTGTCTAACCTCTTCCCAACACTCAGCCCATTCCTAAAATGTAATCCTTTTAGGGCCAGTATCTTTCTGGTGAATCTGTGTTGTACCTTTCGAAGGCCAGTATTCTTTTTCCTGAGTCCCCAGCATTAAATACACTACCCCTAGATAGGATCTAACCAGGACATTGTGTTTTAGTCACCTTAAGATAAAAGCCAACATTCCATCCTCATTTGCCTGTCTTTGTGCATTTCTTTGTAGTATATGTTTTACTAATTTGTATAATTAGACCTCAAAATCTCTGCTTATCTACTGTTCTTAGTTGCCCAACACCTAGAAAGTTGCTTTTGAGATCGTATTCATATGTCACCCTCCCTCCAATTTGGGGTATCCCCAAGTATTGTACAATCAATGACATGCATGTAAAGTTAGTTAACTGGTCTACATGCAAGCCCAGGAGCCAACCTGCACAGAGCAAGTGAAATAACTGACCAGATAATTTCAGGACAACAGGGAGAACTTCTCTGCTCTTCATTGAATAGTACGCATTAGACAGAGCAAGATGCGGGACCTCGATTTGTGTGGTTCAAAAGATGTGGTTCAGCTGTTTAAGTACTGTGTTGAAATTTGTGTTTATTACTCGTGTTTCTGTTGACTCAATGCACTTACTCACTCATGTTGCTGGCATTGACAAGAGGTATACCTTTTTCTTTATGGGCTCAGCACGACCACAAATGCTCAGCTTTCTTAAAAATATGTTGGCTTTATTTTTGCATATGTACATGGGGTTCTTTCTAGTTGCTTATAAATTAGAGAGTGCATATCCAAATGACTAATGTGTGTGGAATTTTATTATGGATTTGGATCCAAACAAATTGTAAAACTGGAAGATAATACATTGCACATTTTGTTTAGATCATTTGTCTTTAGCTTGTAATTCTGAATTTTATATCTTATACATTATCATCTGTTTGCTTAAGGAAAATTCAACTGGAAAAGAACAATCAAAATTGTTCTCAAACAGTCTCCTGAGCAGGAAATTTCTGTTAAAAAATTACGGAAAAAGGTATGTGTGTATATGATAGCTGTAAGATTAACTTATGGATACTAAATTAGAAAAAACAGAAACAAAATATGAAATTATTAGTAACAGAAATAATCCTGCATAATAAATTTATCATCTTTTTCCATGTTGAATATCGAAAAAAGTTGTTAGATTTTTTTAATGACATAGTAAAATTTCTCATTTTTTTGGTCGTACAGAAAAATTGGGTATTGCTGAGAAAAGTTTTGTTAAAACTTTTCATCTTGCACTCGTCAGGACGATTTGCACGAATGCTAATGTTAAAATTTAAACAAAGCCCAGCAGTTAACTGCCTATCAGTGTTAAAAAGTGCATTCTCCATGGCAACGCCTCTACCAGTCCACTTGACAACTAATCAGCATTCTCCTCTCATGGAGTATAAATGTTGGTTTTCCGCTTGACAGTTGCAAGAATTTCAATTCTTGATGAATGAAAAATATGTCAAATGTGTCTCTTTTTTCCCAGAAAAAGAATTAATTACTCTTTGTCTCAGTTGACATGTTTCCAAACTCTTGCAGGTTCTATCCCAGTACTACGCTGAGTGTGGTGATAGTAACTACAAATCTGAAGTGGAACTCCTGGCAATTTTTTACAAGAAGATAAGTTCTAACCCCAAATTTAAAGTGCTGAAAGACAAAGTAAAACTTGTGAAATAAATGAAAATGTACTTTGGATAGCAAAAGACTGGACCATAGACAAAAAATGAATTTATTTTGTCTCTTTCTGTAGTTGGCATTCAGAATATTTTGCTTTTATGTACAATGCTGAAATTTCAGCATTGATTTGGGGACAACTTGTGCTTCATGATGGCTTAGAGATGTTCTGCTATTTAATAAATGAACTATTTTTACATATGTCAGAAGAAGTTGACTCCCTCTCAATCTTGCATTTAAAGTGAAATGGTTACACTTAACTTATATTTAGAAGCTGTGATATGATCACAAGACAGATTCAACATCAAGAGAACTGTGGAACCCAGAGGAACCTCGATTACTCGAAGGACACGGAGGAGGTGTTTTTGTTCAGTTTATTGAATTCCGGATAATCAAATGTCATGTAACAAGGTTTAGCCAAGCACGGGACCTTGCAATCTTGCCGGATAATCTGATATTCGGATAATTGAGGTTCCTCTGTATAATAAATTTTTCAGGACATTCACTGATTTCATTCATTCTCCTATCATGGAATCCATACGTTACATCAACTGTTTTAATTGTTTGTGTTTTGTTTCAACTGATCTATGTGAAAGTCCGTTTTAATGCACGTTTCTTTCCATGGACGACATTGACTCTTGTCTCACGTGCATTGAAAAGATCAAGAGCATACTTTAGTACATTAGGGTGTTAGATTTTGCAACCTACTGAAATAATTTAACTTTCGTATCAACACAACATGGATTGAATTAATGTTATTGTCATGAACTATCTAATCATGGAGAGAATTGAACTCTTCTATATTCTTTTGGTGGTCATGTCGCCAGTCATTACAGTAGTACAAACTCAACTGCACTTTCTACCAAAAATATTAACCGTAGAACAATCATGTTGCACAAGCTAACTCAGATATGAACATGGATTTTTTGAATTAGAAACTACCAGCAGTCAATTTGTCATTTCAGGCTAAGGGTGTGAGCTGTAATATATTGTCATCCCTATATTTGTTTTCCCATTGTACACAGATATACAACTGTATACAGATCCAGCATCTCAGTTTTGGTTTCAACAAAGTTTTCCCCACTGACCTTTTATGTTTGTGGGAAAGGAAAATCGTGGCTAAAACTGGTTTTGTTCAGTCTCTATCTTTTGATGTAACTATTGGATTTTTCTGTCTGGATTCTGATATGTAACAGCCAAAAAAAGACTTTAAAAATTTTTGAGCTTTCTGATAGTTTTTTTTTGTTTCATGATTATTTGAGTATTTATAGAGATCTGATTTGTTGCAGGTTTTGGAATATTAAATTTGAGTGAATTATTGACAAATGGTTTTGTTTTAAGGTATAATGTTATGAACAGCCATCTTGCCTTGAAGTAAAATACTGTGTATTGCCAATCTTAAAAATGGGTATGGTCAAAAATTAACAACATAGGCAAAGAAATTACATGTAAAGGTCCTTCCGTTACAGTTTTTATTGAGTAACAGACTCAACCTTCAAATCACAACAAATAGCTATAGAACGCTATTTAATAATAATTGACTTTGGCTTATTTGAGTCAATGTGAATTAATGTCGTGCTTAATATCATAAGCATCCTGATTACTATAAGACAGTGAATTGTCTGACTAATCCTGAGCAAAACCTGAAATCTGATCATAGTTATTAAAAACTAAGATAAATTACAGTTTCATGATTACAGGTGGAGGTTTACTAGTTCGAAACTTCAAAACTAATCCTGCTTTCAATACTTATCTCATAATCCTAATCAGCAATACCTGTGTCTATAAATGCTAAGTGAAGACAGGACTAACCTTTGGATACTGCTCTATATTGTTGAAGAGGCTATATTTTTGTTTAGGCTTACACATAAAGAATGACCAAGTGCAAGAACCAGCATGAACCTTCAGAGTATGAAGGGAACAAAATGAAATTGAAAGGGAGAAGCTATTTTCTGCAATTTCTCAATGTGAACATGCTTGCAAAACAGAGGAATCCATTGTATTATGCTGAATCTTTCAACCAAAGTAATGAAAGTCGAGAAGAAAGGAAAGGTAAAAGGGGGAATGGTGTTCCAGAAATGTTGCACAACCTGTAAGTATGGTAACTGGAGGCATCTAAACATTTCTGTTAACTTCTAAGTTTGAAATCTTTCATTAGGAACGTTGTTTGGACTCCAAGAACCTGAGATTGAGCTAAACTAATAAATATTTTGATGTTTTATGAGAATAAATCATTTAAGTAGTAGGACCATTATTGTCATCACTACACTTTGTTTTAAATTTGCCCAAAACTACATACAGTAATGCAATATTTCAATGGCATTCCATTTTTATCTAGTTTGTAAGAAAGTATGTTGATATAGTTAATTAAATAGAATTACAGAGCTTCCTGACAATTTTGCACCATTGGAATGATGGATCCACTGTCAGAGAAAGGTTACAAGAGATTTTGGCATGAGTGGACTATGATTTTAGGCGATGCCAATATCAGTCCATCAATACATTTGCTGAAGCCATTGAAAATTTCTACCTTTGCTCCACCCAACAACTCCCATTTAGGTCAATGGCAATAGAAAATGTATTGGATTTTTGCATGTTTTCTCATTTATTCACTAACACTGAGAAATAGTGTAGGTGAAATTACAATTTAAATCAAAATATATATCTGCGAGTTGAAAGTAATGAAGAAATGTCAAATAAAATCCACCTTGGCTAATCTTTTGGTGAAAATGTATTTGCATGCTTTTTATCACTATGTGATAAATTTATTGTATACAGTGTATGTGATATAGTGTCCCTACATGTGCCGTTGATCAAAGTGAGAATATGAAGCAATTTCATTTAAGCTCGTTTTGGGGCCAGATGAAATTGACCAGAAATGTGATGACTAAAATTTGAAGTTAAGGTTAAAATCAGATCAGCCATGATCTTATTGTATTGAGAAGCAGGCTCGAAGGGCCAAGTGGCCTACTCTTGTTTTTTGTTCATTTGTAACCAGAGTCCTATAACATGGATTATTGTGGAGTAGTGTGCTGAGGAAAATACCCTGTAAACCAGTTGATGATGCCCATAACTCATAAAGAGCATCTGTTGAGCAAAGTGCAGGAAAGGGAAAACTGAATACAGGCCATTGGGCAGAATCTTCCACCTTAGTTTTTAGTTTTAGAGAAGTTTGTTTTAGCTTTTTAAAAGATTGATAATGACACCTGCAGGTTTGAATTATTTGGCTGTTGAAAGCAGCTAATTTATCAGCTGTATAAGAATTACTTTTAAAGTAATCTCATTTATTTTAATGTCAGACTTTCATCAGCACTATAGTTAATAATGCTTGTTAGCACTGGAATATATAATAATATACTAAATTACTTGTATAATGTTTGTTGCTTGCTTTATTAAATATCTGTCCATTAATGATTTTCTATCAAGTGGCTGGATAACTCTGATTAAATGTGTATATGGTTATTGAACTGTAATTAGATTTATATTTTAGTTTGCTGAAGCTTTCATTCATCTGGACAATTTGCAAGAATAAAGAATGTATACCACCTGATGGGAGAGTCCTAAATGGTTGGAAATACTCATATTCTGTATTAACAAATTAATAAGACCATAAGACATAGGAGGGGGAGTAAGGCCATTTGGCCCATCAAGTCCACTCTGCCATTCAGTCATGGCATTTCAACACCACTTACCCCCACTCTCCCGTAGCCTTTAATTCCTTGCGAGATTAAGAATTTCTCAACCTCTGCCTTGAAGACATTTAATGTCCCGACCTCCACTGCACTCCATGGCAATGAATTCCACAGGCCCACCACACTCTGACTGAAGAAATGTCTCCTCACTTCTGTGTTAAATTGACCCCCTCTAATTCTAAGGCTGTGTTTGTACTTGTTATTGCATGACTTCGTCTTGGCTTTATCATAGATGATTTGGAAAGAAAGAGGTCATTCACTTGGCATCTTGAAGGTTTGCAAATTAAATGAATTTTGATTTGAACTGTTAAGGCTGGAAAGTAAAACTTGAGATCATTTCTAAATAGCAAGTTAAAAGAAGGAGCAAATCATCTAGCTCCTTAACATCTATTAGTCTGGAGACTTTGTTACGCTATCCACTAGGAAATTTACGCTGAGTACAATACCTTCTGATTATGGTCACCTATCAGGCCCTTATTTGCTGATTTCTTAAACACAAGGGTTGAATTTTATGCTTATTTGACCAAGTATTAGTTGCACTGAATTTTTTAATGGTTTTGCTTGCTGCCTGGCTTAGCATGTCCTTTCATCCTGTCTGACCAAACTCACCTCTTTAATGACTTACCACATCCCTACAGTGCTTCTCACATCCAAATTCTGCACTCCCTTACCATGTGTCCTCCCAGAACACTGTCACTCAGTGGAAATCCCAGAATTCACTGGCATTTCTTGTACCGGTACCATCTTTAAAAGCCAGCTGGACAAGAACTGTCAGTCCACAGTTGCCCAACATGGCTCCTGATGTTCCCTGCAGACGTGACAGACTGCTGCTACCCAGCTTAAATGTTACAATTGCACCAGCCTCCAACACATCCTTGTAGCAGTTCACTCCATACACACACCACCCTCTGTGTGAAAACGTTGCCCCTTTTAAATCTTTCCCCTCTCACCTTAAACTTATGTTCGTTAGTTCTTTTCTTTTCCCAAATACATAGAATATTGTCAAAAATCATCTCAAAAATCTGGAATTTTGAATGTAGTCAATGATAGCCAGGACAATTACCTATGGAATGATAAACTCATGTCAATGGTACTACTATTTGAAGATGACAGAGACCAAAGTTGTGTTTTGCATCCAGCAAACAGAGAGAAACTGTTAGGTGGTTCTGATAATGATCAGACTGATTTCAAAGGATTTTACTGAATTATCTTTAATTCATAATAGTCTATTGCGTTGGATGAAATGTGTATAATTTATAATGTTGCAAAATAAATTTTAGAGAATTGTTATGGATCAATGTTTGTTTTTGCTTTTGCTTTATTTTTATTTTATTCAATTGCAGCAGTCTTTTTTGGCTTAAATCAAGTATATTTGTCAATCCCTCAAACTCATGATGCATGTAGAGATGTCAAGACCCCAGACCGTTGGTCTAAAATGTGACCTCAAGCATTTGCCTTTCACTCGAGTATATGCAGTAGATTTGATTTAAATCTAATGTGATAGGCTGATTTCCTTGTGACCAAAACTGTGAGCAATGTTCATGCTGCATTCGAATGATTATTTTATTGAGTTCTAGCATGATTTCCCTGCTAAAAGACAGAAATACCCACACCGCCTTTACCTTTGTATGACTTTGGCTCCAAATGTTCCTGTTCCTTTCCCCACAACTCCACACAATCTTTTTATCAAAAAGACTTTGTTTAAATAGGATGTTGCTGAGGATAGGTAAACTGTGTGGTATTGTTGGTTAGACAGCAATTGGATGAGAGAATGACGTATGTGCAAGCGTGTGCAAGCCAAGCTGGCTATATGCTGTGAGCAGACCTAGCTTTCTGGCTGCTGTGTCATTATGTTGCCACTGGGGGTCAACTCCAGATTGCCAATGCTTGTCCAGGCACACAGTGACCTTTTACAGATGGCATGGCAGCAAGGGATGCTGGTCTTTGATGGATATCTGCTGAATGGCGAGTTGGTCTGGGAATGGGGTCTGATAAGATGGGGAAGGAATCAGACATGAGAAACAACAAACTTAGTTAGTTACTGAAGTGCGGTAAGATACAGCTCAGCCTCATGGCAAAAAAAACCCTCCAAAAGATTTGCAACTTGCACTCAGTCAAAAAATAATACAAGCCTCAGCCCCAAAACATTATTAGCTCTGTTGGAGGAATCAAGAACAAGAGGGCACCATTTTAAAATTAGAATGATGCCTCCCATTGTTTTTATATTCCTAGAATTTGAATGAGATTATTTTTAAACTATTTTGAAGATCCAGTAAGTCTTGTAATGATAGTAAGATAGATTCAGCCAGAATTGTTTTTACAAACAATATTGAAAGCGTAATTAATTTTGTTGGACTATACTATGGATGTAACATTATTAGAGTTCAGATTCTATATTTTCTTTTTCAATCAAGCATTGTATAATTACTGTTTTCCCAATTTGCAGGTGACTTATCACATCAAGAATATATAGTACCACAGGAAAAGCAACCCTTTAAAATGCAAGAACAATTTAAAATATCTGTCCATAAAGTAAGAATTTGATTATAATATGGAATTAAATGCCTTTTCAAATGGATAGCTATATAAACTTAATGAATATGGGATAGTTATTTGTCCAGATATAGATCTTTATGATGAAATATTGATATGTATGTAAATAAAGTGGTTAGTATTCTCATCACTATATGTTAAAAACTGTTAGGAAGTTGTTGCCCTCAACAATTTTTAGTTTTCATTCCATTCCCTATCAATTTTGTTGTCTTACACCTTTGCTTCAATTATTGTCCTTACTGTTCACCGTTCGATTAGCTATACCTCCTTCTACCATCCCTGATCAGTCTGCACAGAACATCACAGCTCTGGGAAAAGTATGCATGCTGTAGAATCCTGAACTACATTTGAGAATAAGGCTTCTGTCTGATGAAGCAGGTGCTTGGACCATCTCTTTAAGGACCTTCAGCAACGTGGTGCTATCGTCTGTATCCCAATCACTCTTGAAGAATTACCACATCATTCTTGTTGGATGGCCAAACTTAAAATGTTCTTGTTATCTCATTTATGAAAAATATACATATGAATTCCTGAAAAGAGGTTTTCACCGTAAAGAGCTAGAAACTGAAGAAAGATCTTCCTCAAATAAACATGACAAGTTATGGAAAAGCTCAATTGTTCTGGCAGCATGTGTGGAGAGGGAAATTGAGTTAACTTGAAATCGATTTCAAGTCCAAAATTACTACTACTTTGAAACTGAAGAGATGCAGAAATGTACTGAGTTTTATGCTGTTTGGTGAGGTACAGGTTCAAGTTGGAAGAAGGACATGGATAGGCTAGAATATAGGGGTTTCAATAGCAAAGATATCGCAATGAAAAGCAAAACGAGTGATAATTATAGTAATAAATAAAGCTATTTCTTGATCTAGATAATTTAATACTGAAAATTAAAAACAGTACATGTGATAAAGCTGCACAATCCACATACAGCTCACAGTGGTACTGATTTCAACAAAACTGAAAGAATTGAAAGGAATAAGAACTTGGTGACGAACTGTAATCATGGTGAATTAGGTTTTTATTTTTAGCAAAACGTCCATTTTAGGCAAGAAAAATTTCAGTTCCTGAGTATAAATGGCTGAAGGAAATAATTGTTTAGAAAACCTTTGTTGAATCCAGAACCAGATTATGCACAGCAACAAAATACTTTTGTACTATATATGTGAACATTATTTATAACAAAAAGTGATGTAAAATGTGGCAACATTTTTGAACAAGAAATCTATCATACTAACAAGAAGAGTGGGTTAAGTATAAGACTTTTGAAATATTTTAGGTATTGGTAACCAAAAATAAGAAGTAGATATCTGTATAGCGCTCTGATTAATTTGAGTGATTTTTATGTTTGCTGTTTACATTTGTTTCAAAAGTGAGTGCTGATAATATTATCAGTCGATTGGGTTTGGACAAGCCTCTGGAACCAAAAGAACTGCACTATTGATGTAAGCTCACACATGGATTTAATTAACCTGCAGTGTTTTGATGATTTTAGAATTTCAATGTTTTAAATTAGTTTAAGCCACTAAAATTTTTGTGCTTGTGATTCTCTTTCCCCCCCCCCCCACCAAAACCATGCATGTAACAAAGACACATTTAGCATTTATTATTGTGACATTTTATTTTAATTAGAACGACTGTACACCAGTGAGCCTGACGTCAGTGGTAGGCAAGTTGTTGGAGGGAATCCTGAGGGACAGGATGTACATATATTTGGAAAGGCAAGGACTGATTAGGGACAGTCAGCATGGCTTTGTGCATGGAAAATCATGTTTCACAAACTTGATTGAGTTTTTTGAGGAAGTAATAAAGAGGATTGATGAGGGCAGAGCCGTAGATGTGATCAATATGGACTTCACTAAGGCGTTCGACAAGGATCCCCATGGGAGACTGATTAGCAAGGTTAGATCTCATGGAATACAGGAAGAACTAGCCATTTGGATCCAGAAACTGGCTCAAAGGTAGAAGTCAGGGTGGTGGTGGAGGGTTGTTTTTCACACTGGAGGCCTGTGACCAGTGGAATGCCACAAGGATAGGTGCTGGGTCCTCTACTTTTTGTCATTTACATAAATGATTTGGATGTGAGCATAAGAGGTACAGTTAGTAAATTTGCAGATGACACCAAAATTGGAGGTGTAGTGGACAGCGAAGAGGTTTACCTCTGATTACAACAGGATCTGGACCAGATGGGCCAATGGGCTGAGAAGTGGCAGATGGAGTTTAATTCAGATAAATGCGAGGTGCTGCATTTTGGGAAAGCAAATCTTAACAAGACTTATACACTTCATGGTAAGGTCCTAGGGAGTGTTGCTGAACAAAGAGACATTGGAGTGCAGGTTCATAGCTCTTTGAAAGTGGAGTCGCAGGTAGATAGGATAGTGAAGAAGGCATTTGGCATGCTTTCCTTTATTGATCAAGAGTATTGAGTACAGGAGTTGGGAGGTCATGTTGCAGATGTACAGGACATTGGTTAGGCCTCTGTTGGAATATTGTGTGCAATGCTAGTCTCCTTCCTATCAGAAAGATGTTGTGAAACTTGAAAGAATTCAGAAAAGACTTACAAGGATTTTGCCAGGTTTGGAGGATATGAGCTATTGGGAGAGGCTGAACAGGCTGGGGCCGTTTTTCCTGGAGGTTGAGGGATGACCTTATAGAGGTTTACAAAATTATGGGAGGCATGGATAGGGCAAATAGACAAAGTTTTTCCCTGGGGTGGGGGGAGTCCAGAACTAGAGGGCATAGGTTTAGGGTGAGAGGGCAACTTTTTCACACAGTGAGTGGTACGTGTAAGGAATGAGCTGCCAGAGGAAGTGGTGGAGGCTGGTACAATTGCAACATTTAAAAGGCATTTGAATGGATATGGGCCGGGTGCTGGCAAATGGGACTAGATTGGGTTGGGTTATCTGGTCGGCATGGACAGTTGGACTGAAGGATCTGTACGTCTCTATGATTCCATGACTTACATTTACATAGTCTCATTTAATAGATCTATGAAACATATCACAAAGCAGCTTACAGGGATGTAGAAAACAATGGATGCAAAGCAGGAGTGAAAACATGAAGATGGTAAAGGAAAACGTGGTTGAAGAGATAAAGTAAATAAATAAAATATTGTTAAAAGGCCAATTCAAATTATATGTAATTTGAAATGGGAATTCTTGGAGTTGCTGCTAATTTTATATTGTGTTTTCTTCTATAATTACTTTTCAGACCTCTATTACGTTTGGTTTGTCGAAAGTACTGATTTCACATTTGTTTACTCGTGATGTCTCCATCTAAGTTCCATAATTTTTGCTCCACATATCTTCATTTCAGCTGCTCAGTCACATAATTGAAGTTTTCATTTGGGCTTTGGTATTAGTCATGGTTAATGATTTCTCACAAAGGGTTGATGTGAACTGACAATATCAAGTGCACAGCTTTGGAAATTAGTAAAGACAATAATCCAGGTTCACATTGCAGTAATATCAATTTTGGTGTGGATTATCCATCTCACATTTCACTGAAAATGGCTCATCAGAAAACAAATCTAGGCACAAGAAGAAAAGAAATTGCACACACTGATGAGATGTGCAGTTTCATGGGCAGGAAATAGGATATTATTTTCTAAACAGTGGCTCTTTGAGTTTGTCACATTGCTTAACTGAGCCCATGATGAAAGATTGCTGAAAAAATAAAGATCATGTTAATTAGCAAATCAGGCAATGATCTTATAGAAACACACTAATAGAACAATTTTGTAATTGTTGTTTGACAATTCAAAGTGAATATAATGTTACATGAAGTATAACCATTTAATTTAATGACATTACCAAAAAAAGAGTAATTTCAGTATTTCCTTTTTCGCTAATTTCATCAAAATGTTTTTTTTTAAAATCCTCCTGATTCCCACACTGTTGATCATTTGTTACCCAAGTTCTGAATTGCAGTAGTGGTCTGGGACGTAAAGGAGCATTGAAGAGGATGCAGGTAGGCAGAGAGAGGCATAAAATCACGTGATGTCAATAATGGTCATACCTGTTGCCAACCTGCCATTATTGGCAACTTTTTATCAGCAGTGGGGAAAATTGAGAATGGCCCTTTTAACCTTGGCCAACTGAGACCCTTACATGACCAGTTAAAAGCCTCTTCCCACCACTGCTGGTGTTCATGCAGTAGTAGGTGAGCAATTTGCCACACTGGGAGCCTGCCATTGTTGGCAATTTCTGGTGGCTTCTCTGCTGGCTTAGGGAGTGACATTTTAATCAAATTTCATGTGGCCCACACTCACCAGGGAATCCTTCTGTACTGGAGGCTTGACCACGTGCTTGGTTGTTGCCAGTTGTAGGACCAGCAATGGCCATTGGTGCGATGAGTGCACTGGAAACAAAGAGCTAATGACTTTCGAATTGGCTAGCAAATGATCTTACAGAAGTGGTTTCATCTCGCAAAGGGACAGAAACCCCTGCAAAGAAGCTTGACTTTAGTTTTATTGGCAGAGCAAGGGATGTTGAACTCAAACTGAGTTGCTCAATCACTCCTGCTCCCACCATGGTGAATCAAACACTAAATAACCACTTCATGGCTCCCAGTGACATAGTAGCTAACTAATGGTGTGAGAGGAGGCTTGCCATGAACAGAGGTTCAGTCATAGCTGTAAACTTGAAGGCCCCTGTGTCCTCAACCATTCCTTATTTGTTACATCTGACTTAAAACATGCAACAAATAAAATCTAAAAGCATTGAAGCAGTGTCGGTTTCACCAAAAGATGGTTATTATGTGCTGCCATGATCCCTTGGGCAGTGTTTTCCTTCCCCTCTTCTGCAACATCCTCCCCCCTCCCCAACTTTATCCTGCGCAGTGCCCCAAAAAATGGAGTGAACAACTAGATTGCATGAATTTGGCTTTCAAGTAAGCTTGATAGCTTGTTAACTGGTTAGCAACTCATCCACCACTTTGAACATTCATTATTTCCAGCTGTGTGTTCCATCCATATGTAATTCACCAAGTCTCTGCCACCAAAAACAAACTGCACATTCAAGAGCAAACCACATGCCTGACTTGGAAATATATGTCGACTAGACTGTGGATATTACACCTGAGGCATATTGGAGCTGAGCTATGTCAGGTTGCACGTAGTTGATTAGATTGCAGTGCATTATCTCTGAGGTGGACTGGCCTGTGCCCAGATGTTATACACTCCTGTAGCATAAGGGACTAAATCTCCTGGCTCAGAGATGGGCCATTAGAGCCGTCTTAAATTATCACATCAAGACAATTTCACGCTCTCAGATATTACTCTTGGGATAGCCATGATGAGGAGTGCCAGTGTTGCACTGGGGTGCACAAAGTTGAAACTCACACAACACCAGGTTATAGTCCAACAGGTTTATTTGGAAGCACAATACAAGCTTTTGCAGTGGGGTTGCCTTGTCAGGTAGCTATAACCTGGTGCTGGACTATCACTATCTCGAAATGGTTTGGCTGCTATTTGTAATATCACGGAACTGCAATACTATATCTGATAGATTGTACTGCTGGAGCAGGTGAGATTTGAACCACGATAGAGGCGGGAGAATGGGGTTTGAACCCAGGTCTCCAACACCTAAAGCGGGAATGTTACCATTGAGCTACAATAACATTTGGGGCGCTGTGACCCAACAGGAGGCTCTTGTTCTGGATCTGCATGATGTCAGGCCGTATTTGCGTGCTGATGTCTATGGTCCCACCTCCCCCGGAACACCCGCTGCAAGATGGCGACTGAGTCCGAACGGCTGCTTCGGTTCCGGAACCAGTTCCGAGTGGCGGTGCCGACGACCGCGTTTCCTCGGGACTCGGTGTGGCCGAGAGCGCCAGGTGAGGGGAAATTGGGCCGAATGCAAACACCACGTACACCTCCCGCCCATTAACCCAACCGCCATCACCTCCCCCAACCCATCCCCTGCAGTTGTTGGGGTGTGGGCATCGCTGGTTAATGTTCATTGTCCGTCCCCGGTGGTCCTTGAGATGGTGATGGTGATGGTGATGATGATGTGGTGATGATGATGATGTGATGGTGATGGTGGTGATGATATGGTGATGGTGGTGAGGATGTGGTGATGGTGATGGTGGTGATGATATGGTGATGGTGGTGATGATATGGTGATGGTGGTGAGGATGTGGTGATGGTGATGGTGGTGATGATATGGTGATGGTGATGATGATGTGGTGATGATGATGTGGTGATGGTGATGATGGTGTGGTGATGGTGTGGTGATGGTGATGGTGATGATGATGTTGATGTTGGTGAGCTGCCTTCTTGAATCACTGCAGCCCATCTGTTGTGGGTTGACGCACAATGTCCTTAGGGAGGGATTTCCAAAATTCTGACTCAGCGACGGTGAAGGAAAGCGATATATTTCCATGATTTGGAGATACTGGTGTTGGACTGGGGTGTACAAAGTTAAAAATCACGTGATGTATTTCCAAGTCTGGATGGTGAGTGGCTTGGAGGGGAACTTGAAATTGGTGGTGTTCCCGTGTATCTGCTGACTTTGTCCTTCTGGGTGGGAGTGGGGTCGCGGATGTGGAAGGTGCTGCCTAAGGAATTTCAGAGAATTTGTGCAATTCCTGTTGTAGCTGGTAAACGTTGGTGGTGGAGGGAGTGAACGTGGTGCCAAGTGAGTGGCAACTTTGATATGAATGGTGCCATGTTTCTTGAGTGTTACTGGAGCTTTACTCTGAGTCATACAGCACGGAATTAGACCCTTTGTTCCAAATCATCCACACCGACCAAGTTTCCCAAATTAGGTTAGTCCCACTTGCCCGTGTTTGGCTCATATTCCTCTAAAGCTTTCCTATCATGTACCTAGACTAATGTCTTCTAAATGTTGCAACTGTACCTGTATTTAACATTTTCTCTGACAATTCATTCCACATATGAACCACCCTCTTGAAAAACATTGCTCTTCTGGTCCCTTTAAAATATTTCCTCTTTCACCTTAAACATATGTACACTAGTTTTGAAATCCCCTACTCAAGGGAAAAGATCTTTGCCATTCATTTTATCTATGCCCCTTGTGATTTTATAAATCACCTATAGGTCACCTCTCACCCTCATACTTCCAGTGAAAAAAGTCCCAGCCTATCCTTGTAACTAAAATCCTGCAGTCCTGGTAAATCTTTTCTGAAGGGCAAAAGTGAGGACTGCAGATGCTGGAGATCAGAGTCAAGGTTAGAGTGGTGCTGGAAAAGCACAGCAAGGCACTAATCTTTTCTGAACCCTGTCCAATTTAATATTATCCTTCCTTTTGTGAAGTGACCAGGACAATAAACAGTACTCCAAAAGTGGCCTCACCAGCATCCAATACAACCTCAACGTGATATCCCAAGTCTTATACTCAGTGGTCTGAGCAATGAAGGCAAGCACGCAAAATGCATTCTTAACCACCTTGTTTATCTGTGATGCAACTTTCAGAGAATTATGTACCTGAACCCCTAGATCTCTGTTCGACAACATTGCCCAGGGCCCATTAACTGTATAATTTGTGTCCTTGTTTGTTTTACCAAAATACAACACCTCTTATTTAGCAGGATAAAGTCTGTCTGCCACTCAACGCATTTGCCCATTGATCAAGAGCCCTTAGTAATCTTAGATAACCTACACTGTTGATTATACCACCAACTTTGATGTCATCTACATGCTTACTAACGATGCCTCCTAAATTCTCATCTAAGTTGTTTATATAAATGACAAATGCAAGTGGACCCGACAGCAACCTCTGTTGAACACCACTGGTCATAAGTCTCCAGTCTGAAAAGCAACCCTCCACCACCACCAGCCTCTGTCTCCCACCATCAGACCAATTTTGTATCTGTTTGGCAAGCTCTTACTGAATCTCTTGTGTTCTAAATTTACTAATCAGTCTACCGTGCGGAATCTTGTCAAAGGCTTTACTAAAGTCTAACCATGTAGACCACGCCTACTGCTTTGCCCTCATCAATCTTTTTGGTTATACCTTGAAAAACTCAATCAAGTTTGTGAGACATGATTTTCCACACACAAAGCTGTGCTAACTCTCCCTATTCAGTCCCTGACTTTACAAATACATGTAAATTCTATCTCTCAGAATCACCTCCAAATACTTACCCTCTACTGATATCAGACTCATAGGTCTATAGTTCCCAGGCTTCTCCTTACACCCTTTCTTAAATAAAGGCTTGACGTTATCCACCCTCCAGTCCTCTGAAACCTCACCTGTGGCTGTAGATGTATCTGTTAGGGGTCCTACAATTTCTTCCCTGACTTCTCTCAATGTCCTGGGATACACTTGATTGGATTATCCAAATGGGAGCATTCACGCTTTGGAGAGTTAGGAGCTGAGCTACTCACTGTAATTCAAAGACTTTATTTCAGGATTCCTAGCTGCTGACCTCCATCTCCTCTGATATTGAAGCAGTCAAAGTCCAAATGCAGCATGACCTGGACAATATCGAGACTTGGGCTGAAAAATAACAAGTCACATTCATGCCATACAAATGTCAGGTAAAGACCATCAATATGAGACAATCTAACCATCGCCCCTCTGAATATCCTCACTATCAACATCCTGGCGGTAACTATTTATCTAAAACTAGCCATATAAATACCCATCACCACATCCCTTCCCCAATCCTAGCATCTTCCCCACCACCTCCCCCTCCCCTTTCCCGCCTCATCAACCAATATTCCCAACTCCATCCTCCTATTGCTTGGACGTTCCTGCATGTTCTCTTACACTGCCTGTCCCCCAGCATTCCATGATAAACCACTCTTGGAGATATTCTGGATTGCTAAGTGTGGAACTAAGCCACTGAAATGGGAGAGAAATGAGGAAAGATGCAGGTTCAAGGCTGGTGCAGGGCAGAACTTGAGAGGTTTGGCTAGGTGAGAGCGCAGAGAGGTAACGGATGGACATTTGCAATTTTAGTGACCATGGGCGTCTTGCAAATTTCCGATGAGGGGTTTTGGTGATGGAGTGACAAAAACAAGGTTGCCTTTGGTCTCCAGGACCTTTCTGAAGTGATGGCTGAGTTTAAGAGTAGAATCAGGCTTTTATTTACTTTTGTTTTAATTTTAATTCTTATAACTCTAGAATTAGTGATTACACTATTATTATAATTGATTTTTCAAGTTTTTTAAATACATTTTGTACTAAGAAGATAAGAACAAGGAGCAGGAGGAGGCAATTCAATCACTTGAGCCTGCTCTGTCATTTGATATGATTACAGCTGATCTCACCTTAGCCTCAACACCACTTCCCTGCCACTACCCCATCATCATTCAATCCATTTACTAGTTCCATTCGGAGGTTTTCTGGTTCTGTAGTTCCAGACCCATCTCTGGGCCATTCCAGACTAAGCTCTGGGTCCTCGACTCCTACATCGTGATTTGTTAGCCATAGAAGGTATGTTCATTACATGCCAAAAAGATTGATTACCAGCCTCTAAATCCCTTCAATACGCCTGATGACAGAGGGTGAAAGTGGCAGGTGCCCAGCCATTCTACAGAAAGCTGTAACATACGACTGTAGTACTTTGCCCATGGCATTGATCAATACAATGGAAGTCCGTGGTACAACCATAAGATGTAGGCCGTTTGGCTCATTGAGTCCACTCTGCCATTCAATGAGATCATGGCTGATCTGGTAATCCACAATTCCACTTCTTGCCAGTTCCTCAAAACTCTTGATTCCCTCACTAATTAAAATACCATATCAACCTCGAGAAGGTCATTTTGGAAATGTATAAAATATTAGCTAGGCCACAGCTGTTGTGTGTAGTTCTGAAATCCACACTGTGGGAGGAATGTGATCGCACTGGAGAGAAAGGAAAGGAGATTTACCAGATCGTTGCCTGGAATTACATTGAGAAATTGGTACGTCTTGGGTTGGTTTTCTTAGAGAAGATTGAAATGTATAAAATTGAGGGGCATAGATAGGTTAGACAGGAAGAAACTTATTTTCCCTTGATGAAGGGATCAATGATCAGAGGGCATGGATTTCGTGTAAGGAGCGGAAGGTTTAGAGGAGATGTGTGAAAACAGTTTCACCCAGAGGGTGATGGAATCTGGCAGAAACCCTCGACATGTAGGAAGTATTTAGATATGCACTTGGGATGCCAAGACAGACAAGGCTACAGGCTAGGGGCTAGAAAGTGGAGATAGAATAATAAAGAGTTGGAACGCATGACATGGGCACTATTGTCGGCTGTGTCCAGGTGAGTGACGTTGGTGGGAGCGGCAGCAACAATAATGGCAAAAGTGACATGCCGGTTAGGCCTGCGATTCTCCTCTACACTGGGGAGAAAGGATGTCAATTTGCAGATCGTTTCAGACAACATCTTGGGGTCACCTGCACCTACCAACCCCATTGCCCTGTAGTTGAACACTAACTCCCCCTCCCACACTGTTAAGGACATGCACGGTGGGCGGCATGGTGGCATAGTGGTTAGCATTGCTGCCTCACAGCGCCTGAGACCCCGGATCAATTCCCGACTCAGGCAACTGACTGTGTGGAGTTTGCACGTTCTCCCCGTGTCTGCGTGGGTTTCCTCCGGGTGCTCCGGTTTCCTCCCACAATCCAAAGATGTGCGATTCAGGTGAATTGGCCATGCTAAATTGCCCGTAGTGTTAGGTAAGGGGTAAATGTAGGGGTATGGGTGGGTTGCGCTTCGGCGGGTCGGTGTGGACTTGTTGGACCGAAGGGCCTGTTTCCACACTGTAAGTAATCTAATCTATAGCATGCAGGTCTATTGCCAAACCCTAACTACCCGATGCCTGGAGGAAGAACGCCTCATCTTCCATCTTGGGACACTTCGACCACATGGGATTGATGTGGATTTCACCAGTTTCCTCATTGCCCCTCCCCTGACCTTATCCCAGTCCCAACCTCCCAAATCTGCACCGCCCTCTTGAATGGTTCTACCTGTCCATTTTCCTTCCCATATATCTGCTCCACCCTTCTCTCTGACCTATCACCTTCACCCCCCACCTTCATTTACTTATTGCATTCCCAGCTACCTCCCCTTCCCATCCCAGCCTCAACCCTTTCCCATTTATCTCTCAGCCCCCCCTTGGCCCACAAGCCTCATTCCTGATGAAGAGCTTGAGCCCGAAACATCGACCTACCTGACCGGCTGTGCTTTTCCAGCACCACACTCTTCAACTCTGATCTCCAGCATCTGCAGTCCTCACTTTCTCCCTAAAGAATAATGAAGTGGTTATTTTAACAGGTGCAGATGCAGTGGGTCAATGGCCTTTTTCTGTGCTGTGCATCTCAATGATCATGGATATATTTATCAACTCAGCCTGAACAGCCCTCAATGATAAAAAGTCCACACATTCACATCCTTCTGAGAGAAAGTATCCTCCTCATCTCAAATGGATGACTACTCTTGAGATTATGCTCTGTGGTCCTAGATTCTATCTGCATCTACCCTGTTGTGCCCCCTAAGAATATTGTATATTTCAGTAAGATCACCTCTCATTCTTCTAGACTCTAATGAGTATAAGCCCAGCCTACTCACCCTCTCCTCTTAAGAAAATCTCACCAAATCTGGAAACATCCTAGTGAACCTTCTCTAGATTGCCTCCAATGGCAGTATATCTTTCCTTAATTCAGAGAACTAGAACCATTCACAGTAGTTGCTATAGTCTGACTTTTATAGTTTTAGCAAGGACTCTGTTTTGTATTCCATTCCCTTTTGATATAAAGGCTAATATTCCTTAGACTTCCATATTGATTGCTGAACTTAGATGCTAGTTTTTTGTGATATATACACTTGAACTCCCAAATCCTTTTGTGTTTCAGCTTTCTGCAGTCTTTTCCAATTTAGATAATATTCATTTCTTCCGTTCTTCCTGCCAAAATACGTAACCTTGCATGTTCCCACATTATATTTCTTCTGCCAAGTTTTTGACCACTCATGTAGCCTGTCTATAGCCCTTTCCAAACTCTCTGTTGTCCCCAAGACTTGCCATCCTATTTATTTTTGTCATTCCCAAACTTGGTGATAGGACATTTACTTCTACCATCTGAGTAATTAATTGTAAATTATTATAAATAATTGTGGCTTCAGCACTGATCGCTGAGGCACTTCACTAGTTACAGACCATCATTCTGAAATGCTCCCTTTATCTCAATTCCCTGTCTTTGATTAATTAACCTCATTCATTACTCCCATCACCATGGGCTCCAATCTTATTAAGTAGTCTTAAGTGCACTACCATATGCTTTGTCTTTTGCAAATCCAAATATATTACATTTACTGGTGCCCCTTTATCTACATTGATTGCTACCTCCTGAAACAACTGTAATAACTTTGTCAGCTGTGATTTCCCCTTCGTGAAGCCACGCTGACTCTACATGGTTCTAAATGCTCTGCTTACATCTTTATAATAGACTCTAGAGCATTCTCCCAGTAGATGTTAGTTTAACTGGCCAGTAGTTAAATGTAATTCAGCTGCTTCATTTTTTGAATATGGGTGTTACATTGGCAGTTTTTCAATGCTCCAAGATTTTTCCAGTATCTAAGGACTCTTGGAAGACTATCGTCAGTGCATTGACTATCTTTAAAATCCAAGGATGCAGTCTAGGAGATCTAGGGAGCATATTGGCCTTTAGCCCCATTAGTTTCTCTAATTACTTAGCTCTAGTGATAGTAATTGTGCGTGTTTCCTCCTCTTCCCCCACCCCTCAAAATATCCACATACCACTTTGGCCTCTTCATTATTTAGTATATTTAGAATGTTAGAAGTATTCTTTTATCGTGGATATGTTCTGTTCAACTCCACTACCATTTCATTTATTATTTCTCACCCTCATTCTCTAGGTGCCCAGTATTCCACTGTTGCCTCTCTCTTCCTTTTTTATATATTTGAATTATTCTTGGTGTCCATTTTTTGTTAAATGCTTGTTTGCCCTCAGCTTGTTTTTGCCCTCTTTCTTGGTCATCTTTTGGCTTTTAAAACTTTCCCAGTCCTCTAATGTACCACTAATTGTTGCCATATTGCATGGTATTCTTTAAATTTGATATTGTCCATAACTTGCATGTGAACCATAGTTGGTTTAACCCCTTCCTAGAATCCTCTAAGGTATTTTTTGCTGTGAGTCATGAGAATTTTTCTTTAAAATGTCTGCCATTGTTCATCAAACCCTGGAATTAAGGACAGGAGAAAAGACAGATAAACTAGTGCCATTAGGGAGTCAAAAGGACAATCTCCAGATACAGAGAGGCCGCATTAGACTTCATCGGGCTTTGTTGAGTTTAAGCTGTTGGCATATCTCTTATACAGTATGCAAAGTAAATGCTGTTCATCAGTATCTGATAGTTTTAACAATATTATTTTTTTATGAGCAGATATACAAGATGAGGAAAAGAAGAAAGAAAAACCACTTCCTAGATTTAACATGCACTCTGTATTCTGGATTTTAGCATCAATAGCAGTGACCTATTATGTTGAATTTTTTTCCACAATTAAAACTGATTACCGAATAGAAGGGTAAATATTCTGAATATATTTTACTTCTGCTATCTCTGACTTATATATTTTGAACTTTGAAAATGAAAGATTTTTTTTGCCCCCAACAATGTGGAGGGACAATGCTGGTGGGAGGGTGAGGAGTTACTGCACTCTGACAGTGTTGAGCAAGCTCCATGTCGATCCCATCTGTACTGCAGGCGTCTGCCATCCATGTGTTTATGCTCATGCTCATGATCTTAATGCTTTTATGTGACTTGGCCATTTCCAGATTAAAAATGTTGAAAATTCAAACAATTTTCAATTTTGGAGAAGAGTAATTCTCTAATCTTTCAAAACTGGTGGATGCATTGATCGTAGTCTAGAAAATTCTACAACAGCATATGCTGAGAATGCATGGTGAAAACTCTGTTATGGAGAAGAACATTCATTTGAAGCTTGGGCTCTTAAAACTGATGGTTGACTTCATGTAAAACCTTTGAAGGAATTAAGGAAAGAAAAGTGAATTTCATGGGAAATGTAATTGGTACTATGCAATGTAATTTCCTCTGGTTTTCTTCCTGGGCCTTTCAATTACTGAAGAGAAAAGGCAGCTAAGTAAGACTGCATAAGGCATATTGTGATTTTTGCCAACAGTAATAGTATTTCAGCTTTTTTTAAGAGATCCATTTACATGACATTTTAAGATGAAAACATCACGTTACAGAAGTGACAAAGACCATGAAATGTAGTAGGTCTAGTTGCTGCTTGTTGATAAGATGAAACATATCTTTTATGCTCTTAATTAGCAGTAATTTGTGAAAAGCTACGACTGGTTATGAGTGAAATTGAGATGAGATTAGAAGTTGGTCTTGTATAGAAATTCTAGATTTAGTATCCCACTTGTGAAATAAGTATTCATCATATGCTGTTACTAATCAGGTGTTTGTGTCCTTTCTTGGGTTATAGAACATAGAACGTTACAGTGCAGGATAGGCCCTTCGGCCCTCAACATTGCACTGCCCTGTGAAACCAATCTGAAGCCCATCTAATCTACACTTCTCCATTCTCATGCATATGCCTATCCAATAACGATTTTAAATGCCTGTAAAGTTGGCGAGTCAGTGTGTTCCACACCCCTACTACTCTCTGAGTAAAGAAACTTACCACTGAGATCTGTCCTTATTTATCACCCTTCAATTTGAAGCTATGTCCCTTCGTGCTAGCCATCATCATGGCTAGGAAAATGGCTGTCATTGACCATGTGTTCTAACCCTCTGATTATTTTATATCTCAATAAAGTTGCCCCTCAACTTTCTTCTGTCTAACGAAAAGAGACTCGAGACCCTCCATCTTTCCTCGTAAGACCTTCGCTTTATACCAAGCAACATCCTAGTAAATCTCCTCTGAACCCTTTCCAAAGCTTCCACATCCTTCCTATAACACAGTGACCAGAACTGCGCAGAAAACTCCAAGTGCAGCCGCAGCAGAGTTTTGTATAGCTGCAGCATGACCTCATGGTTGTGAAACTCGATCCCTCTAGTAGTGAAAGCTAACACACCGTATGCCATCTTAACAGCCCTATCAACCTGCATGGCAACTTTGAGGGATCTATGTACATGGACATTGAAATCCCTCTGCTCATCTATATTACCAAGAATCTTATCATTCACCCAGTACTCTACATTCCTGTTACTCCTTCCAAAGTGAGTCACCCCACACTTTTCTGCATTAAACTCCATTTGCCACCTCTCAGCCCAGCTCTGCTGCTTATCTATGTCCCTCTGTAACCTACCACATGCTTTGGCACTATCCACAACTGTACCGACCCTAGTGCCGTGGACAAATTTACTAACCCATCCTTCTATGCTCTCATCCAGGTCATTTATAAAATGACAAACAGCAGTGGACCCAAAACAGATTCTTTTGGTACACCACTAGTAACTGAACTCCAGGATAAACACTTCCCATCAACCATCACCCTCTGTCATCTTTCAGCTAGCCAATTTCTGATCTAAACCACTAAATTGCCTGCAATCCCATGCCTCTGTACTTAGCCTACCATGGGGAACCTCATCAAATGTCTTACTGAAACCATTCACCCCCATCAATGGCTTTATCCTCATCCATTTGTTTGGTCACCCCTTCTCAGAGAACTCAGTAAGGTTTGTGAGGCACGACCTACCCTTCACAAAACTATGTGAACCATCCCTAATCAACTTATTCCCATCAAGATGATTATAAATCCTATCTCTCTAACCTTTTCCAATTCTACCCACAACTGAAGTAAGGCTCATTGGTCTCTAATTACTAGGGTTGTCTCTACTTCTCTTCTTGAACGAGGGAACAACACTTGCTACCCTCCAGTCTTCTGGTACTATTCCTGTAGACAATGATGACATAAATATCAAAGCCAAAGGCTCAGCAATCTTCTCCCTGGCTTCCCAGAGATTCTCCTAGGATCAAGCCCATCCAGCCCAGGAGATTTATCTGTTTTCACACTTTGCAGAATTTCTAACTCCACCTCCTTATGAACCTCAATCCCATCTATCTAGTAGCCTATTTCTCAGTATTGTACTTGACAGCATTATCTTTTCCAGTGTGAATACTGACTAAAAATATTCATTTTCACCTCCCCATCTCATCTGACTTCCCGCAAAACTTCCCACTGTTGTCCTTGATGGGCCCTAATCTTATTGTAGGGTTCTTTTATCCTTTATATACCTATAGAAAGCTTTAGGATTTTCCTTGATCCTACCCGCCAACAACTTCTCATATCCCCTCTTTGCTCGTCTTCGTCCTCTTTTCAGATCTTTCCTGGCTACCTTGTGACTCTCAATCACCCTAACTGAGCCTTCACATTTCATCCTAACATAATCCGCCGCCTTCCTCTTCCTCCTTCCTTATGTCTGTCCAACAATGCTTCATCACTGAACGTCAAGCTAGTGTTTTTAGGACTGTCACTGACCTCATCTCTTCTGGAAACCTTCCTTCCACAACTTCTCACCTAATTTGTTCCACTTGCTCTTCCTCCCTCTTTGGCAAGATGGTAAAATCTATCATATTCCAATTCCCAGTCATTGCACTCAAAATTTAATTCTGTTTCTGTCACCACAGATGCTGCCAGATCTGTTGGGTTTCTGCAGCATTTTTTTTTGTTTTTATTTAAAATGCATTTACTCATGTCTGCTTTTTGTCAGTAATCCTTTTTTTCTCTCTCTTTAAATCAGTCGATGGTTCCTTTTAGGATCCTCACTCTTGATAATTAGCTTACTGATTGCCTTCTACTGCATCTTTTACCTGGAGTGGTACAGAGGGATCAGAGAATATGAGCAATATAACCCAACCCTGGTTCCTTCAGCTACAGCATCTTTCATTGCTGCAGCAGTATGGTAAGTTTTTGAAGTCATTGGCAAATATTAGTTTGATTTTTAACTTGTTTCTGCTTGCAATAAAATTCTGTATCACTGAACAGAGTTGTTCCAATCTGTTGTACTAAACGTAAATCTGAAACCTGCTGTTCAAACCTATATTGGGAAATAATGCCATGGAATTTAGGTGCTTTAGTCTTGATAAGTGGGTTAAATGTATTAATTGCTATTTGCAAGCAAATGTAATATTAGCCCTATGTATGTTACTTATTTAATATTGCCATTAACTGTCATTTTAGCTGGAGATGATACTTCTCTGCAGAACTGAAACAACTGATCTTGGCAAACATTTCAGTGAGGAAGTGCTGCACTGTCGATGTCATTCAGGGGCAATATTAAACTGAGCCTTGTGCAGGAAGAAATAAGAGAATCTGTACCAGTATTTGATGAAAAACAGAGTTTTTCTATTTTCCTGTGCCCTACACCCATCAAGCAGTAACATAAAAAAGATTTCTTGGCTATTTGTTCCATTTGCTGTTAGTGGGATCTTGTTGTGTGCAATCTTCTGCCTGCATAAAAATCATAAATGAGGAGCTCGTGTGACACAATGTAGTGTCCCTACATCTGAGCCAGAAGGCCTGGTTTCAAGTCCCATCTACTCCAGAGGTGTATAGTGGTATCTCTGAACAGGTTGGTTAGAAAATATCTATAACATCTTATTCCTGATGAAGGGCTTATGCTCGAAACATCGAATTCTCTATTCCTGAGATGCTGCCTGGCCTGCTGTGCTTTGACCAGCAACACATTTGCAGCTGTGATCTCCAGCATCTGCAGACCTCATTTTTTACTAGAAAATATCTATAATCATGAATGACTTACTTTTGAGCCAGGAGGCCTGTATCCAGGGTCCCCCTGCTCAAGCGATGTGTTGAATAGAATTTTTTTTAATATAATCATGTATATACTTCGTGATTTACCAACTCCTTGACCTATTCTGTCACTTTTCAAAGATTTGTGTTCAGTATCTCTAATTATCTCTTCTTGCATCACCTTTAAAATTATATCATGTAACATACATTTTTGTATGAAGAACGAATGGATAATGTTATCACCTCACTCTTTTCTGAGCTGATTTTAAAGGCCATCATGATTGTGAAGGCAAGCACATGACCACAGCAGAATTCCACAAACATGAATGGCCAGTTAAATGATTTTGGTGTCAATACTGATAGGGCTAGTGAATATGAAGCAGTTAATGGAAGTAGTGTTTATTTTCATCAAATACTAGCATAGATTAGATTCGCTACAGTGTGGAAACAGGCCAATTGGCCCAACAAGTCCACACTGACCCGCCAAAGTGTAACCCACGCAGACCCATTTCCCTCCAATTAATGCACCTAACACTCTGGGCAATTTAGCATGGCCAATCCACCTAACGTGCACATCTTTGGACTGTGGAAGGAAACCCACGCAGACATGGGGAGAATGTGCAAACTTCACACAAACAGTCGCCTGAGGCTGAAATCGAACCCGGGTCCCTGGCGCTGTGAAGCAGCAATGCTAACCACTGAGCCACTGATCTTTTACTTCTGCTTGAAGAGGCCAGAGTTTACTATTGTATATGAATGACATTAGCATTGCAGCAGTTCCTCTACTGCATTGAAGTATCTGTGAAGTGGAGGTGCCAGTGTTGAACTGGGGTAGGCAAAGTCTGAAGTCACATGACACCAGGTTACAGTTCAACAGATTTGCTTGAAATCACAAGTGTTCAGAGCATTGCTACTTTGACAGGTGAAGTCAGCCATTTTGACATCAGAAAGTTCATTCAAGTCTCTATTCATTACGTGAGCCCTACCTAAATGTGGCAGAGTACTATGTGGTTCATTGATTTGCAATTTGCATTGGTACATTGCATTAGTGAGTATGTTTTCCTGTCAAGAATTTGTTTTATTCTATCTGAGCATTTCTTTCCATTTTATATTAAAAGACATTTGCAAATAAGTCATGCTGCATGCTGAGCAGTATATGCATTGTTGTTAACTAGCAATGCTCAAAATGCTCGTCAGTCCTCTACCATGAAACTCAAATGTGTTGGTTCCTACATCCTTAAAAATAACTACTTTGTCAGAGGTTTGAATCTTTGGCAGTAGGCCCTTAGTCAATTTTGAAATGAAAATCAATTACTTGATTCATTTGTTACTTGAATTAAAATGAATTAACACGCCATTAGGAAGGCTGTTACTATGTTAATCTTTTATCACAAGCATTTGAGAGCAAAACTGGCAAAGTTTTGCATCAGTTGTATAGGAATGTGGTTAGACCATAGCTGATATATTGCATACTTTTGTTCTCCTTATTTTAGGAAGGTTTTTAATTTATATTTTATATTTGGGAGGGATATTATTGTTATTGAGGGAGTGCAATGAAAATTCACTTGACTTGTTCTGTGGATGGTAGGACTGTCCGAAGAAGAGAGATGAGTGAAGCTGGGCCTATATTTCAAGTTTTGAAAAATTAGGTAATTTCATTGAAAGCTACAGAAGACTTGAAAAGTAGGCAGAGTAGATCAGCTAAGATGTTTCCACTGAATGGAGAGTCTAGAACCAGGGTGTACAGTTTAAAGATTTGGTGAAAGCCACTTGATACTGAGTTGAAGAGAAACCTTCTTATCATCAGAAGATGGTATATCAATGGAATTCTTTAGCCCAGAAGGCTAAGAATATGCTTCAAGTAGACATAGACAGATTTCTAAATAGTAATGGTGTAAAGAGATAGAGGGAATAATATGTGGAAAAGGTCATAGAGATGTACAGCATGGAAACAGACCCTTCGGTCCAACCCCTCCATGCCGATCAGATATCCCAACCCAATCTAGTCCCACCTGCCAGCACCCGGCCCATATCCCTCCAAACCCTTCCTATTCGTATACCCATCCAAATGCCTCTTAAATGTTGCAATTGTACCAGCCTCCTCCACTTCCTCTGACAGCTCATTCCATACACGTACCACCCTCTGTGTGAAAAAAGTTGCCCCTTAGGTCTCTTTTATATCTTCCCCTCTCATCCTAAACCCATGCCCTCTAATTCTAGACTCCCCGACCCCAGGGATAGGATTTTGTTTATTTACCCTATTCATGCCCCTCATAATTTTGTAAACCTCGATAAGGTCACCCCTCAGCCTCCGACGCTCCAGGGAAAACAGTCCCAGCCTGTTCGGCCTCTCCCGATAGCTCAACATCTTTGTAAATCTTTTCTGAACCCTTTCAAGTTTCACAACATCTTTCTGATAGGAAGGAGACCAGAATTGCATGTAATATTCCAACAGTGGCCTAACCAATGTCCTGCACAGTTGCAACATGACCTCCAACTTCTGTACTCAAAACTCTGACCAATAAAGGAAAGCATACCAAATGCCTTCTTCACTATCCTACCTACCTGCGACTCCACTTTCAAAGAGCTATGAACCTGCAGTCCAAGGTCTCTTTGTTCAGCAACACTCCCTAGGACCCTACCATTAAGTGTATAAGTCCTGATAAGATTTGTTTTCCCAAAATGCAGCACCTCGCATTTATCTGAATTAAACTCCATCTGCCACTTCTCAGCCCATTGGCCCATCTGGTCCAGATCCTGTTGTAATCAGAGGTAAACCTCTTCGCTGTCCACTACATCTACAATTTTGATGTCGTCTGCAAACTTACTAACTGTACCTCTTATGCTCGCATCCGGAGTGCATGATCACCCATGGTTGTACATTCTATTTTCCTATGAATACTTTTCAGAAGAAAGTGAAGTTTGAACTAGTTTTATTTATGTATTATTTGGTGATGGGTCTTGTAATGAATCAAAGCAAATTTCTTTTTAATCCTGTTCATGGACAAGTGATTGAAGGACTATTTGCTGGAATGGCTTTTCCATCATATTATTTGAGTCTAAATGCCTTAGATGGCATTGTGGCTCAACAATTAAAATGCAAATTTATTTTATTTTCTGTGCATCTGGTAGTTATATACATCAAATACTGGGTTATGTTAATAAAACAGTCAAAAAATATCTGAAGGTGCCATAAAGTTAGCAAACCTCATTTGAAATCCTCATTGTATAACTGTTTTTGTAGTTCATTCATTGCCAGTTTTTTATTACTGCTTTATACCCAAATGGAAATTGACAACAGTTCAGAAATATGTTTTATGAATATAGCATCTGCATGAATTTGACCAAGGTCTTTTCGACAATGTTGCAATTAACACAACCTTGTCATTATGTACCATACTGTATATATATTGATATTTCAAGGCCTGGAATATGACTGGTTCATTACATTTGAAATGCCGAAGCACTGAGTGCTCTTTAAATGATCTTCTGATTGTAAGCTTTCTCCTTACAGCTTTAACATCGCTCTGTGGCCTGTGTGGTCTTTCTTTACTCCTTTTATCCTTTTCACTCAATTTATGGGTGTTGTGATGTTTGTATCACTACTGGGATGATTTGCAGGTAAGTCCTAATATTAGTTTGAACTGTTTTAGCTCTTTTTTTTTCTTTTTTTGTTTATTATAAGACTGTAAGATACAGAACCAGAATTAGGTCATTTGGCTAATTGAATCTGTCATTTGACTTGTTTCTAAAGCCCACTCTCCTGCCTTCTCCCTGTAACCCTTGATCCCCTTACCAATCAAGAACCTATCTAAAGTACACTCAGAGTTGACCTCCAAAGGCCTCTGTAGCAATGATTAACTATTAACCACAGGTTAACTACCCTCCACTTGAAAAACATCCTCCTTGGCTCCATTTTAAAGGAGCCTTCACTCTGAGGCTGTGCCTTCGGGTCCTAGTCTCTCCTACTAATTGAAGCTTTTCCATATTCTCTCTGTCCAGACCTCTGTGTTCTGTAAGCTTTTCAATGAAATCTCCCCGATCCTCCTAAACAAACCCAGAATCCTCAATTGCTCCTCATATGACAAGCCATTCAGCCTTGGGATCATACATGTAAACCATTTCTGGTCCCCTCCAAGAACAGTACAGTCTTGCTTAGATGTGGGGCCCAGAACTGCTCTCATTATTTCAAATGTGGGCTGACCAATGCATTATAGAGCCTCAGCAGTACATCTCTGATCTTGTATTCTAGCCCTCTTGAAATGAATGCTACCATTGCATTTGCCTTCCCAACTGAACTTGCATGTTAATCTTAAGAATCCTGACCCAGGACTCCTAAGTCCCTTCGTGGTTCAGATTTCTGAAGTCCTCCCCCATTTAGAAAATAGTCCACACCTCAGGAGTGGATTGTATTCCATCTGCCTCTTCTTTTCCCATTCTCCCAGCCTGTCAAAGTCTTTTTCCAACCAGTCTGCTTCCTCAATATTCCCTGTCCCTCAACCTTTGTGTCATCTGCAATCTTAAAAGCAATGCCCTCAGTTCCTTTGTCCAGATCGTTTAATGTATTACCTGAACAGTTATTGTCCCAACACAGATCCCCATGAAACTCCTAGTCAGCAGCTGCCATCCTGAAAGAGACCCCTTTATATTCCTACTGTCTTCTGCCAGTCAGCCAGTCTCTATCTATGCCAGTACCTTGTCCCTAAGCTCAACTTAACAAATCAACAAGTAGCTGCTGTCTCCAATTTATGTTGTTTATTGACCTCAATTGGGGTGTTACATTGTTCAGTGCAATTGGTTGTTCAGAATGAAGAAGTTATCTAAGGTTCTTGCTCCCCATTTCTGCATGTTGATTGAAGGCGACCTATATAATTGAATGGCTTTGATTACAGAATTCCAGAATCATATGATTACTTCCCAGAACCTAGCTATTTCTTATCATATTTAGTGGCGCAGTGACAGTGTCTGTTCTTCTGGGGTTCAAGTCCCACCTGCTCCAAAGATATGTTGTGACATGACTGAACGTGTTGATTAAAATTAATTTATAACTATACCCTATAACTATACTTAACCCTCGACAGGAAAAGAGTCAGAAAAAAGGTCAGTTTATAGTCTTTAAATGTTCTGAAATCTAAAAATAAATATGTAAACCTTTATCAATGGAAAATATATTTTCGTAAGCTAATTTAGTTATTGCTCTATTTTTCAGTAAAGTTTGCACTTTGCTTGAATCTTTTACAAATGGTATCAAAATTCTGATCCTAATCTCTGACTTTAGAGTCACAGATTCATACCTTCGATCCAACTCGTCCATGCTGACCTGGTGTCCCAATCTGACCCAGTCCCAATTACCAGCATTTGGCCCATATCCCTCTAAATCCTTCATATACCCATCCAGATGCCTTTGAAATGTTTAATTGTATCCACCTCCACCACTTCTTCTGGCAGCTCGTTCCATGCATGCACCACTGCATGAAAAAGTTAGCCCACAGGTCCTTTTTACATCTTTCCCCTCCCTTAAACCTATGCCCTCTACCTTTGGACTCCCTGACCCTCTGATAAATATCTCAGCTATTCACCCTATCCATGCCTTTCATGATTTTATAAACTTCTGTAAGTTCACCCCTCACCCTCCGACATTCCTGGGGAAAATATGCCCCAGCTTATTCAGTCTCTCCCTACAGCCTCAACCCTCCAGTCATAGCAATATCCTTGTACACCTTTTCTGCACGCTCTCAAGTTTAACAACATTCTTCCTATAGAAGGGCAACCAGGATTGTATGTTCAATTCAAATGTGGCCTCACCAATGTTCTGAACAGCCACAACATGACATTCAAGCTCTCGTACTCAGTGTTCTGCCCAATAAAGGAAAGCATGCCAAATGCCGCCTTCACCATTCTATCCACCTGTTGATTCCTCTTTCAAGCAACCATAAAACTGTATTCCAAGGTCATTCAGCAACACTCCCAGGGCCCTACCATTACGTTTATAAGACTTGCCTTACCAAAATGAACACCTCACATTTATCTAAATTAAACTCTATCTTCCACTCGACAGCCCATTGACCCATCTGCTCAAGGTCTCATTGTACAAAGATAACCTTCTTCACTCTTGACCAAACCACCTGTTTTGGTGTCATCTGCAAACTTACTAACCATGCCTTCTGTATTAACATCCAAATCATTTCTATAAATTAACATAAGTTTACTGCCCATACATTCTTCTATTATTGGTGGCTTTTTACTCTTTTCATTTCAGTCACTAATTTATTTAGCTTTAAAGGAACACAGTTTGCAGACATTTAACTTGGATCAAAAAAGCTGAAACAAAATCCTTTTGTGAAGTGAACAGAGTATACGTGCATAGTTGCTGCTTTCATTTGAAAATCAAACAAAGTACATAGAATAAAAGCCCTGAATCTCCTGTTTAAACTTTTAATCATAAAGAGGTGCATTTGTCTAAGTCAGTTCGTCCTCCTCACCTCAGTTCATTATGTTTGTCTCATACGTCAACTATTGTTACCTAGAGTGAATAGCAGGCAGGAGACAAGCTACTTCCTTTGTCAATGGTTTTATAGAATCAGATACTGGGAGGTACAAGTTACTTGACTCTTTCTCTGTAAATCTTTGGGTGTTCTCTCTGACCTTCACTCATTACTTTTCTGATTGGAATCTGGGAGCGCGAAAGAATTCATCATGAGAATCAGATATCTTTCCACCCGTAGCACAATACTTTGGTTCTGATTGGAGAAATTATTTATACATCAATCTTATCAACTTTTCTCACAATTACGCTTCAGAGTAACTTTTCAAAGGCAATCAATCAACTCCTTTAATATGACTTCATTTTAAATAGGAGTCAAGGAAGTGCATTTATTGCAGCATAGTTGCTAAAATTGTGCAATTGTCAATTAACTTGTCATTTTTCTGAATATATAGAAATATTTGTAAGATGTAACTTTCATTTTTCTCTTATTTCAGAGCTCAGCTTGATGTTTCCTGTAAATAAAGAACTTGTCTTTCATGAGGCTGTAATTGTTACATAAAATAATCAAGTAACTGAAATGGAGAGCTTTCGTTTAATGAATTTCACTATTATCATTCCTTTTTGAATCTGTCCATGATCTATGATTCAGTTTGCAGAACAAGATTGCTTTTGTACAAGATTTAAAAATTATAATTGTTATTCTGTGAATAAGTGTAATTATAGAATTGAATAAATCTTTGTAATATCATGAACAAATATAATATCCTTTTAAAAGTGACTTCAGACCTGGCTGAAATGAGAGCAAGTGTTGCCAGCAGATGACTCTCTCTGATGGCAGACGCAATCAAGGAAATTGCCTCTTTTTCTTATCTAAATTATGAACTCTTCAGTAACATAAACACCCTCTAACTTGTTCTTATTTTTATTGACTCCAATGATAGCATTTTTTAAAGCAGAAAGGTATCCTGGTTGCAGTCTTCTGCAAGAACCATCCTAATCAGCAGCTGTACCTTTTTGTTAATTCACCCTCCTATCCAGTGGAGTAACATGAATGATCTGTGTTTTGTTTTGTGGATCAGATGTACCGTTACTACTCACTTTTATAACAATTTTGAAATAGCAGAATAAAGTTGCCTTTATAGAATTTCAGAACCAACTTCAACCTATTGTACATCCCCATTCCCTGTTATGGAATGGCAGAACTTTACAAGCTGCTAGTTTTCTCTGCTAGAAATGTGATGCAGAAGGATCTGTAAAACAAATTCTTCAAAGGTGTGAAAATTTCTTAAATTTTACTGTTTGTGTGTGGCATGTGGTTGTGATTAATAATGACATCTAACAAATATGCTAAGAATGAGCGTATTTCATGCTATTTCTTCTGACCTAATTCTATGAGAGAGTTTGCAGAGTCTTAAAAATCTAGCATGCATTTGTTTGATATGTAAATTTGTTACCAAGTTGCAATATCAAAACTGGAATACTTGCATACAAAATTGTTTTCACTCTTATTTAAAATGTATATGTTGCTAGTTTCATTACTCATTTTTGAATTAAAACTGAAACAAGAAAACCACAATGTTTGTCTCAGCTAGGTATCTACGCTATCATAATGTTCATCTGTTTTTTTTGGTATGGTCGTTTCACAACATGAATAATTAAATCTGATGAATAAAATTGTTGTATGTGCTCATTGACAGTATGAGTCCAGAATGACTTGTTCTACAAGAGGAGGGGGATGCATTTAACTATAGTACGCATTCACACTGGTATCCATACCTCTAATGTTTGTAATATTCTTTGTCACAGAAACTTTTTTTTTCAAATTCTGCTTATTTAAATCATTGCTGTTTCTTATCAGGATATTCTTTTATAATACCATTGATTAGTTGACTTCCTAGGCTGGTGGTAGCTTACAACCAAGATATTCTCCAATGTAAGGTCTACAATGGACAGTTTGTTAATTAACCTCCAAGCTAAAAACAAAAAAGTTTATCTTAAACTGACAATTTCTGGATGGTTTCTGACACTAAAGAGGCATAAATATTTATTAGTTTAAAAATTGTTGAATAAAGTCATGCATAGAATAAAGTCATTATGGCGTTTGTGAACAGGTTACTTTCAGAAGAATGATTGTAGTGACATTTTCTTAGACCCGTGCTTCCTTTTTCATCTTAACTGTGATCTTTTAGGCATGAGGTTGAGCTCTTTAATAATTAGTTTCACTCTAATATTCCATCTTGAAAAACAAATGGTAGAAAATTGAATCATAGAATCCCTTCAGTGTGGAAGGAGACGATTTAGCACATCAACTCTCTGAAGAGCATCCCACTCAAACCCAGCCCCGATCTTGTCCCTGCATTTCCTTTGCCTAATCTATCTAGCTGCTTTATCCCTGGATATTATGAGGCAACATAGCATGTTCAATCCACTTACCCTGCATGTGTTTGGATTTTAAGAGGAAACTGGAGCACCCAGCAGAAACTTACACAGACAGAATGCAGAAACTTCACAGAGTCACCCAAGGCTGGAATCAAATCTGGGTCCCCAGTGCTGTGGTGCAGTAGTAGTATCCCAGGATCTGGAGGCTCAGGTTCAAGTCTCACCCACTTCAGAAGTGTGAATAACATCTCTGGCCAGGTTGATTAGAATAATAGATAAAAGCAAGTGGTAATATAGGAAGAAATAGTGAATATAAACATTTAAGTATTTCATAAACCATTTTCAGCTGCTTCATTGACAGCTTTCCCTCTGTCATAAGTTTGGAAGTGAGGATGTTCACTGATGATTGCACGATATTCACTGATTGCACAATGTTCAGGACAACTCAGCTCCTCAGACACTGAAGCAGTCCTGGTCCAAATGCAGCAATAACCTGGACACTATCCAGGCTCAAGTTTACAAGTGAAATACATTTACAACACATGTCAAGCAATGACCATGTCCCTTAAGAGAAAATCTGCCCTTTGGCCCTTCATATTCAATGGTCTTATCAGCACTGAATGCCCCACAATCAACATCCTGAAAGGTTAGAGCTAAAAAATGTGTTGCTGGAAAAGCACAGCAGGTCAGGCAGCATCCAAGGAGTAGGAGAGTCAACGTTTCGGGCATTTGCTCTTCTTCAGGAATCATGCCTGAAACATCGACTCTCCTGCTCCTTGGATGCTGCCTGACCTGCTGCGCTTTTCCAGCAACACATTTTCAGCTCTGATCTCCAGCATCTGCGGTCCTCACTTTATCCTGGAAGGTTACCATTGATCAGTAATTGGACTGAACCAGGCTCGGAATACTGCAGCAAATAACTCAGCTCCTGGCCCAAAGCCTGGCCACTATTTACAAGGCTCAAGTCAGGAGTGAGGTGGAATGCCTCTAACATGAGTGCAGCTCCAAAATACACGCAAGAAGCTCAACACCATCCAAGAGAAGGCAGCCTGCTTGATGGCACCGCATCAGCAAATATCTACACCTTAACCTACTGACTCTTAGTAGCAGTAGTTTAAGACTCATCAGCACCTTTCAAATGCAATTCTGTCTAGAAGGACAGCAGATACATGGGAACACCACCATCTCCAAGTTCCCCTCCAAGTCAGTCAACATGCTGACTTGAAAAGATATTGCTATACTTCAGCGTTGCTGGATCAAAATCCTGAAATTCCCTACCTAGTGGCATTGTGGGTTTACCTGCAGCATATAGGGACTGCAGCAGTTTGAGAAGGCTGCTCACCACCATCTTCTCAAGGGTAACGGGATGGCAATACATGCTAGCCCAGCCAGTGATGCCATGTCCAATGTGTGAATAAAATAAGAGAATGTAGTATACTGTTGAGTGTTATGTGTAGTCTTTTGTTACTCATTTATGGTAATGTATAATCAGTGAATATTTTGGTATACTAAACAGCAGTGCTGCAGTGGTAATATTATTACCTGGTGGCATAACTGATAACTGCTGGCATATGTAGTTTGCAATTAAACAAATCCTGAAGTTAACTGTTCATGATACACTTCTTCTCACAAGCTGTTACTTTGCAGTCATCAAGGCAATCTGCAGAAAACAAATATCCACTAATCTCAAATTACAGTTGGCAGATCTGGTGGTTCAATGCAGCTGTAGCCACATTGGGCTTGCTGGATACCTGTGTAATCCATGGCATCCAGATCTCCATTACAAGGCTGCAGTTCAAGAAAATTCAACTCTAGATTGATGGGTTAGACTGAGCTTCAGATGTTGCAATTTATTTGGATAGGAAAGGTTCCCTGTAAACTTTTTTGGGAGGTAATTACACTTCCTAATCTACATATTTCAGATTTGTTATGTTGTTAGGGATGAGTGCAACTGTAAGAGAGGAAGTTAGTTGGAAGCACTGGAATAGACTTGTAATTGTTTGATACATTTGAGGTTTTTGCAATATGTATGAATGAGAGTAGGCAGAATAAGCAAACTGACTACAGCGCTGTGGTTCAGGGGAATATAGAATCATACAGAAAGAAACCAGACTCTTTGGTCCAACCAGTCCGTGCCAAACACAATCCCAAACTAAACTAATTCCATGGGCCTGTGCTTGGCCCATATCCATCCAAACATTCCTTATTCATATACTTATCCAAAAATATTTTAAATGCTGTAACTGTACCTGCATCACCACATCCTCTGGAAGTTTATTCCACACACGAACCACTTTGTTTAATAAATAAAACCTCGTGTCTTTTTAAAACCTCCTTCCTCTCACCTTAAAAGTATGGCCCCAAGTCTTGAAACCCCAAAGTGGAGAACCTGTAAAGGAATGGTATAGTAAGGGGAATAGATATTATTCTCTGAAGCTGAGAACATGATTCCTGCAAGCTATATTTTCTGCCTGGTGCCAGGCTGTAGAAATCTCAGAGCTAGAGAATAACTTGGTGTAGGAGAGATAAGTTGTTGTGGTCGACATGGATGCCAATTGCAAAGGACAAAAAAAAGGTTCTGCTGAGGAAATATGAATGTCTAGAGACAAAATTAAAAATAAATACAAAGATACTAATGTCTGGATCATTATCTGAGCAAACTGCCATAAGGTCAATAACAATGAATCATGGCACAAAGATTAGTGTGGAAGAAATGGGTTTTGATGCATAGAACACTGGCATCTGTATTGTGGAAAGTGGGAAAAATTTCTTGGGATGTCCTTTACTTGAAGTGCATTGGAATGAGTATACTGGTGAATCTCATAACTAAGGCAGTAGAGGTCTTTAAATTAAATGATAGTGTGTTCAAGTGAGAAGTGATTTAGAAAGTTTAGGAAAATAAGGCAAACATACAGGGTAATGATGTATATAATGATAACCAGAGGGTGGTAGATAGGAGCAGATTGCACAAATAAATGCATCAGCAAATGTTGCCAAAATAGGGAACAATGATTTTTGAAAAACTCAAGTTCTTTCCCTCAATACTGTAAGAATTAAAGTATTGATAACATTACCAGATGTAAATGAACTTGATATATCAGCCATTACAGAGAGACAGTTGCAAAGTGATCATGGCAGGAATTTGAATATGAATGGTATTTGACACTTCAAAATGTTATGACTCACTGGAGTAGAGCACTGGAAAGAAAACCTTGATTAGATTAGATTCTCTACAGTGTGGAAACAGGTCCTTCGGCCCAACAAGTCCCGGAGTTTTGCAGAAATTAAATATTAAGATAGGTAAATTGGGAAATTTATCTGTCTTTTAGATGCAGTTGGCAAAGCACAGACCACATTTCTGTACTTAACAAGAATAGCTATTCAAGTAAATAGGCCCTTGCAACTGGTTAACAATTATGAGCCATCGGCACATAACTTGACTAATTGAAACTCTAGGCGGAGGTGAGTACTGCAGATGCTGGAGATGAGAGTGGTGCTGGAAAAGAGCAGCAGGCCAAGCAGCATCCGAGGAGCAGGAAAATAGATGTTTCAGGCAAAAGCCCTTCATCAAAAAGCCCGACAGACTCAAAATGAATCATAGATTATGGTTGGAGGGAAAAACTTGGAAGGCAATTCAGTGGTTCCTGTTCACATGGTTGCTCAAATTATTCTTGTGATGATCAAATGCTGCTCCTCAGTGGTCTTATGGGTGTATTACCAGTTTGCAAGAGAAACTAGGTGGCTGGTGTTCAGGTATAAGAAGTCACGGCCCACAGCAACTGTTGTTGAAAACATAAATTAGTCTTCTGGATTAACATGATTTACTGCAGAGAACAGAGTTTGTTTTTATGTTAGTGATGATCTGATGGGTTCTCCCTATCTTGTTCATAATCCAAAATGTTCTGCTAGCTCAGAACCAATCACAACTATTAGCAGGCAGGAGACCTTAGTTGTTGGTAACTGGCCACATATTCACAAATCAATCCACTCTTTGATGCCAGCGGAATCTCTGTTTGCACAGAACCCTTCAGTTCCACTTCATCAGGAATTTGTTCACAATGAGTATCAATTTACTTGATAGCAAATCATGCAGTAATCCTTGGTTTTAAACTAGTTACTTCCTCATTTCAAAACACAACTTAAAACACAAATAAAAACTGTGTTCACAAAAATGAAAGAAATAATGAACAGATGATGGTGTGGCTCTAATAATAAAGGATGAGATCCATACAGAAGTGAAAAATGATCAGCTCTTTCCCACAGAGATTTTAATCTAACTGGCTAATACTTTCCATCTTTCCATAGTCAAGACATTTCCAGTTGTCCAATCCACTGAAACTTCTCCAGAACCTAGGGAATTCTGAAAGATTACAATCAATGTTTCCAATATTTTTGCAAGCACACTTTTAAGACCCTAGGATGCAGGGCATCCGGTCCAGAGACCTTGTCAACTTTTAGACCTAATAGTTTTCCTCATTTTTTATCTAGTGCTAGTGATTATTTAAAGTTCCTTTGTTCCACTTATCATTAATTTTCTGCTATATTCAATATGTTTTAAATGTCTCCTACCTTGAAGGCAGGTGCAAAATACTTGTTCATAGTCTGTCATTTCATATTTCCTGATATTAATTCTTCAGCCGCATCTTGTAAGGGACTAATGTTTAATAGAACTCGGCATGGACGAGTTGGACCGAAGGGTTTGTTTGCATGCCGCACATTCCTATGACTCTAACTAGATGTTTATCCGTAAGTGTTTTTTATGAGTGACCTGGGTTTGAGTTGATTACAATGCTTTTTTTTCTGTCAATTTGATACAGGGTTCGATTGCAGTTTTTTTTTAAAAATCTAATTAAATCTGCCGTAATCATTTGCCTCCCCCAGGTTCCCACAGGCAGATCAATGGGTAACTCAGAATTTTGCGCGATGGGAAAGTGGTGCCTAATGCAGCCTGACAATCGAAATCCGCCGCCCTTTAGTAAACTGAGCGAATTAACTCAGTCCAAAAAGAAGACCATAGGTCTGTCTCACCACTGGACAGAGACAGCTGGTTACTCAGTTTGACAGACTTCCTTCTGTCTGCTATCGGCTTATGGAGTCTCTGTCTATATAAAGAAGGAAAGAGCGAGGCAGGAATTACGTACGGCTCCGATTTATCTTAAAGCGGTCTATTTGAGATGTACACATTTTCTGTGCTGTAGATCTCTATGATAAAGTAGAGAAGTCTTAACACGTCCTGATACCAATAGAAGTGTCCTTTCCACAAAGTGAATACCAACATTAAGATCAGCATCACATGCAGTTATAAAATCACATTATGAGCACAACCCCTGAGGTAAATAATAGGGTAGCTTTGATAACAATCCTTAAAACCTAAAAAATATTGCCAGTATGTTCAATAAATCGTGGATTTTGCCACTTAGTAAGCTTGTGAATGTACACTAACTGAACATGATCGGGGGAAATGGGAAGATGGGTGGTTTCCATGGAGCAGGATCTCTGACACGAGACGGAAAGAAGACATTGTCCGACCCATGTACATTTTGCAAACTCATAATGACGCCTCCACCTCACTATGAGAGGGCACCTGGTATAAAAATTCATGCGCAGGCACAGAACAATGCAACATTGCTCTTCTGTATTATCAAGAGTGTCGGCCTCCACACAAGAGTAAGATTTTAGGTAAAGTTTCTGCCTAACCATTGAAGCTGCGCAGCGTGTGAAATGTAGTCTGATGGAGTGGGAATCCAGGTCTCAGTGAGGAATACCCGCTGCAAACGGAATATATGAAAACAGAAAAGTAGCGTTAGTTTATGTGCAATATCTAACAAAAAAGTGTTGAACAGGATTAAGTATAATGAAAGTTACTGCAGTTCAAGAAGCTTCAGTGTCCAAATAGAGTTGTTTTAATTAATCAGTTTAGAGATATTGTTAGACACCTCTGGAGCAACAATTGGGACTAGGAAACCTTCTGGCTCAGAGATAGAGTCACTACCTCTGTTCCACATAAGCCCTTTCAATATCCAAATAAATGGACCCACCTGCACCTTTTGTCAGTGGGCGCTGTTGAACTGTACTTCATATTAATTGAAGATGACATTATTTTCTTTTAACAGGAAGGTACTTAGAACTGGAGGGGTTATAAATAAGCATTATTGAACGGTTGTCTTTCCAGACCAGGATTCCTCGGCGTCTGGAGATGACTGAAAGATGCGGATTTGAGATTTTGGGTCACTGTCAGCGGCGCCCTGTAACCAGCCAAGCTGGGGCAGTGGGAGATCAGAGTTTCACAGAGTTTAGCAGCTCTTTCTCAGCCAACCAGCCTCTGAAGCAGGCTGTCATCATGAGCGCTCAGTACGGGATCAACGTGTTTGTGCTGGGCTTGGTGCTGATGCTGGCGGGAACATTTCACAGAGCCGGAGTGACTCAGGAACACATCCTCGCCTACCTCAGCACCCTCATGGCGATACAACTGGCCTGGATGCTCTGGTACTTCTCCAGAAGACATGGAAAGAGAGTGCTGCTCACCGAGAAAGATGAACACGCCGGACCAAGGTGGTTGAGAGGTACAGGATGTCAGGCTAAAATACGTTTTTAAACAACATAGGTCGCGATTTCTGGTATTGGATGCATTCTTAAAATGTAAAGTCGCTATTTATCGAATTTGATTGGGAACTTTCTATAAAATGTTTAGGCATTAGGTTTGTAATTCCCATTAGTAATGACTAGGTTATTATGAGCAGTGTAGTTACCTGTGTGGCGCTATTTTGAAATGATTCTATTGGAATCGAATGCCTTATTTAAGTTATCTGGAGCAGTGTGCCAGAGTTCAGTTTATGCCAAATGCGATTCGATGTTCACGGGGCAGTTGAGTAAGAGCTTAGTTTTAACAGATTCTGCATCAATAAGGCCCTCGTGCGTTGGTCGGGGAGGAGAATTTGGCGCAGTCCATGTAAACATAATGTATTTGATAGTGATGATTATAAATAATTTACACGTTAGTTCTGAATGTAAATAACTGGGACAAATAGATAAAGACATCCTGAAAATATGATAACTCGGGAGGAATGTGTTTCGGATTTTGGATCAGTTTGTCTTTCCCTCGAGCTTAAAATAAGGTACCTTTCATCATTAGGGGGTTTAACCTTATTTGCCACCTTGAGTTTAGTTCTGGATATGTTTAAAATTGGATACTACGTTGGATATTCAAGTTGTCTCACAGCCGTCAAAGGTGTCTATCCTGCCATCCACGCAGTGCACACTCTCTCACAGGTCAGTATATTTACCTGCATTTTGCTTTTTTTTATTATTATCAGTGAGTGGTGTCAGTATATTCAATGTGAATTTAAACAACACTGTTTATTTTCAGGTGTATTTCCTTTGGTTCCATGCAAAGGATATCATTCAAACTTTTCAAATGATAGAAAGGTAAAAAATGATCAAATATCAACTTGTTTTATATTTCTTTGATTATACTGTATAGCAAATTATTATGTATGGACTTCAGAATATTTGTGATTGAGAATCATAGAGTCATGCAGAACATAATGAGAATATTTAGCCCATTGAATCTGTATCCAGTCTATGATAGAGCTAGTCTATTAATCACACACTCCTGCTCTTGCCCTACAGTCATGCATTGCTTTCCTTTCAAACATTCATTCAATTTCCTCTTGAATGCTGCTGTTGGTTCAGGAACTGTATTCTAAATCACCATAACTGGCTGTGTAAAATGCTCACGTTGCCTCATTTCTTATTCATCATGAGCTGTGGGCATAACTGCCAATGCCAGTTTTCAGTGCCCTTTGGTACTCTCTTTGAGAAGTTGGTTTTAGGTCACTTTCTTGAGCCACTGATTTGCAGTTTGGTTAAAAACGTGGCTTGTGAGGCCATGCCATAGCTCAGTTACAAATTAATCAGATTGGAAGTCATTCATGTCCAGAAAAGGTTAGCATGGCAGATTTCCTCCCCCAGATAGCAAAATAAACTGGATAGGCATTTATAGCTGACAGTTTTATGTCATTGTTATTAAAACTAACTTCATATTCCAAATCTTTGTCATAAAATAAATGATAGCTTCCCAATTGGATTTATGTTGTTGTCTCTAGATCATAAATGCAGGCCTCTACTGGTCCAGTAATCACAATGCTATTGTAACCATAAGGAATTGAGAAGTACATTTGTAAGGAGATCTCAGTTATCTGTAAGAATAAAAGGGTAGTAATGGGAGCAGACATTAATTTTCCGGGGAGAACTAGCCATTTGGATACAGAACTGGCTCAAAGGTAGAAGTCAGAGGGTGGTGGTGGAGAGTTGCTTTTCAGATTGGAGGCCTGTGACCAGTGGAGTGCCACAAGGATCACAAGATCAGATTTAATCATTTATATAAGAGGTACAATTAGTAAGTTTGCAGATGACACCAAAATTGGAGGTGTCGTGGACAGCAAGAAAAGTTACCTCAGATTACAATGAGATCTTGACCAGATGAGCCAATGGGCTGAGAAGTGGCAGATGGATTTTAATTTAGATAAATGTGAGGTGCTGCATTTTGGGAAAGCAAATCTTAGCAGGACGTAATGGTAAGGTCCTTGCGAGTGTTGCTGACAAAGAGACCTTGGACTGCAGGTTCATCGCTCCTTGAAAGTGGAATCGCAGGTAGATAGGATAGTGAAGAAGGTGTTTGGTATGCTTTCCTTTATCGGTCAGAGTATTGAATACAGGAGTTGGGAGGTCAGTTGCAGCTGCACAGGACATTGGTTAGGCTATTGTTGGAATATTGCATGCAATTCTGGTCTCCTTCCTATCGGAAAGATGTTGTGAAACTTGAAAGGGTTCAGAAAAAATTTACAAGGATGTTGCCAGGATTGGAGGATTTAAGCTATAGGGAGAGGTTGAATACCCTCGATCTGTTTTCCATGGAGTGTTGGAGGCTGAGGAGTGACCTTATAAGGATTTATAAAATCATGAGGGGCATGGATAGGATAAATAGACAAAGTCTTTTCCCTAGGGTGGGAGAGTCCAGAACTAGTGAGGAAAGATATCAAAGAAATCTTAAGGACAACGTATTCACGAAGACGATGGCGTGTGTGTGTGGGACGAGATGCCAGAGGAAGTAGTGAAGCCTAGTACAATTGCAACATTTAAAAGGCATCTGGATTGGTATATGAATAGGAAGTTTGGAGGGATATTGGCCAGGTGCTGGCGAGTGGGACTAGATTGTGTTGGGATATCTGGTCGGCATGGACCAGTTGGACTGAAGGGTCTGTTTCTGTGCTGTACATCTCTATGACTCTATGACAAACATAGACTGGGATTGAATAGTGTTAAGGGATTGAATGGAGATGAAATTTTTAAGTGTGGACAAGACAATTTTCTGATTCAGTATGTGAATGTATCTACTAGAGAAGATGCAAAATTTGACCTACTCTTGGGAAATAAGGTAAGGCAGGTCACTGAAGTGTCAGTGGGTGAGTATTTTGGGGCCAATGGCCATAATTCTATTAGATTTAAAAGAGTGACGGAAAAGGATAGACTGGATCCAATAGTTAAAGTTTAAATTAGAGGAATGCCAATTTGAATAGCATTAGGCAAGAATTGGGCGGCATGATGCCTCAGTGGTTGGCACTGCTGCCTCACAGTGCCAGAGACCTGGGTTCAATTCCTGCCTCAGACGACTGTCTGTGTGGAGTTTGCACATTCTCCCCGTGTCTGCGTGGGTTTCCTCCGGGTGCTCCTGTTTCCTCCCACAGTCCAAAAATGTGCAGGTTAGGTGAATTGGCCACGCTAAATTGCCCATAGTGTTAGGTGCAGGGGTCAATGTAGAGGAATGGGTCTGGGTGGGTGCACTTCGGCGGGTCGGTGTGGACTTGTTGGGCCGAAGGGCCTGTTTCCACACTGTAAGTAATCTAATCTAATCTAAAAAATCTTTAAAAAGTTGATTGGGGGTGGATGTTTGCAGGTAAAGGGATGGCTGGAAAATGGGAAGACTTCAAAAATGAGATAATGAGAGACAGTACATTCCTGTAAGGGTGAAGGGCAAGGCTGCTAAGTGTAGGGAATGCTGGAAGACTAGAGAAATTGAGGTTTTGATCAATTAGGAGAAAGTGAGGTCTGCAGATGCTGGAGATCAGAGTCAAGAGTGTGTTGCTGGAAAAGCAGAGCAGATCAGGCAGCATCCTGATGAAGGGCTCCAGCCCAAAACATCGATTCTCCTGCTCCTAAGATGGTGCCTGACCTGCTGTGCTTTTCCAGCAACACACTCTCAAAATTGAGGTTTTGGTCAAGAATAAGAAGGAAGCATATGTCAGGTATAGACAGCAGAAATTGAGTGAATCCCTAGAGGAGGTTAAAGGCAGTAGGTGTATACTTATGACGGAAATCATGAAGGGGAAAAGGGGACATAAGATTGCTTTGGTGGAGAGGGGTAAGGAGAATCTGAAGGGACTCTTTAAATACATTAAAGACACAAGGGTAACTAGGGAGAGAATAGGACCCCTCAAAGATCAGCAAGGCTGCCTATGTGTGGAACTGCAAGAGATGGCAGAGATCCTAAGCAAGTATTTTGCATCAGTGTTTACTGCAGAGAAGGATATGGAAGATATAGAAAATGGGGAAATAAATAGAGACGTATTGAAAAATGTCAATATTACAGAGAAGGAGATGCGAGATGGCTTAAAATGCATAAATATGGATGAATTCCTAGGACTTGATCAGGGGCAGATTAGAGTGGTGCTGGAAAAGCACAGCAGGCCAAGCAGCATCCAAGGAGCAGGAAAATCGACGTTTCGGGCAAAAGCCCTTCATCAGGAATATCCTAGAACTCTGTGGGAAACTAGGGAAGTGATTGCTGGGGCCCTTGCTGAGATATTTGTATCATTGATAGCCACAGGTGAGGTGCCAGAAGGCTGAAGGTTGGCTAATGTGGTGCCACGATTTGGGAAAAGTGGAAAGGAAAGCCAGGAACTATAGACCGGTGAGCCTGACATTGGTGGTGGGCAAGTTGTTGGAGGGAATCCTGAGGATAGGATTTACATGTATTTGGAAAGGCAAGGACCAACTAGGAATAGTCAAAATAGCTTTGTGGGAAATCATATCACACTAAGTTAGTTGAGTTTTTTGAAGAAGTAATAAAGGGGCAGAGTGGAGGACATGGACTTCATAAGGCATTCGACAAGGTTTTTCATGGTAGACTGGTTAGCTAGGTATGATCACATGGAATACAGGCAAACCTAACCATTTGGATACAGAACTGGCTTGAAGGTAGAAGACAGAGGGTGGTAGTGGAGATTGTTTTTCAGACTGGAGGCCTGTGACTAGTGATGTGCCACAAGGATCGGTGCTGGATCCATTGCTTTTCATCATTTACATGAATGATTTGGAAGGGAATGTAGTTATTATTAGTCATTTTGCAGACCACATCAAATTGTAGTGGACAGCAAAGAAGGTTACCTTAGAGTACAAAAGGATCTTGATCAGATGGCCCAATGGGCTGAGGAGTGGCAGATGGAGTTTAACTTAGGTAAATGTGGGGTGCTGCATTTTGAAAAGGCAAATCAGGGCAGGACTTACACACCTAATGGTAAGGTCCTGGGGAGTGTTGCTGAACAAAGAAACCTTGGAATGCAGGTTCATACTTGCTTGAAAGTGGAGTCTCAAGTAGATGGGATGATGAAGAAAGTGTTTGGTTTGCTTGCCTTTATTGGTCAGCTCTTTGAGTTTAGGAGTTGGGAGTCTTGTTGCAATTGTACAGGACATTGGTTAGGCCAATTTTGGAATACTGTGTGCAGTTCTAGCCTGTATGTTATAGAAAGGATGTTGTGAAACTTGAAAGGGTTCAGAAAAGATTTACAAGGATGTTGCCAGGGTTGGAGGCTTTGAGCTACTGGGAGAGGCTGAATAGACTGGGGCTATTTTCCTTGGAGCATCAGAGGCTGAAGAGTGACCTTATAAAGGTTTATAAAATTGAGGGGCATGGATAGGGTAAATAGTCAAGGTCTTTTCCCCAAGGTGGAGGAGTCCAAAACTAGAGGGCATAGGTGTAAGGTGAGAAGGGAACGATTTAAAAGCGACCTGGGGGCAAGTTTTTTATACAGAGGGTGGTGCGTGTATGGAATGAGCTGCCAGAGGAAGTGTTAGGGGCTGGTAAAATTTCAACATTTAAAAAACATTTGGATGGGTATATGAATAGGAACAGTTTAGAGGGATTTGTGCCAAATGCTGGCAAACAGGCTTAGATTTATTTAGGATATCTATTCGGCATGGACAATTTGGTGTTATAGAATATAGAACATAGAAAAATACAGCGCAGTACAGGCCCTTCGGCCCTCAATGTTGCGCCGAACGAATCCTACCTAACCTACACTAGCCCAATAACTTCCAAATGCCTATCCAATGCCCGCTTAAATGACCATAAAGCGGGAGAGTTCACCACTGCTACTGGCAGGGCATTCCATGAACTCACAACCCGCTGTGTAAAGAATCTAACCCTAACATCTGTCCTATACCTTCCACCCCTTAATTTAAAGCTGTGTCCCCTTGTAACAGCTGACTCCATTAGCGGTAAAAGGTTCTCAGTGTCTACCCTATCTAAACCCCTAATCATCTTGTACACCTCTATCAAATCTCCCCTAAACCTTCTTTTCTCCAATGAGAACAGCCCCAAGTGCCTCAGTCTTTCCTCATACGATTTTCCTACCATACCAGGCAACATCCTGGTAAACCTCCTCTGCACTCGTTCCAATGCCTCCACATCCTTCCTACAGTATGGCGACCAAAACTGCACACAATACTCCAGATGAGGCCGCACCAGAGTCTTATACAACTGCAACATGACCTCAGGACTCCGGAACTCAATTCCTCTACCAATAAAGCCCAGTACACCATATGCCTTCCTCACAGCACTATTTACCTGGGTGGCAACTTTCAGAGATCTGTGTACATGGACACCAAGATCCCTCTGCTCATCCACACTACCAAGTAGCCTACCATTAGCCCAGTAATCCATCTTCTTGTTACTCCTACCAAAGTGAATGACTTCACACTTAGCTACATTGAATTCCATTTGCCACCTTTCTGCCCAGCTTTGCAACTTGTCTATATCCCGCTGTAACCTGCCACATCCTTCTTCACTATCCACAACTCCACCGACTTTTGTGTCATCCGCAAACTTACTCACCCAGCTTTCAAGCCCCTCCTCTAGATCATTTATAAAGATAACAAAAAGCAATGGTCCCAAAACAGATCCTTGAGGTACACCGCTAGTAACTGCACTCCAAGATGAACCTATACCATCAACTACTACCCTCTGTCTCCTTCCAGCCAGCCAATTTCTAATCCAAACCTCTAATGCACCCTCAATGCCATACCTCCGTAGTTTTTGCATTAGCCTACCATGGGGTACCTTATCGAACGCCTTGCTAAAATCCATATACACCACATCTACTGCTTTACCCTCGTCCACCTCCTTAGTCACCTGCTCAAAGAACTCAATAAGGTTTGTGAGGCACAATCTGCCCTTCACAAAACCATGCTGACTATCCTTGATCACGTTATTCCTATCCAGATGTTCATAAATCTTATCCCTTACAATTCTCTCTAAGACTTTGCCCACCACAGAAGTCAGACTCACTGGCCTATAGTTACTCGGGCTATCCCTACTCCCCTTCTTGAACAAGGGGACCACATTTGCCATCCTCCAGTCTTCTGGTACTATTCCCGTTGACAATGACAACATAAAAATCCAGGCCAATGGCTCTGCTATCTCCTCCCTAGCTTCCCAGAGGATCCTAGGATAAATGCCATCAGGCCCAGGAGACTTATCTATTTTCATCCTTTCCAGTATTCCCAAAACCTCTTCCCTACATACTTCAATGCCATCCATTCTAATCACTTGTGACTCAATATTCACACCAGCAACAGTGTCCTGTTCCTGAGTGAATACTGACGAAAAGTATTGATTTAGTGTCTCTCCAATCTCCTCCGCCTCCACGCACAACTTCCCACTACTTTCCTTGACTGGACCGATACCTACCCTAGTCATCCTTTTATTCCTGACATACCTATAGAAAGCCTTTGGATTTTCCCTAATCCTACCAGCTAAGGACTTTTCATGTCGCCTTCTCGCTGGTCTTAGCTCTCTCTTTAGATCCTTCCTGACTACCTTATAACTCTCAATCGCCCCAACTGAACCTTCACGCCTCATCTTTACATAGGCCGCCTTCTTCCCTTTCACAAGGGATTCCAATTCCTTATTAAACCACGGCTCCCTCACAAGACCCTTAACTCCATGCCTGACTGGTACATACTTATCAAGGACACTCAGTAGCTGTTCCTTGAACAATCTCCACATATCATTAGTATTCTTCTCTTGAAGCCTGATTTTCCAATCCACACATCCTAAGTCATGCCTCACCGCATCATAATTTCCCTGCCCCCAGCTATAACTCTTGCCCTGCAGTGCACACTTATCCCTCTCCATCACTAAAGTAAAAGTCACCGAGTTGTGGTCACTGTCCCCGAACTGCTCACCTACCTTCAAGTCTAACACCTGGCCTGGTTCATTACCTAGAACCAAATCCAGTATAGCCTCACCTCTTGTTGGCCTGTCTACATATTGTGTCAGGAAACCCTCCTGCACACATTGGACAAACACCAACCCATCTAACGACCTCAAGCTATAGCTTTCCCAGTCAATATCTGGGAAGTTAAAGTCCTCCATAACAACCACCCTGCTACTTTCACTCTTCTCCTGAATCATCCTCGCAATACTATCCTCTACTTCTCTCGGACTATTAGGGGGCCTGTAGAAAACACCTAACAGGGTGACCTCACCTTTCCTATTTCTAACCTCAGCCCAAACTACCTCAGATGGCAAGTCTTCCTCCATCGTCCTTTCCACCGCTGTAATACTATCCTTGACAAGTAATGCCACACCTCCCCCTCTTTTACCCCCATGTCTGACCCTACTAAACCCTGGAACCTGCAACAGCCATTCTTGTTTTGTGTCTATTTCCATACTGTACCTCTCTGACTCTATAACTCAGACCCAGTGGGCTTTAGATTAGTGTATTCTGACTTCTGATTTCTCTGGCATTGCCAACAGATAATTTTTAATTATTGCATTAGAATCTTGTTTTTGAAACCTCAAAAAATCTTCTCTGTTTGAAGGAAAAGCAATCTCATTTTCCAAATAATGTCTTCTGCACTATCTCTAAGGCCTTGACCTATTCCAAAAGTATCACAATAAGACAGTAGACTAGGTGAAACCTGACAAATGTGTCATTTATGTTTATAGCATAGCTTCCTTGTTTTTATGCTTTATTTCTCTATTAATATAGCTAAAGATCCCATATATCTTTTAAACACTTCTTTCAACCTATGTCCCAGCTTCATTCCCGCAGATCTCTCTTTAAAGATTGTTTAAAGTTGTGAGGTGAAGTGGCCATAGGACCACAAGGCTGCTCTTTCATTAGAGAGTGAGAGATGAGTTTAACCTGAGGGTTACCAAGCCTCAAATGAGGGGCAAGGTTCAGGAGGTGGGACCATCATGGCATCCTCCATTCAGTTGATAGAACCTCTGCCTAATCTTCCCTGTTTTAAATCTAATCACCATGTGTTCGCCCATTTCACCAATCTGTATTTGTCCTCCTGAGGTGTAGTACTATTCTGTTCTGTGTTATGTGCTACACTTCTGAGATTGTGTCAAATTCAAACATTGAATATACCCAAGTTCAGGTCATTAATATAAATAAAAATGGAAGTGGTCGCAATACTCACCCTGAGGTCCGGTCTGAAATTCACCTTATTCCATGCCCTTTGACACCACCAACAGCAACACTTCCGGTTACTTCACAAAATTACACAGTCAGGATATTGAATGATAATTTGCCTTCAAAATGTCAGTACTGGCTTTCATTGGCATGTGGAAAACTATAGGTTATTCAATGAATTTTGTACTGCACTGTACATATTTGCAACCACCAAAGTTAGACTGACTGGCAATTACAAGGTGTATCCCTCTTTTCATTTTAAAGGCAGAATAACATTTACAATCCTGCAGCCAGCCAATATTCCAGAAGGTTTGGACTATTATAGACAAAGCTGCAGCAGTTTCCATGTTTATTTGTCTCAGTAACCAGGGGATGCATCCCATTCAGACTGGGAGAGCCTTACTATTTTGAGAAATGTTAACCTTTCAAATACACCCTCTCTATTTTTTAAAATTGTATCCTTTACTCTTAATTTATTGTTACATTGGGCGCATCCCTTTCTCTAGTGGATGTCAGGTATTCATTTGTTACCTCAGCCGTAACCTTTGTTGTATGATGAATCTTCACCACTGTTCATCAGGTGACATGAGGTAGCTGGATTCCTGGTCAAAATAAAATAGGTTTGCTGCCAATCCTCCTGTAAGATTGGGTTTACAGGACCTGCTTTGTTTAGTGTGGTAGAGAAAACCCACTTATCATAGATAGGAAGTAGATTTTTCAATGATAACAATCAAGTATAAGTTACATTGGTACTGCACTATCACAAAATCTATGAGGAGACCTAGATGGTCATTTATCTCTTGGATGAATTTTTATGGAGAACAATGTTCTTGTTGAACGAGACAGTTGATGCATTCCATCTGGAAGTGAAGTAATCTTTTGAATGTGCAGAGGTTCTCTTTCCTGCTAAATCATGAATTTGATGTGTAATGTCAGTTGGGGGACCATTAATCTCATAAATCCTTTCCCTCTGTTGATAGAGTTACTGTTTTCCTTGCAGTATCCTGGATCATTTAATCAGACAACTTCTTTTGATGATGTCCTGAATCTCTGGACATTGGTCATATCACTTTGCTGGTGTCATCGCATGGAATCATATGCAACCAATCCTCCCTCTGTGTGAACAAATCTCAATTCTCAGCTAGTCGGCTGGACTGTACTGAGATTCATAGACTCTGTACTGAAACTAGTTGATTATGTTGTACAATTACATTTGGTCGAGTTAGTTACTTTATTGTTGACCCCAACATGTGTACTTCCTTAGTCATGCTATTTGAAGATTCTTATTTACTGAGCATGATCTTGTCACTGATCATGATGATTCTTCCTGAGAAAAAAAGAATTGACATGTTTGACTGGATTTGTATATGCTTACTCCTAACATCAAATGTGGATCTGCAGCCAGGATGTGTTGCTGTCTGAACAACTTCAGTTAAAAATTAATCAATGTACTCAAATGGGCCACCTAACTCATTATTCTTCAAATCATCTGCACCTTCTTGCAAACTTTGGTGATTCTTATCACCTCGTCAACTCTCCTCAGTGTTGAGAGGACTGGGAAATTTTTTTTCCAAACTTTGTGTAGTCATGGATTTTCATCTTGTTGAAATTATTTTCTTATTCCAATATAGATAATATCAATGGATTCTAGCTTTTTGGGTTGTGCCATAACTTTAAATGGCCCCATGAAATCTACCTAATGTCCATTGATCAATTGTTCAGCAACTAAAATTTTGTGGTTCTGTAGTTCTATAACTCACTGTTCCTTGAGCAGTTGTCCTATTCCCAGCATCACTTTGAAAAGTCATGGTATGACTGGCTGCCTTTTAACTAGTTTATTGTCAATAATAGTGAGCCTAACACCTTCTGCCATTTGATTAATGTTGAGTCAAGATACTTATTCATGCTCAATATTGAGAATTATTGTCTGTAAATTATGTATACATTCTCAACTTTTTGATATACCTTGTGCTTCAGAGCTACTTGTCACATACATTTAGTCTTGAGATCCAAACCTCCTGGACGATATGCTGTAGTATCTTTGTTGTAGGCTGTAACATCTATTTCTTCAACTATGGTACAGGATGTGATAATATAAAGACAATTGCTCCGGTATTAAGCCTAAAATGGATGAGTTGTCTGTTGGCATACATTCCTTCTTGCCAGACCAATCTGCTTGGATAATCAATTAAATTTAAAGAACACATTTGATTTCTCTTCCATTGTAGGTCATGTACCTCACCAGCACCTGTTCAGCTGCAACATGATCTTCCAACTCCTGTACTCAATACTCTGACCAATAAAGGAAAGCATACCAAACGCTTTCTTCACTATTCTATTTACCTGTGACTCCAATTTCAAGGAGCTATGAACCTGCATTCCAAATTCTCTTTGTTCAGCAACACTCCCTAGGACCCTACCATTAAGTGTACAAGTCCTGCTAAGATTTGCTCTCCCAAAATGCAGCACCTTGCATTTAACTGAATTAAACTCCATCTGCCACTTCTCAGCCCATTGGCCCATCTGGTCAAGATCCTGTTGTAATCTGAGGTAACCCTCTTCGCTGTCCACTACATCTCCAATTTTGGTGTCATCTGCAAACTTACTAACTGTACCTCTTATGCTTGCACCCAAATCATTTATGTAAATGACAAATGGCGGCACGGTGGCACAGTGGTTAGCACTGCTGCCTCACAACGCCTGAGAGCCGGGTTCAATTCCCGACTCAGGCGACTGTGTGGAGTTTGCACGTTCTCCCCGTGTCTGCGTGGGTTTCCTCCGGGTGCTCCGGTTTCCTCCCACAGTCCAAAGATGTGCGGGTCAGGTGATTTGGCCATGCTAAATTGCCCGTAGTGTTAGGTAAGGGATAAATGTATGGGTGGGTTGCGCTTCGGCGGGTTGGTGTGGACTTGTTGGGCCAAAGGGCCTGTTTCCACATTGTAAGTCTAATCTTAAAAAAAGGTAGAGGACCCAGCACCAATCCTTGTGGCACTCCACTGGTCACAGACCTCCAGTCTGAAAAACAGTCCTCCACCACCACCCTCTGTCTTTCACCTATGAGCCAGTTCTGTATCCAGATGGCTAGTTCTCCCTGTATTTCATGAGATCTAACCTTGCTAATCAGTCTCCCATGGGGAACCTTGTCAAATGCCTTACTGAAGTCCATATAGATCTCACCTACCACTCTGTCCTCATCAATCCTCTTTGTTACTTCTTCAAAAAACTCAATCAAGTTTGTAAAAGTAAAGGCGACTATAAAGATAAATTCTTGTAAATATAAAGCTATGTTTTGAAGGGTGATAATATTCTCCTGAAAATATTTGGTGAATCTAATTTTTTTAGAGGAAGTTTCTTTGTTAATTCTGTAGGAGACTTTTCTTTAGTAAATTTCATGATGTGTTTTTACTTTTGCATTTATGTACTCCACTTGTGTGTATTACCATTTTTTTTTAGATTTGGAATGATTCATTCTGTTTTTACGAACCTGCTGTTATGGGTGAACAGTATAATTGCAGAGTCAAAACATCAGTTAAATGACCACAAAAAGAGACTGGCAGGACATGGCTTTGCCAACTTAACTATGGGTAAGAAATTTTAATAAGTGAAAAATCATGAACAGAAGAAGTAGAAAACTAGAGTGTCAGCTATTGAGAATTTTTCAATTTAATGGTTACAGAATCTGAGGTGTAATAAATGATCTAAACTCATTATTTCAATATATATGCACTAAAGGTCACTTTAAAAATCTGCAGATGATTTATTCATTAATGTGCCCAAATTCTACATATCCTAAAATGTTGATGTATTATTTTCATTTTGTAATCAACAAGATATTGTGTAGCATTCTAAATTAATTGCAAATTACATCAGGCTTGAATACGAAATCAGTGGAGAATCAGTATAGCCTGATTACCATCACCAGCGGAATTCTACCATAATCTTTGCATTTGACAGGATCCAGAATGATTTGAAAATTAGTGAAATAGAAACTGATCCCATTAGTCAAGTAAACAAATTGTTTGTTCTTTCTTGTAAGACAAAGTCAACTTGAGAGTGTCAAATTTGAAATAACATGTTGGCAGCTGTGTGCTGCTCTGTTGGTGAATTGCAAATACAAAAGCATCAGTCATAATGCACTCAATGCTAAGTGCTGATGGAGTTAAAGTTTTGAGAACACTCTGGGCTAGATTCACAATGAAATGAACATCAGATGTATTTTCTAAAGCATACGTATTCCATACTGCCAGATTACCCCTGAGGTAGTAACAGCAAAAAAGCTAACCCAAGGGTTACAATGTGTACCTGAAGTAGCAACTCTCATTACAGAATGCAGTAAACATTAATATTGGATACAGTTGGTTAAATAATAACTCTAGGCTGCTCTATCAAAGTTTTCCAAAATATCTGGATTGTGGCTTGTTTAAATTGTTTAGACTTAATTATAATTAACATGCTATGAAAAAGCTGATATTGGCAGTTATAAATTAACATGTGAAATGTTAATTTCACTGCCTTCATTGCCATTATGTTATTTAGTGGATGTGAAGCCAAACATAGCAATAACTAGCCACAAAGACTTATTTCTAGTGAACACATAATCTGTTATCAGTAGGGTCTAACCTATATTCTCTCATAAAAACATATACTTTAACCTCTGTAGTATTGTTTGTCTCTGCCCAACCTTAACCCATCTGCCACCACTCCCCCTTGCATGCTTTTGTAACTTCAAGACTTGGCTGAACCTCCCATCCTCCAGTGCCCATAATTTTGAACTAATTGAAAGCTCTGCTGCCATTTCCCATCCAATATCAAATTCCATTCTCCCATCAACTCTGCCTTCCTAATAGCATATGATACTGTGCAATGTTTATCAGACTTGTAAGCAAAGTTATAACTCATAGAATAAAAAGGAAAATAGAAGCATAAGTATGAAATTGGTTGAGTAACTGGAAATGTAATATAATAATTAATGAATGCTTTGCAGAGGACAATTTCTAGTAGAGTCTCCCAGGAATCAGTATTGGGACCTTTGCTTTTCTCTATATATTACTGATCTAGGCTTTGATGTACATTGTACCATTTCAAAATTTGCAGATCATGTCTCCAAAAAGATAAGTTGGTGGAGTGGGCGGACAGATGGAAGATGAATTTCAATGTGAAGTGATTCATTTTGGTAGAAGAACATGGAAAAACAAAATAAAATAAAGGGCACAATTCTAAAGGTGCTTCTGGAACAGAGAGATTTGGAGTATATTGCCATAAACCATTGAAGGAGGCATGACAGGCAATTTTAATAAAACATTGAGTATCTTGGATTTATGATTGGGGCATAGACACAGGAACAAAGAGATAATCCTGAGCTTCAACTAATTTGGCCTCAGCTGTCATATTAAGTCCTATTCTGGGTACCACATGTCAGGAAAGTTGTGGAGACATTCAAGGGTTGCAGAAAAGTTTCACAAGAATGGCTCCAGGGATAAGGAACTTGAGTTACGAAGATGGATTGGTCACATTGGGCCTGCTTCCTTGAAAAACAGATGGCTGAGAGGATATTTGGACAGATATTCAAAATCATGATGGGACTGGACAGAGTAGATTGAGAGAAATCATTCCCATGTGTGAAAGACTCAAGAACAAGATTTAAAATAATGGACAAAAGAAGCAAAAGGGACAGGAGAAAAAATAATGTTTCCATGCAATAAGTGATGAAGCTCTAGAATGCATTGTGATGTAGTGGAGGCAGATGCAATTAAAAAAGGAGATTAGTCCATTATCTGAAAAAGGAGAATGTGTAAACTTACAGGAAGGCAAAGGAATGACATTAAATGAATTACTGATTTGGAGAACAGGTGCAGACACAATGGACTGAATGGCTTCCTTCTGCATTGTAACAATTCTATGACTATTAACTTACTATGGCTTTCAACATTCCCCAACAACTCAAACTTTAAAAAATCCCATCCTTGTGTTCATATCTTTCATGATTTCATTCCTTTCTTATCTTCCTACTCTGACTCCAACCTCATATATACCCCTGCTCCTTTTCTTTTTATACCCTGCTGCTCCCTTTGTTTTAGATATTTCTGACCAGCTTGTTCAGAGATGTAACGGCAAACCTCTGAAGCAGGTGGGATTTGAACCTCACCTCCTGGCTCACTGGCAGGGATAGTATCACTCACACTCCCTTTGTTTTCCTCTTATACCTGGAATTGCTATCACAAATAATTGAATAGCTTTTCTCACCACCAAATAACCTGTGTCTTTTTTATTTATTAACCACACCAATAAATTACTCCTGTTTTTAACTGTTAACTTTACATGCAGAGCCCATTAAAGGCAATGCAGTAACACCAAAGGTGAGGGAGTGGTAGAGAGAGAAGGAAAGCTAACTTAAAATGGAATTGGATGAAAGGTAAGGCACTCTATTCCCTGTGGAACTTATCGTTCTCTCTCTCAAATTGTTGAGAGTATCAATGGCTACACTATTTGAATTTTTCATGTATTCAGAAGAGCTCTTCCATAGGACTGATCTTCTTATTCCCATCATCAAATCACCCATGGTATTTTTTCATTTATTAACCACCACCAGTAAATCACCTCTGTTTTCTAATTAATTAATTTCTGTGTAAGGTCCATTAATGGCAGACTATTACATTTGGAAGATGTAAGGATAGAGGGAGAGGGCTAAATCAAAATGCAGTTGGAAGGGGAGATAAGGCATTTCACCAACAAAGATATTGCCCATCTTTTTCTAAAAGCACCAAGAGTATCAGTAGTTGCTCTTTGTCCCCCACTAATACATTGCCTTCAGTGACCTAAATCCACTGGAATTTTTTTTCCTAAATTGTTCTATATGTTCTATATCTGCTCCTTTTGAGGTCCCTTTAAAATATTGCTTTTTTGGAAAATAAACATTGGACACGTCTTCCAATATCAGCATCTTTGGATACCATTTTTAAATTTATTTATCTATTTCAGGACTTTTAAATGGCTCTGCCTGATATTTCATCTGAATAATGACTCTCTGAGAATGCAGTAATCCCTTAGTTTTACATTGAAATGTCAACCTAAATTAACCCTACAATCTTCTAACCCCAAACTTTAACTGCAGGCTCCTCTGTGTTTTTTAAAAATAAATTATATTAGCTAAAGTGTCTCAAACGATCCATGAAAGAAAAATGAATCAAACCACAAATTATTTTAGTTGTGATCAAAATAGTCTATTTTGATGGGTCATGTCAGTTTCATGGTCAGTAGTTATACTAGTATATTCTGGTTGATCACTAAGTGATACAGTGTGGAGGGATTATCTGGTGCTGCTGAGATAGAAGGAAAATATAACAGACTTACACTAAAGAAAGATATTATAATGTACTGTGTTTAATATCTTTTCTATTTGGTAATGAAGGAATGATCTGAACACTAGTACTTCCAAATAAACCTGTTGGACTGTAACCTGGTGTTGATTGATTTTTAACTTTGTTCACCCCTGTCCAACACCAGAACCTCCACATCTTGTAATTACAAAGATTATGGTGTAATAAGTATGGGACTACCTTGCTTCCAATGGTTACAGGCCCAGATGATGAACTGCATGCATAAACTGACAATTAATATATCTAGAAAAACAATAGCTCATTAGTAATGGGTACTCACCATTATCAATGCAGAAAATAAAATCCAACATTTTGCAACTACAAATATGCTAGTAGATCAAATTCTCCCACATTGCTGGATGATTTGAATTGCTCCAAAATTAACTCGGACAAAACCAAACCTTCAAAGCTCCCCAGTAAAGTTATTTTTGACCATGAAATTGTTGAATTTGCAATAATTTACATTATGTTATGAAATAACTTGGCTGCAGCCATTTTGAGCTCATTACACTTTGATGTTGTTAATAGTTTTATCTAGCTTGCAGGGTCAGAAAGGGAACACTGAAGCTGTTTAGACACCGTTCAGGCAGTAGCGATTAGTAACTGAAATTTTTATTTCAATCTTTTTATTGTCTTAGCAATATTTTGTTTAATACCCATCCAGCCATCCACACTCTTATCAGTTTCAAGAGGCAATACATTTCCCACAGGAAATATAAAGCTGTCTCAATACAATTGGATAGATTTCATTCAGAAAATGACTCAAATGGGATATTAATAATTTAAGACATAATATGCTCAGTGTAGTATAATTTGAAAGTAATAAAATGACTTTGGATTATATTCCCATTGCTGCCCATCACTGAGAATTATTTGCTTCAGTTCTGGATCTGTTGTCAATGAAATTGTCCACAACTACATGTATTACCCTGTATCATGCAAGCAGCAGGATATTAGAAGGCAACCTGAAATACTTCTACATTCATGTCAAAGTGATGATAATGGCATAGTGATTGAGTGGTTCACTGTTTCAAACAGCCGCTACATAAAGCAGCAAATATATTGCGTGGCCCTCCACATTCACTTAGTCATGAACAGTTCCAATTCGAAATCCAATTATGATTATCCACAGGATAATACCATTGCAACAAGTGTTAACTAAATAGATTCCTTGCAGAGGGATACTGTAATGATTGAAATTATTTAAATTAGATTCCATAATAATTTAACATGGGTTTCTTCATAAAATTGTTTCGGAATGCAGTGTAGTAATGTTACTAGTTCAATAACCTCTTACAGCGATATAGCGTACAATTTTCAGCTCTACTTGGGGGAAGGCCCAGTTTAGATAGTCGTGAAGTTTCAAGTCAGGTGTATGCTAACAACAAACTAGGAACCTGTTGTGGTTCTGTTCGCCGAGCTGGGAATTTGTGTTGCAGACGTTTCGTCCTGTGTCTAGGTGACATCCTCAGTGCTTGGGAGCCTCATGTGAAGCACTTCTGTGATGTTTCCTTTGGCATTTATAGTGGTTTGTCTCTGTCACTTCCGATTGTCAGTTCCAGCTGTCCGCTACAGTGGCCAGTATATTGGGTTCAGGTCAATGTGTTTGTTGATAGAATCTGTGGATGCCTGTTCTCTGTTTGGCTTGTCGTATAATAGTAGTGTTGTCCCAGTCGAACTCATGTTGCTTGTCATCTGCGTGTGTGGCTACTAAGGATAGCTGGTCATGCCATTTGGTGGCAAGTTGGTGTTCATGTATACCGATGGTTAGCTGTCTTCCTGTTTGTCCTATGTAGTGTTTTGTGCAGTCCTTGCATGGGACTTTTTACACTACGTTGGTTTTGCTCATGCTGGGTATCGGGTCCTTTGTCCTGGTGAGTTGTTGTCTGAGTGTGGCTGTTGGTTTGTGTGCTGTTATGAGTCCTAGTGGTCGTAGTAGTCCAACACACACAAAAGATGTTGCATCAAGACACTGTTCAAAAGGGCCACAACACACTGCAGCACACCAGAATTGCAAAAAGGGGAAGAAGAACACCTCTACAATGTATTCGCCAAAAATGGATACTCTCGCAATTTCATCAACAGATGCCTAAGGGTAAGACAACGGAATGAGGACATGCCACAACCCAAAGGACTAGCCATGTTACCATACATCAGGAACATTTCTGAACTGACAGACTACTACGACCACTAGGACTCATAACAGCACACAAAATGCAAGGACTGCACAAAACACTACACAGGACAAACAGGAAGACAGCTAACCATCGGTATCCATGAACACCAACTAGCCACCAAACAGCACTATCAGCTATCCTTAGTAGCCACACACAGATGACAAGCAATATGAGTTCGACTGGACAAGCCAGAGAACAGCCAGGGAATTCCTAGAGGCATGGCACTGATCCACAGATTCTATCAACAAACACATCGAACTGGAGGTCAGGCAGCATCCAAGGAATAGGAAATTCGACGTTTCCGGCATAAGCCCTTCATCAGGATGAAGGGCTTATGCCCGAAACGTCGAATTTCCTATTCCTTGGATGCTGCCTGACCTGCTGTGCTTTAACCAGCAACACATTTTCAGCTGTGATCTCCAGCATCTGCAGACCTCATTTTTTACATCGACCTGGACCCAATATACCTGCCACTGCAGCGGACAGCTGGAACTGACAACGGAAGCGGCAGAGCCAAACCACTGTAAATGCCGGAGGAAACATCACAGAAGCGCTTCACAGGAGGCTCCCAAGCACTGAGGATGTCACCTCGACATGCGACGAAACGTCTGCAACACAAATTCCCAGCTAGGCAACAGAACCACAACAATGAGCACCCGCTGCAAATCTTCTCACAAACTTTGAAAACTAGGAACCCGCAACGGGAATGAAAACCAACTAAGATCTTGTTGGATAACAATGTGTGCAATGTTTTAATCCCTTTAGTCGTTGCAGAAAAGTCTGGACCAAACTGCAGCTGTACTATACATGTATGCGCTGCTTTCTACAAAGCCTCCTATTACATGTACCCTTTCAGCATTGAGTATCACGTTTTGGCCTCCGCTATGCTCTACATCATGTGGAAGAATGTCGGTCGAAAGCTGGGACACCGCAGCCCTCAAAAATTGGTGTTTAAGACACGCTCCAACATTTTACCAGGACCAGTTCTGGGAGCTGCCGTCTTCGCAACTACAATAGGAATTCTTGTTGTGTACAGTCTACAGGCGGGCCATTCAAAAGATCACCGACTATCTGCTGTGACTATGTTTTATTTGTACAGTATGATAGTGCTTGGCTTAATGTCTGCAGCATCTACAACCGGCCTGGTCATTTATAGGATAGACAAAAGGTCAATGGATTATTCCAAAAATCCCACGCGAAAGCTGGATGGCCAGCTTCTGGCCAGTACAGCGTGTGCCTCCTGGCTTCTATCCTGGTGCTCTGTGCTAGCGGCGGTTTCTGCACAAAGCCGTCCGCATTCCACATGGCTCAGTTTACCGCTTTCCACTTTGGCTATCATTGAGAAATCCGTGCAGAACATGTTCATCGTTGAATCGCTCCATCGCAAGCAGGATGACGGTGAAGAGGAAGCAGGAAGAATCAGGGGGACCAGTGACCGTCCTGGGACATCACCCCCACGCTGTGGCATTGTCAACAAAACGTTGGAGGGAGTAGAGCGACAGCTGTGTTGCGCGGCTGCTTCTCCACAATCTCCAGAAGACCGAAGCAGCTCGGTGTGCAGTGAGCAGTTACCATCACCCCGAGCTGCCGGCTCCTTTCCTCCAGCCAGCTTCAGGCAGACGGGAAATCTGCACAAAACCAGAGTGATATTGAAGAACATCGCCTCGTTTCTGTTCTTGTGCAATATTTCGGTAAGACAGGTGAAGAAACAATTTTCTTTAAAGAAAAGATGTCTTCCAGCATTCATTCACAAAGTAGTGTTTGTTTAAGAAATCCTCGGGAAATGTTGCCAAAATCAAGTTCAGAAGAGGAGTAGGATAATTTAAAAGTAAATCATGATAATTTTTTTGATCAAGCGTTTTAGACGTGGGACTTGAACTCGTATACTATCATTGCTCCACGTGACCCCCTTGAATATACAAATAAAAATCCACAAAACGTAAATGGAAGTTAGTCATCCGGGTGGAATATTAGATAAATTGAATAGGAATAAATGTGACATGTTTAAAAGAAAACCTTTAAGGAGGAAGGACGAACTACCAAATGAGGGAAGTGCAAAAGGATTATTCAAATGAATGTACCAAAAGAACACTAATGTTAGAGAGTGATTTCAGTGACATGATACTGATAAAATATATAAAGTCAGAACTGCCTTAAAGAGATAAGTGAAATTGAGAAACTTAATACTTAAGTACTGAATAGTGGATAGAACATGCCGTTCTACCACAAAAAGAGCTGAAAACGTTTATGCCGCTTTTGGACGCCTCGGAAATCCCCATTTCGTTTCCCTGCGATGTCTCTTACATCTTGTAGGCGGCGCCAAAATCGGACTCCTATATAAGATTAGATTAGATTCCCCACAGTCCAACAAGTCCACACCGACCCTTCGAAGAGTAACCCATCCAAATCCATTTCCCTCTGACTAATGCACCTAACACTCTGGACAACTTAACATTGCCAGTTCACCTGACCTGCACATCTTTGGACTGTGGGAGGAAACCGGAGCACCCGGAGGAAACCCACGCAGACTCAGGGAGAAAAACTTGCACATTTCTTCCGCATCATAGAAACAGACTGCAGAACTAATGTTTACTCAGAAATGAAGGTATCTCGTGAATAATAAAATAAGGATATCTAGTAAGAAATTAAAAAAAGGCCCTTTCAAACTTTGCTTTGGAACCTCTTTCCTGTTTCAAAAGTTATGCCTTTTTCTTACTTTTTACTTAAATAATAAATCATGATATTAGGTAAACCCGCTATCATCGGAATCTCTTCGAAGAAAATACATCACTTTGTCCTTGAAAATTGGCGACAGTTTTGCCACACACTTCTCCAATTCCTTGTGGTAGCTTCCCTCCAGCAAATGGAGCACATTTCAGGTCAATCATAATACAGGAATACCTTTGAATATTATGAGAATGTCATAAACAAAGTAAAAATTTAAAAATTATAAACAAAGTAAGAATATCAAAAGATTAGTAAAACTGTAATTCGAAAATGGATGTAGTTAAATCATTAAACAAAGGTAGACCATGTTCTATGTACCTACACACAAACCATATTTTCCTGTTGCCACGATAATTGATTAGGATCTTATATCAATGTTTACAATTGTATGTTACTATGTCTCCATCTCCCTGCCAATGGTGCTGTGCCGAAGTCGCATCTAAGCAACAGGCTCTGACCTCGAAGTAACATTACCATCGAAAATCTTTTTCTAAAATTTGTTCCTATCTTGCAACTTCAAAATCTTCAGAACCATTGACTGACTACAGGAAATATCATTGACAGTTAATAGTTCGCGTTCAATAAACCACTTTGAACTACAAAATATTCATCACTTAAGATGGATTAAAAAGCATGTAAAAATGTGAATTAAGAGCTATAAAAACGTTTGAATAGACACAGTGAAGCTGTTTAGAAATCTCAAGAACTCTAAATAAACTTGTTCATTATATCGGTAACGCGTGTATTCGATTAGGTAGAACAGTATTTACTTGGCATCATTTTCCTTGTCATCGTAACCAGAAATTGTCTTCACTGGCTTTCTTTTTGCACTCCCACTCAGTTAGTCCTGATATCTCAGAAGAATCAAAATTTGGCTATCTCATGTTCTCTCTCTATCTATCATTACGGTTTTTAACGATGGTACATTCGAACTGGGTATTGATGAGTTGAGCATTGTATCACGTTCTTATGAGGGCATCCTTCAACGCATTCAGTGTCCGTTGCGTTCCTCCTCATCGAAACAGATCCTTGTACGCGTAAGGCTTTCTCACACACATAAATATATATAAATCTATGGGGTGAACTTGCTTTTGCACATACATTCTATTTTGTTCAAAAAGGACACCATTTGTGGACAGTCGACGTGGCATTTTTTTTAAATTTCTGCTTTGGAAATAAAACCTGACTGACTCCAGGTTAACACATACACCTCACGCCTAAAATTCATTGTTTGACCTGAGATGTCTCCTCTTTTATACTGATAAAACCTTAAGTTATCTTGGGACAGTGACTTGAGAGAAATTCTGGGATTTGCATATTAAATACTCGAAATCCACACCTCCGTTCTAACTGATTAAGGATTTAACAGCCATCTTAGGTGTGTTCAATCCGTTCGCATCATCTTTTACTCTATCCAAGTCTCCCTCTCTCACTAGCAGTGAGGCTCCAAAATCTTGTGTTTTCAAATAAATCTGTTGGACTATAAACTGGTATCCTGTGATTTTTGAACATGTCCACGAGTGGAAACATCTTCTCAACATCTCGCCCTGAGGTCAAGTCCCGTTAGAATTTTGTATATTCGACATTGGCCTCTACCTTACCATCCCAGCTCTCAGTTAAAAATCGCCACATTATAGTCCAACAGGTTTATTTGGAAGCACTAGCTTTCGGAGCGCTGTTCCTTCATCAGATGTGGAGAAGGATCATGAGACACAGAATTTATAACAAAAGATTATTTATAGCAAATCGTTTGCTCTAAATTCTGTGTCTTATGATCCTGCTCTACAGCTACCTGAAGGATCAGCGCTCTGAAAGCTAGTGCTTCCAAATAAACTTGTTGGACTATAACCTAGTGTTGCACGATTTTTAACTTTGTCCACCCCAGTCCAACAGACACCTCCGCATCATGGATCCCATCTCTCAATCACTCGGTCTCAAAATTAAACTGTTGTCCGGCACTCGGTACGAGATAAAAAAAGAAATTTTCTCCAATTAAATATTTGGAATATTGGAGCTTTTCTTTTTGTTCCTAGCACACTCCTTAGTCACTGACACTATCTTTCTCCCTGGCAACTATCAAAGGCTGCCACCAAGATGACGTATGTCTACTTCTGCAACGTTGCCTAGTTCCAGCCGATTCAGGAGAAAGTGACGACTGCAGATAAGAGTCAAAAAGTATAGTGCTGAAAAAGCACAGCTAGTCAGACGGCATCCGAAGAGCAGGAGAGTTGATGTTTTGAGCATAAGCTCATCATCAGGAATGTGGAGGTGAAGATGATGAAGAGCTTATGCTTGAAACATCGACTCTCCAACTCCTGGGATGCTACCTGAGCGCCTGTGCTTTTCCAGCACCACACTTTTTGACTCTACCCCTGATTCAGCTCAACTTCTCCTGAAATTCATATTCATGCCTTTCTTACCTCGAAACTTGACTATTCTCACATGCTTGGCCAGCCTCTCTCATTCTCTGCTCCATAAACTTAAGTATATTTCCGAACTTCTGCTGTTTGTTTTCAAACTGATGCCAAATCCCTTTTATTCATCATCCCTGTGCTCACTGATCTTCCAGTTAAACAACATTACTGATCTCCCAGTTAAACAAGATTTTGAAATTCTCTTTCTTGTTTTCAAATTCCTCCATGGTCCCGCGCCACCCTATTTCTGTAATCTCCTCCAGCCTCACAATTGCCAAATATATTTGTAATTCCTTCATTCTAATCTCTTTAGCATTGCTGACTTTAGTTGTTTGGCCAGCTGTGTTTTCAGCTGCCTGAGTATTAAGTTTGTTCCATAAACCTCTGCCTCTGCATCATGCTTTCCTGCTATAATAAACTATAACTTATTGCCTTGACCAGAATTTCAGTCATCTGTCCTAATATCTTTTACGCAATAGTGTCATATGTTTGTTTTATAATGCACCTATGAGCTGCCCTACATAAATACAATTTGTTGTTGTTAATGCTATGAATGCAAATCATGTATTTACTAATAATTACTAATTTATGGGTAGCAGTTTTTTTTAATTTGGAGGTTATTTGTATCAAATACAAAGGACTAAAGCTGGTTTAGCTTTAATTCAGCTGCACAACAATGATGTATGATTCTGACAATGTAAAGCTCAATGGAGATTTTAAAAAAAAATTATACCAATAACAATTTGGATCATTTTTACTTATTGCATGTTGGCACTGCACCAAATACTCTTAGGTTCATGAGGTCAATTCCTGGAATGGCGGGACTACCTTATGCTAAAAGACTGGAGCGACTGGGCTTGTATACCCTTGAGTTTAGAAGACTGAGAGGGGATCTGATTGAGACATATAAGATTATTAAAGGATTGGACACTCTTGAGGCGGGAAACATATTTCCGTTGATGGGTGAGTGCCGAACCAGAGGACACAGCTTAAAAATACGGGGTAGACCATTTAGGACAGAGATGAGGAGATACTTCTTCACCCAGAGAGTGGTGGCTGTGTGGAATGCACTGCCCCAGAGGGCAGTGGAGGCCCAGTCTCTGGATTCATTTAAGAAAGAGTTGGATAGAGCTCTCAAGGATAGTGGAATCAAGGGTTATGGAGATAAGACAGGAACAGGATACTGATTAAGGATGATCAGCCATGATCATATTGAATGGTGGTGCAGGCTTGAAGGGCAGAATGACCTCCTCCTACACCTATTGTCTATTGTTAGTACTTATTAACTTTCAATGACATTTATTAGTTAACCTGTCTCCAAACTCTTTTTTTCCTTCTTAAAGTTTTGGATACTACCAGCTTTTGGAGCCTGGCCCCAATTTGACAATGGATTGGAAGAAAATGTTTATGGCTTTGAAGTTTGGATTTTAATTGTAAATCTTGCAATGCCTTTTGCTATTTTCTACCGCATGCATGCATCTTCAGCACTTTTTGAAGTGTTCTGTGCAATTTAACTAATGTTTAACGCTTTAATAAAAGGCAAATATTTGTAAGATGAACCAAATTATTTAATTTGATTTTCATGCACAATAAAAGATTTTCACTTGCCATAATCATGAATTTAAGGAAATGTATTTATCATGAATGTATATAAATGCATATTTATATTAGTTATAGTCATATTTTCACTATGCTGAACACAAAGCCTGTGATACTGTTTCATATTATATGAGAAATGATTTAATGCTTTTTGTATAGCCCTCTGTTTGTAGAGAATATTTGTATAGCCCTTTCTATATATGTATATGGTTGTATCCTATAATGTTACACAATACTGTTTCTGTTAAATACCATCAGCACACAATAATTGTATCAATTGTGTCTCAGCCTTAATCAGTCAATATTTTCATTGTGATCATATCATGGCAGAAAACTGGGTGGGAGAGTGTGTTGAGTGGAAGATACAGAAATGCTTTGGTGAGGTTTGGAAAGGTTCAATGAGTAGGCAAATGCGTTGCAGATGAAATATAATGTGGATAAATTTGAATTTATCCTCTGTGGTACCAAAAAACAAGAAGCAGGTTATATTCTGAATGGTGATAGTTCAGGAGCAGGATGTGCAACAAGACCTGGGTGTCCTTGGAAACCAGCCACTGAAAATAAGCATGCAAGAGCAGCAGGAGGTGAAGAAGGTAAAGGATGCGTTGACCTTTATAATGAGAGGATTCAAACACACGAGAACACATGTCTTTCTGCAATTGGATAGGGCTTTGGTGACAGCACACCAAGTGTTGTGTTCAGTTTTGGTCTTCTTGTCTGAGGATGTTCCAGCAATGGAGGGAGGTCAACAAAGATTGACCACATTGATTCCTGGGATGGCAAAACTTATTATGGAAAGAGTGAATTGATTAGGATTATATTTACTAGAATTTAGAAGAATGAAGGGAGAATCTCACAAAAATACCTATAAATTATTAACAGGACTGAATAGGGCAAACGTAAGAGAGTGTACCTGATGACTGGTGGGTTAGAGCCAGAGTAATAGTCAAACGATACACAATAGGCTCGTTAGGACTGAGATAAAGATAAATGTGTTCATTTAGAGTAGCGAATCTATGCAGTTCCTTGCCACAGTAAGTTGTTCAGGTCAAGATGTTAAATGTTTTCAAAAACAAGCTAGATATAGTGCTTACAGCTAAAAGGACCAAAGGGTATATGGAAAAAGCGGAAACAAACTAATGAGTTCGATGATGGCAGTGCACGCCAACGGCCGAATGGTCTGCTCATGCTCCTATTTTTATGTTGTTAACCAGGTCTTTGTAAAGTTCATAGAGATTCCCATACCATGTGGGACATGAAAACTGACAAAAAATAGCACTGACAAATGATAAATATTATTAATGCTGTGATATACGCAAACGACTCGCATTTTAAAAGCTAGTTTCATGTTTTTTGTTAATATTTTCAGCTTTGGAATACATTTCACGTATGCGATAAATATGGTTTCTATATTTCATATATATTGTTTTCAATTAAAGCATCTGTTGACAATGAAACTGCGAAGGAGAATTTCTTGCCTCTGTGCTGCTATACATAACGATTGTAATCTCCTTAGCTGATTGCAACCGGCAGATGTTTTTTTTTCCCCCGAAATCTCAATGGCCAAAAGGGACGTCGATTTTGTGCAGCTTGTTTTTAAGACACGATTGGTGTTAGAGATGGTTAAAACTGCTTTTGAGTCGAAATTAAAAACAAGTTAATCTCAGTAGAAGTGCCATTCCTCTGACATGACTGTTTTTGCTGTTCGTATTTTACCTTATAATACATCCCTTCTATGTTAACTGGGTCTTTTTCAAATTAGAGGAATCAAAGACGGTTTCTACTGAAGGCAATCAAAATGGAGCTTAGTTTATCATCTAAACCTTATGTTGCAAGCGGATGAAGACGAGCAGAGATTTATGATGAAAATTAAAGCAGTTTTTCTTTAACTCCATATGATTTCTTCTCCCTTCATAGTGAATGCACAAACGGCACTAAATTTCGTCAATGCCACTTAATTCTGCAGATTACAGGGAGCACGTGTTACAGACTCGTTGACACGTGCAGTTCAATTGCTGCTATTTACATCGGATAGCGGCTTAACCCATGTTATAAATTTTGAAGAGAAAACCAGCTACCTTGTGCGGGCAAACTCTATTTTAAACTCTGCAACTAGTTTGATAATCTTTTTTAACTCCAGCGTTTGTGAGTCAGTCACAATTTAGTGGGTTGTAGCTGGCATTTCAAAGACACTCGATTAATTTCTATTCTAGGCCTTGAGCAGCACCAATCTAGGTTAATATTGCAATGAATTATTGAAAGAGTACTGCACTGTCAAGGGGCGCCATCGCTCTGATGAGACGCTAGTCTAGGGTCCCATCTGATCTCTGAGGTGGGTGTAAGAGTTCCAGGTCACTCGAAGAAAAAGCGGTGAAGTTAATCCCAACGTCTTGTCTATCTTAAGTTATCCCTCAACGTCACAAAACTAGTTGATCAGGTCACATCGCTATTTGTGGGAGCTTGCTGTACACAAATTGGCTGCTACATTTCCTACAAAAGTAACACTCCTTTTTTCTTTAAACAAGTACTTAATTGGCTGTAAGCCACTTTGAAACATCATGTGGTCATGAAATAAACTAGAAATGTAATTAATTCTATCCTCTAAACTTGAACTCCTAGTTTGAGTCAATTTTTCTTGTTGTACTTGGTCATCTCAAGATTCCAAGCTGCTAACTGTGTGAAGATGATCCTGGAATCAATAATGACTAGAAGCCAGTGAATGAACCGCATAACTACCGAGCCACACCATTACGCCCAATCTCTCAGTGAGGGTGTGACAAGGATATGGATGGTCACACTGGACAATTTGATGGTGCTTATGCCTGTGAACTGTGACCGTGTATTACTCCATGGACTCCATCTGTAGAGGATTGCGTTGTCATTGATGATCCAGACGTAGGGTGAGCATTTTCTCAGAATGAGAAACAGCAGTGGGGAAGTAATGGGTGATGCTGGATATACTGGTGCTGCTCACACTCGCTGGATTATGACTGTCACAGTACATGTGCCTTCTAAAAGCTGCAATCACTGTCCCATACCCAACCAACCCCAAATGTCCTGCAACATCCGCATGTCACTGAAGTTATGACAAGCATCTTCTCCTCTGACAACTGAGTGAGGGTGTCCCTGAATAGCGCAAGAATGTCCATCTCAGTCTGTCATCTACAATCTTCCAGTCCCAACATATTTGTGCAAACCTCTAGCTTTGGTTTCTTTACCTGATAGTGTTACACCCACATTGGGAATTGTTGACCGTCAGTGACAAGGGTTCCTTATTCTGTGCTTAACCCATACAGTATTATATTCTGACAGCACAGTGAAGAGGAAGCCTCACTTTATATCTAACTTGAATCCTTAGCAGCAGCTAATGACAATTTACCAGGGGGTGTACAGAATAAAGCTCCAAACTGTCCCATCAAATATTGCCCATACAGGTACAGCATGGGTTATGCATTAAAAAGACTTGACAGTTCTTTTTTTTTTATTTTTCTCATCTGAACAATGAGACTGCTACCTCTACGTCAATAAAAGCTGTGATCCACATCGTCAGTTACTTCAACCCTTATCAGGTCCTGATTCACAATTATGCTTTCTGATAGCATTCTCAAAATCAATTCAAAATTTTGAAAATCCCTATTTGGTCCTTCCTTCAGCTAATGTACATCAATTATTGGGGCGTTTCTTTATTACTATAATATCTCCTTTTTTGCCCTCATTCCGTTCAGTCTTTGTCCCACCTCTTTTTTTTATTTTTAATCTCATGTTCGGGTTTAGTACTATGCATTATTATGTCACGTTTTGATATAAATTCCTACTACACTAGGACGTTAAATGTTCCTTTTGGTTTCCTTAGGTCGGTCTAAATCTAAGACTTAAGAAGCTGTTAAAACAAATTCGAACTCCATCGGTTCAGTTACGCTCAGGAAACGTTGACCTGTTTTCCCGTTAGAGTGCACTGGGTGGCGATCGCCTGCTTCCACGCGGTTTTCATTCAGTCCATCATAGCGGAACAAAGTCGCAGCAGCCACATAGCCACAAACGTCGCTGATTAAATGTTGTTAGCGGATCCCTTTATGGCGAAGTCGGATGCTAAAATAAAATCCACTGAGACCACAAGGTGAGCTGCATCGAATAGCCCGACGCCTACACTGAATACTCACTTAATGTTACTGTTAATTACTAGGAGGGAGGGCTACCTTGACGAATTGACATCAGTAACAAACAACCAGTAATGAGTCATCCGCCTAAAGGTAATTCATTCTTTTCATTATGAGCCTGGCACTTTTTACCTACCGTCTTCCATTCTTAAGGGTCAAGTGAGAGGCAGGTCCCAAGTTTACCTCGGCTGGAATGGGAATCACAACCACATTTATCGGCATTATTTGGAATCACACACGAGCCATCTGAATTAAATGGCCCATCCAAAGAGAAATCCTGTTATAATTTCTTGATGATTATCTAAATCAAACATTGACAGGTTACAAAGAACAACACATTGAGTCCATTCTATGCCAATGAAGCCTGAAGAGTGGAATAGAAATGGTAGCAGCAGCATTTGCGGAGAGATTCAAAATGAACACTTTGGATGGATGTCATTCATCACAATTACAAAATTCTTGAGCTACATTTGGTTTAATAACGTACAAGGCAGGGAAAGGGAACAAAAAGCAAGGTATGTGATAGAGTGAAAATGAAGAGGGATCAGATGGTGAAAGGTGTAAAGTAAAAGGAGATGGCAAAAATGTAGGAAATGCCACTTGACCCATCATAACTGATTTTTGGTCAGCACGGACATCTAGCTTAATCCCACTTTTCTGCTTGGTTCATACCTCCGTACGTTACTGTGCTGCAAGTGTCTTATACAAGTATTTCAGCCTCAACCAACTTTTAATCAGGGTTTCCAGACCCCCACAATCCACTGGCTCAGAACAATTCTCCACAGCTTCCCTCAAATTCTTCTACCAATTTCCCCAAATCTATATTCTCTGATTAGTGATCTCCACCTGCAGTGGAGAATCAGGTCTTCCTATCCACTCTGTCCAAGTCTTTTATAATCTTACACACCACGATTAAGTCTCCCATCCAGATCCACCGCTCCCAAGAATAATTTGCCCAACTCATCCCGATCCTAATAATGATATATATATAATGGTAATGAGATACCATAAGTAAACAAAGATGGTTCCAGCAGAAGTGGCAATGGCATTAGCTGAACAATGGCATATCAATCACTACCAGTAAAGCGAGAGATTGGGTCCCATTGGCAGGAGATTCAGGTAAGCGGGCTGCCCTCTGTCTAATGTGGCTATGATGGGCGTCGGACCTCGGTACTACGAAGCTGCGATGAACGTATTCAATAACTCTGACAAACTCAAAAACAGAGAAAGCTGGGGTAACTCATCAGGCCTGGCAGCATATGTAGAGCAACAAACACGTTTCGAGTCCAGCTACCCTTGGTCAGACCTGCTGATTTTCTCCAGCACTTTCCATTTTGCACCGCAGGTTTTTGTTTCGTATTACATTCGACAGTCTGCTTTTCGACGTTCATTCCGAATATGGGAAATATACATTGCAGTGACCCGAAACTACGGGGCTGTTAAGAGCGGTAGCACCCGAGTGCTTCAGCTCTCATTAAACTCTGCACAAATTCGTCAACTGGAGACTTCGGCCAAGAAAACTCAACTGTTGCCGATTTGCAAGTGGAATTCCGATCCGCTGCAGTGGCACTTTCCAAATTCCGCTGCAATTAATCCTGGTCCCCTTTCCCTTTGGATGGGTGGGGAAGCGCATGGCACCACACACACAATTCAGGGCGTGTGGAGTCCAGATTTCGTTATTTTGGGGTATCTGCGTGTCAGCCTTGAGCCTCCGTGTGACGCTCTGTGGGGGTGAGTGCAGAACGCTACAGACATCCTCACTTCAGAGCAGTAACCTGCGGTGAACAGTCAGGACCGACCGCGGCTCTTCGCTCTGACACAGGGAAGGGGTCCGGCTCTTCCGACCCTGCCCGAGCGCGTCCAGAAATCGCTGCTGAACAATCCGGGAGTACGCACCGCCGAGAGAGACGGAGCTCTCCTGAGCACTCAGGGATGCGAGGACAGATTATTGCTGCGAAAAGAGAGAGGAGCCTCGAACACTTGTCGAAGGAGGAGGGAAATGTAGCTTTTTTCCTCCCCCCCCCCCCCCCCGGGAGGAAATGAGTTGATTTTCCAGGCGCCGAATGGGATTGAACTCTGAGCGTCTCGGTTGGTAAACAGTATTTTTCCAGCGGGGAGTCAAATTCCGACGCTTTCCACCACCCGCCCGTGCCGACACGGGCTGAAGCAGCAAGCGGGCACGGTGCTGACCCGGAGATGCCAGCTCCCGTCGCGGGAAGCAGGGGCCAGCGCCGAGTCGGCGGGGAGTCGCCGCCGCCAGCGGCCGCGCCGTGTCTGGGCTGGTGCTGAGCGGCTTCGGGGTGTGCGCGCGCGAGGAGGAGGAGGAGGAGAGGGGTAGGGGGTGGGGGTGCCGGTGTCGGTTCCATGCGGCCGGCAGGAGGTGGAGGAGGCCGGCCCGCACTCGCACCGTGGCGGCCATGTCACGAGGAGCCGGGCGGGAGAAGCCGAGGCTTTAGAAACCGGGGTCAAGGTCAGGTCAGGCGGGAAAAGGCAAAGAGAGGGGGGCGTGCCCGGGGCTAGCATGAGGAACGGGAGCCTGTGGAAGGGCCCGGCGGGGGACAGGGAGCTGGCCGGCCGCGTGCTGACCGGCGCCTTGCTGTCCGCCCTCATCCTCTTTACGTTGCTGGGCAACGCGCTGGTGTGCGCCGCCGTGCTGCGCTACCAGCACCTGCGCGCCAAAGTCACCAATCTGTTCGTCGTGTCGCTCGCGCTGTCCGACCTGCTGCTCGCGCTGCTCGTCATGCCGTGGAAAGCGGCGGCCGAGGTGGCGTCCGGCTGGCCGTTCGGCCCCTTCTGCAAGGTCTGGCTGGCGTTCGACATCATGTGCTCGACCGCGTCCATCCTCAACCTGTGCGTCATCAGCGTGGACCGTTACTGGGCGATCGCGAGCCCGTTCCGCTACGAGCGCCGCATGAGCCGCCGCCTCGCGCTGCTGGTGGTCGCCCTGACCTGGGCCCTCGCCGTGCTCGTCTCCTTCGTGCCCGTGCAGCTCGACTGGCACACCGCCCCGGCCGCCCGCAGCAGCGGCAACGGAGCCCCCAGGCCCCGGCCGCCCGCGGACTGTGACTCCAGCCTGAACCGGGCGTACGCCATCTCGTCGTCGCTCATTAGCTTCTACATCCCGGTGGCCATCATGTTGGTCACCTACGGCCGCATCTACCGGATCGCCCGCATCCAGATCCGCCGCATCGCCTCGCTCGAGAGGGCGGCGCAGCACGCCCGCAGCTGCCGCCTGGACTGTCAGGAGCAGCACCGCTCGCTACACAGCTCCTTCTATAAGGAGACCAAGGTGCTCAAGACCCTCTCGGTCATCATGGGCGTCTTCGTCTGCTGCTGGCTGCCCTTCTTCGTCCTCAACTGCCTGGTGCCGTTCTGCGACCGCCGCTCGCCCTCCCCGCCGTGCGTCAGCGAGACCACCTTCGACGTCTTCGTCTGGTTCGGTTGGGCCAACTCGGCCCTCAACCCGGTGGTGTACGCCTTCAACGCCGAGTTCCGCCAGGCCTTCTGGGGCCTGCTGGGCCGCAGGCGGTGGTGCTGCGCGCCAACCGCCGGCCGCGTGCACAGCGCCAACGTCAGCAACGAGCTGGTCTCCTACCACCAGGAGACGGCGCTGCAGCGGGAGGTCGCCAGCGCCTGCGCCGTCACCATCCCCAACGCGGTGCAGCGAGCGCCCGCCGCCTTCGACAGCGTGTCGCAGATTTCTGCCGCCGACGACGACGACGACGAGCAAGAGCCGGCCAGCGACACTGCCGACGAGCTGGACCTGTCCTTCGGCAAAATCACGCCGTCCACCCCGAACGGGGTGCACTGACCACTCCGCCCAGATCACTGGGGCCTTGGATTGGGAGCCGCAGCAGATTAGATCCACTCGGTTGGGGGACCTCCCTCCCTCCCCCAAGGACAGAGTCCGTGGGTTTCAGTGACAAGCAGCCCGTAGGCAAAGCATCGACAAACCATCCTTTAATCTGCCTATATCAATATATAAACGAGGCAGATGTTTTCGCACTGTGAGAAAGTAGAGTGTAAAATGGCTTTTCACACCCTGCCCTGTTCATTTGACAAGATCTTGTGCAATTGCAGGGAATTTTTGCGTTAGCTGGGGAATCGATGTCAGGTTTTTAAAACTGTTTTGCTCGACGCACTCATCATGACTTCCAAAACAGTACAGCACCCTCGGTCCTCGGGGACACGGTACCCCAAGACTCCGCTTCCTTCTTTCTCGAGAGAAGGCAACACAATGTGAAGGAACTCGATTAACTCCTCTGGAAATCAGACTTTCAGATCATTTCGGAATGATGACCAAATAATTGATCTGATCTTTTAAAGTATTTGAATGATTGTAGGTGCATTTGGACACTCAAGATAACGATTCAGATTGTAATCATATTTTTCATGACAACAGTTCACTAATTTAATTTATGTAAATAAAATTTTCCTATAGCAACTTGGTGTAATTTAAATAATGATCAAACGCGTCTCCTTTTTTTCTGTTCCCGCTCAAGTACTTTGACCACGTGCTTATTGTGCATGAGACAGATCGGATGGAGATTGAATCGCCTGCGAACAATGTGGTGGAGAGGGGAAGAAATCTGAGCCCGATCCCACCCTCAGTCATCGCATGGTCACACATATTTTCCAGCAAAAAAATATTGAAGAGAAATGGGCGAGGGAGCAGCAGGTCAAAGGTACTGAGTCCAATTGTACCGTCGGTTTTCCTAGACTGACGCAGTGTACACCTGGGATTGAATCCCAGCTCAATGTTCTGTACAGCACGTAATGCCCAAGGACGATAAGGCACAGGTACCGGCTGCAAGTGCAAACTGGTGCACCCAGGGATTCATACGTTTTAGAGTGACATGAAAGGGATTGTACTTATGTATTCTTAATATGCACTAGTGACATTCCAAGAGAAAATATTAAGTGTTATATATTCCCGGAACGTAAGTTTGCACTCGTTAAAATTACTGAGCAGACGTCTGTTGAGAATTTGCCAATTTCTCTCCTTATACGAAAGGAGTTGTTTATTTAGCAAATCTTCTTTATCTAAACTTTTGGAGCTTTTACATACTTGCTGGGAATGACATTGATGAGAACCTGTTTCATTCTTAAAATTCAGGACTACCAATATCGTTTCCCTGTTATGCCAGTGGTTACGACAAGAAAACAAAGATTGTGGTCATAGAATGATGCATTGCTGAAAGACACCATTCACTCCATTATGCCAATGCTATCTCATTGGTGAAGCAATCAAAAGAGTGCCATTCTTTTCCCATAATAAGATTTTTTTTTCATGTTAGTAAAACAACTATAGAAAAGGGTTAGATTAGTCATTCTATATACGAAAATCATCAGTAAAAGTTCTAGTTGCCTCTTAAGCGAAGAAAATTAAAGCACATGTTCAATGATGTAATGAATATTGCATGACTCCTATAAAATAACCAAGAACACAAACATCTTAGCAGTTGCTTCTTCAAATAATTCTTAGTACAATTCTGTTCAGAGACATACAAAGTTCCCTTTTAAGTCTTCTCCCAAGATAGAGAAAGAAGTCAAGTTTTGTTCCTAACAACCAAAGCATCACAAATGCGGCACAATACTTTGAATTATAGATTTTCTTCTGAAAAAGCATGGGAATGGTGGTAATACCTCAGTTTGTACTGAAAATGGCTGTCATTTCAAAATAACATTTGAAGCGCATCAAAGTCAATAATTATTTTTCTTTAACATTTTGTTCTGACATCCTCAATGTTTAGATAACTACTGAATTCCTGCACAAATGTCATTATTATACTGTTATCTTATGAACAGCTATTATAGTGCCAAACATTTCCTGTTCAAAAAGTTCTAAACTCTATAATTATCCCAACTCCAAAAATATCAAGAGTGCTATCGCTCTACTGTGTTGGATGAGAATGTTCTTCCAATACCTCTTTCATTTCGAATAAGCAAAAGTTTGTCCTCTAATAGCTGTTTGCTGTTGTTTCTAGCTTCTAGGCTCCGTCTGTTCATTTCAATCATTTTCGTCTCGTATGTTACATCAATCCTTTGAAAAACATTACCTCTCATCTTCAGTTGGAGATAAGCCATCCAACATATTCTTGCTTCTTCCAAAATCCCATTGTTTTGAAAATGAACTCATTGCACCTTCCAACTCTAACAATCTGTTTTGCCAGGACTTCAAAACTTCGGAATTCTATTCTTTCTTCAGTCTTCCAATTCAGTTATATCTGTAGATTTTTGAAATTTAAGCTGTTGCCACCAAACCACTAATGCTAATTACTCCTTAACTTCACTTTTCCTCACTTCAATTTTGAGGCTGTGTCATGTTATGGACATAACACCTTTTCTTTGCAACTTGAATAAAATAATTCTTATGTAATTTATTAATATTTGCTGAACACATGAGGACATTGCTGTTGCAGTTGTGCTTTTTATCTCTCAAATAAGCTAGTAATAAATGAAAAGGTGACAAGATTGCCAAATAGCCATAAAGCAGAGTGAGCGTTTTGGAAAAAAAATACCATCTAGTTTACACAGAACCTTTTCAAACAGAGGGTTGACCACATTTGGCGTAGCAAATTTAGTTTGCACTTAGCGGCAGTTGCAAAGTTTACAAATCCTGACATGACTAGTATGCGATTTCCTTTCTCAAATTGGGAAATATAGCTGTTAAACTTGAAATTGCATAGAACACAATGCAAATATGCTTAACCAATTTGTATGAAATTATTACCATTTTAAGAGAAGTATTGTTTTTTTTCTTAAATAAGCTAACATTACAAAGTAATTTTGTACAAATGTGCTAAGTGTTTACATTCTAATACCACATTGTAATTTATATTATTGTGTAATAGTCTATGTATAATATTAAGTCTATGTATAATATCACAATAAGATTGAAATTGTAAAAAATAGTGATGTATCTGTTTGTATAATTCAAAAATATTGTATGTGCCCATTGATAAAAGTCAACAATTACATTTTCTTGGCGTGCAAGGAATAATAAAAGACCTTTGACATCATGGATTTTGAATACTATTATTTTTATGCTTGGACATGCTTTGAATTAAGTTTCTTTTTGATATTTTATGTGAAAAATGTTTCGAATTGCATCAAACCCATTTTACAGCAATACAGGCAGTAATGGAGAAGAAATCATTATACAACAAAAAATTCATATTAGTAATCTTCCAGTTCATAATCAGAGACACTTGATCTATTGAGCCTTTCCAATTCCATCATTTGCAGTCATGAATGTAGACCAAAGATTTCAATTTTGGAATTGACTCCCTAAATCTTTCTGCATCTCTCAATCCCTTTGCTCCTTTATGACATACCTTAAAACCTACTGTTTAAAAAAAAAATTCTTCATTTGGTTTAGTAATTCTAGGCATGGTTTAGTGCAATTTTTAAAAAGAATTCTCTTTAAAAGTCCTAGTTACATTTTATTATTTTAAATAATAAAAGAAGTTGTAATCGACCATACAAATTATAATGATATAGGAACAGGAATAAACTATTTTGCAAATTGTGGTTAATTAGTATCTCAAATTCATTTATCCATCTTTGTTCCACATGTTTTGATAAACCTACTGTCCAAAATCCTATTGATCTTAAGCTTCACAAATTTCAGTAGATCCAATGTTCACACTTTTTTTGCAGGGGGAGTTCTAAGTTCTTCTGTTCTTTGTAAGTAGAAACTGTTTCTTGAGCTCCTAAATTAGCCAGATTTAATTTGATGATCATGTCCACTTGGTCCACAAAGCCCTGAAACAGAGGAAAGAGGTATTTTATAGTTGCCCTATAAATTCTTTTTATCATTTTAATACTTCAATTAAACATAAGGAAATATAATATTACTTCACATTTTTTTAATAATTTAATCTGTTTTATCTCGGAAACACTATGGTGAATCTGCACCGAACCCCTTTTCAGACCACTATCAATTCCCTGAGTTTATTGTCTAAAATTGAACACAGGAATCTGACCAAGGTAATCTGATCAAGGATACATGGAAATATATAGAATTTTACAATACAGGAACAGATCATTCACTCGAAAGATATTCTGGTGTCTTCCACGAATTTCCCATACATCCAATGAATATGGTCTACTATTCCTTTCTCCCTGAGGGAAAAAAAACATTATAGTCATTCTGTGATTACAAAGTATGCACTAACAGAAGATGTACTAACTGCTAGAAGATATGAACATGTAATGATATTATTGGATGTGTACTAACTTGGAATGTAAACAATGTGGATGTGATTGGGTAGAAATGTGCATGCGTTAATGCATAGCCCTTTGATTGGATGCTTGTTATCTTAAAAGTAGTAAAAAAAAAATTGTTCTTGCAATGCAAATTTGAGATGTATGCCATTTTTGGTTTTACATCTCCCATGTATGCATGAATAAACGTTTAAATAATTCAACCACATTGAACTCCTTTACAATAATATCACTTAGAAACAGAATAATGGAATATGTTCAAGAAAGACCTAAACATTTATCAATTTTGAAGATACCAGGGGATATGAAGATAGTGCCATAGATGAGGGAAGGAAATGCAAAATTACAAGACTTACAGATATCACAAAAGTAGATGGGAAGGCCAGAGTTGAGAAATATATAAAACATTTGTAGAGGGATATAGATAGCTTAAGTGAGTGGGCAAAAACTTTGGAGATAGAATAGGACATATAAAAATATGAGGGTTTTTAATTGATGGGAGGAATAGAAGAGCTGAATGTTATTTAAACAGAGAAAGACTGCAGAAAGCTGCATCACAAAGGAATCTGGGAGTCAAGTTGAAAAAGTGATAAAAAGTTTGCATCCAAGTTCAGCAGGTAATAAGAAAGACAAAGGGCAATGGGTATATAAAAAAAGTCTTATAAAACTATACAAGACACTAAGTAGACTAAACCTGGAATACCGTATAAACAGTTTTGGATATCATAGATTAGAATCCTTACAATGTGCAAAATGCCATTCAGCCCTTCAGATCCACACCAAATCTCTGAAGATCATCCATCCCCTACCTTATCCATCTCCCCCTGCATTTCCCATGGCCAATCCACCTAACCTGCACACCTTTAGGCTGTGGGAGGGAACCAGAGAATACAGAGGAAACTCAGACAAACATGGGGAAAATGTAAAAATTCCACATAGCCAGCTGCCCAACCTGGGTCTCTGGCACTGTGAGACAGCAGTGCTAATCACTGAGCCATTATGTCACCCCCATTTTGGTTCTCTTATCTAAGGAAAAATACCTTGGCATTGGAGATAGTCCAGAAAAGATTCACTATGCTGATCCTGGGTTTGGAAGACTGTGTTATGAGGGAAGGTTGTGTAGGTTGGGCCTGTACTTGTTGGAGTTTAGAAGAATGAGAGGCAACCTGATTGAACTTTGTAAGATACTTAAAAGACATGACAGGATGTAGTGGAAGGTTGTTTTTCCTTCTGGGAGAATCCAGGATCAGAGGGCACAATCTCAGAATAAGATGTTTCCCATTAAAGATAGAGACAAGGAGACATTTCTTCACAAAGGGTGAATCTGTGGAATTTATTTTACTGCATAGGGCTCACAAGGCTAGGTGGTTTAGTGTACTCATTGTGATATAGACAGGGTTAGGGTGAGGAAATCAATGGTTTTGGCGAAAAAGTGGGAAAGTGGAGTTGAGGATTATCAGATCAGCTATGATCTCATTGAATGCTGGAGCAGATTTGATGGGCTGAATGGCCTACTCCTGCTCCGCCATCTTATGGTCTTATATTGTAGAAAATAGTGCAGAGTTAGAACACAAGCTAGTTGAATGGAAAATCAGGGTTGATAGAGCAGGTTTGATGGGCCAAGTAGCCTTCTCTTATGCTAATTTCTATGTTCTCATCACTGGCCTTTGCTGTATGTGCAAAGTCGATTGCAGTTTTCTTAACTTGCTCTTAAATTAAATTCATCAATAATTAACCAGCTAGTGTTTCATGTTAATACATGGGCTGGGGACTGTTGTCCATGCTTTGAACAGTTTATGTGTTAAAAACACTTTACCCAAGTGCTCTTGGTGGTGAGATGAACAAATTACACAGAATTTGGTTTAAGGTTCAACTCAATTTTATCAACAAAATATTACTTACTAAAACACCATGTAAGCATTTCCCAAATTCCTATAATACTTACTCTTTATCGAGCTTTATCCTTATGAGAAAGGATATTACCCACAATGATTCATGTGGTTGAACTGGGTTATTGCAATTTCCTTCCTTTCCAACATAGGACTGGCTGTTTTCCACAAAAGTGGATCCTGCAGGTCATGGCAGATCTTGTATTTCTCTCACTCTTGCTCCAGGTGGTCAGGGCTCTGCTGTGGGCTGCCTCAAGTCTTTGCTGAGGGGTGGCATCCAGATGTGTGTTTTTATCCCTTCTTACCTCACGCCTTTCAGAATGTTTGGTGGCCTTTGGCCAAAGGGGTCATCTGCTGGGTTCAAATCAACCAGTGGTGTTGAGCTAACGTCCTTCACTACTGCCATGTTGAAGGTGCAAAGTGCATATACGCAGGCAGTCAAGGTGCCAGAAAGTCTGATCAACACTCTCTAATGCACAACTCTTGGACCGAATACAACTGGTTTGCTTTGAAACTTTGTAACCTATTTGATCTTGGTTTCCCTGTTGTCTGTAGATTATAGTTGCTGATTCCTGTTTAATTTTGTTTAGCCAATTTTCTATCAAGCCTGATTTCACCAGCTGTGGCTCAATTTGGAATGTTCAATTTCAGCCTGTGGTTGCTTGAGAAACATACAAGCATAGAAAATAGGAGAAGAAGAATGTGATTCAGCCCTTCAAGCCTGAACTGCCATTAATTATAGAACTTAGAACATAGAAAAATACAGCGCAGTACAGGCCCTTCGGCCCTCGATGTTGTGCCGACCAAATCCTACCTAACCTACACTAGCCCAATAACTTCCATATGCCTATCCAATGCCTGCTTAAATGACCATAAAGAGGGAGAGTTCACCACTGCTACTGGCAGGGCATTCCATGAACTCACAACCCGCTGCGTAAAGAATCTACCCCTAACATCTGTCCTATACCTACCACCCCTTAATTTAAAGCTGTGTCCCCTAGTAACAGCTGACTCCATTAGCGGTAAAAGGTTCTCAGTGTCTACCCTATCAAAACCCCTAATCATCTTATACACCTCTATCAAATCTCCCCTAAACCTTCTTTTCTCCAATGAGAACAGGCCCAAGTGCCTCAGCCTTTCCTCATACGATCTTCCTACCATGCCAGGCAACATCCTGGTAAACCTCCTCTGCACTCGTTCCAATGCCTCCACATCCTTCCTATAGTATGGCGACCAAAACTGCACACAATACTCCAGATGAGGCCGCACCAGAGTCTTATACAACTGCAACATGATCTCAGGACTCCGGAACTCAATTCCTCTACCAATAAAGCCCAGTACACCATATGCCTTCCTCACAGCACTATTTACCTGGGTGGCAACTTTCAGAGATCTGTGTACATGGACACCAAGATCCCTCTGCTCATCCACACTACCAAGTAGCTTACCATTAGCCCAGTAATCCATCTTCTTGTTACTCCTACCAAAGTGAATGACTTCACACTTAGCTACATTGAATTCCATCTGCCACCTTTCTGCCCAGCTCTGCAACCTATCTATATCCCGCTGTAACCTGCCACATCCTTCTTCACTGTCCACAACTCCACCGACCTTTGTGTCATCCGCAAACTTGCTCACCCAGCTTTCAAGCCCCTCCTCTAGATCATTTATAAAGATGACAAACAGCAACGGTCCCAAAACAGATCCCTGTGGTACACCGCTAGTAACTGCACTCCAAGATGAACCTAGTCCATCAACTACTACCCTCTGTCTCCTTCCAGCCAGCCAATTCCTAATCCAAACCTCTAATGCACCCTCAATGCCATACCTCCGTAGTTTTTGCATTAGCCTACCATGGGGTACCTTATCGAACGCCTTACTAAAATCCATATGCACCACATCTACTGCTTTACCCTCATCCACCTCCTTAGTCACCTTCTCAAAGAACTCAATAAGGTTTGTGAGGCACGACCTGCCCTTCACAAAACCATGCTGACTATCCTTGATCACATTATTCCTATCCAGATGTTCATAAATCTTATCCCTTACAATTCTCTCTAAGACTTTGCCCACAACAGAAGTGAGACTCACTGGCCTATAGTTACTCGGGCTGTCCCTACTCCCCTTCTTGAACAAGGGGACCACATTCGCTATCCTCCAGTCTTCTGGTACTATTCCCGTTGACAATGACGACATAAAAATAAAGGCCAATGGCTCTGCTATCTCCTCCCTAGCTTCCCAGAGGATCCTAGGGTAAATGCCATCAGGCCCAGGAGACTTATCTATTTTCATCCTTTCCAGTATTCCCAAAACCTCCTCCCTACATACTTCAAGGCCATCCATTCTAATCACTTGTGACTCAATATTCACACCAGCAAAAGAGTCCCGTTCCTGAGTGAATACTGACGAAAAGTATTGATTTAGTGTCTCACCAATCTCCTCCGCCTCCACGCACAACTTCCCACTACTATCCTTGACTGGACCGATACCTATCCTAGTCATCCTTTTATTCCTGACATACCTATAGAAAGCCTTTGGGTTTTCCCTAATCCTACCAACTAAGGACTTTTCATGTCCCCTTCTCGCTGCTCTTAGCTCTTTCTTTAGATCCTTCCTGGCTACCTTATAACTCTCAATTGCCCCAACTGAACCTTCATGCCTCATCCTTACATAGGCCGCCCTCTTCCCTTTCACAAGGGATTCCAATTCCCTATTAAACCACGGCTCCCTCACAAGACTCTTAACTCCCTGCCTGACTGGTACATACTTATCAAGGACACTCAATAGGTGTTCCTTGAACAATCTCCACATATCATTAGTGTTCTTCTCCTGAAGCCTGTTTTTCCAATCCACGCATCCTAAGTCATGCCTCACCACATCATAATTTCCCTGTCCCCAGCTATAGCTCTTGCCCTGCAGTGCACACTTATCCCTCTCCATCACTAAAGTAAAAGTCACCGAGTTGTGGTCACTGTCCCCGAAGTGCTCACCTACCTCCAAGTCTAACAACTGGCCTGGTTCATTACCTAGAACCAAATCCAGTATAGCCTCACCTCTTGTTGGCCTGTCTACATATTGTGTCAGGAAACCCTCCTGCACACATTGGACAAACACCAACCCATCTAACGAACTCGAGCTATAGATTTCCCAGTCAATATCTGGGAAGTTAAAGTCCCCCATAACAACCACTCTGCTACTTTCACTCTTCTCCTTAATCATCCTCGCAATACTATCCTCTACTTCTCTTGGACTATTGGGAGGCCTGTAGAAAACACCTAACAGGGTGACCTCACCTTTCCTATTTCTAACCTCAGCCCAAACTACCTCATATGGCAAGTCTTCCTCCATCGTCCTTTCCACCGCTGTAATGCTATCCTTGACAAGCATTGCCACACCTCCCCCTCTTTTACCCCCATGTCTGACCCTACTAAAACATTTAAACCCTGGAACCTGCAACAGCCATTCCTGTGCCTGTTCTACCCACGTCTCTGTAATGGCCACAACATCGAAGTCCCAGGTACAAACCCACGCTGCAATTATGATCTAACTCAATGGCTTTTTCCTATATTGCCTTCATATCCTTTGATCCCTTTAGCCCTAACTTCTTCTTGAAATCATACAATGTTTTGGCTTTGACTGCTTTCTGTGACCATCAATACCCCAGGCTCACCACTCTGTGGATGTATAAATTTCTCCTCATCTCACTCTGAAATTGCTTACTCTGTAGCCTTACACTATAACCCCTGTTTGGTGAGTCCCCCATTAGAGTCATAAAGTCATAGAGATGTACAGAATGGAAACAGACCCACCGTCCAACCCGTCCATGCTGACCAGACATCCTACCCCAGTCTAGTTCCACATATCAGCACCCGGCCTATATCCCTCCAAACACTTCCTATTCATATACCCATCCAAATGCCTCTTAAATGTTGCAATTGTACCAGCCTCCACCACTTCCTCTGGCAGCTCATTCCATACATATACCACCCTCTGCATGAAAACGTTGCCCCTTAGGTCTCTCTTATATTTTTCCCCTCTCACCCTAAACCTATGTCCTCTAGTTCTGGACTCTCCGAGTCCAGGGAAAAGACTTTGTCTATTTATCCTATCCATGTCCCTCATAATTTTGAAAACCTCAGCCTCCGATGCTCCAGGGAAAACAGCCCCAACCCATTCAGCCTCTCCCCATACTTCAAGTCCTACAACCCTGGCAACAGCCTTGCAAATCTTTTCTGAACCCTTTCAAATTTCACAACATCTTTCTGTTAGGAAAGACACCAGAATTACACGCAATATTCCAACAGTGGCCTAACCAATGTCCTGTACAGCCACAACATGACCTCCCAACTCCTGTACTCAATACTCTGACCAATAAAGGAAAGCATACCAAACGCCTTCTTCACTATCCTATCTACCTGCAATTCCACTTTCAAGGAGCTATGAACCTGCACTCCAAGGTCTCTTTGTTCAGCAACACTCCCTAGAACCTTACCATTAAGTGTATAAGTCCTGCTAAGATATGCTTTCCCAAAATGCAGCACCTCGCATTTATCTGAATTAAACTCCATTTGCCACATCTCAGCCCATTGGTCCACCTAGTCCAGATCCTGTTGTAATCTGAGGTAACCCTCTTCACTGTCCACTGCACCTCCAATTTTGGTGTTATCTGCAAACTTACTAACTGTACCTCTTATGCTCACATCTAAATCATTTATGTAAATGACAAAAAGTAGAGGGGCCAGCACCAATCCTTGTGGCACTTCACTGGTCACAGGCCTCCAGTCTGAAAAACAAACCTCCACCACCACCCTCTGAGCCAGTTCTGTATCCAAATGGCTAGTTCTCCCTGTATTCCGTGAGATCTAACCTTGCTAATCAGTCTCCCATGGGGAACCTTGTCGAATGCCTTACTGAAGTACATATAGATCACATCTGCTGCTCTGCCCTCATCAATCTTCTTTGTTGCTTCTTCAAAAAACTCAATCAAGTTTGTGAGACATGATTTCCCATACTCAAAGCCATGTTGACTATCTCGAATCAGTCCTTGCCTTTCCAAATACATGTACATACTGTCCCTCAGGATTCCCTCCAACAAATTGCCCACCACCAAGGTCAGGCTCACCGGTATATAGTTACCTGGCTTGTCTTTACCGCCCTTCTTAAACAGTGGCACTACGTTTGCCAACCTCCAATCTTCCAGCACCTCACCTGTGACTATTGATGATAGAAATATCTCAGCAAGAGGCTCAGTAATCACTTCTCTAGCTTCCCACAGAGTTCTCGGGTACACCTGATCAGGTCCTAGGGATTTATCCACTTTTCAAGACATCCAGCACTTCCTCCTCTGTTATCTGGACATTTTGCAAGATGTCACCATCTATTTCCCTACAGTCTATGTCTTCCATATCCTTTTCCACAGTAAATACTGATGCAAAATATTCATTTAGTATCTCCCCCATTTTCTGTGGCTCCACACAAAGGCCTCCTTGCTGATCTTTGAGGGGCCCTATTCTCTCCCTACTCTCCCTAGTTACCCTTTTGTCCTTAATATATTTGTAACAACCCTCTGGATTCTCCTTATTTCTATTTGCCAAAGCTATCTCATGTCCCCTATTTGCCCTCCTGATTTCCCTCTTAAGTACACAACTACTTTCTTTATACTCTTCTAAGGATTCACTCCATCTGTCCTGTCTATACCTGACATATGCTTCCTTCTTTTTCTTAATCAAACCCTTAATTTCTTTAATCATCCAGCATTCCCTATACCTACCAGCCTTCCCTTTCACCCTGACAGGAATATACTTTCTCTGGATTCTTGTTATCTCATTTCTGAAGGCTTCCCATTTTCCAGCCGTTCCTTTACCTGCGAACATCTGCCTCCAATCAGCTTTCGAAAGTTCTTGCCTAATACCGTCAAAATTGGCCTTTCTCCAATTTAGGACTTCAACTTTTAGATCTGATCTATCCTTTTCCATCACTATTTTAAAACGAATAGAATTATGGTTTCTGGCCCCAAAGCGCTTCCCCACTAACACCTCAGTCACCTGCCCTGCCTTATTTCCCAAGAGTAGGTCAAGTTTTGCACTTTGCACATCTACGCACTGAATCAGAAAATTGTCTTGTACACACTTAAGAAATTCCTCTCCATCTAAACCTTTAACATTACGGCAGTCCCAGTCGATGTTTGAAAAGTCAAAATCCCCTACCATAACTACCCTATTATTCTTACAGATTACTGAGATCTCCTTACAAGCTTGTTTCTCAATTTCCCTCTGACTATTGGGGGTTCTTTAATACAATCCCAATAAGGTGATCATCCCGTTCTTATTTCTCAGTTCTACCCAAGTAACTTCCCTGGATGTATTTCCGGGAATATCCTCCCTCAGCACAGCTGTAATGCTCTCCTTTCTCAAAAATGCCACTCCCCCTCCTTTCTTGCCTCCCTTTCTATCCTTCCTGTAGCATTTGTATCCTGGAACATTAAGCTGCCAGTCCTGCCCATCCCTGAGCCATGATTCCATACTTGCTATGATATGCCAGTCCCATGTTCCTAACCATGCCCTGAGTTCATCTGCCTTCCCTGTTAGGCCCCTTGCATTGAAATAAATGCAGGTAAATTTATTAATCTTACCTTGTCCCTGCCTGTTTGATTCACTTCTGTTCTCAGCTGTACCTGTCTCAGATTGATCTCTTTCCTTACTATCTCCCTGGGTCCCACCTCCACCTCCACCCCCCCCCCCCCCCCTCCTCCCCCACCCTCACCTTACTAGTTTAAATCTTCCCAAGCAGTTCTAGCAAATTTCCCTGCCAGTATATTAGTCCCCTTCCAATTTAGGTGCAATCCGTCCTTCTTGTACAGGTCACTTCTACCCCAAAAGAGATTCCAATGATCCAAAAATTTGAATCCTTCTCCCATACACCAGCTCCTCAGCCATGCATTCATCTGCTCTATCCTCCTATTCCTGCCCTTACTAGCTCGTAGCACTGAGAGTAATCTAGATATTACTACGCTTGAGGACTTCCTTTTTAAATTTCTGCCTAACTCTCTGTAATCTCCCTTCCAATGTCATTGGTTTCATTACTGGAAACATTCATCCTCAATCAATCCTCTCTAGTCCCAATAGAATTTTATAGGTTTCAGTGAGATCCCCCACATCCCCATTCCCCCCTCAACCCCACTCCAGCCATTGTTTCTGAACAGCAGTGAGTATAATCCTAAATGATTCAATCTCTCTTCATTTATTAATCCTACCATCCCAGGAATTAGTTTGGTTGAGTCTGATTTTCATGAGGAAATGACTTATGGTTTGTAAGTTTAATGTACGCTGATAGAAGTCAAAAGTCATGGTGCTTCCTGATGAGAATCATAGTTCCTTCTAAGAAACATTTGAAGAAACAAACCTTCTGGGATGTTTTCAGTGTGTTTTCTTCAAATCCTGGGATACAAGTTGTTTGTCAACTCGATACTGTTTGGCATGAGATGACAGTAAAGCTTCAATTGAAATACCTCATAATAAAGCCTTATCTCATCTGCACCTTAGCACCCTGCTCTGGGTTACCATGGTCATGATTAGAGCTTTCTTCATCCTACTTGATTTTGCTGAACGCATCATCCGTGGAAACACAGCAGTCTTCTACACCCCCAGTCACAAGGTCTTCACTTTGTTGCTTTGTCAGTCGACAATGCACAACACAGAACAATGATCAGGGCAGCACAATCTGTTACCAGCAGAAATATGGGACTGTATCTTAAGCTATTCTATGGTTCTCCCTATTGTCCTGGTGCGAGATGGCTAGCAAAGCACATCTTCACTGCCTGACTCTTCAAATCCCTGTTGGGCATCGTAAACCACCTCTTCAAGCAGTATCCCTTGCCACTTATTCATCAGCCACCAAGTAAGCAGAGGGATACAGAGATCTATGACACCTGGGAGTACTTGAGGATGTAAGCATTGTGATTTCTTCCAGTATATTGAGAAATACAGCCAGGGCTCACTCACGGTGCTCACAGGCTCTGTATGTTCAGATAGTAAAAACATTCCCTATTGATAAGAGCCCCTGGATGGCCCACAAGTCCCTTTATGACCATATGTTCAATCAATGGCCCCTTGCATCTTTAGAAAGCCTTCTATAGCCCTAAAACCTTTCATATCTCTTGCCAGGCTTTCATCATTATTTGTGATAGAAATTAAGTTTTCCACTCTCCTGAGCAATGTACCCATTACCACTTTAATATATCACAGGGCTACCAATTGCAAAAAGCTACACAAATCACATGCAGGTGACTGAGAAGATCTGAAAGTATAGAAGTTGAAGGCAGCAGTGAATGACCCCATACACAGTTGGAGCTGATCTCCCAAACAATCGTGTCACAAACTAATATTACTGCTGCTGTGTTGCACCGAAGCTATTGCAATTGTCATTCACTCAGTTGCAGATAGTTGCAATGCTTATCTGTAAATCCCTCCCTTAGGTTAATTTTGGGAATATAGTCCTTAAAAATAACTATGAGGGACTTGAACATCAGGCTGTTTGAATATTCTGGATTAAACTATGTGATTTCTGGGCATTATGTTCAGTAAGAATTATTGAAAAGTCAAAAGTTGAAGAATGTTTTTGTTCACCTACTCTTCACAAAAAAAATTAACGTTGTGGAAAATATGCAAAACGAAAGCTTTAAGAAGATATATAAATGATAGGTTTTACTACCTTAATTGCTAAATAGACTGGTGGAAAAGACCTTGTGCTGAAGGTTACCTAGCAACAGCCCCTGAACTGTATTTACTGCTTCAGTATCTAGATGGCTGAGTTGAAGGAAAAAATCTGCAAAAAGAAACACCTCTCTCTTGACAAAGAGAAAACCTAACAGCGGGAAAAGCTGCACAGATGTCTCTGTAAAGTATATTCTGGGAACCCAAGAAAGCTCCATAAATCAGTAATTTTAACTTTCTCTTAAACTCTGAAAGTGGAACCATTACTTCTATTCAAAGACCTAAGTCTAACTGACTTCATATCTGATTTAGAGATCGTGCTTATTTGATAGCTCTCAGCATGTTAACCTCAGTGACAAAAAGTCTACTGGACCAAGAGAAGTCTTCCCTTGTTTTAAATCTGAGTTTGAACCCTTGGCCCAGCTGAGGTATTTTCCCATTTTTCTTTAATTCAAAAATAACAATTTATCACTGCAGAATTATATTGCTTTGTCTGACATGTGATTGATGCATGTTTGGGATTATGGTAATATAGTTTGATTGTAAATAGTAGCTGTGTTGTTAAGCAGGTTTGCCACTTACTTTAAGAATAAGTTTGTTTATAATGAATGAGTTACTTTCAGTTTATTGAAGACACCTGGTGAAAGTCTAGTTCTGGGTAACAAGAATAAGGACAAACAAATTGATGATTTTGCTAATTAATTAAAACATTTGCACTTATGGTACAGTTTGTGAAATATGGGGCTTGATTATAACTTACCTCTCCCTCAGAGCCTTAAAAGTAGTGTCTTCTCCTGATGTATAGCCACCCAGATTTCCTATGTTGACCTTTTGGGCTTTCAGCATCAACAAAATGTCTATGTTGCTGACAAGTTGATTTCTGCTGGTTTGGGCCAACAGTCCTCTTCCTCAATGGGGCAGCCACGACTATAGTAGACAGTTTCCATCATTTCTGTTGCTGCAGACTGTGGTGTAAATGTCTGTCATTGGGTCAACTTCACAAAGATTTGGGTAGTTAGGGGTAACACAATGATCTATTGAAAAAGGGGAAAAACAAAACAGGAAGAAAAGGTAAAAATCACCTCTGTTTCAGACTGAAGAGGGTCAAAAAATAATATAATCCAGTAATCTTTTTTGTCCATGACAAATTACTTTTAATATAATTTGAATGTTTGTGATTCTTTTGTGCTGATTTTCAAAGTGTGTCAGAATATAGTCCCCTTCTCAAAGTTGACCTTTGCTCCAGGGTGAATTGCTTACCATTTGGAGATTTCATGAACTTCACAAAGCTGCAGGCCCTTTTATTGGCATCAAAAGCAACAGAACTTTGTGCAATCTCTATTGTTAGTTGTTCACCTGAATTCTCACCACAAACTTCTATATTTATGAATAACATAGTATATAATTGCATCACCAATTTTGCTTCTCTAGTAGCCTATATTTTTGGTCTTCTAAGAAGGTTTGTGATGTGTCTTTTATGACTTTTGAAAGCCCCATGGCACTTCATCAATGAAGTGTGACCGCTGTTGTAGTGTAAGTTACAAGAGTTGACAGTGTGCTTGACATCCTAGATAGGCTGAAACTCTTCCAAGGATTGCAATTCAATTCACAATAAGGGAGGAGTATATATCTCAATGTATTAATAGAAAATATAAATTAATTGTATTCCAAAATCACTTTATCAACAAAAAACATTTTCTTCCAAGTTTCTTTATATGTAATGTCAATAAAAGGCTAATTAATTCTTGGCTGCTACAACTATGAAGTAAATAACATCATTATCAACTGCCAGTTGCAGGTCAGAAAGGCTCATACGTTATAGACAGTAGCAATCCAACAGGGTGTTGAACGTTTCTGAAACAGCAGAGCATGAGCAATCAAATAAGCAGTTATCATAAAGGTATTTGATTGTTATTTATTTCTACTTGTGAAAATCAATTTCAGGCATCACTTGTGTACTTACTTCCATTGCAAGGTTTTTTTAACAAAATAATTCTATCATAATTTATTTGAAATTGGAAGAACAGTGAGGGAAGAACTGCTTAGCAACAGTTGTGTGGCAGCATTGTAAATTCATTCATGAAAGATTTCCTTGGTCTTTCTAGTAAAATTATAAGCGCTTTCAGAAAGAACATGTTGGGACTGCTGCCCAAAGGAAATTACACGTATAATGCCATTACAAATAATAATCAAAGCAATTCAAAAGCATGCTCTACTCAGTATCATTGTAAAAAAGGCAGTTTTTATAATTTGCATTTTGAATAGGATTGCAGCCTCAGAGCATACGGCATCAGCTGCCTGGTGGCAAGGCTGGAGGAGTTTTTTAGGAAGAACAGCGCGTTAAGTCTTGCCCTGTAATTTTTTTGAACACTATCGTCCATTTGTATTCAAAGATGCTGCCATACCTGTTGAGTGTTTCTAGGATTCCCTTCATTGACCAGTTACTTTATTTAATATTTTTTCTTCTGGTTTTTTTGCAGACTCATGGAATGCTATAGCATTGAAACTGCCCTTTTGCTCCATGAAATGTTTACTCCTATTTTCTCTACATGAATCTTCAGGTTATTTATAGAGGCTGTGTACCCAACACAAAGGGACTACAGTGATCAAAAAAATCTATCGAGATATTCAAAACTGGAGCACATATTCTTAAGGAGTGAGGAAAAAGGGGACCTGAGGGGTAGCTTTTTCACACAGAGGATGGTTTGTATGTGGAATGAACAGCCAGAGGAAGTGGCAGGTGCAGGTAAAGTTACAACATTTAAAAGACCTTTGGACAGGTACATATTCAATGAAAGGTTTAGGGAAATATGGTCCAAATGGGAATGCTGCTAGTTTAGTTTGGGAAATTGGTTTGGCATGAACAAGTTGGACTGAAGTGTCTGTTTCCATGTTGTATGACTCTACAATTCTATGAGTAACTCCCCTCCTGAGGAGGCATGGTGGCTCAGTGGTTAGCACTGTTGCCTCTCAGCACTAGGGACCTGGGTTCGATTCTTGCCTCTGTGTGGAGTTTGCACATTCTCCCCGTATCTGTGTGGGTTTCCTCCGGGTGCTCCGGTTTCCTACTAGAGTCCAAAGATGTGCAGGTCAGGTGAATTGGCCATGCTAAATTGCCCATAGTGTTTGGTGCATTAGTCAGAGGGAAATGGGTCTGGGTGGGTTACTCTTTGGAGGGTCAGTGTGAACTTGTTGGGTTGAAGGGCCTGTTTCCACACTGTAGGGGAATCTAAATCTAATCTAATCCTGACTCCAAAAATATGTCCACTATCTACAAAACACAAGTTAGGAGTGTGATGAATCCACTTGCCTGAATGGGTGGAGCTCTAACAACACTCACAAAGCTTGACACCATCCAAGACAAAGCAGCCCAGTTATTCACACCACATCCACAAGTTTCCACTCCCTTTGCCACTGATGGTCAGTAGCAGCAGTGTGTGCTACCTACAAGATGCACTACAAAAATTCACAGAGAGTCCTTGGGTAGCATTTTTCAAACCCATGACCACTTCCATGGCAATAGCAGCAGACATATAGGAACGCCATTACGTGCAAATTCCCCTCCAAGCCATTCATCTTTCTGACTTGGAAATATATCACTGTTCCTTTACTGCTGAGTCAAAATCCTGTAATTCCCTTCCGTAGGGCATTGGAGGTCAACCTAAGCAGGTGGACTTCAGCGTTTCAAGAAGGCAGTTCACCATCACCTTCTCAAGGTCAGCTAGGGACAGTCAATGGATGCTGGTCAACTAGTGACACTCATGTTTCAAGAGAGAATAAAAAATAGTCTGATGAAAGACATTTGTCTTCTAATTATGATTGCATTTATGAATATGATCATCAATAAGAGGATACAAAATCTTTTGGATAATTTTAGCCAAACATGAAACTATATGCAATGAACAGAGTGGTCCACAGTATTGAACAAGTCAATTGACTCAATCTTATCATGGTGAGGTGGTGACATAATTGTAATATCAGTGGACTAACTATCTAGAATTCCAGGCTAATGTCTGGCAATATGGGCTCAAATCCCATCATGACAAATAGTGATATTTGCATTCAATAAAGCAGAACATTTAGTAATAGCTAGTCTAATAGCAACACTATTGATCACTGTCAATTGTCATAACAACCCATTTGGTTCAATGATGTCCTTTCAAGAAGGAAATCTGATATCCTTATCCGGTCTGGCCTACATGTAACTCTAGACCCACAGCAATGTGGTTGATTCTGAAATGCCACTCTGTTGAAGGCCAAATAGGGATGTGATGAAGATAAAGCTACCGTAGTCTCAGAGGATCATAGGGCTGCTCTCTCATTAGAAAGAAACTGATTGTGAATTTAACTTAAAGGTCACGATTCCTTAGATAAGGAGCAATGTTATTTTCTTGGTAACCTTAGGCAGTGCAGGAATTGAACATATGCTATATTTCAAACCTGCTAATTAAGCGAAATGACGCCCCTGATGTGATATCCACATCCCACAAACAAAGGAAGGCTGTGATTCAGTTATGGAATTATGCATCAATTTTGAAGCTAATCTTAATCTATAGACATTATAGGTTGTAAAATAATGTTCTTCTACTCTCAATCAAATCACTTGTGATATGAAGTTTTGTTTCCCATCAGATTATTTATTAATATATTTAAGTCACAGTTCTGCAATAATTAATTCAATCTCTCACTAAAGCTGTTGACTTACTCAGTTATTTTCTACTTTATTGTAAAAGTTATTCAACCCTTATACCAGAACATGTATCATTAAATATATTTGCATTGAGATAATTTATTCTTTTTAATCCAGATAAACTGCATTGGAGGCAGTTCATTAGGTTGATCCCAGGTATGGAGGCAGGTTGATTAGGTTGGGCCTGTACCTTTTGGAACTTAGAAGAATAAGTGATGACTTTATTGGAATCGACAAGGTTCTTTAGCAGGCTTGACGGGGCTAATGAGAAAAGGTTGTTTCTAGAGTCTAGAGCCAGAGGTCATAGTCTGAAAATAAGGAGTCACACATTTAAGATAGATGAGGAATTTCTATTGAGGGTAATGAATCTTCATTTTTCTGCCACAGTGGGTTGTCCAGATTGTGGTGTTAAATATATTCATTTGGAGGTGCAGGTGAAGTTGTGGCGGATCCACACACATCATTTACTGCATCCGCTACACCCGATGTGGCCTCCTCTATATTGGGGAGACAGGCCGCCTACTTGCGGAACGTTTCAGAGAACACCTCTGGGACACCCGGACCAACCAACCTAACCACCCCGTGGCTCAACACTTCAACTCCCCCTCCCACTCCACCAAGGACATGCAGGTCCTTGGACTCGTCCATCGCCAGACCATAGCAACACGACGGCTGGAGAAAGAGCGCCTCATCTTCCACCTAGGAACCCTCCAACCACAAGGGATGAACTCAGATTTCTCCAGTTTCCTCATTTCCCCTCCCCCCACCTTGTCTCAGTCCCAACCTTCGAACTCAGCACCACCTTCCTAACCTGCAATCTTCTTCCTGACCTCTCCACCCCCACCCCCACTCCAGCCTATCACCCTCACCTTAACCTCCTTCCATCTATCGCATTTCCAACACCCCTCCCCCAAGCGCCTCCTCCCTACCTTTTATGTTAGCCTGCTTGGCACACTTTCCTCATTCCTGAAGAAGGGCTCATGCCTGAAACATCGTTTCTCCTGCTCCTTGGATGCTACCTGACCTGCTGCACTTTTCCAACAACACATTTTCAGCTCTGATCTCCAGCATCTGCAGTCCTCACTTTCTCCTAGAAGATAGATTGATACCCTAATACTAAGTAACAACTAAGTAATATTTAACTAAACCTGAAGCACCAGTTTTTGAAAGATGGAAGTAGGTGACAGAGTTTTACTGTTGGTGTCCGACCAAATGAGTAGGCAGCAAATGGTGTGCAGTGTTGGTGTTTCGCAGGTTGGGGTGTGTGAGGGTGAGTTGGGAAGATGTTGTATCCATTGTGAGACTCGTAGAGCATAGGCATTGGTAGGAGCTGAGTATAATAGCAGAGATGGAGTGACTATGAAGTATCAGAGAGAGGATGGTGGCACTTAAACTATTGGCATGTATTAGGACATTGATTTACTTCCTACAGTGCTGAACATTACTCAAGAATGTTGAAACTGCTCTAACCTGGGTGACAACTTCTGACCAGGCTGCCAGAGTCTGGTGTTATGGCCTCCACTGGTGGTCACGGTGGAGAGACAAATTCCTGCTCATACCCCACTTTTCCAGCAGGAGCTCCAGAATCCTGCCTTAAAAGTGGGGCACCAATTTGGGGCAAATGTCAGCAGTGATGTAAATGAGCAGAGTGATCTTGATGTCCATGTACGTAGATCCCTGAAAGTTGTCACCCAGGTTGATAGGGTTGTCAAGAAGGCATACAGAGTGCTAGCTTTTGTTGGTAGAAGGATAGAGTTATGGAACCACGAGGTCATGCTGCAGCTGTCTAAAACTCTGGTGCGACTGCACTTGGAGTATTGCGTACAGTTCTGGTCACCGCATTATAGGGAGGATGTGGAAACTTTGGAAAGTGTTCAGAGGAGAATTACTAGGATGTTGCCTGGTATGGAGGGATGGTCTTATGAAGAAGGTTGAGGGAATTGAGGCTGTTTTCATTAGAGAGAAGGTTGAGAGGTGGCTTAACTGAGACATATAAGATAATAGAGGGTTAGGTAAGGTGGACAGTGAGAGCCTTTTTTCTCTGGTGATGATAGCTCACATGAGGGGACATAACTTTAAATTGAGGGTTGATAGATATAGGACAGATGTCAGAGGTAGTTCCTTTATTCAGAGAGTAGTAGGGGCGTGGAACACACTGTCTGCAACAGCAGTGGACTCACCAACTTTAAGGGGATTTAAATGGTCATTGGATAAACATATGGATAAAAATGAAATTTATCATTTATCTCAAGAGGGTTGGAATATAAAAGCACTGTTGTGCTACTGAGACTTTGCAAAGCTCTGGTTAGGCCCCATTTGGAGTACTGTGTCCAGTTTTGGTCCCCACACCTCAGGAAGGACATACTGGCACTGGAGCATGTCCAGCGGAGATTCACATGGATGATCCCTGGAATGGTAGGTCTAACATACGAGGAATGGCTGAAGATCCTGGGATTGTATTCATTGGAGTTTAGAAGATTAAGAGCAGATTTAATAGAAACTTACAAGATAATACATGGCTTGGAAAGGGTGGACGCTAGGAAATTGTTTCTGTTAGATGAGAAGACTAGGACCCGTGGACACAGCCTTAGAATTAGAGGGGGTAAATTCAGAACAGAAATGTGGAGACATTTCTTCAGCCAGAGAGTGGTGGGCCTGTGGAATTCATTGCCGCAGAGTGCAGTGGAGGCTGGGATGCTAAATGTTTTCAAGGCACAGATTGATAAATTCTTGATGTCACAAGGAATTAAGGACTACGAGGAGAATGCTGGTAAGTGGAGTTGAAATGCCCATCAACCATGATTGAATGGCGGAGTGGACCCGATGGGCCGAATGGCCTTACTTCCACTCCTGTGTCTTATGGTCTTATGGTCTTATGGAATAGTGTAGGATAGATGGGCTTCAGATTGGCTCCACAGGTTGGTGCAACATCGAGGGCCAGAGGGCCTGTACTGTGCTGTAATGTTCTATGTTCTAATTAAAGTTTGCTCATGTTTGGTATGCAATAGAACATTCGGCCAATCCTTAAATTACATGAAAAATAATCTGAAGGACAAAATTATTTTCCGTAATATGTTTCACATCAGCAGTTATTTGAAATTTCTGTGTGTGATGTTTCAGCCAGCATTTATTAATATTCTTACTTTAAATCAGGTAAACAACATGTTAAACTAATACATGGATGAGTTCTATTTGAATTTGATAACCAATCTGTTATCAATAATACAAAGTGAAATTTTTAATTAATTGCACAGTACAAAATTGTTTGTTATATATTCTTTCAAGTCCTTTGGGTTTTGTGTCACTGATAGCACTGCGAAGGTGATAGGCTCTGACATCAAAATGTTTCAGTGTGAATATAAAATTTTGATTAATGTTTTTAATACATTAAAAGTTGGAATCTCAATTTATTAATAATTTGACTGCAAAAATCAGTTTTTAATTGCCTCTCAAATAACCATGGTGTTTCCTTGGATCTGGATTTCTACTCAGTGCTGAGTTCAAACAGACTTCATTTTCATTGTAGCAAGAAGTTTCACCTATGGTCTGGAATTAATAGATTTTTAGAGAAGTCAAAATTGCCCTTGAAGGGCAGAAGTTGAGAGGATTGTTAAGTTGTGAAGTTATTTAAATCCACAATCCTTTAAAAAGTTAAAATTTTATCTGTAACAGTGAGAGTTGAAAAAAAAATCTTCTCTAACAATTACAAGAGTTTTTTTTACTTTACTCAATTTGCACCTACTTAGATGCTCACAGCATCTCTGTGATGCCTTGCCTTCTTGTGCCTTGTTGTTTCATTCAGAGCTTAACATCTTACAGTACTTTGCGTTGTCTAGTTATTTGGCTTGTCAGCAGTGATCAATTAAGAAGGTGCATATGTCATATGTTGATGTATGGCACTGAGCTATGACAATCTCACAACTATATCACATGTCACCAACTAACATAGTGAACACATTGCATGTGCTAAAGCAAATGGCCATATCTCAAAGTTGAAGGGAGTAGCCTTTGATTAAGTCAAAGTGGACTGCAATCAGTCAGGGATCCTGCCACAGTTAGTCGAGGAAAGCATCCAATCTCAGTCCAGGGCCTTGGATAAGGTCAGTCAGCTGCTTGATATTTAGTATGGCTCAGAAGTGGACTTCTGTCTTCATCCTATCATAAATCCACAAAGGAAATGGAAAGTGACTGCAAACATGTCTGGAATGAGCAAAATAAATGGTTATTTTTCTATCTGAACACATGGGCTATATTTGTGAGTGATGTGAGCCCCTCAAGGGACAATTGCATTAAATAGGCACTTACATAGTACAGGATGAAGATATCTGCCATCAGAGACCATTGCAGTGACATCCATAATGTCTGACTGTGTAGGATACAATTCCTGGTCACCTGCAATGTTGGCCATGTCTTTGGTCATTGCAGATTGGAGATAGTCATCTCAGTGAAGCAGAGTGAATCACAAGTGACCAATAAAGTTGACACTTATGTCAGTATTCACAAAGATAATGATGGTCTCATAGACTGCACAATGGCAAGGAGCTGGTTTCCTTTCAAGTTGAACTGTATATATTAACCAACATGATGTCACATGCAATGCTGGCTTTCTTGGGTAATGTGCAGAGTGATGATTTCAATAACATTTACAATCTCCTACTGTACTGAGCAGCATGGCTTGAACTATATATTGTACATTGTAATAAAGGCCCCTATGTCAATGAAGAGACATCCCACAAACCTCCTTTCCAGAGACCTCCATGTCCCACTGTATGGAGGCCTATATTAAACTCTTACTTGGGCATGTTATCATAGAATCCCTACAATGTGGAAGCAGGTCATTTGGCTTATCGAGTCCACACCGCCCTCCAAAAAGCATCCCATCCAGACCCAACACTGTAATCCTGCATTTCCCATGGCTAATCCAACCAATCTGCACATCCTCGGACACTATGGGCAACATAGCACTGCCAATCCACCTAAACTGCACATCTTTGGACTGTAGGAGGAAACCGGATCATCTGGAGGAAACCCACACAGACATGAGCAGAATGTGCAAACTCCATACAGATGGCTGCCCAATGATGAAATTGAACCTGGGTCCCTGATGCTGCAAGCCAGCAGTGCTAACCACTGTGACACTGTCAGCTCACATTCCATGTTTCTGATATTTCCCACAAAGGTTCATTGGAACCATGGCCATTGTAGCGTTCATTGTCTCTGTGTCCACAGTGCCATGAAGGTGCAGAGAAATAGAAGAGAAGCAAATGTGCAGCAGGCTGAGACTAGCAGCAACTTCCAATAGATGCCAAATAGCCTACACATAAAGAAGTTGCAGCTGATGTTCTGCTCAGAATGCAGCAGAAATACTAGAGTCTATTGTTATCTAAGTCATTTCCTCTGGATGATGAGATGCAGACGGTGGATAGCCTGGGCAGCATTGCAAAATTATGCCAATTGTTAGATCTGTGACCTGAAGGAATGGGTGACCAAACTTCCCAATGGCTATCAAGGTGGCAGTTGAGCTAAATTTTTTTAGCAACAAGCTACTTTGTAGGATCCACTAGGGACCTCCGTGAGATCATCCAATCCTTGATCTACAAATGTACTCAAACCGATATTGATTCAATTTGTATCAGATCACATTACTTAATTTCATTCTGACAATGCTGCAATCCTAGCAGTAGGCTTGGCCAATGTCGTTAACCTACCCCAGGTCAGCACGAGGTAGACTGCACACACATCACGTTGAGAGCACCATATCAGATCACAATTGACTTAACTGAGATAACTAATATTGTCAATAGTTCAATGTACAAGGCAACCATGATCAGTGGCACTACAGTTTGGAACTCTATGTTAGGTACCATGGGAGCTGCAATGATAACAGCATTCTTGAGAACTTCATGTTCCTGCTGAGTTTCAAGGCTGTGTCACAAGCATGGTTACTGGGAGATAAGGTCTACCTTCTGCAACAATAGTTTATGACTCCATTATGCAACTTCCTGACTGAGGCCCAGCATTGATGCAAAACAGTCTTCCTCTCCCAGGAGTTTCAGATGATAGACCACCTGAAGGTGAGGTTCTGAAACTTGGATCGGTCTGGGACAGTCCCTATAGTACAATCCGACAGGCTCATATATTCCTTTCATTCGGGGTTATGCACAACAGGAGCAGGCAAAGAGAGGATGTGACAGACAGTGAAGACCTGGGAGAGAAGCAGCAGTGTTTACGAAGAGGAAGATGAGAATATTGAGCTGAAGGAACACTCCCTTCAGCATTGCAGAGCAGGGCCAGGCAGAACAAAATTGACAACACTTAATTGACACCTAGTTCCAAGATTTGTGAGCTGGATACAGTGATCATTCGTTGAATGTGAACTTGTTGCTCAAAAGACAAGCAGTCCCTGTTTATTTCCAAAATTAAATGGAGTCTATTTCATGTTTGCTTTTCCCTCACTTTTGCTGTTCAATAAAAGCTAACATTTTCAACTATTTGAAGGCTTTCCCAAATGTAATGCTCCTCACATTTGACAATGAGAAGATTAGATTAGATTACTTACAGTGTGGAAACAGGCCCTTTGGCCCAACAAGATGCTGGGCATAAGGGAAGAAAGCACATTCGTTTGGACAGGATCCTAAGATGGGATGGCAGTAAGGATTGTTAACCTGTGTAGCTTGATTTTTGTAGCTGTAATGACAGCGCATCAGATGGACGATGATATAAAATAACAATAGACAAATGAATGTGCATTTGCATTTACAGTGATGGTCACCTGTGCCACCAAAGTGTCCTCAGAAGCTGATTTTGGTAACTTGTCAATATGTGTGCTGTTAAGCACCTGGCTGGCAGCACTCAAATGTCAAATAAATACAGCTGATTTTTGGTAATGTTAGCTGCATTTGATTTTATAACAGATTTAGTACTTGAGAGTTATAAATGTTTTGAATGGGATGTTTTCAGTGGGAGAAAAAAGTTAATATGATGAATGCCAGACTAGATACTTAGAACTATTTTTGACTGAGCCATATTCTCAATATGGTTTCGAAGGTTTTCCATGGAGGCTTTTGTGTGAACTGGATGGAGGGCATAAGGGAAAGAGTAGTGGGCACAAAGGCCAGCATTGGCATTACATTGGCATTGGGGCTTTGGGGTTTGGTGGGATTTCTAGCATTAAAATGGAAAGTAAGATAGGCTTTTGGGAGTTGGTATGAGTTGGCATGGATGGAATATGGGAGGGTGCTTTGTAGAGTTATGGGACATGAAAAGTAGGACTAGAAGAACTAATATTGAACAAAATAATTGGAATGAAGTGGAGCTTTGAGGCATTTGAACAGTCTGCCTTGTCACTTGGCAACCTCTGTGGCCACCTCTGAGCTAAGCGCAGTATCAGAGCCCAACTCCATCCCACATCCACCTTCAGAATGAAGATCCCACCACGCAAAAGAGTTTCTCCCAAGGCAGACATGCCAAACTGGGAAATTTTCCAACTCTTTCTGCCTGACCCGAGTGCAAAAATCTGGACCTAACCTCTCAGTTTGGCATAACTGTTAGCACACAGTTGTGATCCAGAAGGTTGTTGTTCAAATCCCATTTCAGGATGATCTAAATGAGATTGGCACTGCAGTACCATGCTGGGGTGTTCAGGTGATTCTAAAAAGTATATTTGTTTGCCAAAACCATGAAAAGCAAATTTCCTGATCACTCATTTAATCTTACAAATGATTGCAGGGTGTACATAACATGAGCATGGAAATATTTGCTTCCGATCGCTAATGCTATGAGAATATTAATGTCTATATACCAGACTGAAGTCCCTTACAGGCTGGCTATGGGAAAAACATTTAATTGCAGAAGACATGTTATAGTAATGCAACAGCTTTCAACACCAATTGTATGGTGCTCAATTCCCATATTTATTGAATTCCATTTCTTAGTTAACACCAATGGGAATTAAACACGTAACTGCGCATTGTTAGTTGGAAGATGTAGAAAATAGAAGTAAGTTCAATATAGTAAATTAAAGATTTGAGCTGATGATTTAGAGGCTAGATAATGAAAGAAATTCTGATGAGTGAACTTAAAACGAAAGGCAGCTCTTAATATGGGGAATATTAAAATATCAATTATTACTCCCAGCTCTTAGTGGAAAGCTAAACATTTTAGTTTAACTACTTAATCTGGGGTATGAATCAGGGCTGAAAGAGTGTACAGACATAGGGAATGAAAATTATATCGAGATGTAAATGTAAGGGTGGGAATTTTAATTTTGGCATATTGATGGAACCAATGAAGGTCAGCAAGTACAAAGGTAAGTGGGTGAACATGATTGAGTCTGAATTAAGCTACAGACAACTGACTTATAGCCAAGAATGAGTATTTGGAGGACAATCTGGAAACAGTTCGAGGAGCTGGGTCTGGAGGTATTAAAAGCAAGAGCAGAGATTTCAGCAGCACGTAGGTTGAGCCATGAGTAGACATTACTCAGTAGCCAAGTGATGATGAGGAGATAGATTAGAAACTCAGTTCCTGGTCAAGCAGGACAGCGGTGTTACAAACAAGTTGACGATGGGCAATGTCTTATTCGTAACAGTTTTATCAATACTTAATTGTCATGAGAAGTTATTCTGACATCAATAATGAAAGTGTTAAAATAAGAAATGTCATTTTATTTCTCTCTGTCCTTAATAGTTCTTAATTTTATTTTCCAGTTCAAATAGCAATCTGTGAAGAAAGGACTTCAGCATTGGTTGAACTAACATTGTCAGCCCTCCCTATGTTATTTGTTAGCACTGTTTTGCAAAGATTGAATATCTACCTAAAAAATAACTCTTGAAAAGTTTGAATTCTGTTCTATTTTTGAATAATTTAGAATAACAGCAATAAATTTATTACTTTTGAGCCTGTAATTTTATTCTTTCTAGATTTATCTTTTCATGCTCCAAGAAAACATGATTGTTGAGCAGAAACGTGTCCTTCCTGAAAAAAAGGATGAAAGAATTAAAACTTCTATCATTGACAAATAGAACAACTGTGTGCCTGAAGCATATTTACCTTTACTGGGTCACCTTCAAACCAAGTGTCCAGCTGGTATTTTGAGAATAATATGATGAATGAGCATTGTTAAAAGGCATCTTGATGTGGAGCTAAAGAAAAACCTGTGACATCTTTGGAATGAATAGCCTCTGATGGATGAGCAGGCCTATTAAGAGTAAATCAAAATTTTTATATCAGATTCTGAGACTAATAGTTTACATGCAACAGTGATCACAAGGATGCATCAAATCGTGTACACCACAAACTAAAGCAGGGCTGACTGATGTCACTGCAATTCTAGTATGCTGCTGCTTTGAAATCCACAAAGTTGGAAATGTGGAGAGGATGTTTTCCCTCCATGGACTGCAGAAAGTTGGGAAAATATGGTGAGAATGAAAAAAATCAGAATCCCCACATCAAGAAATCATTTTATGGCTTGTACTTTAAAATAATTTTTAATCATCTTACTCAGACACGCATTGATATACCCCCAGGATACCCAGGGACTTTGAACCTAAATTTTCTGGCACAGGGTAGGGATACCACCTTCAAGCAATAAGATATATTTTACCCCCTCAAGCTTTGAATGGCAACTTTGAAATCTCATTATTCCGCAGCAACTGCTGTATTTTCATGAATTTGCATTTCATTATTAGCCTAACTTACCTTATTGCTACACCACTTACAATCGTCCTCTCCTTCTCTGAGCAATGAGAAGGCACGAATGAAAATTGGAACTGGTGACTGCAGCGCTCTGAAGGCTTGTCCCAACTATCAGTGAAGAGTGTCTGCAGCACAATGCCCCTGCCCACTTAATGGCCACTGTCCTCCTTGACAATTAGTCTATATCAGTCAGTATCAGCAAACCACCCAGCCTCACCACATCATCATGCCTGCTCTTGGACCAACTTGTACCTCAGCTCTTTAACACATCGCTCTGGAACTGAGGGACTTCTCATTATGTGCAGTGCCAGGTGGTATCTCGTGCATGTGTACAGAATTCATCTTCGGACTCTTACCTTGCTTTCATAATGCCCATTGGAGGCTGCTGCCTCTGTGGTTTACATTGCTTTTTAGTGCAGAGCAAGAGGGGGGCACCTTTTCATAGCAGGGAGCATTGAACAGTCAAGGAGAGGAGGTGTTGCTATACATTAATACCTCAGGAGCATAAGTAGAAAAATTAAGAAATATGCTAATAGCCAACATTAGAGTCCTCCTAAACATAAACTAGAAAAATAAAGAGATAAATTTTAAGAAATTCAACAATATTTGATGAGTCCTCTGCTTAGCTTGCTCTCCAGGAAACCTTAACTGCCTATCCTCAATGCCACTGCCAGCCCTTACGGACGTTGGGCTGTTTATGGGCCTGTATTTCCTGCAATGAGACAAAGAGGGGATAGAGTATAATGGAGGGCTGGCAGAAAGTTGATGCTAAAAGTGAGTGGAAGAGCAATTATTGGTGATGCGCAAGCAGGGACGGTGATGAGGTGTTCCCAGGGAGTGAGTAAGAAATGCAGAGGGCAAAAACAGTTAGTAGTTTGTGGAAAATGAATTTAGGTGAGAGCTGAGCAGTGGTCACCATGATTCCCCTCACAGAATGAGGAGCTAACTTGCCTCTCTGGGCCAGTCCTGAGTGATAATGGTCAGATACAACAGTGTGAGGGGCAGTTCCTGGCTTGTAGTGTCCGAAATGGTGTGCAGTTAAAAATGAGTGATGCAAGGGCCCAGCAATGGTGAACATATCTACTTCTCCTGACATGCTTCCATGAAGTGTGTCGAAAAGCCCAGATGCACAATTGCGCAGGTGAGGGCCGAAGAATTATTTGAGTAAAGTAACTCTGAGCCATGGCAGATCCATGGTGGCAAACAACATATTTTTCTGCTTCAGGAACAAACAAAAATAACACATTATGTTGAAAGCTTTAATATAGAAAAATAGCCACAGGCACTCCACAGCGGTACAAGGAAAATAGATGCCAAGTCGAAGGAGAGATTTAGATTTGATAAATGGGCTTGGAGTAACAGAGAAAAGTTAACAAAAGAGAGGAAAGTGTTGAAGAGGGAATTCGAGAGAGTGCATGAAGTGGTGAGACAATGGGAGAGAGAGGATGTACAATGCAGAAGTTTGAGGGTGGTTTTTATTAGGAAAGAGTAAGACCATTTAAACACAAGGGCAAATTTTAAATTTGAAGCACTAGGACCTGGAGGATAGTCTCATCCAATGGGGAAGAAAATGTCAGACAATTCAATGTAGGATAAAAATAGGAAGCAGGAGTTTGGACAAGCTGTAATTTGTGTATGTTGGAGGATGGGAACAATGAAGGGGAGTATTTTAGTTATTAAGTTTGAAGGAAGCAAAGGCATGAATAATGGAATCATTAATGAAATCAGTGGGCTGAGAGAGGTTCAAGCTGGTGATATTATAACATTGGAAGGTTGCAGTCTTTGGATGGAGGAAATATGGGGTGAGAGACCAAGGGAGGAATTTGCTGATCTTTGTCTGTGCTGAAGGGTCAGGAATCTGGATGACGCTGTGTTGGACTTTGCTAAGGCTCTTTAAGGAGTCGCGCCAGAGCATGCTGTAGGATGGATAAGATGATGCACAGGGGCACAGTCCTCGCAGTTTTTAAAGTAGGATCCTTGATTAAAACTGAACCTAATTCCCTATTTGAATATTTAAATGAGTATCCAATTCTTGCCAGGTATTGATGAAAGCCAGAAGAGGGCAGGATGATATTGGTAGTACTTTCCTGGTTTTAACTCCACAGAAGTCCTAAATTTGCTTTCAAGTTCTTTCCTGTAAAAGGAATCTGACGTTTTGCAGTACATTGCTCCTGCATATCTGTGAGGATTTATGGAAGAATGGCTAGAAAATAGGTTTCTGGCCTAAAAGCAGCAAAGTTGAAAATGACTTCCATTAACTTAAAATTCCTCAAATCCCAGTTGCAGATCCATCAATGACCTCTTTCCACCTTCCAGATGCTCAATCCTCAAGCTTTGCAGAGGAACTCCTCACCTCACACTCTCTGGTTCTCAAACTCTCGTAGTTTATGCTGCTCCTTGGTAACAGGGCCTTCAATAGGTTCAGCCCTACATTCTGGAATTCCTCTCTCATGCCTTCAATTCTCTTTCCGTCTTTAAAATTCACCTCACCTCCTATTACTTTACCTATCTTTTGTCACTTGTCCTTGTGCTTACACTGTGCCTTTCCAGCTGTTCTCTTATTGCTTATTTTCATTCTCTGTAAAACTGTGTGGCACATTTTTCATACTAAATACACTGAACAAATCAAGGATGAGACTGAACCCATGAAAAATTGATGTAAATCACAAAAATGATTTAAAAAAGGAAAGAAAAGTCCTTCCCCAAAATTGCTTTCCAAAAAAAGTATTACTGATTCTACAGTGAGTGACAAAATGTATTGATTTTTAACTCATCAATTGTTTGTTCAAGTGAGTGCAGGGAGAGTATACTCCTGACCCGTTTTTTATTTATTCATGGGATGTGGGTGTAATTGACAGGCCAGTATTTATTGCCTGTCCCTAATTGCCCTTGAGAAGGTGGTGGTGAGCTACCTTCTTTGCCTGCTGCAGTCCATATGCTGTGGGCCTTAGGGAATTTCAGGATTTTGACCCAGTGACAGTGAAGGAACGGCTCCAAGTCAGGATGGTGAATGGTTTGGAGAAGTTCCCGCAGGTGGTGGTGTATTCAAGTATCTTCTGCCTTCGTCCTTCTAGATGAAAATCGTCATGGGTTTGGAAAGTTCTGATTGAGGATCTTTGCGACTTTCTAGAGTGCATTTTTCAGATAGTATACTGCCACTGAACATCCGTGGTGAAGGGGCTGGATGGTTAGGATATGTTGCTTTGTCCTGGACTCTTGAATGTTGTTAGAGCTGTACTATACCCTGGTATCATCCTAAGGAACACCTGCAGAAGTATGCTGGAGGTGAGACAATTGATCTCCAACAACCACAACCATCTTCCTTTGTGCTGGATAAGACTCCAACCAACAGAGAGTTTACCCCCTGATCCCCATTGATTCCATTTTTGCTAGGATTCTTTAATCCCACATTAAGTCAAGTGCGGTCTTGATGTCAAAGGCTGTCCCTCTTGCCTCATCACTTGATTTCAGTTCTTTTTACTATGTTTGAACCAAAGTTGTCATGAGGTCAGGAGCTGAGACAACCTGATGGAGTACAAACTGGAGTAGATTGTTGTAAAACAAGTGCCATTTGATAGCACTATTGATGACATCTTCCATCATTTTGCTGATGATCAGCAGTAAACTAATGAGGTGATAATTGGCCAGGTTGGATTTGTCCTTTATCTTTTTGCGTATAGAACACACCTGGACAATTTTCTACGTTATTGGATAGATGCTAGTGTTGTAGCTGTACTGGAAAAGCTTGACACTGGCTTGGAACTAAAACTATCTAGAATAACTGAAGATTACAATATTTTTATGCCATTTTCATCACATAAGTATCTCAGGATCTAAATGCCAATCTAGATTCATTTAAAATTAGAAAATGATGTGCATCTCTAGTCATAGATTAATATCTTATTCATTCAGTCAGGGAACACTTAATCTTGATTTGATTTACTGTTGCCGCATGTACTGAGATACAATGAAACGTGTTAAAACATTACAGCGCAATACAGGCCCTTTGGCCCTCAATGTTGTTTTGCATGCTACACAGGCAGCTCATACCATACAAAGTGCATCAGGTAGCAGAGCCAAGTGCAGAATGCAGTGTTACAGCCACAGAAAAAGTAAACAGAGAGAGAGGTCAACATTTGAGAGGTCCATTCAAATGTTGACCTCTCTCTCTGTTTACTTTTTCTGTGGCTGTAACACTGCATTCTGCACTTGGCTCTGCTACCTGATGCACTTTGTATGGTATGAGCTGCCTGTGTAGCATGCAAAACAACATTGAGGGCCAAAGGGCCTGTATTGCGCTGTAATGTTTTAACACGTTTCATTGTATCTCAGTACATGCGGCAACAGTAAATCAAATCAAGATTAAGTGTTCCCTGACTGAATGAATAAGATATTAATCTATGACTAGAGATGCACATCATTTTCTAATTTTAAATGAACAATGTTGTTTTGCATGCTACACAGGCAGCTCATACCATACAAAGTGCATCAGGTAGCAGAGCCAAGTGCAGAATGCAGTGTTACAGCCACAGAAAAAGTAAACAGAGAGAGAGGTCAACATTTGAGAGGTCCATTCAAAAGTCTGATAAAAGCAGGGAAGAAGCTTGTTGAATATGTTTGTACATGTGTTCAAAACATTGATATCTTTTGCCTGACAGAAGAGGATGGAAGAGAATATAACTGGAATGGGAGAGGTCTTTGATTTTGTTTGCTGCTTTCCAGAGCCAATGGGAAGTATAGACGGAATCAATGGAAAGCTTGGTTTATGTGATGGACTGAACTGTATTCATGGCTCTCTTGTAGTTTCTTGTGGTCTTGATGAGACCAGTTGCCAAACCATGCTGTGATGCATCCAGATAGGATGGTTTCGGTAGTGCATCTATAAAAATTAGTAGGAGACTTTGTGGACATGCCAAATTTCCCTAGCTGCCTGAGGAAGTACATGAGTTTGTATGATTTCTTGATCGTCACGTCGACATGGGTGGACCAGGACAAATTGTTGGTGAGCATCACTCACTGGAACTTGACATTCTCGACCATTTCCAACTCAGTCACCATAATACAGACAGGGACGTGCCCTCCATTCTGCTTCCTGAAGTCAATGACAAACTCCTTCATTTTGCTGATGTTGGTGGAGAGACTTTTGTCTTTACACCATGCCACTAAACATTTTATCTCTTTCCTATATTCTGTCTCATTGTTATTTGAGATCTGACCTCCACTGGTGGTGTCATTAGCAAACTTGTAAATGGAGTTGGGGTGGAATTTGGCCACACAGTCGTGAGTGTGGAAGGGGGGTTGAGTACACAGTCTTGTGAGATACTGGCATTGAGAATTATCATGGAGGAGATGTTGTCGCATATTCTTATTGATTTCCTAACCTAATCTATTCCCAGTTACCACCACTTGGCCCAAATCTCTCTAAACCCTTCCTATTCAGATACCCATCTAGATGCTTTTTAAATGCTGTAATTGTACCAGCCTCCACTACTTTCTCTGGCAGCTCATTCCATACACGCACACCCCTCTGTGTGAAAAAGTTCCCCCTTAGGTCCCTTTTACGTTTTTCCCCTCTTACCCTAAACTTATGCCCTCTAGTTCTGGACACCCCCAACCCAGGGAAGAGCCTTTGTTGATTTATCATATTTATGCCCTTCATGATTTTATAAACCTCTATAAGGTTGCCCCCTCAGCCTCTGATGCTCCAGGGAAAACAGCCCCTGCCTATCCAGCCTCTCCCATTAGCCCAAATCCTCCAACCCTGGCAACATCCTTGTAAACCTTTTCTGTTCCCTGCCAAGTTTCACAACGTCCTTCTGATAGAAAGGAGACAGATGTTCCAAGGATAAGTGTAGGACCAGGGAGATGGCATCTGCCGTGGACTTGTTGCGCCAATAGGTGAATTGCAACCAATTGAGGTGAAATTGGTTGGCTGGAGTTGGTGTGAGTCATTACTAACTTGCTAAAGTATTTCATAATTGTAGAGGCCAGAGCCATCAGGCAGTAGCCATCTAAGCGTGAGGCATGCTGCATGATTTTTCTTTGGCATTAGGATGATGGTGGTCTTTTTGAAGTATGTGGCCACTTCAAACTGAAGTAGGGAGAAGTTAAAGATTTTAGCGGATATTCTTGCTAGCTGGTCTGCGGACAATCATAGTGCCTGGCCAGGGACTCCATCCACGCCAGTCACTTTCCATAGGTTCACTCTCAAGAAGGCTGATCTAACATCTGTGGGGATGACTGGGTCTAGGTGCATCTGAGGCTGTTGGACAGGTGACATTGTTTCACTGATCTTCTGCTCAAAGCCAATGTAGAATGCTTTGAGCCCATTGGTAGGGTTTTATTGTTGTCTGTGATTCTGTTCAACTTCGCTTTGTGGCCCAATATGTAAGGCAAGTTTTGCCTGGTACTATTTGCCCAATTCCTTATAGGTTTCTTAAACCCTTCTTACTCCAAGTCCTTTCTGGAATGTTCTGTCAAATACGAGTGCTTGTTGTATAATGTTAGCCTTGGGAAACCATTTACATTGGTTCTTATTGTGTGCAAGGATCATTTGATACCTGGAATTTGTTGACAATTACAGAAAAATAACTGTTTAACCTTTATATTCTATATAGCTCTAATACTGCCAGCTATTCTTTTCTCCCTCTCCCCTAATTTGTTCCCTCTGTAAAACTGTGTGGCACATTTTGTTCATTAAAGGCACTATGCAAGTGAAAGCTGTTATTGAACCGTTGAACTGCTGAGGAACTGACATGAATGGTAAAAAGGAAAAAAAAGTGAAGCCTTCCCTGAAATTAAATTGTTAAAATATTACTATTATATAATGAATGACTAAGTGCATTGAATTTTAGCTGTTGAAAATTCTAACTCTATCATCTGTCAGCAAGTACATCAATCACAGTTCCACAGAAATGTAAGGTAATGTACACCCACACATTTCTAACTTAAATAAGATGCATCATGTACAATGAATTGCACTACTCTTTAATATGACTGCTCTTAAGTACCTTTCAGTGGAAAGCACAGTACAACAAAGGACACATAGTGATGATATATATTTATTCTTCTTATTAATTAACAATTCATAATTAGTTTTTATTTAATCTTAAATCCAACCTTTACTTAAAAAACAAAACTGTGGTTATCGGAGTTGTATAATGTGGTCCAACTAAAATAGAAATTGAAGTCTATTGACCACAATTGTCAATTTAACACTGGAACTGAAACAACATAATTTAGATGATAGGCATGAATTAATGTCTGAATTTAGTATCTCAAGGGGTAGAATTTGTCCATTCTCATTGTACAAGAATAACACAACAACAAAAATGTTTGGTTTTATCGAAAACTTGTTTTTTTAATAGTTACTGCTTGAGAGCTTGCTTATTTAATTTGAAAAGAATACAAACCTGAGTTGAATTATCCAATAGGATGAAATCAGCAATGATGTTATGTCCTAATTGCAAGCTTGTTTGAATAAAATAGTTTTGCTATTATTTTTAAGTTAAAAATCACACAACAGCAGGTTATAGACCAACAAGTTTATTTGGAAGTACTAGCTTTCGGAGCACTGCTCCTTCAGCAGATGGTTGTAAGTGTAAAATTGTAAGAAGTTCTTTCATATGTAAATTGCAGAACTTCTTTAAAAGTTATATTCTCAAATGAACTTTAACGATTGGTGTCATGTCGGCCCAGATAATGCCCTGTGTGACGCCAGGATCAACTGGGTCAAATGTGCTGGACTACTGGTGGGTCCGTGGCGGGTGGGCTCCCTGCTGGAGGAGTTTCGGGGGTTCAGCTGGAGTACCACCCATCTTCTCTACCTGGGGGTCTACCTCAGCCCGGCTGAGGAATCCTGGCCGGCCAACTGGCAGGAACTAGAGGCCAAAGTGTCGGCTCGCCTAGACCGCTGGTCAGGACTGCTCTGAGTGCTATCTTACAGGAGTCGAGTACTGGTCATAAACCAGCTGGTGGCCACTATGCTGTGGTACCGGCTGGTCACTTTGGTCCCTCCTCCTGGCTTTGTCGCTGACATCCAGAGAACATTAGCCGACTTCTTCTGGGACAGAAAGATGCACTGGGTCGCTGCGCAGGTTCTGAGTCTCTTCTGAGGTTCGCGATATCTCGCCTTCAGACCTTGCAGTGATACCATTACGTCGAGCCTCCTCGTAGGTGGTGCACCCTGGCGACGTATTTTTTCCGCCAGGTGTGTAACCTCAACCATGACACGCAGTTCCTGTTTGGAGGTCGCCCTCAAGACACTCCTGTCTTTTACCAGGACCTTATCACTGTCTGGAACATGGTCGAATTGCGTCGTGCCTACCCTCCGGCAGGATTAGCAGCTGTCGTCAGGGAGCTGTTGCTCAGGAATCCGCACCTCCGTACTCGCGGGTTCGAGTGGCTGTCGGAGGAGAGCACCGTGGCGGCGAGGGTGACCAGGGTCGGGGACGTGCTGGGTGCTGGGGGCCTGGGCTGGACGCTGCCACAGGACATAGCAAGCACGTAGACCTCTGGTACTTGGCCACTGCCATCCGACGTCTTAAAACGGCTGTGCTTGGACCCGACGTAGTGCACCAGTTGGAGGATGCTCATGTGTGTGGTGGGATCCTATCCACGCTCACCCCAGCCCGCAAAGAATTTCACATTGGCCCAAAGGTCCCATACTTCCCACGGGAGCCTGTGCCCCACAACCTGAGCCGCCTCCGGAATTTTAATTTTGTTCCTTTTAAGGACGTAAAAAGGCGGGCCCTGGATCAACTGCTGCTGCACACCATCCACAACTTCTCCCTCATCCACCACCCGGACACGCCCTGGCATGCTCATTAGCCACCAGGCGATGGAGATCCCCAGTGGAGGGCTCTCTACGTGGGAGTCCTCCCCCTTTCTCTCAGGGATCTGGGGTGGAGGGTCCTGCAGGCAGTGGTCCCCTGCAACCACAGATTGCGGTGGTTCACAGACTCTCAGCCCAACTGCTTGTTCTGTGGTGCTGTGGAGTCCGTGGACCACGTGTATATCGGGTGTGGGCGCTTGCACTCCCTTTTTGATTTTCTTAAAAACCTCCTCCTCTGCTTTTGGTTGCACTTCAGTCCCACGCTCCTGGTCTTCAGGCACCCAGTACGGAGGAGGGAGGACAGGTCTGAAGATCTCCTTGTGGGTCTGCTCCTGCGCCTGGCCAAACTGGCCATAAACAGGTCCAGGCAGCAGGCCGTGGAGGGGGTCATTAGGGCCGACTGCCTGCCCCTCTTCCACGGTTATGTTAGAGCCCGGGTGTCTCTGGAGAAGGAGCATGCAGTCTCCACCAACACCCTGGAGTTGCTCAGGGAGAGGTGGGCACCGCAGGGTGTGGAGTACATTATTTCCCCCTGCAACTCTATTTTGATTTAATCCCTGCCCTCCCCTTCACTGTTTGATCACACAGCATTGCCCTTTGATGTGAAAGGCACTGCTTGTCACTGGCCACTCGGGTGTTTCCTTTCTTCCTGGTGGTGGAAATTTGAATAAAGATTTGTGCACCTTGCGTCTTTCACTGTGTCCCACACCTGCACACACACAACATGGGTGCTGAAAAGAAGGAAAAGCAAAAAATGCCCTGTGTGAGGCTGTCTGTGCCACAATGGTCAGACTGATTCTAATCTAAAACAACGGATTTACAGAATCTTACATGGATTCATAGAATTTTTGAGCAAAAATTTGTTTTCCCTATATGCAGCACATCGCATTTATCTAAATTAAGCTCCATCTGCCACTTCTCAGCCCATTGGCCCATCTGATCAAGAACCCATTGCAATCTGAGATTACCTTCTTCACTGTCCACTACACCTCCAATTTTGGGGTCATCTGCAAACTTACAACTGTACCTCTTCCAAATCATTTATTTAAATGACAAAAAGTAGTGGACCCAGCACCGCTCCTTGTGGCACTCCACTGGTCACAAGCCTCCAGTCTGACGAACAACCGTCCACCACCACCTTCTGCCTTCTACCTTTGAGTCAGTTCTGTATCCAAATGGCTAGTTCTCCCTGTATTCCATGAGATTTAACCTTGCTAATCAGTCTCCCATGGGAAACCTTGTCAAATGCACTACTGATTTGTGAGGGGTAGGTCTTGCATTACAAGTCTTATTGAATTCTTTGAGGAGGTGATCTAACATGTGGATGAGGGTAGAGCAGTAGATGTAGTGTACATGGATTTTAGTAAGGCATTTGATAAGGTTCCCCATGGCAGGCTTATGCGGAAAGTCAGGAGGCATGGGATAGTGGGAAATTTGGCCAGTTGGATAGAAAACTGGCGAACTGGTCGAAGTCAGAGAGTGGTGGTAGATGGTAAATATTCAGCCTGTAGCTCAGTTACAAGTGGAGTTCCGCAGGGATCAGTTCTGGGTCCTCTGGGTGTTTGTAATGTTTATTAATGACTTGGAAGAGGAGTTGAAGGGTGGGTCAGTAAATTTACAGACGATACGAAGATTTGTGGAGTTGTGGATAGTGAGGAGGGCTGTTGTCAGCTGCAAAGGGACTTAGATATGATGCAATGCTGGGCTGAGGAGTGGCAGATGGAGTTCAACCCTGTCAAGTGTGAGGGTGTCCATTTTGGAAGGACAAATAAGAATGTGGAATATAGGATTAACGGTAGGGTTCTTAGTCAGGTGGAGGAGCAGAGGGATCTTGGGGTCTATGTTCATAGCTCTTTGAAAGTTGCCACTCAGGTGGATGGGGCTTGTAAGAAGGCCTATGGTGTATTAGCATTCATTAGCAGAAGGATTGAATTCAAGTGTCGTGAGGTGATGTTGCAGCTGTACAAGACCTTGGTAAGGCCACATTTGGAGTACTGTGTCCAGTTCTGGTCGTCTCATTTTAGAAAAGATGTGGAAGCTTTGGAGAGGGTGCAGAGGAGATTTACCAGAATGTTGCCTGGAATGAAGAATAGGTCATACGAGGATAGGTTGAGAGTGCTAAGCCTTTTCTCATTGGAACGGCGAAGGATGAGGGGTGACTTGATAGAGGTTTATAAGATGATCAGGGGAATAAATAGAGTAGACAGTCAGAGACCTTTTTCCCCGGGTACAACAGAGTGTTACAAGAGGACATAAATGTAAGGTGAAGGGTGGAAGGTATAGGGGGGATGTCAGGGGTAGGTTCTTTACCCAGAGAGTGATGGGGGCATGGAATGCGCTGCCTGTGGGAGTGGCAGAGTCAGAATCATTGATAACCTTTAAGCGGCAATTGGATAGGTACATGGATAGGTGCTTAAGCTAGGACAAATGTTCGGCACAACATCGTGGGCCGAAGGGCCTGTTCTGTGCTGTATTGTTCTATGTTCTATGAAGTCCATATAGATCACATCCACCGCTCTGCCCTCGTTAATCCTCTTTGGTACTTCATCAAAAAACTCAGACAAGTTTGTGAGACATGATTTGGATGTGAGCATAAGAGGTACAGTTAGTAAGTTTGCAGATGACACCAAAATTGGAGGTGTATTGGACAGTGAAGAGGGTTACCTCAGGTTACAACAGGGTCTTGACCAGATGGGCCAATGGGCTGAGAAGTGGCAGATGGAGTTTAATTTAGATAAATGAGACGTGCTGCATTTTGGGAAAGCAAATCTTAGCAGACTTATACATGTAAGGGTAAGGTCCTAGGGAGTGTTGCTGACAAAGAGACCTTGGAATGCAGGTTCATAGCTCCTTGAAAGTGGAGTCACAGGTAGATAGGATAGTGAAGAAGGCATTTAGTATGTTTTCCTTTATTAGTCAGAGTATTGAGTACAGGAGTTGGGAGGTCATGTTGCAGCTGTACAGGACATTGGTTAGGCCACTGTTTGAATATTGCTTGCAATTCTGGTCTCCTTCCTATCTGAAAGATCTTGTGAAACTTGAAAGGGTTCAGAAAAGATCTACAAGGATGTTGCCAGGTTTGGAGGATTTGAGCTATAGGGAGAGGCTGAACAGGCTAGGGCTGTTTTCCTTGGAGCATCGGAGGCTGAGGGGTGACTATATAGAGGTTTACAAAATTATGAGGGGCATAGAACATAGAACATTACAGCGCTGTACATGCCCTTTGGCCCTCGATGTTGCGCCGACCTGTCATACCAATCTGAAGCCCATCTAACCTACACTATTCCATGTACGCCCATATGCTTGTGCAATGACGACTTAAATGTACTTAAAGTTGGCGAATCTACTGCCATTGCAGGCAAAGCATTCCATATCCTTACTACTCTCTGAGTAAAGAAACTACCTCTGACATCTGTCCTATATCTATCACACCTCAATTTAAAGCTATGCCCCCTCGTGTTAGCCATCACCATACTTGGAAAAAGGCTCTCCCTGTCCACCCAATCTAACCCTCTGATTATCTTTTGTAAATGGATAGGGTAAATAGGCAAAGTCTTTTCCCTGGGATCGGGGAGTCCAGAAGTAGAGGGCATAGGTTTAGGGTGAAAAGGGAAAGATATAAAAGAGACCTAAGGGGCAACTTTTTTACGCAGATGGTGGTACGGGTATGGAATGAGCTGCCAGAGGAAGTGGTGGAGGCTGGTACAATTGCAACATTTTAGAGACATCTGGATGTGTATCTGAATAGGAAGGGTTTGGAGGGATATGGGCCGGGTGCTGGCAAGTGTGACTAGATAGGGTTGGGATGTCTGGTTGGCATGGACGGATTGGACCGAACAGTCTGTTTCCATGCTGTACATCTCTATGACTCTATGACTGTATGCTCTGGGAAGCGAGAGAGGAGGTTGCTAAGCTGCGGGTGAAGATCTATGCCTCCTCCCTCCCCACAGAGAATTGGAAGGAGGCGGAGAAGAAGAGCAATAGGGAAATCCTTGGCAATTACAGATTAGTTAGTCTTACATGTGTGGTCAGCAAAGTTTGGGAAAGAACTCTGAGGGATAGGATTTATGACTACGTGACAAAGCATAGCATGATTAAAGGCAGTCAGCATGTCTTTGTGAGGGGCAGGACGGAACTCATAAATCTCATTGAGTTCTTTGAAGAGGTGACAAGACAGGTCGACGATGGTTGAGCAGTGGATCTAGTATATATGGAGTTCAGCAAGGCACTTGATAAGGTTCCCCATGGTAGGCTTATTCATAAATTCAGGAAGTATGGGATACAGGAAGATTTGGCTATCTGGATTCAGAATTGGTTGGCTGACAGAAGGCAGAGTGTGGTTGTAGATGGAAAGTATTCTGCCTGGAGGTCAATGTTGAGTGGAGTCCTGCAGGGCTCTGTTCCTGGGCCTCTGCTCTTTGTAGTTTTTTTTATAAATGACTTGGATGAGGAGGTTGGGAGGTGGGTTAGTAAACTTGCCAATGACACAAAGGTTGGAGGTGCCATCGATAGTATAGAGGGCTACTGCAGGCTCCAGCGCAACATAGACAGGATGCAGAGTTGGACTGAGAAATGGCAGATGGAGTTCAACCTGGATAAATGCGAACTTGAATGCTGAATATAAGATTAAAGACAGGATTCTTGGCAGTATGGAGGAACAGAGGGATCTTAATATGTAAGTACATAGATCCCTCAAAGTTGCCACCCAAATGGATAGGGTTGTTCAGAAAGCATATGGTGTTTTGGCTTTCATTAACAGGGGGATCAAATTTAAGAACTGCAAGGTTTTGCTGCAGCTCTACAAGTCCCTGGTAAGACCACAGTTGGAATATTGTCTCCAGTTCTGCCGCCCTGATATAGGAAATATACAGAGGCTTTGGAGAGGATGCAAAGAAGGTTTACCAGGATGCTGCCTGGACTGGAGGGCTTGCCTTATGAAGAGAGGTTGAATAAGCTTGGACTTTTGTCTCTGGAGAGAAGGGGGAAGAGAGGTGACCTGATAGAGGTATACAAGATAATGAGAGGAATGCATAAATCAAGAGCCAGAGACTTTTCCCCAGGGCAGGATTGACTGGCACGAGGGGTCATAGTTTGAAAATATTAGGAGAAAGGTAGGAGAAAGGGGACGGCAGAGAGTTGCGGATGCATAGAATGCGTTGCCAGCAGTCATGGTGGAAGCAGAGTCATTGGACATTTAAGTGACTGCTGGACATGCACATGGAAAGCAGTTAGTTGAGGGGTGCATAGGTTGTTATTTTATTTTAAATTAGGATTAATCCTCGACACAACATCATGGGCCAAAGGGCCTGTTCTGTGCTGTACGTTTCTATGTTCTATATACTCACTATTGCAGACTTACTGTAAGGCCACATGTAAAAAATTCACTTATCTGTTTCTGTGCTGTGATGTCTCCCAAACAGCTTCCTCCAAGGTCATTTGTGAATTTCACTGTTTGTTAATTTTCCCAGACACACTCCGATGTCCAGCGATACACAAATTCAAACAGCAAAGGCTGTAACTGCGCAGATTCACTGCTGTGTCATTTAGCAGTGTGGGTTTCTTTCTCTATCTCTCTCTCGTTCTCCTGCACTGCCTGACCATGTGCCTTTGTCTCCCTTTCAAAAGTGCTGCTGTTTTGACTTTTTCTTTCTCCAAAGTTCCAAAACAATGCAACAACATACAAAAGAGCTCCTGGAATTCGAAGAAATTACCTCCAATGCCTAAAATACCTCAAAAAAGGAGCAGCCTGTAATAGCCAGAAACTTTTCCTGTCCTCCATCTTGGAGTAAAGTCTAAGGTCCTATTTCCATAAAGGTGTTTGGGACTATCAACATAGGCACACGGGCCTAGCCATGACTTGAAGCCTCATTCAGCCTGCAAATCTCGATTGATCGCTGAGAGGAGCTGCATTCTTGCTGCCACTGATGCTGCCGATGCTGCTGGCCTCTAATGTCTGGAGGAGATCCATGCTGCCATCTCTAATCACCAAGAGGAGCCGTGTCTGTTGTAGTTGCCTCAAACCACTGGTAAGGTGCTGCAATTCCATGCATGGCCTGCTTTCACTGTCAATGCCATGCTGCCATAATTGGTTGCTGCTGTCCAATCGGCCACAAGTGGAGCAAAAGTGTGAATACAGTGGTAAAAAGTTGCACTGAGGCAAGTTTTGTGAAAACAAAGTGAAGTGCTTCTCAGTGTAGGGTTTTGAAGGAAAAAAAAAGTCAGAGAGTCCCTTATCATTATACGTTAATGATCAGAAGAGGCCTCGACCTGTCTCTTCTCTAACACCTTGTTTGGTCAAGTCCTATGTATAAGCGTTTCTTAAAATATCGTGTCTAAAGTCTTGAATGCTGGCTTTAGTTGTTTTCTGCTGGAGAAATAAAAACCATCTGGTACACCAAATCTCATGATATCATGGGGAAATGAAGACTCACCTGCTTAGTGGCACCATAGGAAGCCATTCCATCGTGGCCTACACACATTCAATGTGACAGAACCAAGCCTACATATGAGGTCAGTTGTCACTTTTCTGTTAACACAAAGCAAGTAGCTGGTCAGACCCAAGTCATGATTCCTTGCTAATGCCATCTTCTGAATAAGCTGCATATTTGACCAAATAGGTCTCATCTACCAATGTCAGAGTGTCCCAGTAAAAAGAAAACCAGTAAAGCTGGGACTGAGCTTCACACCAAGACCTTGAGCTTTGGTGGGTGTAATAAGTGGGGGGTGGGAACATGCTTTGTATGTAAGAGGGAAGAGTAAGATGGCACTCATGATCAAGAATATGGCTATAAGTCACCAACACAATGAGAGTTACAGGAAAGATCTGGCATATGTGGATCCAATGCCACAAAAGTTTCAATTGCCTCTTATAATCTGATAAGGTGAGGCGATCTCCATCAAAGGAGCAGACAGTTGTTCGGCAAGCTTACAAACCTCAAAGCAGCTAAGGAATTTGGTGACCAGGGTGTTCACAACCATTGAAGACATTCTGAGGCAAATTGTTTGCTGAATGCCTTAAAAAACAGCTATGAAGAGAGACTAAATAGCTTGTATTTAGAGCAGGGAAAGCTGAGTGGGATCTAATTGAAGTGCACAATGTTCTGAGTGAATGAAAGGGTAGATTGAGAGAAATGTTTCCCCTTAGTGGAGGGATGAATAACCCAGAGGGCACAGTTTGAAGCTAAGGAAGTGGTTTAAAGGGGTTTGAGGAAAACGTTTTTCACCCAAAGGGTTATGGATATATGGAACTCACTGCCTGGCAGAGGTAAGAACCCTCAAGGCATTTAAAAACTTTCAAATAAACACTTGAAATGCCTTAGTGAGTAAAGCTATGGGCCAAAAATTGGAAAATGGGATTAGAACAGATGGGTGTTTGATGACCATCACACTCATGATGGGTCAATGGACCTCCTTCTGTGCCTTGTAAACTCCACGACAGCACAACTGCTTAAATGTCTGTCAATGTTCATCTATGGACTTTCCCTTTAGTCTATTTTCCCAGCCCACTTTAGACATCTCTTTCTTCATGCCTCTGCAATTGCCCTTATTTTAGTTGAGGACAGTGGTCTGAAATTTGATTTGTTTCCCCATAAAATTGAATTTGAAATTCTATGATTCAGTGATTGATATACCTGGAGGACCATTGACTGTGAGATTTCTTCTTAATCCTACCTCATTACATATTGCTACATCTAAGACAGGTTTTACAACTTACTCTTCTCAGGAATGAACTCGGTATTCTACAAATCTGTCTTCCATGTTACCATCACCTATTTGATTTGTCCGGTCAATATACCTTAACAATTGCAGTTCCCTTCTTACATGCCTTCAGTACTTCTTGTTTTATACTTTTTCCTACAGCTAGGCAGATCCTTGGGGGCATATAGATGACTCTACGATTTCTTTCTCTTGCTATTCCTTATTTCCCTCCAAATCAATTCCGCATCATTATCTGATAAGGTGAGGCGGTGTCCATCAAGGGGCAGACACTTGTTCGGCAACCCTACAAACCTCAAAGCAGCAAAGGAGCCACTCCTCAATTTTGAAGGAATTTGGTCACCAGGGTGTTCATAACCATTGAAGACATTCTGAGGCAAATTGTTTAAATCAATGCTCACCATCAAACTGGTCCCTTAAAGCGACCTAACCTTGTCCTTTTTGGTTATACTTCTTGAGCATTGAATACCTTTGATTATTGAGTTTCCAGCCTTGGTCACCCTAAAACCACATGTCTGTGATAGCCATCAAGCTATATTCTCACTTGTGCCCTTCTCTCACCTTTCATCTGATGAGATTTGTTCTTCCTCTGTATCAAGGGCCACTCATCCTTAATGAACTACAAACAGATCAAAAACATTTGCGAGACTGTTGCAGATATGTGTTGCAGAACACCATTTAATACATGGGCGAGTGGATGCCTCTGCCTCTGTTTCTGTTACCTGCAGAGTAGATGTGAAACTAAGTCCTCAAAGGATGGCCCTCATTTCTTAGCATCCATTCATGGACTTGAAGTGTTAGCTGTAATAGCTGCAGAAGAAAATACAAATGGAGAATGAAAATACTGTTGCCTTTTTTGTGATCACAGACCAGCTGTATATTCAGGAACATGTTGGCTTTCCTCTTATTGAACCTCTCTGTCCAGTTAGTGGGTGCTTGATAGAAAAATGAATGTCATCAATGGTACCTTCCACTTCGGAGGAACTAGGTAATGATGGCAAAATCCAGTGCCCTCTGAACAGGAAATGTCCCATTAGTCCAGCATTGCTGAAGAGGGCATCTGAAACAAATGTGCCTATCTGCATACAGTCTGCATATCTCTGTGTGATGAAACAAAGGTCTACAGTGCATCCTTGAATGGATCCAGTGGCAAAGAGATTCAAGGACACAGCTTCTTTGGCTGTTGGCTGGTTGGTGCTAATTATTGGAAGTCTTGTGAAGCCCAAAGACTATTTGTACTCCTCCGATTCCAAATAGTTTTTGAACATTGTCTTACTTCTCTTTATGTTGGTGACCACAAATTAGGTCCCATTCATGTCTTGCTGACCCATAGAGTGTAGACTTGAGGCCTAAGGATGCTCCATTATTTAAGGGAGCTCAAATTCTTACAAAGGCCCTCAGCCAATGCTAGACAGCACATTAGTTTATCTAATATCTGTAAGGGCTTGATAAAGGACCTGAAACAATTTCAGCTTGGATATATCTTGTGAACTTTCATGTTATGAGACATTTGTCGAAAGAAGCCATTTCTAATGGAGGCAGCTCAGACAAGGTTCACACGAATGATCCCTGGTATGGAGGGATGGTCTTATGAGCTAAGGCTAAACAGCTTGGGGCTCTACTCACTGCAGTTTGGAAGAATGAGAGCTGTTCTCATTGAAACATACAGGATTATTACTGGGCTTGACCAGGCGAATGTGGGAAGAATGTTTGTCCTCATGGAACACTCTAAGATCAATAGTCTCAGAATAAAGGGCCACCTATTTAAGAATGAGGTAAGGAAGAATTTCTTCACTCAGAGGGTTGTGAGTCTTTGGAACTCCTTGCCACAAAGAGCTGTGGGTGCGGAGTCCTTGAATATTTTTAAGGCTGAGTAGGTAAATCAAGAGTGATGGGGAAAGAGCAGGAAAGTAGACATGATGAACATCAGATCAGCCTTGATCCTGTTGAATAGCTGAACAGTCTTGAGGGTTTGAATGGCCTGTTCCCGTTCCTGTTTCCTATGGTTTTATGCCTGTTAAATATGCATAAGACCAATCTATATTCACATTCTTTAAGACTGATAATGCACAAAATATATGGAGCTTGGAACATAATTTAAGAATCCCTACAGGGTGGAAGCTGGCCAGTTGGTCCATTGAGTGCACACCCTTTGAAGGGCCAATGGAGGAAACCCTGCAGACATGGGAAAAATGTGCAAACTCCACACAGACTGTTGCCTTCGGGTAGAATTGAACCCAGGTCCCCACTGTGCAACTCTATCGAGGGTCTATCATACCAGACTTTTTAAGTCAGAACAGCTTAGCAATTTATAACTGATAAAAAGTCAGCATTGCATCTCATAATTTTCTGCGAAAAATATTAGCATTTGTTATGACAGTTGATTGCCATATTTTCTATAATACTCTGTATTCCACTTAGCTCTTTGTACATGTGCTTCCACAACACACACTGATCGAACCTGAAACTGCATGATGCCTGTAATTACTGTGAATCGTAGAGGTGGCATAACATGGGATAGATGTTTCTTTTCACCAACTGGATTATAATTGGATGTAATGGATCACTCAATCATCAGAGAACTTTTACAATTTTTATTTCATTGATTTCAATCTAAAATTGACTGGAAATCTCCTCCAATAAAGTCATCAAATAGTTACTCTCAGAACTCAATCCACTTTCAAAGTGTTATTGACTAAGTAGATATACTTTATGGGCAGCATGGTGGCACAGTGGTTAGCACTGCTGCCTCACAGCGCCAGAGACCCGGGTTCAATTCCTGCCTCAGGCGACTAACTGTGTGGAGTTTGCACGTTCTCCCCGTGCCTGCATGGGTTTCCTCCGGGTGCTCCAGTTTCCTCCCACAAGTCCAAAGATGTGCGGGTTAGGTGAATTGGCCATGCTAAATTGCCCGTTGTGTTAGGTGGGGGGTAAATGTAGGGGTATGGGTGGGTTGCGGGTCGGTGTGGACTTGTTGGGCCGAAGGGCCTATTTCCACACTGTAAGTAATCTAATCTAATCTAATCAAAGAGAAAAGTTGGATCAGCCTTCATTCTTTTGCTCAGCCTTATTTTATCACCATTATTTCCACTGCCCTTTCTCCTGAAGTTGTTGGATCATTGATGGGGTACAGATCCATAGACATTGTGTGCCCTCTGGTACCTGCTAAACATTGAATGCTGATTAGCTACTTTTTTCCTGGGTTGATGGGTGAGCGGGATTTTTCAGAATTGATGCTGTACATATTTCCAACAGGAGTTGCTGTTCTGATCAATCTTGTTGAGACATGTTTCTGGAGCAGTTGGGACAAACTCAGATTACCACTGTGCCACATAATTCCTAAGTGTTGCTGCACACTGATCCCTAATCATTCCCCAACCTAGGAATTCTGATATCAATCATACAACTCTATCATCAATACTGATAATACAGCATAAGACTTCATGCTCAGTGTAGCTCAACTATTTGCTGGATTGATTAACTGAATCTTATAGGCACTAGGATTAGTTCAAAATTTATGAGAAGATTTGTAGCTCGGGTGCTCGTTGTTGTGATTCTGTTCGCCAAGCTGGGAATTTGTGTTGCAGACGTTTCATCCACTGTCTAGGTGACATCCTCAGTGCTTGGGAGTCTCCTGTGAAGGGCTTCTGTGATGTTTATTCCTGCATTTATAGTGGTTTGTCTCTGCCGCTTCCGGTTGTCAGTTCCTGCTGTCCGCTGCAGTGGCTGGTATATTGGGTCCAGGTCGATGTGTTTGTTGATAGAATCAGTGGATGAGTGCCATGCCTCTAGGAATTCACTGGCTAATCTCTGTTTGGCTTGTCCTATAATAGTAGTGTTGTCCCAGTCAAACTCATGTTGCTTGTCATCTGCATGTGTGGCTACTAAGGATAGCTGGTCATATCGTTTCATGGTCACCAACCAGCCTCAGTGACAATGCTGCTGGTGCCGCAGTGACCATGGTGCTGGTACTTCACTGAACATGCCGCTGGCACTTCAGTCACCATGCTGCTGGTACCTCACTGACTATGCTGCTGGTACCTCACTGACCATGCTGCTGGTGTCACAGTGACCTTGGTGCTGGTGCCTCAGTGACCATGCTGCTGGTACCTCACTGACATTGCTGCTGATACCTCAGTGACCATGATGCTGGTACCTCAGTGACCATTCTACTGGTGCCTCAGTGACCATGCTGCTGGTGCCTCACTGACCATGCTGCTGGTGCCCCTCTGACCATTCTACTGGTGCCTCACTGACCATGCTGATGGTACTTCACTGAGCATGCTTCTGGTACCACAGTGACCATTCTACTGATGCCTCAGTGACCATGATGCTGGTACCTCAATGACCATGCGGTTGGTGCCTCACTAACCATGATGTTGGTGCCTCAGTGACCATGCTGCTGGTGCCTCACTGAACATGCTGCTGGTACCGCACTGACCATTCTACTGATGCCTCAGTGACCATGCTACTGGTGCCTCAATGACCATGTGGTTGGTGCCTCACTGACCATGATGCCTGGTGCCTCAGTGACCATGCTGCTGGTACCACAATGACCATGCTACTGGTGCCTCACTGACCATGATGCTGGTACCTCAAGTGACCATGCTGCTGGTGCCACAGTGACCATGCTGCTGGTACATCAATGACCATTCTGTTGGCGCCTGACTCACCATGATGCTGGTGCCTCATTATTTATGCTGCTGGTACCTCAATGACCATGATGTTGGCACCTCACTGACCATGATGCTGGTACCTCAGTGACCATGCCACTGGTACCTCACTGACCATGCTGCTGGCACCTCACTGACCATGCCGCTGATACCTCACTGACCATGCTGCTGGCACTTCACTGACCATACTGCTGGTGCCTCAATGACCATGCTGTGGGTGCCTCAGTGACCATGCTGCTGGTGCCTCAGTGACAATGCTGTTGATGCCTCAGTGACCATCCTGCTGGTGCCTCAGTTCCATGCTGCTGTGCCTTAGTGACCATGGTGCTGGTACCTCACTGACCATGATGCTGCTGCATCAGTTCCATGGTGCTGGTGCCTCACTGACCATGGTGCTGGTGCCTCAGTGACCATGGTGCTGGTGCCTCAGTGACCATGGTGCTTGTGCCTCACTGACCATGGTGCTGGTGCCTCAGTGACCATGCTGCTGGTACCTCAATGACCATGGTACTGGTACCTCACAGACCATGATGCTGGTACATCAAGTGACCCTGCTGCTGCTGCCACAGTGACCATGCTGCTGGTACCTCACTGACCATGATGCTGGTACCTCAATTGGCCATGCTGCTGGTGCCACATTGACCATGCTGTTGGTACCTCAATGACCATGCTGCTGGCACCTCACTGACCATGATGCTGGTACCTCAGTGACAATGCTACTGGTACCTCAGTGACCATGCCGCTGGTGCCTCAGTGACCATGCTGCTGATACGTCAATGATCATGATGCTGGTACCTCAAGTGACCATGCTGCTGGCACCTCATTGACCATGCTGCTGGTACCTCAGTGACCATGCCGCTGGTACCTCACTGAACATGCTGCTCGTACCTCACTGACCATGCTGCTGGTGCCTCAATGGCCATGCTGCTGGTGCCTCAGTGACCAAGGAGCTCGTACCTCAGTGACCATGGTGCTGGTGCCCCACTGACCATTCTACTGGTGCCTCAGTGACCATGCTGCTGGTGCCTTAGTGACCATGCTGCTGATACGTCACTGACCATGATGCTGCTGCCTCAGTTCCATGGTGCTGGTGTCTCAGTGACCATGGTGCTGGTGCCCCACTGACCATTCTACTGGTGCCTCAGTGACCATGCTGCTGGTGCCTCAGTGACCATGGTGCTTGTGCCTCACTGACCATGGTGCTGATGCTTCAGTGACCATGCCGCTGGCACCTCAGTGACCATGCTGCTAGTACCTCACTGAGCACGCTGCTCGTACCTCACTGACCATGATGCTGGTGCCTCAATGACCATGCTACTAGTACCTCAGTGATCATACTGCTGGAATCTCATTGACTAGACTGCCGGTGCCTCAGTTCCATGCTGCTGGTGCCTCAGTGACCATTACGCAGGTGCCTCAGTGACCACGTTGCTGGTGCATCAGTGACCATGCTACTGGTACCTCACTGACCATGATGCTGGTACATCAAGTGACCATGCTGCTGCTGCCACAGTGACCATGCTGCTGGTACCACAATGACCATGATGCTGGTACCTCAAGTGACCAGGCTGCTGGTGCCACAGTGACCATGCTGTTGGTACCTCAATGACCATGCTGCTCGTACCTCACTGACCATGATGCTGGCACCTCATTGACCATGATGCTGGTACATCAGTGACCATGCTACTGGTACCTCAGTGACCATGCTGCTGGCACCTCACTGACCATGCTTTTGGCACCTCACTGACCATGCTGCTGGTTCCTCAGTGATCATGCTGCTGATACATCAATATTCATGATGCTGGTACCTCAAGTAACCATGCTACTGGTACCTCACTGACCATGCCGCTGGTACCTCAAGTGACCATGCTGCTGGCACTTCACTGACCATGCAGCTGGTACCTCACTGACCATGCTGCTCGTACCTCATTGACCATGCAGCTGGTGCCTCAATGCCCATGCTGCTGGCGCCTCAGTGACCATGCTGTTGATGCCTCAGTGACCATCCTGCTGGTCCCTCAGTTCCATGCTGCTGGTGCCTTAGTGACCATGGTGCTGGTACCTCACTGACCAAAATACTGCTGCCTCAGTTCCATGGTGCTAGTGCCTCAGTGACCATGGTGCTGGTGCCTCAGTGACCATGGTGCTGATGTCTCAGTGACCATGGTGCTGGTGCATCAGTGACCATGGTACTGGTACCTCACTGACCATGATGCTGGTACCTCAAGTGACATTGCTTCTGCTGCCACAGTGACCATGCTGCTGGTACCTCAATGACCATGATGCTGGTACCTCAAGTGACCATGCTGCGGCTGCCACAGTGACCATGCTGCTGGTACCTCAATGACCATGCAGTTGGTGCCTCACTCACCCTGATGCTGGTACTTCAGCGACAATGCTGCTGGTACTTCACTGACCATGCTGCTGGTGCCATAGTGACCACGCTGTTGGTACCTCAATGACCATGCTGCTGGTACCTCACTGACCATGCTGCGAGTACCTCTGTGACCATGCTGGTGGCACCTCAGTGACCATTATGCAGGTGCCTCAGTGACCATGCTGCTGATACCTCAGTGATCATACTGCTGAAACCTCACTGACTGAACTGCCGGTGCCTCAGTTCCATGCTGCTGGTGCCTCAGTGTCCACGTGCTGGTGCCTCAGTGACCATGGTGCTGGAACCTCACTGACCGTGATGCTGCTGTCTCAGTGACCATGATGCTGGTGCCTCAGTGACCATGATGCGGCTGCCTCAGTTCCATGGTGCTGGTACCTCACTGACCATGCTGCTGGTACCTCACTGACCATGATGCGGCTGCCTCAGTTCCATGGTGCTGGTGCCGCAGTGACCATGGTGCTCGAACCTCACAGACAATGATGCTGCTGCCTCAGTGACCATGATGCTGGTGCCTCAGTGACCATGGTGCTTGTGCCTCACTGATCGTGATGCTGCTGCCTCAGTGACCATGCTGCTGGCGCCTCAGTGACCATGGTGCTTGTGCCTCACTGATCATGATGTTGCTGCCTCAGTGACCATGCTGCTGGTGCCTCAGTTCCATGCTGCTGATACCTCAGTGATCATACTGCTGAAACCTCACTGACTGAACTGCCGGTGCCTCAGTTCCATGCTGCTGGTGCCTCAGTGTCCACGTGCTGGTGCCTCAGTGACCATGGTGCTGGAACCTCATTGACCGTGATGCTGCTGCCTCAGTGACCATGATGCTGGTGCCTCAGTGACCACGTTGCTGGTGCAGCAGTGACCATGGTGCTGGTGCCTCAGTGACCATGCTGCTGGTGCCTCAATGACCATGGTGCTTGTGCCTCACTGATCATGATGTTGCTGCCTCAGTGACCACGTTGCTGGTGCAGCAGTGACCATGGTCCTGGCACCTCACTGACCATGCTGCTGGTACCTCACTGACCATGATGCGGCTGCCTCAGTTCCATGGTGCTGGTGCCGCAGTGACCATGGTGCTCGAACCTCACAGACAATGATGCTGCTGCCTCAGTGACCATGATGCTGGTACCTCAGTGACCATGGTGCTTGTGCCTCACTGATCGTGATGCTGCTGCCTCAGTGACCATGCTGCTGGTGCCTCAGTGACCATGGTGCTTGTGCCTCACTGACCATGGTGCTGTTGCCTCAGTGACCATGCTGCTGGTACATCAATGACCATGATCCTGGCACCTCACTGACCATGATGCTGGTACATCAAGAGACCATGCTGCTGCTGCCACAGTGACCATGCTGCTGGTACCACAATGACCTTGATGCTGGTACCACAAGTGACCAGGCTGCTGGTGCCACAGTGACCATGCTGTTGGTACCTCAATGACCATGCTGCTCGTACCTCACTGACCATGATGCTGGCACCTCACTGACCATGATGCTGGTACCTCACTGACCATGCTGCTGGCACCTCACTGACCATGCTGTTGGCACTTCACTGACCATGCTGCTCGTTCCTCAGTGACCATGCTGCTGATACGTCAATGATCATGATGCTGGTACCTCAAGTGACCATGCTACTGGTACCTCACTGACCATGCCGCTGGTAACTTAAGTGACCATGCTGCTGGCACTTCACTGACCATGCTGCTGGTGCCTCAGTGACCATGCTGTTGATGCCTCAGTGACCATCGTGCTGGTGCCTCAGTTCCATGCTGCTGGTGCCTTAGTGACATTTTGCTGTACCTCACTGACCATGATGCTGCTGCCTCAGTTCCATTCTACTGGTGCCTCAGTGACCATGATGCTTGTGCCTCAGTGACAATGCAGTTGATGCCTCAGTTACCATCCTGCTGGTGCCTCAGTTCCATGCTGCTGATGCCTCACTGACCATTCTGCTGGTGCCTCACTGAGCATGAAGCTGGTGCCTCAGTGACCATGGTGCTGGTGCCTCAGTGACCATGGTGCTTGTGCCTCACTGATCATGATGCTGCTGCCTCAGTGACCATGCTGCTGGTGCCTCAGTGACGATGCTGTTGATGCCTCAGTGACCATCCTGCTGGTGCCTCAGTTCCATGCTGCTGATGCCTTAGTGACCATGTTGCTGGTACCTCACTGACCATGATGCTGCTGCATCAGTTCCATGGTGCTGGTGTCTCAGTGACCATGGTGCTGGTGCCTCAGTGACCATGGAGCTCGTACCTCAGTGACCATGGTGCTAGTGCCTCAGTGACCATGGAGCTCGTACCTCAGTGACCATGCTGCTGGTGCCTCAGTGACCATGGTGCTTGTGCCTCAGTGACAATGCGGTTGATGCCTCAGTGATCATGCTGCTGATGCCTCAGTTCCATGCTACTGGTGCCTTAGTGACCATGGTGCTGGTACCTCAGTGACCATGCTGCTGATGTCTCAGTGACCATGATGCTGGTACCTCAAGTGACCATGCTGCTGGCACCTCATTGACCATGCTGCTGGTACCTCAGTGACCATGCCGCTGGTACCTCACTGAACATGCTGCTCGTACCTCACTGACCATGCTGCTGGTGCCTCAATGACCATGCTGCTGGTGCCTCAGTGACCATGGAGCTCGTACCTCAGTGACCATGGTGCTGGTGCCCCACTGACCATTCTACTGGTGCCTCAGTGACCATGCTGCTGGTGCCTTAGTGACCATGCTGCTGATACGTCACTGACCATGATGCTGGTGCCTCAGTTCCATGGTGCTGGTGTCTCAGTGATCATGGTGTTGGTGCCTCACTGACCATGGTGCTGGTGTCTCAGTGAGCATGGTGCTTGTGCCTCAGAGACCATGGAGCTCGTATGTCAGTTACCATGGTGCTGGTGCCCCACTGACCATTCTACTGGTGCCTCAGTGAGCATGTTGCTGGTGCCTCAGTGACCAGGGGGCTTGTGCCTCACTGACCATGGTGCTGATGCTTCAGTGACCATGCCGCTGGTACCTCAGTGACCATGCTGCTAGTACCTCACTGAGCACGCTGCTCGTACCTCACTGACCATGATGCTGGTGCCTCAATGACCATGCTACTAGTACCTCAGTGATCACACTGCTGGAACCTCATTGACTAGACTGCCGGTGCCTCAGTTCCATGCTGCTGGTGCCTCAGTGACCATTACGCAGGTGCCTCAGTGACCACGTTGCTGGTGCATCAGTGACCATGCTACTGGTACCTCACTGACCATGATGCTGGTACATCAAGTGACCATGCTGCTGCTGCCACAGTGACCATGCTGCTGGTACCACAATGACCATGATGCTGGTACCTCAAGTGACCAGGCTGCTGGTGCCACAGTGACCATGCTGTTGGTACCTCAATGACCATGCTGCTCGTACCTCACTGACCATGATGCTGGCACCTCATTGACCATGATGCTGGTACCTCAGTGACCATGCTACTGGTACCTCAGTGACCATGCTGCTGGCACCTCACTGATCATGCTGTTTGCACCTCACTGGCCATGTTGCTGGTTCCTCAGTGATCATGCTGCTGATACATCAATATTCATGATGCTGGTACCTCAAGTAACCATGCTACTGGTACCTCACTGACCATGCCGCTGGTACCTCAAGTGACCATGCTGCTGGCACTTCACTGACCATGCTGCTGTTACCTCAGTGACCATGCCGCTGATACCTCACTGACCATGCTGCTCGTACCTCACTGACATTCAGCTGGTGCCTCAATGACCATGTTGCTGGCGCCTCAGTGACCATGCTGTTGATGCCTCAGTGACCATCCTGCTGGTCCCTCAGTTCCATGCTGCTGGTGCCTTAGTGACCATGGTGCTGGTACCTCACTGACCAAAATGCTGCTGCCTCAGTTCCATGGTGCTGGTGCCTCAGTGACCATGGTGCTGGTGTCTCAGTGACCATGGTGCTGATGTCTCAGTGACCATGGTGCTGGTGCATCAGTGACCATGGAGCTCCTACGTCAGTGACCATGGTGCTGGTGCCCCACTGACCATTCTACTGGTGCCTCAGTGACCATGCTGCTGGTTCCTCAGTGACCATGGTGCTTGTGCCTCACTGACCATGATGCTGGTACCTCAAGTGACATTGCTTCTGCTGCCACAGTGACCATGCTGCTGGTACCTCAATGACCATGATGCTGGTACCTCAAGTGACCATGCTGCGGCTGCCACAGTGACCATGCTGCTGGTACCTCAATGACCATGGTACTGGTACCTCACTGACCATGATGCTGGTACCTCAAGTGACATTGCTTCTGCTGCCACAGTGACCATGCTGCTGGTACCTCAATGACCATGATGCTGGTACCTCAAGTGACCATGCTGCGGCTGCCACAGTGACCATGCTGGTGGTACCTCAATGACCATGCAGTTGGTGCCTCACTCACCCTGATGCTGGTACTTCAGCGACAATGCTGCTGGTACTTCACTGACCATGCTGCTGGTGCCATAGTGACCACGCTGTTGGTACCTCAATGACAATGCTGCTGGTACCTCACTGACCATGCTGCGAGTACCTCTGTGACCATGCTGGTGGCACCTCAGTGACCATTATGCAGGTGCCTCAGTGACCATGCTGCTGATACCTCAGTGATCATACTGCTGAAACCTCACTGACCGAACTGCCGGTGCCTCAGTTCCAAGCTGCTGGTGCCTCAGTGTCCACGTGCTGGTGCTTCAGTGACCATGGTGCGGGAACCTCACTGACCGTGATGCTGCTGCCTCAGTGACCATGATGCTGGTGCCTCAGTGACCACGTTGCTGGTGCAGCAATGACCATGGTGCTGCTTCCTCACTTACCATGCTGCTGGTACCTCACTGACCATGATGCGGCTGTCTCAGTTCCATGGTGCTGGTGCCTCAGTGACCATGGTGCTCGAACCTCACAGACAATGATGCTGCTGCCTCAGTGACCATGATGCTGGTGCCTCAGTGACCATGGTGCTTGTGCCTCACTGATCGTGATGCTGCTGCCTCAGAGACCATGCTGCTGGTGCCTCAGTGACCATGGTGCTTGTGCCTCACTGATCATGATGTTGCTGCCTCAGTGACCATGCTGCTGGTGCCTCAGTGACCATAGTGCCTGTGCCTCACTGACCATGGTGCTGTTGCCCAAGTGACCATGCTGCTGGTACATCAATGACCATGGTCCTGGCACCTCACTGACCATGATGCTGGTACATCAAGAGACCATGCTGCTGCTGGTACATCAATGACCATGGTCCTGGCACCTCACTGACCATGATGCTGGTACATCAAGAGACCATGCTGCTGCTGCCACAGTGACCATGCTGCTGGTACCACAGTGACCATGATGCTGGTACCACAAGTGACCAGGCTGCTGGTGCCACAGTGACCATGCTGTTGGTACCTCAATGACCATGCTGCTAATACCTCACTGACCATGATGCTGGCACCTCACTGACCATGATGCTGGTACCTCACTGACCATGCTGCTGGCACCTCACTGACCATGCTGTTGGCACTTCACTGACCATGCTGCTGGATCCTCAGTGACCATGCTGCTGATACGTCAATGATCATGATGCTGGTACCTCAAGTGACCATGCTACTGGTACCTCACTGACCATGCCGCTGGTACCTTAAGTGACCATGCTGCTGGCATTTCACTGACCATGCTGCTGGTGCCTCAGTGACCATGCTGTTGATGCCTCAGTGACCATCGTGCTGGTGCCTCAGTTCCATGCTGCTGGTGCCTTAGTGACATTTTGCTGTACCTCACTGACCATGATGCTGCTGCCTCAGTTCCATTCTACTGGTGCCTCAGTGACCATGATGCTTGTGCCTCAGTGACAATGCAGTTGATGCCTCAGTTACCATCCTGCTGGTGCCTCAGTTCCATGCTGCTGATGCCTCACTGACCATTCTGCTGGTGCCTCACTGAGCATGAAGCTGGTGCCTCAGTGACCATGGTGCTGGTGCCTCAGTGACCATGGTGCTTGTGCCTCTCTGATCATGATGCTGCTGCCTCAGTGACCATGCTGCTGGTGCCTCAGTGACGATGCTGTTGATGCCTCAGTGACCATCCTGCTGGTGCCTCAGTTCCATGCTGCTGATGCCTTAGTGACCATGTTGCTGGTACCTCACTGACCATGATGCTGCTGCATCAGTTCCATGGTGCTGGTGCCTCAGTGACCATGGTGCTGGTGCCTCAGTGACCATGGAGCTCGTACCTCAGTGACCATGGTGCTGGTGCCTCAGTGACCATGGAGCTCGTACCTCAGTGACCATGCTGCTGGTGCCTCAGTGACCATGGTTCTTGTGCCTCAGTGACCATGCTGCTGATGCCTCAGTTCCATGCTACTGGTGCCTTAGTGACCATGGTGCTGGTACCTCAGTGACCATGGTGCTGATGTCTCAGTGACCATGGTGCTGGTGCCTCAGTGACCATGGAGCTCGTACGTCAGTGACCATGGTGCTGGTGCCCCACTGACCATTCTACTGGTGCCTCAGTGACCATGTTGCTGGTACCTCACTGACCATGATGCTGCTGCATCAGTTCCATGGTGCTGGTGCCTCAGTGACCATGGAGCTCGTACCTCAGTGACCATGCTGCTGGTGCCTCAGTGACCATGGTGCTTGTGCCTCAGTGACAATGCGGTTGATGCCTCAGTGATCATGCTGCTGATGCCTCAGTTCCATGCTACTGGTGCCTTAGTGACCATGGTGCTGGTACCTCAGTGACCATGGTGCTGATGTCTCAGTGACCATGATGCTGATGCCTCAGTGACCATGTTGCTGGTGCCTCAGTGACCATGGTGCTTGTGCCTCACTGATCATGATGTTGCTGCCTCAGTGACCATGCTGCTGGTGCCTCAGTGACCATAGTGCTTGTGCCTCACTGACCATGGTGCATGTGCCTCACTGACCATGGTGCTGATGCCTCAGTGACCATGCTGCTGGTACCTCAATGACCATGGTACTGGTACCTCACTGACCATGAAGCTGGTACCTCAAGTGACATTGCTTCTGCTGCCACAGTGACCATGCTGCTGGTACCTCAATGACCATGCAGTTGGTGCCTCACTCACCATGATGCTGGTACTTCAGCGACAATGCTGCTGGTACTTCACTGACCATGCTGCTGGTGCCATAGTGACCACGCTGTTGGTACCTCACTGACCATGCTGCGAGTACCTTTGTGACCATGCTGGTGGCACCTCAGTGACCATTATGCAGGTGCCTCAGTGACCATGCTGCTGATACCTCAGTGATCATACTGCTGAAATCTCACTGACCGAACTGCCGGTGCCTCAGTTCCATGCTGCTGGTGCCTCAGTGTCCACGTGCTGGTGCCTCAGTGACCACGTTGCTGGTGCAGCAATGACCATGGTGCTGGTACCTCACTGACCATGCTGCTGGTACCTCACTGACCATGATGCGGCTGCCTCAGTTCCATGGTGCTGGTGCCTCAGTGACCATGGTGCTCGAACCTCACAGACAATGATGCTGCTGCCTCAGTGACCATGATGCTGGTGCCTCAGTGACCATGGTGCTCGAACCTCACAGACAATGATGCTGCTGCCTCAGTGACCATGATGCTGGTGCCTCAGTGACCATGGTGCTTGTGCCTCACTGATCGTGATGCTGCTGCCTCAGTGACCATGCTGCTGGTGCCTCAGTGACCATGGTGCTTGTGCCTCACTGATCATGATGTTGCTGCCTCAGTGACCATGCTGCTGGTGCCTCAGTGACCATAGTGCTTGTGCCTCACTGACAATGGTGCTGTTGCCTCAGTGACCATGCTGCTGGTACATCAATGACCATGGTCCTGGCACCTCACTGACCATGATGCTGGTACATCAAGAGACCATGCTGCTGCTGCCACAGTGACCATGCTGCTCGTACCACAATGACCATGATGCTGGTACCACAAGTGACCAGGCTGCTGGTGCCACAGTGACCATGCTGTTGGGACCTCAATGACCATGCTGCTAATACCTCACTGACCATGCTGCTGGCACCTCACTGACCATGCTGTTGGCACTTCACTGACCATGCTGCTGGATCCTCAGTGACCATGCTGCTGATACGTCAATGATCATGATGCTGGTACCTCAAGTGACCATGCTACTGGTACCTCACTGACCATGCCGCTGGTACCTTAAGTGACCATGCTGCTGGCACTTCACTGACCATGCTGCTGGTGCCTCAGTGACCATGCTGTTGATGCCTCAGTGACCATTGTGCTGGTGCCTCAGTTCCATGCTGCTGGTGCCTTAGTGACATTTTGCTGTACCTCACTGACCATGATGCTGCTGCCTCAGTTCCATTCTACTGGTGCCTCAGTGACCATGATGCTTGTGCCTCAGTGACAATGCAGTTGATGCCTCAGTTACCATCCTGCTGGTGCCTCAGTTCCATGCTGCTGATGCCTCACTGACCATTCTGCTGGTGCCTCACTGAGCATGAAGCTGGTGCCTCAGTGACCATGGTGCTGGTGCCTCAGTGACCATGGTGCTGGTGCCTCAGTGACGATGCTGTTGATGCCTCAGTGACCATCCTGCTGGTGCCTCAGTTCCATGCTGCTGATGCCTTAGTGACCATGTTGGCTGGTACCTCACTGACCATGATGCTGCTGCATCAGTTCCATGGTGCTGGTGCCTCAGTGACCATCGTGCTGGTGCCTCAGTGACCATGGAGCTCGTACCTCAGTGACCATGGTGCTGGTGCCTCAGTGACCATGGAGCTCGTACCTCAGTGACCATGCTGCTGGTGCCTCAGTGACCATGGTGCTTGTGCCTTAGTGACCATGGTGCTGGTACCTCAGTGACCATGGTGCTGATGTCTCAGTGACCATGGTGCTGGTGCCTCAGTGACCATGGAGCTCGTACGTCAGTGACCATGGTGCTGGTGCCCCACTGACCATTCTACTCGTGCCTCAGTGACCATGCTGCTGGTGCCTCTGTGACCATGGTGCTTGTGCCTCACTGACCATGGTGCTGATGCCTCAGTGACCATGCTGCTGGTACTTCAAAGACCCTGGTACTGGTACCTCACTGACCATGACGCTGGTACCTCATATGACCATGCTGCTGCTGCCACAGTGACCATGCTGTTGGTACCTCAATGACCATGCTGCTGGTACCTCACTGACCATGCTGCTAGTACCTCAGTGACCATGCTGGTGGTACCTCAGTGACCATTATGCAGGTGGCTCAGTGACCATGCTGCTGATACCTCAGTGATCATACTGCTGAAACCTCATTGACCAAACTGCCGATGCCTCAGTTCCATGCTGCTGGTGCCTCAGTGACCACGTGCTATTGCCTCAGTGACCATGGTGCTGGAACCTCACTGACCATGATGCTGCTACCTGAGTGACCATGGTGCTGGAACCTCACTGACCATGATGCTGCTGCCTCAGTGACCATGGTGCTGGTGCCTCAGTGACCACGTTGCTGGTGCCTCAGTGACCATGGTGCTGGTACCTCACTGACCATGCTGCTGGTACCTCACTGACCATGATGCGGCTGCCTCAGTTCCATGGTGCTGGTGCCTCAGTGACCATGGTGCTGGTGCCTCAGTGACCATGGTGCTTGTGCCTCACTGATCATGCTGCTGGTGCCTCAGTGACCATGCTGCTGGTGCCTCAGTGACCATGGTGCTTGTGCCTCACTGATCATCATGCTGGTACATCAAGTGACCATGCTGCTGTTGCCACAGTGACCATGCTGCTGGTACCACAATGACCATGATGCTGGTACCACAAGTGACCAGGCTGCTGGTGCCACAGTGACACAATGCGGTTGGTACCTCAATGACCATGCTGCTAGTACCTCACTGACCATGATGCTGGCACCTCAGTGACCATGCTTCTGGTAAAAAATGAGGTCTGCAGATGCTGGAGATCACAGCTGCAAATGTGTTGCTGGTCAAAGCACAGCAGGTTAGGCAGCATCTCAGGAATAGAGAATTCGACGTTTCGAGCATAAGCCCTTCATCAGGAATAAGAGAGAGAGCGCCAAGCCGGCTGAGATAAAAGGTAGGGAGGAGGGACTAGGGGGAGGGGCGATGGAGGTGGGATAGGTGGAAGGAGGTCAAGGTGAGGGTGATAGGCCGGAGTGGGGTGGGGGCGGAGAGGTCAGAAAGAAGATTGCAGGTTAGGAGGGCGGTGCTGAGTTGAGGGAACCGACTGAGACAAGGTGGGGGGAGGGGAAATGAGGAAGCTGGAGAAATCTGAATTCATACCTTGTGGTTGGAGGGTTCCCAGGCGGAAGATGAGGCGCTCCTCCTCCAGCCGTCGTGTAGTTGTGTTCTGCCGGTGGAGGAGTCCAAGGACCTGCATGTCCTCGGTGGAGTGGGAGGGGGAGTTAAAGTGTTGAGCCACGGGGTGATTGGGTTGGTTGGTTCGGGCGGCCCAGAGGTGTTCTCTGAAGCGTTCCGCAAGTAAGCGGCCTGTCTCACCAATATAGAGGAGGCCACATCGGGTGCAGCGGATGCAATAGATGATGTGTGTGGAGGTACAGGTGAACTTGTGGCGGATATGGAAGGATCCCTTGGGGCCTTGGAGGGAAGTGAGTGTGGAGGTGTGGGCGCAAGTTTTACATTTCCTGCGGTTGCAGGGGAAGGTGCCGGGGGTGGAGGTTGGGTTGGTGGGGGGTGTGGATCTGACAAGGGAGTCACGAAGGGAGTGGTCCTTGCGGAACGCTGATAGGGGAGGGGAGGGAAATATATCCTTGGTGGTGGGGTCCGTTTGGAGGTGGCGGAAATGGCGGCGGATAATACGTTGTATGCGCAGGTTGGTGGGGTGGTAGGTGAGAACCAGTGGGGTTCTGTCTTGGTGGCGGTTGGAGGAGCGGGGCTCAAGGGCGGAGGAGCGGGAAGTGGAGGAGATGCGGTGGAGGGCATCGTCGATCACGTCTGGGGGGAATCTGCGGTCCTTGAAGAAGGAGGCCATCTGGGTTGTGCGGTGTTGGAATTGGTCCTCCTGGGAGCAGATGCGGCGGAGACGAAGGAATTGGGAATATGGGATGGCGTTTTTACAGGGGGCAGGGTGGGAGGAGGTGTAGTCCAGGTAGCTGTGGGAGTCAGTCGGTTTATAATAGATGTCTGTGTTGAGTCGGTCGCCCGAGATAGAAATGGAAAGGTCTAGGAAGGGGAGGGAGGAGTCTGAGACAGTCCAGGTGAATTTCAGGTCGGGATGGAAGGTGTTAGTAAAGTTGATGAACTGTTCAACCTCCTCGTGGGAGCACGAGGCAGCGCCGATACAGTCATCGATGTAGCGGAGGAAAAGGTGGGGGGTGGTGCCAGTGTAGTTGCGGAAGATGGACTGTTCCACATATCCTACGAAGAGGCAGGCATAGCTGGGGCCCATGCGGGTGCCCATGGCAACTCCTTTAGTTTGGAGGAAGTGGGAGGATTGAAAAGAGAAGTTATTCAGGGTGAGGACCAGTTCAGTCAGTCGAAGGAGGGTGTCAGTGGAAGGGTACTGGTTAGTGCGGCGGGAAAGGAAGAAGCGGAGGGCTTTGAGTCCTTCGTGATGGGGGATGGAGGTGTACAGGGACTGGATGTCCATAGTGAAAATAAGGCGTTGGGGACCGGGGAAGCGAAAATCCTGGAGGAGGTGGAGGGCGTGGGTGGTGTCCCGAACGTAGGTGGGGAGTTCTTGGACTAAAGGGGACAGGACCGTGTCGAGGTATTGGGAGATGAGTTCGGTGGGGCAGGAGCAGGCTGAGACAATGGGTCGGCCGGGGCAGGCAGGTTTGTGGATTTTGGGCAGGAGGTAGAAACGGGCGGTGCGGGGTTGTGGGACTATGAGGTTGGAGGCGGTGGATGGGAGATCCCCTGAGGTGATGAGGTCCTGGATGGTCTGGGAGATGATGGTTTGGTGGTGGGAGGTGGGGTCGTGGTCAAGGGGGCGATAAGAGGAGGCGTCCGCGAGCTGGCGTTTGGCTTCAGCGGTGTACAGGTCAGTGCGCCAAACTACCACCGCGCCTCCCTTGTCTGCGGGTTTGATGGTGAGGTTGGGATTGGAGCGGAGGGAGTGGAGTTGGGATTGGAGCGGAGGGAGTGGAGTTGGGATTGGAGCGGAGGGAGTGGAGTTGGGATTGGAGCGGAGGCTTCTGGTACCTCAGTGACCATGCTGCTGGCACCTCACTGACCATGCTGTTGGCACTTCACTGACCATGCTGCTGGTTCCTCAGTGACCATGCTGCTGATACGTCAATGATGATGATGCTGGTACCTCAAGTGACCATGCTACTGGTACCTCACTGACCATGCCGCTGGTACCTTAAGTGACCATGCTGCTGGCACTTCACTGACCATGCTGCTGTTACCTCAGTGACCATGCCGCTGGTACCTCACTGACCATGCTGCTCGTACCCCACTGACCATGCAGCTGGTGCCTCAATGACCATGCTGCTGGTGCCTCAGTGACCATGCTGTTGATGCCTCAGTGACCATTCTGCTGGTGCCTCAGTTCCAAGCTGCTGGTGCCTTAGTGACATTTTGCTGGTACCTCACTGACCATGATGCTGCTGCCTTAGTTCCATTCTACTGGTGCCTCAGTGACCATGATGCTTGTGCCTCAGTGACAATGCAGTTGATGCCTCAGTTACCATCCTGCTGTTGCCTCAGTTCCATGCTGCTGGAGCCTTAGTGACCATGGTGCTGGTACCTCACTGACCATGATGCTGCTGCCTCAGTTCCATGATGCTGCTCCCTCAGTTCCATGGTGCTGGTGCCTCAGTGACCATGGTGCTGATGTCTCAGTGACTATTCTACTTGTGCCTCAGTGACCATGCTGCTGGTGCCTCAGTGACCATGATGCTTGTGCCTCAGTGACAATGCAGTTGATGCCTCAGTGACCATCCTGCTGTTGCCTCAGTTCCATGCTGCTGGTGCCTTAGTGACCATGGTGCTGGTACCTCACTGACCAAAATGCTGCTGCCTCAGTTCAATGGTGCTGGTGCCTCAGTGACCATGGTGCTGTTGCCTCAGTGACCATGGTGCTGATGTCTCAGTGACCATGGTGCTGATGTCTCAGTGACCATGGTGCTGGTGCCTCAGTGACCATGGAGCTTGTACATCAGTGACCATGGTGCTGGTGCCCCACTGACCATTCTACTGGTGCCACAGTGACCATGCTGCTGGTGCCTCAGTGACCATGGTGCTTGTGCCTCACTGACCATGATGCTGATGCCTCAGTGACCATGCTGCGGGTACTTCAATGACCATGGTACTGGTACCTCACTGACCATGATGCTGGTACCTCTAGTGACCATGCTGCTGCTGCCACAGTGACCATGCTGCTGGTACCTCAATGACCCTGATGCTGGTACCTCAAGTGACCATGCTGCTGCTGCCACAGTGACCATGCTGCTGGTACCTCAATGGCCATGCTGCTGGTGCCACACTTACCATGCTGTTGGTACCTCAATGACCATGCTGCTGGTACCTCAATGACCATGCTGCTAGTACATCGGAGACCATGCTGGTGGTACCTCAATGACCATGCTGCTGGTGCCTCAGTGACCATGGTGCTGGTACCTCACTGACCATGCTGCTGGTACCTCACTGACCATGATGCTGCTGCCTCAGTTCTATGGTGCTGGTGCCTCTGTGACCATGGTGCTTGTGCCTCACTGACCATGGTGCTGATGCCTCAGTGATCATACTGCTGAAACCTCATTGACCGAACTGCCGGTGCCTCAGTTCCATGCTGCTGGTGCCTCAGTGACCACGTGCTATTGCCTCAGTGACCATGGTGCTGGAATCTCACTGACCATGATGCTGCTACCTGAGTGACCATGGTGCTGGAACCTCACTGACCATGATGCTGCTGCCTCAGTGACCATGGTGCTGGTGCCTCAGTGACCACGTTGCTGGTGCCTCAGTGACCATGGTGCTGGTACCTCACTGACCATGCTGCTGGTACCTCACTGACCATGATGCGGCTGCCTCAGTTCCATGCTGCTGGAGCCTTAGTGACCATGGTGCTGGTACCTCACTGACCATGATTCTGCTGCCTCAGTTCCATGATGCTGCTCCCTCAGTTCCATGGTGCTGGTGCCTCAGTGACCATCGTGCTGATGTCTCAGTGACTATTCTACTTGTGCCTCAGTGACCATGCTGCTGGTGCCTCAGTGACCATGATGCTTGTGCCTCAGTGACAATGCAGTTGATGCCTCAGTGACCATCCTGCTGGTGCCTCAGTTCCATGCTGCTGGTGCCTTAGTGACATTTTGCTGGTACCTCACTGACCATGATGCTGGTGCCTCAGTGACCATGGAGCTCGTACGTCAGTGACCATGGTGCTGGTGCCCCGCTGACCATTCTACTGGTGCCTCAGTGACCATGCTGCTGGTGCCTCTGTGACCATGGTGCTTGTGCCTCACTGACCATGGTGCTGATGCCTCAGTGACCATGCTGCTGGCACCTCAATGACCATGGTACTGGTACCTCACTGACCATGATGCTGGTACCTCAAGTGACATTGCTTCTGCTGCCACAGTGACCATGCTGCTGGTACCTCAATGACCATGATGCTGGTACCTCAAGTGACCATGCTGCGGCTGCCACAGTGACCATGCTGCTGGTACCTCAATGACCATGCAGTTGGTGCCTCACTCACCATGATGCTGGTACTTCAGCGACAATGCTGCTGGTACTTCACTGACCATGCTGCTGGTGCCATAGTGACCACGCTGTTGGTACCTCAATGACCATGCTGCTGGTACCTCACTGACCATGCTGCGAGTACCTTTGTGACCATGCTGGTGGCACCTCAGTGACCATTATGCAGGTGCCTCAGTGACCATGCTGCTGATACCTCAGTGATCACACTGCTGAAACCTCACTGACCGAACTGCCGGTGCCTCAGTTCCATGCTGCTGGTGCCTCAGTGACCACGTTGCTGGTGCAGCAATGACCATGGTGCTGGTACCTCACTGACCATGCTGCTGGTACCTCACTGACCATGATGCGGCTGCCTCAGTTCCATGGTGCTGGTGCCTCAGTGACCATGGTGCTCGAACCTCACAGACAATGATGCTGCTGCCTCAGTGACCATGATGCTGGTGCCTCAGTGACCATGGTGCTTGTGCCTCACTGATCGTGATGCTGCTGCCTCAGTGACCATGCTGCTGGTGTCTCAGTGACCATGGTGCTTGTGCCTCACTGATCATGATGTTGCTGCCTCAGTGACCATGCTGCTGGTGCCTCAGTGACCATAGTGCTTGTGCCTCACTGACCATGGTGCTGTTGCCTCAGTGACCATGCTGCTGGTACATCAATGACCATGGTCCTGGCACCTCACTGACCATGATGCTGGTACATCAAGAGACCATGCTGCTGCTGCCACAGTGACCATGCTGCTCGTACCACAATGACCATGATGCTGGTACCACAAGTGACCAGGCTGCTGGTGCCACAGTGACCATGCTGTTGGTACCTCAATGACCATGCTGCTAATACCTCACTGACCATGCTGCTGGCACCTCACTGACCATGCTGTTGGCACTTCACTGACCATGCTGCTGGATCCTCAGTGACCATGCTGCTGATACGTCAATGATGATGATGCTGGTACCTCAAGTGACCATGCTACTGGTACCTCACTGACCATGCCGCTGGTACCTTAAGTGACCATGCTGCTGGCACTTCACTGACCATGCTGCTGGTGCCTCAGTGACCATGCTGTTGATGCCTCAGTGACCATCGTGCTGGTGCCTCAGTTCCATGCTGCTGGTGCCTTAGTGACATTTTGCTGTACCTCACTGACCATGATGCTGCTGCCTCAGTTCCATTCTACTGGTGCCTCAGTGACCATGATGCTTGTGCCTCAGTGACAATGCAGTTGATGCCTCAGTTACCATCCTGCTGGTGCCTCAGTTCCATGCTGCTGATGCCTCACTGACCATTCTGCTGGTGCCTCACTGAGCATGAAGCTGGTGCCTCAGTGACCATGGTGCTGGTGCCTCAGTGACCATGGTGCTTGTGCCTCACTGATCATGATGCTGCTGCCTCAGTGACCATGCTGCTGGTGCCTCAGTGACGATGCTGTTGATGCCTCAGTGACCATCCTGCTGGTGCCTCAGTTCCATGCTGCTGATGCCTTAGTGACCATGTTGCTGGTACCTCACTGACCATGATGCTGCTGCATCAGTTCCATGGTGCTGGTGCCTCAGTGACCATGGTGCTGTTGCCTCAGTGACCATGGTGCTGATGTCTCAGTGACCATGGTGCTGGTGCCTCAGTGACCATGGAGCTTGTACATCAGTGACCATGGTGCTGGTGCCCCACTGACCATTCTACAGGTGCCACAGTGACCATGCTGCTGGTGCCTCAGTGACCATGGTGCTTGTGCCTCACTGACCATGGTGCTGATGCCTCAGTGACCATGGTGCTTGTGCCTCACTGACCATGATGCTGATGCCTCAGTGACCATGCTGCGGGTACTTCAATGACCATGGTACTGGTACCTCACTGACCATGATGCTGGTACCTCTAGTGACCATGCTGCTGCTGCCACAGTGACCATGCTGCTGGTACCTCAATGACCCTGATGCTGGTACCTCAAGTGACCATGCTGCTGCTGCCACAGTGACCATGCTGCTGGTACCTCAATGACCATGCTGCTGGTACCTCAATGACCATGCTGCTAGTACATCGGAGACCATGCTGGTGGTACCTCAATGACCATGCTGCTGGTGCCTCAGTGACCATGGTGCTGGTACCTCACTGACCATGCTGCTGGTACCTCACTGACCATGATGCTGCTGCCTCAGTTCTATGGTGCTGGTGCCTCAGTGACCATGGTGCTGGTGCCTCTGTGACCATGGTGCTTGTGCCTCACTGACCATGGTGCTGATGCCTCAGTGATCATACTGCTGGTACTTCAAAGACCCTGGTATTGGTACCTCACTGACCATGCTGCTGATACCTCAGTGATCATACTGCTGAAACCTCATTGACCGAACCGCCGGTGCCTCAGTTCCATGCTGCTGGTGCCTCAGTGACCACGTGCTATTGCCTCAGTGACCATGGTGCTGGAACCTCACTGACCGTGATGCTGCTGCCTCAGTGACCATGATGCTGGTGCCTCAGTGACCACGTTGCTGGTGCAGCAATGACCATGGTGCTGGTACCTCACTGACCATGCTGCTGGTACCTCACTGACCATGATGTGGCTGCCTCAGTTCCATGGTGCTGGTGCCTCAGTGACCATGGTGCTCGAACCTCACAGACAATGATGCTGCTGCCTCAGTGACCATGATGCTGGTGCCTCAGTGACCATGGTGCTTGTGCCTCACTGATCGTGATGCTGCTGCCTCAGTGACCATGCTGCTGGTGTCTCAGTGACCATGGTGCTTGTGCCTCACTGATCATGATGTTGCTGCCTCAGTGACCATGCTGCTGGTGCCTCAGTGACCATAGTGCTTGTGCCTCACTGACCATGGTGCTGTTGCCTCAGTGACCATGCTGCTGGTACATCAATGACCATGGTCCTGGCACCTCACTGACCATGATGCTGGTACATCAAGAGACCATGCTGCTGCTGCCACAGTGACCATGCTGCTCGTACCACAATGACCATGATGCTGGTACCACAAGTGACCAGGCTGCTGGTGCCACAGTGACCATGCTGTTGGTACCTCAATGACCATGCTGCTAATACCTCACTGACCATGCTGCTGGCACCTCACTGACCATGCTGTTGGCACTTCACTGACCATGCTGCTGGATCCTCAGTGACCATGCTGCTGATACGTCAATGATGATGATGCTGGTACCTCAAGTGACCATGCTACTGGTACCTCACTGACCATGCCGCTGGTACCTTAAGTGACCATGCTGCTGGCACTTCACTGACCATGCTGCTGGTGCCTCAGTGACCATGCTGTTGATGCCTCAGTGACCATCGTGCTGGTGCCTCAGTTCCATGCTGCTGGTGCCTTAGTGACATTTTGCTGTACCTCACTGACCATGATGCTGCTGCCTCAGTTCCATTCTACTGGTGCCTCAGTGACCATGATGCTTGTGCCTGAGTGACCATTCTGCTGGTGCCTCACTGAGCATGAAGCTGGTGCCTCAGTGACCATGGTGCTGGTGCCTCAGTGACCATGGTGCTTGTGCCTCACTGATCATGATGCTGCTGCCTCAGTGACCATGCTGCTGGTGCCTCAGTGACGATGCTGTTGATGCCTCAGTGACCATCCTGCTGGTGCCTCAGTTCCATGCTGCTGATGCCTTAGTGACCATGTTGCTGGTACCTCACTGACCATGATGCTGCTGCATCAGTTCCATGGTGCTGGTGCCTCAGTGACCATGGTGCTGTTGCCTCAGTGACCATGGTGCTGATGTCTCAGTGACCATGGTGCTGGTGCCTCAGTGACCATGGAGCTTGTACATCAGTGACCATGGTGCTGGTGCCCCACTGACCATTCTACTGGTGCCACAGTGACCATGCTGCTGGTGCCTCAGTGACCATGGTGCTTGTGCCTCACTGACCATGGTGCTGATGCCTCAGTGACCATGGTGCTTGTGCCTCACTGACCATGATGCTGATGCCTCAGTGACCATGCTGCGGGTACTTCAATGACCATGGTACTGGTACCTCACTGACCATGATGCTGGTACCTCTAGTGACCATGCTGCTGCTGCCACAGTGACCATGCTGCTGGTACCTCAATGACCCTGATGCTGGTACCTCAATGACCATGCTGCTAGTACATCGGAGACCATGCTGGTGGTACCTCAATGACCATGCTGCTGGTGCCTCAGTGACCATGGTGCTGGTACCTCACTGACCATGCTGCTGGTACCTCACTGACCATGATGCTGCTGCCTCAGTTCTATGGTGCTGGTGCCTCAGTGACCATGGTGCTGGTGCCTCTGTGACCATGGTGCTTGTGCCTCACTGACCATGGTGCTGATGCCTCAGTGACCATGCTGCTGGTACTTCAAAGACCCTGGTATTGGTACCTCACTGACCATGCTGCTGATACCTCAGTGATCATACTGCTGAAACCTCATTGACCGAACTGCCGGTGCCTCAGTTCCATGCTGCTGGTGCCTCAGTGACCACGTGCTATTGCCTCAGTGACCATGGTGCTGGAATCTCACTGACCATGATGCTGCTACCTGAGTGACCATGGTGCTGGAACCTCACTGACCATGATGCTGCTGCCTCAGTGACCATGGTGCTGGTGCCTCAGTGACCACGTTGCTGGTGCCTCAGTGACCATGGTGCTGGTACCTCACTGACCATGCTGCTGGTACCTCACTGACCATGATGCGGCTGCCTCAGTTCCATGCTGCTGGAGCCTTAGTGACCATGGTGCTGGTACCTCACTGACCATGATGCGGCTGCCTCAGTTCCATGGTGCTGGTGCCTCAGTGACCATGGTGCTGGAACCTCACAGACCATGATGCTGCTGCCTCAGTGACCATGATGCTGGTACCTCAATGACCCTGATGCTGGTACCTCAAGTGACCATGCTGCTGCTGCCACAGTGACCATGCTGCTGGTACCTCAAGTGACCATGCTGCTGCTGCCACAGTGACCATGCTGTTGGTACCTCAATGACCATGCTGCTGGTACCTCAATGACCATGCTGCTAGTACATCGGAGACCATGGTGGTGGTACCTCAATGACCATGCTGCTGGTGCCTCAGTGACCATGGTGCTGGTACCTCACTGACCATGCTGCTGGTACCTCACTGACCATGATGCTGCTGCCTCAGTTCTATGGTGCTGGTGCCTCAGTGACCATGGTGCTGGTGCCTCTGTGACCATGGTGCTTGTGCCTCACTGACCATGGTGCTGATGCCTCAGTGACCATGCTGCTGGTACTTCAAAGACCCTGGTATTGGTACCTCACTGACCATGCTGCTGATACCTCAGTGATCATACTGCTGAAACCTCATTGACCGAACTACCGGTGCCTCAGTTCCATGCTGCTGGTGCCTCAGTGACCACGTGCTATTGCCTCAGTGACCATGGTGCTGGAACCTCACTGACCATGATGCTGCTACCTGAGTGACCATGGTGCTGGTGCCTCAGTGACCACGTTGCTGGTGCCTCAGTGACCATGGTGCTGGTACCTCACTGACCATGCTGCTGGTACCTCACTGACCATGATGCGGCTGCCTCAGTGACCATGGTGCTGGTGCCTCAGTGACCACGTTGCTGGTGCCTCAGTGACCATGGTGCTGGTACCTCACTGACCATGCTGCTGGTACCTCACTGACCATGATGCGGCTGCCTCAGTTCCATGGTGCTGGTGCCTCAGTGACCATGGTGCTGGAACCTCACAGACCATGATGCTGCTGCCTCAGTGACCATGATGCTGGTGGCTCAGTGACCATGGTGCTTGTGCCTCACTGATCATGCAGCTGGTGCCTCAGTGACCATGCTGCTGGTGCCTCAGTGACCATGGTGCTTGTGCCTCACTGATCATGATGCTGCTGCCTCAGTGACCATGCTGCTGGTGCCTCGGTGACCATAGTGATTGTGCCTCACTGACCATGGTGCTGTTGCCTCAGTGACCATGATGCTGGTACATCAAGTGACCATGCTGCTGTTGCCACAGTGACCATGCTGCTGGTACCACAATGACCATGATGCTGGTACCACAAGTGACCAGGCTGCTGGTGCCACAGTGACACAACGCGGTTGGTACCTCAATGACCATGCTGCTAGTACCTCACTGACCATGCTGCTGGCACCTCACTGACCATGATGCTGGTACTTCAGTGACCATGATACTGGTACCTCAGTGACCATGCTGCTGGCACCTCACTGACCATGCTGTTGGCACTTCACTGACCATGCTGCTGGTTCCTCAGTGACCATGCTGCTGATACGTCAATGATGATGATGCTGGTACCTCAAGTGACCATGCTACTGGTACCTCACTGACCATGCCGCTGGAACCTTAAGTGACCATGCTGCTGGCACTTCACTGACCATGCTGCTGTTACCTCAGTGACCATGCCGCTGGTACCTCAGTGACCATGCTGTTGATGCCTCAGTGACCATTCTGCTGGTGCCTCAGTTCCATGCTGCTGGTGCCTTAGTGACATTTTGCTGGTACCTCACTGACCATGATGCTGCTGCCTCAGTTCCATTCTACTGGTGCCTCAGTGACCATAATGCTTGTGCCTCAGTGACAATGCAGTTGATGCCTCAGTGACCATCCTGCTGTTGCCTCAGTTCCATGCTGTTGGAGCCTTAGTGACCATGGTGCTGGTACCTCACTGACCATGATGCTGCTGCCTCAGTTCAATGATGCTGCTCCCTCAGTTCCATGGTGCTGGTGCCTCAGTGACCATGATGCTTGTGCCTCAGTGACAATGCAGTTGATGCCTCAGTGACCATCCTGCTGTTGCCTCAGTTCCATGCTGCTGGTGCCTTAGTGACCATGGTGCTGGTACCTCACTGACCAAAATGCTGCTGCCTCAGTTCAATGGTGCTGGTGCCTCAGTGACCATGGTGCTGTTGCCTCAGTGACCATGGTGCTGATGTCTCAGTGACCATGGTGCTGGTGCCTTAGTGACCATGGAGCTTGTACATCAGTGACCATGGTGCTGGTGCCCCACTGACCATTCTACTGGTGCCACAGTGACCATGCTGCTGGTGCCTCAGTGACCATGGTGCTTGTGCCTCACTGACCATGATGCTGGTACCTCTAGTGACCATGCTGCTGCTGCCACAGTGACCATGCTGCTGGTACCTCAATGACCCTGATGCTGGTACCTCAAGTGACCATGCTGCTGCTGCCACAGTGACCATGCTGCTGGTACCTCAATGACCATGTTGCTGGTGCCACACTTACCATGCTGTTGGTACCTCAATGACCATGCTGCTGGTACCTCAATGACCATGCTGCTAGTACATCGGAGACCATGCTGGTGGTACCTCAATGACCATGCTGCTGGTGCCTCAGTGACCATGGTGCTGGTACCTCACTGACCATGCTGCTGGTACCTCACTGACCATGATGCTGCTGCCTCAGTTCCATGGTGCTGGTGCCTCAGTGACCATTGTGCTGGTGCCTCAGTGACCATGGTGCTTGTGCCTCACTGATCATGATGCTGCTGCCTCAGTGACCATGGTGCTGGTGCCTCAGTGACCATTGTGCTTGTGCCTCACTGACCGTGGTGCTGGTGTCTCAGTGACCATGCTGGTGGTACCTCAATGACCATGGTACTGGTACCTCACTGACCGTGATGCTGGCACCTCACTGACCATGATGCTGGTACCTCAGTGACCATGCTACTGGTACCTCAGTGACCATGCTGCTGGCACCTCACTGACCATGCTGTTGGCACCTCACTGACCATGGTGCTGGTTCCTCAGTGACCATGCTGCTGATATGTCAATGATCATGATGCTGGTACCTCAAGTGACCATGCTACTGGTACCTCACTGACCATGCCGCTGGTACCTCAAGTGTCCATGCTGTTGGCACTTCACTGACCATACTGCTGTTACCTCAGTGACCAAGCCGCTGGTACCTCACTGAGCATGCTGCTCGTACCTCACTGACCATGCAGCTGGTGCCTCAATGACCATGCTGCTGGTGTCTCAGTGACCATGCTGTTGATGCCTCAGTGACCATCCTGCTGGTGCCTCAGTACCATGCTGCTGGTGCCTTACTGACATTTTGTTGGTACCTCACGGACCATGGTGCTGCTGCCTCAGTTCCATGGTGCTGGTGCCTCAGTGACCATGGAGCTCGTCCCTCAGTGACCATGGTGCCGGTGCCCCACTGACTATTCTACTGGCGCCTCAGTGACCATGCTGTTGATGCCTCAGTGACCATCCTGCTGGTGCATCAGTTCCATGCTGCTGGTGCCTTAGTGACATTTTGCTGGTACCTCACTGACCATGGTGCTGCTGCCTCAGTTCCATGGTGCTGGTGCCTCAGTGACCATGGAGCTCGTACCTCAGTGACCATGGTGCTGGTGCCCCACTGACTATTCTACTGGTGCCTCAGTGACCATGGTGCTGGTGCCTCAGTGACCATGATGCTTGTGCCTCAGTGACCATGCTGCTGGTACCTCAATGACCATGATGCTGGCACCTCACTGACCATGATGCTGGTACCTCAGTGACCATGCTACTGGTACCTCAGTGACCATGCTGCTGGCACCTCACTGACCATGCTGTTGGCACTTCACTGACCATGCTGCTGGTTCCTCAGTGACCATGCTGCTGATACTTCAATGATGATGATGCTGGTACCTCAAATGACCATGCTACTGGTACCTCACTGACCATGCCACTGGTACCTTAAGTGACCATGCTGCTGGCACTTCACTGACCATGCTGCTGTTACCTCAGTGACCATACCGCTGGTACCTCACTAACCATGCTGCTCATACCCCACTGACCATGCAGCTGGTGCCTCAATGACCATGCTGCTGGTGCCTCAGTGACCATTCTGCTAGTGCCTCTGTTCCATGCTGCTGGTGCCTTAGTGACATTTTGCTGGTACCTCACTGACCATGATGCTGCTGCCTCAGTTCCATTCTACTGGTGCCTCAGTGACCATGATGCTTGTGCCTCAGTGACAATGCAGTTGATGCCTCAGTTACCATCCTGCTGTTGCCTCAGTTTCATGCTGCTGGAGCCTTAGTGACCATGGTGCTGGTACCTCACTGACCATGATGCTGCTGCCTCAGTTCCATGATGCTGCTCCCTCAGTTCCATGGTGCTGGTGCCTCAGTGACCATGGTGCTGATGTCTCAGTGACTATTGTACTGGTGCCTCAGTGACCATGCTGCTGGTGACTCAGTGACCATGATGCTTGTGCCTCAGTGACAATGCAGTTGATGCCTCAGTGACCATCCTGCTGTTGCCTCAGTTCCATGCTGCTGGTGCCTTAGTGACCATGGTGCTGGTACCTCACTGACCAAAATGCTGCTGCCTCAGTTCAATGGTGCTGGTGCCTCAGTGATCATGGTGCTGTTGCCTCAGTGACCATGGTGCTGATGTCTCAGTGACCATGGTGCTGGTGCCTCAGTGACCATGGAGCTTGTACGTCAGTGACCATGGTGCTGGTGCCCCACTGACCATTCTACTGGTGCCACAGTGACCATGCTGCTGGTGCCTCAGTGACCATGGTGCTTGTGCCTCACTGACCATGGTGCTGATGCCTCAGTGACCATGCTGCTGGTACTTCAATGACCATGGTACTGGTACCTCACTGACCATGATGCTGTTACCTCTAGTGAGCATGCTGCTGTTGCCACAGTGACCATGCTGCTGGTACCTCAATGACCCTGATGCTGGTACCTCAAGTGACCATGCTGCTGCTGCCACAGTGACCATGCTGCTGGTACCTCAATGACCATGCTGCTAGTACATCGGAGACCATGCTGGTGGTACCTCAATGACCAATCTGCTGGTGCCTCAGTGACCATGGTGCTGGTACCTCACTGACCATGCTGCTGGTACCTCACTGACCATGATGCTGCTGCCTCAGTTCCATGGTGCTGGTGCCTCAGTGACCATTGTGCTGGAACCTCACTGACCATGACGCTGCTGCCTCAGTGACCATGGTGCTGGTGCCTCAGTGACCATGGTGCTTGTGCCTCACTGATCATGATGTTGCTGCCTCAGTGACCATGGTGCTAGTGCCTCAGTGACCATGGTGCTTGTGCCTCACTGACCATGGTGCTGGTGTCTCAGTGACCATGATGCTGGTACCTCAATGACCATGGTACTGGTACCTCACTGACCATGATGCTGGCACCGCACTGACCATGATGCTGGTACCTCAGTGACCAACCTGCTGGTACCTCAGTGACCATGCTGCTGGCACCTCACTGACCATGCTGTTGGCACCTCACTGACCATGCTGCTGTTACCTCAGTGACCAACCTGCTGGTACCTCACTGACCATGCTGCTCGTACCTCACTGACCATGCAGCTGGTGCCTCAATGACCATGCTGCTGGTGTCTCAGTGACCATGCTGTTGATGCCTCAGTGACCATCCTGCTGGTGCCTCAGTTCCATGCTGCTGGTGCCTTAGTGACATTTTGCTGGTACCTCACTGACCATGGTGCTGCTGCCTCAGTTCCATGGTGCTGGTGCCTCAGTGACCATGGAGCTCGTCCCTCAGTGACCATGGTGCCGGTGCCCCACTTGACTATTCTACTGGCGCCTCAGTGACCATGCTGTTGATGCCTCAGTGACCATCCTGCTGGTGCCTCAGTTCCATGCTGCTGGTGCCTTAGTGACATTTTGCTGGTACCTCACTGACCATGGTGCTGCTGCCTCAGTTCCATGGTGCTGGTGCCTCAGTGACCATGGAGCTCGTACCTCAGTGACCATGGTGCTGGTGCCCCACTGACTATCCTACTGGTGCCTCAGTGACCATGCTGCTGGTGCCTCAGTGACCATAATGCTTGTGCCTCAGTGACCATGCTGCTGGTACCTCAATGACCATGATGCTGGCACCTCACTGACCATGATGCTGGTACCTCATGACCATGCCACTGGTACCTCAGTGACCATGCTGTTGGCACTTCACTGATCATGCTGTTGGTTCCTCAGTGACCATGCTGCTGATATGTCAATGATGATGATGCTGGTACCTCAAGTGACCATGCTACTGGTACCTCACTGACCATGCCGCTGGTACCTTAAGTGACCATGCTGCTGGCACTTCACTGACCATGCTGCTGTTACCTCAGTGACCATGCCGCTGGTACCTCACTGACCGTGCTGCTCGTACCCCACTGACCATGCAGCTGGTGCCTCAATGACCATGCTGCTGGTGCCTCAGTGACCATGCTGTTGATGCCTCAGTGACCATTCTGCTGGTGCCTCAGTTCCATGCTGCTGGTGCCTTAGTGACATTTTGCTGGTACCTCACTGACCATGATGCTACTGCCTCAGTTCCATTCTACTGGTGCCTCAGTGACCATTATGCTTGTGCCTCAGAGACAATGCAGTTGATGCCTCAGTGACCATCCTGCTGTTGCCTCAGTTCCATGCTGCTGTTGCCTTAGTGACCATGGTGCTGGTACCTCACTGACCAAAATGCTGCTGCCTCAGTTCCATGGTGCTGGTGCCTCAGTGACCATGGTGCTGTTGCCTCAGTGACCATGGTGCTGATGTCTCAGTGACCATGGTGCTGGTGCCTCAGTGACCATGGAGCTTGTACGTCAGTGACCATGGTGCTGGTGCCCCACTGACCATTCTACTGGTGCCACAGTGACCATGCTGCTGGTGCCTCAGTGACCATGGTGCTTGTGCCTCACTGACCATGGTGCTGATGCCTTAGTGACCATTGTGCTTGTGCCTCACTGACCATGATGCTGATGCCTCAGTGACCATGCTGCGGGTACTTCAATGACCATGGTACTGGTACCTCACTGACCATGATACTGGTACCTCTAGTGACCATGCTGCTGCTGCCACAGAGACCATGCTGCTGGTTCCTCAGTGACCCTGATGCTGGTACCTCAAGTGCCCATGCTGCTGGTACCTCAATGACCATGCTGCTGGTGCCTCAGTGGCCATGCTGCTGGTACATCAATGACCATGCTGCTGGTACCTCAATGACCATGCTGCTGGTGCAACAATGACCATGCTGTTGGTACCTGAATGACCATGCTTCTGCTGCCTCAGTGACCATGGTGCTGGTGCCTCACTGACCATGCTGCTGGTACCTCAATGACCATGCTGCTGGTGCCACAATGACCATGCTGTTGGTACCTCAATGACCATGCTGCTGGTGCCTCAGTTCCATGGTGCTGGTGCCTCAGTGACCATGGTGCTGGAACCTCACTGACCATGATGCTGCTGCCTCAGTGACCATGGTGCTGGTGCCACAGTGACCATGGTGCTTGTGCCTCACTGATCATGATGCTGCTGCCTCAGTGATCATGGTGCTGGTGCCTCAGTGACCATGGTGCTTGTGCCTCACTGACCGTGGTGCTGGTGTCTCAGTGACCATGCTGCAGGTACCTCACTGACCATGATGCTGGTACATCAAGTGACCCTGCTGCTGCTCCCACAGTGACCATGCTGCTGATACGTCAATGATCATGATGCTGGTACCCCAAGTGACCATGCTACTTGTACCTCACTGACCATGCCGCTGGTACATCAATGACCATGCTGCTGTTACCTCAGTCACCATGCCGCTGGTACCTCACTGACCATGCTGCTGGTGCCTCACTGAGCATGAAGCTGGTGCCTCAGTGACCATGGTGCTGGTGCCTCAGTGACCATGGTGCTTGTGCCTCAGTGACCATGCTGCTGGTGCCTCAGTGACCATGCTGTTGATGCCTCAGTGACCATCCTGCTGGTGCCTCAGTTCCATGCTGCTGGTGCCTTAGTGACCATGTTGCTGGTACCTCACTGACCATGATGCTGCTGCCTCAGTTCCATGGTGCTGGTGCCTCAGTGACCATGGTCCTGCTGCCTCAGTGACCATGGATCTCGTACCTAGTGACCATGATGCTTGTGCCTCAGTGACAATGTGGTTGATGCCTCAGTGACCATCCTTCTGGTGCCGCAGTTCCATGCTGCTGGTGCCTTAGTGACCATGGTGCTGGTACCTCACTGACCATGATGCTGCTGCCTCAGTTCCATTCTACTGGTGCCTCAGTGACCATGATGCTTGTGCCTCAGTGACAATGCAGTTGATGCCTCAGTTACCATCCTGCTGTTGCCTCAGTTTCATGCTGCTGGAGCCTTAGTGACCATGGTGCTGGTACCTCACTGACCATGATGCTGCTGCCTCAGTTCCATGATGCTGCTCCCTCAGTTCCATGGTGCTGGTGCCTCAGTGACCATGGTGCTGATGTCTCAGTGACTATTGTACTGGTGCCTCAGTGACCATGCTGCTGGTGACTCAGTGACCATGATGCTTGTGCCTCAGTGACAATGCAGTTGATGCCTCAGTGACCATCCTGCTGTTGCCTCAGTTCCATGCTGCTGGTGCCTTAGTGACCATGGTGCTGGTACCTCACTGACCAAAATGCTGCTGCCTCAGTTCAATGGTGCTGGTGCCTCAGTGATCATGGTGCTGTTGCCTCAGTGACCATGGTGCTGATGTCTCAGTGACCATGGTGCTGGTGCCTCAGTGACCATGGAGCTTGTACGTCAGTGACCATGGTGCTGGTGCCCCACTGACCATTCTACTGGTGCCACAGTGACCATGCTGCTGGTGCCTCAGTGACCATGGTGCTTGTGCCTCACTGACCATGGTGCTGATGCCTCAGTGACCATGCTGCTGGTACTTCAATGACCATGGTACTGGTACCTCACTGACCATGATGCTGTTACCTCTAGTGAGCATGCTGCTGTTGCCACAGTGACCATGCTGCTGGTACCTCAATGACCCTGATGCTGGTACCTCAAGTGACCATGCTGCTGCTGCCACAGTGACCATGCTGCTGGTACCTCAATGACCATGCTGCTAGTACATCGGAGACCATGCTGGTGGTACCTCAATGACCAATCTGCTGGTGCCTCAGTGACCATGGTGCTGGTACCTCACTGACCATGCTGCTGGTACCTCACTGACCATGATGCTGCTGCCTCAGTTCCATGGTGCTGGTGCCTCAGTGACCATTGTGCTGGAACCTCACTGACCATGACGCTGCTGCCTCAGTGACCATGGTGCTGGTGCCTCAGTGACCATGGTGCTTGTGCCTCACTGATCATGATGTTGCTGCCTCAGTGACCATGGTGCTAGTGCCTCAGTGACCATGGTGCTTGTGCCTCACTGACCATGGTGCTGGTGTCTCAGTGACCATGATGCTGGTACCTCAATGACCATGGTACTGGTACCTCACTGACCATGATGCTGGCACCGCACTGACCATGATGCTGGTACCTCAGTGACCAACCTGCTGGTACCTCAGTGACCATGCTGCTGGCACCTCACTGACCATGCTGTTGGCACCTCACTGACCATGCTGCTGTTACCTCAGTGACCAACCTGCTGGTACCTCACTGACCATGCTGCTCGTACCTCACTGACCATGCAGCTGGTGCCTCAATGACCATGCTGCTGGTGTCTCAGTGACCATGCTGTTGATGCCTCAGTGACCATCCTGCTGGTGCCTCAGTTCCATGCTGCTGGTGCCTTAGTGACATTTTGCTGGTACCTCACTGACCATGGTGCTGCTGCCTCAGTTCCATGGTGCTGGTGCCTCAGTGACCATGGAGCTCGTCCCTCAGTGACCATGGTGCCGGTGCCCCACTTGACTATTCTACTGGCGCCTCAGTGACCATGCTGTTGATGCCTCAGTGACCATCCTGCTGGTGCCTCAGTTCCATGCTGCTGGTGCCTTAGTGACATTTTGCTGGTACCTCACTGACCATGGTGCTGCTGCCTCAGTTCCATGGTGCTGGTGCCTCAGTGACCATGGAGCTCGTACCTCAGTGACCATGGTGCTGGTGCCCCACTGACTATCCTACTGGTGCCTCAGTGACCATGCTGCTGGTGCCTCAGTGACCATAATGCTTGTGCCTCAGTGACCATGCTGCTGGTACCTCAATGACCATGATGCTGGCACCTCACTGACCATGATGCTGGTACCTCATGACCATGCCACTGGTACCTCAGTGACCATGCTGTTGGCACTTCACTGATCATGCTGTTGGTTCCTCAGTGACCATGCTGCTGATATGTCAATGATGATGATGCTGGTACCTCAAGTGACCATGCTACTGGTACCTCACTGACCATGCCGCTGGTACCTTAAGTGACCATGCTGCTGGCACTTCACTGACCATGCTGCTGTTACCTCAGTGACCATGCCGCTGGTACCTCACTGACCATGCTGCTCGTACCCCACTGACCATGCAGCTGGTGCCTCAATGACCATGCTGCTGGTGCCTCAGTGACCATGCTGTTGATGCCTCAGTGACCATTCTGCTGGTGCCTCAGTTCCATGCTGCTGGTGCCTTAGTGACATTTTGCTGGTACCTCACTGACCATGATGCTACTGCCTCAGTTCCATTCTACTGGTGCCTCAGTGACCATTATGCTTGTGCCTCAGAGACAATGCAGTTGATGCCTCAGTGACCATCCTGCTGTTGCCTCAGTTCCATGCTGCTGTTGCCTTAGTGACCATGGTGCTGGTACCTCACTGACCAAAATGCTGCTGCCTCAGTTCCATGGTGCTGGTGCCTCAGTGACCATGGTGCTGTTGCCTCAGTGACCATGGTGCTGATGTCTCAGTGACCATGGTGCTGGTGCCTCAGTGACCATGGAGCTTGTACGTCAGTGACCATGGTGCTGGTGCCCCACTGACCATTCTACTGGTGCCACAGTGACCATGCTGCTGGTGCCTCAGTGACCATGGTGCTTGTGCCTCACTGACCATGGTGCTGATGCCTTAGTGACCATTGTGCTTGTGCCTCACTGACCATGATGCTGATGCCTCAGTGACCATGCTGCGGGTACTTCAATGACCATGGTACTGGTACCTCACTGACCATGATACTGGTACCTCTAGTGACCATGCTGCTGCTGCCACAGAGACCATGCTGCTGGTTCCTCAGTGACCCTGATGCTGGTACCTCAAGTGCCCATGCTGCTGGTACCTCAATGACCATGCTGCTGGTGCCTCAGTGGCCATGCTGCTGGTACATCAATGACCATGCTGCTGGTACCTCAATGACCATGCTGCTGGTGCAACAATGACCATGCTGTTGGTACCTGAATGACCATGCTTCTGCTGCCTCAGTGACCATGGTGCTGGTGCCTCACTGACCATGCTGCTGGTACCTCAATGACCATGCTGCTGGTGCCACAATGACCATGCTGTTGGTACCTCAATGACCATGCTGCTGGTGCCTCAGTTCCATGGTGCTGGTGCCTCAGTGACCATGGTGCTGGAACCTCACTGACCATGATGCTGCTGCCTCAGTGACCATGGTGCTGGTGCCACAGTGACCATGGTGCTTGTGCCTCACTGATCATGATGCTGCTGCCTCAGTGATCATGGTGCTGGTGCCTCAGTGACCATGGTGCTTGTGCCTCACTGACCGTGGTGCTGGTGTCTCAGTGACCATGCTGCAGGTACCTCACTGACCATGATGCTGGTACATCAAGTGACCCTGCTGCTGCTCCCACAGTGACCATGCTGCTGATACGTCAATGATCATGATGCTGGTACCCCAAGTGACCATGCTACTTGTACCTCACTGACCATGCCGCTGGTACATCAATGACCATGCTGCTGTTACCTCAGTCACCATGCCGCTGGTACCTCACTGACCATGCTGCTGGTGCCTCACTGAGCATGAAGCTGGTGCCTCAGTGACCATGGTGCTGGTGCCTCAGTGACCATGGTGCTTGTGCCTCAGTGACCATGCTGCTGGTGCCTCAGTGACCATGCTGTTGATGCCTCAGTGACCATCCTGCTGGTGCCTCAGTTCCATGCTGCTGGTGCCTTAGTGACCATGTTGCTGGTACCTCACTGACCATGATGCTGCTGCCTCAGTTCCATGGTGCTGGTGCCTCAGTGACCATGGTCCTGCTGCCTCAGTGACCATGGATCTCGTACCTAGTGACCATGATGCTTGTGCCTCAGTGACAATGTGGTTGATGCCTCAGTGACCATCCTTCTGGTGCCGCAGTTCCATGCTGCTGGTGCCTTAGTGACCATGGTGCTGGTACCTCACTGACCATGATGCTGGTACCTCAGTGACCATGGGGCTGATGTCTCAGTGACCAAGGTGCTGGTGCCTCACTGACCATGGAGCTCGTACGTCAGTGACCATGGTGCTGGTGCCCCACTGGCCATTCTACTGGTGCCTCAGTGACCATGCTGCTGGTGCCGCTGTGACCATGGTGCTTGTGCCTCACTGACCATGATGCTGATGCCACAGTGACCATGCTGCTGGTACTTCAATGACCATGGTACTGGTACCTCACTCACCATGATGCTGGTACCTCAAGTGACCATGCTGCTGCTGCCACAGTGACCATGCTGCTAGTACCTCAGTGACCATGCTGGTGGCACCTCAGTGACCATTATGCAGGTGCCTCAGTGACCATGCTGCTGATACCTCAGTGATCATACTGCTGAAACCTCATTGACCGAACTGCCGGTGCCTCAGTTCCATGCTGCTGGTGCCTCAGTGACCACGTGCTGGTGCCTCAGTGACCATGGTGCTGGAACCTCACTGACCATGATGCTGCTGCCTGAGTGACCATGGTGCTGGAACCTCACTGACCATGATGCTGCTGCCTCAGTGACCATCGTGCTGGTGCCTCAGTGACCACGTTGCTGGTGCCTCAGTGACCATGGTGCTGGTACCTCACTGACCATGCTGCTGGTACCTCACTGACCATGATGCTGCTGCCTCAGTTCCATGGTGCTGGTGCCTCAGTGACCATGGTGCTGGAACCTCACTGACCATGACGCTGCTGCCTCAGTGACCATGGTGATGGTGGCTCAGTGACCATGGTGCTTGTGCCTCACTGATCATGATGCTGCTGCCTCAGTGACCATGCTGCTGGTGCCTCAGTGACCATAGTGCTTGTGCCTCAGTGACCATGGTGCTTGTGCCTCACTGACCATGGTGCTGGTGCCTCAGTGAACATGCTGCTCAACACCTCAATGACCATGGTACTGGTACCTCACTGACCATGATGCTGGTACATCAAGTGACCATGCTGCTGGTGCCACAGTGACCATGCTGTTGGTACCTCAATGACCATGCTGATAGTACCTCACTGACCATGATGCTGGCACCTCACTGACCATGATGCTGGTACCTCAGTGACCATGCTACTGGTACCTCAGTGACCATGTTGCTGGCACCTCACTGACCATGCTGTTGGCACTTCACTGACCATGCTGCTGGTTCCTCAGTGACCATGCTGCTGATATGTCAATGATCATGATGCTGGTACCTCAAGTGACCATGCTGCTGGCACTTCACTGACCATGCTGCTGTTACCTCAGTGACCAAGCCGCTGGTACCTCGCTGACCATGCTGCTCGTACCTCACTGACCATGCAGCTGGTGCCTCAATGACCATGCTGCTGGTGTCTCATTGACCATGCTGTTGATGCCTCAGTGACCATCCTGCTGGTGCCTCAGTTCCATGCTGCTGGTGCCTTAGTGATCATGGTGCTGATGTCTCAGTGACCATGGTGCTGTTACCTCACTGACCATGATGCTGCTGCCACAGTTCCATGGTGCTGATGTCTCAGTGACCATGGTGCTGGTACCTCAGTGACCATGGTGCTGATGTCTCAGTGACCATGGTGCTGGTGCCTCAGGGACCATGGAGCTCGTACGTCAGTGACCATGGTGCTGGTGCCCCACTGACCATTCTACTGGTGCCTCAGTGACCATGCTGCTGGTGCCTCTCTGACCATGATGCTGATGCCACAGTGACCATGCTGCTGGTACTTCAATGACCATGCTGCTGGTACCTCACTGACCATGATGCTGGTACCTCAAGTGACCATGCTGCTGCTGCCACAGTGACCATGCTGCTGGTACCTCAATGACCATGCTGCTGGTACCTCACTGACCATGCTGCTAGTACCTCAGTGACCATGCTGTTGGTACCTCAGTGACCATTATGCAGGTGCCTCAGTGACCATGCTGCTGATACCTCAGTGATGATACTGCTGAAACCTCAGTGACCAAACTGCCGGTGCCTCAGTTCCATGCTGCTGGTGCCTCAGTGACCACGTGCTGGTGCCTCAGTGACCATGGTGCTGGAAGCTCTCTGACCATGATGCTGCTGCCTCAGTGACCGTGGTGCTGGAACCTCACTGAACATGATGCTGCTGCCTCAGTGACCATGGTGCTGGTGCCTCAGTGACCACGTTGCTGGTGCCTCAGTGACCATGGTGCTGGTACCTCACTGACCATGCTGCTGGCACCTCATTGACCATGATGCTGCTGCCTCAGTTTCATGGTGCTGGTGCCTCAGTGACCATGGTGCTGGAACCTCACTGACCATGACGCTGCTGCCTCAGTGACCATGGTGCTGGTGGCTCAGTGACCATGGTGCTTGTGCTTCACTGATCATGATGCTGGTGCCTCAGTGACCATGCTGCTGGTGCCTCAGTGACCATGGTGCTTGTGCCTCACTGATCATGATGCTGCTGGCTCAGTGACCATGCTGCTGGTGCCTCAGTGACCATAGTGCTTGTGCCTCACTGACCATGATGCTGATGCCACAGTGACCATGCTGCTGGTACTTCAATGACCATGGTACTGGTACCTCACTGACCATGATGCTGGTACCTCAAGTGACCATGCTGCTGGTGCCACAGTGACCATGCTGTTGGTACCTCAATGACCATGCTGCTAGTACCTCACTGACCATGATGCTGGCACCTCACTGACCATGATGCTGGTACTTCAGTGACCATGCTACTGGCACCTCACTGACCATGCTGTTGGCACTTCACTGACCATGCTGCTGGTTCCTCAGTGACCATGCTGCTAATATGTCAATGATCATGATGCTGGTACCTCAAGTGACCATGCTACTGGTACCTCACTGACCAGGCTGCTGGTACCTCAAGTGACCATGCTGCTGGCACTTCACTGACCATGCTGCTGTTACCTCAGTGACCAACCCGCTGGTACCTCACTGACCATGCTGCTCGTACCTCACTGACCATGCAGCTGGTGCCTCAATGACCATGCTGCTGGTGTCTCAGTGAGCATGCTGTTGATGCCTCAGTGACCATCCTGCTGGTGCCTCAGTTCCATGCTGCTGGTGCCTTAGTGACATTTTGCTGGTACCTCACTGACCATGGTGCTGCTGCCTCAGTTCCATGGTGCTAGTGCCTCAGTGACCATGGAGCTCGTACCTCAGTGACCATGGTGCCGGTGCCCCACTGACTATTCTACTGGCGCCTCAGTGACCATGGTGCTGGTGCCTCAGTGACCATGGTGCTTGTGCCTCAGTGACCATGCTGCTGGTGCCTCAGTGACCATGCTGTTGATGCCTCAGTGACCATCCTGCTGGTGCCTCAGTTCCATGCTGCTGGTGCCTTAGTGACCATGTTGCTGGTACCTCACTGACCATGATGCTGCTGCCTCAGTTCCATGGTGCTGGTGCCTCAGTGACCATGGTCCTGCTGCCTCAGTGACCATGGATCTCGTACCTAGTGACCATGATGCTTGTGCCTCAGTGACAATGTGGTTGATGCCTCAGTGACCATCCTTCTGGTGCCGCATTTCCATGCTGCTGGTGCCTTAGTGACCATGGTGCTGGTACCTCACTGACCATGATGCTGCTGCCTCAGTTCCATGGTGCTGGTGCCTCAGTGACCATGGTGCTGGTACCTCAGTGACCATGGGGCTGATGTCTCAGTGACCAAGGTGCTGGTGCCTCACTGACCATGGAGCTCGTACGTCAGTGACCATGGTGCTGGTGCCCCACTGGCCATTCTACTGGTGCCTCAGTGACCATGCTGCTGGTGCCGCTGTGACCATGGTGCTTGTGCCTCACTGACCATGATGCTGATGCCACAGTGACCATGCTGCTGGTACTTCAATGACCATGGTACTGGTACCTCACTCACCATGATGCTGGTACCTCAAGTGACCATGCTGCTGCTGCCACAGTGACCATGCTGCTAGTACCTCAGAGACCATGCTGGTGGCACCTCAGTGACCATTATGCAGGTGCCTCAGTGACCATGCTGCTGATACCTCAGTGATCATACTGCTGAAACCTCGTTGACCGAACTGCCGGTGCCTCAGTTCCATGCTGCTGGTGCCTCAGTGACCACGTGCTGGTGCCTCAGTGACCATGGTGCTGGAACCTCACTGACCATGATGCTGCTGCCTGAGTGACCATGGTGCTGGAACCTCACTGACCATGATGCTGCTGCCTCAGTGACCATCGTGCTGGTGCCTCAGTGACCACGTTGCTGGTGCCTCAGTGACCATGGTGCTGGTACCTGACTGACCATGCTGCTGGTACCTCACTGACCATGATGCTGCTGCCACAGTTCCATGGTGCTGGTGCCTCAGTGATCATGGTGCTGGTACCTCAGTGACCATGGTGCTGATGTCTCAGTGACCATGGTGCTGGTGCCTCAGTGACCATGGAGCTCGTACGTCAGTGACCATGGTGCTGGTGCCTCTCTGACCATGATGCTGATGCCACAGTGACCATGCTGCTGGTACTTCAATGACCATGATACTGGTACCTCACTGACCATGATGCTGGTACCTCACTGACCATGCTGTTGGTACCTCAGTGACCATTATGCAGGTGCTTCAGTGACCATGCTGCTGATACCTCAGTGATGATACTGCTGAAACCTCATTGACCAAACTGCCGGTGCCTCAGTTCCATGCTGCTGGTGCCTCAGTGACCACGTGCTGGTGCCTCAGTGACCATGGTGCTGGAAGCTCTCTGACCATGATGCTGCTGCCTCAGTGACCATGGTGCTGGAACCTCACTGAACATGATGCTGCTGCCTCAGTGACCATGGTGCTGGTGCCTCAGTGACCACGTTGCTGGTGCCACAGTGACCGTGCTGTTGGTACCTCAATGACCATGCTGCTAGTACCTCACTGACCATGATGCTGGCACCTCACTGACCATGATGCTGGTACCTCAGTGACCATGCTACTGGCACCTCACTGACCATTCTGTTGGCACCTCACTGACCATGCTGCTGGTTCCTCAGTGACCATGCTGCTAATATGTCAATGATCATGATGCTGGTACCTCAAGTGACCATGCTACTGGTACCTCACTGACCAGGCCGCTGGTACCTCAAGTGACCATGCTGCTGGCACTTCACTGACCATGCTGCTGTTACCTCAGTGACCATGCTGCTGGTACCTCACTGACCATGCTGCTGGTACCTCACTGACCATGCAGCTGGTGCCTCAATGACCATGCTGCTGGTGTCTCAGTGACCATGCTGTTGATGCCTCAGTGACCATCCTGCTGGTGCCTCAGTTCCATGCTGCTGGTGCCTTAGTGACATTTTGCTGGTACCTCACTGACCATGGTGCTGCTGCCTCAGTTCCATGGTGCGAGTGCCTCAGTGACCATGGAGCTCGTACCTCAGTGACCATGGAGCTCGTACCTCAGTGACCATGGTGCTGGTGCCCAACTGACTATTCTACTGGTGCCTCAGTGACCATGCTGCTGGTGCCTCAGTGACCATGATGCTTGTGCCTCAGTGACCATGCTGCTGGTACCTCAATGACCATGGTACTGGTACCTCACTGACCATGCTGCTGGTACTACAATGACCATGCTGCTGTTACCTCAGTCACCATGCCACTGGTACCTCACTGACCATTCTGCTGGTGCCTCACTGAGCATGAAGCTGGTGCCTCAGTGCCCATGGTGCTGGTGCCTCAGTTCCCTGGTGCTGGTGCCTCAGTGACCATGCTGCTGGTGCCTCAGTGACCATGGAGCTCGTACCTCAGTGACCATGGTGCTGGTGCCTCAGTGACCATGGAGCTCGTACCTCAGTGACCATGCTGCTGGTGCCTCAGTGACCATGGTGCTTGTGCCTCAGTGACAATGCGGTTGATGCCTCAGTGACCATGCTGCTGGTGCCTTAGTGAACATGGTGCTGTTGCCTCAGTGACCATGGTTCTGATGTGTCAGTGACCATGGTGCTGGTGCCTCAGTGACCATGGAGCTCGTACGTCAGTGACCATGGTGCTGGTGCCCCACTGACCATTCTACTGGTGCCTCAGTGACCATGCTGCTGGTGCCTCAGTGACCACGTGCTGGTGCCTCAGTGACCATGGTGCTGGAACCTCACTGACCATGATGCTGCTACCTGAGTGACCATGGTGCTGGAACCTCACTGACCATGATGCTGCTGCCTCAGTGACCATGGTGCTGGTGCCTCAGTGACCACGTTGCTGGTGCCTCAGTGACCATGGTGCTGGTACCTCACTGACCATGCTGCTGGTACCTCACTGACCATGATGCTGCTGCCTCAGTGACCATGGTGCTGGTGCCTCAGTGACCACGTTGCTGGTGCCTCAGTGACCATGGTGCTTGTGCCTCACTGATCATGATGCTGCTGCCTCAGTGACCATGCTGCTGGTGCCTCAGTGACCATAGTGCTTTTGCCTCACTGACCATGGTGCTGTTGCCTCAGTGACCATGCTGCTGGTACATCAATGACCATGGTACTGTCACCTCACTGGCCATGATGCTGGTACATCAAGTGACCATGCTGCTGCTGCCACGGTGACCATGCTGCTGGTAGCACAATGACGATGATGCTGGTACCACAAGTGACCAGGCTTCTGGCGCCACAGTGACCATGCTGTTGGTACCTCAATGACCATGCTGCTCGTACTTCACTGACCATGATGCTGGCACCTCACTGACCATGATGCTGGTACCTCAGTGACCATGCTACTGGTACCTCAGTGACCATGCTGCTGGCACCTCACTGACCATGCTGTTGGCACTTCACTGACCATGCTGCTGGTTCCTCAGTGACCATGCTGCTGATACGTCAATGATCATGATGCTGGTACCTCAAGTGACCATGCTGCTGGCACTTCACTGACCATGCTGCTGTTACCCCAGTGACCATGCCGCTGGTACCTCACTGACCATGCTGCTCGTACCTCACTAACCATGCAGTTGGTGCCTCAATGACCATGTTGCTGGTGCCTCAGTGACCATGCTGTTGATGCCTCAGTGACCATACTGCTGGTGCCTCAGTTCCATGCTGCTGGTGCCTTAGTGTCATTTTGCTGGTACCTCACTGACCATTCTGCTGATGCCTCACTGGCCATGAAGCTGGTGCCTCAGTGACCATGGTGATGGTGTCTCAGTGACCATGGTGCTTGTGCCTCACTGATCATGATGCTGCTGCCTCAGTGATCATGCTGCTGGTGCCTCAGTGACGATGCTGTTAATGCCTCAGTGACCATCCTGCTGGTGCCTCAGTTCCATGCTGATGGTGCCTTAGTGACCATGTTGCTGGTACCTCACTGACCATGATGCTGCTGCCTCAGTTCCATGGTGCTGGCACCTCACTGACCATGATGCTGGTACATCAAGTGACCATGCTGCTGCTGCCACAGTGACCATGGTGCTGGTACCACAATGACCATGATGATGGTGCAACAAGTGACTAGGCTGCTGGTGCCATAGTGACCATGCTGTTGGTACCTCAATGACCATGCTGCTAGTACCTCACTGACCATGATGCTGGCACCTCACTGACCATGATGCTGGTATCTCAGTGACCATGCTACTGGTACCTCAGTGACCATGCTGCTGGCACCTCACTGACCATGCTGTTGGCACTTCACTGACCATGCTGCTGGTTCCTCAGTGACCATGCTGCTGATACGTCAATGATGATGATGCTGGTACCTCAAGTGACCATGCTACTGGTACCTCACTGACCATGCCGCTGGTAACTTAAGTGACCATGCTGCTGGCATTTCACTAACCATGCAGCTGTTACCTCAGTGACCATGCCGCTGGTACCTCACTGAGCATGCTGCTCGTACCTCACTGACCATGCAGCTGGTGCCTCAATGACCATGCTGCTGGTACCTCAGTGACCATGCTGTTGATGCCTCAGTGACCATCCTGCTGGTGCCTCAGTTCCATGCTGCTGGTGCCTTAGTGACATTTTGCTGGTACCTCACTGACCATGATGCTGCTGCCTCAGTTCCATGGTGCTGGTGCCTCAGTGATCATGGTGCTGGTGCCTCAGTGACCATGGAGCTCGTACCTCAGAGACCATGGTGCTGGTGCCCCACTGACTATTCTACGGGTGCCTCAGTGACCATGATGCTTGTGCCTCAGTGACAATGCCGTTGATGCCTCAGTGACCATCCTGCTGTTGCCTCAGTTCCATGCTGCTGGAGCCTTAGTGACCATGGTGCTGGTACCTCACTGACCAAAATGCTGCTGCCTCAGTTCCATGATGCTGCTGCCTCAGTTCCATGGTGCTGGTGCCTCAGTGACCATGGTGCTGATGTCTCAGTGACTATTCTACTGGTGCCTCAGTGACCATGCTGCTGGTGCCTCAGTTCCATGATGCTGGTGCCTCAGTTCCATGGTGCTGGTGCCTCAGTGACCATGGTGCTGGTGCCTCAGTGACCATGGAGCTCGTACCTCAGAGACCATGGTGCTGGTGCCCCACTGACTATTCTCCTGGTGCCTCAGTGACCATGATGCTTGTGCCTCAGTGACAATGCAGTTGATGCCTCAGTGACCATCCTGCTGTTGCCTCAGTTCCATGCTGCTGGAGCCTTAGTGACCATGCTGCTGGTACCTCACTGACCATGATGCTGCTGCCTCAGTTCCATGATGCTGCTGCCTCAGTTCCATGGTGCTGGTGCCTCAGTGACCATGGTGCTGATGTCTCAGGGACTATTCTACTGGTGCCTCAGTGACCATGCGGCTGGTGCGTCAGTGACCATGATGCTTGTGCCTCAGTGAAAATGCAGTTGATGCCTCAGTGACCATCCTGCTGTTGCCTCAGTTCCATGCTGCTGGTGCCTTAGTGACCATGGTGCTGGTACCTCACTGACCAAAATTCTGCTGCCTCAGTTCAATGGTGCTGGTACCTCACTGACCATGATGCTGTTGCCTCAGTGACCACATTTCTGGTGCCACAGTGACCATGGTGCTGGTACCTCAATGACCATGATGCTGGTACCTCAAGTGACCAGGCTGCTGCTGCCACAGTGACCATGCTGCTGGTAACTCAATGACCACGCTGCTGGTACCTCACTGACCATGATGCTAGTACCTCAGTGATCATGCTACTGGTACCTCAGTGACCATGCTGCTGGCACCTCACTGACCATGCTGTTGGCACCTCACTGACCATGCTGCTGGTTCCTCAGTGACCATGCTGCTGATACATCAATAATCATGATGCTGGTACCTCAAGTGACCATGCTACTGGTACCTCACTGACCATGCCTCTGGTACCTCCAGTGACCATGCTGCTGGCACTTCACTGACCATGCTGCTGTTACCTCAGTGACCATGCCGCTGGTACATCAATGACCATGGTACTGGCACCTCACTGGACATGATGCTGGTACATCAAGTGACCATGCTGCTGCTGCCACGGTGACCTTGCTGCTGGTTGCACAATGACGATGATGCTGGTACCACAAGTGACCAGGCTTCTGGCGCCACAGTGACCATGCTGTTGGTACCTCAATGACCATGCTGCTCGTACCTCCCTGACCATGATGCTGGCACCTCACTGACCATGCTGCTGGCACCTCTCTGACCATGCTGTTGGCACTTCACTGACCATGCTGCTGGTTCCTCAGTGACCATGCTGCTGATACGTCAATGATCATGATGCTGATACCTCAAGTGACCATGCTACTGGTACCTCACTGACCATGCCGCTGGTACCTTAAGTGACCATGCTGCTGGCACTTCACTGACCATGCTGCTGTTACCTCAGTGACCATGCCGCTGGTACCTCACTGACCATGCTGCTCGTACCTCACTGACCATGCAGCTGGTGCCTCAATGACCATGTTGCTGGTGCCTCAGTGACCATGCTGTTGATGCCTCAGTGACCATCCTGCTGGTGCCTCAGTTCCATGCTGCTGGTGCCTTAGTGACATTTTGCTGGTACCTCACTGACCATTCTGCTGATGCCTCACTGGCCATGAAGCTGGTGCCTCAGTGACCATGGTGCTGGTGTCTCATTGACTATGGTGCTTGTGCCTCACTGATCATGATGCTGCTGCCTCAGTGATCATGCTGCTGGTGCCTCAGTGACGATGCTGTTAATGCCTCAGTGACCATCCTGCTGGTGCCTCAGTTCCATGCTGATGGTGCCTTAGTGACCATGTTGCTGGTACCTCACTGACCATGATGCTGCTGCCTCAGTTCCATGGTGCTGGCACCTCACTGACCATGATGCTGGTACATCAAGTGACCATGCTGCTGCTGCCACAGTGACCATGGTGCTGGTAACTTAAGTGACCATGCTGCTGGCATTTCACTGACCATGCCGCTGGTACCTCACTGACCATGCTGCTCGTACCTCACTGACCATGCAGCTGCTGCCTCAATGACCATGCTGCTGGTGCCTCAGTGACCATGCTGTTGATGCCTCAGTGACCATCCTGCTGGTGCCTCAGTTCCATGCTGCTGGTGCCTTAGTGACATTTTGCTGGTACCTCACTGACCATGATGCTGCTGCCTCAGTTCCATGGTGATGGTGCCTCAGTGACCATGATGCTGATGCCTCAGTGACCATGGAGCTCGTACCTCAGAGACCATGGTGCTGGTGCCCCACTGACTATTCTACGGGTGCCTCAGTGACCATGATGCTTGTGCCTCAGTGACAATGCAGTTGATGCCTCGGTGACCATCCTGCTGTTGCCTCAGTTCCATGCTGCTGGTACCTTAGTGACATTTTGCTGGTACCTCACTGACCATGATGCTGCTGCCTCAGTTCCATGGTGCTGGTGCCTCAGTGACCATGGAGCTCCTACCTCAGAGACCATGGTGCTGGTGCCCCACTGACTATTCTACTTGTGCCTCAGTGACCATGCTGCTGGTGCCTCAGTGACCATGATGCTTGTGCCTCAGTGGCAAAACAGTTGATGCCTCAGTGACCATCCTGCTGTTGCCTCAGTTCCATGCTGCTGGTGCCTTAGTGACCATGGTGCTGGTACCTCACTGACCAAAATGCTGCTGCCTCAGTTCAATGGTGCTGGTGCCTCAGTGACCATGGTGCTGTTGCCTCAGTGACCATGGTGCTGATGTCTCAGTGACTATTCTACTGGTGCCTCAGTGACCATGCTGCTGGTGCCTCAGTGACCATGATGCTTGTGCCTCAGTGACAATGCAGTTGATGCCTCAGTGACCATCCTGCTGTTGCCTCAGTTCCATGCTGCTGGTGCCTTAGTGATCATGGTACCGGTACCACACTGACCAAAATGCTGCTGCCTCAGTTCAATGGTGCTGGTGCCTCAGTGACCATGGTGCTGTTGCCTCAGTGACCATGGTGCTGATGTCTCAGTGACCATGGTGCTGGTGCCTCAGTGACCATGGAGCTCGTACGTCAGTGACCATGGTGCTAGTGCCCCACTGACCATTCTACTGGTGCCACAGTGACCATGCTGCTGGTACCTCAATGACCATGCTACTGGTACCTCACTGACCAGGCCGCTGGTACCTCAAGTGACCATGCTGCTGGCACTTCACTGACCATGCTGCTGTTACCTCAGTGACCAACCCGCTGGTACCTCACTGACCATGCTGCTCGTACCTCACTGACCATGCAGCTGGTGCCTCAATGACCATGCTGCTGGTGTCTCAGTGAGCATGCTGTTGATGCCTCAGTGACCATCCTGCTGGTGCCTCAGTTCCATGCTGCTGGTGGCTTAGTGACATTTTGCTGGTACCTCACTGACCATGGTGCTGCTGCCTCAGTTCCATGGTGCTGGTGCCTCAGTGACCATGGAGCTCGTACCTCAGTGACCATGGTGCCGGTGCCCCACTGACCATTCTACTGGCGCCTCAGTGACCATGCTGTTGATGCCTCAGTGACCATCCTGCTGGTGCCTCAGTTCCATGCTGCTGGTGCCTTAGTGACATTTTGCTGGTACCTCACTGACCATGATGCTGCTGCCTCAGTTCCATGCTGCTGGTGCTTCAGTGACCATGGTGCTTGTGCCTCAATGACCATGGAGCTCGTACCTCAGTGACCATGGTGCTGGTGCCCAACTGACTATTCTACTGGTGCCTCAGTGACCATGCTGCTGGTGCCTCAGTGACCATGATGCTTGTGCCTCAATGACCATGCTGCTGGTACCTCAATGACCATGGTACTGGTACCTCACTGACCATGCTGCTGGTACCACAATGACCATGCTGCTGTTACCTCAGTCACCATGCCACTGGTACCTCACTGACCATTCTGCTGGTGCCTCACTGAGCATGAAGCTGGTGCCTCAGTGACCATGCTGCTGGTGCCGCAGTGACCATGGAGCTTGTACCTCAGTGACCATGGTGCTGGTGCCTCAGTGACCATGGAGCTCGTACCTCAGTGACCATGCTGCTGGTAACTCAGTGACCATGGTGCTTGTGCCTCAGTGACAATGCGGTTGATGCCTCAGAGACCATGCTGCTGATGCCTCAGTTCCATGCTGCTGGTGCCTTAGTGAACATGGTGCTGTTGCCTCAGTGACCATGGTGCTGATGTGTCAGTGACCATGGTGCTGGTGCCTCAGTGACCATGGAGCTCGTACGTCAGTGACCATGGTGCTGGTGCCCCACTGACCATTCTACTGGTGCCTCAGTGACCATGCTGCTGGTGCCTCTGTGACCATGGTGCTTGTGCCTCACTGACCATGGTGCTGAAGCCTCAGTGACCATGCTGCTGGTACTTCAAAGACCCTGGTACTGGTACCTCACTGACCATGACGCTGGTACCTCAAGTGACCATGCTGCAGCTGCCACAGTGACCATGCTGCTGGTACGTCAATGACCCTGTTGCTGGTACCTCAAGTGACCATGCTGCTGCTGCTGCAGTGACCATGCTGCTGGTACCTCAATGACCATGCAGTTGTTGCCTCACTGACCATGATGCTGGTACTTCAGCGAAAATGCCGCTGGTACTTCACTGACCATGCTGCTGGTGCCACAGTGACCATATTGTTGGTACCTCAATGACCATGCTGCTGGTACCTCACTGACCATGCTGCTAGTACATCAGTGACCATGCTGGTGGTACCTCAGTGACCATTATGCAGGTGCCTCAGTGACCATGCTGCAGATACCTCAGTGATCATACTGCTGAAACCTCATTGACCGAACTGCCGGTGCCTCAGTTCCATGCTGCTGGTGCCTCAGTGACCACGTGCTGGTGCCTCAGTGACCATGGTGCTGGAACCTCACTGACCATGATGCTGCTGCCTGAGTGACCATGATGCTGGAACCTCACTGACCATGATGCTGCTGCCTCAGTGACCATGGTGCTGGTGATTCAGTGACCACGTTGCTGGTGCCTCAGTGACCATGGTGCTGGTACCTCACTGACCATGCTGCTGGTACCTCACTGACCATGATGCGGCTGCCTCAGTTCCATGGTGCTGGTGCTTCAGTGACCATGGTGCTTGTGCCTCACTGACCATGGTGCTGTTGCCTCAGTGACCATGCTGCTGGTACATCAATGACCATGTTACTGGCACCTCACTGGCCATGATGCTGGTACATCAAGTGACCATGCTGCTGCTGCCACGGTGACCATGCTGCTGGTAGCACAATGACGATGATGCTGGTACCACAAGTGACCAGGCTTCTGGCGCCACAGTGACCATGCTGTTGGTACCTCACTGACCATGATGCTGGCACCTCACTGACCATGATGCTGGTACCTCAGTGACCATGCTACTGGTACCTCAGTGACCATGCTGCTGGCACCTCACTGACCATGCTGTTGGCACCTCACTGACCATGCTGCTGGTTCCTCAGTGACCATGCTGCTGATACGTCAATGATCATGATGCTGGTACCTCAAGTGACCATGCTACTGGTACCTCACTGACCATGCCGCTGGTACCTTAAGTAACCATGCTGCTGGCACTTCACTGACCATGCTGCTGTTACCTCAGTGACCATGCTGCTGGTACCTCACTGAACATGCTGCTCGTACCTCACTGACCATGCAGCTGGTGCCTCAATGACCATGTTGCTGGTGCCTCAGTGACCATGCTGTTGATGCCTCAGTGACCATTCTGCTGGTGCCTCAGTTCCATGCTGCTGGTGCCTTAGTGTCATTTTGCTGGTACCTCACTGACCATTCTGCTGATGCCTCACTGGCCATGAAGCTGGTGCCTCAGTGACCATGGTGCTGGTGTCTCATTGACTATGGTGCTTGTGCCTCACTGATCATGATGCTGCTGCCTCAGTGATCATGCTGCTGGTGCCTCAGTGACGATGCTGTTAATGCCTCAGTGACGATCCTGCTGGTGCCTCAGTTCCATGCTGATGGTGCCTTAGTGACCATGTTGCTGGTACCTCACTGACCATTATGCTGCTGCCTCAGTTCCATGGTGCTGGCACCTCACTGACCATGATGCTGGTACATCAAGTGACCATGCTGCTGCTGCCACAGTGACCATGGTGCTGGTACCACAATGACCATGATGCTGGTGCAACAAGTGACTAGGCTGCTGGTGCCACAGTGACCATGCTGTTGGTACCTCAATGACCATGCTGCTAGTACCTCACTGACCATGATGCTGGCACCTCACTGACCATGATGCTGGTATCTCAGTGACCATGCTACTGGTACCTCAGTGACCATGCTGCTGGCACCTCACTGACCATGCTGTTGGCACTTCACTGACCATGCTGCTGGTTCCTCAGTGACCATGCTGCTGATACGTCAATGATGATGATGCTGGTACCTCAAGTGACCATGCTACTGGTACCTCACTGACCATGCCGCTGGTAACTTAAGTGACCATGCTGCTGGCATTTCACTGACCATGCTGCTGTTACCTCAGTGACCATGCCGCTGGTACCTCACTGACCATGCTGCTCGTACCTCACTGACCATGCAGCTGGTGCCTCAATGACCATGCTGCTGGTGCCTCAGTGACCATGCTGTTGATGCCTCAGTGACCATCCTGCTGGTGCCTCAGTTCCATGCTGCTGGTGCCTTAGTGACATTTTGCTGGTACCTCACTGACCATGATGCTGCTGCCTCAGTTCCATGGTGCTGGTGCCTCAGTGACCATGATGCTGGTGCCTCAGTGACCATGGAGCTCGTACCTCAGAGACCATGGTGCTGGTGCCCCACTGACTATTCTACGGGTGCCTCAGTGACCATGATGCTTGTGCCTCAGTGACAATGCAGTTGATGCCTCAGTGACCATCCTGCTGTTGCCTCAGTTCCATGCTGCTGGAGCCTTAGTGGCCATGGTGCTGGTACCTCACTGACCATGATGCTGCTGCCTCAGTACCATGATGCTGCTGCCTCAGTTCCATGGTGCTGGTGCCTCAGTGACCATGGTGCTGATGTCTCAGTGACTATTCTACTGGTGCCTCAGTTCCATGATGCTGGTGCCTCAGTTCCATGGTGCTGGTGCCTTAGTGACATTTTGCTGGTACCTCACTGACCATGATGCTGCTGCCTCAGTTCCATGGTGCTGGTGCCTCAGTGACCATGGTGCTGGTGCCTCAGTGACCATGGAGCTCGTACCTCAGAGACCATGGTGCTGGTGCCCCACTGACTATTCTCCTGGTGCCTCAGTGACCATGATGCTTGTGCCTCAGTGACAATGCAGTTGATGCCTCAGTGACCATCCTGCTGTTGCCTCAGTTCCATGCTGCTGGAGCCTTAGTGACCATGGTGCTGGTACCTCACTGACCAAAATGCTGCTGCCTCAATTCAATGGTGCTGGTACCTCACTGACCATGATGCTGTTGCCTCAGTGACCACATTTCTGGTGCCACAGTTACCATGGTGCTGGTACCTCAATGACCATGATGCTGGTACCTCAAGTGACCAGGCTGCTGCTGCCACAGTGACCATGCTGCTGGTACCTCAATGACCATGCTGCTGGTACCTCACTGACCATGATGCTGGTACCTCAGTGACCATGCTACTGGTACCTCAGTGACCATGCTGCTGGCACCTCACTGACCATGCTGTTGGCACCTCAGTGACCATGCTGCTGATACATCAATAATCATGATGCTGGTACCTCAAGTGACCATGCTACTGGTACCTCACTGACCATGCCGCTGGTACCTCAAGTGACCATGCTGCTGGCACTTCACTGACCATGCTGCTGTTACCTCAGTGACCATGCCGCTGGTACCTCACTGACCATGCTGCTCGCACCTCACTGACCATGCAGCTGGTGCCTCAATGACCATGCTGCTGGCGCCTGAGTGACCATGCTGTTGGTGCCTCAGTAACCATCCTGCTGGTGCCTCAGTTCCATGCTGCTGGTACCTTAGTGACCATGGTGCTGGTACCTCACTGACCAAAATGCTGCTGCCTCAATTCAATGGTGCTGGTACCTCACTGACCATGATGCTGCTGCCTCAGTGACCACATTTCTGGTGCCACAGTTACCATGGTGCTGGTACCTCAATGACCATGATGCTGGTACCTCAAGTGACCAGGCTGCTGCTGCCACAGTGACCATGCTGCTGGTACCTCAATGACCATGCTGCTGGTACCTCACTGACCATGATGCTGGTACCTCAGTGACCATGCTACTGGTACCTCAGTGACCATGCTGCTGGCACCTCACTGACCATGCTGTTGGCACCTCAGTGACCATGCTGCTGGTTCCTCAGTGACCATGCTGCTGATACATCAATAATCATGATGCTGGTACCTCAAGTGACCATGCTACTGGTACCTCACTGACCATGCCGCTGGTACCTCAAGTGACCATGCTGCTGGCACTTCACTGACCATGCTGCTGTTACCTCAGTGACCATGCCACTGGTACCTCACTGACCATGCTGCTCGCACCTCACTGACCATGCAGCTGGTGCCTCAATGACCATGCTGCTGGCGCCTGAGTGACCATGCTGTTGGTGCCTCAGTAACCATCCTGCTGGTGCCTCAGTTCCATGCTGCTGGTACCTTAGTGACATTTTGCTGGTACCTCACTGACCATGATGCTGGTGCCTCAGTTCCATGGTGCTGGTGCCTCAGTGACCATGGAGCTCCTACCTCAGAGACCATGGTGCTGGTGCCCCACTGACTATTCTACTTGTGCCTCAGTGACCATGCTGCTGGTACCTCAGTGACCATGGTGCTTGTGCCTCACTGACTATGGTGCTGATGCCTCAGTGACCATGCTGCTGGTACCTCAATGACCATGCTACTGGTACCACACTGACCATGCAGCTGGTGCCTCAATGACCATGCTGCTGGTGTCTCAGTGACCATGCTGTTGATGCCTTAGTGACCATCCTGCTGGTGCCTCAGTTCCATGCTGCTGGTGCCTTTGTGACATTTTGCTGGTACCTCACTGACCATGATGCTGCTGCCTCAGTTCCATGGTGCTGGTGCCTCAGTGACCATGGTGCTGGTGCCTCAGTGACCATGGAGCTCGTACCTCAGTGACCATGGTGCTGGTGCCCAACTGACTATTCTACTGGTGCCTCAGTGACCATGCTGCTGGTGCCTCAGTGACCATGATGCTTGTGCCTCAGTGACCATGCTGCTGGTGCCTCAGTGATCATAGTGCTTGTGCCTCACTGACCATGGTGCTGGTGCCTCAGTGACCATGCTGCTGGTACCTCAATGACCATGGGACTGGTACCTCACTGTCCATGATGCTGGTACATCAAGTGACAATGCTGCTGCTGCCACAGTGACCATGCTGCTGGTACAACAATGACCATGATGCTGGTACCACAAGTGACCAGGCTTCTGTCGCCACAGTGACCATGCTGTTGGTACATCAATGACCATGCTGCTAGTACCTCACTGACCATGATGCTGGCACCTCACTGACCATGCTGCTGGTACCTCACTGACCATGACACTGCTGCCTCAATTCCATGGTGCTGATGCCTCAGTGACCATGGTGCTGGAACCTCAATGACCATGATGCTGCTGCCTCAGTGACCACGTTTCTGGTGCCTCAGTGACCATGCTGCTGGTACCTCACGGACCATGATGCTGCTGCCTCAGTTCCATGGTGCTGGAACCTCACTGGCCATGATGCTGCTGCCTCAGTGACCATGTTGCTGGTGTCTATGTGACCATGGTGCTGGAGCCTCAGTGACCATGCTGCTGGTACCTCACTGACCAGGATGCTGCCGCCTCAGCTTCGAGGTGCTGGTGCCTCAGTGACCATGGTGCTGGAACCTCACTGACCATGATGTTGATGCCTCAATGACCATGCTGCTAGTACCTCACTGACCATGCTGGTGGTACCTCAGTGACCATTATGCAGGTGCCTCAGTGACCACGTTGCTGCTGCCTCAGTGACCATGGTGCTGGAACCTCACTGACCATGATGCTGGTGCCTCAATGACCATGCTGCTGGTGTCTATGTGACCATGGTGCTGGAGCCTCAGTGACCATGCGGCTGGTACCTCACTGACCAGGATGCTGCTGCCTCAGCTTCGAGGTGCTGGTGTCTATGTGACCATGGTGCTGGAGCCTCAGTGACCATGCTGCTGGTACCTCACTGACCAGGATGCTGGTGCCTCAATGACCATGCTGCTGGTGTCTATGTGATCATGGTGCTGGAGCCTCAGTGACCATGCTGCTGGTACCTCACTGACCAGGATGCTGCTGCCTCAGCTACGAGGTGCTGGTGCCTCAGTGACCATGGTGCTGGAACCTCACTGACCATGATGCTGGTGCCTCAATGACCATGCTGCTAGTACCTCACTGACCATGCTGGTGGTACCTCAGTGACCATTATGCAGGTGCCTCAGTGACCATGGTGCTGGTACCTCACTGACAATGATGCTGCTGCCTCAGTGACCATGGTGCTTGTGCCTCACTGATCATGATGCTGCTGCCTCAGTTCCATGGTGCTGGTGCCTCAGTGTCCATGGTGCTGCTGCCTCAGTTCCATGGTACTAATGCCTCAGTGACCACGATGCTGGTACCTCAGTGACCATGCTGCTGGTGCCTCAGTGACCATAGTGCTTGTGCCTCACTGACCATGGTGCTGGTGCCTCAGTGACCATGCTGCTGGTACCTCAATGACCATGGGACTGGTACCTCACTGTCCATGATGCTGGTACATCAAGTGACCATGCTGCTGCTGCCACAGTGACCATGCTGCTGGTACCACAATGACCATGATGCTGGTACCACAAGTGACCAGGCTTCTGTCGCCACAGTGACCATGCTGTTGGTACCTCAATGACCATGCTGCTAGTACCTCACTGACCATGATGCTGGCACCTCACTGACCATGCTGCTGGTACCTCACTGACCATGACGCTGCTGCCTCAATTCCATGGTGCTGATGCCTCAGTGACCATGGTGCTGGAACCTCACTGACCATGATGCTGCTGCCTCAGTGACCACGTTTCTGGTGCCTCAGTGACCATGGTGCTGTTACCTCACTGACCATGCTGCTGGTACCTCACGGACCATGATGCTGCTGCCTCAGTTCCATGGTGCTGGAAGCTCACTGGCCATGATGCTGCTGCCTCAGTGACCATGTTGCTGGTGTCTATGTGACCATGGTGCTGGAGCCTCAGTGACCATGCTGCTGGTGCCTCACTGACCAGGATGCTGCTGCCTCAGCTTCGAGGTGCTGGTGCCTCAGTGACCATGGTGCTGGAACCTCACTGACCATGATGCTGCTGCCTCAATGACCATGCTGCTAGTACCTCACTGACCATGCTGGTGGTACCTCAGTGACCATTATGCAGGTGCCTCAGTGACCACGTTGCTGCTGCCTCAGTGACCATGGTGCTGGAACCTCACTGACCATGATGCTGGTGCCTCAATGACCATGCTGCTGGTGTCTATGTGACCATGGTGCTGGAGCCTCAGTGACCATGCTGCTGGTACCTCACTGACCAGGATGCTGCTGCCTCAGCTTCGAGGTGCTGGTGCCTCAGTGACCATGGTGCTGGAACCTCACTGACCATGATGCTGGTGCCTCAATGACCATGCTGCTAGTACCTCACTGACCATGCTGGTGGTACCTCAGTGACCATTATGCAGGTGCCTCAGTGACCACGTTGCTGCTGCCTCAGTGACCATGGTGCTGGTACCTCACTGACAATGATGCTGCTGCCTCAGTGACCATGGTGCTTGTGCTTCACTGATCATGATGCTGCTGCCTCAGTTCCATGGTGCTGGTGCCTCAGTGTCCATGGTGCTGGTACCTCAATGACCATGATGCTAGTACCTCACTGACCATGCTGGTGGTACCTCAGTGACCATTATGCAGGTGCCTCAGTGACCACGTTGCTGCTGCCTCAGTGACCATGGTGCTGGTACCTCACTGACCATGATGCTGCTGCCTCAGTTCCATGGTGCTGGTGCCTCAGTTTCCACGGCGCTGGAACCTCACTGACAATGATGCTGCTGCCTCACTGACCATGCTGCTGGTACCTCACGGACCATGATGCTGCTGCCTCAGTTCCATGGTGCTGGAACCTCACTGGCCATGATGCTGCTGCCTCAGTGACCATGTTGCTGGTGTCTATGTGACCATGGTGCTGGAGCCTCAGTGACCATGCTGCTGGTGCCTCACTGACCAGGATGCTGCTGCCTCAGCTTCGAGGTGCTGGTGCCTCAGTGACCATGGTGCTGGAACCTCACTGACCATGATGCTGCTGCCTCAATGACCATGCTGCTAGTACCTCACTGACCATGCTGGTGGTACCTCAGTGACCATTATGCAGGTGCCTCAGTGACCACGTTGCTGCTGCCTCAGTGACCATGGTGCTGGAACCTCACTGACCATGATGCTGGTGCCTCAATGACCATGCTGCTGGTGTCTATGTGACCATGGTGCTGGAGCCTCAGTGACCATGCTGCTGGTACCTCACTGACCAGGATGCTGCTGCCTCAGCTTCGAGGTGCTGGTGCCTCAGTGACCATGGTGCTGGAACCTCACTGACCATGATGCTGGTGCCTCAATGACCATGCTGCTAGTACCTCACTGACCATGCTGGTGGTACCTCAGTGACCATTATGCAGGTGCCTCAGTGACCACGTTGCTGCTGCCTCAGTGACCATGGTGCTGGTACCTCACTGACCATGATGCTGCTGCCTCAGTTCCATGGTGCTGGTGCCTCAGTGACCACGGCGCTGGAACCTCACTGACAATGATGCTGCTGCCTCACTGACCATGCTGCTGGTACCTCACGGACCATGATGCTGCTGCCTCAGTTCCATGGTGCTGGAACCTCACTGGCCATGATGCTGCTGCCTCAATGACCATGCTGCTAGTACCTCACTGACCATGCAGCTGGTGCCTCAATGACCATGCTGCTGGCGCCTGAGTGACCATGCTGTTGGTGCCTCAGTGACCATCCTGCTGGTCCCTCAGTTCCATGCTGCTGGTGCCTTAGTGACATTTTGCTGGTACCTCACTGACCATGATGCTGGTGCCTCAGTGACCATGGAGCTCGTACGTCAGTGACCATGGTGCTGGTGCCCCACTGACCATTCTACTGGTGCCTCACTGACCATGCTGCTGGTGCCTCTGTGACCGTGGTGCTTGTGCCTCAATGACCATGATGCTGATGCCTCAGTGACCATGGTGCTGGAACCTCACTGACCATAATGCTGCTGCCTCACTGACCACGTTTCTGGTGCCTCAGTGACCATGGTGCTGGTACCTCACTGACCATGCTGCTGGTACCTCACTGACCATGATGCTGCTGCCTCAGTTCCATGGTGCTGGTGCCTCAGTGACCACGGCGCTGGAACCTCACTGACAATGATGCTGCTGCCTCAGTGACCATGGTCCTTGTGCCTCACTGATCATGATGCTGCTGCCTCAGTTCCATGGTGCTGGTGCCTCAGTGTCCATGGTGCTGGTACCTCACTGACCATGATGCTGCTGCCTCAGTTCGATGGTACTAATGCCTCAGTGACCACGATGCTGGTACCTCAGTGACCATGGTGCTGGTGTCTATGTGACCATGGTGCTGGAGCCTCAGTGACCATGGTGCTGGAACCTCACTGACCATGATGCTGGTACCTCACTGACCATGATGCTGGCACCTCACTGACCATGATGCTGGTACCTCAGTGACCATGCTACTTGTACCTTAGTGACCATGCTGCTGGCACCTCACTGACCATGCTGTTGGCACCTCAGTGACCATGCTGCTGGTTCCTCAGTTACCATGCTGCTGATACATCAATAATCATGATGCTGGTACCTCAAGTGACCATGCTACTGGTACCTCACTGACCATGTCGCTGGTACCTCAAGTGACCATGCAGCTGGCACTTCACTGACCATGCTGCTGTTACCTCAGTGACCATGCTGCTGGTACCTCACTGACCATGCTGCTGGTACCTCACTGACCATGCAGCTGGTGCCTCAATGACCATGCTGCTGGCGCCTCAGTGACCATGCTGTTGGTGCCTCAGTGACCATCCTGCTGGTGCCTCAGTTCCATGCTGCTGGTGCCTTAGTGACATTTTGCTGGTACCTCACTGACCATGATGCTGGTGCCTCAGTGACCATGGAGCTCGTACGTCAGTGACCATGGTGCTGGTGCCCCACTGACCATTCTACTGGTGCCTCACTGACCATGCTGCTGGTGCCTCTGTGACCGTGGTGCTTGTGCCTCAATGACCATGATGCTGATGCCTCAGTGACCATGCTGCCGATACTTCAATCACCATGGTACTGGTACCTCACTGACCATGATGCTGGTACCTCAAGTGACCATGCCGCTGCTGCCACAGTGACCATGCTGCTGGTAGCTCAATGACCATGCAGTTGGTGCCTCACTCACCATGATGCTGGTACTTCAGTGACCAAGCTGCTGGTACTTCACTGACCATGCTGCTAGTACCTCAGTGACCATGCTGGTGGTACCTCAGTGACCATTATGCAGGTGCCTCAGTGACCATGCTGCTGAAACCTCAGTGATCATACTGCTGAAACCTCATTGATCAAACTGCCGGTGCCTCAGTTCCATGTTGCTGGTGCCTCAGTGACCACGTGCTGGCGCCTCAGTGACCATGGTGCTGGAACCTCACTGACCGTGATGCTGCTGCCTCAGTGACCATGGTGCTGGTGCCTCAGTGACCACATTGCTGGTGCCTCAGTGACCATGGTGCTGGTACCTCACTGACCATGCTGCTGGTACCTCACTGACCATGATGCTGCTGCCTCAATTCCATGGTGCTGATGCCTCAGTGACCATGGTGCTGGAACCTCACTGACCATGATGCTGCTGCCTCAGTGACCACGTTTCTGGTGCCTCAGTGACCATGGTGCTGGTACCTCACTGACCATGCTGCTGGTACCTCACTGACCATGATGCTGCTGCCTCAGTTCCATGGTGCTGGAACCTCACTGACCATGATGCTGCTGCCTCAGTGACCATGTTGCTGGTGTCTATGTGACCATGGTGCTGGAGCCTCAGTGACCATGATGCTGGTACCTCACTGACCATGATGCTGCTGCCTCAGCTTCGAGGTGCTGGTGCCTCAGTGACCATGGTGCTGGAACCTCACTGACCATGATGCTGGTACCTCACTGACCATGATGCTGGTACCTCAGTGACCATGCCACTGGTACCTCAGTGACCATGCTGCTGGCACCTCACTGACCATGATGCTGGTACCTCAGTGACCATGATGCTGGTGCCTCAGTGACCATGGAGCTCGTACGTCAGTGACCATGGTGCTGGTGCCCCACTGACCATTCTACTGGTGCCTCACTGACCATGCTGCTGTTGCCTCTGTGACCGTGGTGCTTGTACCTCAATGACCATGATGCTGATGCCTCAGTGACCATGGTACTGGTACCTCACTGACCATGATGCTGGTACCTCAAGTGACCATGCCGCTGCTGCCACAGTGACCATGGTGCTGGAACCTCACTGACCATAATGCTGCTGCCTCAGTGACCACGTTTCTGGTGCCTCAGTGACCATGGTGCTGGTACCTCACTGACCATGCTGCTGGTACCTCACTGACCATGATGCTGCTGCCTCAGTTCCATGGTGCTGGAACCTCACTGACCATGATGCTGCTGCCTCAGTGACCATGGTGCTGGAGCCTCAGTGACCATGATGCTGGTACCTCACTGACCATGATGCTGCTGCCTCAGCTTCGAGGTGCTGGTGCCTCAGTGACCATGGTGCTGGAACCTCACTGACCATGATGCTGGTACCTCACTGACCATGATGCTGGTACCTCACTGACCATGCCACTGGTACCTCAGTGACCATGCTGCTGGCACCTCACTGACCATGATGCTGGTACCTCAGTGACCATGGTGCTTGTTCCTCACCGATCATGATGCTGCTGCCTCAGTGACCATGCTGCTGGTGCCTCGGTGACCATTGTGCTTGTGCCACACTGACCATGGTGCTGTTGCCTCAGTGACCATGCTGCTGTTACCTCAGTGACCATGCTGCTGGTACCTCACTGACCATGCTGTTCGTACCTCACTGACCATGCAGCTGGTGCCTCAATGACCATGCTGCTGGCGCCTGAGTGACCATGCTGTTGGTGCCTCAGTGACCATCCTGCTGGTGCCTCAGTTCCATGCTGCTGGTGCCTTAGTGACATTTTGCTGGTACCTCACTGACCATGATGCGGGTGCCTCAGTGACCATGGAGCTCGTACGTCAGTGACCATGGTGCTGGTGCCCCACTGACCATTCTACTGGTGCCTCACTGACCATGCTGCTGGTGCCTCTGTGACCGTGGTGCTTGTGCCTCAATGACCATGATGCTGATGCCTCAGTGACCATGGTACTGGTACCTCACTGACCATGATGCTGGTACCTCACTGACCATGATGCTGGTACCTCAAGTGACCATGCCGCTGCTGCCACAGTGACCATGCTGCTGGTAGCTCAATGACCATGCAGTTGGTGCCTCACTCACCATGATGCTGGTACTTCAGTGACCAAGCTGCTGGTACTTCACTGACCATGCTGCTAGTACCTCAGTGACCATGCTGGTGGTACCTCAGTGACCATTATGCAGGTGCCTCAGTGACCATGCTGCTGAAACCTCAGTGATCATACTGCTGAAACCTCATTGACCAAACTGCCGGTGCCTCAGTTCCATGTTGCTGGTGCCTCAGTGACGATGGTTCTGGAACCTCACTGACCGTGATGCTGCTGCCTCAGTGACCATGGTGCTGGTGCCTCAGTGACCACATTGCTGGTGCCTCAGTGACCATGGTGCTGGTACCTCACTGACCATGCTGCTGGTACCTCACTGACCATGATGCTGCTGCCTCAATTCCATGGTGCTGATGCCTCAGTGACCATGGTGCTGGAACCTCACTGACCATAATGCTGCTGCCTCAGTGACCACGTTTCTGGTGCCTCAGTGACCATGGTGCTGGTACCTCACTGACCATGCTGCTGGTACCTCACTGACCATGATGCTGCTGCCTCAGTTCCATGGTGCTGGAACCTCACTGACCATGATGCTGCTGCCTCAGTGACCATGTTGCTGGAGTCTATGTGACCATGGTGCTGGAGCCTCAGTGACCATGATGCTGGTACCTCACTGACCATGATGCTGCTGCCTCAGCTTCGAGGTGCTGGTGCCTCAGTGACCATGGTGCTGGAACCTCACTGACCATGATGCTGGTACCTCACTGACCATGATGCTGGTACCTCAGTGACCATGCCACTGGTACCTCAGTGACCATGCTGCTGGCACCTCACTGACCATGATGCTGGTACCTCACTGACCATGATGCTGGTACCTCAGTGACCATGCCACTGGTACCTCAGTGACCATGCTGCTTGTTCCTCACCGATCATGATGCTGCTGCCTCAGTGACCATGCTGCTGGTGCCTCGGTGACCATTGTGCTTGTGCCACACTGACCATGGTGCTGTTGCCTCAGTGACCATGCTGCTGTTACCTCAGTGACCGTGCTGCTGGTACCTCACTGACCATGCTGTTCGTACCTCACTGACCATGCAGCTGGTGCCTCAATGACCATGCTGCTGGCGCCTGAGTGACCATGCTGTTGGTGCCTCAGTGACCATCCTGCTGGTGCCTCAGTTCCATGCTGCTGGTGCCTTAGTGACATTTTGCTGGTACCTCACTGACCATGATGCGGGTGCCTCAGTGACCATGGAGCTCGTACGTCAGTGACCATGGTGCTGGTGCCCCACTGACCATTCTACTGGTGCCTCACTGACCATGCTGCTGGTGCCTCTGTGACCGTGGTGCTTGTGCCTCAATGACCATGATGCTGATGCCTCAGTGACCATGGTACTGGTACCTCACTGACCATGATGCTGGTACCTCACTGACCATGATGCTGGTACCTCAAGTGACCATGCCGCTGCTGCCACCGTGACCATGCTGCTGGTAGCTCAATGACCATGCAGTTGGTGCCTCACTCACCATGATGCTGGTACTTCAGTGACCAAGCTGCTGGTACTTCACTGACCATGCTGCTAGTACCTCAGTGACCATGCTGGTGGTACCTCAGTGACCATTATGCAGGTGCCTCAGTGACCATGCTGCTGAAACCTCAGTGATCATACTGCTGAAACCTCATTGACCAAACTGCCGGTGCCTCAGTTCCATGTTGCTGGTGCCTCAGTGACGATGGTTCTGGAACCTCACTGACCGTGATGCTGCTGCCTCAGTGACCATGGTGCTGGTGCCTCAGTGACCACATTGCTGGTGCCTCAGTGACCATGGTGCTGGTACCTCACTGACCATGCTGCTGGTACCTCACTGACCATGATGCTGCTGCCTCAATTCCATGGTGCTGATGCCTCAGTGACCATGGTGCTGGAACCTCGCTGACCATAATGCTGCTGCCTCAGTGACCACGTTTCTGGTGCCTCAGTGACCATGGTGCTGGTACCTCACTGACCATGCTGCTGGTACCTCACTGACCATGATGCTGCTGCCTCAGTTCCATGGTGCTGGAACCTCACTGACCATGATGCTGCTGCCTCAGTGACCATGTTGCTGGAGTCTATGTGACCATGGTGCTGGAGCCTCAGTGACCATGATGCTGGTACCTCACTGACCATGATGCTGCTGCCTCAGCTTCGAGGTGCTGGTGCCTCAGTGACCATGGTGCTGGAACCTCACTGACCATGATGCTGGTACCTCACTGACCATGATGCTGGTACCTCAGTGACCATGCCACTGGTACCTCAGTGACCATGCTGCTGGCACCTCACTGACCATGATGCTGGTACCTCACTGACCATGATGCTGGTACCTCAGTGACCATGCCACTGGTACCTCAGTGACCATGCTGCTTGTTCCTCACCGATCATGATGCTGCTGCCTCAGTGACCATGCTGCTGGTGCCTCGGTGACCATTGTGCTTGTGCCACACTGACCATGGTGCTGTTGCCTCAGTGACCATGCTGCTGTTACCTCAGTGACCATGCTGCTGGTACCTCAGTGACCATGCTGCTCGTACCTCACTGACCATGCAGCTGGTGCCTCAATGACCATGCTGCTGGCGCCTCAGTGACCATGCTGTTGGTGGCTCAGTGACCATCCTGCTGGTGCCTCAGTTCCATGCTGCTGGTGCCTTAGTGACATTTTGCTGGTACCTCACTGACCATGATGCTGGTGCCTCAGTGACCATGGAGCTCGTACGTCAGTGACCATGGTGCTGGTGCCCCACTGACCATTCTACTGGTGCCTCACTGACCATGCTGCTGGTGCCTCTGTGACCGTGGTCCTTGTGCCTCAATGACCATGATGCTGATGCCTCAGTGACCATGCTGCCGATACTTCAATCACCATGGTACTGGTACCTCACTGACCATGATGCTGGTACCTCAAGTGACCATGCCGCTGCTGCCACAGTGACCATGCTGCTGGGAGCTCAATGACCATGCAGTTGGTGCCTCACTCACCATGATGCTGGTACTTCAGTGACCAAGCTGCTGGTACTTCACTGACCATGCTGCTAGTACCTCAGTGACCATGCTGGTGGTACCTCAGTGACCATTATGCAGGTGCCTCAGTGACCATGCTGCTGAAACCTCATTGATCAAACTGCCGGTACCTCAGTTACATGTTGCTGGTGCCTCAGTGACCACATTGCTGGTGCCTCAGTGACCATGGTGCTGGTACCTCACTGACCAAGATGCTGCTGCCTCAATTCCATGGTGCTGATGCCTCAGTGACCATGGTGCTGGAATCTCACTGACCATGATGCTGCCGCCTCAGTGACCACGTTTCTGGTGCCTCAGTGACCATGGTGCTGGTACCTCACTGACTATGCTGCTGGTACCTCACTGACCATGATGCTGCTGCCTCAGTTCCATGGTGCTGGAACCTCACTGACCATGATGCTGCTGCCTCAGTGACCATGATGCTGCTGCCTCAACTTCGAGGTGCTGGTGCCTCAGTGACCATGGTGCTGGAACCTCACTGACCATGATGCTGGTACCTCAGTGACCATGCCACTGGTACCTCAGTGACCATGCTGCTGGCACCTCACTGACCATGATGCTGGTATCTCAGTGACCATGGTGCTTGTTCCTCACTGATCATGATGCTGCTGCCTCAGTGACCATGCTGCTGGTGCCTCAGTGACCATAGTGCTTGTGCCACCCTGACCATGGTGCTGTTGCCTCAGTGACCATGCTGCTGTTACCTCAGTGACCATGCTGCTTGTACCTCAGTGACCATGCTGTTCGTACCTCAATGACCATGCAGCTGGTGCGTCAATGACCATGCTGCTGGCGCCTGTGTGACCATGCTGTTGGCGCCACAGTGACCATCCTGCTGGTGCCTCAGCTCCATGCTGCTGGTGCCTTAGTGACATTTTGCTGGTATCTCACTGACCATGATGCTGGTGCCTCAGTGACCATGGAGCTCGTACGTCAGTGACCATGGTGCTGGTGCCCAACTGACCATTCTACTGGTGCCTCACTGACCATGCTGCTGGTGCCTCTGTGACCGTGGTGCTTGTGCCTCACTGACCATGATGCTGATGCCTCAGTGACCATGCTGCCGATACTTCAATCACCATGGTACTGGTACCTCACTGACCATGATGCTGGTACCTCAAGTGACCATGCCGCTGCTGCCACAGTGACCATGCTGCTGGTAGCTCAATGACCATGCAGTTGGTGCCTCACTCACCATGATGCTGGTACTTCAGTGACCAAGCTGCTGGTACTTCACTGACCATGCTGCTAGTACCTCAGTGACCATGCTGGTGGTACCTCAGTGACCATGCTGCTGAAACCTCATTGACCAAACTGCCGGTGCCTCAGTTCCATGTTGCTGGTGCCTCAGTGACCACGTGCTGGCGCCTCAGTGACCACATTGCTGGTGCCTCAGTGACCATGGTGTTGGTACCTCACTGACCTTGCTGCTGGTACCTCACTGACCATGATGCTGCTGCTGCAATTCCATGGTGCTGATGCCTCAGTGACCATGGTGCTGGAACCTCACTGACCATGATGCTGCTGCCTCAGTGACCACGTTTCTGGTGCCTCAGTGACCATGGTGCTGGTACCTCACTGACCATGCTGCTGGTACCTCACGGACCATGATGCTGCTGCCTCAGTTCCATGGTGCTGGAACCTCACTGACCATGATGCTGCTGCCTCAGTGACCATGTTGCTGGTGCCTCAGTGACCACGTGCTGGTGCCTCACTGACCACGGTGCTGGAACCTCACTGACCATGATGCTGGTGCCTCAATGACCATGCTGCTGGTGTCTATGTGACCATGGTGCTGGAGCCTCAGTGACCATGCTGCTGGTACCTCAGTGACCAGGATGCTGCTGCCTCAGCTTCGAGGTGCTGGTGCCTCAGTGACCATGGTGCTGGAACCTCACTGACCATGATGCTGGTGCCTCAGTTCCATGGTGCTGGTGCCTCAGTGACCACGGCGCTGGAACCTCACTGAGAATGATGCTGCTGCCTCACTGACCATGCTGCTGGTACCTCACGGACCATGATGCTGCTGCCTCAGTTCCATGGTGCTGGAACCTCACTGGCCATGATGCTGCTGCCTCAGTGACCATGTTGCTGGTGTCTATGTGACCATGGTGCTGGAGCCTCAGTGACCATGCTGCTGGTGCCTCACTGACCAGGATGCTGCTGCCTCAGCTTCGAGGTGCTGGTGCCTCAGTGACCATGGTGCTGGAACCTCACTGACCATGATGCTGCTGCCTCAATGACCATGCTGCTAGTACCTCACTGACCATGCTTCTGGTACCTCAGTGACCATTATGCAGGTGCCTCAGTGACCACGTTGCTGCTGCCTCAGTGACCATGGTGCTGGAACCTCACTGACCATGATGCTGCTGCCTCAATGACCATGCTGCTGGTGTCTATGTGACCATGGTGCTGGAGACTCAGTGACCATGCTGCTGGTACCTCACTGACCAGGATGCTGCTGCCTCAGCTTCGAGGTATTGGTGCCTCAGTGACCATGGTGCTGGAACCTCACTGACCATGATGCTGGTGCCTCAATGACCATGCTGCTAGTACCTCACTGACCATGCTGGTGGTACCTCAGTGACCATTATGCAGGTGCCTCAGTGACCACGTTGCTGCTGCCTCAGTGACCATGGTGCTGGAACCTCACTGACCATGATGCTGGTGCCTCAATGACCATGCTGCTGGTGTCTATGTGACCATGGTGCTGGAGCCTCAGTGACCATGCTGCTGGTACCTCACTGACCAGGATGCTGCTGCCTCAGCTTCGAGGTGCTGGTGCCTCAGTGACCATGGTGCTGGAACCTCACTGACCATGATGCTGGTGCCTCAATGACCATGCTGCTAGTACCTCACTGACCATGCTGGTGGTACCTCAGTGACCATTATGCAGGTGCCTCAGTGACCACGTTGCTGCTGCCTCAGTGACCATGGTGCTGGTACCTCACTGATCATGATGCTGCTGCCTCAGTTCCATGGTGCTGGTGCCTCAGTGTCCATGGTGCTGGTACCTCACTGACCATGATGCTGCTGCCTCAGTTCCATGGTACTAATGCCTCAGTGACCACGATGCTGGTACCTCAGTGACCATGGTGCTGGTGTCTATGTGACCATGGTGCTGCTGCCTCAGTGACCATGTTGCTGGTGTCTATGTGACCATGGTGCTGGAGCCTCAGTGACCATGATGCTGGTACCTCACTGACCATCATGCTGCTGCGTCAGCTTCGAGGTGCTGGTGCCTCACTGACCATGGTGCTGGAACGTCACTGACCATGATGCTACTACCTCACTGACCATGATGCTGGTTCCTCAGTGGCCATGCTACTGGTACCTCAGTGACCATGCTGCTGGCACCTCACTGATCATGATGCTGGTACCTCAGTGACCATGCTACTTGTACCTCAGTGACCATGCTGCTGGCACCTCACTGACCATCCTGTTGGCACCTCAGTGACCATGCTGCTGGTTCCTCAGTGACCATGCTGCTGATACATCAATAATCATGATGCTGGTACCTCAAGTGACCATGCTACTGGTACCTCACTGACCATGCCGCTGGTACCTCAAGTGACCATGCTGCTGGCACTTCACTGACCATGCTGCTGTTACCTCAGTGACCATGCTGCTGGTACCTCACTGACCATGCTGCTGGTACCTCACTGACCATGCAGCTGGTGCCTCAATGACCATGCTGCTGGCGCCTGAGTGACCATGCTGTTGGTGCCTCAGTGACCATCCTGCTGGTGCCTCAGTTCCATGCTGCTGGTGCCTTAGTGACATTTTGCTGGTACCTCACTGACCATGATGCGGGTGCCTCAGTGACCATGGAGCTCGTACGTCAGTGACCATGGTGCTGGTGCCCCACTGACCATTCTACTGGTGCCTCACTGACCATGCTCCTGGTGCCTCTGTGACCGTGGTGCTTGTGCCTCAATGACCATGATGCTGATGCCTCAGTGACCATGCTGCCGATACTTCAATCACCATGGTACTGGTACCTCACTGACCATGATGCTGGTACCTCAAGTGACCATGCCGCTGCTGCCACAGTGACCATGCTGCTGGTAGCTCAATGACCATGCAGTTGGTGCCTCACTCACCATGATGCTGGTACTTCAGTGACCAAGCTGCTGGTACTTCACTGACCATGCTGCTAGTACCTCAGTGACCATGCTGGTGGTACCTCAGTGACCATTATGCAGGTGCCTCAGTGACCATGCTGCTGAAACCTCAGTGATCATACTGCTGAAACCTCATTGACCAAACTGCCGGTGCCTCAGTTCCATGTTGCTGGTGCCTCAGTGATCACGTGCTGGCGCCTCAGTGACCATGGTGCTGGAACCTCACTGACCGTGATGCTGCTGCCTCAGTGACCATGGTGCTGGTGCCTCAGTGACCACATTGCTGGTGCCTCAGTGACCATGGTGCTGGTACCTCACTGACCATGCTGCTGGTACCTCACTGACCATGATGCTGCTGCCTCAATTCCATGGTGCTGATGCCTTAGTGACATTTTGCTGGTACCACACTGACCACGATGCTGCTGCCTCAGTTCCATGGTGCTGGTGCCTCAGTGACCACATTGCTGGTGCCTCAGTGTCCATGGTGCTGGTACCTCACTGACCATGCTGCTGGTACCTCACTGACCATGATGCTGCTGCCTCAATTCCATGGTGCTGATGCCTCAGTGACCATGGTGCTGGAACCTCACTGACCATGATGCTGCTGCCTCAGTGACCACGTTTCTGGTGCCTCAGTGACCATGGTGCTGGTACCTCACTGACCATGTTGCTGGTACCTCACTGACCATGATGCTGCTGCCTCAGTTCCATGGTGCTGGAACCTCACTGACCATGATGCTGCTGCCTCAGTGACCATGTTGCTGGTGTCTATGTGACCATGGTGCTGGAGCCTCAGTGACCATGATGCTGGTACCTCACTGACCATGATGCTGCTGCCTCAGCTTCGAGGTGCTGGTGCCTCAGTGACCATGGTGCTGGAACCTCACTGACCATGATGCTGGTGCCTCAGTGACCATGCCACTGGTACCTCAGTGACCATGCTGCTGGCACCTCACTGACCATGATGCTGGTACCTCAGTGACCATGATGCTGGTGCCTCAGTGACCATGGAGCTCGTACGTCAGTGACCATGGTGCTGGTGCCCCACTGACCATTCTACTGGTGCCTCACTGACCATGCTGCTGGTGCCTCTGTGACCGTGGTGCTTGTGCCTCAGTGACCATGATGCTGATGCCTCAGTGACCATGGTACTGGTACCTCACTGACCATGATGCTGGTACCTCAAGTGACCATGCCGCTGCTGCCACAGTGACCATGCTGCTGGTAGCTCAATGACCATGCAGTTGGTGCCTCACTCACCATGATGCTGGTACTTCAGTGACCAAGCTGCTGGTACTTCACTGACCATGCTGCTAGTACCTCAGTGACCATGCTGGTGGTACCTCAGTGACCATTATGCAGGTGCCTCAGTGACCATGCTGCTGAAACCTCAGTGATCATACTGCTGAAACCTCATTGACCAAACTGCCGGTGCCTCAGTTCCATGTTGCTGGTGCCTCAGTGACCATGGTGCTGGAACCTCACTGACCGTGATGCTGCTGCCTCAGTGACCATGGTGCTGGTGCCTCAGTGACCACATTGCTGGTGCCTCAGTGACCATGGTGCTGGTACCTCACTCACCATGATGCTGCTGCCTCAATTCCATGGTGCTGATGCCTCAGTGACCATGGTGCTGGAACCTCACTGACCATGATGCTGCTGCCTCAGTGACCACGTTTCTGGTGCCTCAGTGACCATGATGCTGGTACCTCACTGACCATGCTGCTGGTACCTCACCGACCATGATGCTGCTGCCTCAGTTCCATGGTGCTGGAACCTCACTGACCATGATGCTGCTGCCTCAGTGACCATGTTGCTGGTGTCTATGTGACCATGGTGCTGGAGCCTCAGTGACCATGATGCTGCTGCCTCAACTTCGAGGTGCTAGTGCCTCAGTGACCACGGTGCTGGAACCTCACTGACCATGATGCTGGTACCTCACTGACCATGATGCTGGTACCTGAGTGACCATGCCACTGGTACCTCAGTGACCATGCTGCTGGCACCTCACTGACCATGATGCTGGTACCTCAGTGACCATGGTGCTTGTTCCTCACTGATCATGATGCTGCTGCCTCAGTGACCATGCTGCTGGTGCCTCAGTGACCATTGTGCTTGTGCCACACTGACCATGGTGCTGATGCCTCAGTGACCATGGTGCTGGAAACTCACTGACCATGATGCTGCTGCCTCAGTGACCACGTTTCTGGTGCCTCAGTGACCATGGTGCTGGTACCTCACTGACCATGCTGCTGGTACCTCACGGACCATGAAGCTGCTGCCTCAGTTCCATGGTGCTGGAACCTCGCTGGCCATGATGCTGCTGCCTCAGTGACCATGTTGCTGGTGTCTATGTGACCATGGTGCTGGAGCCACAGTGACCATGCTGCTGGTACCTCACTGACCAGGATGCTGCTGCCTCAGCTTCGAGGTGCTGGTGCCTCAGTGACCATGGTGCTGGAACCTCACTGACCATGATGATGGTGCCTCAATGACCATGCTCGTGGTACCTCAGTGACCATTATGCAGGTGCCTCAGTGACCATGTTGCTGCTGCCTCAGTGACCATGGTGCTGGAACCTCACTGACCATGATGCTGGTGCCTCAGTGACCATGCTGGTGGTACCTCAGTGACCATTATGCAGGTGCCTCAGTGACCATGCTGCTGAAACCTCAGTGATCATACTGCTGAAACCTCATTGACCAAACTGCCGGTGCCTCAGTTCCATGTTGCTGGTGCCTCAGTGGCCATGGTGCTGGAACCTCACTGACCATGATGCTGCTGCCACAGTGACCATGGTGCTGGTGCCTCAGTGACCACATTGCTGGTGCCTCAGTGACCATGGTGCTGGTACCTCACTGACCATGCTGCTGGTACCTCACTGACCATGATGCTGCTGCCTCAATTCCATGGTGCTGATGCCTCAGTGACCATGGTGCTGGAACCTCACTGACCATGATGCTGCTGCCTCAGTGACCACGTTTCTGGTGCCTCAGTGACCATGATGCTGGTACCTCACTGACCATGCTGCTGGTACCTCACCGACCATGATGCTGCTGCCTCAGTTCCATGGTGCTGGAACCTCACTGACCATGATGCTGCTGCCTCAGTGACCATGTTGCTGGTGTCTATGTGACCATGGTGCTGGAGCCTCAGTGACCATGATGCTGGTACCTCACTGACCATGATGCTGCTGCCTCAGCTTCGAGGTGCTGGTGCCTCAGTGACCATGGTGCTGGAACCTCACTGACCATGATGCTGGTACCTCACTGACCATGATGCTGGTACCTCAGTGACCATGCCACTGGTACCTCAGTGACCATGCTGCTGGCACCTCACTGACCATGATGCTGGTACCTCAGTGACCATGGTGCTTGTTCCTCACCGATCATGATGCTGCTGCCTCAGTGACCATGCTGCTGGTGCCTCAGTGACCATTGTGCTTGTGCCACACTGACCATGGTGCTGTTGCCTCAGTGACCATGCTGCTGTTACCTCAGTGACCATGCTGCTGGTACCTCAGTGACCATGGAGCTCGTACGTCAGTGACCATGGTGCTGGTACCTCAGTGACCATGGAGCTCGTACGTCAGTGACCATGGTGCTGGTGCCCCACTGACCATTCTACTGGTGCCTCACTGACCATGCTGCTGTTGCCTCTGTGACCGTGGTGCTTGTGCCTCAATGACCATGATGCTGATGCCTCAGTGACCATGCTGCCGATACTTCAATCACCATGGTACTGGTACCTCACTGACCATGATGCTGGTACCTCAAGTGACCATGCCGCTGCTGCCACAGTGACCATGCTGCTGGTAGCTCAATGACCATGCAGTTGGTGCCTCACTCACCATGATACTGGTACTTCAGTGACCAAGCTGCTGGTACTTCACTGACCATGCTGCTAGTACCTCAGTGACCATGCTGGTGGTACCTCAGTGACCATTATGCAGGTGCCTCAGTGACCATGCTGCTGAAACCTCAGTGATCATACTGCTGAAACCTCATTGACCAAACTGCCGGTGCCTCAGTTCCATGTTGCTGGTGCCTCAGTGACCACGTGCTGGCGCCTCAGTGACCATGGTGCTGGAACCTCACTGACCGTGATGCTGCTGCCTCAGTGACCATGGTGCTGGTGCCTCAGTGACCACATTGCTGGTGCCTCAGTGTACATGGTGCTGGTACCTCACTGACCATGCTGCTGGTACCTCACTGACCATGATGCTGCTGCCTCAATTCCATGGTGCTGATGCCTCAGTGACCATGGTGCTTGTGCCTCACTGATCATGATGCTGCTGCCTCAGTTCCATGGTGCTGGTGCCTCAGTGTCCATGGTGCTGGTACCTCACTGACCATGATGCTGCTGCCTCAGTTCCATGGTACTAATGCCTCAGTGACCACGATGCTGGTACCTCAGTGACCATGGTGCTGGTGTCTATGTGACCATGGTGCTGGAGCCTCAGTGACCATGCTGCTGATACCTCACTGACCATGATGCTGCTGCCTCAGCTTCGAGGTGCTGGTGCCTCAGTGACCATGGTGCTGGAACCTCACTGACCATGATGCTGGTACCTCACTGACCATGATGCTGGCACCTCACTGACCATGATGCTGGTACCTTAGTGACCATGCTGCTGGCACCTCACTGACCATCCTGTTGGCACCTCAGTGACCATGCTGCTGGTTCCTCAGTTACCATGCTGCTGATACATCAATAATCATGATGCTGGTACCTCAAGTGACCATGCTACTGGTACCTCACTGACCATGTCGCTGGTACCTCAAGTGACCATGCAGCTGGCACTTCACTGACCATGCTGCTGTTACCTCAGTGACCATGCTGCTGGTTCCTCAGTGACCATGCTGCTGGTACCTCACTGACCATGCAGCTGGTGCCTCAATGACCATGCTACTGGCGCCTGAGTGACCATGCTGTTGGTGCCTCCGTGACCATCCTGCTGGTGCCTCAGTTCCATGCTGCTGGTGCCTTAGTGACCGTGGTGCTTGTGCCTCAATGACCATGATGCTGATGCCTCAGTGACCATGCTGCCGATACTTCAATCACCATGGTACTGGTACCTCACTGACCATGATGCTGGTACCTCAAGTGACCATGCCGCTGCTGCCACAGTGACCATGCTGCTGGTAGCTCAATGACCATGCAGTTGGTGCATCACTCACCATGATGCTGGTACTTCAGTGACCAAGCTGCTGGTACTTCACTGACCATGCTGCTAGTACCTCAGTGACCATGCTGGTGGTACCTCAGTGACCATTATGCAGGTGCCTCAGTGACCATGCTGCTGAAACCTCAGTGATCATACTGCTGAAACCTCATTGACCAAACTGCCGGTGCCTCAGTTCCATGTTGCTGGTGCCTCAGTGACCACGTGCTGGCGCCTCAGTGACCATGGTGCTGGAACCTCACTGACCGTGATGCTGCTGCCTCAGTGACCATGGTGCTGGTGCCTCAGTGACCACATTGCTGGTGCCTCAGTGACCATGGTGCTGGTACCTCACTGACCATGCTGCTGGTACCTCACTGACCATGATGCTAATGCCTCAATTCCATGGTGCTGATGCCTCAGTGACCATGGTGCTGGAACCTCACTGACCATGATGCTGCTGCCTCAGTGACCACGTTTCTGGTGCCTCAGTGACCATGGTGCTGGTACCTCACTGACCATACTGCTGGTACCTCACTGACCATGATGCTGCTGCCTCAGTTCCATGGTGCTGGAACCTCACTGACCATGATGCTGCTGCCTCAGTGACCATGTTGCTGGTGTCTATGTGACCATGGTGCTGGAGCCTCAGTGACCATGATGCTGGTACCTCACTGACCATGATGCTGTTGCCTCAGCTTCGAGGTGCTGGTGCCTCAGTGACCATGGTGCTGGAACCTCACTGACCATGATGCTGGTACCTCACTGACCATGATGCTGGTACCTCAGTGACCATGCCACTGGTACCTCAGTGACCATGCTGCTGGCACCTCACTGACCATGATGCTGGTACCTCAGTGACCATGATGCTGGTGCCTCAGTGACCATGGAGCTCGTACGTCAGTGACCATGGTGCTGGTGCCCCACTGACCATTCTCCTGGTGCCTCACTGACCATGCTGCTGGTGCCTCTGTGACCGTGGTGCTTGTGCCTCAATGACCATGATGCTGATGCCTCAGTGACCATGGTACTGGTACCTCACTGACCATGATGCTGGTACCTCAAGTGACCATGCCGCTGCTGCCACCGTGACCATGCTGCTGGTAGCTCAATGACCATGCAGTTGGTGCCTCACTCACCATGATGCTGGTACTTCAGTGACCAAGCTGCTGGTACTTCACTGACCATGCTGCTAGTACCTCAGTGACCATGCTGGTGGTACCTCAGTGACCATTATGCAGGTGCCTCAGTGACCATGCTGCTGAAACCTCAGTGATCATACTGCTGAAACCTCATTGACCAAACTGCCGGTGCCTCAGTTCCATGTTGCTGGTGCCTCAGTGACCATGGTGCTGGAACCTCACTGACCGTGATGCTGCTGCCTCAGTGACCATGGTGCTGGTGCCTCAGTGACCACATTGCTGGTGCCTCAGTGACCATGGTGCTGGTACCTCACTGACCATGATGCTGCTGCCTCAGTTCCATGGTGCTGATGCCTCAGTGACCATGGTGCTGGAACCTCACTGACCATAATGCTGCTGCCTCAGTGACCACGTTTCTGGTGCCTCAGTGTCCATGGTGCTGGTACCTCACTGACCATGCTGCTGGTACCTCACTGACCATGATGCTGCTGCCTCAGTTCCATGGTGCTGGAACCTCACTGACCATGATGCTGCTGCCTCAGTGACCATGTTGCTGGTGTCTATGTGACCATGGTGCTGGAGCCTCAGTGACCATGATGCTGGTACCTCACTGACCATGATGCTGCTGCCTCAGCTTCGAGGTGCTGGTGCCTCAGTGACCATGGTGCTGGAACCTCACTGACCATGATGCTGGTACCTCACTGACCATGATGCTGGTACCTCAGTGACCATGCCACTGGTACCTCAGTGACCATGCTGCTGGCACCTCACTGACCATGATGCTGGTACCTCAGTGACCATGGTGCTTGTTCCTCACCGATCATGATGCTGCTGCCTCAGTGACCATGCTGCTGGTGCCTCAGTGACCATTGTGCTTGTGCCACACTGACCATGGTGCTGTTGCCTCAGTGACCATGCTGCTGTTACCTCAGTGACCATGCTGCTGGTACCTCAGTGACCATGCTGCTCGTACCTCACTGACCATGCAGCTGGTGCCTCAATGACCATGCTGCTGGCGCCTGAGTGACCATGCTGTTGGTGCCTCAGTGACCATCCTGCTGGTGCCTCAGTTCCATGCTGCTGGTGCCTTAGTGACATTTTGCTGGTACCTCACTGACCATGATGCTGGTGCCTCAGTGACCATGGAGCTCGTACGTCAGTGACCATGGTGCTGGTGCCCCACTGACCATTCTACTGGTGCCTCACTGACCATGCTGCTGGTGCCTCTGTGACCGTGGTGCTTGTGCCTCAATGACCATGATGCTGATGCCTCAGTGACCATGCTGCCGATACTTCAATCACCATGGTACTGGTACCTCACTGACCATGATGCTGGTACCTCAAGTGACCATGCCGCTGCTGCCACAGTGACCATGCTGCTAGTACCTCAGAGACCATGCTGGTGGCACCTCAGTGACCATTATGCAGGTGCCTCAGTGACCATGCTGCTGAAACCTCAGTGATCATACTGCTGAAACCTCATTGACCAAACTGCCGGTGCCTCAGTTACATGTTGCTGGTGCCTCAGTGACCACGTGCTGGCGCCTCAGTGACCATGATGCTGGAACCTCACTGACCGTGATGCTGCTGCCTCAGTGACCATGGTGCTGGTGCCTCAGTGACCACATTGCTGGTGCCTCAGTGACCATGGTGCTGGTGCCTCACTGACCAAGATGCTGCTGCCTCAATTCCATGGTGCTGATGCCTCAGTGACCATGGTGCTGGAATCTCACTGACCATGATGCTGCCGCCTCAGTGACCACGTTTCTGGTGCCTCAGTGACCATGGTGCTGGTACCTCACTGACCATGCTGCTGGTACCTCACTGACCATGATGCTGCTGCCTCAGTTCCATGGTGCTGGAACCTCACTGACCATGATGCTGCTGCCTCAGTGACCATGTTACTGGTGTCTATGTGACCATGGTGCTGGAGCCTCAGTGACCATGATGCTGGTACCTCACTGACCATGATGCTGCTGCCTCAGCTTCGAGGTGCTGGTGCCTCAGTGACCATGGTGCTGGAACCTCACTGACCATGATGCTGGTACCTCACTGACCATGATGCTGGTACCTCAGTGACCATGCTGCTGGCACCTCACTGACCATGATGCTGGTACCTCAGTGACCATGGTGCTTGTTCCTCACTGATCATGATGCTGCTGCCTCAGTGACCATGCTGCTGGTGCCTCAGTGACCATAGTGCTTGTGCCACACTGACCATGGTGCTGTTGCCTCAGTGACCATGCTGCTGTTACCTCAGTGACCATGCTGCTTGTACCTCAGTGACCATGCTGCTCGTACCTCAATGACCATGCAGCTGGTGCCTCAATGACCATGCTGCTGGCGCCTGAGTGACCATGCTGTTGGCGCCACAGTGACCATCCTGCTGGTGCCTTAGCTCCATGCTGCTGGTGCCTTAGTGACATTTTGCTGGTATCTCACTGACCATGATGCTGGTGCCTCAGTGACCATGGAGCTCGTACGTCAGTGACCATGGTGCTGGTGCCCCACTGACCATTCTACTGGTGCCTCAGTGACCATGCTGCTGGTGCCTCTGTGACCGTGGTGCTTGTGCCTCAATGACCATGATGCTGATGCCTCAGTGACCATGCTGCCGATACTTCAATCACCATGGTACTGGTACCTCACTGACCATGATGCTGGTACCTCAAGTGACCATGCCGCTGCTGCCACAGTGACCATGCTGCTGGTAGCTCAATGACCATGCAGTTGGTGCCTCACTCACCATGATGCTGGTACTTCAGTGACCAAGCTGCTGGTACTTCACTGACCATGCTGCTAGTACCTCAGTGACCATGCTGGTGGTACCTCAGTGACCATGCTGCTGAAACCTCATTGACCAAACTGCCGGTGCCTCAGTTCCATGTTGCTGGTGCCTCAGTGACCACGTGCTGGCGCCTCAGTGACCACATTGCTGGTGCCTCAGTGACCATGGTGTTGATACCTCACTGACCTTGCTGCTGGTACCTCACTGACGATGATGCTGCTGCTGCAATTCCATGGTGCTGATGCCTCAGTGACCATGGTGCTGGAACCTCACTGACCATGATGCTGCTGCCTCAGTGACCACGTTTCTGGTGCCTCAGTGACCATGGTGCTGGTACCTCACTGACCATGCTGCTGGTACCTCACGGACCATGATGCTGCTGCCTCAGTTCCATGGTGCTGGAACCTCACTGACCATGATGCTGCTGCCTCAGTGACCATGTTGCTGGTGCCTCAGTGACCACGTGCTGGTTCCTCACTGACCACGGTGCTGGAACCTCACTGACCATGATGCTGCTGCCTCAGTGACCATGATGCTGCTGCCTCAGTTCCATGGTGCTGGAGCCTCAGTGACCATGGTGCTGGTGCCTCAGTGACCATGGTGCTGGAACCTCACTGACCATGATGCTGGTGCCTCAATGACCATGCTGCTAGTACCTCAGAGACCATGCTGGTGGTACCTCAGTGACCATTATGCAGGTGCCTCAGTGACCATGCTGCTGACTCCTCAGTGATCATACTGCTGAAACCTCGTTGACCAAACTGCCGGTGCCTCAGTTCCATGCTCCTGGTGCCTCAGTGACCACGCTGCTGGTACCTCAATGACCATTCTGCTGGTACCTCACTGACCATGATGCGGCTGCCTCAGTTCCATGGTGCTGGTGCCTCAGTGACCATGGTGCTGGAACCTCACTGACCATGATGCTGCTGCCTCAGTGACCACGTTTCTGGTGCCTCAGTGACCATGATGCTGGTACCTCAAGTGACCATGCTGCGGCTGCCACATGACCATGCTGCTGGTACCTCAATGACCATGCAGTTGGTGACTCACTCACCATCTTGCTGGTACTTCAGTGATCATGCCGCTGATACCTCACTGACCATGCTGCTAGTACCTCACTGAGCATGCTGCTGGTGCTTCAATGACCATGCTGCTAGTACCTCACTGACCATGCTGGTGGTACCTCAGTGACCATGCTGGTGGCACCTCAGTGACCATTATGCAGGTGCCTCAGTGACCATGCTGCTGATACCTCAGTGATCATACTGCTGAAACCTCGTTGACCAAACTGCCGGTGCCTCAGTTCCATGTTGCTGGTGCCTCAGTGACCACGTTGCTGGTGCCTCAGTGACCATGCTGCTGGTACCTCAATGACCATGCTGCTGGTACCTCACTGACCATGATGCTGCTGCCTCAGTTCGATGGTGCTGGTGCCTCAGTGTCCATGGTGCTGGTACCTCACTGACCATGATGCTGCCGCCTCAGTTCCATGGTACTAATGCCTCAGTGACCACAATGCTGGTACCTCAGTGACCATGGTGCTGGTGTCTATGTGACCATCGTGCTGGAGCGTCAGTGGCCATGCTGCTGGTACCTCTCTGACCATGATGCTGCTGCCTCAGCTTCAAGGTGCTGGTGCCTCAGTGACCATGGTGCTGGAACCTCACTGACCATGATGCTTGTGCCACAATGACCATGCTGCTAGTATCTCAGTGACCGTGCTGGTGGTACCCCAGTGACCATTATGCAGGTGCCTCAGTGACCACGTTGCTGGTGCCTCAGTGACCATGGTACTGGTACCTCACTGACCATGCTGCTGGTACCTCACTGACCATGATGCTGCTGCCACAGTGACCATGCTGCTGGTAGCTCAATGACCATGCAGTTGGTGCCTCACTCACCATGATGCTGGTACTTCAGTGACCAAGCTGCTGGTACTTCACTGACCATGCTGCTAGTACCTCAGTGACCATGCTGGTGGTACCTCAGTGACCATTATGCAGGTGCCTCAGTGACCATGCTGCTGAAACCTCAGTGATCATACTGCTGAAACCTCATTGACCAAACTGCCGGTGCCTCAGTTCCATGTTGCTGGTGCCTCAGTGACCATGGTGCTGGAACCTCACTGACCGTGATGCTGCTGCCTCAGTGACCATGGTGCTGGTGCCTCAGTGACCACATTGCTGGTGCCTCAGTGACCATGGTGCTGGTACCTCACTGACCATGCTGCTGGTACCTCACTGACCATGATGCTGCTGCCTCAATTCCATGGTGCTGATGCCTTAGTGACATTTTGCTGGTACCTCACTGACCACGATGCTGCTGCCTCAGTTCCATGGTGCGTGTGCCTCAGTGACAATGCAGTTGATGCCTCAGTGACCATTCTGCTGTTGCCTCAGTTCCATGCTGCTGGTGCCTTAGTGAACATGGTGCTGGTACCTCACTGACCATGATGCTGCTGTGTCAGTTCCATGGTGCTGGTGCCTCAGTGACCATGGTGCTGTTGCCTCAGTGACCATGGTGCTGACGTCTCAGTGACCATGGTGCTGGTGCCTCAGTGACCATGGAGCTCGTACGTCAGTGACCATGGTGCTGGTGCCCCACTGACCATTCTACTGGTGCCTCAATGACCATGCTGCTTGTGCCTCAGTGACCATGGTGCAGAATGCTCAGTGACCATGCTGCTGGTACCTCAATGACCATGGTACTGGTCCCTCACTGCCATGATGCTGGTACCTCAAGTGACCATGCTGCTGGTACCTCAATGACCCTGACGCTGGTACCTCAAGTGACCATGCTGCTGCTGCCACAGTGACCATGCTTTTGTACCTCAATGACCATGCTGCTGGTACCTCACTGACCCTGCTGCTAGTACCTCAGAGACCATGCTGGTGTAACCTCAGTGACCATTATGCAGGTGCCTCAGTGACCATGCTGCTGATAACTCAGTGATCATACTGCTGAAACCTCATTGACCAAACTGCCGGTGCCTCAGTTCCATGCTGCTGGTGCCTCACTGACCATGTGCTGGTGCCTCAGTGACCATGGAGCTCGTACGTCAGTGACCATGGTGCTGGTGCCCCACTGACCATTCTACTGGTGCCTCAATGACCATGCTGCTTGTGCCTCAGTGACCATGGTGCAGAATGCTCAGTGACCATGCTGCTGGTACCTCAATGACCATGGTACTGGTCCCTCACTGCCATGATGCTGGTACCTCAAGTGACCATGCTGCTGGTACCTCAATGACCCTGACGCTGGTACCTCAAGTGACCATGCTGCTGCTGCCACAGTGACCATGCTTTTGTACCTCAATGACCATGCTGCTGGTACCTCACTGACCCTGCTGCTAGTACCTCAGAGACCATGCTGGTGTAACCTCAGTGACCATTATGCAGGTGCCTCAGTGACCATGCTGCTGATAACTCAGTGATCATACTGCTGAAACCTCATTGACCAAACTGCCGGTGCCTCAGTTCCATGCTGCTGGTGCCTCACTGACCATGTGCTGGTGCCTATGTGACCATGGTGCTGGAATCTCACTGACCATGATGCTGCTGCCTCAGTCCCATGGTGCTGGTGCCTCAATGACCATGGTGCTGGAACCTCACTGACCATGATGCTGCTGCCTCAGTTCCATAGTGCTAGTGCCTCAGTGACTGCGATGCTGGTGCCGCAGTGACCACGGTGCTGGAACCTCACTGACCATGATGCTGCTGCCTCAGTGACCATGGTGATGGAACCTCACTGACCATGATGTTGCTGCCTCAGTGACCATGGTGCTGGTGCCTCAGTGACCACGTTGCTGATGCCTCAGTGGCCATGGTGCTTGTACCTCACTGACCATGATGCTGGTACCTCACTGACCATGATGCTGCTGCCTCAGTTCCATGGTGCTGCTGCCTCAGTGACCATGGTGCTGGAACCTCACTGACCATGATGCTGCTGCCTCAGTTCCATGGTGCTAGTGCCTCAGTGACCGCGATGCTGGTGCCTCAGTGACCATGGTGCTGTTATCTCAGTGACCATAATACTGCTGCCTCAGTTCCATGGTGATGGTGCCTCACTGACCATGATGCTGGTGCCTCAGTGACCATGGTGCTGGTGTCTCAGTGACCATGGTGCTAGTGCCTCAGTGACCATGGAGCTCGTACCTCAGTGTCCATGGTGCTGGTGCATCAGTGGCCATTCTGCTGGTACCTCAAGTGCCCATTCTACTGATGCCTCAGTGACCATGGTGCTGGTGCCTCAGTGACCATGTTGCTCGTGCCTCATGGACCATGCTGCTGGTATATCAATGACCATGCTACTGGTACCTCACTGACCATGATGCTGGTACCTCAAGTGACCATGCTGCTGCTGCCACAGTGACCATTGTGCTCGTACCTCAATGACCATGCTGCTGGTATCTCAATGACCATGCAGTTGGTGCCTCACTCACCATGATGCTGGTACTTCAGTGACCATGTCACTGGTACCTCACTGACCATGCTGCTAGTACCTCACTGACCATGCTGCTAGTACCTCACTGACCATGATGCTGTTGTCTTAATGACCATGCTGCTAGTACCTCAGTGACCATTATGCTGGTGCCTCAGTGACCATGCTGCTGATACCTCAGTGATCATCCTGCTGGAACCTCATTGACCATACTGCCGGTGCCTCAGTTGCATGCTGCTGGTGCCTCAGTGACCACGTTGCTGGTGCCTCAGTGACCACATTGCTGGTGCCTCAGTGACCATGCTGCTGGTACCTCACTGACCATGGTGCTGCTGCCTCAGTTCCATGGTGCTAGTGCCTCAGTGACCACGATGCTGGTGCCTCAGTGACAATGGTGCTGGTGTCTCTGTGATCATGGTGCTGGTGCCTCAGTGACCATGGTGCTACTGCCTCAGTTCCATGGTGCTGGTGCCTCAGTGACCACGTGGTTGGTGCCTCACTGACCAAGATGTCTGGTGCCTCAGTTACCTTGCTGCTGGTACCACAGTGACCATGCTACTGGTACCTCACTGACCATGATGCTGGTACCTCAATGACCATGCGGTTGGTGCCTGACTCACCATGATGCTGGTGCCTCATTGTCCATGCAGCTGGTACCTCACTGACCATGATGCTGGCACCTCACTGACCATGCCACTGGTACCTCACTCACCATGCTGCTGGCACCTCACTGACCATGATGCTGGCACCTCACTGACCATGGTGCTGGCACCTCACTGACCATGCTGCTGGTGCCTCAGTGACCATGGTGCTGGTATCTCCATAACCTGCTATCTGATGGAGCAGTCACTTTGGCAGATAGATTATTTCTGTTGCCTCGGTGATGTTGCCAGTGGCATGCTTCAATGTCCAATGCCCAGACAATGCCAGTTGTACTCAATATCCTCAAAGTTTCAGTGACTTCACCTTTGCTTCTCCGCCCTCTTTGGATAAACCTCTGTAACTTTTCAACAGATGCAGCCTCCCAGTCATTTCAAAGCAATTCATATAAAATTTCAGAGTGTTCCCTTGCTTGATATCTTATCTATGTTATCACTGAAGCATCCAACTCACTGCAAGTGATTCCTGAAGTCTCCCGCATTCCTGGCCATCTCCTTTGAAATAGCATTATGTTAAATCAGGGATCTTACTGTGACCACACTGAGCTCAGTGAGATAGTTAATAGACATAGGTTTGGGTGATGCATGTTTTTTTTGCTGCACTGTGCAAAGTGTCAGATGGCAGAAATGGAGATGTGGTTTTACAACCACACAGCTCAGTGGCCACAGATTTACTATCCTGCCTCTACTCTGCCCCATTTCAGATGGGAAAATTAAAGGCATGTTCTCCAATTCTGTGTATATTCCTCTGCTAACTGTGTTAATGATAGTGTCCTGCACTGAGTTTGCAAGATGGCGGCGTAGATTCTGGCCATTCCCCTTTTGTCATGTGCAAGCTTCTTCTCCAAGGGAAATGGGAGTGAGATAGAGTGAGTAAAAAGTGAGGTCTGCAGATGCTGGAGATCAGAGCTGAAAATGTGTTGCTGGTTAAAGCACAGCAGCTTAGGCAGCATCCAAGGAACAGGAAATTCGACGTTTCGGGCCAGAGCCCTTCATCAGGAATGAGGAGAATGTGCCAGGCAGGCTAAGATAAAAGGTAGGGAGGAGGGACTTGGGGGAGGGGCGATGGAGATGTGATAGGTGGAAGGAGGTCAAGGTGAGGGTGATAGGTTGGAGTGGGGTGGGGGCGGAGAGGTCAGGAAGAAGATTGCAGGTTAGGAGGGCGGTGCTGAGTTGAGGGAACTGACTGAGACAAGGTGGGGGGAGGGGAAATGAAGAAACTGGAGAAATCTGAGTTAATTCCTTGTGGTTGGAGGGTTCCCAGGCGGAAGATGAGGCGCTCCTCCTCCAGCCGTCGTGTTGTTATGTTCTGCCGATGGAGGAGTCCAAGGACCTGCATGTCCTCGGTGGAGTGGGAGGGAGAGTGTTGAGCCACGGGGTGGTTGGGTTGGTTGGTCCGGGCGTCCCAGAGGTGTTCCCTGAAGTGTTCCGCAAGTAGGCGGCCCGTCTCCCCAATGTAGAGGAGGCCATATCGGGTGCAGGGAATGCAATAGATGATGTGTGTGGAGGTGCAGGTGAACTTGTGGTGGATATGGAAGGATCCCTTGGGGCCTTGGAGGGAAGTGAGGGAGGAGGTGTGGGCGCAAGTTTTACATTTCCTGCGGTTGCAGGGAGTGGAGGTTGGGTTGGTGGGGGGTGTGGACCTGACGAGGCAGTCACGAAGGGAGTGGTCTTTGCGGAACGCTGATAGGGGAGGGGAGGGAAATATATCCCTGGTGGTGGGGTCCGTTTGGAGGTGGGGTCCGTTTGGAGGTGGCAGAAATGACGGCGGATGATACGCTGTATACGGAGGTTGGTGGGGTGGTAGGTGAGAACCAGTGGGGTTCTGTCTTGGTGGCGGTTGGAGGAGCGGGGCTGAAGGGCGGAGGAGCGGGAAGCGGAGGAGATGCGGTGGAGGGCATCGTCGATCACGTCTGGGGGGAATCTGCAGTCCTTGAAGAAGGAGGCCATCTGGGCTGTACGGTATTGGAACTGGTCCCCCTGGGAGCAGATGCAGCGGAGGCGAAGGAATTGGGAATATGGGATGGAGTTTTTACAGGGGGCAGGGTGGGAGGAGGTGTAGTCCAGGTAGCTGTGGGAATCAGTCGGTTTATAGTAGATGTCTGTGTTGAGTCGGTCGCCCGAAATAGAAATGGAAAGGTCTAGGAAGGGGAGGGAGGAGTCTGAGACACTCCAGGTGAATTTGAGGTCGGGATGGAAGGTGTTGGTAAAGTTGATGAACTATTCAACCTCCTCGTGGGAGCACGAGGCAGCGCCGATACAGTCATCGATGTAGTGGAGGAAAAGGTGGGGGGTGGTGCCAGTGTAGTTGCGGAAGATGGACTATTCCACATATCCTACGAAGAGACGTGAGATAGAGTGAGACCAATGACTTTTGTGAAGTGCTTAGCAGATCATAAAAAGAACAGTTTGGAAAGCAGCGCCACCATATCTACTTCAATTCCTTAGGAGGAGAGAGGGCCACAGGGCATTAACCTGCACAGTTTGTTATTGATACCACCAGTGAACACAATACAGGTCAGGCAAGTCATGACCTATAGTTTGTGTTGCACTGCATTCAGGAAGCATACACATTTACTTTTCTCTCATCACGTGTAAATAGCAATTAATGTGTGGAAGGTAGGGAAGTGGTTAGCTGAGAGAAAATTGAATTATAACATGTACTTGAATAGGTAGACTGAAAGGATTACAAGTTGCCACTTACAATGCCATTTTAAGTACAGGGTACCTAGGTAGAGATTCTTCAGAGCAAGTTCTTAGGAAAAGAAACTAGAAAAAAAAAATTCAAGCACAAAAGATCATAGGAATAAGTCAGAAAATAATGAAATAAAAATTTCAGAATAACAGTCCTCCAGTTCACTTTGGTAGCAGCATGGTGCCTCAGTGGTGAGCACTGCTGTCTCACAACGCCAGGGACCTGGGTTGGATTCCAACCTCGGGCACCTGTTTGTGTGGAGTTTGTACATTCTCCCCGTGTCTGTGTGGGTTTCTTCCCACAATCCAAAGATGTGCAGGTTAGGTGAATTGGCCATGCTAAATTGCCCACAGTGTTCAGGGATGCATTAGTCAGGAAATGTAGAGTAATAGGGGTGGGGATTGGGTCCGGGTGGGTTACTCTTCAGAGGGTCGGTGTGGACTTGTTGGCCTAAGGGCCTGTTTCCACACTGTAGGGTTTCTATGATTCAAACTCAGTCCATACTAACATCTAGCCTCCAGTCTGTGTTGGGCCTTGAATGCAGACTGTTCCAGGGCGCCACCTGAGGCTCTTGAGGTTGGGAGACCACTCTGGAATCACCTCGAGGCTGGAAGTCCATGCTGAGGCCATGCTGGACTGAATACCGTCACATGCCAACAAGATACCACCACACTGGGCCACTGAGAGACCACCACACTGGGTCATTGAGAGACCACCACACTGGGACACTGAGAGACCACCATGCTGGGCCGCTGAGACACCACCACACTGGGTCATTGAGACATCACCACACTGGGACACTAATTAGCCACTACACTGGGCCACTGAGAGACCACCACGCTGGGCCACTGAGAGACCACCACACTGGGACACTGAGAGGCCACTACACTGGGACACTGAGAGACCACTACACTGGGACACTGAGAGGCCACTACACTAGGACACTGAGAGACCACCACACTGGGATACTGAGAGACCACCATGCTGGGACACTGAGAGACCACCATGCCAGTCCACTGACAAAGCACCAATCCAGGCAGAAAATATGTTTAGTATAAAGTATGTAATAACTTAACAGAAATATGAAATGCATCTAAATACAAAGAACACTAATGTTTCTAATACTGCATCATTTTCGAGGTTAATAGCACATGTAAGGGCCAGCAGAAGGAGGCATGGTGAAACGTTGAGTTGTAATTTCAGAAGACACTGTGTAGCGAGACAAAGAAGGATTGATATTTTGAGACGGAGATTATGGCATCACATGATGTTCGGAGTCAGCAGGCCATTAAGAGGAGTCTAATCTTCACAGCCCTGCTAAAGTTAAGACAATTTTCCCTCCATTCCAGTTGGGTCTTGGCACTGTTAGCACTAGCCTTCTTGTTTCAAGCTTGTTATGTTATTTACTGTGGCAACTACCTTGTAGGCAAGGAAAGGATTTTTTTCCAATTCAGAATCCTAGTAGTGTCAATGTAAGTCTGACCCTCCCCAAAGGTTTTTCTTAATATGTCCCACCACTTCTCAAAGTTGGCTCGCACTTTTTGAATTTCTGTATCACATTGTTGAAGACCAAGGCAATTCTTATTTCCAAATATTGGCCTAGAAGCAGATATTTTTCATCTTTCACCCTAATGCGAACACTATTCTCTTTTGTACTGGGCCTCTATATTACTTGTTTCCCCACACCCTTCCTTTGCCTCAAGTATAAACCACTATTTACTAACTCCTTTAGTTCTTAAGAATAATCATAACAAAACACTAACTCTGTTTCTCTGTCCACAAATGCTCCAGTCCTGCTGAGTTTCTCCAGCATTTTCTGCATATGTTTCAGAAATGGCAGCATTTTGCTTTGAATTCCACTCAATATGACATACTTCTGCAGCTGGTAGGATTTGAACCTAGGTCTCCTAGCTCAGAGTTAGGGACACTACCACTACCACTAAGAGCATTTTTGTGACAACTGGGATTTTCTTAACCTATCACGCAACAAGCTGCTTTTAAAACATTTCGATTACTTTTGGGCAACTCACCAATCAAAATGTAAATGATGCCCAATCACAAAATTGACTGGGGGCTCAACATCTTGGTGTGGGTGATAGCAGCTGGTTTGCCAATGTCCCACCGCCCACTTGGCATATGCCGCAGACGGAAATCAGACCAGAAACCTTTCACTTCCAACGGAAAGAACTTTACGCAACATAGGAGCTGATTGGAGTTCAGTTTTTCCCCCCCACTGGCAAAATTGGCAGGATGTGGGTGGAATAAAAGCTACGGTTGCCCAGAGAACTTGGCAAAAAAAGATGCTGTTTCTAATTTGCAGGGGTGAGATGGGTGACAAAATGATCCAGCGACAGGCAATTTGTTGCTTAAGAAGAAGAAAGTCAGGCACTGGTTCAGGTTGCTAAGGGATTGTAGGAGTTCAAAGGGTAGATATATTATTTGTGGTGTAAACACAGAAGTAACAGCATGAGACTGAAAGAAGATACTTGGAAGAAACAAGACTTCCACAGAGGTATCAAAATCGCCAGAGTTACTGATTGAGCTTATTCAGAAGAGAAAAGAGGTCTTCCTCTCCTTTCATCGTTGATGCACATTAAGTTAAAATGATGAACAGATTTGCCCAGGGTAACACAATGGTTACATCCCGTAACTCAACTTTAACTGATCCCCTTACCAGAATGTGATCTGGCATGACTCGCACAAGACATCTGTCCATGCACCAGAGACACCATTTTGAGCAACAGGAATTTCACTTTTAGAACCAAGACTGAGCTTTGTGACCAGTACCTTTGACAATGCAAAACTCCCACCATATGATACTACAATCTCATTCAGCATAGAACATAAGAAGTGTTACTACTCAGTCAAAGCTGACACACAAACATGCAGAATGGGCAATGGTCAGAAACTAAGCCTCAAAATACTTAAGTACAAGGTAATACATTTTGGTATCAAAAATAACAAAACCACGTCTTTCTTGAAGAATAAATCTTTAAATAGGAAGTAGCAAAATAGGGATCTGGGAAGAAGATACGGAGATATTTAAAGTAGCAATAAAGATGAATAAGGCCCTAAAAATGGAAACAAAATTCTTTAATTTCTAGAGCAATAAAATTGAAAAGTATCGAACTTATGTCAAACTAGTATGGAGCCTTGCATAGTTTTGTGAACAGTTCTGGCTTTCCACCTTAGAGAATGGATATTGAGACACTAGAGAAGAGAAAGATCTGATTTATCAGAATTATATTGAAACTAAGTAGTTCAACCTTTCTGGAAAATTGAACAAGCTTTTCTCTCTTCATTAGATTGGAAAAAAGTCTGAAAATTTACCTGATAATTTTAGTAGGGTAGATATAGAGAAGATGCTTTCACTTGTAGGTGAGAGCTCAACTAGAAGGCATAAGTTGCAAATAAATCCAATAGGTCATTCAAGCAATGTTGTTTACCCAAAGAGTGATTAGAATGTAAATCTCTATTGAAAAAAGCAAATGAAGTATATAGCAGAGACTGATTCAAGGAGAAGCTAACTAAGCATGAGAGGAGGAAACAAATTGAAGGATACATTGATTATGTTATTGGGATGCAAGTGGCTGGCAATTAATATAAATACTATACTGGCATGAACAATCTGGGATTAATGGTCTGTTTCTACACTATATATACTTTGCTACAAGCACTGATATCCATGCTGTGAGGTTTGTACAATTTCTGACAGAATTTGGAAAAGAATTCTGCCTAGACTTAGTTTTTGCTTTGAAAAGGATTCTAGCCTCATTGTATTATGTTTACTTTCATTTCTAGCGTCTATAATAAGAACAGAAAACCAAAATAACGAGGTCTAATCAAGGTGGGGTGGGGTCAATTGTCATCAACTTGTTTGTACCATACAGGTGGCAGCAACATGCTGAGACACTTTCCAATGAACCCTCTTGGATGTTGAGAAAGACTGTTAGCAAAATAATCAAGTTAAAATAAAATTATTTCCTAGATAAATTATATTTTTATTCTGACATATGGAAAGACAATGAATAAAAAGCAAGTGCAAATTCAATTCTATCAAATTATTTTAAATCCACAGTCTGAATATTAAGATTGTACTGTATTTGTGGCAGTGATTACTACACTCATTCTTAGTGTAGCTGAACTTATTTCAAACAACTATTACAGCTTGATTTTGAGTACATGAATCATAGAATCCCTACTTAGTGGAAGCAGGCCATTCAGCCCAATGAGTCCACACTGACCTCCAAACAGCGCCCCACTCAGAACACCACCACCCCACCCCAATCCCTGTAACCCTGCAATTCCCATGGCTAATCTAGCCTGCACATTACTGGACATTATGGAGCAAATTAGCATGGCCAATCTACCTAATCTGCACCTCTTTGGACTGTGGGAGGAAACCGGAACACCTGAAGGAAACCCACGCAGACACGGGGAGAATGTTCAAACTCCACACAGACAGTTGCCTAAGTGTGGAATCAAACCAGGATCCCTGGCGCTGTGAGGCAGCAGTGCTAACCATGCAACCCCAAAGGAGGTGTTCAGAAAAAAAGTCACTAGTTAACCCTGTGATCTGTCAAACACACAGAAAATATGAAGGTTTCTCACAATACTTGTGCATTTTTTGTCACCAATTCATTTCCCTCTCCATGCTGTAGTCTCCCACCTTTCACCCAGTGCATGAATTTGGCTCAAGCCTTCAATCATTGTAAATGATTGCTTCACTTTGAATGCCTTTTTTCTGCTACAGGAAAATTCCAGTTGGCATGGGTGAGAGTTACTTTTACTGGCAATCACCATTTGAAAGTGAATAGATCCAACATCCCTGACCTGACCTTTTCACAAATGGTTGGAGGTCAGCGTGATACTGGCAGACTGGCTTACTACCCAGTGACCTAGTTCTAGGGAGATGGGAGATCATTTTAGAGAGATGAACAAATTGACAGATGATGTTGTTGAAACAACAAGATGCTAAGCAGACTTGATGGGACGGATACCAGGAGGATGTCCCTCTAATGAGGGAGACTAGAACCCATAAGGGATACAGTTTAAGTCCAATACGTTTCCCTCTTGAGACAAGGTCCAGATGTTATTATTATTCTACAGAGGAACCTCGATTATTGGAATATCAATTATCTGAATTTCGGATTATCCGAAGTAGATCTCAATAGAAATATTACATCAAAGAGGTGTTTCCAACACTGATTGCGCCTTTTGTTTACAATGATTAAAAACAAACTCGGCTTACTGAAATGCTGCTGAAAACAGTCCCAGACATCGATAGGAGCCCAGGCTTTGTCTCCAAATGACTGACCACCCACCCTCTCTCTCTGTCTCTTCCCACACTTTCCATGGAGTTCTACACAGGGGTGTACCCTAACCCCCCCAACTTGCCCAGATGATCTCTCCCACATTGTCCTGTACAGGGAAAAAGTGGAACTTGTCAAAACGTTGCAGGAAAGTTATGTGCACCTGTGTGTGTGCGTGTGTGTGTGTGCGTGTGTGTGTGTGTGTGTATGTGCGTGTGCGCACGCGCACGTGGGCACATTATTTGGAGACTCACCCCCCAAAGGCAGCAGCAGTCTTAGTGTTGGTGTCCAAACTGGCTGCCCCGGAGTGGGGGAGGACGACGGGGTCAGGGGTGTGGAAATTGGGGGGGAAGTGTGGAATATGGGTGGGGGTGGATGGGGTCGGAGTGGGGGCAGATAGGTGGAAGGGTTGAACGGGTTAGGGGTGGATGGGGTGGGGTTGGATGGGTTGAAAGGCCGACGGGAGGGTGGAGGTGGGGTGTACAGGTGGCAGGGGTGGGGGCCGATGAAGGGTGGAGCTATTGTGCGGTGTGCTGTTGCCTAGTCTCCTGAATGGGGAGCAGAGATAGCAAGTGCCCACTGCGTCAATCCCATTGAACTGATTGGGGGGGTGGGGAGGGGGGTGGTGTTGGTGGCAGGCTTCAGCAATGCTGTAGGTCCCTTACACACAAGTGTGTGTTTGCTCAGAAACAAACTCTGAGACAGAGAGAGGGAGTAAAGCAGGCAGAGCAAGGGAAAAGGAAGCTTAAGAAAACTCGAGCAGCTGAAGAGAGAAAAACAGAGCCAACATTTTGAGTCCAGTGACCTTTCATCACTGGACTTGAAACGCTAACTGTTTTTCTCTCTATACATGCTGCCACTCCTGCTGAGTTTCTCAAACACTTTCTGCTTTTGTTTCAGATTTCCAGGATTTGCAATTCTGCATTTTACTTACTTGTGTCAAATTTATTTTTGACTGGCTCACTGGCTTCTAGTATTTAGAGCGAAACAGCTATTTACCTGCCACACAAGAGTGGCTAGTGGGTGGTTCTTTGTGACATTACAGCACTCTAGTGCTCAAACCTAATCTAATACCCAAGTACATCAGCCCATTGTGACTCATGAGCACATCAATTCGCACTCTTCCACTCACACACAGATACTAGGGTTGAGTTGACTTATAACGTTTAGTTTTTTTCTTTAAATAATTTATAGTGTGCATTTTCCCTTCTAGGTCCTTCATTTTGAAGCTCCATGACCCCTCATCAGGTCTGAAATTCCAGGTTCTCTCCCTCTCTCTCTTTGTATTTCCCCAGGCAGCCATCGAATGTATGTCCAAAATCACCTTTTGACTTTTTGTCCTTCTTTCAAAAAAAGCATAAGTAGTAGTTAAAAGTTCAATATATCTGTCAATGTTTTGTGGTTTTTGTCATTATTCTGACACTGTTCTTATGGATTGCTCCAAAAGCAGCACCTTGAGGATATTCTCAGCGATCTTATAATCCCACTGTAAAGTGGGTTGTTGCAGGTGGATGATAGGGTTTGATGGGAGTTGAGTCTATCAATGATGGGGGGGGGGGGGTTGGGGAAGGTGTCAGGGCTGGGGAAAGTGAGAGTTGGCCAGGTCTGTGGAGAGTTGTGGTGATCGGTTTTGTAGTTACCCAGCTATTAGGAATGAGGTTTTAATTCCCTTAACATTTCTTGGGTAACTATGAATTAGAACTGTCAGAGGTCTTTGACTCTAACGCAAAGTTGAAGTCTTCCTTTAAGGGTTGGGTAATGAGAAGTTTAAATATCCTGGGTAATTTGGTCTACTGGGACTTCAACATGATCCAGGCCTACATCTCCATTTTACCCTGCTACTATGATTATTTTCCTAATGGAAGGTTTAAGTCTTATCTCTGATCAGTGTAAAAATCTTCTCCATTGTCTGTGAGATTTCAGCAATTTACCTATTAGTCCAGAATGTGGAGTGATTAAGGCCAAATGAGTAAAAAATTGGATGATAATTATACTAAGTTACTGTTCAATCATTAAGAAATTACCTTCTGTTTCTGCAAATGATAATTCATCCTCAGAAACAGATATCCGATATAATGACTACATTATCATACAAAGTAAGCAGCATAGCAATTAATGTTTGTTACTAAATGTGGCTTTACATGCAAGGAGTCTTGTGGTATGGCAGTGCGGTGGTGGATCAGAGGCTTCAAGTTTAAGTTCTACACCAGGACTTGTTGCCTAAGGAAGGTGCATTCATAACCTGTTTGAACAGGTTCAATATTAACTTTAATGCTTCCAAACTATACTATTGGTTAGAGTGGGAGAGATTCCAGGTCAATTGCGTGATGGAAAGAAACTGAAATCTCTACTATCTACTACAGAGTTGGTCCGGATTACAAGACTCATGCACACACTACACATTCTGTCCTTGGGAGCTGCTTGGCTTGACAGCCAGTGTGGATCAACTTATTACTGGCAGTGCAGGGTTCAATCCCTGTTCCAACTGGTGTGGATTTGAATCTGCTCCCTTGTCCCACTAATGGCGGACATTATGGCACCGTGGGTCAGCCTTACTTTCAGACAGAACAGGAGGAGATGCTGTCATGATCCCACTGGTGTTATTACTCGACAAGTCAGATCCCAAATTGAAAGCTGGCAAGATACAACACATTTTTGTTTTGATTTTAATAAAGTGGGTCTCTCACTGAAACGTAAGCATACAAAGTTGCAGATTTTGTTTTAACAATAAAACAACATTTTAGTAACCAAGATAAATGAAGCTACAATAGAATAAACTATACTACTTACTTATAGCACAAATTCAAAGATTCTTAAACCTACAATGAAAGTATAATCCCATTAATCAAAGAAAACTTCTTTACAAATTCGAAAACAAAATACAGTAGAACCCCCATATCTGTGGATTCGGTTTCCACGGTTTCAGTTATCTATGGTTTACCATGGCCTGAAAATATTACAAGGAACATTTCAGAATTAATTCCAGGGGGCTGCAGGAGAGATAAGTTTCTCATTTAAATGATTGAGTTCGCAAATATCCGCAGTTTCAGGCATCTGCGGTAAGTCTTGGAATGTAACCCCCGCGGATACAGGGCGGGGATGGTGTGGGGGGTTGTGGGGGAAGTTGGTGGAGAGGGGGGTCACCTGTATCCCTTGTACCAAAAAACAAATCTTACACAGTATCACACCAGAGAGAAACAAACCTTTTCCTAACACCTGAAACCTGATTAGGTGTACACTAGAACTCTGTGGGAAGCTAGGGAAGTCATTGCTGGTCCTCTTGCTGAGATATTTGTATCATTGATAGTCACAGGTGAGGTATCGGAAGACTGGAGATTGGCTAACGTGATGCCACTGTTTAGGAAAGGTGGTAAGGACAAGCCAGGGAACTATAGATCAGTGAACCTGACTTCGGTGGTGGGCATATTGTTGGAAAGAATCCTGAGGGACAGGATGTACATGTATTTGGAAAGGCAAGGACTGATTAGGGATAGTTAACATAGCCTTGTGCATGGGAAATCATGTATCACAAACTTGATTGAGTTTTTGAAGGAGTAACAAAGAGGATTGATGAGGGCAGAGCAATAGACGTGATCTATAAGGACTTCAGTAGTGTGTTCGACAAAGTTTCCTACGGGAGTCTGGTTAGCAAGGTTAGAACTCATGGAATACAGGGAGAATTAGCCATTTGGATACAGAACTGGCTCAAAGGTAGAACGCAGAGGGTGGTGGTGGAGGGTTGTTTTTTCAGATTGGAGGCTTGTGACCAGTGGAGTACCACAAGGATCGGTGCTGTGTCCACTATTTTTTGTTATTTATATAAATGACTTGGATGCGAGCCTAAGAAATAAAGTTAGTAAGTTTGCAGATGACACCAAAATTGGAGGTGGAGTGGACAGTGAAGAAGGTTACCTCAGAATACAATGGGATCTTGATCAGGTGGGCCAATGAACTGAGAAGTGGCAGATGGAGGTTCATTTAGATAAATGCAAGGTGCTGCATTTTGGGAAAGCAAATCTTAGCAGGACTTATACATTTAATGGTAAGGTCCTAGGGAGTGTTGCTGAATAAAGAGATCTTGGAGTGCAGGTTCATTGCTCCTTGAAAGTAGAGTTGCAGCTAGATAGGATAGTGAAGAAGGCATTTGGTATGCTTTCCTTTATCGGTCAGAGTATTGAGTACAGGAGGCGGGAAGTCATGCTGCGGCTGTACAGGACATTGGTTAGGCCACTTTTGGAATATTGTGTGGAATTCTCGTCTCCTTCCTATTGGAAGGATGTTGTGAAACTTGAAAGGGTTCAGAAAAGACTTACAAGGATGTTGCCGGGATTGGAGGATTTGAGCTATGGGGAGAGGTTGAATAGGCTAGAGCTTTTTTCCCTAGAGCATTGAAGGCTGAGAGGTGACCTGATAGAGGTTTATAAAATCATGAGGGGCATGAAGTTAAAAATCACACAACACCAGGTTGTAGTCCAACAGGTTTAATTGGGAGCACTAGCTTTCAGAACGCTGCTCCTTCATCAGGTGGGAGGTGTCCATGTATGTGGCAGGTACTCATGCTACTCAGCCAACGTTGTCTATCTCATATGCTGCAGGCAAGCATGTCCTGAGGCATGGTACATTGGTGAAACCGAGCAGAGGCTACAACAACAGATGAATGGGCACCACACAACAACCAACAGACACTTCTGCGGTCTAGGACATTCGACTTCGGACCTTCAGGTGACCATCCACCAAAGCGGACTTCAGGACAGACAGCAGCGAAAAGTGGCTGAGCAGAGGCTAATAGCCAAGTTTGGTACCATAGGGAGGGCCTCAACCGAGACATTGGGTTCATGTCACACTACAGGTGACCCTATTGCACACACACACACACACAAATCTTAGCAGGACTTATACATTTATACAGAGACTCTTGTGCGCATGCATGCGCACACACACTCCCACTAACGCACACACATTCCTACAGACACACATACTCCCACATTCACACATGCACCCTCTCACAGACTTATATCCCTTTATAGAAGAAAGTGAGGTCTGCAGATACTGGAGATCAGAGCTGAAAATGTGTTGCTGGAAAAGCGCAGCAGGTCAGGCAGCATCCAAGGAACAGGAGATTCGATGTTTTGGGCATAAGCCCTTCTTCAGGAATCATTCCTGAAGAAGGGCTTAAGCCCGAAACATCGAATCTCCTGTTCCTTGGATGCTGCCTGACCTGCTGCGCTTTTCCAGCAACACATTTTCAGCTCTATATCCCTTTATACTCACACTCACACATACACACACTTTCTCTCAGACACTCACAACCGCGCCCCCCCCCACCCCCCGACGCGCACACACACACACAACCACATATAAGTTTTTGTGGGGTGAATTTGTACTTGCAGAGTTACATTGTACTTTGCTCAAAAGCGGCACAAATCCATGTAAGATTCTGTTAATTTATTTTTCTAAATAGAATCAGTCTAAACATTGTGGTACAGACACCAGCACCACAGGAATGCCCACACTTTCAACACATTATCTGGGCTGACACCAATTGTTCAAGTTCACTTGAGAATGTAACTTTAAAAAACCCCTTACGATTTACATATGAAAGAAGCGAAACTAACATGGTCATTCTAACAGATGAGAGATTTAACAAACAATCCAGGTCTTTTTCAATGTATAATTTCAGTCACATCACATAGTTAACTTTTGCTATAAATTCTGTGTCTTACAATTGTATACTCCACAACCACCTGATGAAGGAGCAGCACTCTGAAAGCTAGTGCTTCCAATTAAACTTGTTGGACTATAACCTGGTGTTGTGTGATTTTTAACTTTGTACACTGCCCAGTCCAACACCAACATCTCCAAATCATGAAAGGCATGGATAGGATAAATAGACAAGGTCTTTTCCCTGTGTTGGGGGAGTCCAGAACTAGAGGGCATAGGTTTAGGGTGAGAGGGGAAAGATATAAAAGAGACCTAAGGGGCAACCTTTTCACACAGAGTGTGGTGCGTGTATGGAATGAGCTGCCAGAGGAAGTGGTGGAGGCTGGTACAATTGCAACATTTAAAAGGCATCTGGATGTGGATATGAATAGGAAGGGTTTGGAGGGATATGGGCGGGGTGCTGAAAGGTGGGACGAGATTGGGTTGGGAATCTGGTCAGCATGGTGAGTTGGACCGAAGGGTCTGTTTTCGTGCTTTACATCTCTATGACTCTATGAGCTCAGTAGGCTGAGGGTGCCTATAATTCCTAGATTGAAACGTGGATAGCTTCTTCCTGGAGCTATTCATGCACCCTGATCTTAAATGCATTCAGCTTCAGGTAGCTTCAAACCTAAAGGATTAGGCTTTTATCCCAATACATCTTTACTGTAAGGTTATCTCATTACACCATATTTCTCCCCATACAACTATCTTGATCTAAGAATTTCACAGAACAGCTCAAAACAAAATGAAACTAAAAATGACCTCTTACTCTAAGGTGAGTTTCCTTAAACTAAACAAAATCCCAAGTATAGAATGTTCTAGCAGATCTTAAATCACTGTGCTTAACTTGCGAAGTTGCAAAACAGTTTAAAGTAAATGAAACTCATTAATGCTGCCAGGGTAGCTCTCACAAGCTGTTTTAAAAAGGGCAGAATGGCTACATAGATATATCCTGCTTAGTTATTAAATTCAGATGCATAGAAAACCCATATGTCACTAACCCAAACTTAAAACAAATTATATTAAAAAAGTGATTATATCGCAATCTCTATTGTAGGAAAACATTGATCATAGATTACCTCCAAATTTTGTAACATGCTGGCAAATCTGGCACAACAGGGATTCTGAGTTAGAGAAATCAAAAACCTAACTAAATAATTAAGCACATCCAGAAGTAGTGTAAACTGGATAATCAGGTGTAGGGATTGGTATATACAGCTTCCAGCCAGCATAATTTATCAACCAGGTTGCCCAGAGTTCAGAAATAGGAACAGACGTACTTGTTCTACATGGGACTAAGCATGTGTCTGATCTCCTGTTGACCTCTGAACCTGGCATCTACCATTTCTGCCAGCTGTGGGGTTCGGGAGGAGAACTGGGACAGATTGAAGTCTGCATAGAGCCAGCTGCACATTGAAAAGTGCAGCAACCTGCAAACAAATCCAAAACATGACTTATAATCTTTACTCACCTGACACCAGGTTATAGTCTTGCAGCTTGATTTGAAATCGCAAGCTTTTGGAGCGCTTTCCTTCATCAAGTTAATTGGAGGGTAATGTGGAGATATCATTGCATGGCAGATACTCATGTGACCGGTCAGTGTTGTCTATCTCAAACCCTGCAGGCAAGGACGCCCTGAGGCATGGTATATAGGCGAGACCATGCAGATGCTATGGCAACGGATAAATAGACACCACACTACAATTGCCAGGCAGGAATGTTCCCTCCCAGTTGGGGCACACTTCAGTGGTCAAGGACATTCAGCCTGCGATCCTCGGGTAAGCGTCCTCCAAGGCGGCCTTCAGGATATACGACAGTGCAGAATTGCCAAGCAGAAACTGATACCAAGTTCCCTACCCATGAAGACAGCCTCAACCGTGATCTTTGGTTCGTGTCACACTACAAGTGACACCATCATACTGTTCTGTGATGGCAAAATCTTTATTACTGTTCAGTACCTTATTTATACATTGCAGCTATGGATTACTTGTTACTTTGGTTAGATCCTCGACATATGACTCTTATACCTATCATATTATTGCAGCCATTTGGTTTGTCTCCAGCACTAACATTTTAAAATTTTTTTTGTAATTACCTCTCTGCCTTAATTAATTGAATCAAAGGTCATTGCTTCACTTACTATTCAGCTGTTGACACTTTACTCACATCATTTGACATTTTTGAGCACCTGCAAAGACTTGTTATTCAGCCCGTCGACACTACACTCACACCATTTGTACTATCTTTTCATACTCTTAATTACCTGGAACTATCTTGCAATGATGTCTCTGTCTTTAATTTATGTGCCAATGCACTTTCCTCCACTTCACCTGATGAAGGAGCGGTGCTCCGAAAGCTTGTGATTTGAAATAAACCTGTGGGATTATAACCTTATGAGTTCTGACTTTGTCCTCTCCAGTCCAACACTGGCACCTCCACGTCATGTGTTATAGTTATAATCTGAAGTTATATGACAATTTTGGGTGTCCTTATGGGTAGATCCATAATGGAATAGGAAGAAGCCCTTTGGTATTGGCAAGGGCAGATATAGATGTATATAAAAGTTAGATAAGCTCTTTGTAGCTGACAATTTTTGACAGTATTTAAATCACTTGCCCTTTAAAATGACAACAGTCTACAATTAATAAACAATTCAGCACTTGTAATTTCACTTTGCATTCACAGTTGATTGACAGGTCCAATGGTTAAGAAGTCTTAGATATGGGTCTATAAATATAAACACTTGTTTTTAGACTGGAGGATGTTGAAAATTTAACAGAGATGGAGTTAGTTAGTCATTGCAAAGATCACGATAAATCCAATAAATAATTCATCAGACCATAATGGTTCCTTTTCATCACATCACAGTAATTTCCTTCTGTAGTGCACACTCACTGAAGCCTTTCATTCTGACAAGCTGTCATACTCTTTAAATATATTGCACTAACATCTTCTAAATACCAAATTTACTGCAGTCATTAATTCTTTCGAAGTTATCTCCATAGCCATCCTTAATTTCAGTCTAAAAAGCACTGCTGAGAATTTGATCACCATGCATCACTATATTGTAAAACACTTTATCATATTTCTTTCATGTAAAATTGTTACCAAGTCAAAAGACTGAGCTTTTACAATGAAGTATTGATTTCAAGTATTTCCTTTCTCCTTTGTATAGAGATTTTGCAGTTACATAAAGCAAGTGCCTTGCCAGACAAAAAAAATCCAAGAATGTATAATGAGACTGAATCAGCAGACAACTTACCAGAATGCAATGGGTTGACTTCCTCTCATTTATCCCAGTGATAGCTCCAGCTTAATACAACGTATTAGATTTTTCTTCCATGACGCTTCCACATTGTGAAAGCTCTCCTTTCAGTCTGTGAGACCTGATAGGGGGATAACTGCAGTGCAATTCTTTTTTAGATTACTCAGTGCACTTGCACTTTATCAGTAAATTGCTGAGGTTGAACACCATGCAGTTAAAAAACTGATGCGACATATATCCCAGATTCAACTGAAGGGACTTTAAGAATTCCAAATCAGATATTCTTTTTTTAAAAAGAGTGTAAAATATCTATACTGGGACAAATTTGATTTAGCTACCTGTGGTAATTTTGCCTTATGGCATTTGCCACCTTGATCAGTATGCAGTACTGTGTAAGGGTTGTCTGAGGTGATTCACGTTTCGGGCAAAAGGCCTTCATCAGGAATAAAAGCTTTACTGCAACCAATCTTATAATAACTAAGTAACTCCAATTCTGTGAAATAGTAATCACTTTCCACCATAAAAACACATTTTTATATTAACAAACTCACATCAAAGGCTTTATAATCACTAACACTGTTTATACAATTGGCAATCTCTTGGGCCTACCTAGTGATTAATGATAGAGAATACACCACTGTAAAGTATCTACAGTACATGGATAAGAGGATTTATTGTATGATACATTTCCTTCTGAAGTTAGAGTTGATTTCCTTAACTCCAGCCACAATCTGTGATACCAGTCAAATGGTTGATGTCAATGTAAACTGAACATGAACCCCTTCAGAACCATTTCCTTAGATAACATCTTCCATTACCCACCGCCACCTCCAACCTATCCATTAGGTGATTGACTACAATAGCAATTACAATAAAAATGAAATATTGGCTACCAAATTTTGTCACTTTCCCAGAATGGGGTGATCCAAAAATGGATCTCCAGAACATTATGGGACTGAAAGTCTGTAATCTTGGAGGGGAGAGTTGATTGGACATTGGTGGCCTCTGCTTCTGATGCCACTGAAGTCTGTGGGAAGAATTGGAGTGAGCTAATTAAAAGAAAACCCGTCAGGAACCATTGTTTGGTGAATATAATGATGAAAATTCTCCACACCTTTCACCTCATTTCCCTTAATCTGGTCCTGCTGGGTCATTAAGACTATGGCAGATGTTATAATATTAGAAGTGAACATGTATTTACAAATGCACAGATTTTATACAATAACTGAACACCCGTTGAACACTAACTAAAAACCAAAAGAACTGCAGACGTTGAAAATCAGGAACAAAAACAGAAGTTGCTGGAGAAGCTCAGAATGGGTCACTGGACCTGAAATGTTAACTATGATTTTATCTTCACAGATGCTGCCAGACCTGCTGAGCTTTTCCAGCAATTTCTGTTTTTGTTCCCACTGAACACCTGATGTGCCCTCGCCATGTTTTGTTCTTTCTCTCTCTCTTTCTCTCACTAATCTGACACTTGAAGCTGCGTGGAGGCAGTGTTCTGTGTGGTGCACCCTGTGGCATCGAAGACTTAGTCCTAGTGCTCTTTGTCTGAGAGGGCCACAAGCTGCTGAGAGTGTGCTGCCCAGCTACAGGCTCACTATCCTCAGCTTGAGCTGCTGGACACATTGGGGTGACCGACAGAGAGGAGGTGAAGTGTCAGGCCTCCTCTGGAGTGTCCTGGGAAGAGGCTCCTGGGGAGATAGGCTGTTTGTCACCCCTCCCTTCACCATTTTGTCTCCTTGAGAGGAAGCCAGAGGCAGACCATATCCAGGCTCCATTTTCATGCATAACTTCAATTTATAATTTGATCCAATGAACTGTGGTCTGTGGTTGCTGACTCAGACAAAGGAGGCAGCAATAGAGGTAGCTACAGAGAAATATCCAAACACGGTTTATACACTTAGGGAATTTTGGAAATGACCGATGACTTGGGAGCTCAGGAGATTATAGCACTCACGTTCTTTGGGCACAAATATGATGTGGCCACACGACAGGGTAGGCAGCTGTAGAGGGCTCCGATCCAAAACCCCAAAAGCAGTGCGACTTTCTTAGGCAAGCCGAGGGTGGGGTTGGGAAAGTAATCACCAGCCAACTACAACAGGGAGTCTTACACCCTGTAACTTCAACAAACAATTCACCGACTTGGCATGTTATTCTATTGTGACAGGTCTCACTAGATGGGGGTTCCTGTGTAGCATAGAATCAGATCAGGGGAGCCACTTTATCACTTTATGTCATGCAAAATGTCATAACTCTACTTGGAATAAACCAAAACTTCCACATTGCATACCCTCCTCAGTCAAATAGGATAGCTGAGAGAATGAACCATACCATAAAAGGTATAATTAGAAAGAGCATCCAGCAAAAACAATTCCACTTGAAATATCTTGTCGGAATACCTTTTTCCTGATATTATTACAAAATATGTAGAACCTTCCTCCATATTCACTCCCCATACTCCAATGACTGGACAGCTAATGAAAGGCTCAAACCGCTGTTCGGACTAGATCTATCTGAGCCTGAAGTCACAGCCCTCAGCCATGAGCTGGCAGTAAAATTACTGCTGGAGCATATACAGGTCCTGAAGATAGTAGCCACCATTAAATCAGGATAAAAAAATTAAACTGAGAAGGCTTACTTCGACGGCAAAGCAAATCCGATAGAGTATGAGTTACGACAAAAGTTAATGCTCCAGGTTTTCTAACTGTCCCTATCCAGATATTCTGGATACCCCTCCATAGTGGATAAGGCAAGCCCATTGGTTTACAGGATCTTAGAGGAATTAGGAAGACTGGGTGGCACCACATAAACCAGATGAAGGCCTATGGCTCTCAATGTATTCATCAATTTCAAATACCAGCTCTACATCACAATCCCTTACTCCCAGTCCAAATCCAAAGGAACTGGAAAGCTATGTCCTGGCCACCATAACAACTGCCACAAACCCAAACTAGGAAAACTGTGCTCCATTTACAGAGCATTGAGGAGTGGTCATGGCTCTGAGGTTCATAGAATGGCTTGATCAGACTCTCTGATGAAGCTGAAATTCTCCACAGCCTGAGTCCTCCTGTTCTAAGCCATGTTTCCCTTTGTCTTAAATAGTACAGCTTCCATGTGGTGAGGCAGCAGCTTCCAGCCCCTTTTCTCATCCCCATTCGCACAGAATGGAAGAAGGACCGGAAGGGTAGTCCTGACCCTAGCTGTATATGCTTCTATCTGAAGTGGCACCACAGACCAAATACAGGTGGCATGGCTACAAATGTGCTCCCAACTCTAAAGTTTGGGATCAACTCTCAAAACCTTCAGGTCAGTATTTATTCCTACTACAACTGAAGCACCAAAAAGGGAAATTTGAGAACTAAAATCTGTTAAATATATATGGAGGAAAATTTGGAAAGACAAAGGGCAGGGCAGCACTAAAATATGGCTAACAGAGATGTCCAACAATGGAGTGTCAGACGAGTATACTTAAAACCATACAGGTATTATCCAGAGTTTAGTTTTTCAAAAAAGTTTTAGAAGTACAGTGAAAAGTATCTAAAGTTGCCACACAGGGCACCAACCTAGGTACAAAGGTGCCAGGTATAAAACATGCGGTACAAAGGAATCAATGAAACAAAGTTAACACGTTAAGCATTACAGATCTTCATAGGATAAGTAAAAAACAAAGAACTAAGGTAAGATTGAGGTTCTTAATCTCAACTAGAAAAATAAATGGAGAGGCAATGGCCTAATGTGTTATTGCTAGACTGTCAATCCTGACACCCAGATACTGTTCTCGGGACTCGGATCGAATCTTGTCACAGCTGGTGGTGGAATTTGAAAAGAAAAATATGGACATCTAATGATGACAATGAATCCTTTGTTGATTGGTAGGAAAACCAATTGGCAGGTGAATTGGCCACGCTAAATTGCCCACAGTGTTAGGTAAGGGGTAAATGGAGGGGTATGGGTGGGTTGCGCTTCGGCTGGTCGGTGTGGACTTGTTGGGCCGAAGGGCCTGTTTCCACATTGTAAGTAATCTAATCTAAAACCCCATCTGATTCACTCACGTCCTTTAGGGAATGAAACTGCCATCCTTACCTGGTCTGTCTTACATGTGACTCCAGACAACAACAATGTGGTTGACTCTTAACTGCCCTCTAGGATAGGTAATAAATGCTGACCTAGCCAGCGATGTCCACATCTCACAAATGAATAAGGAACAAAATATGCTAATTGTTCAACAGTGTGGGATATAGGTAAAGTAATGTTACTTCTGCAATCACAATTACTTATGCAAGGTAAATGCACTCACACCAGTGTATAATTGTTTCAACCAAGAACTGAGTCAACAAGAATGAAAACTATGTGGAGGAAATAGATAACTGTTTTTGTATTAGCTAAAATGTGCATACAAGAATTAAACGTGCCTGCAAACAATGGTAGATGTTACATTGTTTAATGTAGATAAGGTGCTGTGTGGATGTAGGTTAAGCCAGATATGAATGTACAAGCAATAGTTATAAGCATCTGTTTCCCACTTCTGCAAAAACACAAAAACAAACCCCAGTTAAAAGGTCATAAGAATCAATATGGTTGGGGAAAGGGAGGAAATGTCACAGGTGGGGGAAGTAGATAGTAGTGAAAGAGGATATACCTAACAATGGGCCACAACAGGATGTGGAGAAATGGCCAAGTAAAACTTGTATTTTGTTATGCACAAGGCCGGATAAGGCAAGGGAAAAACAATAATAATGGGCACTGGGTTTGGAGTAGTGAATCCTATATAAGGTATGTACTTGCTAAATTCTGCATGCCCTTTCCAGGCACCATGCTTGCAAGCGTATAATAAACATACTGATTGCTTCAGATCTTGTCTCTGACTGAAATTATTCAAGTGAGTGAGCTTTGTTTCTCACAAACAGTCATTGATGAATGCATGCTGGGGCCCGAATTTCCTCCGTTTAATTTGGAATCTGGGAGACCTCAGCTCCCTGTTCTCACTGCCATTGCAGATACTGCGGCACCTTCCTCACTGCTTGCTCTTTCCACTTTGGGTCGCAATACCATTGTCATTTTTGCTGCTGAAGCTGCTGCCTTCGATCTCCTCTGGAACATGCCTGGGCAGGATCCACTCGCAACTTCCGAATGTCGGGTATGTGCCGCACCCTGTTCTCTCTGCTGACTTCCACAGACTCTGGGCCGAGAGACTGCTGAAGATGTTGAAAGATCTCCCCCACTCCAAACTGAACAAGGAGACTCGCCACACTGGGCCAAGAGGATACCTCGGCGAAAGTGACTACTGCAGATGCTGGAGCTTAGAGGACACCTCACAGTGTTCACACTGAGGCTGGGAAAGGAAAGAAGAAAATGAACACAAAGAAAGAGAAAGAAACAGAAAACAAAAAGAGAACGAATCGGACCAAGTGGACAAATTCTGGTTGAAGAAGCCTATTCTGCCGCTATCTTGAAGTGACAAGGACAAGAACAGATGTTATTTTCATTTCCTCTCAAGATAATTATCAACTTAGAAGACATTCTGGAGACCTACCTCATTGGATTCATCATCGGGGTTAGTTCACTGAAGACACCAAACAAGAATTGATTTACCCAGGGTAAATGTGGCAAGTTAAATTTCATCTGGTACATGAAAGAACTACTATAGAGACAAAGAATGGAAATGATGGTCAATCAGCAATGTCAATGAGTTTAGTAAAGACATTTTCGTACATATCTCTAATATTCATTTTATATTTGGATTCGTGAAAAGGGTGTTACAAACCAGTTTATATTATTGATTTTATGAGTTTGCAATTTATAAGTTTGCCTTTGAGAAAATGTTTATGATTAGGACATCATTGTCTTGACTTTTGCAATGTTTAAGTTTTCTGTGTACATCGTTTAAAGTTAATGTTTTTACAGTACTTAATTAAGCACCAAAACAATGAGATCAGAACTTCGATTTTAGCTCTAATAAAGGTAGGAAATTAAAATAATAACAAGCTCATAGAGCATTGACCTGTGACTAATCTTCATCAAAAACAATCCACAAAGGGCAGTGAGTTGATTCATCAGTTAGTCTGATTAATATTGTGTTCAGTTGAGAAAGAGAGCACCAGAAAAACTCACCACTCTTCCTTTAATAGCATGGGGTGCCTTTAATGTCAAGTTAGATTACTGAAGCAAATAGGCCAGCTCATGGTTTCTTGGCTCATTTGATAGGTCTGACTTGACTGTGTGGAACACGGTGCACAGTAATACAAATCAAAATGTAAATGGGAATTGGCTAACTCTTTGTATTAAACTGAGTCTCATAAATCTGCAAACATTAGTATGTTGCATGTAAATGTGACTGTAGTCATTGTTGATTTGTTTGATCTCTAACATTAATTAAAATATTAATGATCATAGCATTAAATAGTTCTAGTGTATAATTAATGTAATTAATAAAAGGTGACTATTAATTCTGTACATGTATGATTTATATTTCAAGAGATGTGGTGCTCTACTTTAATGGTCTAATTTACTCCGGGCCCTGGAGATTGACATGAATTGTCTAATGAATGGAGGATATAGTTGAATTCACCAAGGAGCTTGATGAATTATTACAACAAATGCATTATTCTTGTCTAATTTCTGGGCTTCTTCTGTTAAAAATTCAAAGAGGTTGGCCAAGCATGACCTTTTCTTTGAAACCTGACATGAATACCTTTCATTCTATTCTCTGTCTATGGGTAATTTTCTATTACACCTTTATATAAAGATTTCAATAGCTTTCCTGCTACTGAGTATAAGTTGACTGGTCTGTCATTCATGGATTTACCCTATTTCCTGTTTTAAATATGCAATATCTGCTGAATTAAATATTGAGCCAACAAAACAAAAAATTAGGACTATCTATTATCACTGTGAAAGTGTATTTTATTCTATATTCATTAGTAAAGATAAGTAATTTTAGCAAACTATTCAGTTAGTTTTGAATGGTCAGGAAGGAGAGATCAGATCTGGAGTGAGATACAGCCAAGTAAGTATACAGTTCAGGGACATTTAAGGCAGTGTGGGAATTCGGTGCTGTGGAAAGAGGTGCTCTGTGCTTGCTTTTTTGACTCATAGTTTGTAAGTTGCTTTTAACAGAATAAAGTGAAGCACAGGGTAGGGGCCCCAGCACAAAACAAAGAGTGACATCACAGGAAAACTGTAAGTTCATTAGTTGGTAATATCTTCCAATTTGAATATCTATTGTAGATTACTTTCAGATTGAAAGTAAATGGGATAAATATTTACAGATTACAAACTAAAAGACCAGCAGGAAATTACAAAAAAAAAGAAGATCAAAGGAAACATGCACATGCATGATAGAATTTGAATATTCAGTTCATGAATGAGAAACTTGGTCAGGGACAACCGTGTTTAACATAAATAAAGGGAATTGAAATGGGGAGAGGATAGAATTAGCTAAAGTGAACTGGGCAGATAGATTAACAGGAATGATAGTAAATAAGCAGAGGTAGACATTTAAGGTGATAATTCATGATTCAGCAAAAATATAACCTAGTAAGAAAGAACGCTTCTAAGAGAGAGATAAAACAACCAAGGAGGTTAAGGAGAACATTAAGTTGAAAGAAAAAACATTTAAGGAGGCCAAAGTTAGTGATAGTCCTGAAGACTGGGATAAATCGAGAATCCAGCAAAGGAAGGTTAGAAAGATAATAAAGACAGGCAAAATAAACTATGAGGGCAACTAGTGACGAAAAACTGATGATAAGAGCTTCTTTAAATGCAGTTGGTTCTGCTATAATGGGGTAGTTCCATTCTCATGCAATCCCATGTTATAAGAAAATTGCATAACAGCAGCACCATTGAAACAAATGGGGCTTGAATCATGTTACATGCTTTAAATATTTGCGCTTTAGAAACAGTGTCCCCAATTCGTCAAACGCGTCATAGTGAATGCACTTTGACAATATGCACAATGTAGCAGAATGACCTGTGTGTAAAAAGGAAGAGAAAGGTTAAAGAGAACATAGGCCTCTTAAAAAGTGAATCTAGAGAGATGGCTTTGGGGAAACAAGGAAACGTCAGAGGATGTGTTTAGGGTGGAAAATTCTTTAAACATTTCCACTTATACTAAACAATATATGGTTGGAATTAAGTATCATGCCATTACTAAAGAAATAGTATTACACAAACTAATGAAGCTAAAGGTAGATAAGACACCTGGCTCTGATGGAAACCAGTAGATATGTTGTTTTAGGAGTGCCAGAAGGTACCTGTCAAGGTACTTCACAAAAGGTTAAGTCCCCAGACTATTGGTGGTAGTATATTGGTATAGATAGAGAACTGGCTAATGGGCAGGAAATAGCAAATGGGAATAAGAGATTCTTCATCCGGGTGGGGACCTGTAGCCAGTGAAGTTCCATAGGGATCAGTGCTGGAACAATAACTGTTTACAATATATATTAATGACTTGAAGGAAGGAAGTGAATGTGCTGTAGCCAAATTTGCAATGACACCAGAATGTGTGGAAATTCAGTTATGAGCTGGATACATGCAGTTTACAAGTGAGATATTTATTGGTTGATTAAATGGGCAAAATGTTCACAAATGGAGTATAGTGGAAATTTAAGGTGTAGGCTTGCTCGCTGAGCTGTAGGTTTGATACCCAGACTTTGCATTACCTGGCTAGGTAACATCATCAGTGGCGACCTCCAAGTGAAGCGAAGCTGTTGTCTCCTGCTTTCTATTTATATGTTTGTCCTGGACGGGGTTCCTGGGGTTTGTGGTGATGTCATTTCCTGTTTGTTTTCTGAGGGGTTGATAGATGGTATCTAGATCTATGTGTTTGTTTATGGTGTTGTGGTTGGAGTGCCAGGCCTCTAGGAATTCTCTGGCATGTCTTTGCTTAGCCTGTCCCAGAATAGGTGTGTTGTCCCAGTTGAAATGGTGTTTTTTTTTCATCTGTGTGTAGGGCTACGAGGGAGAGAGGGTCGTGTCTTTTTGTGACTAGCTGGTGTTCGTGTATCCTGGTGGCTAACTTTCTTCCTGTTTGTCCTACGTAGGGTTTGTGGCAGTCCTTGCATGGAATTTTGTAGATAACGTTGGTTTTGTCCATGGGTTATACTGGGTCCTTTAAGTTTGTTAGTTTTTGTTTGAGAGTGTTGGTGGGTTTGTGTGCTACTAGGATTTCGAGGGGTCATAGTAGTCTGGCTGTCATTTCTGAGACTTTGATGTATGGTAAGGTGGTTAGGGTTTCAGGCTGTGCTAGGTCTGCTTGTTGTGGTTTGTTCCTGAGGAATCTGTGGACTGTATTTTTTGAGTATCTATTCTTCTTGAATACGTTGTATAGGTGGTTCTCCTCTGTTTTCCGAAGTTTGTCTGTGCTGCAGTGTGTGGTGGCTCGTTGGAATATATCACTATTCCAACGAGCCACCATACATTGCAGCACAGACGAACTTTGTAAGACATGACCCTCTCTCACTCGTAGCCCTTCACACGGATGAAAAAAAACAACCATTTTGACTGGGACAACACATCTATCCTGGGACAGGCTAAGCAAAGACACACCAGAGAATTCCTAGAGGCCTGGCACTCCAACCACAATGCCATAAACAAACGCATAGATCTAGATACCATCTATCAACCCCTCAGAAAATGAACAGGAAATGACATCACCACAAACCCCAGGAACCCCATCCAGGACAAACATATAAATAGAAAGCAGGAGACAACAGCTTCGCTTCACTTGGAGGTCGCCACTGATGATGTTACCTAGCTAGGTAATGCAAAGTCTGGGTGTCAAACCTACAGCTCAGCGAGCAAACCTACACCCTAAACTTGAACCTGAGCTACAAACCTTCACAAACCTTGCATAGTGGAAATTGCTAAGCTGTTAATTTTGGATGGGAGAACAAAAGAACAGAACATAGTTTAAAATGAGAGAAACTGCAGAAAGCTGCAATACAAAGGAACTTAGGGTTATGTATGCACAAAGTACAGAAAGGTAGCACACACCATGCAGCTGGTAATCAGGAAAGCTAATGGAATGTTGCCTCTTATTCAAGGGGGTTGGAGTATAAGAATAGGGAATTTTTGCTGCAACTATACAAGGTGCTGCTGAGACCACATCTGGAGTACTGTGAGCAGTTTTGATATCATTTCATTGGAGGCAGTTCACAGAAGGCTTACTAGGATGATCCCTTATATGGAGGACTTGTCTTAGGAGCAAAGAATAAGCAATTTAGGACTTTAGACATTGAACTTTAGAGAAATTAGAGGTGATCTCATTGAAACATATAGGATTCTTAAGGGGCTTCACAGATTAATTGCTGAAACCTTCTTTCCCTTACAGGGGAAACTAGGACCAGAAGCCATAGTCTCAGAATAAACGGGAATTAATTTAAGAGTGAGATGAGGAGCAATTTCTTCTCACAGGAGGTTCTAAGTCATTGGAATTCCTTGCCTATGAAAGCTGTGGGGGCTGAGGCCTTGTGTATACATTTCAAGCTGAGATAGATTCTTGATCAGTAGGGGAATCCAGGGTTCCGGGGAAATGTCAGGAAAATGGACATGAGTAATGTCAGATCAGCATGACCCTATTGAACGGTGGAGCAGATTTGAAGGACCGAATGGCAATCTGGTTTCTATTTATTACGGTCTTACGACTTTATTATTCTAATCCTTTTCATATGAAGTAACCCGTTTAATTGATCTTAAATACTGAGCAAGTTGCACGCCAAATTATAATTTTTAACTGTAACTGATCAAACAAGGCTGAATTTAACTTTCATGGAGATCATTTCCTTGTATTACTCACTGCTCACTTCTCTTCAATTTTCCACCTCATTTTCTGCCCATTGCTGCATTTTCAAACTCCCTACTGCTTTCTCCCTTCATCATTAGTGTTAAACAGCTATTGAAATGCTCCATACTCCCACAATTTCAGTTCTCTTTTCACCAGTAAAATTCTTACTTTGTACCACTTTGAGAACTCTTATCTTCACTCTCTTGAGTCCAAGGGACATAGTTTTGAAGATATCATCGAGTCATAGAGTGTATAGTGTGGAACAGGCCTTTCAGATCAACGTGTCCGTGGCGTCCAGTTTTCACAATTTAAACTAATCCCATTTGCTTGTTCTTGGTCCCATTTCCCTCCATACTTATCCCACCCATGTACCTGTCTAAATGCTTCTTAAATGACACAATTGTACTTGCCTCCACTTTTACCTTTGGCAGCACATTTCAGACACTCACCACCCTCTCTATTGGACACAAAACATAATTGGATCTGGATGGACCATATCAAGCATCAAAATTTGCCAAACTATTCATTATTTTATCATCATCTGAGGAAATAAAGGTTATTCAAGATGTCTTACTTGTGCTTCAAGCCACAAAATCTTCATCAAAATTCTCTTCTCATAGAGTTACTGTGTCCTACAGCATAGAGACAGGCCCTTTGGTTGACTCTGGTCCATGCTGATCAAAATGTCCATCCACGCTAACCCCATTTCCATGCATTTGGCCCATATCCTTCTAAAGCTTTCCTATCCAAGTATTTGTCCAAATGCCTTTTGAATGTTGTTAATGTACCCACCTCAACCACTTCCACTGGTAGCTCATTTCATATGTGTACCACTGTCTGTGTAAACATGTTGTCCCTCAGGTTCCCTTTTATTTTTTTCTCCTCTAACATGAAATTGATGCCCTCTGTCTTCAACTCCCCAGCCTGGGAAAAAGACTGAGTGCATTCACCCTATCCATGCCTCTCATGATCTTATACACCTCGATAAGGTCCTGCCCTCAGTTTCCTACATTCTAAAGAAAATACTCCTAGCTTGTCCAATCTTTCCCTATCACTCAGACCATTGAGTCCTGGCAACATCTTTGTAAATTTCTTCCGTACTTTTTCCAGTTTAATAATATCCTTCCTAAAAGAAGGTGATCAAAACTGAACACAATACTCTAAATGTAGCCTCACCAATGACCTGTACAATTGCAACAAACCTTCCCAACTTCTACACTCAATGCACTGACCGATGAAGATCAATGTGCCAAAAGCCTTCTTCACTGCCCTGTCTATCTGTTACTCTACTTTCAGAGAACTGTGAACCTGAACTCCAAGATCCGTCTGTTCCATTCCACTCCTTAAGGCCCTACCATTCATCATGAAACTCCTACTTTGATTTGACTTTCCAAAATGCAAGGCCTCATACTTATCTATATTAAACTCTCGGCTCACTTCCCCAGATGATCAAAGTTCCACTGCAATTTCTGATAATCTCCCCATTTATTTGCGATACAGCCTAGTTTAGTATCATCTGCAAATTTGCTAATCATGTCTCGTACATTCTCATCCAAATCATTGATATAAATAACAAACAGCAATGTACCCAGCACCAATGCCCGAGGCACTCCACTAGTCACAGGCCTCCAGTCCAACAAACATCCTTCCCCTATTACCCTCTGCTTCCTATCATCCAGCCAATTATGTATCCAATTTGTCAGCTCCCCCTGGATTTCATGCAATCTAACCTTCCAGAGCAGCCTATCATTATCAAAAGGCTCACTGAAATCAATATAGACTACATCTACTGCTCTGCCCTCATCAACCTTCCTGGTCATTTCATCTTCTCTGTTATTTGCATGACCATCTGAGCATCTGCATGAAGTTCACAGATCACCTTGTCATGAAAATCGAGACAATCCATTCTGATGTTTCAGGCACGATTTCCCTAAACCTTCCAGTCTGCCCAATGCCTTAGCCTGGAGCCAGTGTCTGTTTCATTCTGCTCAGGTTCTCTCTGAGTTCATCTTAATTTTAAACCTTTTTTTGATCCTTCAGTTTCATTCTCAGCACTTTGCTGACTGGTGAAATTCCCTTCCTGATTCACATGTGAGACAGCATTGTTCAAGGCTCCCTTTCATTAACGACAAAATGACCATTTTCTCATACACTCAACTTTGACTCTTTTGCATGAAAAAATCAGCACCTGTTTCCATCTGGCCTGTACTTACCTAAACACCTGGCAAAATGTAAAGTGGGGAGCAGGATGGGCGGAGACATTGAATCAAGAGGGGGTTACCATGCCAGATCTTCAGGATCAGAGTTTGGAGGAAGAGAGACAGCAAAACCAAATTAATACAATGGGAAGGTAATTTTATTGGATAGCATATCATTATCACTCTTCAGCAAAGAAATTTTCTGCAATTAATTTATACCTTTGCAATTAAGCTGAGGCACACAAGGATGATGGGCCTTTTAAAGCTGACTGTGAGCAGGAAGGTCAGTCTACAAAAAAGAGCTGAGCCATTTGAAGTGCCTGCCACATCTCTGCAGCCTTCTTCAGAGAGGAAGTTTGGAGAAGATTCCAGGGAAATCGCGGGTCATTAGATCAAAGTCATTAGATTATGCAGGAAGGGCTAGAGTCATTGGAGTAACATCTACATTCACAATAAGGATGTTAAGTATCATTGGGGGGAGGGTCAAGGGATATGGAGGAAACTTGATATATACTGTAGAGAGGTTGACAGTCACTGGGGAAGTCATCTTAGGGAAGGGCAGGTTCACATTAAAGAAGAACACAGACAGCTTTCACTGGCTCCAAGAGTTCAGAAACTAGAAGTGCTTCATTGGCAGGTGCCATGGGTGTTTCATTCAGGACCAGGGATCTGTTGGAGGACATAGCTTTGCCAAGATCTTGGCACTCTAGGTCCTATTAGTGTCACTCTGGATCTTGCCCACACAGTAGACGGAGAGAAGAACTGGATCCAGAGGCCCAAATGACAGGTAGAGAGCAGCTGCAAGGGGCTCATCCAATGGCAGAACAAAACACCAAGCATGGTCAAGAGGGTGGGCAACCAGGAGCCAGTCAAGCAAAGACCCATGTCAGAGTACCTCGAGCTCACCTGAATTACCATCACATGTCATAGCAGCAATGCCAGTGAAGGTTGATGATGTTACCAATGTTGCAGGATAAAAACCAGTTCTGAACTTGGAGGAAATCCCTATGGCTGCAGAAGTCCAAGTTTTGCCACCTTGACAGATCAGAAACACAAAGCACTTTTGGACAAATTGAATCTTTTATTATGATATGTGTTTCTCTAAAAGACAGCGTAGAGTGAAAAGATGACTGTGGATCTAAATACAGTGGCTGTTCAGAGAGAAAACCTGTAATGTCAATCTAAACATGTTAAGGGAACTTCAAACAGTTACAGGGAGAGGAGAAAGTCAAAGCAAACTGTTTTGTGTTTTCCTGTGAGTGCAGATACAATGAGTATCTTTTATCCCTATTCCCCTCAGCAGAAAGCCATCTGCTATTGGTTATAATTGTCCCTCACATCCAAATCACTGGTATAGATTATAACCACCACTAGTCGCAGCTTACCAACCTGACAATGACCTATTATACAAAAACTCAGCAAGTCTGGTAGAATATGTGAAGAGGAAACAGAGGTACCACTTTGGGTCCCGTGACTCTTCCTCAATTCTGGGCACCTGATCAGATGTACCCTAGAGCTAAGTGGGAAGCGAGGGGAGTGATTGCTGGGCCCTTTGCTGAGATATTTATATCATAGATAGCCACAGGTGAAGCGCCGGAAGATTGTAAGTTGGCTGACGTTATGCCATAATTTAAGAAATGTGAGAAGGAAAGCCAGGGAACTATAGACCAATGAGCCTGATAAGTTACAGTGATTATAGGGGATTTCAATATGCAGGTGGACTGGGAAAATCAAGGTGATAGCGGTTTGCAAGAAAAGGAATTTGTGGAATGTCTATGAGATGGTTTTTTGGAGCAGCTTGTGGTGGAGTCCACTCGGGAACAGGCAATACTGGATTTAGTGTTGTGCAATGAGGCAGTCATGATAAGGGAGTTTAAGGTGAAAGAATCCTTTGGAGGCAGTGATCATTATATGATTGATTTTACTCTGCAATTTAAGAAGGAGAAGATAGAATCAGAGGTAACGGTATTACCGCTGAATAAAGGGAATTCCAGAGGCATGAGGGAGGAACTGGGTAGAATTGACTGGGAGAGGAGCCTAACAGGAATGACAGTGGACCAGCGATGGCAGGCGTTTCTGGGAGTAAGACAGAACAGAGATTCATCCTGAGGAAAAAGAAGAATGGTAAATGGAGGATGAGGCAACCATGGCTGACTAGGGACATCTGAGATAACATAAAAGCAAAAGAGAAAGCATATAATGTGGCAAACAGCTGTGGGAAACCAGAGGATTGCAAAGTTTACAAAGACCAACAGAGGGCAACAAAAAAAAGGAGGGAGAAGATTAAATATGAGGGTAAGCTAGCCAGTAATATAAGGGAAGACTGTAAGAGTTTCTTTAGATATATAAAGGGCAAAAGAGAGGCTAAAGTGGACATTGGGCTGCTGGAAATGGATGCTGGAGAGATAATAGTGGGGAGCAAGGAAACGGCTGAGGAACTGAATAGTTATTTCACATCAATCTTTATGGTAGAAGGCTTGAGTAACATTCCAAAATTCAAGAGAATAAGGGGATGGAGCTGAGTATGGTGGCCATCACCAAGGAGAAGGTACGAGAAAAATTGAATGGCCTGAAAGTGGATAAATCAGATGGACAAGATGGACTACAACCCAGAGTTCTAAGGGAGGTGTTACTAGTGATCTTTTAGGAATTACTAGAATCAGAGACAGTCCCAGAGGACTGGAAAATCGCGAATGTGGCACCCCTATTAAACAAAGGAGTAAGGTAAAAGATGGAAAATTACAGATTGATTAGTCTAACCTCGGTCATGGGTAATATCCTGGAATCCATTGTGAAGAATGAGATTTCTGAATACTTGGTAGTGTTTGGTAAAGTAGGGCAAAGTCAGCATGGTTTCATCAAGGACAGGTCATGCCTGACAAATCTGCTAGAATTCCTTGAGGAGTAACGAGCAAGTTAGACCAAGGAAAGCCAATGGACGTTATCCACCTGGACTTCAAAAGGCTTTGACAAGGTGACGCACAGGAGGCTACTGAGTAAGATAAGGGACCATGGTGTTAGATGCAGTGTGCTAGCATGAATTTAAGCTTGGCTGTCTGGCAGAAAGAAGAGAGTGGAGATGGCATTCTCAGGATGGCAGCCAGTGCCAAGTGGTGTTCCGCGAGGCTCAGTGTTAGGGACTAAAACTTTTCACTTTATACATTAATGATCTAAATGAAGGAACTGAGGGCATTCTGGCTAAGTCTGTAAATGATACAAAGATACATAGAGGGACAGGTAGCATTGAGGAGGTATGGAGTCTGCAGAAGGATTTGGACAGGTTAGGGGAGTGGGCAAAGAAGTGGCAGATGGAGTACAATGTGGGAAATTGAAGAAGTCATGCACTTTGGTAGGAAGCATAGAGGCATGGACAATTTTCTTCATTGGAAAAAAATTCTAAAATCTGGGAGTTCTCGTCCAGGATTCTCTAAAAGTAAATTTGTAGGTTGAGTAAGTAGTTAGTAAGGCAAATGCAACGATGACTTTTATTTTGAGAGGACTTGAATGTAAAAGCAGGGATATACTTCTGAGGCTCTATAAGGTTCTGGTCAGACCACATCTGCAGTATTGTGTATAGGTTTGGGCCCCATATCTCAGGAAGGAAAAACTGGGCCTGGAGTGTGTTCAAAGGAAGTTCATGTGAATGGTCCCAGGAATGAAAAGCTTAACATATGAGGAACGTTTGAGGACTCTGTGTCTATACTCAAGTTTAGAAGGATGATGGGGTATCCTAATTGCATCAGATTAGATTAGATTAGACTTACAGAATACTGAATGGCCTGGACAGAGTACATGTTGTGAAGATGTTTCCATTGGTAGGAGAGACTAGAACTTGAGAGTATAGGAAAACCCTTAAGAACAGAGATAAAGAGAAACTTCTTCAGTCAGAGAGAGTGATGATTCTGTGGAATTCATTGCCACAGAAGGCTGTGGAGGCCAGGTCATTGATTATATTTAAGACTGAGATAAATAGGCTCCTGAATATCAGGGGGATCAAGGGTTATTGGGAGAAAGCAGCAGAATGGGTTTGTGAACCTTCTCGACCATGATTGAATGGAGGCAGACTCAATGGACTGAATGGTTTAATTTCTGCGGCAATGTCTATAATCTTATGGTCGTACTGGCTGACATCAGTGGTGGGCAAGTTGTTGGAGAGAATCTGAGGAACGGGATTTACATGTATTTGTGAAGGCAAGGACTGATTAGGGATAGTCAACGTGGATTTGTGTGTGGGAAATTGTGTCTCACAAACTTGATTGAGTTTTTTGAAGCAGTAATGAAGAGGATTGATAAAGGCAAAGCATGATCTATATGGACAAGGATCCTCGCATTGGACTGGTTAACAAGGCTAAATCACATGGAATACAGAGAGTACTAATCATATGGTTTCAGAATTGGCTCAAATGTAGAAGATGGAGGGTGGTGGTGGAGGGTTACTTTTTAGACTGGAAGCCTATGACCAGTGGTGTGCCTCAAGAATCGGTGCTGGGTCCACTGCTTTTGGTCATTTATATAAATGATTTGGATGTGTCATATGAAGTATGGTTGCTTAGGTTGCAGATTTCACCAAAATTGGAGGTGTAGTGGACAGCGAAGAAGGTTACCTCAGAGTACAATGGGATCTTGATTAGATAGGCCAATGGGCTGACCACCAGGCAGATTGAGTTAAATTTAGATAAATGTGAGGTGCTGCATTTTGGAAAGTCAAATCAAGCAGGACTTATACACTTAATGGTAATATCCTGGGCAGTGTTGCTGAACAAAGAGAACTTGGAGTGCAGGTTCATAGTTCTTCGAAAGTAGAGTCACAGGATAGCAAAGGAAGTGTTTGGTATGCTTGCCTTTTTCAGTCAGTGCATTAAGTATAGGAGTTGGGAGGTCATGTTGCAACTGTACAGGACATTGGTTAGGCCACTTTTAGAATACTGCATTCTAATTTGGTCTCCCTGCTGTAGGAAAGGTGTTGTGAAACTTGAAAGGGATCTGAAATAATTCATCAGTGTGGAAACAGGCCCTTCGGTCCAACAACTCCACATTGACCCTCTGAAGAGTATCTCATCCAAACCCATTCCTCTACATTTACCCCTGACAACTGCACCTAACCTACACATCCCTGAACCATATAAGCAATTTAGCATGGCCAATTTACCCAACCTGCACATCTTTGGATTGTGGAAAGAAACTGAAGCAGCCAGAAAAAAACCCATGCAGACACGGGGAGAATGTACAAACTCCGCACAGTAACCCCGAAGCTGGAATTGAACCCAGGTCTCTAAAAGGCAGCAGTGCTAACCACCATGCCACCCCTGTTGCCAGGGTTAGAGGGTTTGAGCTATAGGGTGAAGCTGAATAATTTGGGGTTATTTTCTCTGGAGTATTGGAGGCTGAGTTTTGACCTTATACAGGTTTATAAAATTATGAGGGGCACAGGTATGGTGAATAGCCACAGTGCTTGCCCCGGGTTGGGTGAGTCAAAAAGTAGAGGGCAGAGGTTTAGAGAGAGGGGAAAAATTTAAAAAGGACCTGAGCAGCAACTTTTCACACAGAGGGTGGTATGTGTATAGAATGAGCTGCCAGAGGAAGTGATGGGTATATGAGTAGGAAGGGTTTAGAGGGATATGGGCCAAATGCTGGAAAATTAGACTAGATTAAAGTTTTGGATTCCTGCTTGGCATGGATGGGTTGGATAAAAAATGAGGTCTGCAGATGCTGGAGATCACAGCTGAAAATGTGTTGCTGGTTAAAGCACAGCAGGTTAGGCAGCATCCAAGGAATAGGAAATTCGACGTTTCGGGCATAAGCCCTTCATCAGGGTTGGACTAAAGGGTCAGTTTTGAAGCTATGTAGCTCTATAACTCTATAATCCATTGTGACATTTCTTGCAATTTTGCATTTATATCCTATTCTCTTTCTTTATCAAATTCATGGTCCTTCTTTGCTGAATTTTCCAATCCTTCTAAACCTTCGTCTTCAACCTTTTTTTTTGCAATTTCTTGAGTTTCCTCATTTAATCTAATGCTATTCTTAACTTCCCTTGTTCGCTATTAGCTATGACCTTTTTTCTTTTCCTACTGAGTAGTTTTGCTTTAAAAGAATGAAATTTTGTGAAACCTAACATTAATCCTTTAAATACTAGCCATTGTCTATATACCATCAAAACATTTAGAGTATTTTTAAAATCAACACAAACAATTTCCTCTTCAAACCTTCATTTAATTTGATTTAAGATCTTCATTTCAGATTCAACTAAAGTTCATTCAAGCTTAATAAAAATCAACCATATTATCATTGCTGCTCCCTAAAGTTTCTTATGCTACAAGGTTATTAATTAACCCTTTCCCATTAGACAATTGCCTGTGCCCTGATTTATTCTGTGAGATGAACAGAAATATAAATGTCATAAGCTCAGTGCTCCTAAGCACATGTAACAAATTGTACATGAGTGTGAAACAATGACTTCAAATTTCAGCCCTAAATGAAGATTGGAAAAGACAAATAAGTGGACAAAAAGATACATAAGCAAAAAGAAGAGAACAAGCAAAAATAAACAAAGGACTACTCCAAGTAAACAGTAAAGTTGCCATGATCTTTACCAATCCATTTGGTTGCTTTCTCACATGAGAGGAAGACTGTTGGTGGTTTAACCTGAGTGTCACATCCACAGAGAGGTTGAGAAGGTATGTTTGCCATTCTAACCTCAGCCAGTCTCAGCAATTCAACCTGTGTTACTAGTATCACATTTTGTCACAAGCGAGCTGTCCAGCCAACTGAGCTAACTGACCCTCAATAACAAATGGCAAGAAACAAGTAAATGAGAAACCTGATATGTTTATATTTAGTTGATCTATTTAAAAATCACAGCCCTGTTCATTTCTAATATTTATCTGACGACCATAAGACTATGATATATAGGAGCAAAATTAGACCATTTGGCCCACTGAATCTTCTCTGCTAATTGATCATGTCTGATATGTTTCTCAATTCCAATCTCCTGCCTTCTCCCCATAATTCTTGATGCCCTTACAAATCAAGAACTTCTCTATCTCTGTCTTAAATAAACTCAATGATTTGGTTTCCACAGTCTTTTGAGGCAATGAATTCCACAGATTAACCACCCACTGGCTGAAGAAATTCCTCCTTATTGTAAAAGGTATCCTTTCACTCTGGGATTGAGTCATTGTGACCTAATTTCTCCTACTAGTGGAAACATCTTCTCCACAGCCACTCAACCCAGGCCCTTCTGTATTCTGTAAGTTTCAATGAGATTCCCCTTCATCCACTTAAATTCCATTGAGTACACAGCGAGAGTTCTCAACTGCTCCTTATATGACAAACACTTCATTCCCAGGATCATTCTTGCAAACCCCCTACGGAACTCCTCCCAGACCAGAGCATTTTTTCTTAGATACAGGGCCCTAACTGCTCACAAGTGTATTAATCATATCATACAGAGTGTATTTTATATTCTGATTTCTGTAATCATACAAGGGTGATGAATAAAAATCAAGAAAATAAATTATGTTGCTGATCATGCATCAACCATTACAAAGAAGATTCGCCTTTACAGAAGGGTGTATAATAAATTATTCTTTGGTGATAGCTTTGGAAAGTTGCAATTTCAAAATTGATGTGACCTACATTACACCTTGGCCATGAATTCAGTCTGTAACAGATACAGCTGTATCCCACAGGGCTGATGCCATTTAGCTCTGCTTGTTCTACTTGTCCCTTTAATTTTTGCAGTAACATTTGCAACTGGGGTCAATGTGATGAATCAGTGATTGAACATCCAATTATAGATTCTTCTTGCAGATTCATCTTTACAGGATATTCACTGGAGGATAATGAGCTTCCCATCAATCGCTGAGGGTAGACAACCTCATATTCTACATGTGATGATGTTTTCCAGGTCACTGCATTCCTTTGTGCAAACTATGTTGGAGCATATTATGTATGGAACTGGTGAACATACATACAGACTTGAACACAGTTGAAACTTGTGTAAATATCAAACATGAAAATTTGGCTAAAAAAACATTTATTTTTCACATACCTCATTTATAGTTTGACTCCCAACATTTAGGCAAGAAATATCTGTTTATACTTAACATCTGCCTGTTGCTGAAGTCAAACTCACCCTGTTCCTAACTTACTTGATAGAATAATTGAATAGCTCACAATTCAATGTGACTGTTCAGCTCCTTGAGTCTGCGCATATGAAGTGAAAGCTAACACTTCATTGATATTTTTGTATTCATGGCAGTGTCACTCTCTGATATGGCAATGTATTAAAATGGTAGATACAGAGCCCAGTATATATTGAGACTGGCATAGTAGATGAATAGTTGTGCAACGGCTAAAGAATTGAATATATCAGAGAAGAACGTTAGGAACTAAGGAAACTCTTGGCATAGCTTAAGTAAATCCCTCATAATAACTGGAGAAAAAGGAAAGCTTAGAATTAATGAACTGTTCATTAAAGATAATGTAAGCACAATAAGAGAGGGATGAACTAACTTCAGTAAACCAGGAAATCGAAGCAGTCTGGGTAGAGATGAGGAATGACAAAGGCCATATCATTTGTGGGAGTTGTATACAACCTCCACTAACACTAATCACAAGTAAGGACAGGGTTTCAAGGAAGAAGGAATGGGAGCTTTCAGATTGAATTTTAAACAATACATAGACTGGAAAAATCTAATGGAAAAACAGTCTAAATGAGGAATTCATTAAATGCTTTTGGGATAATTCCTCAGTATGTTATAGCATAACCAGAGAACAGGCTATACCAGACCTGGTTCTGACCAATGAGGTAGGATGAAACACTCACCTTTCATGAAAGCATCCCTGAGTAGCAGTGGCCAAAGTATGATTGAATTTTACATATTGTTTAGGCGAACCTTCTTTATAATGGTGGATGTATAATAAACAGCATCGAGTCATGGAGTCATTAAAGATGTATAGCACGGAAACAAATCCTTCGGTTAAACTCATCCATGCTGACCAGATATCCTAACCTAATCTAGCCCCATTTGCCAGCACTTAGTCCATATTCCTGTAAACCCTTCATATTCATATACCCATCCAGATGCCATTTAAATGATACAATTGTACCAGGCTCCACCACTTCCTCTGGCAGCTCATTCCATACATGCACCACCCTCTGTGTGAAAAAGTTGCCCCTTAGGTCCCTTTTAAATCTTTCCCCTCTCACTCTAAACCTATGCCCTCTAGTACAGCGCTATCCCACCCCTGGATAAAAACTCTGTTTATTTAGCCTATCCATACCCCTCATGATTTTATAACCCTCCGATGCTCCAGGGAAAACAGACCAAGCCTATTCAGCCTCTCCCTATAGCTCAGTCTTCCAACCCTGGCAATATCCTTGTAAATCTTTTCTGAACCCTTTTAAGTTTCACAACATCCTTCTGATAGGAACAAGACCAGAATTGCACGCAATTTTTCAACAGTGGCCTAACCAATGTTTTGTAGAGCCACAGCATGATCTCCCAATTCCAGTACTCAATACTCTGACCAATAAAGGAAAGCATACCAATGCCTTCTTCACTATCCTATCTACCTGAGACTCCACTTTCAATGAGCTATGAACCCACACTCCAAGTTCTCTTTGTTCAGCAACATTCCCCAGAATCTTATCATTAAGCATAATTTGCTACCTTGAGTCTTAATGTTGTATAAGTATGAATGGTCAGCATTTTAATTATTCATCACTCATGCATGTTCAGGGGAGAGAAGTGTGGCTCTAAGACTACCATTTTGAATTTAAAAGACATTATAACAGAGCTGGTGAAGGTGAACTGATTTAGGCTAAGGGCTAAGTCAATAGGGATGCAGTCGTAAGCATTCAAGAGGATATTCCAAAAAGGGGAAAATAGCAAATAGGATAAAGCCTAAAGGATGAACTCACCATATGTGGTTAATGAAAGATGTCAAAGATAGCATCAAGTTAAATAAAAAACATTAATTTGTGCAAGGATAGATGGTAGGTCAGAAGATTGGACAGAACATAAGAACAGCAGAGTAACAAAAAAGAGACTAATACAGAATGAAAGGTTAGAGGATGAAGCTTAGCCAGAAATATAAAAAGGTAGAAATATTTTCTTTTTAAAGAATGGTTAACAAAGGAAGTACTGGTGCTATAAAAATTAAGTCTGTGGGATTGGAAATCGAGGATAAAGGGACGGCAAATGAATTGAACACATAGTTTGCATTAGTCTTTGTTAGAAAGGATATAAATATCAGGAAGCAGAGAGTAGGAAATGGGTTATTTTCAGGTTGGCAGGATTTCACAAGTGCTGTGTCACTGGGGTTAGTTTTAGGGCCTCAACTCTTTACAAATTCAACAAATAATTTGGGTGAAGGAACCTAAGTATGGTAGCTGAATTTGCCGATAACCCAAGGATAGGTGGGATAGTGAATTATGAAAAGAATATGAGGGGTTTTCAAAAGGACATTGAGGTTAATGAGTGGGCAAATAGAGTATACTGTGGGAAAGTGGGAAATTGTCTGTTTTGGCAGAAAGAATGAAAAAGAAGCATTTTCTGTAAATGGTGAGAGGTTGCAGAGCTCTGAGATGCAGAGAGGTCTGGCTGTCCTAGTGTACAAATCACAACGTTATTATTCAGGCACAGCAAGTAATCAGGAAAGCTAATAAAATGTTTTGGTTTTTTGTAAAGTGAATTGAATACAAGAATAGGGAAGTTGTGCTTCAATAATGCAGGTCATTAATGAGAACATATTTGGAAGTCTAAAATGTACAGCTCTAGTCACCTTACATTTTTAATACATAGGAAGCAGCTCAGTGGAGATTTGCTACATTAAAACCCAGAATGAGTGGATTGCCTTAGGAGGTAAGGCTAGACCTGTATCCTGTAGAGTTTAGAAGACACAGAGATGACTTACTTGAAACATATAAGATCCAGAGGGGACTTGACCAGGTGGCTGTAGGAGGGATGTTTCCTTTTGTGCGGGAATCTAGAACTAGGAGTCTTGGTTAAAAGTAAGAGGTTGTCCATTTAAGACAGACATGAGAAAACATTTTTTTTCTCTGAGAGGGTTGTGAGTATTTAGAATTCCATTCCTCAAAAGGCAGGAGATGCAGGAAATTAAAAGTATTTTTAAAATCAAGGGTAACTGATTCTTGATGACCAAGGAGGTGTTACGTTATTGGGGATATGCAGGAAAGTAGAGTTGATATTAAAACCAGAGCAGCTATGATCTTATTGAATAGTGGAGTGGGTTTGAAGGACTAACAAATGGATACAGATTGGCCTGGGTTGGGAGGTGGCTGAAGCTCTCATGAATTTTTACACGCCAACTCGTCAAATAGTGAACAAAGTTGCATAGAACACAAAGATAGCTCGTGATAGAGAGCATTGATTCATATGTGTGCTGCTGTGTGTACCTGCTAGAACCAAGCTTAAGCCAATGGCAATATTCAAGAGAAACCACCCTCCTGCCCAGAAAAACAACAGCTGCCAAAATGAGTACTTATCTACATACATGAATAAAGGATAGATGGATGAAGGTGGCTAAATTTATGACTGAGGAAAGTTTGGAGTTTCCAATGAGGAGGATTACGTTTAAAAAATGAATGACTTATTGTCATGTATATCTTGAAGATATAGTGAAAAGTGCTTTGTAACCACAATCAAGCACCATTTTGAGTTACATTTAAAAGAAAGAAGAGTTCAACTACTGTTCAAATTGCGGTCTCAAGCTCAGCTTCAGAGCTTCTGAAAGGTCTCTGCAAGGTCAGCCTCAAGCAGGTCTACTCTGGGAACAGCAATGATGACGTGAATACCCCATGAGGCCCAGGCTCTGCTATGGCTACCTCCTTACTGTTACTGTCCAGGCTCCTGGCCTACTGCCACTGGGAGTCCCAAACCATGCTGCCAATGTTGCAGCCCCTGCCTTGCTAACATCACTCAGACCTTAAAGATGAAGGAGAAAAGAAGAAGATAAAGAAAAAAGGCAAAAGGCATGTGGACTGCAGTGTACACACTCCGTGGAACCTGAACATTACCAACCATACCGGTGCCATCTTGAATGTCTTCTCATCTAGGACAATGTTCAGACTACCCTTTATCAGTAATGTTGTTGCTGAAGTTAGAATAGAATCATAGAATCCCTACAGAGAAGAGCAATTCATAGATTCCATACAGTGTGGAAACAGGCCCTTCAGACCACCAAGTCCACAATGACTCTCTGAAGAGTAACCCACCCACCCAGATGTATTCCCCTATCCTGTTACTCTACATTTACCCCTGACTAATGCACCTAACCTACACATCCCTGAACACCATAGCCAATTCACCTAACCTGCATAGGTTTGGATTGTGGGAGGAAACCAGAGCACCTGGAGGAATCCCACGCAGACATGGGGAGAATGTGTAATCCCCACACGCACAGTCTTCCGAGGCTGGAATCGAACCTGGGTCCCTGTTGCTATGAGGCAGCAGTGCTAACCTCTGAGCCATTGTGTTGTCCCTGAGCCACCATTAGATCACAAGACAGTGATATTGAAGTGGTCTAACCAGCCTTTTTCAACCATTGGGTGTCTCTCTAACCAGGCTTTTATGAATAGCATGAGAACAAAGTAGAATGACTGGATGATCAGAGGAGAGACTAGTTGCCCAAAGGAGGCAGCATACAGACTCGAATGTTAACAATTCTATCACTGAGGCGTTAGATAAAGTCTTGTGCATTATAAGATGCTGTATAAGCTAAGACTTTTTGTCCTGGAGTGTAGGAGACTGAAGGTTGACCTTAGAGAGGTGTATGAAATCATGAGAGGCATGGGTAAGGAGAATACTCAAGGTTTTTTTCCAAGGATAAGGAAGTCCAAAAGTAGAGGACATGGCTTAAGGTGAGAGGGGAAAGATTTAGAAGGGACATGAAAGGCAGCTTTTTCTTGCAGAAGGTGGTACCCATTTGGAAGAATCTGCTGGAAAAAGTGGTAGCGGCAAGTATAATTAAAATATTTAAAAGCCATTTGGACAGATACATGGATAAGAAAGGTTTAGAATATATGGACCAAAGACAGGCAAATGGACTAGTTCAATTTAGAATGACTGGTCAGCATGGACGTGTTGGATCCAAAGGTCTATTTCCGTGCTGTATGATCTATGCTCCATGATGCTATCATTTCAAAAGTGTGGAATATCAATGCTTTTGATACTACAGATGATGATCCTTGGAAATATTGTGGTTGATGACAACACAAATGCTGTTCTAGATGAAATTAATGACTTATAATCATTCAAGAAGCAGATCAAAACAAGTTTTTGATTCTGAACATGAGGAGGAGGACTTCAATGGATTTTAATACATGTTCAATTTCTGTTCTGTTGCTAAGTAATATGCTTTTCTGCATCCATTCATCCTTTATTTTTGAATATGGATAACTACTCATTTTGGCAACTGCTATTTTTCTGGGCAGGAGCGTGTGTTCTCTTCATTATCACCATTGGCTTGTTCTTGGCTCCAGCAGCACACATATGGATCAATGCTCTCCATCATTAGTTGTCTTTGTTTTCCATCCAATTTTATTCACTGTTTGACTGGTGGGCATGTTGAAATTAAAGCTGATTGAAATTGTATGGATTTATTAGTGAGTTTTGAGAAGCTCAGGTTGATGTTCTGGATGTAAGTTTGCTCGCTGAGCTGGAAGGTTCATTTTTAGATATTTTGTCACCACACTAGGTAACATCTTCAGTGAGCCTTTGGATGAAGCATTGCTGGTGCTTCCTGCTTTCTATTTATATGTTTGGGTTTCCTAGGGGTGGCGATGTCACTTCCTATGGTGATGTCATTTCGTGTGGTGATGTCATTTCCTGCTCTTTTTCTACAAGGATGGTAAATGGGATCTAAGTCAATGTGTTTGTTGATATATATAAATAGAAAGCAGGCAACACCAGCAGTGCTTATTCCGGAGACTCACGGAAGATGTTACTTAGTATGGTGATGAAACGTCTAAAAATGAACCTTCCAGCTCAGCACGCAAACCTACATCCCATGCATGGATTCGTATTTATGGATTTTACTTTGATAAATTTAATAAACGTAACTTTTTTTAAATTCATTCTAGGGATATGGACAGTATTGCCAATATTCCCCATTCCAAATTGCTTTTGAGAAGGTGGTGGTGCTGAGCTGCCTTGTTGAACCATCGTAGTCCTCAGGGTGCAGGGAAATAATGCCATTAGGAAAGGAGTTCCAGGATTTTGACCTGGCATCAGTGAAGTAACAACAATGTATTTCCAAGTCAGGATGGTGTGTGACTTGGAGAACAGTTTGAGGCTGATGGTATTCCCGTGATTCTGCTGCATGTATCTTTGTCCTTCGAAGTGATAGAGGTTACAGGTTTGGAAGGTGCTGTTGAAGGAGCCTTAGTGAGTTGCAGCAGTATCTTGGAGATAGTACACATTGTTGCCCATGTGCCTTGAGAAAATTAATGCTTAAAATGGTGGATGTGACTCCAATCAAACAGACATCTTCACCTCGGATACTGTCAAGTCCCTTGAATATTGTTGGTACCATACTCATAGAAGAAGAAGTACAAAAAGAGGCTATTTGGACCCTCACGTCCGCCCTGATCCTCTGAAGAGCAGTGCACCCTATCCTTGTAACCATGAATTTCCCATGGCTAACTCACCTAACCTACACAACCTGGGTACTATGGGCCAACTTTTAGCATGACCAATTTACCAATCCTACACACCTTTTGACTGTGAAAGGAAACTGGAACACCTGAGGGAAACCCACACTTACATGGGGAGAATGTGCAAATTCAGGCCAGAGGCTGGAATCAAACTCAGGTCCCTGGCACTCTGCGTCAGCAGTGCTAACCATTGAACCATGGTGCCACCCACTATTCTAGACCAGTGGAGAATATTCCATTACACTCTTGACATGTGCCTTATAGATGATGAACAGACTTTGTGAGTTAGAAGGTGAGTTACTTGCTGCAGGATTTATATGACAGAACCAATCTTGTTTATGGTCAATGGCAACCTCTAGGATGCACCTGGGCAATTTCTACACCTCCCAGAAAGTGCCAGTGTTATAAATGTTGTTTTACCAGCTGTGTGGCTAGTTCTGGAGATTAAGTTTTCAATACCATTGCTGGAATATTGTCATACCCATAGCTTTAGTAGTATCCAGTGCCTTCAGCCATCTCTTGATATCATGTGGGATGTTTTCCGTTGGCATATGTGACATTGGAGACTTCCAGGGAGGCCAAATGGACTGTTCACTCAGCACTTGTGATCATTGTTCAAGAAAGGATCAAGACAAAAGATGGAAAATTATAGGCCATTAGCCTAACCTCGGTTGTTAGTAAAATTCTAGAATCCATCATTAAGGATGAGGTTTCTAAATTCTTGGAAGAGCAGAGTCTGATTAGAACAATTCAACATGGATTTAGTAAGGGGGGGTTATGCCTGACAAACCTGTTGGAATTCTTTGAAGAGGTGACAAGTAGGTTAGACCAGAGAAACCCAGTGGATGTGGTCTATCTAGACTTCCAAAAGGCCTTTGTAAGGTGGCACATGGGAGGCTGCTGAGCAAGGTGAGGGCCCATGGTGTTCGAGGTGAGCTACTGGGATGGATTGAGGATTGGCTGTCTGACAGAAGGCAGAGAGTTGGGATAAAAGGTTCTTTTTCGGAATGGCAGTCGGTGACAAGCGGTGTCCCGCAGGGTTTAGTGTTGGGGCCACAGCTGTTCGCATTATATATTAATGATCTGGATGAAAGGAGTTGGGGCATTCTAGCGAAGTTTGCCGATGATACGAAGTTAGGTGACAAGAAGGTAGTACTGAGGAAGTGGGGAGACTACAGAAGGATCTAGACAGTTTGGGAGAGTGGTCCAGGAAATGGCTGATGAAATTCAACGTGAGCAAATGCGAGGTCTTACACTTTGGCAAAAAGAATACAAGCATGGACTACTTTCTAAAAGGTGAGAAAATTTGTAAAGTCAAAGTACAAATGGATCTGGGAGTACTAGTCAAGGATTCTCTAAAGGTAAACATGCAGGTTGAGTCCATGATTAAGAAAGCGAATGCAATGTTGTCACTTATCTCAAGAGGGTTGGAATATAAAAGCACCGTTGTGCTACTGAGACTTTATAAAGCTCTGGTTAGGCCCCATTTGGGGTACTGTGTCCATTTTGGTCCCCACACCTCAGGAAGGACATACTGGCACTGGAACGTGTCCAGTGGAGATTCACATGGATGATCCCTGGAATGGTTGGTCTAACATACGAGGAACGGCTGAGGATCCTGGGATTGTATTCATTAGAGTTTAGAAGATTAAGGGGAGACTTACAAGATAATACATGGCTTGGAAAGGGTGGATGCTAGGAAATTGTTTCCGTTAGGTGAGGAGACTAGGACCCGTGGACACAGCCTTGGAATTAGAGAGGGTCAGTTCAGAACAGAAATGCGGAGACATTTCTTCAGCCAGAGAGTGGTGGGCCCGTGGAATTCATTGCCGCAGAATGCAGTGGAGGCCGGGACGCTAATTGTCTTCAAGGCAGAGATTGATAGATTCTTGATGTCTCAAGGAATTAAGGGCTACGGGGAGAATGCGGGCAGGTGGAGTTGAAATGCCCATCAGCCATGATTGAATGGCTTCCACTCCTATGTCTTATGGTCTTATGGACTTAATGTTCTAAGATGACTGCAAATATTTCAGCCTTGTTTTTCGCACTGATATACTTGGCTCCACTATCAGTGAGGATGAGGATATTTGAAGACCCTCTTCCTCTTTTAAGTTATTTAATTATTCACTACTATACAAGGTTGTATGTGGCTGCTGTACAGAGAAAAGATCTGAGCCATTGGTTGTGAGATTGCTTAGCCCTGTCTATTGTATATTGCTTCCTTTGTTTGGCATGTAAATCCCCCGTGTTGTCTCTTCACTGGGTTAATACTTCAGTTTTAATTCTGCCTGGTGCTGCTCCAAGCATCCCTATCTGAAAACTCTATTGAGCCAAAATTGATTCCCAACCCGTTGGTATTCAAAGAGAATAGGATATGTTGAGTCGAGAAGTTTCAGATTGTGATGCCCAGTTTGTGATGATCTCAATAAGCCCAGATAACTAAATGAAACTACAGAGTGCCTTAGGACATAAGCTTCAGGTAAGATTAGGTAGATAAATATGGAAGCATTTTCTGCGCAAGTTTCTCACTTCATCCAAAATTATCAATAAGCATAGGAAATAAGAATAAGGTTTGACACACAGGTGCAATTGACTGATTTCATCAGGACTATTATTTCCCCCACTCTTCCACATCCAACACAACCTTGTTTTTTCAAGGGACAAAATAAACTGCTTGGTCAATTTAGGAAAACAAATCTTCTAAGTTCCCCTGTGATCTCACAGGCAGTCAAGAAAAATCTTCAGTAACTGATATCATTTGTCCATATTAATAAAAAAACCCTCCACATTTTCCAACCATTCCTTGAGACCTTGACACGCTTTCCAATTGCATGGATCTGTTGAATTCTTTGTCTGCTTGCAGTGAATAAAACAATGTAATTCATTAAATCCAACCTAATTTTAGTTTTTCAGAGTCAGTCTACTGTGATTTTCCCCAAATCTTCTCCGTCTATCTAAAGAAAATAGGCTATATATGTGGTTGGAATGCCATCATTATTGTCACGATTTTAATCCAGCCCTTCAAAGCCTATGTTTTTCTTAACTAAGAAATCTTAATTTTCTGAGTTTGTCCTGACCATATGAGCCCTTAAACTGGATAATAATTAAGCAGTTCTCCAAATCCTTTTCAAAGACTTAGCTATTTCTATTATGAGACCAGAAGGACAGGATTTACTGTCGAATGCAAGATGAGTTAATATGCTTGCATTACTGTTGTAAACGACGCTTAGTCAGAAATCAAAGTGGCTGAAACAATTCTGAACAATTAAATGTAGAGATGATTGCTTTGTTTCACATCAACAATGCAATAAAAAGATGATTATTGAGATGGTTGGTTTTGTGTGAGTGCCTCACTCAGTTATTTGGACCCAGCTATACAGGAACAAATTAACACGCTAAGCAGGACAAACAATGATTATTTGAAATTTTAAAAAAATGTTGGAAATGGTTAGCGGGTCTGGTGAAAGACAGAGATATAATTATAGAGTGGATCTCTGGACTGGGAGACATTGAGCCTGAAGGTGGACGTGGAGTTTATTCAGCTCCAGGGCAGGATGGTGAATTTCAATCCACTGGACAGCCCAGTCAGTCTGGACAAGCAGTTAATTATGGGGGAATGGCGTACTTTGATGTTGTTTTGTGCATGACTAAGGGACCTAGGATAGGGGGGTTGAGAACCAACCCTTGTGTTCAAACATGCCTGTACCTGCCCCACCCCGCCCCCCAGTTGGGTCAAGGTTAGGGCAAAATTCCTGACTGACCTTTGAAGATGAGGTTCGATGGAGCCCTATAAAGTGCACTGATGTGGCTTTGCCTCCAGAGATGTGTTTTACCTGATGTGATAGTCAACATCCCCTCAACTTTTCTCACTGACTGTGTAGGCCTCTGCAACCTGGGTGCAACAGCAACGTCAATACCAATTCCGATGCATAGAACACTGGAGTGTAACTTAGAGGAAATGATGGTGATAATTTCTATGTTATCCCTGTAACATAACAAAGTGGGCGTGGATTTCAAGGTATTGAAGAATCCAACTATTAGAGTCATAGAGATATACACCAGCTGGGTGAGCAACAGTGGAAAATAGAACAGGCTCCTTACTAATGTGGGCAATTTGCATTCAAATCACTTGCTAGTGGCAACTGAACTTTTTTTTATTTCAAAAATATACTTTATTCATGCTCCTCTCCACAGTGGTGATATGGAGCACTCCGACAGGGACGGACATGGACTGACTTGACACAGAAGTTTGCCTTTGCTCCTCATTCTGATGAATGTGACCAACCACATCACTAAGAGACAGTAGGACAGTGTGTGTGCTGCATGAGCAATAAACCCTACGTATTCTGTGTCCCTCTGCAGATGATGCAGCCATTATCTCTGTGTTTTGTGCCTGTAGCTGCCTCTTTCATGGTCATCTGGTCACAGAGATGTCTATCTTCATTCTGTTAACATTGCCTGTGACATCACTTCCTTCTAACTCAGTTGGAACCTGTGCATATTTCACATGCTCTGTGAACTGATTGTAATCGATGTGAAGTTACAATCTACAATAACAGAATTGATGCAGGTTCCCCTTGAAGATCCTCCCATCAACTGGAAGTGGACTGTGTTTTTAGTCAACAAAAAGACCCTACCCACTGTCACAGCCACTTTCTATTCCTGGGTCACATTTAGGAAGTAAGCTGCAAATGTGTTGCTGGTCAAAGCACAGCAGGTTAGGCAGCATCTCAGGAATAGAGAATTCGACGTTTCGAGCATAAGCCCTTCATCAGGAATAAGAGAGAGAGAGCCAAGCAGGCTGAGATAAAAGGTAGGGAGGAGGGACTAGGGGGAGGGGCGATGGAGGTGGGATAGGTGGAAGGAGGTCAAGGTGAGGGTGATAGGCCGGAGTGGGGTGGGGGCGGAGAGGTCAGGAAGAGGATTGCAGGTTAGGAGGGCGGTGCTGAGTTGAGGGAACCGACTGAGACAAGGTGGGGGGAGGGGAAATGAGGAAGCTGGAGAAATCTGAATTCATACCTTGTGGTTGGAGGGTTCCCAGGCGGAAGATGAGGCGCTCCTCCTCCAGCCGTCGTGTAGTTGTGTTCTGCCGGTGAAGGAGTCCAAGGACCTGCATGTCCTCGGTGGAGTGGGAGGGGGAGTTAAAGTGTTGAGCCACGGGGTGATTGGGTTGGTTGGTTCGGGCGGCCCAGAGGTGTTCTCTGAAGCGTTCCGCAAGTAAGCGGCCTGTCTCACCAATATAGAGGAGGCCACATCGGGTGCAGCGGATGCAATAGATGATGTGTGTGGAGGTACAGGTGAACTTGTGGCGGATATGGAAGGATCCCTTGGGGCCTTGGAGGGAAGTGAGTGTGGAGGTGTGGGTGCAAGTTTTACATTTCCTGCGGTTGCAGGGGAAGGTGCCGGGGGTGGAGGTTGGGTTGGTGGGGGGTGTGGATCTGACGAGGGAGTCACGAAGGGAGTGGTCCTTGCGGAACGCTGATAGGGGAGGGGAGGGAAATATATCCTTGGTGGTGGGGTCCGTTTGGAGGTGGCGGAAATGGCGGCGGATGATACGTTGTATGCGCAGGTTGGTGGGGTGGTAGGTGAGAACCAGTGGGGTTCTGTCTTGGTGGCAGTTGGAGGAGCGGGGCTCAAGGGCGGAGGAGCGGGAAGTGGAGGAGATGCGGTGGAGGGCATCGTCGATCACGTCTGGGGGGAATCTGCGGTCCTTGAAGAAGGAGGCCATCTGGGCTGTGCGGTGTTGGAATTGGTTCTCCTGGGAGCAGATGCGGCGGAGACGAAGGAATTGGGAATATGGGATGGCGTTTTTACAGGGGGCAGGGTGGGAGGAGGTGTAGTCCAGGTAGCTGTGGGAGTCAGTCGGTTTATAATAGATGTCTGTGTTGAGTCGGTCGCCCGAGATAGAAATGGAAAGGTCTAGGAAGGGGAGGGAGGAGTCTGAGACAGTCCAGGTGAATTTCAGGTCGGGATGGAAGGTGTTAGTAAAGTTGATGAACTGTTCAACCTCCTCGTGGGAGCACGAGGCAGCGCCGATACAGTCATCGATTTCCAGGTAGCTGTGGGAGTCCAAGAGATCAGAGACAGTCATACAGGACATGTTGGACATTGCAATTCCCAGGCTTGGTCTGGGTTATCAGGTTCCCTCCACTGACCCTCCCCCAACCCTCCATGCCTCTATCTCAATGGCACTCCCTGGGCAGCCTTGTCTACTGAAGCCCCACATGCTCAGCACCACCACCTTGAACTCCCATCCTTAACTCAGAGCCATGTCACTACAGTTTAGTCATTCCCACCATTGTGATTACCTATACACCCCCTCTCTGGTCCTTTAATCTCTAATGTCAAGGAATTGTTGGAAGATGTTAGTGCTTCTTCAGTGAAATAATAATTTCCATCTTTGGATCTTGAAAAGCATAATCTGGCTGTGTTAATTTAACTTTCGTCTGTTTTGTCCTTTATGTGCACTTACCCATAGCTGTTATGTAAATTTAAAATTGTAAGCCAGTCAAATGTCATTATGAGGTCTGTAGTTGTTACAGTGTGGGTGGTTTCTGAGATGAATCACTCTATTCATCCTTACAATTGAGTATTATACGATTCTAGAATTTTTGTCTCCAGTACTTTAGCCAGGATCTGATTCCATGTGTTCAATAACTTTTGTGTGTTAAAAAAAATCAATGAATACAACAAAAGATTTGCATTTATGTAGCAGCTGTCATGATGCCACACATCTCAAAATAGCTTCCACAGTCAGCACAATGGCTCAGCGGTTAGCACTGCCACCTCACTGCACCAGGGACCCAGGTTCGATCCCTCCCTTGGATGACTGTGTGGAGTTTGCACATTCTCCCTGTATCTGCGTGGGTTTCTTCTGGTGCTCCGGTTTCCTCCCACAATCCAAAGATGTGCAGGTCAGGTGAATTGGCCATGCTAAATTACCCATAGTGTTAGCTGCATTAGTCAGAGGGAAATGGGTCTGGGTGGGTTACTCTTCGGAGGGTCAGTGTGGACTTGTTGGGATGAAGAGCCTGTTTCCATACTGTAGGCAATCCAATCTAATCAGTTGCACTGAAGCACAGCAAACTCCTACAAACAGAATTGTCAGAATACTGGGGCAACTCATTTGCTCTTTCTCAAATAACGCCATTGGTCTTTAACATGCCCCTGAGCAAATAAATAAGGAGCTGCTTTAATGTTTCGTCTGAACGATGGCACTTCTGACAATGTGATGGTCCCTCAACAGGCAGCTCCATAAATAGGGGAGCACCATTTCAGCTCTGAATTCTATATTCATGCCCCAGAGTGGGACGTGAATCCAAAAACCTGTGACTCAAATATAGAATGCTGTTTAACCAAGCCACAGCTAATACCCACACATTGCTATCTTTAGTTCTTATTCGTTTAACACTGTAGCTCTTGCCCCACCAGCTAAATTTAATGATATTTTCTAACTGCCATTCATGCAGCACTGTGGGAGACCATTTATTGCTTTACACTTGTGTCAGCTATTGAAACAGGCATCAAATTCGCCCTGCACAATTTCCCATGTGTCAGTTGTCCTCCAACACTGGTATCACACAAACTGAAGTGGTTGAGGTGGGAACAGGTCAGAATGGAACATGACCCATCTTAACTATCTACTCCAATATTCTTGCGCCATTGACATGAAGAGGTCTTTCGATTGACCTTGATTGCTCACAGATCTTCCCACATAATGTTCTTGCAGGTTATTTTTTTGTTAATGTACATAATTTGCTTACACATTCCTAAGATTTACCTTGCTGTGTGCTCAACATCTGGCTTGTCATGTAAATTTTTATTAACTGCTTTTAGGCAAACAAACTCCAAGTATTGCAGTGCATGCGACAGTTCACGCGGCAACAACACTTCTTCAATAGCGTCAAGGAGGTCAAGAATTTCCCCTTTTGAATCTATGCTTAATGATCTTTACTAAGGTCATCACAGTCCCAGAGGGCAGCTCTCTCATTAGAGGGGCAACTTTTTCATGCAGAGGGTAGTGCGTGTATGGAATGAGCTGCCAGAGGAAGTGGTGGAGGCTGGTACAGTAGCAAAATTTAAAAGGCATTTGGATGGGTATATGAATAGGAAGAGTTTGGAGGGTTATTGGCATGGATGGGTTGGACCAAAGGGTCTGTTTCCATGCTGTACATCTCTATGACTCTATGATAATGTATTGCAGGCTGTGAAGATCATGGCATAGTCTTTCAGGTCCCGAAGGGTACCATGTCTGTTGCAGCCTGTGTCTCCTGAGGAGGTCATTACAGTTTCTCGTTGTGGCAGTCGATGAGTTGAGCATCATACCCTGTTCTTATGTGGGCATCCTTGAGCACTTTCAAGTGTCTGTCATGTTCCTGTATATACTGTTGTGAAGATGTGAGTGTACTTTACGAGAGTTAAAAGCAGCAGAACTACCAGACACAGCACCAAGTGTACTCAAAAAGGTAACAATGTAACACTAGGTCGAACAACTCGATTTGTTCATGGCTTGGATTCAGCCAATCAGTTTAAATTATACCTGAAGCATGTCAAACTCCATTTTAATTGAGTATATTGACAATCTTGAGGGCCAATGACACAATCCAATGCTCTGGAGTATAAGACCAGAGAAAATTGAACAGTTGAGAGGGGAACTGCTACGACCTAGCATGTAAACCGACAGCCTGAGAAATAGCTCTCCTAAAAAGGCACCTTTTCGAGCAATAACCTGTAAAGCAGAAACTCCTAATCAGAAGAAAAGAAGACAGGAGGATCTGAAGACAAGAACTGAAAGCTGTCTGGTTTTGAGATGAAAAGTTTTGTAAATCTTAATTGGGAGTTTTATCATACTAGTGTTATAGAATGGAAGGTAAAAGATAGGTTAGAGAAAGAAATTGTAAATGGTGGTTAGTTAATTATTCTCTGTTATACTTTAAAAAATAAAGTTGTTAATTTTTACTTTAAATAGTTCTTAGCCACTCAGTTTTTACAAATTACTGCATGGGATAAATCTTTTCTGTGTTGGTGGTTTTAAATTAAGCAGGAGAGTTGACCCCGTTTCATAACAATGTGGAGGGCTTGTCGGTTGGGGATGGCTGTTTTAATATGTTTTGGGTGGAAGCTAGGAAAGTGTAGCCTCATGAGGTTATCCATGGGTTTACGGTAGAATGAGGTGCCCATCCTTGATGAAGATGCATGTGTCCAAGAATGAGACAGATACTAAAGAGTATAAATCTTGTATAATTGTATAAGTCTTGCCTTTGTTTGTTTTACCAAAATGAAATACTTTGCATTTACCAAAATTAACCTCCATCTGCTACTCCTCAGCTCATTGTCCCAAATGACTCTTACAACTTCGTGTTTACCACTGACCTATATCAACAACTGCAGTATTAATATCAGAAGACATGATTAAAACCACATAAGCATGAAAAGTAATTTAGAGGTGAAAAATGTGTGCAGAAATCTCCAGCACGCTTCCATCGAATACCTGCCAGATTTGTTGATATGTACTCTAAGGAGCACAGCCTAGGTTATATGAAAATACATTGTTGTGAGATTATTTCTTTCTTGTTGCTTTATATTGCCTGAAAAGATCTTGACAAATACTCTGACATTTATTGCTCTTACTTTTGTTGCTAAATATTACCTCTGACTCTCAATCTTTTACAAGGATTTTTGAGAAGGGGGAAGTTCCTTAAGATTGGATGTCTTGTAGGTTACCAGAAAATAAGGGGCTCAAGCTTCTGATCAGCATCAGAAGCCCTGCTGATAAGTCAGAAAACTGTGCACTTATCCCTTTCAGTTTAAAAGGACCCAAGTTCCATTACAGTATCAGGAGGTGATAGCCTAGTGGTATTATCAGCATCTGCAGTCATTGTTTTTACCTCTGTAGAATAACAAACAATGACTGCAGATGCTGGAAACCAGATTCTGGATTAGTGGTGCTGGAAGAGCACAGAAGTTCAGGCAGCATCCAAAGTGCAGTGAAATCGACGTTTCGGGCAAAGGCCCTTCATTAGGAATAAAGGCAGTGAGCCTGAAGCGTGGAGAGACAAGCTAGAGGAGGGTGGGGGTGGGGAGAAAGTAGCATAGAGTACAATGGGTGAGTGGGGGAGGGGATGAAGGTGATAGGTCAGGGAGGAGAGGGTGGAGTGGATAGGTGGAAAAGGAGCTAGGCAGGTCGGACAAGTCCGGACAAGTCATGGGGACAGTGCTGAGCTGAAAGTTTGGAACTCAGGTGAAGTGGGGGAAGGGGAAATGAGGAAACTATTGAAGTCCACACTGATGCCCTGGGGTTGAAGAGTTCCGAGGCGGAAGAAGAGGCGTTCTTCCTCCAGGCGTCTGGTGGTGAGGGAGTGGCGGTAAAGGAGGCCCAGGACCTCCATGTCCTCAGCGGAGTGGGAGGGGGAGTTGAAATGTTGGGCCATAGGGGGGTGTGGTTGATCGGTGCGGGTGTCTCGGAGATGTTCCCTAAAGCACTGTACTAGGAGGCGCCCAGTCTCCCCAATGTAGAGGTGACCGCATCGGGAGCAACGGATACAATAAATGATATTAGTGGATGTGCAGGTAAAGCTTTGATGGATGTGGAAGGCTCCTTTAGGGCCTTGGATAGAGGTGAGGGAGGAGTGTGGGCACAGGTTTTACAGTTCCTGCGGTGGCAGGGGAAAGTACCAGGATGGGAGGGTGGGTTGTAGGGGGGCGTGGACCTGACCAGGTAGTCACGGAGGGAACGGTCTTTGCGGAAGGCGGAAAGGGGTGGGGAGGGAAATATATCCCTGGTGGTGGGGTCTTTTTGGAGGTGGCGGAAATGTTGGCAGATGATTTGGTTTATGTGAAGTTTTGTAGGGTGGAAGGTGAGCACCAGGGAGTTCTGTCCTTGTTACGGTGGGAGGGGTGGGGTCTGAGGGCGGAGGTGCGGGATGTGGTCAAGGTGCTTTGGAGGGCATCTTTAATCCTGTGGGAAGGGAAATTGCGGTCTCTAAAGAAGGAGGCCATCTGGTGTATTCTATGGTGGAACTGGTCCTTCTGGGAGCAGATATGGCGGAGGCGGAGGAATTGGGAATACAGGATGGCATTTTTGCAAGAGGTAGGGTGGGAAGAGGTGTAATCCAGGTAGCTGTGGGAGTCAGTGGGTTTGTAAAAAAATGTCAGTGTCAAGTCGGTCGTCATTAATGGAGATGGAGAGGTCCAGGAAGGGGAGGGAGGTGTCAGAGATGGTCCAGGTAAATTTAAGGTCAGGGTGGAATGTGTTGGTGAAGTTGATGAATTGCTCAACCTCCTCGCGGGAGCACGAGGTGGCACCAATTCAGTCATCAATGTAGTGGAGGAAGGGGTGGGGAGTGGTGTAATTACGGAAGTTCAACTGTTCTACATAGCCAACAAAGAGACAGGCCTAGCTGGGGCCCATATGTGTGCCCATGGCTACCCCTTTGGTCTGGAGGAAGTGGGAGGAATCAAAGGAGAAATTGTTAAGGGTGAGGACCAGTTCGGCCAAACGAATGAGAGTGTCAGTGGAAGGGTACTATTGGGGACGTCTGGAGAGGAAAAAATGGAGGGCTTGGAGGCCCTGGTCATAGTGGATGGAGGTGTAGAGGGATTGGATATCCATGGTGAAGATGAGGCGTTGGGGGCCGGAGAAACGGATGTCTTGGAGGAGGTGGAGGGCATGGGTGGTGTCTCGAATGTATGTGGGGAGTTCCTGGACTAGGGGGGATAGGACAGTGTCGAGGTAGGTAGAGATGAGTTTAGTGGGGCAGGAGCATGCTGAGACAATGGATTGGCCAGGGTGGTCAGGCTTGTGGATCTTGGGAAGGAGATAGAACCGGGCAGTGTGGGGTTCCCGGACGATGTGGGTGGGAGATCACCTGAGGTGATGAGGTTCTGTATAGTCTGGGAGATGATGGTTTGGTGATGGGGGGGTGGGGTCATGGTCGAGAGGGCAGTAGGAAGAGGTGTCCTCGAGTTGGTGTTTGGCTTCAGCGGTGTAGAGGTCAGTGCGCTAGACTACCATTGCGCCCCCTTTATCTGCTGGCTTAATGGTGAGGTTGGGATTGGAGCAGAGGGATTGGAGGGCTGCGCATTGTGAGGGTGAGAGGTTGGAGTGGGGGAGGGGGGTAGACAGGTTGAGGCGGTTAATGTCCCGGCAGCAGTTGGAAATGAAGAGGTCGAGGGCAGGTAATAGGCCAGCGCGGGGTGTCCAGGTGGATGCAGTGTGTTGGAGGTGGGCAAAGGGGTCCTCAGAAGGTGGGCAGGAATCCTGATTGTGAAAGTAAGCTCGGAAGCGGAGGCAACGGAAGAATTGTTTGACATCACGGCGTGTATTAATTCATTGATGCGTGGACGGAGGGGGATGAAGGTGAGTCCTTTGCTGAGGATTGATCGTCCTAGAGACATGAGTTTGCATCCTGCCATGGCAGATAGTAGAATTTGAATTCAATGCAAGTCTGGAATTAAGAATGTAATGAAGACACAAATCAATTTGTTAGATTGAACTTGTCTGGTTCAATTCCCTTTAGGGAAGAAAATTCTTTAACCTTATCTGGTCTACATGTGACTCCAGACTCACAGCAATGTGGTTGACTCTTAACTTCCCTCTGGGCAATAAATGCTAGCCTTGTCAGTGATGTCCTTATCTCATGAATGAAGAAAAAAACAACCCTGAAGGATCCCTTTGCCAAGAAATCCACACAAAGATTAGAGTAAGAGAATCCACGCAGAAGACATGTCCCTTTATACAGCAGGAATTACCATGCAATAAGTTTCAAAGTTCAGTGGGAATGGTAGTGATTAGGTGATAGCGGTGAGGGGGTGGTCAGGCTAGGGTAAGGGGAGCAGCATTGTAATGTTGAGGATTACCATTCAGGAGGGGTAGTTGAGTTAGACTGGGGGAGGGGTGTCTAGTTGGAGGTCAGGTTGGGGGCTTATGAGATGGTAAGGAGGGGTATTTAGGTCAAGTCGGGATCTATTTGGAGGGTCAGGTGGGGCACGTGTATCATGTTTGCAGGCTAGTGAAGAGGATCGGGAAGGCTGGTTATGTCAGAGGCAGGATGAATCAAGGGTTGACAAGAGAGTCAAAGAAACCCAAGAACTGTGGATGCTGAACATTCTGAAGAACTGAAATGTTAACTCTGCTTTTTCTCCAAAAGTGCTGTCAGACCAGTTGACTCTTTCAAGAGATTTTTGTTTTTGTTTCTGATTTCCAGCATTCACATTTCTTTCAGTTTTTGCCTAAGACCGAGTCTTTTTTTCTGTCTAAACTTTTCTGAGTATCCTGAAGATCAGCAGTTGGGTCTGATGATTTGTAGACCAGAAGATCTGGCGAATCAGGCAGCAGTGGTCAGGATGACGCTTAAAGGCTTAAATGTTGTGGGAGAAAGGAAAGATTAAATTAAATGTGTAATATTAATCCTACCTCTCACCTCAATACCACTTGGGATATCTCTTCTGCTCACTGGAATCTCTGCAAAGTCTCTGACTCTGAGTTAGAGTCAGAGACTGCCAACAGTCCTATGGGACTCACCTGATAGTTATTCAGGGGAAGGTATAGACCAGAAAACCCTATCCTATCACTTGGGTGACTCCAGAGCTGATCTCCTTAATAGTCACACTGAACCCAAAGACCTTTATGTCATTGACCAATTCCATCCCTCTTTCTGACTAACTTTGAACCTAAATGAGAGTGTTTGCAAAAATTCTGAACTTCCAACACGATAATCTGATTCATCACAAATATTCTCAATGCCCATCATTATCACGTTAACCCTCTCCAACCCTGTCTCAGCTGGTTTGCTGCAGAAACCCTCAGGCATTTTTTTAAATTACCTCCAGATTCAACCATTTCAATTAAATACAAATGTGGATGTTGGAAATCTGAAACAAGAACAGAAAATGCTGGAGAAACTCAGCAGATTAGGGAAGCATCTATGGAGAGAACACAGAGTTACTCAGAACGCAAAACTCTGATTTCTCTACATGGATGCTGCCAGACCTGTTGGGTTTCACCAGCAATCGCTGTTTCTATTTCAGATTTTTCAATACTTCCCTGGCCAGCCTCTCATCTTCAGCTCTCCATAAACCTGAGCTGATCCTAAGCCATTCCTGACGAAGGGCTTTTGCCCAAAACGTTGACACTCCTGCTCCTCGGATGCTGCCTGGCCTGCTGTGCTTTTCCAGCACCACACTCTCAACTCTAATCTCTAGCATCTGCAGTCCTCACTTCACCCTAAGTTCAGCCAACTATCAGTATTCTAATTTGACATTGTCCTGTTAAACTATCACTTACAGTCTGACAGTGCCCTGATTTTTTTTCTAGATTACCTTCTGCCCAACAAGCACACACCAACCCTCCAAAGAGTAACCCACCCTTAGAGATGGCAGTGGGGGACCGTAGAGATAGCAACCACAACACCATCCATATGTTTTAAATTTGTCATGTAAAGGAAGAAAGATGGTCTGCAAAAAAGAGTTTTAGATTGAGGGCAAAGCAAATTTTATTAAAACAAGGCAGAATCTGGCCAAAATAGACTGTGTACAGCTACAGTCATAGAGTCATAGAGATGTACAGCATGGAAACAGACCCTTCGGTCCAACCCGTCCATGCTGACCAGATATCCCAACCCAATCTAGTCCCACCTACCAGCACGCGGCCCATATCCCTCCAATACCTTCCTATTCATATACCCATCCAAATGCCTCTTAAATGTTGTAATTGTACCAGTCTCCACCACTTCCTCTGGCAGCTCATTCCATACATGTACCCCCTCTGTGTGAAAAAGTTGCCCCTTAGGACTCTTTTATATCTTTCCCCTCTGACCCTAAATCTATGCCCTCTAGTTCTGGAATCCCCCATACCAGGGAAAAGACTTTGTCTATTCATCCTATCCATGCCCCTCATAAGTTTGTAAACCTCTATAAGGTCACCCCTCAGCCTCCGACGCTCCAGGGAAAACAGCCCCAGCCTGTTCAGCCTCTCCCTCTAGCTCAAATCCTCCAACCCTGGCAACATCCTTGTAAATCTTTTCTGAATCCTTTCAAGTTTCACAACATCTTTCCGAAATGAAGGAGACCATTATCGATGAGGATGAGCACCTCGTCAAGACCTTCCCTGTGTCTCCACTTTTCACCCTTAAACAACCGCCAGACCTTAAACAGATCATAATTTGTAACAAACTGTCCAACCTGGACAACACTGTACAACCCTGTCAGCTGCTGCAAGACGTGTCAGAATATCAACACAGATACCATAATTACATGTGGGGACACCACCCACGTGTACATGGTGAGTAATCAATGTGACTCGGCCAACATTGTGTATGTCATAAACTGCATACAAGGATGCCCTGAGGCATGATATATTGGCGAGATCAGGCAGACTCTACAATAATGAGTGAATGGACACTGCACAACAATCACCAGGCAGGGGTGTTCCCTTCCAGTCGGACATTCAGCCTCGGACCTTTGGGTGACCATCCTCCTAGGTGGACTTGGGGACAAGCAATAACATAGAGTGGTTGAGCAGAAGCTGATAGCAAAGTTTGGTACCCTTGGGAATGGCCTCAACTGAGACCTTGACACACACACACCCCTGCATATTCAGACACCTACGTAGACCCTTCCTCATACATCACCTCTCTCTCATATGCACACCAATACATGCACCCTCTCACACATACTCCATCACACTCACACACACTTGACCAAGTTTACACACACACACTTTATCACGTGCACTCACACCAATACACACACAGTCACATGCACACTCAATCTGTTGCTCCTACATATGTGCACACATATAAGTTTATGGGGTAAATTTGTTTTTGCAGAATTACATTTTATTTTGCTCAAAACTGCATGAATCCATATAAAACAGAAGGCTTGTCAGTCTGACATAGTACTGGGACACAGACTTCATTATTGTTTAAAAAGCTGAGCTATCTTGAGAAAGTAATTTAAAAGAAGTTCTGTGATTTACAAGTCAAAGAACAGAAACCAGCATATCCCATTATAAAAGATGAAAGTTTTAATCTAAGATTGTTTACTGTATCACATCTCCCTGATGCTGGACTCCTTTGGCTATAAATTCTGTGAGCATGATCTTAACCTTCACAACCACCTGATGAAGGAGTGTCGCTCCGAAAGCTAGTGTTTCCAAATAAACCTGTTGGACTATAATCTGGTGTTGTGTGATTTTTAACTTTATACAATTAAAAGTAGGGGCTTGGGCAGTGTTGTAGAACAGAGAGACCTAGGAGTTCAGGTACATAATTCTATGAAGTTTGCATCACATATAGGTAAGGAGGTTAAGAAGTCGTTTAGCATACCTGCCTTCATTGCCTAGAGCTTTGACTATAGGAATTGGGATGTTATGTTGAGGTTGTACAGGTGTTGGTGAGGCCTCTTCTGGAGTACTGTGTCCAGTTCTGGTCTGCCTATTATAGGAAGGATATTATTAAACTGGAGAAGGTTCAGAAGAGATTTCCCAGGATGTTGCCTGGGTGTGAGATATTGTATCATAGGTCTCTTTACTAACCCACTCACAAGCACTTTACATTTACTCATTCATAACTCTTTACTAACCCACGCACAAATGCCAATATTTAATAACACCGCATTCCCATTTCATTCATTCATGACTCCTCAGTATAACATGGTTTCATTAAGTCATTCGTAAAACCGCAGTTTTGTCACATATTTTACTAATACAATAGAGACTAACATACAAACATCCCTTTCAATTGATTGCTGCTTCTTTGCAGCTTTAACCTTCATCAGGTCTATTTCTTCAGCAAAAGCCACCGCTGAATAAGTGTCAATATCGTAAACAATACCACTCCTATCAATTCTTCACATTATTAAGCAGCCCTTACCAACTGTCTCTCGGACCTGAATAGATTTCAAAATACCAAACAGTTTATGTATTTATTATGTACCTTTTAACTATCCTCTTAATTGACAAACAGCGTTTATGTGAAATTGCATAAATGAATGAAACTCACACCGGCAAATAGCAATTAAATCTCACAACCCAGCTGTGGTAATCAGTTTAATATCCTTTATTCTTTTGTTAAGTACAGGTATAATTTCTAACTTATTTAGAGCATATAGACCTAGTATTTTTACTAACATTTACTAACTTAAAGACAAAAGGACCAACATTGCTTAATTATGCAAGCAGACACTCTTAATCCCATCAGAAGTAACATCCACAGATGTTTAACGCATTTCTAGTCTCAAATCTTTGTGTACTATAGGTAAACCAATGCAACACCATGGTGATGGAATTTTAATATATGTATAGAGAGACTACTGTAAGAACTGTATTCTGGGATTCTACTGCCGCCTCAAACTTGTGCTACTGCAGTTGCTGAATAAACAGGTTATTTTCGCCAGTCACTGATTTTGATCATTATTCGAACACAATCACACACTGGGAAAGCTGGATTTGATTTATAAGGAGAGGCTGGATAGGCTGGGACTTTTTTCATTGGAATGAGAAAGGTTTGAGAGGTAACCTTATAGAGATTTATAAAATCATGTGGGGTAAAGATAAGGCGAATAGCAGATGCTTTTCCCTTCAGTGGGGGATTTCAATACTAGGGGCATATTTTTAAAGTGAAATGAAAAACATTTAAAAATGACATGGGGGTAATTTTTTACACACAGAATGTAGAATGACTATCAGGAAGAAGTGATGGATGCAGTACATTGTAACTGGCCACTGGCCTGTATTTTTAGATTAGATTAGACTTACAGTGTAGAAACAGGCCCTTCGGCCCAACAAGTCCACACTGACCCGCCGAAGCGCAACCCACCCATACCCCTACATTTACCCCTTACCTAACACTACGGGCAATTTAGCATGGCCAATTCATCTGACCCGCACATCTTTGGACTGTGGGAGGAAACCGGAGCACCCGGAGGAAACCCACGCTGACACGGGGAGAACGTGCAAACTCCACACAGTCAGTCGCCTGAGTCGGGAATTGAACCCGGGTCTCAGGCGCTGTGAGGCAGCAGTGCTAACCACTGTGCCACCGTGCCACCCATAGCACTTTACACTATGGGACTGTTCTTGCAGTCTGTCAGAGGCACGTGCATGATAACCAACATTATTCCAAGAAAGGTCACATTTGATTATTTGTTTTGAGAAATCACCAAGTTGGTGAATGAGGATGCTCAATAAGAATAGCTAACTAGACTTCCAAAAGATTTTTCATAACTTACTATACAAGATACTTCTCTACAGTCAAAACCAGGAAATTAGTTGTAATAGAACATAGAACATAGAAAAATACAGCGCAGTACAGGCCTTTCGGCCCTCGATGTTGCGCCGATCCAAGCCCACCTAACCTACACTAGCCCACTATCCTCCATATGCCTCTCCAATGCCTGTTTAAATGCCCATAAAGAGGGAGAGTCCACCACTGTTACTGGCAGGGCATTCCATGAACTCACGACTCGCTGAGTAAAGAATCTACCCCTAACATCTGTCCTATACCTACCACCCCTTAATTTAAAGCTATGCCCTCTCGTAATATCTGACTCCATACGTGGAAAAAGGTTCTCATGGTCAACCCTATCTAAACCCCTAATCATCTTGTACACCTCTATCAAGTCACCCCTAAACCTTCTTTTCTCCAATGAAAACAGCCCCAAGTGCCTCAGCCTTTCCTCATACGATCTTCCTACCATACCAGGCAACATCCTGGTAAACCTCCTCTGCACTTGTTCCAGTGCCCCCACATCCTTCCTATAGTATAGCGACCAAAACTGCACACAATACTCCAGATGCGGCCGCACCAGAGTCTTATACAACTGCAACATGACCTCAGGACTCCGGAACTCAATTCCTCTACCAATAAAAGCCAGTACGCCATATGCCTTCTTCACAGCACTATTTACCTGGGTGGCAACTTTCAAAGATCTGTATACATGGACACCAAGATCCCTCTGCTCATCCACACTACCAAGTATCCGACCATTAGCCCAGTACCCCATCTTCTTGTTACTCTTACCAAAGTGAATCACTTCACACTTAGCTATATTGAACTCCATTTGCCACCTTTCTGCCCAGCTCTGCAGCTTATCTATATCCCGCTGTAACCTGCCACATTCTTCCTTACTGTCAACAACTCCACCGACATTCGTATCATCCGCAAACCTTCTAGCCCCTCCTCCAGGTCATTTATAAAAATGACAATATAATGAGCTAGATCAAGAACTTGCTAAAAGAACATAAACAGACAGTTGGATTTGAATTATTTTGACTGTGATCAAGGGATCTTGTTGGAACTGGCATTGGGGTTGTTGATCTTATTATTTCATTCATCTAGCTTAGAATGCTTAGAGATGATACTAAAATATATGTGATTCTTACAACTGCCATCCATGTCACACTGCAGCAGTTGGATGTGTTAGGGCATTGGCTTTCAGATTGACAAATGATGTTCAATTGGAAAAAGTGCAATTCTATACATGTGAACAGGACAAATCCTCGTTTAAAGTGCACTTGAATAAGTAAGTATATAGGAAAGATTTGGAAGGATATGGGTCAGGAGCAGGCAGGTAGGACTAGTTTAGTTTGGCATTATATTTGGCATGGACTGGGTGGACCAAAGGGTCTGTTTCTGTGCTGCATGGCTCGATAACTCAACATACTTGCATTATTCTGGAAGAAAGTGTGAAAGGAGGTGGAGAAAGGAAGAGTTCTGGGTATTCCATTACATAGATACCTAAAAGCTTATAACTAATGTAATGGAAGGAATATCTAGAATGGGATGTTTACTGTCAAGTAAAGCACACTGTCTAATTCCCGTACCTGACCCTTTTAGGCAGGACTCCATTGAAATACTGTGTCCAATTTTTGTCTCTTTCCATAGTGAACAGGATATTGAAGGGTACATTTATAGACTTATTCTCAGTTTGAAGCACCTTAGCTATCAAGATAGGTTACAAGAGCTGAGATTTTATTCCACAGGTTGAAGTTAATAAAATGGTGAAAGGAATAAACCATGCTTGAGCAGACAGCTTAATTCAATTATAATAGGTTTGAGAGGTCCATGGACAACAACCTTAAGCTCTATCATGCTAGTTCCAAGTATGGTGTCAGAAAGTGGTTCTTTTCTTGAAGAATAGTAGATCTTTAAGTCATGTCGTTGTCACTTGCAGTAGACACCAATTCATTAAATTCCTTTAAGCAAGAGCTGGACCTGTTTCTGGTGGAGGTGGGAATCATCTCACCAAAGGGTAATGCTAGAAGGAGCTATCATGGCCAGTGTAATTTCTTGGACTAGTTTTGATCACACATGAGAAAAGTTAGGTGGAGGGTTATTTGGAATTTCCTAGATATTTGCCTCAAAACTGAGTTTTTCTTTGGATTGTTATTCCTCTCTGGGGTGTGATGAAGAATGTATTCAGTATGTCAATAAACATAAGTTTTACAGTTGAGTGGGACAGTTCCTTCCCTGTCCATCATTGTTCATCTTTCCCTGTACTATCCTGTTCTGCATTGCACCGCTCCAAGTGTAAATTGCACATGGTACGAGCTAGAACATTGCTTGGTTTTGTTTATTGCGCAGTTAACTTGGCATCTGATTCAGAGGTTGCACTACCAATTTTGCACACATGAATTATTTTTCAGAGCAGTGCAAAGTTATCATTAAAAATGCATTCTAATGTTTGCTTTAGCAAATTCCTTCAGATTCATAACCCAAGTACATAGAGTAACAGAGTCATTGAGCTGTACAGCATGGAACCAGATCTTTTGGTCCAACTCATCCATGCTAAACAAATATTCTAAATTAATCTAGTCCCATTTTTCAGCATTTGGCCCATATCCCTCTAAACCCTTGCTATTCATATACCCATCCAGATGCCTTTTGAATGTTGTAATTGTACCAACCTCCACCACTTCATCTGGTAGCTCATCTTATACACACTCCATCCTTTGTGTAAAAAATTATTGCCCCTTAGGTTCCCTTTAAATATTTCCCATCTCAGTTTAAACCTATGCCTTCTAGCTTTGGACTCTCCCACCCTTGGCTACTCACCCTATCCATACCCCTCATGATTTTATGAACTTCTATGAGGTCATGCCTCAGCCTTCGATGCTCCAGGGAAAACAGCCCCAACCTATTTAGCCTCCCCCTGGCAACATCCTTGTAAGTCTGTTCTGAACCCTTTCAAGTTTCACAACATCTCTCCTACAGCAGAGAGACCAGAATTAAATGCAGTATTCCAAAAGTGGCCTAACCAATGTCCTGTACAGCCGTGACATGACCTCCCAACTCCTATTCTCAATGCTTTGACCAATAAAGGAAAGCATACCTTCTTCACTATCCACTTGCAACTCCACTTTCAAGGAACCATGAACCTGAACTCTAAGATCTCTTTGTTCAGCAACATTCCCCAGGACCTTACCATTAAGTGTATTAGTCCTGCCCTGATTTGACTTTTGAAAATAAATTAAACTCTATCTGATCAAGGTCCCCTGGTACTCTGAGGTAACCATCTTGGTAGCCCATTATACCACCAATTTTGGTGTCATCTGCAAACTTACTAACCATATTTCCTGTGTTCACATCCAAATCATTCATTATAAATGTCAAAAAGCAATCAACCAAGCACCAGCCCTTGTAGATGATCTTAATGAATGTTCTGTGCAGCAAACATTTCTTTAACAATAAGAGGCAGAGCATTTTCAAATTAAATAGCAGCTCTGAAATTTTACATGACGTGGCATGGTGTCTCCTGATTTCCTTTCATTACCCCATTGGGAGCTGAATGAATATGCTAGATCAATGGTATTCCTGGGTTAAACAGTTTTTTAGCGTTTTGTGTAATTCTTCCAATCTCCAATTACACTGATGTCCAGATATTGGTATAGCCTGACTGGAATTTCAATGTTCTTGCAAGCAATTTATTGGAAAAGGACAACAATTTGATCCACAAGATGTTTTGATTTGATCTCTATTTGATCCTCTCATTTCCTCACTGCATTTGTCTTTATATCTCCTGTTCTCAATTTTCTTTCCTGTTTCCATTTAAATTGGTTGCTGTTCTGAATTGTTTGCCACAGTGAGAATCAATCAACTGTAAATGATAAGTGAATGGAATAGATTGCTCTTCACCATTCTGGCACTTAATTCATAAAAGTTCTAAAAATGAAACATAGCAAAATATGAAGTCCATGGGGACTGGAGAAATTGCCCCACATTTTTCCAGTCTTGTGGGCAGTGAATAATAGCTGTGGATTTAGTATTGTGGAACTCTGCATGTCTCGCTGCATTGGATTTGTATCAATGACTTCCAAATTGTGCTTAAAAACAGGAGTTGAGTTCCTCACATGTCCTACACAGAGTTACGAGGCTTTTAGAGTTTTAAAAAATTGTTTGGGGATATGACCCTCACAGGCTACATGCCTGTGCTCATTGTCCAGCCCAATTGCCCTTGAGAATTTGGTGATGAGTTGCTTTCTTGAGGTGCATGATTGGATGGACCACGGGTAACTCCAGATTTTTTGAATCTCTGAAGCTGTGAACAGTCAGCAATTGTTGAACCTTCCTGAAGATTCCCATGCTCGCAACATGTATTAAAGACACCTTTACTACCATCGTGTCCACTCTATCAATAAAAGCTCATTGTTCAGCTAGACAAGCACTGTCAGTCCAGAGCTGCCTTGTATGGTTCTGTACAATTTCTCCAGACATGGCAGGCAAAGCCTGGTCTGAGGTGGTGAGAGCTGTCTTTGATTTCTTGAGGAATACTGAAACCTCACAGGGAGATGGCCAATGACATTCTCCACTTTGCAAGTATAAGTGCCACCATCTTCTCTCTGATACCTCACTCGGTCCCTACTATTGCAATGTCTTCCATCAAAGCTCATGCTCCACCACTCTCAATATTGCTTACAGCATCTTCTCTCACTCACTCTCACTCATCCTTGCCCCTGGTACCTTCTGCATTGTCTATCATTGTCAGGACATCGCTCACTTGAATTAGAAACAGTGCCGCCCACTTTCATCTCCCTAAAGAACTGTCTTGCTCTCACTCCAGGAGGACAACAGCACACAAAAGGGCATAAAGATTCAAGCTAGGTAGTGGACTTTCCAATATTCAGCTCTTCACCCCTAATGTGGAGATAGCCCTATCTCTGACTGCCCGAGGAGCTAATAGACTACTTCCAAGACTTTGGTCTGGTATCAGAAGCTTTCTTTGACTTATTCTGTCAGGAAGCACTGAGTGGAGGCTACTTCCCTTGACTTGACTGAGACCTAGTGACAACCTCACAAATGTTCTTCATCTGAGTTCACGTTAAATGGCAATGCGAGACTGAAGTAAAATGAGCCTATGTTTCCGAGGGGCAAAGTGGGAAAAAAAGCAATGCAAGGCAGGGAAACTGTGAGTATCCAGGTACACTTAGAGTGAGTGTATGCTATGATAATGAGGCAATCTGAGCTGGGTGAGTCCTTGCTGCAGAATTCTAATGATACAGCCTGAGCATTGAAGTGCAACACATGCATTAGTAGTATGCCAGGAGAGTTGTTAGAGGCTGACATATATTGGAAGTCAATGTGCATGAACATGAGTTGCCCATGGAGTGTGTCCTGAGATAATGGCACCTGGTATCCAACATGGAGGTCATTTGGAGTTGGCGCAAGCTTAAACCACAAAGTATCTGCTCTGGTCTCCATGCTGAATTTTCCCAATGTCTAGTTTGTTTGGCCTCTGCTGATTCTGCCTGACATCTCACCATAGCTTACATTCTTATGAAATTCCACTGTTTGCATTGAATACTTGCAACTGAAAAGATTGTCAGTACTTGTAATGTAGAGTTAGCTCAGCAATCAAGGCTACAGTTATAAGCAATTTGATAAGATTTGACTTGAAACTCCGTATGGCACTGATTTCTTCTAAGAAATATAATGAAAGGATGGTCATAATCCTCTGGAGGCATGTATTTCAAAATTTGCCATGTTCTTTTTGAGTCAATTAGAGTAATATGTTAGCATCACAAACACATTTATTACAACAAAAAGAGGAACAGCGACCGTATCCATTTTTCTCTTACTCAAGACTTAAAGTGAGGTAAGAGTTTATGTTTTGTAGTGAAATTACAAAGGTTTTCTTTATAAATTCTGAGATGATGTAGCTGCAAAAAGCAGGCAGAACAAATCTGTTCTCATCACATTGTCTCAACTGGTACACCTTGTCCATTAAAACAGTTAACTTTTGGTGAACCAGCAAGAGAATGAGGGCGAATAATTCAAAGCTCTGTAATAAGTAATACAAACATTTAATGGCAGTATGAGAGAAACAATTGCTCATTATCTGTTATTAAATATATTCATTATTGTCAGAGGCATTGTTTGATTTGTTCTTCACCACATCATCTAAAGGAATCATCACTTCATTCTCCATTGATGGAGTCCACTCAATTTCTTGGTCCGATATCTTGTTCATTTTTACAAATGATTGATATATTTGTGCAAAAGTTTTATTTTTGGTTTCAGGTAAGACGATGCAGAGATATATTGACCCTAGTAAACAAACTGCAGCAAATAGTAGGAAACAGAATGATCCTAAGTTACCCTGTAAAAGAAAAAAAGAAACAAACAGGCAATTAAGATTATTGCAGTTTTAAATTAAGTACTGTAATGCAAATAAAGTTTACTTCAAATTTCGATGCCAATTTGCATTACATGTGATTACAAATTTAGAAATAAATTAATTTCAAGTGAAATTTAATAAAAACAGCTTTTAAATTGATACAGTAACTGGGCGAGTCTTACAATGCATTTTTTAGTTGAGAGCCCAGACATCCAATAGATTGTTGTAATATCTAGTTCAAAGTAAAACTTTGCTGAGTTGACAGCTCTTGATCTGTGATCTATGCTGTCAATCGGATAATGTTTTTTAACACAAGATGAAGATGTTTAATGTGCTGGACCTGGTTGATGGACACTTTGATTAATCTATTGGAAAAAAAGGTTTAAGAAGGTAAAAAGTTGTCACAGTTTTACTAGGTCATGTGGCCACTGATTACAGAGAGAGACAATTGGTGGCGGTCTAAGCTGGAGGTCTGGCAAGGACTGAGGCTGCGAAGGAGTGCCCTTCATGGTAACTTCAGCCAATGCAGGAATTGAACCCACACTGTTGGCATCCCTTTACCTCTTCTGCATTTGAGAATTTGTCCACTTATAAATCTGCATATACTTCCTCATTTCTTATGTCAATCTGCTCAAGAGCTTCACAGTTCATCATCTTGAATTCTGTATTACATCTTCTTTCTCCTGAGTAAAGACAGATGTGAAGCATTATTTAACACCAATGTACTCTAGCTTCACACGTAGATTGCCCTCTTGATCCCAAAAAGTCCCTATTTGTTCCCTGGTTATTCTCTTTCCTTTGATATACTTGTAGAATATCTTGGGATTCTCCCTAATCATGGCTAACAGTGTTTTTGTTTAATGTTTCATTTGCTCTCCTAATTGTTTTCCCCATGCACTTTCTAGACATCACCATGGCCTCCCTTCTTTTGCACCCTATGGTACATCTCCCTTTTCCTTGTTATCCCATCCTGAATATTCCTAGACATCCAGAGGTCAATGGGTTTGTTGCTCCTACATTTCACACTAAAGGGAACATAATGGGCCTGTACTCTCTCCAATACCTTTTACAAATGCCTCCCATTATTCCACTGTAGATTTACCCTCAAGTAGTTGTTCCCGGTGAAGAGCTTATGCTTGAAACATTGACTCTCCTGTTGATTTCGCTGCTCGTTGGATGCTGCCTGACTTGCGGTGCTTTTCCAGCACCACACTTTTTGACTCTGATCTCCAGCATCTGCAGTCCTTATGGGAATGCTGGATGACTAAAGAAATTGAGGGTTTGGTTAAGAAAAAGAAGGAAACATATGTAAGGTATAGACAGGATAGATCGAGTGGATCCTTAGAAGAGTATAAAGGAAGTAGAAGTATACTTAAGAGGGAAATCAGGAGGGCAAAAAGGGGACATGAGATAGCTTTAGCAAATAGAATTAAGGAGAATCCAAAGGGTTTTTACAAATACATTAAGAACAAAAGGGTAACTAGGGAGAGAATTGGGCAATCAAAGATCAGCAAGGCGATCTTTGTGTGGAGCAGCAGAAAATGGGGGAGATACTAAATGAGTATTTTGCATCAGTATTTACTGTGGAAAAGGATATGGAAAATACAGACTGTAGGGAAATAGATGGTGACATCTAGCAAAATGTCCAGATTACAGAGGAGGAAGTGCTGGATGTCTTGAAATGGGTAAAGGTGGATAAATCCCCAGGACCTGGTTAGGTGTACCTGAGAACTCTGTGGAAAGCTAGAGAAGTGATTGCTGGGCCTCTTGTGGAGATATTTGCATCATTGATAGTCACAGGTGAGGTGCTGGAAGACTGGAGGTTGGCAAACCTGGTGCCACTGTTTAAGAAGGGTGGTAAGGACAAGCCAGGGAACTATAGACCAGTGAGCCTGACCTTGGTGGTGGGCAAGTTGTTGGAGGGAATCCTGAGGGACAGGATGCACATGTATTTGGAAAGGCAAGAACTGATTAGGGATAGTCAATATGGCTTTGTGCGTGGGAAATCATGTCCCAGAAACTTGATTGAGTTTTTTGAAGAAGTAACAAAGAGGATTGATGAGGGCAGAGCAGTAGATATGATCTATGTGGACTTCAGTAAGGTGTTCGACAAGGTTCCCCATGGGAGACAGGTTAGCAAGGTTAGATCTCACGGAATACAGGGACAACTAGCCATTTGGATACAGAACTGGCTTCAAAGGTAAAAGACAGATGGTGGTGGTGGAGGGTTGTTTTTCAGACTGGAGGCCTGTGACCAGTGAAGTGTCACAAGGATCGGTATTGGGTTCTCTACTTTTTATCATTTACATAAATGATTTGGATGCGAGGATAAGAGGTACAGTTAGTAAGTTTGCAGATGACACCAAAATTGGAGGTGTAGTAGACAGCGAAGAGGGTTACCTCAGATTACAACAGAATCTGGACCAGATGGGCCAAAGGGCTGAGAAGTGGCAGATGGAGTTTAATTCAGATAAATTCGAGGTGCTGCATTTTGGCAAAGCAAATCTTAGCAGGACTTATACACTTCATGGCAAGGTTCTAGAGAGTGTTCGTGAACAAAGAGACCTTGGAGTGCAGGTTCATAGCTCCTTGAAAGTGGAGTCAGAGGTGGAAGGCATTTGGTATGCTTTCCTTTATTGATCAGAGTATTGAGTACAGGAGTTGGGAGGTCATGTTGCAGCTGTACAGGACATTGGTTAGGCCACTGTTCGAATATTGCGTGCAATTCTGGTCTCCTTCCTACCGGAAAGATGTTGTGAAACTTGAAAGGGTTCAGAAAAGATTTACAAGGATGTTGCCAGGGTTGGAGGATTTGAGCTGTAAGGAGAGGCTGAACAGGCTGGGGCTTTTTCCCTGGAGCGTCAGAGGCTGAGGGGTGACCTAATAGAGGTTTACAAAATTATGAGGGGCATGGATAAGGTAAATAGGCAAAGTCTTTTTTCTGGGGTCAGGAAGTCCAGAAATAGAGGGCATAGGTTTAGGGTGAGAGGGGAAAGGTATAAAAGAGACTTAAGGGTCAAAGTTTTCACACAGAGGGTGGTACGTGTATGGAATGAGCTGCCAGAGGAAGTGGTGGAGGCTGATACAATTGCAACATTTAAGAGGCATTTGGATGGGTATATGAATAGGAAGGGTTTGGAGGGATATGGGCTGGGTGGTGGCAGGTGGGACTAGATTGGGTTGGGATATCTGGTCAGCATGGACTGGTTGGACCGAATGGTCTGTTTCCGTGCTGTACATCTCTATGATGCTATGACTGTAGCTATACACAGTGTATTTTCTTCAAGTTCTGCCTTGTTTTAATAACATTTGCTTTGCCCCAATCCAAAACTCTTTTTTGCAGGCCATCTTTCTTCCTTTACATGACAAACTTAAAACATATAGATGGTGTTGTGGTTGCTATCTCCAAGCTCCGCCACTGCCATCTCTAATACCCGTGTGGCTTTGTTCTACAGAATTGGGTCCAGCATTACACTGTCCCATATACGACCATCTATGTGTTGATATTAAAAAAATCTTTCCTGAATACATTTCAAGAAATCTGCCCTCTCTAAACCTTTTGTATACAATGATTAATATTGGGGTAGTTGAAATCTGGTCATATAATTTCCCTATTATTGTTTTTACACCCACTCAGTGAATTGACTGCATGTCTGGTCCTCAAATGCCCATTGACTATTTAGGGGCCTACAATACACTCCTAACAGTATGATCTGCCCCCTTTTTATCCCTAGGTTCTCCCTACAAAGCCTCATTTAACCCTTCCAGATATCGTCCCTCCTTACTGCAGTAACTGATTCCCTACCTAATGATGTGACATACCCTCCACTTTTGCACTCTCACCTGTCCTGCCTGCAGATGTATATCCTGGAATGTTAAGTTGTCAGTCTTGTTCCTCCCTCAACCATATCACTATGATGGCAACAAATAGGAACTATGTGTTCTCTCGTGGAATCATAGAATCTACAATGCGGAAGTAGGACATTCAAGTCCATACTGACTCGCCGAACAGCAACCCACCCAAATCCATCTGCCACCCCATTCCTGCAACCCTGCATTTACCATGGCTAAACCACCTATGCTGCACATCTTGGACTGTGGGAGGAAATGAATCACCCAGAGGAAATCCATGCAGGCACGGGGAGAATGTACAATCGCCACACAGTCACCCAAAGGTGGAAGCAAATCCAACTTCATGACGCTGAGAGGCATCAGTGCTAGCCACTGAGCTACCCACAGATGCTCACTTGAAGAAAAAAGTGGGAGCCATCCTGGTGATATGATCAAAATATTCCCTTGGGAGCTTAATTGATCATTTACTTTTTATTGCTTGTGGGACCTTGCAGAATGCTACATGGCTACTATCTTTCCCTATATTACAACGTGGACAATTCTTAACATCAAGTATGTCATCGATTCAAAAGCTTTTTTTGAACATTTTAACATTGTTAAAGATGCACTAGAACTGAGAGTATTTCTTTCTTTCTAATTGCATGTTGCGCTTTATACAAGTTAAAAGCCAATAGCTATAGGTATAACTGAGTTACTTCCTAATGGAGAAGGAGGGAATCGTGGTATTTCTCCAGATCCAGCAAGTTGTGCAGCATTTCCTGCCATGCTGGCGCAGGCAAGGTGGGCGAACATGCCAACTTTGGAGGTTTCAGGCAGTAATAATAGCTGAGCATAGCATGGTTGATAGGAGAAAGGGGAAACTTTGCATTTTTCCACAGGATATTGCAAACAACTTTGCAGTGAATGAAGCAAGTTGAAGGTCTGTATTGATATGTCAAGTGTCCAGGGCACCTAATTAAAAACAGACATTAGATCTCTTAAATATGCTATTGTGAGTCTCAATGCATTTTTTTAATGAGTCTGGTCTGACATTTGGCACAGATCAGAAAGTGCTTGTTCCAGTTATCTCAGGGTTTAATGGGAAATTTTAGCAAACAGAAATATGATAATAACCAGACAATTATAGTTTAATTGTTGGGAGATAAATATTGAGCAAGAGAACTCATTTCCTCTTAAAAAAATGCCACCATCTGATTTTGACAAAATTAAATGGTATCATTAACCACACATTCAAAGATGGGTAACAGGAACTCACTTACTATTCTTGAACATCAGTTTCTGATGTGAAAAATGGCAGAACTGACTGCTTATTACCAACATGTTCTGCAATTGATCACCAGGACCAAGGAGTGGCAGGTACGAATATTTTCAAGCTGTTTTTATTTCATTAACTTTTTTCTCTTCAATTAGCAAAAATAAAATGCTGAGGGGAACAGCACAGAAGAAAGAACATTTACAGTTAAAAGCACACCCACTGTTAGTCTGTTTTTAGCTGGTGACAACTGCAATTTGATCAACGATGAAGCCCTACAGTGCAGGTGAAGGAACTGTGGCCAAACATGATTGTTTGTTGAGCCTATTAAGCTCAGTACAGGTCAACCAGATTAAAAAAAAATGAGTATTGGATGAAAGGGGTCATTCATCTGAATATTCATTCAGGTCCATCATAATCAATTAGCTCTAAAAGAAGGGAAAAAAATCATAAGTTAAATCTTTCAGCAAATAAATCACTGACTGTCTCCCTGACCCTCTAAAGTAATTTGACAAAGCTTAGGCTATCCACCTCGGTAAGCAGCCTAAATTATTCAGCCCTAACGAGTTCCATTCCAAGGGTGACATATTCTTGGTCCAGATGGACTATAATCACTGTCTTCACTTTATACTTCTCTCTCCCAGTCATACTTTTACCTAAATATTCATTGAATTATTTTCAAAGGAGAATGTCAGTCGGCACATCTTTAACAGCTGTCCAAGTCAAATCCACATTTCTGGAATGCAGAAGCAAAATCCTTCTAATCCACACTGTTGCTCAAACTTAGTCATTATGTATATATGTCCTTCAATCAAAACAACATTGTCCTTTTGATGTAATAGCCCAAATTTTGCAGTAGCAATGATGGTAAAACTGAGCATGCACTATCCTTAATCCTTTGAAACTGATAGAAATAAGAACTGTAAATGAACAATTAAACAAATAAATCCAAAGGTTTCTGTCAGTGAGTCTACCTCCTTAGAGTACAATGTTGAATTCCATGACTCCTCTATACAGACTTCAATTAGTTAGAAATAATAGCCACTTGCCCTCTTACACTATTCTTCTTGCTGTCAAAAATAAAAATGCACCTTTGTTGAATTAGGTGCAACTGGCTTGTTAAAAATGTACTAAATTCATAATTACTGCTGAAAGATTTTTTTTTCAATTAGATTAGATTAGATTAGATTAGATTACTTACAGTGTGGAAACAGGCCCTTCGGCCCAACAAGTCCACGCTGACCCGCCGAAGCGAAACCCATCCATTCTCCTACATTTTACCTAACACTACGGGCAATTTAGCATGGCCAATTCACCTGACCCGCACATCTTTGGACTGTGGGAGGAAACCGGAGCACCCGGAGGAAACCCACGCAGACACGGGAAGTTGAACCCGGGTCTCTGGTGCTGTGAGGTAGCAGTGCTAACCACTGTGCCCGGAAAATTAAATTTCTGTTTGGGAAGTTTGTTTGTGATACTGCATTAGTCCCTTACCACAATTATTAATTTTATTCTCTGTCAAATGTAACTAAAACTGAAAGATAACCAGCACATTTTACTGTCTGTGAGAATACTGCAGTGTGATTGTATCCATGCTTAGTGATAACACGATTTGGAGATGCTGACGACCACCTGATGAAGGAGCGGCACTCCGAAAGCTAGTGCTTACAATTAAACCTATTGGACTATAACCTGGTGTTGTGTGATTTTTAACTAGTGATAACACAGTTGCTAATGCCTGGAGATCCCCTTGACTTGGTACCAGATGCACGTTAATATCAGGAAAGCAAATTTGAAGGGGAAGAGGAATAGGATATGGACAATATATGGGAAATGATCAACAGCCCAGTCAAACAGAACACCAAGGTTGTATGTTATCTGAATGCTTTTAAATCAACAACAGGACAATGTATAGGACAAGAATGAAGAAAGAACATAAGATGGTTTGGATTTTCTCTAAATTAATCCACAACTTTTCAGTTTGTCAATTTAATAACAGTTGTGATATCATGGGTTGGGTGGGGGTGGGAAGAAGGTGGAGAGGTGCAATTTAATCTCATCAATAAAAGCAAGGCAAGCCATCCTAGGGAGCTCTATTCGCTGCATTAAATACAGTACAGGCATAGGTTGACTTTTATGGTGTGCTGTGATTCCTTTCCCAAACTTGACTAAGAAGTTGATCATGGAGGTCAGGTACAGTCCCAACTGCTGCCCCACTGCAATCTAACACTGCTGTAAAATAAGACTTTCTCCCCTGTTTTAGACTCAAGTCTCAACAGAGCTGGATTAATTTACAGAACCAGCTGCACCAGATAGGCACACTGGCCATAGATACAGCCCACTGGAGTTAGGGTTGAGATGGGGTAAGTTGGGAACTGAGTTGGCTTGATTTATTGATTTGATTTGATTTAATTTATTGTAGTCACATATACCTAAGTACAGTGAAGAGTTTTGTTTTGCGAGCAGTACAGGCAGTTCATAGTAAACAAGGACAATCAGGTCATAGGCTGCTGAGATAGAATGATGCATACAGGTTACATTGCACAGGAGGTGCACAAACCAAGATCAGCATTATTTGAAATTAGAAAGGGAAATTCAACAGTCTAATAACAACAGGGAAGAAGCTGTTCTTGAACCTGTTGGTGTACATGTTCATGCTTCTGTATTTTCTGCCTGATGGAAGAGGTTGGAAGAGACCACTATTGGGGTGGGACAGATCTTTGATGATGTTGGCAGCATTGAGAAGTATAAATAGAGTCCATGGATGGGTGTTTGGCTTCTGTGATGGTCTAGGCCATGCACATAACTTTCTATAGTTGCCTACATTCCTGGGCAGAGCCATTGCTGTACCAGGTGGAAACTATACGATAAGACAAGACATATTGCACTGGCTTAAAATTAAGGTATCTACTATGAAATTATTAGCAAATAATGTCATTTCTGACCTTCTATCAACTGAACATAACTGGGTTGGGAATACTTCTTTAAGGAGTACCAAAAGTGATCTCCAGAAGTGATATCCTGCGACTGTTATGACTAGTGTCAACAAACATAGATATCTTTCTTCGCATCAGGTATAAGTCCAGCACTGGATGGTTTTCCTTCTGATCCCCGTTGATTTCAGGTTTATTGTGCAATTTGCTATGATGTTCAAATGTTTTCTTGCCTTTGAGCGATCTTCTCCTCTTGTATTCATTTCTTGCATCTCTGACATTATCAAGGGCACTGATGAGGTTTCAAGCTAAGTGGCATTAGCAAAACTAAACTGAGCATTGGTGAGCAGATTATCGTGAGTGCAAATTTTCTCAACAGCACCTCTCCATCCGTTACATCACTTAAGACTGGGAGCGGACCAACATGCTCTTCTCACCATAACTCCAACCATTAAATACCTTTTTTTTAGTTGAAGGATTACCTTTATTAAAAATCAGCATCCCCATTAAAATAATAGAAAGTGCGTATTGATTATGATAAGGGAGATGTGCTCGAAGAGCTGAACATTACATGCATTGTGATTATATCAAAGGCATACATTCTGAGTTTGCCTTCCACACTAAAGTTGGAAAATCCTGCCTATGCATTCCTAAATTTCCAATATGAAACGTGTATGAGAGAAACTTCTCACCAGGAGCATGAAGTCAGGAAATTACACCGTAAGTGGGAATGATATTGTCGCAATCTGAGAAAAATAGGGTTTGTAAAAGTACATTTTGCAGCACCTCTTTGGAAAGGCATATATACTTCAGAGAATGAATGTTTATGTTCACTTACTTGCCTATGTACCACATTTGTTCATCAATTTCTTGACTGTCCATTATTATAGAGATCTATTAGGTCCCGAGATTTGTTTCTAATCACTGCAGACCATACAGTAAGGTTCCCCTCTATGAGTGCTGAGTGAAATGGTTTGCATTAACTTCACTGATTGGATACAATGCTAAATTTTATACTCCCTGACCAATGGGTTTCAAGGTAGAGGGAAGTGGGGTCTAGTAAAATCCAGCTCTAGGCGCTATATCTAATCTTATCAGGCTGAATCAGAATGTGTACTTTTGAAACAATGTCAGAATATTACATCTAAAATCCTAACCTCCAATGCTGAAACTGTGTCATGTTTAAACCAATTCCTGCTCACAGTCCCAATCTCTCAAACAAAAGTCTACAAACTTAATATTTAGCCTTTAAATTTTAAGCAAAAATGCAAGATTACTTCTACGATTTGAAAGCTTGTACTTCTGTCCTGACCCACCTGACTGCTCAAATGTAGGCAACGATTTGTATTATGTGGCATTACTAAAATAATGAAATGTTCCAAGTGACAATTCTCAGATGCAAAACAACTCAAAAGTACCTATGGAGATCAGGCACGGTGTCCCTTAAAATTATCATGCATTCACTGCTGTAGAAATTTTAAAGGAGCCACATATTTAAATAAATCTTTGACACAATCCAAAAAAAAGTGAAAATGTCAGTCTCAAGATACTTCACAAAAGCAATACAAAACAAAATTTGTCATCAGGACACAATCAGGAGCTATTTTAAGAGATGATTAAAAGCTTGGTCAAGGACAAAAGGTTTAAACAATGGAGGAGAGAAAGGGAAGTAAAGAGGTTTATGGAGGGAATTCCAGAGTTCAGAGGCAATTGAAGGTACATCCACCATTGTCTCCTTCAATAAATTAATAGTAAAGTTGAGAAGCCAGAGAAGAGCAATTGATTGTGGAGTTATTTTTTTCTGCTCACACAGTTTCTTGGCCAATAAAAATGATTGGCTTGTCAATGTAAATTTATTCTGCTGGACTAAGGGTTTGATTGCTTCATAATGAAGCTGATGCTAAATCATATCATCTTATCTCTTCAGAGTTTCTGCAAAACAGGAGATGTGACATAATATCAATAGCTGTTGCATTGTTTTTTTTGGAAAGCCATGAAGTAAAAAGTAAATTATAACATTATTAATTGCCTGCTATAACAGGGCTTTTAATCGGTTTTTGTAAAAAGTACTTTATAATTTCCCTCAGCTGTGCTTGCACTAATTGTATCTAGTGACATGTCTATAAAAATAAAACTTAAATAATTTTTAGATCCTGCCTCCCAACTGCACCTTCTGGTGGGTAGTAGGGTTCAGATCTAACACAAGGGCAAAAATCTGTCTACTGTTAAATCAGGAACCGTGGACCTGTGACTTCCCATCTTGTGCTCCTAACGAACTTTTTTTTTCAGTAAATGCCTGATAGCAGAATCATGTGTGATATATTTTGGTGCTGTTTTGGCACACATCATATGTTATACAGGAATAACAGAAAAAGTCAGAAGAATAGGATTTTAGAAGTAACTTGTGAAAATAAGCGCAAATATGTCAAGAATTATGGATGGAGTGGATTATTCTTTTAATATTCTACTTAGGAGAAGTAGGAAAGAACTTTTATTCCCCCTCCTGCATGATAAGGTATATCTGATATACTCAACAGGTTTGGTTGCTTGGTGATTGGTCAAGGAAAGAAGGTGAAAATATATGATTTTTAAAAAGGGTGTGGCTCTAGAGTTTATGAGGCCCGAAAGATAAAAATAACAATTTCACAGGAATTTGGGATTACTTTAGTTTTTGGCTAATCTATGTTGCCCCTTACAGCTTGGTAATGTAGATGCAGTGACTGAATCTTGAATCGCCCTATCCCTATGTCGCAAGATAGCCTGGGAAATACTGTTTGAGAGATACCTGCGGATATCCCCAAACAGTCAGAGAATCTCCAGTTTTAAAGATAATTCATTTTTTAGGTTGGCAACCAGTCTCAAAACATTTTCAAGCAATTTCCAATTCTTGTAGCCTATTTTGAAGTATGAATCATATATCCCTGCAGTGTGGACGCAGGCTATTCGGCCCATCAAATCCACACCAACCCTCCGAAAAGCATTCGACACAGACCCATCCCATACCTGTAACCCTGCATTTTTCATGGCTAATCAATCTAGCCTGCACATCTTTGGACTGTGGGAGAAAATAAGAGCACCCAGAGGAAACCCATGCAAACAAGGGGAGAATGTGCAAACTCCACATGGACAGTCACATGAGGGTGGAATTGAACCCTGGTCCCTGACACTGCGAGGCAGCAATGCTAACTACTGAGCCACTGTTCCACCTGATTCAAATCCACCAGATTACTAGCTCTGAATCTTAACAATATTTTGATGTTTCAATTTCATTGTCTTTCTCTGCATGAGGCCTAGTGAGTTTCTTGCACTATCATCTCAATCATGCTTCATGAACCATCTAATCCATCCCCATGATAGCCCTCTCATCCAATGTGAGCCCAGTTCGTCCATTCAACATGTGCAGACGAATCTGCCATTGCCGTCATATCCCTTAACACACTGGTATCCCTGTCAACGCACCATCTTTAAAAGACTGTTGTACAACCTGACAACCACTGTCAGTCAGAGCTGCCCTGCATGGTTTGTGACATTTGTCCCCGACATAGCAGAGATGGGGAAATTGGTGCCCTTCTTCAGAAACAGGCAAGTGAAGTGCGTGGGGCAGAGGAGAGTCATTGCCTTCCTCCAGGACTGGCAGAGTTGATCACTCCTGCAGTTCTGAGATTACCATCCAGGGTAGCATGGTCTCACCATCCGGAGCAGTGGCTAATGTTTTAGGAAGAAGGTCAATGTTCTTCTGCACCCCACCAGGGTAAGTACCATGATCTTTTCTCTGATACCTCATACTCACTCTATCTCTGCTGTTTTGCACCACGGCTCACATTCTCATATTCTAACTTGCCTGTAATATCTTCCCTCACTTGCTGGCAACCACCCCAATACCTGACATGACTAACCCTGCTTGCCTTCCATACTGCTTTCTCACTCACTTGGGATACCTCCCCACCCTCACCAACAGTCATTGTTGGGCCATCCACTTTCATCTCCCTTAATACCTGCTTGTTTGTCACTGCAGGAGGAAAACAGCTTACAAAGTCATTAGAGTCAGGAAGGGTAGTGTGCTGCCTGACATTTTTCCTGCATTATAGAGCTTTCTTCCAAATGGTTGAGATAGTTTTACTCCAGGTGGCCACTTATTAGCAGCCTGGCATGGTCTGGTGATGTGGTTCCCTGTTATTTTGTTAAACTGCAGGTCGGTAGCAATGTCCATAATGTAATAATTCAGTCATCTCAAATATTTGAACATCAATATATACATTCACAAGCATCCACTCCCTCTACCATTGGTGATCACTCGCAGCAGTGTGTTCTATGTACAAAATGCACTTCAGAAATTCTCCAAAGATCCTCTGACAGCAAACTCTCAACTATTTACATCTGAAAGGACAAGGGCAGAAGATACATGGGAACACCACTATCTGCAAGCTCCCCTCCCAGCTACTCATCATCCTGACTTGGAAATATATTGCTGTCGCTAGGTCAAAATCCTGGAATTGTCTCCCTAAGGGCATTGTGGGTCAATCCACAGCAGTTGGACTGCAGCAGTTCAAGAAGGCAGCTCACCACTGCCTTCACAAGGGCAACTAGGAATGGGCAATGAAAATGCTGGCCAATCAGCGATCCCACATCCACATCCCACAAATTAAAAAAAAGTCAAAGAAATATCAGCTCTTCTAACTCTGGGTGGATTTGCTGGGAGATATGAGGAGCAATATACAACTATAAGTTTGATTTATATTTTGTGTTGTTCTTGTAATGAAGAGATGGGAATGTTGGCTTGGTGCATTAGTGAAAAGAAACAACTGTGCTACGGAAACAATAGGGATCCAGAGTCATACAGAGAAACAGAAAAATCCAGAAGTCAGTTAGCTATTTTTGAGAAACAAATCTTGCAGTATTACTGAAAACTGAGCTTAGGGAACTCTTGTGCTTGCTCTGAAGTTAAAATGACGGTAGGTTTAGTTTGTAATTTGTTTTAGGTTCCTTGGAGGATGATGGCAGCTGAAGAAACGTGTCTAGTGAACTCACATAAGTTCGTCAGAATTACAACTAAAATTAAAATTAGGTTTTATTGTCATGTGAAGTAAACTGGTTGAAGCTGTACCAGCCTGAGCAAGAAACCTTAGTGTAAAAACAATGTGAATCTACAATGAGGTTTGGTGTTTTTAAGAACATTCTTGGGAAAAAAGTAATAGTGAGTTTGAATCCTTCATATTGATATATTTCCAAACATTTCATTTAATGTAATATAATTCTTGTTTAGTAAACATTTTCATGCTTGTTGAAAGTACACTTGCAGATTCTTGATCAATGTGCTCAATGACTGATATCAACAGAAGAAAAGGGAGAAAAAAAGTTAGGAATTATCAAGCCTGGTTTCATTCTGGGCTTTGCCTTGTCTAGTATTAATATCAACTCGGCTTATAACATTCCCATTATTGTGTGCAACCATGCCAGCAGCGTTTGCAGGCCTTCTGATTCTTTACTTACATTGGGATCAATTTCAATGTCGATACTTCACTCTCAAAAGCTCTCAGTCCAATTACCTTTCTAGAAGCTGTTGAATCATTGTTAAGGGTAATGGTCAAATGCTGAAACTTTTCAAGGTCACCACACATAAACAAGATGTTTCTAGAGGGCAAGAATGTCATCAAATATGACCATTATCCATTGACATAGCAGTCATGGAACACAGGCAATGCTATTCACTTTGGCCACATCTCCTTATGTTGAAGGCAGAACCAGAGTGGGGAACAGGTCATACAAAAATGATAACAGAAAATAAGAAGATAATCCATTAAGAGGTATTTTTCTAACAAAATATACAAATAATGCTGCACACATGATGATGCCTTAGAATAAGCCAGTTTAAGGAAATAAATGTTCAGTAGAGTCAGAATCCTACAGCATGGAAACAGAACCTTTAATCCAACTCATCCATGCTGACCAGTTTTCCCAAACTAAACTCGTCCCATTTTCCTGCATTTTGCCCACATCCCTCTAAACTTTTCCTATTCATGCATTTGTAAGAAGCTACAGATAAAGTTGATTCAATGCAAATTAACTTTCAAAAATCCTTCCAACACAACAACAAAATAATTGGCCTACTTCGAGTCAAAAGAGGTATATTTACTGATTGCAAGTTTTTCCATCAGCACCATTCCTACCCTCTGTGTTGTTAAGCTTACAAGCCGAACAGCATCAGGCCTGTTTGTTTAATTTCAGTAGTGGGAAAGTTTGTATAAACCATAATTGAGGACAAAATTCACAATGACACTTCACTAACATGATTACATTTTTGATGTGCTCATAGAAAGGGTTAATGAGAATTCCATAGTTAATATGATAAACATTGATTTACAACAGGTGTGTGATAAAGTGCCACCTCAAAGGCTTGCCAACAGAACAAAAGATTAACCCAGATACAAAGATGATTAATTGAAACAGGGCTGGATTTTACAGGTGATATAATCCCTACACGCTAGCTCAAAGGTTGCTAGGAACACTCTCCCTGGTCCTGACATTATCCCGTCACAATTTCATACTGGGAAAAGCATTTCTTGCTTTAAGGCAAAACTTTGCACTTCTCTTGGAAGGAAATCCTATCTTCGAATGCTGCTAGCCAATTATGTGAGCCCCCACCCTCTCACAGTCTTCAAATCCATTGGCTGGTGGCAGAGGAGAAGGAACATTCAATCTAGCTCAGAGAGTATGGATGAACCATTAGCTTTCAGATTGCAGCCAGATCTATAGGGATTTCTCCAAGGAGCAGTAATACATTTCTCTATGTATTGGGCATTATGTCAAAATTTTCAGGTACCTCAAAACTCGAAAGTATTGTGAACTATGAGCAGGATGAAGATAGACTTCAAAAGGATGTTGACAGTTTAGTAGAATGGTCAAAAATGTAGCAAATGCAATTTAATGTTTTTATGTCTGAAGTAATACTTTTTAAATAAATAATAAGGAGAGACAATATAAACTAAAAGGATAACTTTTTGCAGAGATGCAGAAGATGAATAAACCCATGAAGCTATGTGCTATCAACTCAACCAGAATTATCCCATGCCAAGTGGAGGGAGATGGTACAGAATGCCATTTTCTTTATCCTTAGAACTATTTCAGAAATATTCTACCTTCTAAACAAGGCAGTTAGGAGAACACACCATCTCTCTATTTTATTCCTGGTTGCCTGAGCACCAACACAACATACATTCTCTTAATGCTACACTTTCACAAACCATTTCCAACATTCCCCGGTTAAACATGTCACCAACTTTTTTTTTGAATTACGACTAAAAGCCTCACTAACAGACAATATCCACCTTACACAAATGTAACCTCTTTCTCACCTGAACATCCTTAAACCCCGACTTCCATTAATTTTCTTTCTTATACCATTTTCTATACACTAACCATAATTGCTAACTGTAATTATTAACTACAGCTCCTTTAGGCTTTTGTCAAGAGCATAATCATTGCAATAATGGAGATAGTAAGGACTGCTGATGCTGTAAGTCAGAGTTGATCAAATGTGGAGCTGGAAAAACACAGCAGGTCAGACAATGTCGGAGGAGCAGGAAAGTCGACGTTTTGGGTCAGGACCTGATAAAGGGTCCTAATTCGAATGTTGACTTTCCTGCCACCCTGATGCTGTCTGACCTATTGTGTTTTTCCAGCTCCACATTTTATCGATGATTACAGTAATGCTTGATTCAAAAGACGGATGACATCTTATTAACATCAATAATCACTACAACTGAATTTACAATCCAAAAAGTAATTATTTTTAACAGGCCAGACTTAACACATTGTGTTCTCATTTTTGTTGTTCTGAACAGCCTCAGCATTGCCACGACACTGAGACCCTCATTATTACCCTCTCCATTCTTACATGTCCACTCTGTTAACCCTACAGACTTTACACTTCCCCAGATCATCACTCAACCATTTGCCTACACAGGCCTTCCTGCCCCACTCCCCTTTTCTGCCAACCCACTTATCTCTTCACTATCTGCAAATGGATGTGGTAGGATAACCATAATACAAGTCCTGAATGACTTCAACTGGCAAGTGCTGGTCCTTACATGCCCATACCCCTGTTTGGAGGACACAAATGTCCCCAATGACACTACACTCATCCCTCTTATTGACCACTCAGTAGGTCACAAGGCACAGATGATAGAGTGTTGGGCACACCGACAGAAGGAAAAGACAAATGCGCCTTTGAGTGAGGACTGCTACACATTACAGCTACCTACCTGTTTGCATGACTGCATCAATTGCCAATGCAAGGTACAACTGGGCAAGGGCATGCATGAATGCTTGCTGTGATAGCAAGCCTGACCCATGTTGTATAATGGATTCCTATCTCTGTGTGGTTCCTATAACCAATGTAAATGTACACTGCTGGTTGCCAGAGTACTCTCTTAGAGTTGTCTGTCAATGTACTGTGTGGTGTCAATGCACTGGAGAATGCCAGGATTGTGGTGATATCTCCCGAAAGTGGAGTGCCAATGTTCATGGTGGAAAGGTGCATCCAAGGTATCTGCATGGACAAGGCAAGCAACAATGCATTTGCTTGAAGGACTATGAAATGAGTCTGGAGTAGGATGTGTTAGTTTGAATAGTGATACATGGTCATTGAGGCTGACTGCTGTAGGATTATTAAGTAACTAATCAGAAGATTAATTGTTTGAACCTAACTTTATTCAGAAAGTTGACAAGGAAGATGGGATCATGGAAAATTTATGTTGAGTTATAAATGTACTAGGTCTTATAGGAATTGCTTGTGTATGTAAAAACAGCACTATGAAGATGTTTTATCAAAGATATTAATTCATTTTGATATTGGCTGCATGTATTGAAGCATTAATATCTAATATCATCTTGTGTGTCTTGAGCTTTTTGATATTGTAAATTTGAATGAATTAAGGAATTCCAGCATGGTTTTATTAAGGAAAAAATATCTTGAATTGGCTTTCTTGGACATTCTTTGAGGGAACAGAGACGATTATATATGGTTGTAGTTATGCTTATGGATTTCCAAAATACATTTGATAATGTGCTGTATTACAGACTTCTCAGCAAAGCTAAAACCAGTGAAGGGGAAAGACAGTAGCAGCATGAGTACAAAATTGGTTTAGTGACAGAAAACAAATGGCAATGTGGATGGGTGTTATTCAGATTGGGAAAGAAAAGAATTTTCCCCCTGATTGTTTCTGATTCCAGATGCTATATACTCAGCGTGACAACATGCGACACAAGGAATGAAAATAACCAAATGTTACTGACAGTGATATCAATCAACATGTGCAGAGGTGTTACAACACACCCCTTGAGCTTCCTGGTTCACATGTAAGGACACTAGCACTTCACCAGAAGAATCTCCTAAATGGTACAGATGTGAGTGTAGCTGAGACCATCAATTCCCAAATACAAGGCAGTTATTGAACCTGACACTTAAAAGTGGATGTTATTTTAGGTGATAGTATCAGGTAAATTACAAATTGTTATCCTGTAACGCGGTAGTTGTGTGTCATAAAAATGTGCAATATAAATAATGGGCCTATGGGTAAAACAGGGTTAGAACATAGAACATAGAACATAGAACAATACAGCACAGAACAGGCCCTTCGGCCCACGATGTTGTGCCGAACATCTATCCTAGATTAAGCACCCATCCATAAACCTATCCAATTGCCGCTTAAAGGTCGCCAATGATTCTGACTCTACCACTCCCACGGGCAGCGCATTCCATGCTCCCACCACTTTCTGGGTAAAGAACCCACCCCTGACATCTCCCCTATACCTTCCACCCTTCACCTTAAATTTATGTCCCCTTGTAACACTCTGTTGTACCAGGGGAAAAAGTTTCTGACTGTCTACTCTATCTATTCCTCTGATCATCTTATAAACCTCTATCAAGTCACCCCTCATCCTTCGCCATTCCAATGAGAAAAGACCAAGAACTCTCAACCTATTCCCCATTCCAGGCAACATCCTGGTAAATCTTCTCTGCACCCTCTCCAAAGCTTCCACATCTTTCCTAAAGTGAGGCGACCAGAACTGCACACAGTACTCCAAATGTGGCCTAACCAAAGTCCTGTACAGCTGCAACATCACCTCATGACTCTTGAATTCAATCCCTCTGCTAATGAACGTTAATACACCATAGGCCTTCTTACAAGCTCCATCCACCTGAGTGGCAACTTTCAAAGATCTATGTACATAGACCCCAAGATCCCTCTGTTCCTCCACCTGACTAAGAACTCTACCGTTAACCCTGTATTCCGCATTCTTATTTGTTCTTCCAAAATGGACAACCTCACACTTGGCAGGGTTGAACTCCATCTGACACTCCTCAGCCCAGCTCTGCATCATATCTAAGTCCCTTTGCAGCCGACAACAGCCCTCCTCACTGTCCACAACTCCACCAATCTTCGTATCATCTGCAAATTTACTGACCCACCCTTCGACTCCCTCATCCAAGTCATTAATAAAAATTACAAACAGCAGAGGACCCAGAACTGATCCCTGCGGAACTCCACTTGTAACTGGGCTCTAGGCTGAATATTTACCATCTACCACCACTCTCTGACTTCGACCGGTTAGCCAGTTTTCTATCCAATTGGCCAAATTTCCCTCTATCCCATGCCCCCTGACTTTCTGCATAAGCCTACCATGGGGAACCTTATCAAATGCCTTACTAAAATCCATGTACACTACATCCACTGCTCTACCCTCATCCACATGCTTGGTCACCTCCTCAAAGAATTCAATAAGACTTGTAAGGCAAGACCTACCCTTCACAAATCCGTGCTGGCTGTCCCTAATCAAGCAGTATCTTTCCAGATACTCATAAATCCTATCCCTCAGTACCCTTTCCATTACTTTGCCTACCACAGAAGTAAGACTAACTGGCCTGTAATTCCCGGGGTTATCCCTATTCCCTTTTTTGAACAGGGGCACAACATTCGCTACTCTCCAGTCCCCTGGTACCACCCCTGTTGACAGTGAAGACGAAAAGATCATTGCCAACGGTACTGCAATTTCCTCTCTTGCTTCCCACATAATCCTAGGATATATCCCGTCAGGCCCGGGGGACTTGTCTATCCTCAAGTTGCTCAAAATGTCCAACACATCTTCCTTCCTAACAAGTATCTCTTCTAGCTTACCAGTCCGTTTCACACTCTCCTCTTCAACAATACGGTCCCTCTCGTTCGTAAATACTGAAGAAAAGTACTCATTCAAGACCTCTCCTATCTCTTCCGACTCGATACACAATCTCCCACTACTGTCCTTGATCGGACCTACCCTTGTTCTCGTCATTCTCATGTTTCTCACATACGCATAAAATGCCTTGGGGTTATCCTTGATCCTATCCGCCAAGGATTTTTCATGCCCTCTCTTAGCTCTCCTAATCCCTTTCTTCAGGTCCCTTCTGGCTATCCTGTATCCCTCCACTGCCCTGTCCGAACCCTGTTTCCTCAACCTTATGTAAGCCTCCTTCTTCCTCTTTACTAGACATTCAACCTCCCTCGTCAACCAAGGCTCCCTCACACGACCATTTCTTTCCTGCCTGACAGGTACATACATATCAAGGACACGTCGTATCTGCTCCTTGAAAAAGTTCCACATTTCCACCACATCCTTCCCTGACAGCCTATGCTCCCAACTTATGCTCCTCAAATCCTGTCTTACAGCATCATAATTTCCCTTCCCCCAATTGTAAAATCTACCCTGTTGTGCGCACCTATCTCTCTCCATAACCAAGGTGAAAGTCACAGAATTGTGGTCACCATCACCAAAATGTTCACCCACTAACAAGCCCATCACTTGTCCCGGTTCATTACCGAGTACCAAATCTAATATGGCCTCCCCTCTGGTTGGACAATCTACATACTGAGTTAGAAAAGCTTCCTGGACACACTGCACAAACACCGCCCCATCCAATCTACTTGATCTAAAGAGCTTCCAATCAATATTTGGGAAGTTGAAGTCGCCCATGACTACGACCCTGTGACTTCTGCACCTTTCCAAAATCTGTTTCCCAATCTGTTTCTCCACATCTCTGTTGCTATTGGGGGGCCTATAGTAAACACCCAACAAGGTGACTGCACCTTTCCTATTTCTGACTTCAGCCCATACTAACTCCAAAGGCAGATCCCCCTCAAACCTCCTTTCTGCAGCCGTTATACCATTTCTAATTAGCAATGCCACCCCCCCTCCTTTTTTACCACCCTCCCTAATCTTACTGAAACATCTGTAACCAGGAACCTCCAACAACCATTCCTGTCCCTCATCTATCCACGTTTCCGTGATGGCCACAACATCGTAGTCCCAGGTACCGATCCACGCCTTAAGTTCACCCACCTTATTTCTGATACTCCTTGCGTTGAAGTATACGCACTTAAGCCCATCTCTGTGTCCACAAGTATTCCCTGTCAGTGCTACCTTCTCCACAGCCTCCCTACATTCTTGGACATCCTGACAAACAGCTAGCCTACTTGCTGGACTACAAGTCCGGATCCCATCCCCCTGCCAAATTAGTTTAAACCCCCCGAAGAGTGCTAGCAAACCTACCCCCCAGGATATTGGTGCCCTTCTGGTTCAGGTGCAACCCGTCCTGTTTGTACAGGTCCCACCTTCCCCAGGATGCAGTCCAATTGTCCAAATACCTGAAGCCCTCCCTCCTACACCATCCTTGCAGCCACGTGTTCAACTGCACTCTCTCCCTATTCCTTGCCTCACTGTCACGTGGCACTGGCAACAACTCTGTCTGTCCTAGCTTTTAGCTTCCAGCCTAACTCCCTGATCTCTTGAATGACCTCCCCACCCCTCCTCCTATCTATGTCATTGGTGCCAATGTGCACCACGACTTCTGGCTGCACACCCTCCCCCTTAAGGACTCTGAACACACGGTCCGAGACATCACGGACCCTGGCACCCGGGAGGCAACAAACCATCCGAGAGTCTCGCCCATGTCCACAAAACCGCCTGTCCGTTCCTCTAACTAGAGAGTCTCCTATAACTAGCGCTCTCCTCCTCTCCCCCTTTCCCTTCTGAGTCTCAGAGCCAGACCTCACGCCACAGACCCCGTCACTGCAGCTTACACCTGCAAGGCTGTCCCCCCCAACCGTTTCCAAAGCTGTATACCTATTGTTTAGGGCAAACTACCAAAAATATCACTAAAAATCGAAACAAAAGCAGGAGTTAGCCAAACGCAAACACAAGCACAGTCTATGTAAATGTTAAAACCATATATTTTAATGGAACAGTTTGGGAAATTTAACACTTTAAGTGACTACAACATTGTATCTTTCACAAAGCTCTTCACCACAAACCACTGAACATGTGATGCCCACATGGAATTCCAGTCCTCTTTAAGATTCTTCTCCAGTTTGAAAAAACTTCCTTCTAAATGCACAGTTACAATTCCTAGTTTCAAGCTAAGTTTCAAGGCTTGCAGAGCTGTTTGCATTCCTGTTTTAGCTGAACACATTGAATTTGCATTTTGCAGACAGAGGATCCTGAGGCTGGGTTTTGCTGTTTAGATAATGCCAGGGATGGAATCACGTAACAGTGAACTGGACTTTGCTTTATGAAAGAAAGGTCCCCAATTCACAAATAGCGATCCAATCAAGTAGCCTTAATAAATACGTGTTATAGGAGAACTACCTGTATATAAATGTTAAGCTAGAGATAAAATATCTGGTATTTGTACAATTTAATTTTCAGATTTCAATATCAGCTCATAAATTAATATCAAAAATTTAGTTTCTATCTAGAAGACACATTCCATTAGTACAAGGCGGCAGTTTTTACTTATAAATACTTGAGAACTGTTGGAGTTAAGTCAGAGGACTGGTATTAGATTTGTAAACCCACCCCTGTGGCACAATTTATTTGCAATAACGATTAAGTAAGGAATAATGGATTATGTTACTATAGTGATTTTAATGAGGTCAGCCAGGTGGACATAGAGAATATGAGTTCCCTGATTTGGACTGCTAATCTGGTCCAATCCGTGAATCTTGGCTGACAGTTATAAACAGGAATGTCAGGGATTCTCTTTACTCTGAGTGCTTGTGTGCAGTTTTGGTCGCCATACTATAGGAAGGATGTGGAGGCATTGGAACGAGTGCAGAGGTGGTTTACCAGGATGTTGCCTGGCATGGTAGGAAGATCGTATGAGGAAAGGCTGAGGCACTTGGGGCTTTTCTCATTGGAGAAAAGAAGGTTTAGGGGAGATTTGATAGAGGTGTACAAGATGATTAGGGGTTTAGATAGGGTTGACAGTGAGAACCTTTTTCCGCTAATGGAGTCAGCTGTTACTAGGGGACACAGCTTTAAATTAAGGGGTGGTAGGTATAGGACAGATGTTAGGGATAGATTTTTTACTCAGCGGGTTGTGAGTTCATGGAATGCCCTGCCAGTAGCAGTGGTGGACTCTCCCTCTTTATGGTCATTTAAGCGGGCATTGGACAAGCAAATGGAGGTTATTGGGCTAGTGTAGGTTAGATAGCTTTGGTCGGTGCAACAAACCGAAGGGCCTGTACTGCGCTGTATTTTTCTATGTTCTATGTTCTATGCTTGCTCTGAGGCAGCTGGATCTGTGTTGAGGACATTCTATCTGTAAATAAAGGATGACTTGGTGATGGGATACTGACCTCTGTGGAGTTATTTTACTGATGATGAAAGAAGTGCATGCTTCTAAAGAAATATGTTTACAACAGTTGTCTTAGAGTTGGGTCAGCATTTCTGACATTATCCAGTTATTTTTCTAGACAGGTTACACTGGGGCAGATGAAAAGCAGCAAATAAGTTTTCTGACAGTTTGCAGAACTGCAGTTTTTTTCAGTTATTAGGAGCCTAACTTTCCCTGAGATACTGAAGAGTGAATGAATCTAGTTAATAAGTACCAGGACCTCTAGCCTCCTACAATTCTGAGACACTATCGACTTTACTCAGCAATTCAAGAACCATGGGAATCGGTATTAGGATTTTTGACTAGGTTAGGATGACTGGCAGAGAGATGTGATTTTGGTTTAACTCTTAATGAGATGCTGAGAGAATGTTTGGTGGATGTAACTAATGCTGTAACCATGCAAAAGCACCCACTAGCTGAAGCCCAAGGAGACTTCAAACAGACACTATAAGTCATTGCCACATGTGGCAAATGGAGCATATGAGTTACAGTGCATGCTGATGAAAGTGCTTGGGGAACACCTTTTGACTGAAGGCAATTGCGTAGCCTCATTCAGGACATATCCTGAAGAGAGGGACTCTCGGTCAGCAAACCACCTAAACAAAGTCATGTCTTGGCCAAACAGTTAATATTTTCTTCAGGATTCAGGCCAGTAAGCCATTGCATTTGCTACAGGCACGCAGACTCGTGAGAGCAAAAGAGTCCCACCAGACCTAAGTTGAGTAAGAGAACTCTTAGGCCGCTATACAGGAGAGTACATGCCCTGGAAAGTCCACCTACATCTGGCTTAGAACAGTTCTTAGAACAACCAAATCAGAACTAATCAAAATAAATGTTTAGTTAAATGGTAAACGAATCCAAATGGAAGTAAATTTCAGGGTGGCTGTTTCAGTGATTGCTGAAGCAGTCTTTAACAAAATTTGCACTGCACTCCAACCCTTATGTTTGCACAAGAATTCAGCTGGGCTGAAAACCTACACTGGGGAATCTTTACAGATTAAGGGTACAATTTTGGTTCCGGTCTCTTATGAGATGCAGCCAGTTCAGTAACCACTGATCATAGTAAAAGGCTTAATGGGCAAAATTAATTGAGAAAGATTCACCTAGATTGGCTCAACATTTTTCAATTAGAAAATGGCTGCCTGAATGAACTCCTAATTAAATACTTGGAGGTTTTTCAGAAAGGTCTAGGAACCATCAAAGGAGCCAAGGCCACTTGCATGTTGACCAGAAAACTATTACACTATTTTGTAAGGCCTGCCCAGTGATATTTGCCTTATGGAAATCACCAAACCACAACAGCTTGTAGAAAATGGCAGTACCAGCCCAATTGATTGTGATACCCGGTAGGTTAGTTTGCTTTTGTAGGGTCATTAAACAAATGATAAACAGAGTTTTGCAGATGAACAAATACCAAATCTCTTGTATACAGGATTTAAATGCAAAGCTGACGGGGGGGCTGTCCTTCATGAAGCTGGACATGAATGCTTGCAGTTACGGTTAGATGAGGATTCCCAGAGATATGCTACAATTAATAAGGGCATGCACCAATATACAAGACTGTTGTTAGGGGTAGCATCAGCCTTTGCAATTGATGATGGAGAACATTTTATACAGTCTATTCCATGTTGTTATTTATCTAGATGACGTGCTTTAACAGGAAAGACTAATAAGGAGCACTTAGAGAACTTAAACATGGCCCTTAGGTGTTTCTTCCAGGTGGGAACCCAATTTAGAAGGGAAAATTGTGTTCTAAGCACCTCAAGTTGTAAATCTTCAGACTCAGAGGGGGAGGGATGATTGGTTGTGATTGTATTGAGGTCAGCCAGGTGGATGTCATGGAATATGAGCTCCCTGATTGGGGCTGTTAATCTGAAATTGGAGCCCTGACTGAACCTAAGTGTCAGAGGTTCTGTTCACTCTGAGACATGTCTCTGAGGAAGCTGGATCAGTGTCAAGGGCTCTCCATTTACATATAAAATGTGACCTGGTGATGGGATACTGGCCTCTGTAGAGTTATTTCAGTTACTTTTAAGAAACATTATTCAGTTATTGCTCTATAGCAGCTACTCTGTAGAGATAGCCTTTTAGAACATGGTTTATAGTTTATAACACAGATTATAGTTGATAACACAGATTTCCCCCACATAGGATGGTGATTCAGAAAAGTTCTGTTGTGTCATCAGTTGTTAATGCTCCTTGAACCATAAGAGAATGTTGTCATTGTGGGCGCAGCAGTGCTCTAAGTTGATGGATTGAATGGTGACTTGATATGCATCAAAATTATAATGGAATTTTGATGACACTGCTTAGGAAATCACATCAATAGTATACTTGTGGGTATCATACTTGATTCATGTCATCCAAGTGAGCAGATAAATCTAAGAAAACATTTTGTCATAAAACAATAAAATACAGTCCAATATAATTTGAAGTTAACAGACCTATAACTGCATGGCAGAAGGTATCATTCACTCCTTTATGTATTTTCAGCGTGCAAATAAATAGATTTTATCTGGATACTACGAATAATATATACATCCCCTCAAATTGTAGCTCACTGCCTTCAGGCATGATAAATTCCAAAATCTACTTTATTACTACACCAACGCTTTACTGTCTGTAACTTTGTCATTATGTTAGCATGTCATAATTTCATATGTACAGTATCTGTCAAATAATCATTTTTAAAAGGACACTAAGCTTCACAAATGCACATCGCACTGGCGTGGCTTACAGATGTTATTTTCTAACCAGTGCTAATTCCTGCAGAGATTGCTACAGCAGTCAGTTAAATCTGTTTATCTTGGTTTGCTCTTTTTAGAGAAGTCACTGTTAGGTAGATCACCCAACATTCCACAATGAAGCAGTCAGCCAGCAGTCCAGCCCATTTAGTGATGCTGGTTAGAAACTGGTCTTAATCTACATTAGCCTCTTAGCTCATATCTGGATGTTCACATCTGCTGAAATTGCACTATTTATTAATGAGCCAAGGTGCACAAAATAACTGCAGTAACTGTTTGGCGTTATCCTGATGAAATCTTGGACAGAAAGACTATTTTGGGCACTATATTTTGTGATGCACTTTTCTTGTGAGCTTCATGGAAGTGGTAGATGTAGGTACAATTACACCATTTAAAAGACATTCGGACAGACACATGATTAGGAAAGCTTTTGAGGGATATAGGCCATATGCAGGCAAAAGGGACCAGTTTACTTTGGAAAAGCTTGTCGGCATGGACGAGATGGACCGAAGGGTCTGTTTCTGTTTCTAGGACTCTATAAGCATACATTGAATGTTGTCTTGCTGGAAACAGGAGTTGAATATAGATGAATAGCATTGCATTTCCAGGATCATGAGTCAAAGAACTATTGAAATATGGGACTAGCTCCTAAAGCTGCAAACAGGCCACCTCAAATGCATACTTAAAATATGATATGATAATGATATTTTAGTGATCTGAACTCTTTACTCCAGTCTCAGATATGGTCGAAGATGAGCAGGCATGCATTGGAAGCCCACTTGATATTTTCAAATGACTCACTAACAAGAAATGGACCATATTAGAGAGCTGATTTTTGTGCAATTTTGAGTAGCATATAGCATATTTCAGGCATTGGATGGGACAAAGTAAAGCTTTGTGGAAGCTATGAGGAGGCAGCAAAAGATAGAAGGAAAGTCCTGTATCTGGGATCTGCATGGAAGGAGACACTGTCAGAATATTTTATTTTATTTTGTTTATTTATGGTTTTGGGTCTATCATAATTAGAAAAGAGAAGCTGAGAAGTCACTTAAATTTGTAAATCTGACTAAATCTCCGTTATCATCCCTCTCTTTCAAGTGTTCCAGCCTGGACTCTCAATTAGATGTGGAGACATCCTCTCCTCTACTACCATCCTCCTTCCCTCAGTCTCCTCCCTTTCTCATACTGCCACCTTTGTGCTATTAATGCCCAAATTCACTACCTGATGCTGATTCACCAGGTTGAGTTTCTATTCTACTTCTGTCACCCACTTAAAAATGCAAGATCCAGCCCATGGATGGGGGATAACCACCAATGTCCCTCCAAGACATGAGTTCAGAGTGTGATGAAAATATTCCCTACCTGCCTAGGTGAGTGCAGCTCCAACAACACTCAAGCCATTTTATATCAGCTCAAATGAAGAAGTCCATTTGACTGGCACCAAATCCACAAACATTCATTAATCGAAAATGGACAGATACTAGCAGGATGCACTTCAACATCCACCCCTATTCTCATTTGGAACTGTATCACTGCTCCTTCACTATCACTGGCCTAAAATCTTGGAACTCTCATTCTAAAAGTGCTGGGTGTACCTATGCAACATCGAGTGGGGTGATTCAAGAAGATGGTTCATCACCACCTTCCCTAGGTTAATTCGAGACTGGCAACAAATGTTGAACTGGCCTGTGATAACCTCATCCTGAGAATGATTTGAAAAAACCCACAAAATTCAAGGAAACAGCTGTTCTATAGTGAATGCTGCTTTTCAATGGTAAAAGGAGAGATAGTGTGAAGACAGCAAAGTAAAGTGGAATTACAGTGTGCAAGGCAGAGAAAACAGAGTTTAGTAATAGATAGAAAACTGAGTTTCGTTCACATTTACATTTCTCTCCTGTGGTTGAAAGTTTTTTTTGGTTATGAAAGCAGAAATCTCTCAACACAGTTTTTCAAAGCCATCAGGAAACAATGAAGTAGGTTTCTCTTTACTCTCATTCTCACTAAATTGTTGAGGAAAACAAACACACCTCCTTGGCATCCTCCATCAGATGAAATTATAAATCTAAAAGCACAGGATCAAGCTTTTTGATCCACTGTGGCAGCTTTTTGAAACCACCATCCAATTAGTTCCACCCATAGACTTGCAGTCTTTTCTTTTGTAAGTATATATTCAAATCCATTTTGCATCTGCTTCCACCACCCTTTCAAGCAGTGTGCTCCAAATTATAACAACTCGCTAAGTAAAAATAATTTTCCTACTTCTCCCTCTAAAGCTTCTTTGGTTGATAATCTTAAATCAGTATCCTCAAAGTCCTCCTTTAATCTCTATCCCGACTGTTAACCTCCCTCACAATTTTAAATGTCCCAGTTAACTTCCTTTGCTCTACAGAGGCAAACCCAGCTTCTAGATTTCCATTCTCAAAGCAATTACCCTCCCAGGATCACATGGGAAAACAGGTGAACATTCTACAAGTTGCTTTCTGGGGAAATTATATTTGCTCAATCACTTAAATTAAATTGAACATCTGTGTGCATCGCAGAATGCAGGATAAGTAACTCATTGAAATGTCTACATTTGACTCTTCCACTTTGACTGTAGACTTCATCTAGCAAAACCAGGACAAAAACAATGGGTAAGAGCAACACAGTTGTCGATATATATTTGTCTTTTTTAAAATTTGTTTGTTTCTCAGTTTCTCATGCCGTCAGGAGGCAGGTCCAGAACTTACACAATTTAATTCCTCTAAAACCCATATAATTGTCAATGAATCCAAAGGGTTCAGATTTGGGTTATTTTGAAATTTACCATGAGAACTTAGTTGAGCTGAGCCAGTCTCAGATACAATACCTGGAGCTGCGTTTATTTCTCAGCTACCCTTGTCAGTATAATGCATCTTGTTGGAAAATTAAGAAGTTCAAGGTGCCTTTTTTTTACTCATGATTAATACTGACTCAAAATATTATCTCATTCATTTCAGCTTGAATGAAGAATGAAGTTCAACACAGGGAACCAAATGTGATGAAAACGAAATAATGATTATTACATGGATTAAACTATGTCAATGTCTTCTGATGAAATCAATACATATTATACTGCCTGCTAATTTACATGCGATAGCAGGTGATGCAATTTGGAGAGAAGCTTGAATTAGTTTAAGCTTGCCTGTGCTACTTAACATCAGCCTCAGTCTTTTAAAGGGGAGATGCATTTTGACTTAAGTTCATCCTTTTCAGTGTGAAATTGATGGCCCAATCAGTTACTAATGCTACCCTGTCAAGATGCAGTATCTAATGGCTGAATTTGTTACCTTTCGTTGTAGCACAAATAGAACTTTGTGTGGGAAACATGGACAGAGGTCATCTATTCTCAGCTTGTGGCTGTCAAATTTCATATTGCCCCCATTGTTCAGAGAGACTTGTGGAGTCACGTAGCAGCCTAATAGTCTGCCCTTCTAGTGTTGCTGCACTTGATCACCAGTATTGGTTACAAGGAACTCATGTCTACAGTCTTCTCTCAAAATAATAGCATTCATGTTCACACCACTGTTACTCCATCAATGCCATGGCTGTTGCCCATCAGCCAGTCAGTCAGACTGCTGCCACCTGTGACAAAGTGGTGCAATCTAGAGTCAGGCCTTCTAAACTCAAGGCTACAGATGGGCATTCTGCAACAACATCTTGTCATCCTTCCCAGTGAGAGTCAACAAGCCATGCTGCATCATTAGGTTGGCACTTTATAGGATCACCAGGACAAGCAAAGCTAATTATGAAATTGGCACAATGTAGATCCACAAAGGAAATAGATGCATTTGTAGGAAATGTTGAATGGCTTGATTGGTTTGGAATGCGCATTTTCTGAGCATCTTTTATTTCAGCATCTTGGCCAAAAGAACACTGAGAGAGAGAAGATGTGAGGCTATTGCTAATTGAAGATTTCAGTCAAAGGGTAAAAAGTCCCAGTAACTTATCAACTTCAATGCATCCAATAATTCCTCCTTATCTATTTTAAACTGGGGACAGAACTTCTGTCATCATGATAGATAAGTCAATCACAGACCTTTGGCAAGCTAAGCAGAAAGTTAGCAAGCAGGATCTCAGCTGTAATAATCTCCAGTTTGCTCCCAGTGGCATGTGCAATTGACTACAGAAGTAGCACAATAAGACAGATGAATGTGTGGCTGGAAAGATGGTGCATTATGGAAGGCTTTAGATTCCTGAGACACTGGGATGAGCACCGAGGGGAGTTAGCACCTGTACAAGTTGGATAGGTTGTACCTGAATAAAGTTGGGACTGATTTCCTTGAGGGGTATTTTGCTATTACTTCTGGGAGGAATTAACTTGGCAAGTGTGGGAATCAGAACTATGTAAGAAAATAAAACCAGAGTGCAAAAAACACAGGGAGAGACAGACAGCATTAGAATAGAGAATAGGATTTATTAGTTGAAGTCACAGAAAGGAAGAAAGAGATGGAGTCTAAATCAGGGTTACTATGTCTGGATATGAATGCATGGAGTCTAGTCTATAAATTGGGAGTTGCAGGTGAAGATTGTCATGAGGAATTACAACGTTGCAGCAAGAGCAGAGACTTAGATCAAGGAAAGGCAGTACTATGAATTTAAAATTCCTGACTACAAGGTGTTTGTAAGAGATAGAAAAGGGGAATAAAAATTGAGGAGAGATAGCAGTATTGGTTACAGAGTGCATTGTCGTGCTGAACAAAAGAAGCTGTTTCATAAAGTTCAAGGATGCAGTTGATATGGATAGAACTAAGGAACAAAACGTGCACAATTACATTACTCACTGCAGTCTGTTAGACTCCTACCTGCTGGTAAGGATGTAGGGCAACAAATCTGCATGTAAGCTGTAGAGAGGTGCAGACACTACAGAATAGCTATAATGAGGAATTTCAATTATCCAAATGTAGACTGGAATAATTGCCATGAAAAAAGCTGTGAAAACCAACAATTCCTAGATTGTGTCTAGACAAATTTTCAATAGCAATGTATCCAGTCCAACCCAAACAAGAGATAATGCTAAAACTAGGGCAGCATGGTGGCTCAGTGGTTAGCACTGCTGCCTCACAGCACCAGGGACACCGGTTCAATCCCTGCCTTGGGCAACTGTCTGTGTGGAGTTTGCACATTCTCTGTGGGTTTGCTCCGGTTTCCTCCCACAGTCACAAAGATGTGCAGGTTAGGTAAATTGGCCATGCTAAATTGCCTGTAGTGTAGGTGCATTAGTCAGGGGTAAATATAAGGGGTGGGTTTCCTTTTCAGAGGGTTAGTGTGGACTTGTTGGGCTGAAGGGCCTGTTTCCACACTGTAGGTAATCTAGATTCTTGGGAATAAAGTGGGCCAAGCAAAGTGAGTGTTTGCTGGGTTACCTTCAAAGGAGATAAAAGCATAATACTGCGAATTCTGGAGATCTGAAATAAAATCTCAGCTATACCCTCTGACAATCCTCCTCACTATGCGCAATGCCACCTATCTTTAGGTTGTTTGCAAACTTACTAATTAGACCAGCCACATTTTCCTCTAAATCATTTATGTTGATCATGAATAGCAGAGGTCCCAGTACTGATTCCAATAGAACATGTCTGGTCACAACCCTCCATTCTGAAAAACAACATTCCACCTCTATCCTTTGTGTCCTGTGGCTAAGCCAGTTCTGTATCCATCTTACCGGCTCACCCCGATACCATGTGACTTCACCTTTTGTACCAGTCTGCCATGAGGGACCTTGGCAAAGGCTTTACTAAAATCCATAGATTTTGCCCTCATCAATTATCTTTGTCATCCCATCAAAAAAACTCAATCAAGTTAGTGAGGCACGACTTCTCCCACACAAAACCATGCTATTGATCACTGATAAGTCCATTTCCTTCTAAATGCATATAGATCTGAGAATCTTTCCAATAATTTCCATATCACTGATGTTAAGCTCATAGGCCTGTAATTTCTTGGATTATCCTTGCTACCCTTAAAGAATGGGACAACATTGGCTATTCTTCAGTCCTCACCTGTCGTCAAAAGGATACAAAAATGTATGTCAATGCTCCAGTAATTTGTTCTCTTGCCTCCTTCTTCTTGGATAGATTCCCATCAGGACCTGGGGATCTGTCTTAATCTTTTTTAAGACGCACAATACCTCTTGCTTTCTAATTACAACTTGGCTTGGAAATTTGACACTCCCTTCCCTGAGATTATTTTCCTCTAACTCCTTCTCTTTGGTGAATCCTATTGCAAAATATTCATTTTGGACCTCACCTACCTCTTCTACTCCACAAATTGATTTCCTCCTTTGTCCTTCAGTAGGCCAACCCTTTCCATGGTTACCTTCTTGCTTTTTATATGTGTATAAAAAGTCTTGGGATTGTCCATAATCCTGTTTGCTAATGACTCTTCATGACCCATTTTAGCCCTTCTAATTCCTTGTTTAAGTTCTTACCTACTTTCCTTATATACTTTAAGGGCTTCGTCAGTTCCCATCCTCTTAGATCTTACATATGTTTCCTTTTTCTTTTTGACAAAGTCATAACAATATTGTTGGTCATCCAAGGTTCATGTAACATGCCATACCTATCCTTCATTCTTGCAGAGAAGTGCTACTCCTGAACTCTTATCAAATGTCCAATGTGGATTTACCCTCAAACATCCGCCTCCAATACAAATTCTCCAGCTCCTGCCTAATATTATTGTAGTTCGCCTTCCCCCAGTGTAACATTTTCATCCAAGGCCTGCTGTATTCCCTGTTCATGCATATCTTAAAACTCATGGTATTATGGTCACTACTCCTTAAATGCTCCTCAACTGATCCTTCATTCACCTGGCCACGCTTATTTCTCAAAACCAGATCCAGTATAACCCCTTCCCTGGACTGTTTACAAACTGCATCAAAAAACCTTCCTGAATGGTCCTTACAAATTCTGCCCTGTCCAAGTCCTTAGCATGAAATGAGTCCCAGTCAATGGAGGGCAAGTTAAAATCACCCACCACAACAACCCTGCTGTTTTACATCTTTCCAAAGTCTATCTACATAACCTCTCTTCTATCTCCTGCTGGCTGATGGGAGGCCTGAAGAATACTTCCAGCACTGTGATTTCACCTTCCCTATTCCTGAGTTCTACGCATATTACCTCACTGCATGAGTCCTTTGATGTATCCTTTCTCAATACAACTGTGAGATACTCCCTTACCGGTAATGCAACTCCACCATCCCTTTTACATTCCTTTCTATCACACCTGAAACATCTTAATCCTGGGTCATTCAGTTGGAGATAGAGATTAAGAAAAAGAAGGAGATGTGTGCTATGACAAGTGTCAGGTTGAAAATACAAAACTGGGTACTGAAGATTTAGAAAGACATTGTGAAACATATTGGAGTTGGAAAGAGAAAATATGAGAAAAGATTAATCGCTAATATAAAGGGGAATCCCAAAGTCTTCTGCAGGCACATAAACAGCAAAAACAGAAGTAGGGCCAAATCAGCACCAAAAAAGGGATTTACAAGTGGAGGCTGGTGACGTGGTGTAGGTGTTAAATGAATACTTTGCATCTGATCTTATTTAGAAAGGAAATGTTACCTGACGAGTTCATGGCGACAGAAATTTTGCTCCCAGAAGAGTTCAAAATAGATAAGGAGGAGTTATTGAATAGATTGTCAGCATCTAAAATTGATAAGGTACTGGGACCCAATGAGATGCATCCAGGAGTACAGAAAGAAGTGGAAGTGTAAAGTGCAGTGTCACTGGCAATAATCTTTCATTCTTTGCTAAGCTCCAGGGTGCTGCCAGTGGACTGGATTATTGCAAATGTAACATCTTTGATCATGGCATGGATAGGGTAAATAGACAAGGTCTTTTCCCTTTGTTGGGGGAGTACAGAACTAGAGGGCATAGGTTTAGGCTGAGGTAGGGAAGATTTAAAAAGGATACAAAGGGCAACCTTTTCACACAGAGGGTGGTGTGTGTATGGAATGAGTTGCCAGAGGAAGTGGTACAATTACAACATTTGAAAGGCATCTGGATGGATATATGAATAGGAAGGGTTTAGAGAGATATGGGCCAAATGCTGGCAAATGGGACTAGATTTAGGATATGGATGAGTTGGACTGAAGGGTCTGTTTCTGTGCTGTATATCGCTATGACTCTAAGGTTGTAGGATAATCCTAGCAATTATAGATTAGGCAGTTTAATTTTAATTATCAGGGAATTAGTTATTCTGGATAGAATTAATAATTACATGGAAAAATGTGGGTTAATTAATTGGAATGTAGATATGAAGGAGTGTTACTAGGTTATAGCTGATGGAATAAATGGGACAGTAGCAAAATGTTTGAGTCTAACATGGCTTTGTGCATGGGTAATCATGTCTCACAAACATGATTGAGTTTTTTGAAGAAGTAACAAAGAGGATTGATGAGGGCAGAGCGGTAGATGTGATCTATATGGACTTCAGTAAGGCATTCAACAAGGTTCTCCATGTGAGACTGGTTAGCAAGGTTAGATCTCATGGAATACAGGGAGAACTAGCCATTTGGATACAGAACTGACTCAAAGATAGAAAACAGAGGGTGGTGGTGGAGGGTTGTTTTTCAGACTGAAGGCCGTGACCAGTGGAGTGCCACAAGGATCGATGCTGGGTCCTCTACTTTTTGTCACTTATATAAATGATTTGGATGTGAGCATAACAAATATAGTTGAAAATGTGTTGCTGGAAAAGTGCAGCAGGTCAGGCAGCATCCAAGGAGCAGGAGAATCAATGTTTCGGGCATGAGCCCTTCTTCAGGAATGAGGAAAGTGTGCCAAGCAGGCTAAGATAAAAGGTAGGGAGGAGGGGCGTTGGAAGTGCGATAGGTGGAAGGAGGTCAAGGTGAGGGTGATAGGCCGGAGTGGGAGTGGGGGTGGAGAGGTCAGGAAGAAGAATGCAGGTTAGGAAAGTGGTGCTGAGATCGAGGGTTGGGACTGAGACAAGATGAGGGGAGGGGAAATGAGGAAACTGGAGAAATCTGAGTTCATCCCTTGTGGTTGGAGGGTTCCTAGGTGGAAGATGAGGCACTCTTCCTCCAGCCGTCGTGTTGCTATGGTCTGGTGATGGAGGAGTCCAAGGACCTGCATGTCCTTGGTGGAGTGGGAGGGGGAGTTGAACTGTTGAGCCATGGGGTGGTTGGGTTGGTCGGTCCGGGTGTCCCAGAGATGTTCTCTGAAATGTTCCACAAATAGGCGGCCTGTCTCCCCAATATAGAAGAGGCCACATCGGGTGCAGCGGATGCAGTAAATGATGTGTGTGGAGGTGCAGGTGAATTTGCGGCGGATTTGGAAGGATCCATTGGAGCCTTGGAGGGAAGTAAGGGGGGAGGTGTGGGCTCAACTTTTGCATTTCTTGCGGTTGCAGGGGAAGGCGCCGGGAATGGAGGTTGAGTTGGTGGGGTGTGTGGACCTGACGAGGGAGTCACAGAGGGAGTGGTCTTTTCGGAACGCTGATAAGGGAGGAGAGGGAAATATATCCCTGGTGGTGGGGTCCATTTAGGGGTGGTGGAAATGACGACGGATGATATGATGTATATGGAGGTTTGGTGGGGTGGTATGTGAGGACCAGTGGGGTTCTGTCCTGGTGACGATTGGAGGGGTGGGGCTCAAGGGCAGAAGAGCGGGAAGTTGAGGAGATACGGTGGAGAGCATCGTCTGGTGGGAAATTGCAGCCTTTGAAGCAGGAGGCCATCTGAGTTGTACGGTATTGGAACTGGTCCTCCTGGGAGCAGAACAAATATAGTTAGTAAGTTTGCAGATGACACCAAAATTGGAGGTGTAATGGACAGTGAAGGAGGTTACCTCAGATTACAATGGGATCTTGATCAGACAGGCCAATGGGCTGAGAAGTAGCAGATGGAGTTTAATTCAGATAAATACAAGGTGCTGCATTTTGGGAAAGCACTTAATGGTAAGGTCCAGGGGAGTGATGCTGAACAAAGAGACTCTGGAGTGCAAGTTCATAGCTCTTTGAAAGTGGATTCACAGGTAGATAGGATAGTAAAGAAGGTATTTGGTATGCTTTCTTTTATTGTTCAGAGTATTGAGTACAGGAGTTGGGAGGTCATGTTGCGGCTGTACAGGACGTTGGTTAGGCCACTTTTGGAATATTTTGTGCAATTCTGGTCTCCTTCTTATCGGAAAGATATTGTGAAACTTGAAAGGGTTCAGAAAAGATTAACAAGGATGCTGCCAGTGTTGGAGGATTTGAGTTATAGGTAGAGGCTGAACATGCTGGAGCTGTTTTCCCTGGAGCTCAGAGACTGAGGGCTGACCTTATAGAGATTTACAAAATTACGAGGGGCATGGATAGGATAAATAAACAAAGTATTTTCCTTGGGGTAGGGGAGTCCAGAACTAGAGGGCATAGGTTTAGGGTGAGAGGGGAAAGATATAAAAGAGACCTAAGGGGCAACTTTTTCACACAGAGGGTGGTACGTGTATGGAATGAGCTGTCAGAGGATGTGGTGGAGGCTGGTACAATTGCAACATTTAAAAGGCATTTGGATTGGTTAATGAATAGGAAGTGTTTGGAGAGATATGGGCCGGGTGGTGGCAAGTGGGACTAGATTTGGTTGGGATATCTGATCGGAATGGATGGGTTGGACCGAGGGGTCTGTTTCCATGCTGTTTCATGTTTCTCTATGACTCTAGAGGCAAAGTACACAAGTGACCGTGGAGGCTTTCACATCTCATTCCTAACATTCATAAGGGCATATGTTCCTGAAACTTTCACAGAATGAAAGCAAGAGCTGAAAGGCTGTCTGTTTTATCCCTTCAATACTTTAAGAGTACTGAAGCCAATCATTATGCCCTGGCTGCTCACATGCATATGATTTGCAAAATTGGTGCAGATCAGGAATCATTCCTGTCACTCAACTTAGGTTGACACTAGACTGTTCATTTGAATGAATTTCCATGAGTGTTGAGGCATTAACAGATGGCTGCACTTCAATAATTTCTGGCGTACGATCAAGAGACTTTGGATAATTGACAAATGAAGCAGAGAATTTCTCCGATCAACAAATTGATAGGATGTAGAATGTGCTGCCTGAAATAGTGGTGAAAGTATATTTAATAATAACTTCCAAACAGGGAAAGAAAAAAAAAACACACACAGAGCTATTGGGAATGAGCTGGACTAATTGAATAGCTCTTCCAAAGAGGCAGTGCAAATATGATGTACTGAGTAAACACCTTGTGTTCTGTGTGATTCACTTAAAAATGCAGTTAGTGCTGTACTGTGGAATGACAAATCTGTTCTTTCAAATTCAATGGTTTTGAGAGTAAGACAGGTTCAGTCTGTCTAACCATCAAATTCTTTAAATAGCTCAAGGCTGTTTTCAAGGTTAGTAATTTAAGTCTTAACTTACTTATTGACATTTGTATAGCTATAGAGTTTGCAGTCGCAGGAGCTTTTAATTAAACTGTACCTGGATAACAGGAAAAAGAAGTCCGACAAAAAAGTTGGAAATCCAGAGCACTGTGCCACCAACCATGAATGCAGCAGATCGACTGGACTGATCAAACATCTCGCCAGTAAGGACAAAAGGAATCCCTCCTGAAATAAAGACCGTGCATCAGTCAGGACTTAAAACATCATGGTTGATGCTGATGCACCAACCCAAGTGAACCTGAGAAAAGACCCAAGTTTGGGTTCAAGAAGAATCAAACTTTAAGTGCCACACTAAAGGCACATTATAATCGAATTGCACATTGTTCCTCTACCTCTCTTGTCAAACATCTCCATACATGGTTTATTGTAAGCTTTTCTGTAGTTTTGAAAGTAAGTTTAATAGTTTGGTCTGTACAGAGCTGCCATTAAACTTCCAAATGCAGAATGAAAGAAATCACATATTTCTTGAAATTGTATGCACAGTAATCTTAATAGTTGTGTTAGAATCTCACCTTTACCAAGCTTTGTACGCTCAGACTGATGTTTGCTTGGATAAAGGTAAAGTTGCCTGAGTCCCACAGACCATACAACTGTTCCCTCATTAGACAGAGGTAGCTGGTGGTGGTTTAACCTGAGGGTCAATACGCCTCAGGCAAGGGGAGACGATGAAAGTCCTTCACGATGGGGGAATTACAGAGTATCGGATAATACAGGGGTTGAACCCACATTTTTGGCATCACTCTGCATCGGCCATCCAGCCAACTTGCAGCTAAATGACTCAATCCCCTTACGGGACCAGTGGGCAGAAAAGAACCCAGTGCAATCTATTTGGCACCTATTTGGCTGTGTGTCCGGAGATTAGGTTGTTTACCAATGTGTGAGAAACGTTCCCTCTCTCCAATTTGCCTCTGAGTGAGGAAACTAATCCTGCGAGACATTTACTTAATGCAGTCTTCTGGGATTTGAACCCCCTACTCTTTATGGGGATCACACACACCCTGGTAATAGTTATAATGCTTTGATTTAATGAGACTGCTGGCAATAAATGTGTGAGGCCACTCTAAAGCTTGACAGTGAGTGGTCCTGGCTGAGGAAATTCACATTATTCCTCCTCAGGTCTTTTGCTTTCCCTGCATGGGGCAGAAGTAGAATTGACAGAATCATGGGAAGGGCCCCTTTGTGGCTTTAACCTGCCAAGATTACTAAGGAAACTCTGGAGTGATCTCAAAGTTCAAAGCTATGTTCCATATTCACCATTACCAGGAGACCATGAAGGCACGCCATAAAAAGACAGTGATATTAATCTGGATACCACACAGACTATTACAAGGATAGCATTAAGTTATTCTAACTCTATTATTTGTTTCTACAATTATTCAACTATCACCCCTTATTCACTTGAAATATTGGGTGAAATCTGACAGCTCTTGAAAACATCCTTCCTTCCAGATAAATGTGTTCAATGAGTTTAAATTCCTTATGGTTTAGAAACAGACCCTTCGCCCCAACAAGTCCACACCGACCCTCCAAAGAGTAACCCACCCAGACTCGTTTCCCTCTGACTAATGCACCTAACACTATGGGCAATTTAGCACGGCCAATTCACCTGACCTGCACATCTTTGGACTGTGGGAGGAAACCGGAGCACTTCGAGGAAACCCTCGCAGACACGGGGAGAATGTGCAAACTCCACACAGACAGTAGTCCAAGCCTGGAATCGAACCTGGGACCCTGGTGCTATGAGACAGCATTGCTAACCACTGAACCACTGTGCCGCCCCTCAGGATCTACCTTCAGGATCATCTTGGAGATTGCCAGTTAAGAAGCTGCCTCTGAAGCAAAGAGAAAGACTCTCAGAGGAATCACGATTGCTGCCATTCCCAACCATGGACCCATCACGAGGATATGGCTCCATTGGCTCACTGGTCTGCTGCTGGACTCAGCACTCAGTGGGAGGCTCTTCTGCTGCTGACCAGACCATGGTGAGGTCCATCCTTCTGCACACAAAATCCCCTCATGAGTGTCACAACCTTGCTTCCATTGCACATCTGTCTCATTAGTTCAGAGGTGGGAATAAATCTGGCTGCCCACTCAATTTGGACATTTCCTATTTCTTCTGTGATCCTGACTCTAAACCCAGCAGCTTTAGTCATAAATGATTCCACAAAATAACCCAGTTTCTCTCTATACAGACAGTGCTTGATCTGCTGCATATTTCACTTTATATTTCTGATTTCCAGTATTTTGTCTGTAACCTGTCCCATTTTTCTTTCATATACATAGTACAGTTCTCATGCTCCACTGCATTACCAAAATAAAATCTATTTTAATTTCTGGGTTCATTAATAAAAAAAGTGAAATATTGGCAGACACAGAACTGTTATAAATTTATCATATCCACATAAAGTACTAAATTATTTTTAACAAGGTTGCATTTTAGGAAGAAGACTATCCACTGCAGTCATCAAGTTATTTAATTGTATGCACTGCAATTAAATAAAAAATATAACATGCATTATACTCTAGCTGTAAAACAGATTTGATCATTTCATTATAAAATAATTGAATATTAATTTTGCGAAATATCTGTATACATATTTGACATATAAATGTAAAATGTTTAGTCATATTATAATAATTAGTAATTTTCCTCCAATAGGGCATTGTTCAGGTGAAAAAAGATTACCTGCTCCGTCAAGATTTGGAGGTGCTGGTGTTGGATTGGGGTGTACAAAGTTAAAAATCACACAACACCAGGTTATAGTCCAAATGGTTTATTTGGAAACACTAGCTTTTGAAGTGCTGCTCCTTCATCAGGTGGTTGTGCAGCAGGATTATATGACACAGAATTTATAGTAAAAGATCACAGTGTCAAGCAATTGAAACAATATATTGAACAAACCTAGATTGTTGTTAATTCTTTCATTTTTTAGAATGGATTGCAGGTTTCAGTTCATTGATATGTAAATTTCAGAACTTCGTTTGCCTCACATTCTCAAGATAAGTTAAGGTTTTGTAAAAAAAAAGTGACATCTCAGCTCAGACAATGTATTAAAGACGTGAGTTTAGAATCTGTTATTCCAATATTCCAATATTCCAATCTTGAGTCAGACTGGTTCTATTTCTAAAGTAGGAATTTATAAAATGTTTTATGGATTGACTGCCTGCAGATTGTGGGCTTTTTTGATCAAAATAGAATATATCTGCAAATACAATTCTGCAAATGCAAATTCACCCCATAAACGTGTGTGTGCACATATGTACGTGCATGTGTGGGAGAGAGATGGAGAGTGTGAGAGTGTGTGTTGAGTGAGCATGACGAAGTATAAGCCTGTGACAGGGTATGCATGTGTGTGAACGTGTGGGGGATGTACGTGAGTGTGTCTGAGAGCCTGTGTATATGAGAGAGGGTCTGTGCGAGTGTGTAGGATTGCGTGGGTATGTGTGCTTGTATGTGACTGTGCGTGTGAAAGTGTATAGTGTGGTGGGATCATATGTAGTGTGACATGAACTCAAGGTCCTGGCTGAAGCCTGGGTACTGAACTTGGCTATCAGCTTCTGCTCGACCATTCTACGCTATTGAATATCCCAAAGTCTGCCTTGGAGGATGATCACCTGAAGGTCCAAGGCCGAATGTCCCTAACTGCTGAAGTGTTCCCTGACTGGGAGGGCACATCCCTGTCTGGCAGTTGTTGTGCGGTATTCATTCATCTTGATAGTCAAGTTCTGTACAAATGAAGATGGCCTAAACAGGGACCTTGAGTTCATGTCACAATACAGGTGACCCCACTACATTATACACTCTCACACATACACTCACATATAAGCACACACACACACACACTCCTACATACTCACCCACTCATGCAGACCCTCTCTCATACACACACACTCTCACAGATTTATACTCCATCACACTCACGCACATACTCTGCCAAGCACGCACACATGCAAACACACACTCACATGGGCACACTCAGATGCACATGCTCACACTCTCTCTCACACACACACACACACACACACACACACACACACACACACACACACACGTCTATGGGGTGAATTTGCATTTGCAGAATCGTATTTGCAGACAAGTTCTATTTTTGCTCATAAAGCTCACAATCTGCAGGCAGTCAATCCATGTGACATTTTATAAATTCCTACTTTGGAAATAGAACCAGTCTGATTCAAGATTGGGATACAGACAGACTCTGTCCTCACACCTTTAATATATTGGCTGAGTTGAGATGTCACTTTTTTTCATAAAACCTTAAGTTTTCTTAAGAATGTGAGTTAAAAGAAGTTCTGGGATTTACATATTAATGAACCAAAACCTGCAACCCATTCTAAAAGATAAAAGATTTAACAGCAATCTAGGTTTGTTCAATATATCGTTTCAATTGTATGATACTATGATCTTTTGCTATAAATTCTGTGTCTTATGATTCTGCTCCACTGCTGCCTGATGAAGGAGCAGTGCTCTGAAAGCTGGTACTTCTAAATAAACCTGTTGGACTATAACCTGGTGTTCTGTGATTTTTAACTTTGTCCACCCCAGTCCAACACTGGTGCCTCCACATCATGATTTAACTGGGACAAGTGTACCAATAACCATGCCCCACAGTTCCACAAACTATCACAACATGTATAAATGTATAAAAACCCAATGAGACCAGCAAAATGACCAATTGGCCTGACTGACTAATACTCCGGAAAAGAGATTCACACCAGGTTATCATCAATTCAGAAAAAAAACCCTCTTTTTATACCCACATAAACTCAGGAACAGCAATGTATTGAAAGCAATGTACAACTTAAACCACCTCCTTTCAAAATTCCTAAATACAATCACACTTTTTTTTGGAAAGAATGTAATGCATGCCATTGCAATAAACATTTTGTCAAGTTTAGAATTTAATGTTAAAAATGTTTCATGTAATAAAACTCAGCATCAGAAATTATGTACCATGAATTACTTGAAACGCAGTGACCGCTTTAGACATACAATCATTCAGTGATGACATGATCAATCCATGGCAAGTGTATTTAGGTTGATGGCTTTCTGCATTCAGGGGTGTATCAGTTTTTTTAGACATAAATAAGTGCTATCTTATGCCTGTAGTCTTGGGCCAATTTAAATGTAATAGTGTACGGGAAATTATTGCTTTCCTTGTGTGTGTGTGTGTTAAGAATAGTAGAGCGGTGATGATAAATGAGATATTGCCAGGTTCTTCTAATTCTGCTTCTGTTCAGATTTAAATCCCTCATATAACACAAATATAGAAGACATTGCTACTTAGTTACTGCATCATATGAGCATGTGGACATACATTTGGCCCCTCAAGTTTGTTCCACCATTCAATAAAATCATGACTGATCTAATAACTCTACATTTCCATTGACCTATGATAACTTTTCAGCACTTGGTTCACAAGAATCCAGCTACCTCTGTCTTAAAAATGTCAAAGACTCTACTTCCACTATCTTTTAAGGAAGAACTTTACCAAAATGCCATACCTCACACTTTCTAAATTAGACTCCATCTGCCACTCCTCGGCACACAGCCCATCTGATCAAGGTCCTGTTGTACTCTGAGATAGTCTTCTTCACTGTCCACTACACCACCTATTTTAGTGTTCTCTGCAAAGGTACTAACCATGCCTCATCTATTTGTTAGTTGGTGCGACCACTAGGACTCATAACAGCACACAAACCAACAGCCACTCTCAGACAACAACTCACCAGGACAAAGGACCCGATACCCAGCATGAGCAAAACCAACGTAGTGTACAAAATCCCATGCAAGGACTGCACTAAACACTACATAGGACAAACAGGAAGACAGCTAACAACCCGCATCCATGAACACCAACTAGCCACGAAACGACACGACCAGCTATCCCTAGTAGCCATGCGCTCAGATGACAAACAACATGAATTCGATTGGGACAACACCACTATTATAGGACAAGCCAAACAGAGAACAGCCAGAGAATTCCTAGAGGCATGCCACTTATCCACAAATTCTATCAACAGACACATCGACATAGACCCTATATACCGGCCACTGCAGCGGACAGCAACTGACAACCGGAAGCGGCAGATTCAAACCAGTATAAATGCCGGAGGAATCAGCACAGAAGCGCTTCACAGGAGGTCCCAAGCACTGAAGATGTCACCTAGAAACGGGACAAAACGTTTGCAACAAAAACTCCCAGCTCGGCAAACAGAACCACAACAACGAGCACCCGAGCTACACATCTTCTCACGAACCTTGTAGCACATCATTGGTCACACACCTCCAGTCCGAAATACAACGCTCTACCATCACCCTGTGTCCTATCTTCAATCCAATTTGGCACCTAATTGCATCCATGTTTTCTAACCGTACTAACTAGTCTACCATGCAGAACCTTGACTGAACACTTTGCTGATGTCCATATAAACAACATTTACCACTTCAATCTTCTTTGTCACCTGTTCAATTAAGATGGTGAGACATGGTTTCCCCTCCATACACAAAGCCATGCTGACTGTTCCTAATCAGTCATCGCCTTTTCAAATGCATGTAAACCCTATCCCTCAGAATCCCCTCCAACAACTTAACCACTATTGATGAAAGGCTCAACTGTCTATAGTTCCCTGGTTTTCCCTTAGAATCTTTCTTAAGTAATGACATCACGTTAGCCAACCTCCAATCTTCTGCAGCTCACCAGTGGCTATTGATGGTATAAATATCTCAACAAAGGCCCCAGCAATCACATCCCTAGCTCCCCACAGCGTTCCAGCGTTCCTGATCAGGTCCCAGTGATTTATCCACCTTTATGTGTTTTAAGACATCCAGGACTTCTCTTCTGTAATATGAAATCTCTCTGCCATTCTTCAACTAAACAGAAAACGATAAGCATCAATTCTATAAGTGAGTCCATTATCTGCCATTCAGGGTAGGGCTCAGCTGGAAGCATTCTGGGTGTTATGTTTGGGTAGCTACCAATTTTGTTGCAGGACTCTCTGGTTTGCAGCAGCTACTGACTCTGCTCCCTCACTTCCAGCCACTAGGTGCCACTAATGGGATAGGTGCCAAGATACTGTGGAGAAAGTGAGCACTGCCGATGCTGGAGACCAGAGTCGAGAGTGTGGTGTTGGAAAAGCACAGCAGGTCAGGCAGCATCCTAGCAGTAGTAGAGTCAATGCTTCTGGCAAGAGTCCTTCAGCAGGAATGAAGCTTGTGAGTCGAGGGGGGTAGAGAGATAAATGAAAGGGGGTGGGGCTGGGGGAAAGGTAACTGAGAGCGTGAGAGATAGATAGAGGTGGGGGTAATGATGATAAATCAGACAGGAAGGTGGAGCAGATAGGTGGGAAGGAAGATGGACAGGCAGGACAGGTCATGAAGGCGAGATAAGATGGGGTGAAGAGCAATAGGGAACTTTTGAAGTCCACATTGATGTCATGTGGTCATGGTGGCTCAGTGATTCGCACTGCTGCCTCACAGCAACAAGGACCTTGGTTTGATCCCTCCCTTGGGTGGCTGTCTGTGTGGAGTTTGCACATTCTCCCAGTGTCTGCGTGGGTTTCCTCTGGGTGCTCTGGTTTCCTCCCACAATTCAAAGATGTGCAGGTCAGGTGAATGAATTGGCCACGCTAAATTGCCCATATTGTTCAGGGATGTGTAGGTTAGGGGTAACTGTAGAGTAATGGGGAATCAGTTGGGTGGGATACTCTTCGGCAGGTCGGTGCTGACTTGTAGGATTAAAGGACCTGTTTCCATACTGTAAGGATTGTGTTCTATGGTTGGAGGGTCCCAACGCGGAACATGAAACGTTCATCCTCCTGGGGTGAGGCACTCATCCGCTCCACCCTCCTCTCTGACTTATCACTGTTATCCACACCTCCATCTACCTATCGCACTCTCAGCTACCTTTCCTGCTGGCCCCACCCCCCCTCCCATTTATCTCTCTACCCCCTTGGCTCATAAGCCTCAATCCTGATGAAGGACTCTTGCCCGAAATGTCGATTCTCCTACTCTTGGATTCTGCCTGACCTGCTGTGCTTTTCCAGCACCACACCCTCAGCCAAGATACTGTACTAGGCTATGGAAATACCCCTTACCCACAGAATTTATCAATGCACAGACAGGCATAGGGCATTTTGAGCTTTGAGCTTTATCCAATGCTCAGTCAGAAGGGAGTCAGGAACTTCATCCCCACTAATGTCAGATCCAGAATGATTTCTTGTATTTTTATCTGAATTCTTTCTGCTAGATATACATGTCAACTTCATTGGATTCAGCGAAATGATTTGTATTTCAACATTTCTTTTGTTATGTATATAGTTGGAGGTGCAGCCCCTTTCAGAGAACTGGTCAGGTGACCCTGAGAGGCAGAGCTTGGGTCCAGCCTAGAACTGGTTGTGGAGGTGTGAGCATTGTCAAGACAGTGTTCCTGTTCAGATTTACAATTTGTCTACAATATATTTGTATATAATTCCTAGTTCCAAAGAAGGTATCAATATATCTTCTTTCACTTTCACAGTTGCTAGCACATAATTTGATAACAATTGCAACATTCAGCCAACTAATTTGACTAAATTCTTTTCCTGAGGCATTACAGAGCATATGGTTAAATAAAATGTGACAAATACTTTCTAATTTGACACCAGTGTCACTTTGCATTTCTCAGCATTACATACCACCTGGCTGCTTTAATCTTAAATCTGTAAGATTTTATGCTGTATTCATCTCTTAGGAACATTCTCATGGCTGCAAATTCTGCAGGCCCCCCCAAGTAGTCCATGTCGTGGATTGGCCTGGAATTTCCTATGGCCTACTTTCATGTTGACACCTTTAACTGTATAAAAGTAGGCACTGGGGTGGAAGGGGTGGGGTCACTTCACCATGGGAAGTCCTGCATTCTTGCCCTGAAAGAGAGCAAATATAATGCCTACATGAGGAGAGATTATCACTACCTAGAAATGGAAGTGGGCTCAACTGGAGTAGTGGAGGACAGGGGTGCTGATGGTATTGCAGCTATAGATCACACCCTCACTCAATGATAGTAAATTAGAATTCCCTCACATTCACAATGAATTGGGAAATCTGCTTCAACTTAGTAACATCGCAGTGAAGGAACTTCAGTATTCACAAAAGCAAAGACATAATTCTCCAACTATCTGCATTAGTTTTACAAAAGCATGTTTGTTCGTATCTACATTTGCTGAAATAGCCCAGTTGGTTATCACCAATAGCACATCACTAGATCATTAAAACTCAGGTTGCTTTGTGATATCCCCTGGAATCACAATGATTAATGTGATAGCATATTTGCTCTAAGCCTGTGGTTTTTAGAAAGTCACTACAACGTTGTTCCACTGAATAATTCTAGATGAGAGTTACTTCATAAATGTCAGTGCGTACCAAATTACCTCATTCATGCCACTTCATTACGATGCATCACTTTGGCAAATAGACAATGCATAAAGCAACATGACCTTCCATGAGGCATGGACATAATGTGCATTAGAATCATGGGAAAAAGCTGGAGGAGGAGGAGGTGGGTGTAGTGGTAAAAATAGTTAATTATCACTATTTTTCGATGCACCTGAATATAAAGGTGTGCTGTGAGCAAGGTGATGACAGGCTTTTGAAGACATGATGGTGATGATTATATTTTCTCCTCTGGCCTTTGTCAGGGTATTCACAACAACACCTTTGTGTTTTAAAAGCAGCTTTAAGATAGTACATTATCCCAAAGCATTTCACAGAAACTTTGGCAAGGTTTGGGCTGGCACCTACTTGAACATCCTGCTCCAAATGATTTTCTGGGCCTGAAAGCTTTCTCTAATTAAGTGTTATTTTTGCTTGGCAAATCAAAATTCCCACAATGCAACAATGTTGGATTGCAAGACTGCAAGACTGAACCAGTCTTCCAAAGTTTTAAATATTTATTTCATAAGCAAAGCACATTTCAGTTCTCTGCTCAGCATACAGGATTCATCCTTCATCACATATGCCCATTGCTTCTGTTTTGACCATTATCCTTCAAACTTTGTTTTATTGATTATTGATATTTTTCTTCCCACTTCACAACTGCCTTTAAATGTTTCTTCTTCAGTTTAGAGAACTTAGAGTCACAGAGATGTACAGCACAGAAACAGACCATTTGGAACAACAGGTCCATGCTGACCAGATATCCCAGTCAAATCTAGTCCCACCTACCAGCACCCGGCCCATATCCCTCCAAATCCTTCCTATTCATATACCCATCCAGATGCCTTTTAAATGTTGCAATTGTACAAGACTTCACCACTTCCTCTGGCAGCTCATTCCATACACATACCACCTTCTGTGTGAAAATGTTGCCCCTTAGGTCTCTTTTATATCTTTCGCTTCTCACCCTAACCTATGCCCTCCAGTTCTGGACTCCCCGGCCCCAGGGAAAAGACTTTATCTATTTACCCTATCCATGCCCCTCATAATTTTTTAAACCTCTATAAGGTCACCCCTCAGCTTCTGACGCTCCAGTGAAACCAGCCCCAGCCTGTTCAGCCTCTCTCCAAGTCCTACAACCCTGGCAACATCCTTGTAAATATTTTCTGAACCCTTTCATGTTTCACAACATCTTTCTGATAGGAAGGAGAGCAGAATTGCACACAATATTCCAATAGTGGCCTAACCAATGTCCTATACAGCTGCAACATAACCTCCCAACTCCTATACTCAATACTCTGACCAATAAAAGAAAGCATACCAAATACCTTCTTCACTATCCTATCTACCTGTGACTCCACTTTCAAGGAACTGTGAAGTTGCACTCCAGGGTCTCTTTGTTCAGCATCAATCCCTCGGATCTTACCATTAAGTGCTTTCCCAAAATGCTGCACCTTGCATTTACTTGAATTAAACTCCATACCAAAGGTAGTATTTTCAAACTCAATATTTCAGCTAACCAAGACTCTTAACCTCTTGGCCTACATGATAGGGAGAGTGAGCAGTGGTGACTCAAGCTCCTAGAAGTGGAGGGAGAAGTATGCAAGGTGAGGGGAGAAGAGTTCTAAGCAGAAAGTCATACCTACCTAGGGTCTTAAGGGAGTATTACTCTTACTTCAAGATTAGCAAAGAGACGTATGCACAACATTTCCATTCCACTAATGCTGGAATTCCTGAAATGTGCCATTTGTTGTAGGTGTAACTGTAGTTTCAAAGCACAACAAGATCATATTAACAGTGGCAGTGAAGGTAACCATGGGCATGGAATGTTTTTTCTGCCAGTTCCCACAAATTTTGATGGCCTATTGCATCAAAGTCTACATTGGAAAACCCTAGGGTATGTTCGAGCTCTGACATCCTTTTAAATTATTTGTCAGATGTTCTTTCTGCTTGGACCACTCTTCCCCAGACATGTACTCCTCATGCTTCAACCACAACACACATCTATTTATTACTCATCAAGTCACTTTTGTGAATTTGAAAACATAAAATATTATTTCTTGTAATGTTTAAGAGATGGATATACAATCATATGCTTTCATTTTTGGTTATTGATTGTCTATTTTAGGCTGTTTCAGCTTGCTATGAGTACTTCCATTGGTCGCCACAGTCTGAATGATGTACTATTCATTGTTCTAAGTTATTGTTATCTTTTTATTAGGGTCCCCACATTTGGTGCTTAACGTTGTATAGTTTGAACAGCAAGTTAATGCTTAGTTCTGTAATTTATTTAAAAAAGAACATTTCATTTTATCTTTGCCTTCTGGCTGTTTGCAGTTTTTGAACTTACGTTCAATTAATATGCCTTCTATGTTTTCGAAGCAAATAGTTTTTTAAAAAGCCAGCAGTTTGCCAGCTCTCTGTATGAAGTACTCACCTAATCTCACTCCCTTTACTTTCCCCTATACCTTTCCAATATGAAGACACGTCACAAAGAAAAATATGTAAACTAATCCTTCAGGGTAATCTTCGCCAACACTAATTTGACTGCACTTCTGGTGTCATTGCAGTAACTGCCTACTGCTTCTGAAGATACCAAAGCCACAACGTGAATCAGGCTCACAGCAAAGGTCAGAAAGGATTGAAGATACTGATCCAAATGAACAGTGGGTTCTAGTTCCAACCAGTGACCTCATCTTTCAATGTGCCAATCATTTAAATCATAGAGCAGATAATAAAAGAAAAACTTGAATTTCTATAGTCCTTTTCATGAGCATCAAAGTGTTTTCCAGCCAATGAAAAAAAATTAACGTTGTAATGTAGGATGTCCAACAATTCATTTGGGATAAACAAGTGTCGACAAAGAGCAAAAAGGCGATGACTGGTCCATCTCTTTGTAGATGATGCTTTAGAGATAAATATTATTGAAAATGCGCAGACTCATTTTTTGGATAGTGCCATGGAATTGCCTGAAAGTAGATGGAACCTCAGTTTACCATCTGGTGGGACTCAAAGGAATGGTTCCCAGAAATGAGATTAATGAGTCAGAGGGTGTTTTGAGAAGGCATTGTACTCAGAGGAAGGGTGCAAAGCTCAGGGCACTAAAAGGCACAGATGTCTTTTCCTATTCTTATTCCTCCTAGAGAAGAAGAAAAGCAAACGTTATTAAATTAATTTGTCATTCTGGGTCATATGAAGCCCAACACGTTTGTAACCAGGCTACACTGCAGGCAATCACTGAATCACAGAAGATCTATTGTGCACAAAGAGGCCATTCAATTTATTGTGTCTATGCCAGCTCTCTGTAAGAACTACTCACTAATCCCACTCCCTTGACTTTTCCTGTACCTTTGCAAATCTTTCCTTTTCGGGGAAGGTTCCAATCATGAATGACTTAATTGAACCTGCATTCTTTTGATCAGCAGGTGAGAAGTATGGTAAATCATAAAATCCAGCCCTGAGATTTTTTTTATGACTGATTAGTTCAATATTTTTAACTTAAGCGTTAGGGCAGAGTTATCAATAGCTCAGATTGAACTAAGAGCCAATGGCATTTATGTTGCTTCTGCACGACCATTTGGAGGTCCTGTAATGTCAGCTCATATTGGAATAAAATTACAACACAGAGAGATGGTTTTCAGATTATAATTGTTAATGTACAGTAGATATATATTGAGTTTTATTATTAGATTGTCTCAGACCCCCTCCTATTATCACATATACACATATATCACAGATACACATATCCAGTCAGACAATTAACCTAGGATGACAATTCTGTAATCTGTTGAACACTATGCAACAAACCGACAAGCTGCAAATAGCTTTCCATCCATTGTAGTTTACATTGTATTACCAATGCTAAAATAATCACTCAGAATATTGTCACACACAACAGCACTGGAATGATCGTTGTTATCGTGATCATAAATATGAACTTTCTCCTACAAACCTCACTTATTTGTCTAGATTTCAAATCATGATTGCGTCTTCAGAATAATGATTTTCAATGTGAGTTGATGCAGATAGACATGACAGAATTACATCAGTTTTGTATTCCCACAACAGATCGATAAGCAGGCACTATTGCTGCTACATGAGAAAACATCAGTTCACCGTAATGTCTGTGGATTAAAGAAGGGATCCGTTTGGGCACTGAAGATAGGTAAGGATTTAACTGCACTTTCTAGTTGAGTGACAGTCAAGAAAAACTCAAACACTCAATAGAAGCTTTCCCTGTGATCATGGGCATAAGCCTAAAGTTAAAATGCGTCACAGTTTTGACAACTATGCATTCCATACCTAACATAGGAACTAAGATAATCTGTAACAAGTATTTATTAGCAACAGTGATAAAAAATATGTGATATCATAATTTTGGGTGAAAGAGGTTCAGTGCATATTTTAGTTTTATCTTTATTTTTAGTTAAAATTATTGTATAGTCTTGCCTTCAAATAGAATTTATTGCATGGTGATAAAAAGTTCGTTTTCAATTGGAGCCCTAATATGGAATAGAGTTTACTGTTCTGGCTTTACTGGTATGCTGCATTTGAACAAAAGGTTCTTACCTTTTATAAAGGTTTTAGATTTCAAACGATATCCTTGTTCAGTGTCATTGGCACAATGCATTGCTTTTGGAACAGATTGGTCAGTTTTTCATTCCTCTATTTCCATAGGTATCAAGGCCCAGGTTAAGAATGCCCAGTGGTACTGATTATTGGCATTATCATGGATCGTAGAATCCCTTCTGTGTGAAAACAAGCCCTTCAACCCAACAAGTTCACACTGACCCTCTGAAAAGTATCCCGCCCAGACCCATTACCTTATCCTATTATTCTACATTTACCCTGACTAGTGCACCTAACCCATACATCCCTGAACAGTATTGGCAATTTAGCATGGCCAAATTTACCTAAGCCGCACATCTTTGGACTGTGGAAGGAACCCAGAGCACCCGGAGGAAACCTAAACAGACATGGGAAGAATGTGCAAACCTCACACAGACAGTCGCCTGAGGGTGGAATTGAACCCGGGTCACTGGCACTGTGAAGCAGCAGTGCTAACCACTATAAATATTGAGAGGTCTCTTTTGGCTCTCTCTTTCATTGACTTGTGACAGGTGATAGGCATTTAGGAAGTGGATAATGGATTTTTCTTTAATTTTACAGGCACATTTTAAACTAAAGTCAAATTCAGCAAAGCAGTGCACAAAAATATACAGACTCAACTCTCACCAACATTGTTAGGAATCGGAATGCATATGCAAAGCTATCACAGTCTGCCAAAAGAACAGTCACTTGCTTCCACAATCAACTTCATCCTGAATTTCTCAAAAGCACTGGTCACAGCCAAATTTCTGCAAGATACTGCTTTATCAGATTACCAGTTGAGTTACCTGTTATCCAGGATGTATTTCAGCATGAAACATGGAATCATATGTGACAGCGATTATTGAAGGTCGGTTATTTCAGCCCCAGGACTTTACTGTAGGAGTTCCTCAGGGCCAATCATTTTCATCAATGGCTTTCCCTCCATCACAAAGAAAAGATGGGAATATTCACTGGTGATTGCACAATGTTCACCATCATCCATGAGATCTCAATGTTGATGAATGTGTGTTTGTTATGAAGGTGTAGGTGTGTACTGTACCTTTAAGAGAGAGTGGAAGCTGGCACGGACTTAGAGAGGCACAGAGTGTACAGAAAGATTTAAAAATATAACATTTGGTTGACACAAAAGCTGATGATGTGCTGTCATGGTACAAAAATGAATTCAAATTTGGCCAATCAGCTTAAATTATGCCCCAGCTACCAAAATTCAATTGAATTTGAATTTTAGTGTTTTGAATGACATCAAACTAATGAAATGATCTGATATTTTGGGGTATAAAATCGGACATTTTGAACAGTTGAGGGAGTACAGCAAAGGGCAGCAAAGCAAGAAATAGACTGCTAGCAGAAAAGCTCTCTGTAAGGTACTGTCCAAGAGAATGTTGTGCAGCAGAAGGCCAAAGAAAAGACAACACAGAAAGATCTACAAAGTGAAATCGACAAAGAAGAATCGACAAAGCTGGCTGGTTTTGAAATGTGGCTTTTTTTCTGTAAATCTTAATCAGTTTTTTTATTGGACAAGTGTTTTTGGGGGGGCAGGTAAAAGATTGTTAATTTTTACTTTAAATACTGATAGGTCTTTGCCTCTTGAAATTTAATAGATTACTGTGCAAGGTGAGCTTCTCTGTGTGTCGGGTTTAAATTAGCAGAGGAGTTTCACCCATGTCGTAACAGTTTTCAACAGTTTGTTCTTTTAGTGCAAATATTGTCGAAAGATGAGCGATTGATCCATTCCAGATATAGGAGATAAATCTGACTTAAGTAAGGTGTAATCACTTAGAAGCTAACAATACATATGACTCAATTCATTGTATTTGATCAGCAAATCAAATTCAGTCTACGTTTTGATTCTGTTGGAATGAGTGAACAATGTTCATAAATGCATCTATGTCTCCTAATACATGGAACATAAGAAATTGGGCCAGGAATTGGTCTTTTTCCCCCTTGAGGGCATTCTGCCATGCAACATGATCATGGCTGAATTCATGCTTCAATTTCACTTCCTTATCCACTTGATTACCTAGGACTTGAAGGACTGTATTTTAAATCTGAGATTGGTAGGCATATCATTTGTCTGCCATATCCTGCCCCATAATCCCTATAATGGCATAATCCCTATAATGGATTCTAGAGTGGAAGCATTAAAAACATAAGCATATACTTATTGGCACATTTAACATAGTAAGATGTCCCATGGTGCATAAAGAGGTATCAATTGAAAGAGATTGATTTAGGGTTGGATCAAAGGCTGACTGGCAAGCGGCAGACAGACATTTGAGGAAAATTAGCATTAGTTGAGGGCTCTACTAAGGAATCCATAATAAATGTTGGAGTCACTGGCTATCCCCTGGAGAGCTTTCCCTCCAGGGTCATGGATATTTGCAACACTGGGTATTCACTGGCATTTTTCCCTTAATGTTACATCAGCAACTTGAAGATCAGCCACTGTGCTGCCAATCTCTGATCACTCAAGGGCCTTTGAATAGCCTACCAGTGTTCGAAGCCCACTCACCAACTGAACAACGAGCCCAATCCCTGGCCTTTAATTGGCTGGAGCATTGCAATTGTGGCGGTTGTATATAAAGGACACCATGTGGGGTTAGGGCCCAACCCTGTGTCCAGTTTCCAAACTCTGACGTAAGATGAACTTAAAGGTCACTGGACCCAAAACGTTAACTCTGATTTCTCTCCACAGATGCTGCCAGACCTGCTGAGATTTTCCAGCAATTTCTGCTTTTGTTTCAGATTTATAGATCCTCTTTCAGTTTTTTTTCTCTCTGACTTAAAGTTCTGCCACAACTCAGTCTTAAAGGATCAAACTCTTATCCAGAACATGTGCCCCCATGTTTTAGCATGTTTTAGCATCTCCAGCTAGAGAAAACAATCTCTCAATGTCTACCCTGTCAAGGCCCATCAGAAGTTTGTTAGTTAAATCACATCTCATTACTCAAAGTTCCAATATGAGCCCAATTTACTTAAGACTTTCATCACAGCACAATGCTCTTAGCCCCGAAACCAGTCTAAGTGAACCTTGGCTCTGCAACCTCCAAAGCAACTACATCCTTCCTTAGTCATGAATACTGAAACTATGCCTCGTATTTCCAAATGTGGACTCACCAAAAGACAATTAATAGTCCTGTAGCAACTTCTGGAAGCTCTATCGTTAAAATTCTAAACACTGACTTAATAAAGAAAACTACTATAAGCAAGATGAAAGTTTCTCACCTAGAAAGTAGGAAGACGATTTGTGCTTTTGTTCACAATATCAGGACATTGTGAAACACTTTACACCCAACGGACCTTTTTCCAAGTAGTTGAGCAGTTGAAATGTACAAAGTGTGCCAGCTACTTTGAGGATGGCAAGACCCCATAAAAAGCTAGGGAATAATCCTCAAACAATCTGTTTCAGTAATGTTAGAGAGCTCTCATCCACCATCTCAGTCAAAAGTGGCAGAGTAGCAATATTTCTGGACTGTATTAAAATGTCAGCCTAGACCTTGTATTCAAGTCACCTTTCTTACTGACAGTAGGGTAAATTTTATTATTTGCACAGTACATTTTCCGCACAGTCATCCAGAAAATTATTCAGAATCAGGCCCTTAGACCCAACCGGGTCATACCGACCTTCCAAAGAGTAACCCACCCAGACCCATTCCCCTACATTTACCCCTGACTCATGCACCTAACCTATATATCCCTGAACACAATAGGCAATTTAGCATGGCCAATTCATCTAACCTACACATCTTTGGATTGTGGGAGGAAACTGGAACACCCAGCAGAAACTTGCGTAGACTTGGGGAGAATGTGCAAACTCCACACAGAGAGTCACCTGAGGCTGAAATCAAACCCAAGTTCCTGGTGCTGTGAGGTAGCAGTGCTAATACTGTTCCACTGTACTGTCCCCGCCACTATACCACCTTCGTTTCTCTATTTAAATTTGATGGGTTTCTTTTGTGTAAATAGCTTGCCCCTTGCAGGTAGATGTGTTCCTATTTACAGTTGCTCTTGATGTCTGAGGCTGTGGGTGATTCCTGATGAAGGGCTTTTGCCCGAAACGTCGATTTCACTGCTTGTTGGATGCTGCCTGAACTGCTGTGCTCTTCCAGCACCCCTGACCCAGAATCTGGTTTCCAGCATCTGCAGTCATTGTTTTTACCTTGTGTGGAAGGTATGCCAATGAAGGGTTTGTGAGTTTCTGAAGTGCCTCTTGTAGGTGGCACTGTGCTGCCACTTGTATAGATGGCAAGATGGCAGAGGGAGTGAACATTTAAGGTGGTGAATGAGATGCCAGTCAAGTGAGTGTCTATTGTTAGAGCTACTCTCACTCAAGCAAGTTAAGAGTGTCCATTCCTGACTTGTGCATTGTAGATGGTAAACAAGCACTAGAGAGTCAAGAGTTGGGTTATTAGTGTAGAATTCCCAACATCTGACTTTCTCTTGTAGTGACAGTATTTGTACAGCTGGTCCAGTTTTGTTTCTGGTCAACAGCAACCTCCAAGGTGTTGATAGTGGGGATTCACTGATGGTAATTATGCTGAATTGTTGAGGGAAGTTGGTTAATTTCTGGTTTTGGAGATAGTCATTACTGGCCCTTGTCGAGGGTGAATGTTATTTGACCCTGAGTAAGAATGTTATCTTGTTCTTGTTGCATGTGGGTAACAACTGCTTCATAATGTGAGGAATGTAAATAACACTTGTGGAAAAAGTTTTCTTGATCTCCATTGGCTTCAATTTTACTCAGATTGCAGATGCCATAATCTCATTTTATAACTGGAATTTAACTCTTCTGTGTATGTTTTAACTCAGTCTGTAAGGAGGTCAGAGTGTTCCTGGTGGAAGCCAAACTAGGCATTGGTCAGCAGGTTATTGCCGAGTAAGTACCATCTGATGTTCTGTCAAGGACACCAGCAATCACCATCAGAAATAGACCCACTGAAAATCCTTTTCCCCTCCATTTCTCAGCTCCTCCCCACATACAGTCATCCTCCTTGGATGTATTGCTTCTCTGGAGCAAATTCCATTTACCACATTTTGCCCACAATAATATCACCTTCAATCTGTCCACAGCCTTCTTCCTTATTATCAACTTCACTTGGATTTTTTGTATCTGTGAAAATCTTATTTATTGCCCTGTAATTGGGCAGACCTAATAAAAAAAATATCACAACACTTTCGACTAATGTATCACCGTGAAAAAGGGATACCGACCAGAGAGAAATCATAGTACTGGATGCTGAGAGTTGGCCTACAGCTGATGCACCTGAAAGAAGTCTACCCCACAGATGTAACAGGCTGGTGATGGGCTAATCGAGGAGAGCAGTCGAAGCTGTAGGCCAATCTGATCAATCAGGAGATCCAGCAAAATCAGGACATTACAACGTGCATTGAGTCAATGGTTAGCACTGCTGCCTCACAGTGCCAGGGACCTGGGTTCAATTCCATGCAAAGGTGACTGTCTATTTTGTACATTCTCTCTGTGTCTGTGTGGGCTTCCTCTGGATGCTCCAATTTCCTCTCACAGTCTGAACATGTGTAGGTTAGGTGGATTGGCCATGCTAAATTGCCCATACTGTCCAGGGATGTGCATGCTAGGTGAATTATCCATAGGAAATGCAGGCTTACAGGGATAGGATTGGGGGGATTGGTCTGGATGGGATGTTCTTCAGAGGGCCAGTATGGACTCGATGGGCTGAATGGCCTGATTCCACACGGTAGGGATTCTATGATACAATGAACTAAAATTAGATCCATAAAGAAAATCGATAGATGCTACAGTCAGGGATGTTCTGAACTTTCTGGGTGGGAAGGGAATGAATAACCTTTAAGGACAGGAGACAAGAGAGATGAGGTATATGAGATTTTGAGGCCAGTTGAGAAGGATCCAAATGGGGTGAAATTGCTGAGAGGGCACACTGTGCCTGCAGGAACTTCTGAATGAAGCACTGTCTTATTCTTTCCTGCCTTTTGCAACTTGTGCTCAAGTGGACAGCTCCCTTGTACAGCCTGCCTGTGTTATATCATGGGCAATATAACATTCTGGTCATTGGTGTAGTAACAAGCACAACCAACCCACCATTATTTATTTAAAAAGGCAGCTACTTTGTAATTCTACTGCTTACGTGACTAACACATAACTTTTTCAGCTTACTGAAAACATGCTTGTGTAAAATTCAACCCATAAACATTTTTAATGCACAGAAGAAAGCTATTCAGCATATGGTGTCTGTACATAATATAAAAGAACTTTTCACCTAATTCCACTCTCCAGTTCTTGTCCCTAATCCTGCAGTTTACAACACTGTTACGCTTGTATCAAAATACTTTTAAAATGCCATATTTCTGTCTCTACTACTATTTCAAGCAGCAAATGCCATGCTTTAAGTGAAAGCTTCTCTCTTCAACTCTAATGCTTTTATTCATTACCTTACAACCATGCCCTTGGCTTATGACCTGCCTGCTAAGGGAAACAGTTCATAGAACATAGAACATAGAACATAGAAGGATACAGCGCAGTACAGGCCCTTCGGCCCTCGATGTTGCGCCGACCGAGTCCTACCTAACCTATACTAGCCCAATAACTTCCAAATGCCTATCCAATGCCCGCTTAAATGAACATAAAGAAGGAGAGTTCACCACTGATACGGGCAGGGCATTCCATGAACTCACAACCCGCTGTGTGAAGAATCTACCCCTAACATCTGTCCTATACCTACCACCCCTTAATTTAAAGCTATGTCCCCTAGTAACACCTGACTCCATTAGCGGTAAAAGGTTCTTAGTATCTACCCTATCTAAACCCCTAATCATCTTATACACTTCTATCAGATCTCCCCTAAACCTTCTCTTCTCCAATGAGAACAGCCCCAAGTGCCTCAGCCTTTCCTCATAAGATTTTCCTACCATTCCAGGCAACATCCTGGTAAACCTCCTCTGCACTCGTTCTAAAGCTTCCACATCCTTCCTATAGTATGGCGACCAAAATTGCACACAATACTCCAGATGAGGCCTCACCAGAGTCTTATACAACTGCAACATGACCTCAGGACGCCGGAACTCAATTCCTCTGCCAATAAAGCCCAGTACACCATATGCCTTCCTCACAGCACTATTTACCTGGGTGGCAACTTTCAGAGATCTGTGTACATAGACACCAAGATCCCTCTGCTCATCCACACTACCAAGTAGCCTACCATTAGCCCATTAGTTCCTACCATTAGTTCCTTTCGATCCAATTAATAGTGGTCTCTCATAATTTTATACACCTCAACTAAATTTTGCCTTGGTCTCTCTGCTTCAAAAAAACAACCACTATCTATTCAATTTTTCATCATGTTTAAAATTCTTCATTCCTGAATATTCATACTTTTCTTTTAATAAGGCTAGCATTATACTCAGCACTTCAGCTGTAGCCTAGTGTTTGACCGAGTTCTAGCTTCACCTCCCTGTTCACATATTCTATGACGTGGGTAATAGCGAAATATCCTATATGCCTATTTAACTATTTTATCTACCTGTGCTGCTACCTTTGTAAATCTGTTGGTTGACCCTGTTCTCCTAAACTTCTCATTATTGTGTATTCCTTTGCCTTGTTCACCGTCCTCCAATAGATTACTTGCTGAGATCAAATTCCATTTACCACTTTTTTGCCAACCATACCAGTCCATCCCTAACTTCATTCTGTCCACAGTTTTCTTCATTTTCAACCGTACTTGATGTTTTTTGCACAGAATATATTAGTTTGTAGCTGAGAAATCTACTTATTGCACTGTTAGTGGCCTGAACTAATCAAAGATCAATACCACAATCCTTTCTACTGATTTATCACCATGAAAAAGGGATAAGTAGTTTATATACAGATTAGTTTATGAGTCCCACTAACAACACTGCATCTTTATAAATCATTTATTATGTCACAGGGAACTACGATCAGTCACCTAATCACCTGAAGAACGTTTGGAGCTGGGATGGTTATGGCAGCTAAAGAAATAAACTACATTAAATGCATCTAAATGCTTTAATATTCCCTGCTACCTTCACACAAAAAAACAACTAAATTTTTCAGATGTGAGTTTTCCTCAACAAATCAATGCTGACTTTGATTAACCTGTATTTTTCTGATTGACTAGTTATATTGGCCCTAAAACGTTTCCTGTTGGTTTGCTCACTAATAAGGTTAATCTGACCAGTCTGTAATTGCTTGATTCATCCTTTGCCCCCTTTTTAAACAATGGTACAACATCAGCATTCTCCAGTCCTTGGATATCATAATTGTAGCCAGAAAGCATCGGAAAATGGTGGTCTGCTATTTCCTCCCTGGCTTGACTTAGCAAGATGGGTACATTTTCTCTTACCTTAAGATTCATCCATTTCATATTCATCTATTTTTCATATTCCCTCTTTCAGTCTGTTTATATCAAGCAATAGTTCACACACCTACTCCTCAACTACAATCCCTACATCACCTCCCTCCACCTTTTGTTAAAAAACAAATACAAAGTTTTCATTAAGAATCATGCCCACATTTTTCACCTCAGCACACAGTGAAATGCTTGATCTTTAGTCAACTCTTTTCCTAGTTATCCTCTTGCTCTTTGTGTGGTAATAAAATACCTTTGGGATTTTCTTTGATTTTACTTGCAGATTTTTTCTCCCTGTTATCGCTTCTCTTTCCTGGTTTCCTTTTAATTCTGCCCTTGCACTTTGTACATTCCAGGTTTTTTGCAAGGTCGAGCTCTTGGCATCTGACATATTGGACTTGCTATATACTGGCAGAAAAATGCTCTGAAATACAATTCAAGAATTCTTTGCCCTCTAGGCTTTTCATATTGAATGTGTCAAGTAAATATTCAGGTAGTTGGACTCCCCTACTATTACTACACAATTGCTTTCATAGTTCTCAGAAATCTTCCTACATACTTGCTTTCTACCTGTCCTTGATATTGTCGTGATGTTCCTTTGTGTTATTTTTCTCAGCAAATGTCACAGGTTCATCGTGCAGATATGTAGTGACGCTTCCATGACACTCTATTTATGAATTTTGAAGTCACTTAAACACAGTACATTTCATGTCCTTGCTGCTCTCAGTGCTTTCTCCAAATTGTATTCAGCAGCTGAGGGAGGGTTGTAGGTGGTAACCAGCAGAATACATTCTTGCCCAGGTTTGATCTGATGCTTTTAGATACAAATGGCTGAATGGCCTCTTTTTGTGCCATTGCTTTTCCAAGTTCACAGGGTCCATGTGGAGGACTATGTGGAGGACTTTCAGAACTACTTTCATCTGACTGCGTACCACTGTAGTAAGGGAAGAGTCTGGAACATTGGATTCTGTGACTAGGTTGCTCAGTCAGTGGATCAGCTCTGAGAAATTTGACACAAGTCCCCAAATGCTAGTTAGCAAAAATTACAGGACCAACTGGGCAGGGTCTGCCCTCATTTTATCCAGATCTGTCTAGTTTAATATTATCGATTGGCTTTCTGGAACATTTGAGAGAGTAATTAAGAACTGATTGTATTTCTCTGAGTTGGGAGTCACATAAAAGCAACACCAAGTAAGGACATTGCATTTTCTTTTCTAAACCACAAGTGATCATCCAGTAGTTTCATGATGGTTTCATGATCATCATTACTGACTAGCTTTTTATTTCCAGATATGTTAATGAATTGAATTTAAGTTGCTTCAGCTGCCAGGCTGAAATTCAAAATTACATCTCTGAATCATTGTTCCCAGCCTCTGGTTACTGAGGTTACAATGAAAGACTCTCCTTCTCCATCGATTTTCCTCTTTCCTAAGGCATGATGAACCTCAGGTTAAGCCACCATCAGTCGTCTTTCTGTAATGAGAGAGCAGCCCTATGGTCCTCTGGAACTATGGAGATTTGATCTTTACTAGTCCAGTGAACATAACTACTAGATTAGATTAGATTACCTACAGTGTGGAAACAGGCCATTTTATCCAATCTCACTATCTCCAAAGTCTGCTTTCTTTCATTGCTACCTCAATCTCTATATATCATCATGCATTTATTGTTCAGTTAAATATTGCAGAGAAAGCAATGACAAAGGGAATAGTATAGAGTCATAGAGTCATAGAGATGTACAACATGGAAACAGACCCTTCGGTCCAACCTGTCCAGGCCGAAAAGATATCCCAACCCAATCTAGTCCCACCTGCCAGCACCCGGCCCATATCCCTCCAAACCCTTCCTATTCATATACCCATTCAAATGCCTCTTAAATGTTGCAATTGTAACAGTCTCCACCACATCCTCTGACAGCTCATTTCATACACGTACCACCCTCTGCGTTAAAAAGTTGCCCCTTAGTTCTCTTTTATATCTTTCCACTCTCACCCTGAACCTATGCCCTCTAGTTCTGGACTCCCTGACCCCAGGGAAAATACTTTGTCTATTTATCCTATACACGCCCCTCATAATTTTGTAAACTACTATAAGGTCACCCCTCAGCTTCCGACGCTCCAGGGAAAACAGCCCCAGCCTGTTCAGCCTCTCCCTGTAACTCAGATCCTCCAACCCTGGCAACAGCCTTGTAAATCTTTTCTGAATCCTTTCAAGTTTCACAACATCTTTCTGATAGGAAGGAGACCAGAATTGCACGCAATATTCCAACAGTGGCCTAGCCAATGTCCTGTACAGCCGCAACATTACCTCCCAACTCCTGTACTCAATACTCTGACCAATAAAGGAAAGCATACCAAACGCCTTCTTCACTATCCTATATACCTGCAACTCCACTTTCAAGGAGCCATGAACCTGCACTCCAAGGTCTCTTTGTTCAGCAACACACCCTAGGACCTTACCATTAAGTGTATAAGTCCTGCTAAGATTTGCTTTCCCAAAATGCTGCACCTCGCATTTATCTGAATTAAACTGCATCTGCCACTCCTCAGCCCACTGGCCCATCTGGTCCAGATCCTTTGTAATCTGAGGTTACCCTCTTCACTGTCCACTACACCTCCAATTTTGGTGTCATCTGTAAACTTACTAACTGTACCTCTTATGTTCGCATCCAAATCATTTATGTAAATGACAAAAAGTAGAGGGCCCAGCACCGATCCCTGTGGCACTCCACTCATCACAGGCCTCCAGTCTGAAAAACAATCCTCCACCACCACCCTCTGTCTTCTACATTTGAGCCAGTTCTGTATCCAAATGGCTAGTTCTCCCTGTATTCCATGAGATCTAACCTTGCTCATCAGTCTCCCATGGGGAACCTTGTCGAACGCCTTACTGAAGTTCATATAGGTCACATCTACTGCTCTGCCTTCATCAATCTTCTTTGTTACTTCTTCAAAAAACTCAACCAAGTTTGAGAGACATGATTTTCCACACACAAAGCCATGTTGACTATCCCTAATCAGTCCTTGCCTTTCCAAATACATGTACATCCTGTCCTTCAGGATTCCCTCCAACAACTTGCCCACCACCGAGGTCAGGCTTACCGGTCTATAGTTCCCTGGCTTGCCTTTACTGCCCTTCTTAAACAGTAGCACCACTTTTGCCAACCTCCAGTCTTACGGCATCTCATCTGTGACTATCAATGATACAAATATCTCAGCAAGAGGCCCAGCAATCACTTCTTCAGCTTCCCACAGAATTCTCGGGTTCACCTGATCAGGTCCTGGGGATTTATCCACCTTTAACCATTTCAAGACATCCAGCACTTCTTCCTCTGTAATCTGGACATTTTGCAAGATGTCATCATCTATTTCCATACTGTCTATATCTTCCATATCTGAGTATGATTGATAGTCAGGACCTTTTTTTTGGGGAGAGTGCAAACATTTCTCAGTGATATTAGGGAAACTATCAAATAACAAACCTAATGAAAACGGTGATAGATACAGAGTCATCTCATTTTACAATAACTCAGACAGGCTGTCCCAATAAAAAAACTTTTTTTAAACACAGCTAATTCTTCAATTTGAACACCAGGTGGAGTGTCCAAGCAATGTAAAAGTGAAATTTGGGAGCCTCACCCTCAACTGGATACATGGTAATTTGTGGGTGGGTGCTGATCTTGATTCCCTGATCAGTGTGATGTGGCTGGCTCTGAAAGGGTGAATAATGATCAAGTGCCATAAGCACCACTTTTGTGATGACATCATGTGGAGCAAGTAACTAAGGAAGGTGCCAGATCGAAGACCATGTCCTCCTCACAGTCTTGGTAATAATGTATAGCATATCATTTTAACGTTGAAATAGCTGCGGGGGTGGGGGTGGGAGGGGAGGGAATTAACTATACCTTATTCAACTAGAAATGAACTCTTCTAGTTAGACCACAAAGTGACTATCCTCCACCACACTCAACTGGCGAAATGTGAAGCTAAAATGTAAAGTGGCAGAATACACAATATGATGTTTAGCCTCATTACACAACACCATGTGTGCCTGAATTTTGATTTATACTGCCATCTGTTAGCAGTATGGATCACAAAATTGCCTGCTATATTTAAACTGGCTGTTGACTGCTAGAGTATCAAATAGCAACGAGAGCAACAAATTTGCCATCTAAAAATTTAGAATGGTCACCCTCTACCTCAGTGCATTTTTTGTGTGCTTTTTCAACATATCCAAGCACATTTATCAGCATCCATTCCGTGGTATGACCCCTATCTTAAATTAAGTTGAGCCAGTCAGAGTAAATTTAATTTTAATTATTCATTTTTATTTCAGCAAATAGTCATTGAAAATTTTACTTGTTTGTTTGCAGAAATTTGTATTAAATTTTAATTGTATAGAAACAATCCCGGGCTGTGGAGATTAGGTGGAATATTACTTTAAATTCTTACTTGATGGGATTGCACTTTAGATTAGTAGCAGTGCATGATGCATATTAAATATTTCAGACGCAATAAAGAAAACAACAGGTTATTTAATTGACAAGGCTTCTGTTAAAGCCAGTTATATGCAATTACTACAAGTACCTTACATTATCACTTCTGAATTTCAGTTGAATAAGAGGATCTTCATGATTGGATGCACAGATGACACAGAGATGGATGATACATTGTATTCCAGGAATAAATATATATACATAATATATACAACACATCAGTAGGCTATTAGAAGAAACAAGATGAAGTGTAGAGACAATGCTTTGTCTCTGGAATAAGCTAAAAATGATTTTGGCTGTTTACATGTACAAAAGGGAAACCTGGATTCATCTTGACTGCCTTTAGCTCCTTTAAGAAAACTGCTCAAAGTACGCATGCATTGCTTAGTTCAGATACAAGTTGTTTTTAGCTAATATGTGGCTCAGTCAGACAGTGCAACATCCAGCAATAACCTCCACATGCTGTTCGCTGGATAGCAGGCTTACTCCAAATGGATTGTGAACATTTTGCTTGCAGCCAGCCTGCTCATAAGAAACACATCTTTCCAGATAAGAAATACCTTCATGTTTCAAGAGGCAACTGATGTGTGGCCTGAAGTGTGATATGATGATAATGGAAAAACGGTTGCTGTTGAATTTGATAAAGAGGCAAAGTACAATAACAGGTTTCTATTCCCTTTTATTTAAAAGACTTATTTTTAAATCCTGTTGATGCTGTCACTGTTCATTGACCCGATCCTTCCATTAGCTTTTAGGTCTCTCCCTCTTTTGCTACCCCTGTGAGGGGATCTAATTATAAGGGAATCTTGTGGGCACACCAGAGTAGCCATGGGAATATATGTAGAACATCCTTGGCCTAAAACCATATTTTCAAAATGTCTGGATGTTTCTCTATAGTTACTCCATGATAAAGCAGATCAGCTTGCATCTTGGAAAAGTGTACAGTTGTCATCAGTAATAGCTGGACAAAGTAGTCTTGATCACTGAGGATTCACCCACTTGCCTTTCTGGTTGAGAGAGAATCTACATGCTGAAACTGGAGTAAACAGTTTACATGTATGGTGGGGTTCAGCAAGGCCATGGGTAAACATGAAGAAGACCATGGATAGTGCAGCAGGAATATGAACCACAACAGGATCCTGGCTGGGCAGTAAGAATGTGGGCAGAGATAGCAGAATTCCTGAAGCATTTGGCTTAATTTTAGAGGGCAAAAAATGTTTGAGCATACATAGCTCTGAAAATAATTTTTTTCTTATTCATTGTCACATTGTATTTTGATTTGAACATTATTCTAGATATTTATTGTGGTGCTATTTTGATAGGACACTCACACCATCAAAATCATTGTTAATTCTCAGGATGCATCCATAAATTTACTTTCTGATTTCCTGTGCTGACAAATATTATATGTGAGAAACTAGATTACGAACATAACTAAAGACTCTTTTGATGAATCATTGAATCTCGACAGTATGGAAGCCACTATTCAACCCATCGTGACCACACTGATCCTCCAAAGAGTATCTTATCCAGATCCAACCTACATAACCATGCATTTCCCATGGCTAACTTATCCAGCCTGTATATCCTTGGTCATAGAGTCATAGAGATGTATAGCATGAAACAGACCCTTCGGTCCAACCTGTCTATGCCGAAAAGATATCCCAACCCAATCTAGTCCCACCTGCCAGCACCCGGCCCATATCCCTCTAACCCTTCCTATTCATATACCCATCCTGATGCCTTTTAAATGTTGAAATTGTATCAGCTTCCACCACTCCCTCAGGCAACTCATTCCATACACATACCACTCTCTGTGTGAAAACGTTGCCCCTTAGGTCTCTTTTATATCTTTCCCCTCTCACCCTAAACCTATGCCCTCGAGTTCTGGATTCCTCAACCCCAGGGAAAAGACTTTGCCTTATTACCCTATCCACACCCCTCATAATTTTGTAAACTTCTATAAGGTCACCCCTCAACCTCCGACGCTCCAAGGAAAACAGTCCTAGCCTGTTCAGCCTCTCCCTATCGCTCAAATTCTCCAACCCTGGCAACATCCTTGTAAATCTTTTCTGAACCCTTTCAAGTATTACAACATCTTTCTAATAGGAAGGTGACCAGAATTGCACGCAATATTCCAACAATGGCCTAACCAATGTCCTGTATAGCCACAACATGAGCTCCCGACTCCTGTACTCAATACTCTTACCAATGAAAGAGTACCAAATACCTTCCTCACTATCCTATCTACTTGCGACTCCACTTTCAAGGAACTATGAACCTGCAGCAGCACTCCCTCGGACCTTACCATTAAGTGTATAAGTCCTGCTAAGATTTGCTTTTCCAAAATGCAGCACCTTGCATATATCTGAATTGGTCACTGGGCAATTTCCCATTGCCAATTCACCTAAGCTCCACATCTTTGGACTGTGGGAGGAAACCGAAGCACCGAGAGAAAACTCACATAAACGAGGGGAGAATGTGCAAACTGTTGTGGTTCTGTTCGCCGAGCTGGAAGTTTTTGCTGCAAACGTTTCGTTCCCTGGCTAGGGAACATCATCAGTGCTATTGGAGCCTCCTGTGAAGTGCTGCTTTGATGTTTCTTCCAGTATTTATAACCAGGAACATGAATTTGACTGGGAAAACACTACCATCATAGGACAAGCCAGACAGAGAACAGCCAGGGAATTCCTAGAGGCATGGCATTCATCCACAAACTCCATTAACAGACACATAGACCTGGACCCCATATACAAACTACTACAGCTGAAACTGACACCCGGAAGCGGCAAGAACAAACCACTATAAATACCGGAAGAAACAGCAAAGCAGCACTTCACAGGAGGCTCCAATAGCACTGATGATGTTCCCTAGCCAGGGAACGAAACGTTTGCAGCAAAAACTTCCGGCTCAGCGAACAGAACCACAACAACGGACACCCGAGCTACAAGTCTTCAACCAGACTTTAAATGTGCAAACTGCACATAGACAGTTGGCCGAGGGTGGAATCAAATGCAGGTTCCTGGCACTGAGAGGCAGCAGAGCTAATCACCAAGCCATCTTTGTGAGAAACATGAGATTTGAGTATAGCAGGAAGGGAAATTCAGGATAAATCAGAACTACCTACGTTTTGTATGTGGAATGAATGACCATGTGGGTTGCATTGAGCTGAGGAATTCCTGTTTGTCCCTTCTCCCTTCCCATCATCACAAATACCCTTTCCTTTTCAGTGAGATTCTGATTCACAGCTCCTACTGCCCTTCCTCACTGTCACTATCCGCGGGGCTCATTACAAATTTCTGTTGCCATTTTAAATGTGAAGTTGTCTCATGTCTCATGCAGAAATGTTAGCTCTCTGGACTCTAAAAAATGAATTTCAGTACAATAAAAATACAGAAAAAAAATCAAGAAATGTTTCATCCTTAAGATGAATCAGTCAGTCCAAATGTCTGCAGTGGCTGGGAGGAGGGTGGTGTGAGGAGTTTTAACCTGGCGTACTGCATGAATTAGGATGTGAGTGGGGTTTAATTCCAGCAAAAATATGATGATATCAGGAAGCTGGCTAATATCCATTTATCTGCCCATTTCATACCAGCACTTTAAGCTGCTTTCATCGGGAACTCGATAGTCTTTAGTGTTTCACTAACTACTTGTGAAAGAGTTTATGCATATTACTTGTGCTGAGAACTTCCTTCAAATGCAATGAGGGCTTCCATCCATTGTTTGGAGGTATGATTCATCAGATCAGAATGAACTTCTTGTGCTGGATAAGATTGGCCTTCTATTGAGGAATATTATGAACTGCAGTCCCAGCAACCAGCCTGGAGGAGCAGCACCGTCTTCTGTTCACAAACCCGCAACTCCACAGGAGAAAGATCGGCTCGAGATTTTCCTAGCCAACACACAGGTTCAACAGACTGAGGATGAACTTTCTCAACAGGTCAGAATCCCAGTGTCTCAGGAAGCTCAGGGAGTCATGCCAGGTACTGAGAAATATTTGTACTCTGCAGGAACTAGGCTTGTTGCCAAGTGGAACATGTAAATACATTTTACCAATGATATCAAAGTCACAACTAATCTTTATTTCACCGTAGGGGTCATTTGCAGGATTTCACAATTATCTACCCAAGACTGATCGCTGAGAGCTTGTTCGCCAGACTAGATACTGTTATCAACTTTGCCCATGATGATGTCAATTACAACGAGTGCATACTTAGGTGTATAGCTCTTATTGGCATCCAAAAAACTCAGGGGTATCATTCACTACGCATGTGCAATTCACAGCCCCAGATCATCCAGAAGCAGTTCCTATTACAAGGTAACTAACCATTACACAACATGCAGTTAGCAGACAAGAGTTACCATGATATTTTGTCGAGTAGTCTATCCACCTTGAACTCTTTATACAATGAAACAGAGCTACTAGCTGACTGCTCAGAGATAACATGGAATCAATACCATTACCATTGCAGAATGCCTGCTAACAACATCCTAGTGTTTACCATTAACCAGGAACTCAACTGGACTTGCCATACAAACATAGTAGCTACAAGAGTAGGTTAGAGGATAGGAATACTATAGCAAGTAGCTCATCTCCTGACTCCCCAAAGCTTGTCCACCATCTGAAAGGCACAAGTTAGGAGTGTGATGAAATACTCCCCAGTTGTCTGGATGGGTGCATCTCCAACAACACTCAAGAAGCCTGATGCCAACCAGATCAAAGCACCCAACTCTATTGGCACACGATCCACAGACACCATAAATGCTCAGTAGCAATAGTGGGTACAATCTCCAAGTTGCACTGCAGAAATTCATCAAGTTTCCTTAGACAGCACCATCCAAACTCACAACCACTTCCACCTAGAAAGACAAAGGCAGCAGATAAATGGAAGCATATTGCATATTCCCTCTTTAAGCCACTCACCATCCTGACATGGAAATATATCGCCATTCCTTCAGTGTCACAAGGACAAAATCCTGGAATTTCTTCCCTCTGAGCTCTTTACATATATCTACACCAGATAGATTGCAGTATTTCAAGAAAGCAGTTCATCATCACCTTCTCAAGGGCATCCAGGGATTAGCAATAAATACTGGATCACCAGCAATGCCTGTATTCCATGAATGAATAAACGGAAAAATTAAAATGTGGATGTTGATACTGCCAGATGTCTAGAATGGCGATAGTCAGCAGCATTTAACACAATATTTCACAGCTGAGAGATTTGGACCTGAGACAGAAAATAAAGCAATGAGCACAAAGCCTCAACCATTGCTGGTTCCATTGCTGCCATTTAATAATAGGTTTTCGGTAATCTCCAGATTACTAACTGACCTACAAGCAAATTGGCAAAGGTCAACAAGATCAAAGAGGTAAACATGTGGCTTAAAGCTTGAGAGAAATCGGGTTGAATTCATGGGACATTGGCACCAGCATGGAGGACGGAGGCAGCTGTTCTGATGGAACAGGCTCCACCTGAATCACGCTGGAACCAGAGGCCTGGTGAATTATATGACTAGGGCTATGAATGGGGCTTTAAACTAAATAGATGTAAATAGGACAGAGAGTATTAAAACTTCAAATGAGAGGACAGTTATGAGAAGGGGGCAGTCAACGCAGGACTGAGGGTGGTGAACTTAAATGCAAGAAATATACAAAACAAGGTAAATGAGTTTGTAGAGCAGATTGAAATTGGCAGACACAACTTTAAAGGTATCAGAGTGATGTGGTTACAAAGTTTCAGGGCTGGAAATGACCGCCTCCAACCTAGTCCCACAACCCCGCACCGCCCGTTTCTACCTCCTGCCCAAAATCCACAAACCTGACTGCCCCGGCCGACCCATTGTCTCAGCCTGCTCCTGCCCCACCGAACTCATCTCGACACGGTTCTGTCCCCTTTAGTCCAAGAACTCCCCACCTACGTTTGGGACACCACCCACGCCCTCCACCTCCTCCATGATTTTCGCTTCCCCGGTCCCCAACGCCTTATCTTCATGATGGACATCCAGTCCCTGTACACCTCCATCCCCCCTCACGAAGGACTCAAAGCCCTCCGCTTCTTCCTTTCCCGCTGTACCAACCAGTACCCTTCCACTGACACCCTCCTTCGACTGACTGAACTGGTCTTCACCCTGAATAACTTCTCTTTCCAATCCTCCCACTTCCTCCAAACTAAAGGAGTTGCCATGGGCACCCACATGGGCTCCAGCTATGCCCGTCTTTTCGTAGGATATGTGGAACAGTCCATCTTCCGCAACTATACTGGCACCACCCCCCACCTTTTCCTCCGCTACATTGATGACTGTATCGGCGCTGCCTCGTGCTCCCACGAGGAGGTTGAACAGTTCATCAACTTTACCAACACCTTCCATCCCGACCTCAAATTCACCTGGACTGTCTCAGACTCCTCCCTCCCCTTTCTAGACCTTTCCATTTCTATCTCGGGTGACCGAATCAACACAGACATCTACTATAAACCGACTGACTCCCACAGCTACCTGGACTACACCTCCTCCCACCCTGCCCCCTGTAAAAACGCCATCCCATATTCCCAATTTCTTCGTCTCTGTCGCATCTGCTCCCAGGAGGACCAGTTCCAATACCGTACAGCCCAGATGGCCTCCTTCTTCAAGGACCGCAGATTCCCCCCAGACGTGATCGACGATGCCCTCCACCGCATCTCCTAAACTTCTCGCTCCTCCACCCTTGAGCCCCACCCCTCCAACCGCCACCAGGACAGAACCCCACTGGTTCTCACCTACCACCCCACCAACCTCCGTATAGAGCGTATCATCCGCTGTCATTTCTGCCACCTCCAAATGGACCCCACCACCAGGGATATATTTCCCTCCCCTCCCCTATCAGCGTTCCGCAAAGACCACTCCCTTCATGACTCCCTCATCAGGTCCACATCCCCCACCAACCCAACCTCCACTCCCGGCAGCTTCCCCTGCAACCGCAGGAAATGCAAAACTTGCACCCACACTTCCTCCCTTACTTCTCTCCAAGGCCCCAAGGGATCCTTCCATATCCGCCACAAATTCACCTGCACCTCCACACACATCATCTATTGCATCTGTTGCACCCAATGTGGCCTCCTCTACATTGGGGAGACGGGCCGCCTACTTGCAGAACGCTTCAGGGAACACCTCTGGGACGCCCGGACCAACCAACCCAACCAGCCCGTGGCTCAACACTTTAACTCTCCCTCCCACTCCACCGAGGACATGCAGGTCCTTGGACTCCTCCATCGGCAGAACATAACAACACGACGGTTGGAGGAAGAGCGCCTCATCTTCCACCTGGGAACTCTCCAACCACACGGGATGAACTCAGATTTTTTTTTAAAAAAAAGTTTCCTCATTTCCCCTCCCTCCACCTTGTTTCAGTCGATTCCCTCGAACTCAGCACCACCCTCCTAACCTGCAATCTTCTTCCTGACCTCTCCGCTCCCACCCCACTCCGGCCTATCACCCTCACCTTGACCTCCTTCCGCTATCACATCGCCATCGCCCCTCCCCCAAGTCCCTCCTCCCTACCTTTTATCTTAGCCTGCCTGGCACACTCTCCTCATTCCTGATGAAGGGCTCTGGCCCGAAACGTCGAATTTCCTGTTCCTTGGATGCTGCCTAACCTGCTGTGCTTTAACCAGCAACACATTTTCAGCTCTGATCTCCAGCATCTGCAGACCTCACTTTTTACTGGAAATGAAATATCCAAGGATTCAAGTCCCATTGAAAGAAGATGCAGATGGACAAAGGAGGCAGGTTTGCCTTACCGGTAAGAAATGAAATTAAATCAATAGCAACAAATGATATAGAGTCGGAAGGCGTAGAATCTGTGTGGGTAGAGTTGATGGACCACAAGGAGAAAAGAACCAGATGTGAGTTGTGTACAGGCCTCCTCGCAATAGCCAGGACATAGGAAGAAAATAAATCAGGAAGTAGAAAAAGCATGTAAAAAAAAGCACTATTACAATAATCAAGGGGGACTTCAACATGCAAGTGAACCAGGAAGATCAGGTTGGTAGTGGATCTCAAGAAAATGAATTTGTGAAATGTCCATGAGCTGGGTTTCTGGAACAGCTTGTGTTAGAATCCAAAAGGGAACAGGTAATGTTGGATTTAATAATATGAAATGAGACAGACTTAAGTTGAAGGAACCTCTAGGGGACAGTGAGCATAAACTGACAGAATTCATGCTGCAATTTGAGAGAGAGAAGCAAGAATCAGATTTAAGGGCATTACAATTGAATAAAAGGTAATTATAAAATCACGAAGGAGGAGCTGGCCAGAGTTGATTGGAAAGGGAGCCCAGCAGGGAAGACATGGAGCTGCAATCGCAGGAATTTCTGGGGGTAATTCAGGAGGTAGAGCAAAAATTCATTCCAAGGAAGAAGAAACATACCAGTGGGAGGACAAGACAACCATAGCTGACCAGGGAACTCAGGGACAGTGTAAAAACAAAAGAAAAAACATATGATGTTGTGACAATTAGTAGGAAACCAGAGGATTAGGAAGCCTTTAAAAATCAGTAGTAGAGGACAACTAAAAAGCAATAAGAAGGGAGAAAATTAAATATGACAGTAGGTTAGATGAAGATTGTGAGAATATTTTTAGATAGCTAATAGCTAAGACAGAGAGAGGAAGTTTGGATGTTGGACTGTTGGAAAATGAGGCTGGCAAAGTAGTAATGGGGAACAAAGAAATGGTGGAACTAAGTAGGTATTTTGTATCAATTTTCACAATGAAAGACATCAACAGGATACAAGAACTTCAAGAGAGTCAGGAAACAGAAGTGAGTGTAGTAGTTGATAAAGCGTGAAGCTGGAAAAAGCACAGCAGCTCAAGCAGCATCAGAAGAGCATGACAGTCAATGTTTCGGGCAGTACTCTTCATCAGGACCAGGGTCACCTAGGGATGACAAATAAATAGGGAGAGGGGTGTGGGGCTAGGTGAAAGGGAGGTGAGATGATGATAGGTGGATTCAGCTAGGAGGTGAATGAGACTGGTTAGTGGGAAGAGTGAAGCGGATAGATGGGAAGGAAGATGGACAGGTTAGGTCAAGTCAAGGGGACTGGGTGGAAAAGGAGAGATAGAACTGGGATGAGGTGGAGGGGAGATTTGGAAGCTGGTGAATTCCATATTGAGGCCATGAGCTCCCGAGGGAGGAGATGAGACGTTCTTCCTCCAGTTTGCATGTGTCCTTATTTTGATGGTGGAGGAGGCCAGGGATGAACATGTTGCTGAGGGAGTGGGAGGGGCGTTGAAATGACTGGCAACTGGGGTGGTGGGGTTGATTGGAGTGTGCGGACCATAGATCTTCCCTGTACTGGTCCCCGTGTTTGCACTCAGTCTCTCCGGTGTAGAGGAGACCACGCCGAGAGCAATGGATGCAATAAATCAGGTTAGAGGAAATGCAGGTGAATCTCCGTCGTATTTGGAATGATTCTTTGGAGCCTTGGATGTAGGTAAGACGGGAGATGCAGCAGCAGGCATTGCACCTCCTACAGTCGCAGATGTAGAGGAGAGCTTGGTGGAGTATGTGTACCTAACAAGGGAGTCACAGAGGGTCCAGCCCCTATGGAAAGCAGATGGGGATGGGGAAGGAGTAGCAAGCCATCATTAAGGAGAAGGTGCAGGGGAAGCTGAGAGGTCTGAAGTGAATAAATCACATACACTGGATGGACTAAACCACAGAGTCTCAAGGAGATAGCTGAGGAGATAGTAAAGGCATTGGTGGTGATCTTTCAGCAATCAGTGGAGTCAGGGACGGTCCCAGAGGACTGGAAAATAGTTAATGTAACAGCACTTTTTAATAAGAGAGGCAGAAGACAGGTAACTGTAGGCTGGTTAGTCTGACCTCATTTGTTGGTAAGATTTGAGAAAGTGAGGACTGCAGATGCTGGAGATCAGAGTCAAGAATGTGTGGTGCTGGAAAAGCACAGCAGGTCAGGCAGCATCCGAGGAGCAGAATTGATGTTTCATGCAGGAGTCTGATGAAGGACTCTACACCACACACTCTCGGTAAAGTTTGGAGAGTGCTGTTTAAGATGAAATTTGGAGTACTTGAAAGTGCTTAGTCAGCATGGTTTCGTCAAGAAGAGGCCATGCTCAGCAAGTTAGAATTCTTTGAGGTGGTAATGGACAAGTTTGACAAAGGAGAGCCAGTGGGCATGATCTATGATGCCACACAAGTGCCTGTTAAATAAGAAGAGAGCTCATGGTGTTAAGGGCAAGATACTGGCTTGGATAGATGATACTGGCTGACTGATAGAGGTAGAGGGGATAATGGAGTCTTTTTCAGGATAACAGCCAGTGACTAGTGGAATACCGCAAGGAATTCTGTGTAGGGATCACAACAATTTATGCAATAAATTAATGACGTGAATGAAGGAACTGAGGGAATTTTTGTCAAACCTGCAGCTGACACAAAGGGTAGAAATGTACTGCTGAAGCTGTATAAGGCTTTGGTCAGGCCACATTTGGAATATTGTGAGAGTTTTGAGCCTCATATCTAAGGAAACATGTACTGGCATTTGAAGGGGTGACAGGAGGGTTACAAGGATGTTCTCAGGGATGAAGAGCTAATCATATGAGGACTGGTTGAGGAATCTGGGTCTGTATTTGATGAAGTTGAGAAGGAGGTGGGGGGATCTCATTGAAAACTTGTAGAATGCTGAAAGGCCTGGATGGAGTGGACACGGATATAAGGAGCCAAGGGCACAGCTTTGGACTGAAGAGGCGACCATTTAGATTTGAGTTGAGGAGGCATTTTTTCAGCCAGAGGGTGGCGAATCTGTGGAACATTTTGCTGCAGAGGCCAAGTCATTGAGCATTTTTAAGGCAGAATTATAGGGTTCTTTATTAGTAAGGGGATCAAGTATTACAGGGAGAAGGCAGGAGAATGAGGTTGAGAAACAAATCAGCCATGATTGAATTCTACTCCTATGTCTTATGGTCTTAAAGAGAAAGATGAGGAAGAGGAGAAAGAGGATGATGTGGAAGGGGGCATGTACAAATTCACCTGAGAGGTGCATAATGTTGGCTGGAACTCATAGGATAATCATAATTCCCTTTATGCACCCATCAAACAACCACATGCAAAAGTCACTTTTTGTTGTCTATCCCTCTTCAATCCCCACTAATACAAAGCAGTCCTGCATACAACAGGATCCCCGTTACACAATGTCAATTCAAGTTCTCCTATTCATCATCTCTCAACTGAAAAGCCAACCAACCAGCAGCCAAGAAGTGATGCAAATGAATAATATCGAAATAAGTAACCGTGTATCAAATAATCTAACATTGCACAGCACATCAATTTGCATATCCTTGTGCAACAGCAAACCTATATTCTTCCTTTCCCTTGCAATTCCATGGATGGCATCCTCTTGTGACTTCAACAGCGTTACAAACAGACAGTTCAAATCCCTGCTCTGATGGTCCAGAATCTATTGGCTGTTTGACCTCTAGAGGCCATCAGAACTGAGGCCCCCAGCATGGGCTGCTTCACCTGACCCTGTGCAGAAGCAAACCTGGTCAGTGGAATGCAACGCAATTAGCTGACTAAGGTGAGAGCAGTGGGCGAGATATGGAGTACTCATAGACCCAATTTTCTTGTCTCCTTTCACTGTCATATCTTTCAGGCCCCAGTCTCACATCCCTGCCAGTAACATACTGGGGAATGTTTTGCTTCAGATTCGTTAGCTTTGAAAGTCTGGATTCTGCATCCTGTTTAAAGAGGCACTCATTGTGTGCAAGCCTAAGTACACTTGCGCCACAACATTAAAATCTATACAAATACCTTTAAGGAGGAGTTAATGGTCTCACTGAAAGCTCCTAAGTAATAACTCTAGTTTTGTGCTTGGAATCAACTATACTGACAAAAATTGAAAATAGACATTGACAAACAAACTGACGTTTCTGGAGCAAGACAAGGAAGAGTTATTGTTTTAGTTCAACATCAGCGGAAAGTAAATATAATTATTGTTATTGTGCCTGATGTACTGAAACCAACCGTAGTTCAAGTCTCATTTTGCTCATACTTTTGTGTTGTCCCTTAATGTACATAAAGACCAAATTAGGTTTAGTATTCAGTTTACTTTCTCAAGAGTAATTTTCAGTTTGAGTGTAATTGTTAAATTTGCGATATTGATTCAGCTGCCCATTAAGTGTTTTTTTATTTTGATTGACTGAATTAGAAATATTATATAACAGATGAATTGACTAGCTGTGTTCATTTTGTACAACACAAAGTGAAAATTATCCCCTCTCAATTAATGTTTCCTCCTTTTACTTGGCATTTGTAATAAGTCTGCGTAAGTATTATTTGGAAGGCATTAACGTACATTTTTTAAATTCTTGCATTTTAAGTTCATGAAATTTTTAAAGGTATCAGCAAATTTTTAGGACCAACATTTCCATTACATAATTTAATTCAATAACAATTTTGTAGAAATTCTAAACTTATTTGTGGAATGAAAGCCAGAAAAAGATTTATTCAATTCAATGAAACCAAAAAAGCTTGAAAAACATGCAGGTAGAGACAACTATGCAAGAATAATGATCTGCAAATCACATGCGTATTAGCAGTAAGGATGTCACTAACAGAGAAAACAGGACAAAGAGTGCAAAGGTTGTGATTGTCTATGTAGGCAGTGTAAGAGTATTAGGCACCCTTAGAAAAACCTTCAACTTCTTGGAAACTCCCAAAATTAACATTTCTAAGTGAATATTGTGTATTTGTATGAAGAAAAATGCTGTTTATAATTACAGGTTTAGTTTGCATGGAAATAGGAAAACACTCCAATTATACAGGAGCATTGTCCTGCACTTATTTCAGAATGCACACTATACTGAGTAAATTGGCTAACATGGTGAAACACTGTACATTCCCTTGACAGTTACAAAAGGATTTTAAACACAATTACGCATGCTCCAATTGCTGAAGCCTGCTTGCTGATTTATAGAACATAGAACATAGAAAAATACAGCGCAGGACAGGCCCTTCGGCCCTCGATGTTGCGCCGACAGAAGCTACCTAACCTACACTAGCCCAATAACCTCCATATGCTTGTCCAATGCCCGCTTAAATGACCATAAAGAGGGAGAGTCCACCACTGCCACTGGCAGGGCATTCCATGAACTCACAACCCGCTGAGTAAAAATCTACCCCTAACATCTGTCCTATACCTACTACCCCTTGATTTAAAGCTGTGTCCCCTAGTAACAGCTGACTCCATTAGCGGAAAAAGGTTTATTGCATGAACAGATGATTTTGTTTCTTTGGTGCACTTGAGTTTTGCCATTCCATGTGAACACCGTTCCTTGGCTTTACCTGGCATTTTTGGAAATGTGGTCTGTACAAGAGACAGAATTTAAGTGAAAGGCAACAACAGATATACAGGAGTCAGAGAAGCAGAATTCGAGGCTGATCTCTGAGCCTTTACGTGAATTGGGGAAGGTAATAACCACAACTTTGTTTTCGTTCAAAAGGGTATCAGATATTATTCACTGAGAAACTTAGCTGATTTGTGCTGTCTCCACAAATACAATTAATTAACGTGGTAATATCTTAAGAGTAATCTCTGAAAAAAAACTTTAAGGTTAGGTTAATTTGAAGAGCAGCACATCTTTGCTAGCTAAAGCTTTCTATAAATTAGATTATTGTTCAATGGACTCTTAATCCCCGATGCATTGTTCATACATGACGTTTACTTTGGGGTTCAATATGAGCCTACAAAGCTTTTACAATTCCAGCTGAATGTTTTTTTTTCCTCTCTACTGTGAAATTTAGGGTGGCATACACTTTAAAGCAGTCTCTTCCAACAAGGAAAGAAATGTAAAACTTAGAATTGCTGCGGTTTGCTCAATACATTTGTTGCTATTTGTAATTCTCTCATTAAGCATTCAAAAAATGTCCACTTCTGCTTCGCATTCCCTTTTATTTCAACAGGAACGGATAGGGGAAAAGCTGCAGCGATTTATCTTAACCAGTATTTTAACTGTGGCTTGCTTCTTTGTTTCTTTAAGTTTCTTCAAAGAATCATAGAACCCTTACCGTGTGGAAGCAGGCCATTTGCCCATCAAGCCCACACTGACCCCCAAAGAGCATCCTTTCCAGACCAAGCCCCCGACCCTATCCCTGTAACTTTGCATTTAACATGGTTAACTCATCTAGCCTGCACATCCCTAGACACTAGATACAATTTAGCATGGCCAATTCACCTAACCTGCACATCTTTGGACTATGGAAGGAAACCGGAGCACCCGGTGGAAACCCCACAGACACAGGGAGAACGTGCAAACTCGATTCACACACAGCCGCCCAAGGCTGGAATGGAATTTGGGGTCCTGGTGCTGTTAAGCAGCAGTGCTAACCACTGAGTCACATGTGCTGCTTTGAGTGGCAACTCACAGCTCTGTAGATACATGTCTCTCTCTGTGTGAAGCTGTGCTTTCATACAGCTCTGCAACACTCAAATCAGTTTCACTTCTCACACCCATACACTGAATGCACAACACTGCAGTGTGTTCAACATGAAGTCTTTATTGAAGTGGACCCAAGATATTGGCCAAAAGATGCCACAAACCGTATTGAGTTCATTGAGAAGGTGACTAAACCAGTGGATGAGGGTAAAGCCGTTGATGTGGTGTATATGGATTTCAGTAAGGCATTTGATAAGGTTCCAAATAGGCTATTGCACAAAATATAGAGGCCTGGGATTGGCTAGCTGAAGAAAACAGAGGGTGGTGGTTGATGGGAAATGTTCACCCCGGAGTTCAGTTACTAGTGGGGTACCGCAAGGATCTGTTTTGGGTCCACTGCTGTTTGTCATTTTTATAAACGAGCTGGATGAGGGCATAGAAGGATGGGTTAGTAAATTTGTGGATGACACTAAGATTGGTACAGTTGTGGATAGTGCCAAAGGATGTTGTAGGCTACAGAGGGACATAGATAAGCTGCAGAGCTGGTCATAGAGATGGCAAATGAATTTAATCAGAAAAGTGTGAGGTGTTTCACTTTGGAAGGAGTAACAGGAATGCAGAGTACTGGGTGAATGGTAAGATTCTTGATAGTGTAGATGAGCAGAGAGATTGTGGTGTTAATGTGCTTAGATCCCTCAAAGTTGCCACCCTGGTTGATAGGGCTGTTAAGAAGGTATAAGGTGTGTTAGCTTTCATTACTAGAGGGATCAAGTTCTGGAACCATGTGGTAATGCTGCAGCTGTACAAAACCCTGGTGTGGCTACACTTGGAATATTGCGTGCAATTCTGATCACGGCATTATAGGAAGGAAGTGGAAGCTTTGGAAAGGGTTCAGAGGAGATTTATTAGGATGTTGCCTAGTATGGACGGAAGGTTTTACGAGGAAAGGTTGAGGGACTTGAGCTGTTTTTGTTAGAGAGAAGAGAGGCGACTTAATTGAGACATGTAAGGTAATCAGAGAGTTGGATCGGGTGGACAGTGAGAGCCTTTTTTCGAGGATGGTGATTAATAGCACGAGGGGACATAGCTTTAAATTGAGGGGTGATAGATATAGGATAGATGTAAGAGGTAGTTTCTTTACTCAGAGAAGTAGGGGCGCGGAATACCCTGCTTGCAACAGTTGCAGACTTGCCAACTTTACGGGCATTTAAATGGTCATTGGATTGGCATATGGACGAGAATGAAACCATGTAGGTTAGGTGGGCTTCAGATTTGTTTCACAGGGCGGCACAACATTGCAGACAGAAGGGCCTGTACTGTGATGTAATGTTTATGTTCTAAAGTGTGTGCGCCTCATGGTAGAGGTCACATGACTACAACAGCAAAAGAAGGATATTTGTACATCATTGCATTTCAATCCAAACAAGTTTCATCTCAACTATTAATGATGGTCTTCCACATCTCCACAGCAACACTGTCTTCTCCAACTCAGGACATGACGTTGCCTCATCCTAATTTCTGTGCACCCAACTTCAAGGGTTTTGAGAGAGAATAAAAATACTATCCTGGTGTTAAACACGACTGAACTTCTGACCAAATTTGACTCTGCAGCTCTTTTTAGCCTCACCCATCCACACCTTTAGCCTTCTCAGAAATATCAGGGCTATTTTGTTTGATTCAGCTTTGTGTTTACTGATTCATTGTAGTTAAAACTATTTGATCACCAGCTTTTTTCCTGTAGGTGATTGTTCATTGTTACAAAATGATTTTCCAGATTACTGAATGAGTGGCTGCTGGATTTTAATGCAAGAATCTTTAATTACAGCTGCTTGCACCAGAGTGTTATTTATATCTAACCAGTCTGTTATACCAATAATTATCTGATTTGATAGAGAGGAAACAGCCCTAATATGTGGGACAAAAAACATTAATTATAAATTTAATTATATTTAGCACACAGTGAAGCAAGGTCAACTCATGTATTACTATTATAGCATAAGTCACAGAGAGGCTAGAATGTGATGTTAGCGATAGAGGACAGTCCCTGAAAGGCCAAGGTAAGATCTTGAGCTGAAATGCTGACTTAGCCTGCAATAAGCATAGGTTGCTACCTTGGCACATGAGTTGAAGTCATTGCTGGAACTTCAGTTTGAACAAAGAACAAAGTACTGCACAAGAGCAGGTCCTTTGGCTTACTGCAACCACACTGACGCATTTTTAACCCGATACACAATGTCCTTCTAAACTAAAAACCTTCTGCCTCTATGCAGTCTGCATATTCCCTGCTTGTTCGTAAATCCGTTAAGATAACTCTTAAACATTGCTATTGCATCTGCTTCTTCCACCTCTTGCAGTGCATTCCAAATACTTACCACCCTCTGTGTAAAACATCTCTCTCACATCTCTTTTACAATTACCCCCCTTTACTTTAAACCTATATCCCCAAATTATTGAAATTTCAAACTTGGGAAAGCGATTCTGACTTTCCATTTTATCCATGCCTCCCATATTTTGTACATTTCAACCAGGTTTCCCGTCTTCCTTCAACATTCAAGTGAAAATAGAACAAGTTTGTCCAATATCTCCTCATAGCTAACACACTCCAACTAGGCAAACTAAAAAAAAATCTGTACCTTCTCCAATGTAATCAGAACTGTACCCAATACAGCTTTAACATGACTAGCCAATTTTTATACAGTATGCCCAGACTGAGGAAGGCAAAATTACCATGTGCCTTCTTGACCATTTTATCCACTTCTGTTGCCACTTTCAGGGAACAGTGAACCTGTACACCTAGATCCCTCTATATGTTGATGCTAATAAGGATTCTGCCATTTATTGTATGCTTCCCTCCTGCAATAGATAGAGTCATAGAGTCATAGAGATATACAGCACGGAAACAGACCCTTCGGTCCAACTCCAACTTCGGCCCATGCTGACCAGATATCCCAACCTAATCTAGTCCCACTTGCCAGCATCCGGTCCATATCCCTCTAAACCCTTCCTATTCATATACCCATCCAGATGACTTCTAAATGTTGCAACTGTACTAGCCTCCATCACTTTCTCTGGCAGCTCATTCCATGCACGTACCACCCTTTGCATGAAGAAGTTGCCCCTTAGTTCTGGATTTCCCCCAGCACAGGGAAAAGACTTTGTCTATTTATCCTATCCATGCCCTTCATGATTTTATAAACCTCTATAAGGTCACCCCTCACCCTCCGACGCTTCAGGGAAAATCGCCCCAGCCTATTCAGCCTCTCCCTATAGCTCAAACCCTCCAAACCTGGCAACAACCTTGTAAAGCTTTTCTGAACCCTTTCAAGTTTCACAACATCTTACCAATAGAAAGGAGACCAGAATTGCACGCAGTATTCCAAAAGTGGACTTAAAGAAATTTTTCTTAAGGAAAATGTATCTCACATATGAGTCATTGAGCACAGAAACACACCCCTAACTCATCCATGCTGACCAATTGTCCAAAACTAAACTAGCCCACCATGCTTGCATTTGACATATATTCCTCTAAACATTTCCTATTCATGAACCTTTCCAAATGCCTTTTAAAAGTTAAAACTATACCTGGACCCATGACTTCTCCTGGTAGTTCAATTGACATACGAACCACCTTCTGTGTGAAAACATTGACTTGTGTGATCATGTAGGCTATGGTTTTATAGTTTCTTATGGTCTTGGGCAGAGCAATTGCTGTACCAAGCAGAAATGCATCCAGATAGAATACTTTCTATGGTGCATCTGTTTGTCTGCTTTTTTCTGTTCTATCACCTGTGATCTGTATGCCCTTGTACATTCTGATCTGCCTGAACTATATGCAAAACAGAACTTTTCACTGTACTTGGGTACATTTCACAACAATAAATCAAATCATTCATCTCAGGGATCAGTCAAGTGAACTGTCTCTGAACTGCTTCCAACGCATTCATGTCCTTCCTCACCAATAGGCAACCAAAACTATAGTGTACTCTAGCTGTGGTCCTCTACATCCTGAGCAAAATATTCCTACTCTTAAATTACTCTTGCAGTAAACAAAAACAAACCATTTATCATGCTAATCATTTACTGTATCTACACACTGAGATTAAACGGAGACACCCAGATGTATTTTACATTATTGCAATTTTAAAATATACTTTTCTATTCTTCCTGCTAAAGGAACTAGGTCAAAATATCCTACATACTTCATGTACAACATTTTGCCCACTCAGTTAAACTAAACTCCTTATACATGTCATCCTATCAATTTTTACTTTGCCATCTATCCAGTCATGCAAATGATTAATGAATGTCAACACCTTCAGAAACACCATGTATTTCCTCTTGCACAGCATGTCATAGTTGCTAGCATTAAAATTTCTCTGCTATTGTTTGGCCAATTCATCTTATGATCTGAATGTAAGGTTGCTCAAAACTTGCCACCATCTTATGACTTAACATCACCTTCAAACTTGACCAACCATTTCTGCTTCCAAGTGATATTTGCAAACTGGAAACAGTACGGGGACCCCAAGCACTGAATCTTGAGGCAAGTAACTCTTTCCAGTGTGATTTAACTCTTCTGATAAAGCATTAGTTTTGACTCCAACTAACCATTCCTACAATGTTCCCTTAGAATCCTGCAGCTTTCTTTTTAACACAAGCCTGTAACATGGAACATAAAGATCATTCTTTTCTGTTTAGTTTCTATTAACACATGCTGAACATACAAGAGAGAGGATAAATAGGTCGACAATGCAACACAGAAAACAAAATAAAATCAAATAAAAGTGACTTTTAGCTGACTAGATACATAATGACTTTCGTAATTATGTGACTTTCATAAAAGCTACCAAGTGGAAACACCCATTTAGTCCAACCATTCTCTGAAGTTTGTCAATCAACGTAAAGTCTTTTTTTTGGAAAGCTTACAATTCTGAAAGCACAAAGATGCACTTTTATTAGCAAGAGCATACATTGCAAGGAAATGCAATCCATTATGTACCTGTTCTGCATGTCCCGCATATTATGGCTTGAACTGAAAACACAAAAATCAAAGCTAAAAGTTTATTGAAATTTTAGGCGTTTAAAAATCCAAATTTTTTACTATTTCCAAGAGACAAAATTGGACTTGACGGCCACACAGACCCAATTTAGTACTGTGCAGTATTTTCGGTGGGGGGAGGGGGTTGGGGGGGGTGGAGGAGAAGAGGGGTTCACTATTGGAGGAATAAAATAGGAAGGCCACAGATAAGTTTTCTTACTCTACGATCAACAAAACCCAACATTTTGCAATATCTTCCAGAAGTACATCGAGTTCAAAACAAATCTCTGAATAAACTCCCCAGCAGTACAAATACCATGCAACTGCTGATGGGATCTGGATTACTCTCTCCACCTCCACAACTTTATGATGCAGAGGAATGTACCCTGACCATGTGACTTGTAAGTCGAGAACAAACAAGACAACCCAGCCGCTGCCACCATCTTGTTTTGACGCATCTTTTAAAAAAAAGTGTTTTTCAATCAAGTTACATAAGGAAACGGGGGGCAAATGCCGTAACATATTTCATATGAGAGCTCTTACCATTTGTCAAGGGTGGTCTCTGCAGCATAAACTTTCATTATATAAGTAACATTATCACCTTATAATTAGAACATAGAACATAGAAAAATACAGCGCAGTACAGGCCCTTCGGCCCTTGATGTTGCACCGATCCAAGCCCACCTAACCTACACTAGCCCACTGTCCTCCATATGCCTATCCAATGCCCGTTTAAATGCCCATAAAAAGGGAGAGTCCACCACTGTTACTGGTAGGGCACTCCATGAACTCACGACTTGCTGAGTAAAGAATCTACCCCTAACGTCTGTCTTATACCTACCACCCCTTAATTTAAAGCTATGCCCCCTCGTAATATCTGACTCCATACGTGGTAAAAGGTTCATCACAGCACTATTTACTTGGGTGGCAACTTTCAGAGATCTGTGTACATGGACACCAAGATCCCTCTGCTCATCCACACTACCAAGTATCCGACCATTAGCCCAGTACTCCATCTTCTTGTTACTATTACCAAAGTGAATCACTTCACACTTACCTACATTGAACTCCATTTGCCACCTTTCTGCCCAGCTCTGCAGCTTACCTATATCCCGCTGTAACCTGCCACATCCTTCCTCACTGTCAACAACTCCACTGACTTTCGTATCATCCGCAAACTTGCTCACCCAACCTTCTAGCCCGTCCTCCAGGTCATTTATAAAAATGACAAACAGCAATAGTCCCAAAACAGATCCTTGTGGAACACTGCTGATAATTGCACTCCAAGATGAATCTTTACCATCAATTACTACCCTCTGTCTTCTTTCAGCCAGCCAATTCCTAATCCAAATCTCCAATTCACCCTCAATGTCATACCTCCGTATTTTTTGCAGTAGCCTACCATGGGGAACCTTATCAAACGCCTTACTAAAATCCATACACACCACATCTACCGCTTTACCCTCGTCCACCTCCTTAGTCACCTTCTCAAAGAATTCAATAAGGTTTGTGAGGCACAACCTGCCCTTCACAAAACCGTGCTGACTATCCTTGATCACATTATTCCTATCCAGATGTTCATAAATCCTATCCCTTACAATTCTCTCTAAGACTTTGCCCACAACAGAGGTAAGACTCAACGGGCTATAGTTACTAGGGTTATCCCTACTCCCCTTCTTGAACAGGAGAACCACATTTGCTATCCTCCAGTCTTCTGGCACTATTCCTGTAGACAACGAGGACATAAAAATCAAGGCCAATGGCTCTGCAATCTCCTCCCTTGCTTCACAGAGAATCCTAGGATAAATGCCATCAGGCTCAGGGGACTTATCTATTTTCACCCTTTCCAGAATTTCCAACACCTCTTCCCTACATACCTCAAAGCCATCCATTCTAATTAATTGTGACTCAATATTCACATCGGTAACAATGTCCTGTTCCTGAGTGAATACTGACAAAAAGTATTCATTCAGTATCTCCCCAATTTCTTCAGCCTCCACACGCAATTTCCCATTACTATCCTTGACTGGACCTATTCCTACCCTAGTCATTCTTTTATTCCTGACATACCTATAGAAAGCCTTTGGGTTTTCCCTAATCCTACCAACCAAGGACTTTTCATATCCCCTCCTTGCTGCTCTTAGCTCTCTCTTTAGATCCTTCCTGGCTACCTTATAACTGTCAATCGCCCCAATTGAACCTTCACGCCTCATCTTTACATAGGCCACCCTCTTCCCTTTAACAAGGGATTCCAATTCCTTATTAAACCATGGCTCCCTCACACGACCCTTTCCTCTCTGCCTGACAGGTACATACTTATCAAGGACACTCAATAGTTACTCCTTGATCAAGCTCCACATATCGATTGTACCCTTCCCTTGAAGCCTACTTTTCCAAGCCACGCATCCTAAGTGCTGCCTCACCGCATCATAATTTCCCTGCCCCCAGCTATAACTCTTGCCCTGTGGTGCACACTTATCCCTCTCCATCACTAGAATAAATGTCACCAAATTATGGTCACTGTCTCCAAAGTGCTCACCTACCTCCAAGTCTAACACCTGGCCTGGTTCATTACCTAGAACCAAATCTAGTATGGTCTCACCTCTTGTTGGCCTGTCTACATATTGTGTCAGGAAACCCTCCTGCACACATTGGACAAACACCGACCCATCTAACGTACTCGAGCTATAGCTTTCCCAGTCAATATCTGGAAAGTTAAAGTTCCCCATAACAACCACCCTGCTACTTTCACTCTTCTCCCAAATCATCCTCGCAATCCTTTCTTCTACGTCTCTAGTTGACTTTATACAAAAGTGTTTTGGGGAGAGCAGATGAAGCATTATGTTACATGTTAACAATAATGTATTACTGTGGTTAACTGTATGGACTATATATTTGAAATGTTTTAGTGAATTTTAAAAAACTTGATTAATTAGGTAATTGTAAGCATACGTTCTTGATCTAATATGTTTAATACTTTACTACTGTTCTCTGCTTCAAGAGCTTTAACATATTAGTGCAACTGATGACACTCGAGAAATCTCAAAGCACCTCACAAACAATTTGTTGACAACAAGATCATAAGCATCATCTAATTATTTCATTACTAAATGATTAATGCTATTTTCTGTTTGTTATGCATAAAGCAATGTTGTTTATTAACTATTTGTATTCCAATTTGCTACCCACGACATCAAATCCCAAAGTATTGTTTAAGTTTAAGCTGTGGTTGTCATGGTTTGCAGTCAACATATAGATGTCATTGTATGACTTTCTGGTATGGCAAGGAAGGCTTCACTCAATAGTTCTGCATTCTCATTGAATTTGAGCTCTCTTTACCAATTTCCAATCTGAACTGGTTACTAAAGGTTACTCAGTGCCTCAACTGGATAGCAGTATCAGGTACTTTCACAACTACATTCATCACCAACAAATTAAGAAAATACAATCCAGTTAAGGCTGAATTTCAGTCATTGATATTTTTAATCAACCTGTTCAGAGATGTTACGACACACGTCTGGAGCAGATGGGACTTGAATGTAGGACTCCCAGCAAAGGTGTATGGACACTATCATTGTTCAACAAGGGCCCTTTTTATAAAAACATGCCCTGTAACAGAATCAACTGCTGTATTCTGCTGAATCTCAGGATTGAAAACGGGACTGAATTTTTCTGTTCTCGGTACAGATTCCAGCATCTGCAGTAATTTGTCCTAAATTGAAAAAAGGACTTCAGTTCGTCTGTCTGACAATCTCCCAAATAAACAATCACCATAGGAAATGACATCACCAACACAAGGAAATCTAAACACATAAATGAAAGGTGGGCCATAACACCAGTGCTTCACCAGAAGCTCACTGATGATGTTACCTAGTATGGTAAAAAAAAGTCTGAAAACAAATCTTCCAGCTCAGTGAGCAAACTTACATCCAGAACAATTTCTGTTGACTTGAATTGCAGTTATTTTTAATAAACCTATTTAGACATGCTGTGGCAGGCATTTGAGGTGGGTGGGCTTTCTAGCTCAGAGGTAAGAACATTACCATTGTGCCACGACACACTTGAATTATAGTCATAAATATTTTCTAATCAACTTGTTCAGAAATGTTATTACATAGCAGGTGGAACTTGAACCCAGCCCTCCTGGCTCAGAGATAGGGACATGCCACTACACACCACAGTCCCTACTAAAGTATAGCTATACACTGAATTACATTTGTGATCTTTATAATATTATTTCTTAAATAATTTTCATAAGCAATTGTTATTGAAATTGTTTTGTAACCCTGGCAATCCTCATTCCTGATGAAGGGCTACAATCCGAAATGTTGACTCTCCTGCTCCTCAGATGCTGCCTGACCTGCTGTGCTTTTCCAGCAACACACTCTCAACTCTGATCTCCAGCATCTACAGACCTCACTGCCTCGTAATAGCTTAGTGCAGTCAGTTCTTCTATAACACGATGATTGTGTTCTTGTGCAACCCTTCATTACAGAAAAATCACTTTGAGAAACAGCGCTTAAAGTGTTGGCACTCTAATCGCATTATAGTCAATATCCGTTTTAAAAGTTCATGTTGTAAAAATAGCATTCCCAATGTGTCAATCGCATTACAGTGAATTTGTATTTCTGAATCGTGCGTTATAATAGAATGATTTGTACATCAAAACTCAATGTCTAAATTTGAGTAGTGACAATTGTGAATTATACTTAATAAATAGCTGTTATTCTCTGATTTCCATATGGTTTGGTAGAACACATAAATTAATTCATTTAATAACTAATGAATATTCAAATAGGAGATTGTTAAGATGAACTTCAATTCAAACAGAATCAAATGATTTATGGAGGTTCAACAAACTGAGGCTGAACTGATTCCTATATTTTCTAATCAACTTGCTTAGAGATGTCATTAAAAACCTCAGGAGCAGGTGGGACTTGAAGAACAAAGGCCTTCTACCGCAGATGCAGAGATACTGCCAGTAGACCACAAATGTCCTATTCATTCATTCCTATACATAATCTAATTAGTATATACAAGTATTTCCTTCCTGAGTAGTGACAGATTTATCTGGTTCACTTACATGCACTCATTGTATCCTCAGGTAGGAGGCTAACACTGTAGAAGTCTAGCTGCCATAGAAGTGTGTCACAACACATTTGAATGAGTTGATTTGAAAAGTATATATATATAAATATATATATGGGCATGTCAGCCTTTTATTCTTGCACTTCTGCAGAAAAGTGTTAGCTTAGGTTATGAGCCAAGCAGACTGCGTGGGCGACAGTACCAACAATAAACTGAAGTTCTGGGTCTGAATGGTTATGGGAATGGGATTATTAGCCTCTGAAGTTGGCTTATTTTCCAAGAATGAGAAGCCAGATTGGGCTTGTTCCTTCACAGTGCAATTGAGATTGGAAATATGTGTCAGAATTGGTCGTTTCTCATCCATCAGTATTGTGCAGTAGTTCCAACTTAACTGTCATGTTATGTACCAAGACAGAATATTGTCCATTTCTTTAAACTATGCCTTGAAACAGTGTTATATTACAAAGTAGAGTGCAGAAGAAGATGATGTTCTCTATGGATGCCATTTTACACAACACAGAATGCAATCACAATAGATGTTAATTTGTGTCTGCTTTTAGATTAGATTAGATTAGATTAGATTACTTACAGTGTGGAAACAGGCCCTTCGGCCCAACAAGTCCACACCGACCCGCCGAAGCGCAACCCACCCATACCCCTACATTTACCCCTTACCTAACACTACGGGCAATTTAGCATAGCCAATTCACCTGACCCGCACATCTTTGGATTGTGGGAGGAAACCGGAGCACCCGGAGGAAACCCACGCAGACACGGGGAGAACGTGCAAACTCCACACAGTTAGTCGCCTGAGTCGGGAATTGAACCCGGGTCTCAGGCGCTGTGAGGCAGCAGTGCTAACCACTGTGCCACCATGCCGCCCATTTTGCAATGGCTGAATGCGAAATATATGTGTGTAAATGAACACAATAACACTTTACCTTCTTCTTTCTGTAGGATTTGTTATCTTTCCCAAAACATTTAAAAACAAATGTTTATTGGCATTATATCGCTGGAAAAGATGTGTTGGTTCTACATACTGAGCAAATACCTGAGGGTTCATTTTGGTCTTTGATTGGAAAAATAACAAATTTAGGATCTGGGTGAAATGTGAGTTACATTTCCCAAATAGAAGGCCAGAAAATGCAATGGACAATTCAATTATCTTTATAATTAGCCGAGAGCAGTATTCGCATGGTGTTAAGTCAGCTGAAGTGGAATGTGAAAGGTCAATGTACTTGTTAAGTGAGCAAAGTCATTAACAAGTGAAGGAATCAGGTTGTAGCTCCATTGAATTGAGTGAAAATGAGGGGAGTCACGTATCATTACTTCTTCCCAACGTATACCTAGCATAACAGATAATGCAGGAGCTGGAAAGGAGCGTTCTCTTCACATCCACAATGAACCAGGAAGAAAGAAGTAATTTCCCAAGAGGACCAACAATCATCCCAAATTGCTCTATAAGATACACATCTAGCACAAATACATGTGGACTTTTTTTCTCTCCCTGTGGTTTCATTATCTTTCTCAAATTCTAGGTTTTCTGCATTCCATAATAATATTAGGTCAAGGAATGCTTTGTCAGAATGTGGATACTCAGACTATATTTGGAACAGCGTAAAGCAATTTGTAAAATGCACTATGCTGTGACAGCTGTATAGTTTGTCTCTGATCTACATATTTCTAACATCTGCGTATTAACTTTACATGATCAGAATGTAGAGAAAGCAAATGAGAGATGGATTTTATGACAGGAATGTATGTTATTTTTAATTTCTTTAATTTTCTTCAAGTTAAATTCACCATTGCTGGAAACATAGTCAGAAACTGCACTGGTAGAAGCTCAGGCTAAAGATTAGGCTGCAGAGCTGTATTGTGGAATTTTCACCTTATATTCTTTCCGAGCAAGCTTCTTACCAGAATTGCATGATTAGTGAATTCACGTTTTGATTACAATTGGCTGAGCAAATTCCTTGCTCTAAATGGAGATTAGAAATGGGTTAAAGGTCAACCCTTTAGCTCAGTGACAAGAGGTCTACTTCACTGGATTCGTGTTTTGAAAAACCTCTTGTAAGACCATATCTTTTTATATTTCACATATACAATTATGACATTTATCAGGCACATCAGTATCTGGGCTAAGACTAATTTGTTAATGTATGCTGCCAGTAGGATATCATGCTTCAAGTGACTCCAGGGTAAGATGGAGTGCAAACACTCTCAAATCACATCAAATGTTAATGATGATAGTCTGAGTGGTTCTTTCAATGGTACACAACAGCAATCATCTTTTGTTTAGGTACTACTCTATCAGTGGAGAATTTTCCACCTAATTCCCATTTGATCTGTTTTCTTTTTTGCTGGGTTCCTTAATGTATAATTAATTAAATGATGTCAAGGGCAGTCACTCTCTGGAATTCAGCTCTGCTGTGCATGTTTAGACAAAGGTTGGAATGAGCTCAGGAAAATGGTACCATAATTAAGCATCAGTAAGCAGGATAGTGCTGAGTAAGTGCTGCTTCACAGTAATGATGCCTTTCATCACTCTGATGCAGTGGTGAACTGATGGATTAGTATGTAACTGGATTTGATTAGTCCTGCTTATTGGAGACTGGGCATATTTGGGCAATTTTTCATATTTCCAGGCATATGCTGTGTTGTAACTGTACTGGAACAACTTGGCTAGGAATGCAACTAATTCTGGAGTACAAGTATTCAATATTATTGGTGCAAGGTTTTCAGAGACTATAGCTTTTGCTGTATCCAAAGGCTGTAGCAATATCTTGGTACCATATGGGTGCATTCAATTGATTGAAGACTGGTATCTGTAAGATTATGAACTACTAATCCAGAAATTCAGCTAAAGTTTTGGGGACCAGGATTCCAATCCTGTCATGGCAAATGGTGGAACTTGAATTCGGTCAAAAAAATCTGGAGTTAAGAATCTACTGAAGGACATGAAATCCTCACCTTATCTGGATTACATTTGACTCCAGACCCACAGCAATGTGGATGATGTTCAAACCTCACCATGAAATGGCCTAGCAAGCCATTCAGTTTGTGACCATGCTCTAACTTTAAAAAAATTAATTTGTCCTGGGTTTTTCTGAAGAGAGGTTGTAAAGGCAGAAGAGCCAAACTGGCTACTGAAAATGGCATGAAGAAAATAACTCAGGAGGCCTTTAGGTTCATTTTAAAAGAGTTGTTACAATTGGAAGTGGAATGACCAGCTCTCACAGAGGGCCCCAGAAGGGTTAGAAGCATCAGTAAATGATTCCTAGCTGCTACGTTCTCTGAAATCTCTTTTAATGTTGTTTCCTCCTGGATTGGAGAACTGCGTGTAAAAATCTGTGCCTGAATTTACCTTTTTGCTGAGAGATGTGATTATGGGATGTTACCATATTGGAATGGTTAATTAGTAACAAGTATTGTATATATTATTCAGTTAAGTTTTCCAATATTTAATTTATTCTTAATTCCTCTTTCTTTTGTTTGTATTTTAACTATAGTGTTTAAATAAATTGTGTTTTGTTTCACGTTGAATAATTTGACCATTCGCATGCACTTCAAATCTTTCTTTAAAATACAAAAAAGTTAGGGTCTAGGCTACCTTTTTAAAATATTTTGAGGGAGTCTGGTCTGGTCCATAACAAGTTGTATCAATAGCTATAAAGTCTCACATGGACTGCAGTGATTCAAAAAGACAGCTCTCCACTACTTTTCAAGAGCAACTAGGAATGGGCAATAAATGCTGACCAGCCAAGGATAGCCACTTCCCATGAGTGAATAAAAATAGAGCTGCAGTGAGAATTTACCTCCCAACCTCAGGACAAATAATATTCATGAAAGAGCATGATTTAGTGGAGACCAGTATAGATGTGAATCCATACATAATTTCCATAATTGTCTGTAGTGGAGAAATATGCCTTTGCATATTTAAAATCACAATTCTTTCAGAGTTATCATTGGGATTGTTGATAAAGCTTTGTCAGATTTATTACAGTCAAAAAGAAGATTTTGACTCAGGAGAATAACGTTCAAATGTTGAATAAAGCGAAGACCCAGACGTAGCTCAGATCAATATTAACAGAAGCCAACTAATTTTCCTTACAGGGGACGAGCAGAACCAAATCAGTTTTTAAATTGGAAAAATAGCATGCGAGAAAGTAGTATAATGATTAAGACAATCACCAGATAATAAGATTCTGTCAGTACCAAGGAGCAAAGAAATCTCAAGGAAAGCATTGCCCACGCACTAAAAGGAAATGCTCTTTCTATAAACAATGTCACTTCTAGAAAATGTGCCACTGTCACAGCATAGCAATAAATCAAATAGCTAGGTGCATAAAGAAGCTCATGAAGTTCAAGAACAAAATAAATTGAAGAGAATCCAACAGTATTCCCTGGGAAAAGTGATCTAGACTTAGCTTTTTGGCAATTGGATGTATACGTCAAAGGGTATTTCATTATTTTAAGCTTGTTACAAAAATCAGTCAGACTATACTATAAGATAGTGGACCATGGTTGATGAAACACTGGTTATAACATAGAGCAACATAACCACTTGATCCAGATTAAGATTAGAATAAATGCTACAATCAATTCTGCAACACATGAGGTAGAGTTGAGAACTTATGTATACTTCATAACCACAAATTTTTATTCTTGAACATAAACCTGTTTTTAAACTGAATCTTCTCCAAATGTCAGAAGTCATCAAGTTAGTTGAAGTCAAGAAACCATTGATCAAGTCACAGCTAATCATAAACAGTTGCTCAGAGGACAGCATAGGACTCCTTGGACTCATGTTGGAATCAAACAGGAGGCAGAATCTCTTGAGATCTATTTGGCATAAGACATTTGTTTAATATGGGACTATGCTGGAGTGACAGAAATGTTTTTGCCTGCTATTAATAGTGACGGGAGTCCAGCTTTCAAGAATTAGCAAGACTTCTGAGGCAATCAGTAGAATCAGAAGTAAATCTGCCAGTACCAATATGTAGCATACCCTGAAATAGCTCCACAGATGTCAGTATCTCATCACCAAGTCACGCTTTATTTACATGTGGAGAGTCCCTGACACTGATCCAATTCCCTCAAAGCCATTTCTCAGAGTGAACAGGATGGCTGACACTCCTGTCTATATCTGTCAGCCCAGACCCCCTGATTAGATCAGAATAACAGCCCCAATCAGGGAATTCATATTCCATGATGCCCACCTGGCTGATCTCATTACAATCACTACATAACCGACATGAATTAACTGACAAACCTTTAACTCATAAAATTAGAAAAGCAACACGGCTTGGTGAAAAAAACAGCGACGGATTTAAATCATATATTAGATACGGAGGACACCAAAGATTCAGCAGAATACCTCATTACCTTTTTCTTTCCAGGAGAGATCATCAGCATTTAGGGACTTCATCTATTTTTCTCACTTTTTGGTGGAACTGCGGTCAGGTTAGAAGTGAACTTTCAACAGTTGTAAAAAACAAATAAATAAATGCAAATGTTTGCTGCTGACAATTGAAAGATAATGTAAATGAATTACTACACTAATGAAGCATGTGGATGATTTGTCATTTGAATATTGCAATGCTCAGGGCAGGCAGCTGGTTAGACGTTTATATGGTTGAACAAGGGAGGACTGATGCTAGCCAGCAAATCACAGAGAATATTGATTTTTTTTTAAAAAGAGAAACTTGTTCTGACTGATTCTGGCAGGTGCAGTGTCATTTTTTAGGAAAATGGCTGCATTATACTTGACTCTGTCTGGTTTTCTATCCTTTTAAAGAAATGCTGATTGTTCTGAGAAAATAATCCCAGTCTAAGAAATAAGTAAATATTCGTAGAATTGCAGAAACTACTAGCACTCATCACTGAGCCTGTGAACAACAAGGATTGCATGAAGGCCTGGCATCCATCATTTGAAACTGTTTAATTGAACTGGCAAATTACAATCCTTTTACTTTCTTTTTAATTTATCCCTCAACTGTTTTAGTTGGTGTATCTGTGTGACTGTGGGTGTTAGGGACAAAGAAACCTGGGTTTAGATCATAGGTACTAATTAGAATACTTTGCTGTTTAGATGTTGCATTGCTAAAGTTATAGTACTAAAAATAAGTTGTTCATTTTTACTTAACTAATAAACTCGGTATCCAAGATCTGCTTTTTGTATTGTCTGGTCAGGAACAATTGGACAATTTCAAGTGTCATTGAATACTTTAATTTTACTGTGTGACAAATCCAGTAATGGCAAGACAGACTTGGTTTGGTTTGCTATCCCTGAGTCACAACAAGCACCAGTGACAGAGATCACACCAAGCATAAAATAACCCTCAAATAATATGGCTGAGTAAGTGAACATGTTAATTTTGCAATATAAACTCATCAAGAGAAAGTATCCAAATTGAGCAAAAAGATGAAATGAAGAGTCTACACATTTCCCATTTACTAGCAGATTGGGAATGACATTGTGTATATAACTCCAGGGAAAACACCACTAAGGTGAGACAGCCAGTGTCAGCAGGTTAAAGACTCAGTTGAGATTGAGTTACCTGGCTTGAAAATACAGGATAGTTTCAAGAAGATGTCAGTCCCTGGTTTGATGATTCAAGATATTGCAAAAATGAAGCGCCTGTTTTAAAAGGAGAGTCTTCTCCATAAAGGAAATCCAAGAGAGGAAAGAACCTCAATTGAAAGGGACTTTCAGACCTCACACTTCAGAATTTAGGAACAGAATCAAAATCACTTGTCTTCAATCCAGAGATTGACCACTCCTCTAAGCAGAACACATTCTGTGAGAATAGTAGAACATTTGGACTGCCTTAATTTGTCAAGACAGGGCCTTCGGGGAAAATAAGGTAGCTGGAAGTATACATTTGTGCTCATAACCAGAATTTATCATAACGGAAAATAAAAGCTTGGAGGAAGATGTTGTGTAAGGATCTGATAGTATGAATGATGACTTAAGCATTACCTTCTATGATGATGTAATTGAGGTCACGGCATTATTCCTGCTGCACTCATGAGTTACAATTTGCCAACTTGAAAACTTCCATTTCAACACCCACCAATAATTTATTTTGCTGTAAAAGTGTTCTCCCTACAATACCACCAGGGTTTTCCTGCTGTAGGGTTAGTGGTTCACACTTATTAAAGGCAATCCCTGTTGAATTTATTCACACTTAAAGAGCAATGAAAGGCTAGAGCCTTTTTAATCTGGGCATTTCCGATATGTCCAAGTTAGTTTCTAATTTGGTTAAAATGTATATATACAAATCATATTTTGATATGTATACAATAGGGTCACATCATTGCACTTGCAGGTTTATTTTGATATACTATAGAGGAAATTGTATAACTACATCAAATCACACCATGTACCTTGTATAACATGTGGAGGCAAGGTTAATTAATACTTTGCCTGTAAGGTCACTCACAAGTTACTAATGTGATGTGACAAAAGGAGGACATTGAGATAAAAAAAAGTGATATTAAATTTGCTTTGCTTTTAATGATTTCAGAACCTCACAGAATGATTTGGGCGGCACTGTGGCACAGTGGTTAGCACTGCTGTCTCACAGCGCCTGAGACCCGGGTTCAATTCCCGACTCAGGCGACTGACTGTGTGGAGCTTGCACATTCTCCCAGTGTCTGCGTGGGTTTCCTCTGGGTGCTCCGGTTTCCTCCCACAGTCCAAAGATGTGCAGGTCAAATGAATTGGCTGTGCTAAATTGCCCGTAGTGTTAGGTAAAGGGCTAAATGTAGGGGAATGGGTGAGTTGCACTTCAGTGGGTCAGTGTGGACTTGTTGTGCCGAAGGGCCTGTTTCCACACTGTCAGTAATCTAATCTAAAACAACCATTTCTAATCTGTTAGCCTTCACTGACTGCATGCATTATTCATGCAAATAATATAGCTTAAATAATATGTTTAAAGCTGTAGTTCAATTCAAAAGTTGCTTTCGCAACTTGTATCAAGAGTGCATTTATAAGAATATCTCAGAAAATTAGTTGGAGAATTGTTTGCAAGTGTGCAGCATCCAGATTTTATATAATGTAGGATCTCTGCTGGAAACATCAGAGATAATTTCCTTTCCACCGCTTCTGCCAGTTTGTACGCAGAAAATGATCTTTATTAAATTTATCTTTCTGATAATGTTAAACTTTCTGCCTACTCAAGGAAATCCTGTGTATATTTTGCCTTGTGCCTATGCCAAATCAAGTTTTCTTTGTTAAAATTAGGGATATCTATGCATGAGGGTTCTTACTGATGTGCAGGAACTTGAGAACTTTTACATTAATTTGAAAGGTTTTGAAAACATTGGTGAAAATATCCATTCAAAGCATTTAAAAATAACCCTATACACATTTATAAAGTGCACAGGATCTCCAGGCTTGCAACTTACTGGAGGTAAATTTTGCATAAAATGTCAAACTGAAGAGACATGAGAAAACCTGTGCCAAGGAGCATTGCTCCACTTTAGGGTGAGGTTGGATTCCGTTACTATACACCCTGAATGAATAGAGGTTCTCTCAATGCCACACCCAATTTCAGTGAAGGAATGGAAACATTTCATATTGATGCAAATAGCCATCTTAGCCTCCGACATCAGCTCTTGAGAAGTTTTGCTTCTTGCTGGAAATCCACTTTGAAAGTTCCAGGCAATATTCTCATCCGTGCTTCAAAGCAAAGTGAAAATCTCAGCAAAGCAACAGAATAACTATGATTTATTAGTACAGTGAATGCTGCTATGTGTTACTAAGAAATTCCTTCTATAATATTACAGTTAGCATTACCTGGACCAATGCAGAATGATGCTATTACAGCAAGAATGCAGATTAGACTCACATAAGGCATCCAGGATACTTTGTTCTGTGGAATAAATATATAACTTCATGTAGATAATGTAGTGGACATACAGTCAATTGTTAAGTCACACAGGTTCTTTAAATCTTTGAAAGGAATTACTGTACAATATTACCTTCAAAATGGGAATACTGGCACTCGGCAAAATTAATGTTGGTAATGTCCTAACTTAATGCCCCCAGTTTAAACATACATTGGTTTGGGGAAAATCTTGATTTTTACTATTTTGATAAAAATCAAGATGAATCTTATTGAGGCTATCATCATTGGAAGATCCAACCCATGGATAAATCAAGCAGCCATATTGTAGACAGAATCTGTGGAGGAATGATTACAGTTATTTGCTAATTTTTTACACCATTTGAAATGCTAAAATGTTTCTAATAAACTTTTAGAACCAATTGTCATTTTTGAATGGTTCTTGTTGTAAATGCACTTGAATGGTTCTTGCAACAAGAATGGTTCTTGTTGTAAATGCACTTGATCTTAGTAATGATTTGTACAGTGCAGTATTATGTTCCTTCTAACAATATCCGTTGTGTTCTGACACCTTTAAGGATGAATGTTCACCACCATTTATTCCTTTGATTCTAGGCTCCTGAACTATAATGTCAATTTATGAATTGATTAATAGATAATTACTTCAATTATATTTTGAAGTTCTTTGTCAGTGTAACAAATAATCATACATAGTGAATCATTGAAACTCCTTTATCAGAGTGTGACATGAATCATACATTATGGACTGTCATCACAAACATTGTGTGCAATGTTCCCAGCCCAGTCAGGGAGCACAAGCCAGGAAAAAAGTAAAGAAGTGCAAAGAGATAGTGTGACACGGTGATTCAGTGGTTAGCAGTCGACCTCACAACAGAAGGGATCTGGGTTCGATTTCAGCTTTGGGAGACTATCTCAGTACTCACTTTGTGTGTATCACCTGAGGCTTAGTGTCTTGCTGAGGTCAATGGAGATGGTGGTGACTTTGGGTCTATGATGGTGGCTCATCATAGCTGACTTTTACCTGCCAGAAGTTGCTCCTACTGGCTTGTTAAGTGCTTTTCACCTTATGTTCCCAATTCTATTGGAGAGGCATGACCCTACAATGTGCTGGTTAAGAGTGTGAATGAATCAAAAGTCTTAATTTGCTCACTTTGAATTAGTCACAAAGTGAACTTAATACCCTACAACAAGGAAAGATACATGATAATCTGTATCATTCAACCGTCATGTTATGCAAGGAAGTCAAAGGGATCAAAGGAAAATTTGTATTTATACAGTTCCTTTCTCTTCATTTGGATGTCCCAGGGTGCTTTACAGTCAACAAAACATTTTTAAAGTGTAGTCATTATTGCAAATAGGGGACAAAGCAGCAGATTTGAGCATGTGGCTCCCATATTGTAATACTGATCAGATGATTTGGTTTTGTGATGTTGCTTTGAGGGACAAACATTGTTCTGGACACCAGAGATAACTCTTCACAATGGTGCAATGAGACCTGAAAGGGCAGACAGGGTGTCAGTTTAGTATCTTGTTTGTAACATTACACTGCTGTACCAGAGTGTCAGCCTGGACTTTTACTCTCAAATTCTGGCATTCAACCCACAGCCTCTGATGCAGAGCTGAGATTCTACCAACTGACTCTTGGACAACATACCATTGCTTAATAGGTTGCCCAGGAAACATGACAGAATGTGGATTTAGTTTGGTACAAAGACAGCATTCTGTGTTTTTCGATAAAATCAACAGTGTTTGCTGTCAAAGTGTCCAATGTGCCATCAGAAGTGAAGTTTTAATCTTTATATAAAACTGCGATTTATAAATGCCCCAGTAAGTTGCACATACATTTGACAAAGAAAGGTGGCAGTATTTCAAGAAGCTATCACAAGGTACGCCGAGTCTTTTGGAAAGGGGCTGGGGTTGAGTTTGCACAAGGTAAATTAACCCAAAACACGCGTTCATGTTTGTGTGCGATTGTATTTGTGTGTGCCTGTTTGTGTGTGATTGTGTTTGTGTGTTATTGCATTTGTGTGTTTGCGTGCGATTGTGTGTGCGTTTGTGTGCAATTGTGTTTGTGTGCGATTGCGTTTGTGTGTGATTGCGTTTGTGTGTTTCTGTGCGCAGTTGTGTTTGTGTGTGATTGTGTTTGTGTATTTGTGTGCAATTGCATTTCTGTGCGATTGTGTTTGTGTGCAATTGTGTTTGTGTAATTGTGCTTGTATGCGACTGTATTTGTGTGCAATTGTGTTTGATTGTGTTTGTGTATTTGTGTGCGATTGCATTTGTGTGTGATTACATTTGTGTGTGTGTGTGATTGTGTTTGTGTATTTGTGTGTGATTGCATTTGTGTGCTTGGGTGTGATTGTGTTTGCATTCGATTGTGTTTGTGTGTTTGTATGCGATTGTGTTTGTGTCTGATTGTGTTTGTGTGAGATTGTGTTTGTGTGAGATTGTGTTTGTGTGATTGTGTTTGTGTGCGACTGTGTTTTTGTGCAATTGTGTTTGATTGTGTTTGTGTATTTGTGTGCGATTGCATTTGTGTGTTTTTGTGTGATTGTGTTTGTGTGTGATTGCATTTGTGTATTTGTGTGCGATTGATTTGTGTGTTTGTGTGCGATTGTGTTTGTGTGTTTGTATGCCATTGCGTTTGCTTTTTTGTGTGCGATTGCATTTGTGTGTTTGTGTGCAATTGTGTTTGTATGCTATTGCATTTGTGTGTTTGTGTGTGATTGTGTTTGTGTGTGATTGTGTTTAGGTGTTTGTGTGTGATTGTGTTTGTGTGCGATTGTGTTTGTGTGTTTGTGTGCAATTGTGTTTGTGTGCAACATTGTCTGTGTGCGATTGTGTTTGTGTGCGATTTTGTTTGTGTGTTTGTGTGCAATTGTGTTTGTGTGTATGTGTTTGTGCAGCCAGGAAACAAAAGGTGCAATAATCACCATTAAAGTATAAGGGAGGGGTAACACAAAAAGAAAGAGAGGATCAAACAGGAATGTGTGGAAATAACCAGAGATTCATGGTGGAGATATTAGAATTTAAATACCTGCAGATTGAGTGAAATCGTAAGCAACCCAAAGAAAAATGACATCAAACTAAATCCACCAATGAGAAGAGATCGTCGTCCAAGTCGTTCAATGGTCAAGCACTAGAAAAGAAAAGTAAAATAACTTCAACTTCAATTCTTTTCTTCAACTAATGGACAAGTTATCAAAATAAGTCTTTTACACAGGTTAGTATCTATACCTAAAGCAAAACTAGTTATATTTAGAGAGAAGCATTTCTACTGTGGCCTCGTATCAAACATTGTCCGACATTAAATTTGAATGAAAAATATTTGAATATTATCAGGAAACGGAGATGTGTTGCTGAAGCTTTGCTTCTTGCAGTTCACCAGGACAAGTGCAACATGGCCAAATTTTAAAAAATCATAACAATTTATACTACTGAGAAAAAAATAGCTGATGCACCAGCAAGTTGGTTCTGATTGGCTGAGGTATTGCCATGAAAATAGCAACCATAAATAATGAGGTCATCAAGTTCTGGATGATCCAAAAATGTTGCAAGGCTTGAATGTAATTCTTTTGCTAGCAGAATATATGAATGCTTGCCATTTTGACCAAGCATGAGTAAGTCATTACTGGCTCAACTGACAATTTTTAAATGTTGTGCTGAAACATACAATGCAGCCATGTCATGTGTGAATTACAAGTCTGTTGTGAGGCTTAATACATAAGCTGTTTGTGCCAACAACTGGTTTATCAAATCAAACATCACGTTTCTTTCATTGTTTGTAATAGGCAGATTACAGATTGTACTTCAGCAGCCCATGCTCGCAACCTCCCATACTCCCACCCCCACCCCCCACACCTTTAAATGTCACTATTGGATGAAATTCTGCAGTTGGGCACCATTTCTGAAGAATTCTGTCTATGCTTATATTTACTACAGCAACTAATTTAAGAGAATCAGCAGAATTCAGAAAATGGCTCATTTATGCTTGCTTTTCTATATTCATACACAAGGACCTGATTTCTCTTTTTAGCAATATTCAAGTTATGCACCATCAAGCAACCATATACCAAAGAAAAACGTTGCTATAATTATAGAATAAGAACTTGCTTCTTCTGATCTTAGCTGCCAAATGCCTAACACACTCCGATACCATACTTCTATGCTGTTTTAGTTTGGGCTTTGTAGCATTTAAAATAAACAGGTTAACATTAGGTACCATGAGTGTAAAGGTAAGTGTTAATAAACCCAATAAAGGCCTGAGGTAAAACCACTTTATACAGAGGGGTGGAAATGTGGAACTTGCTGCTATATGGAGAGGTTAAGAATGGTGAAAGTTCCTTTAAAGGGTCACTGGGTTATGACATGAGGAAAAAGGATCACAGAATTGGGTGGAACAGTGGCACAGTGGTTAGCACAGCTATCTCACAGCGTCAGGGACCCGGGTTCCATTCCTGCCTCAGGCAACTGTCTGTGGAGTTTGCATGTTCTCCCTGTGTCTGCGTGGGTTTCCTCCGGGTGCTCCAGCTTCCTCCCACAGTCCAAATCTGTGCAGATCAGGTGAATTGACCATAGTATTAGGTGCATTAGTCAGGGGTAAATGTAGGGGAATGGGACTGGGTGGGTTGCACTTTGGAGGGTCGGTGTGGACTTGTTGGGTGGAAGGGCCTGTTTCCACACTGTAGGGAATCTAACCTGTTGACTGCGATGAAGTAATGTGGGAGAAAGCTTGTGTAGAGAATGGAAGCAACATGGGGCAGTCACTTGCTTCTGTGCTGTTATAATTCTATTTCCTTTTATACAACATCTCCACTAATAATGAGGAGAGACAACATTTCCCCCAGTGATTTATTGCCTTACAGCTGTATAAAAGGAAAACTTATACAAAAAAAATGCTCAGTAAAAAGTCCTGTCATGTTTCAACATTCTGCAGAGTTACAGTCCTCCAAGTATAACATAATGGCACTTTTCCCAGTTATTTAGAAATAAAAAGCAAAGTCAAATACTGAGAAAATGAGTTCCAACAATAATTGCAACCCATCTTGTTTTTTCTGACAATCTTATACCTGTTTACATTATTAACCCAAAGGTATAATTGTGGAACAAGCAGAGCTGGTGATTCACCCTTTTTTACTTGGTATTCCTCTGAAAAGAAGGCACACAAAGAGTGAAGAGGCACTCTCCCACATTACTACATGCTGTTGTAATGATAAACCCTGCTGGCTGATCTCACAGGTGCCGATAGTGAAGCTCTGTCCCTCACCTGTACACTCTCTGCATGCCACATCTCGTCAGAGTGTGCAATTGTAAAATTATCCTCACTATGTTTTGGAGCAGAATGTTAACCATTGCAGATGAAAGTAAAAAAAAATTAATAAAAGGAAAGTACAAGATCATTTTTACAGGTAGGATAGCAAGGTCATTGGAAAGCAACCATGCCTCTTTTTGTCACAACATATTCTGAAATGTAAAGTCCAGCATCACAGACAATCATTTGACAGCTCTTGTGAAATGGTAGGTAAGTAAAGTGTGCTTTCAGTTAGGGCAGGGATGCTAGGAAGTTAGGGGTGCCAGGAGGAGAGGATGCCAAACGGGCAGGGTGCCAGATGAGTAGGGTACCAGGTTTCAAGGTGACAAAGAGGCCAGGTAAGTGACAGTGTGTGTAAGCTACGTTGGGGTGGGTGGGAGATGTCAGGTGCTGGGGTCTGATGTGTTGTTGGCTCTCGGGGTGGCAGTTAGACAGTGTTGGATCATGGGAGAGATCACGTCCATGGGAGGGATCAGATGCAGAGTGGGGGCAAGGTGTCCTTGGATATTGGAAATAATGTTGGGTCCTGGGGGTTGTTGGGTCTGGAATGGGGCAGGTCAGGACTGGGAATGAGGCAGGAAGGGTCCAGTCCTGTGGTGGTGGGAGTCGGGGCGGAGCAGGATGTTAATCTGGTCCAACTGTGGAGATGTTGTCAGCTCACAGGTATAGAGTGGTGGTTTCAGATCCTGGAAGCTGTAGATTAATGCATCGGGGAGAAGAGACAGTTGAGTGCAGTGGCGAGGGCCTCAGGAGGAGAGAGGTTATCAGGTCATGGTCAAGGAATGTAAAGGGTCAGTGGGAGTTGTAGTTGAGCGTGTTAGAGTTCATTTGGAGGTCAATTTAATAGCTACTCAGGAGTTAGACTAGAGTTTTAAGCCTAACATAGCTGCTCTGATTGCTCACACATTCCAGTAGGTGTGCTAATACCATTCTCATATTGACATCACAGCTGCCTATAAACCTTAGAAATCCATATAGAAGATAAGCATAACAGGAGATTACAGGTTCCATGAGGACAGGAATTGCATAGCTCAATCTTCAATTTCCCAGGAAATTCCTTCAGAGACTCTTACAATAGGAATTCTGCATGGTCCCCATGCACAACTCCCAAGTAGGCCTCAGAAATAATCTTATCCCCTCTCATCCTTCTGAACTCTAGTGAATGCAGGCCCAGTTTAAACATAAAATTCTAACATGGCTGGGGGGGTCACAGATCCAAGATATGGAGTAGACCATTTAAGACTGTGATGAAGAAACATTTCTTCCCTCACACAGTGGTCAGCCTGTAGAATTCGCCAACACAGAAGACTGTGGAGGCCAGATCACTGAGTATATTCAAGAAAGAGATAGGTCATTTTTCAGATATTAAAAGACATGTAATATGACATGGCAATGGCATTGAAATAGAGGATCAGGCACGGTCACTTCTAATAGCAGAACAGGCCTGTTTTGTTCGATGACCTCCACATACGGTTGCTCTCTTATTGGAGAGAAATGACTTTTTAATAATTCAACCTGAGGGTCACCACAACTTCTCAATAAGACACAAGATTGAGAAGGTAGGATTTTCATGGTAACCTCAGCTGATACGAGAATTGAACCTGTCTTGTTGGAATCATGCTGCATCGCAAATCAGTCACCAAGCCAACTGAGCTAAACAACCCTAAACCCAGGTCTGTTGTTGATGTTACTATGTCTCTGAAAGTACCTCCATCCATTACAGTTACCCTATCCACACAGTAATTCATCCAGTCGCATGGAAGAATTTTTAAATGATTTATTGAAGCTTTACTTCCAGCTTTAATTGGTATTTATCAAAATGTTAGCATTCAATATTAAATAACTGCATGTCTAAACCTGGCATCAAGACCAACAGCTTTTAGCATAGTAAAATGGCAATTGAATATAAAAGTTCATTGAGTCTTAATGTTTTCATGCCAAAATCATAAAGCAACTTGTATCAAGGGGCTTCCTTAGAAAGTGAAGACTGGATTCTTGCATTGCTAATATTTTAATATTGACAGAGAGTCACAAAAAGGAGTTGCTGCTAATATTTAAATAATACTAATTAAAATTTATAATTTAAGATTATAGAATGCTGTAACACAAACATCACAATTCCACACACTCCTTTCAATTTTTAATCAACTTCTAATCCTTATTTTGATCATCTTAATTTTATGTTTTTGTTTTCCCACTCTCTAATCTTCTGTGGTCTTGCTCTTATACAAAGATAAACTGAGATGGAACTGACCCTGATTTTATGAAAAAAAACAACTGTGCTCTACAAGAGTATAAAGATAAAACTGTGAAACTTTAATTATAGTCACCAAACTCCAACATCTCTGCATATCAATTAACTCTGTTTCCTCAGATAATTAATATTTCTGTACCTTATTATTGATTCTACAGCTTACCAGCTATTGAAATTCAACTAACTTATTTATAACTTCCTGACTTATTTCAGTCATTTCGACCCTTCGCAAAGATATCCTGAATATGGGACTGCTTCTTCAACCTCTGGGAAGATTAGATTCGCTACAATGTGGAAACAGGCCCTTCGGCCCAACAAGTCCACACTGACCCTCCAAAGAGTAACCCACCCAGACCCATTTCCCTCTGACTGATGCAACTAACACTACAGACAATTTAGCATGGCCAATTCACCTGGCCTGAACATCTTTGGAGTGTGGGAGGAAATGGGAGCACCCAAAGGAAACCTACACAGACACGGGGAGATTGTACGAACTCCACACAGACAGTTGTCCGAGGTGGGAATCGAACCTGGGACCCTGGTGCTGTAAAGCAGCAATGCTAACCACTGAGTCACTGTGCCACACTTGCTGATAAAGCATTTGGTCACATTAATTTATCTGCCTTAAGTTCTAGTGTCTTTTATAGCTCTATAATTCCATGACCCACGTTCTCTCTGAAAACTGAGACAAGGTAATAAATTGATGTTGTTGTACAAGCAATCAATACTATTTTTCACCCATTTTGCATGAGTTCCCTGAGCTAATGCTCTCTATAAGGTAAATTTGCTGTGACCAAACTCTTTATTGGAATGGGTCTACAGGGCTTGTTACAAGTTACACTGATGTGATCAATATTGTTGCAGAAAGCTATGAGGAAGACCCAGATGATGGGCCTCATTCCTTTCTAGTCCTAAGCTGTTTTCCATACCAAGCTCAAAAGATATTTTCATAGTGGTTGTGATTAAGGCCCTTCTCTTTGACCCTTTCAGACCCTTCCAAGAGTACCATCTACATTCTTTCACTGACCAATAGATGTATACTGCTTACATCCTGCAGCTTGCTAATGTAATTCTTTCCATTAAATATGTGTGGTCTTTTCAAATTCTGGTAATTTTCTCATAACTTTACAATTTAACTTTTTGTCACTGTCCTATGGGTTCTTATTAATTTTTTGTGAATTTTATTTTTATTACTTGCCTTTAAATACTGCATTTTTAGCTTCAAATGTAAACTAAATCTTATTTGTGCCCTCAACCTGAGTTTTGAATCTGTTCCCTTTTGAGATCAGTTTGGTTTGTAATTGTTCCAATGATGGTTTATTATAGGAGGAACAAAACATTGTGAAAACGTCTTTATGAATATTATGGGGTTCACAGCGCACCAAAGGTGGGTCTAGAAGCTGCTGAGGTGAGAAATGAGAAGAGATCCAGGAACTGGGATCACTACAGTAGGAGTACTATAGATAGGTCAGCTTTTGTCCAGTGTGTGCAGGAGGGTTTCCTGACACAGTATGTAGACAGGCCTACAAGGGGCGAAGCCATTTTAGATTTAGGACTGAGTAATGAGTCAGGCGAGGTGTTAGATTTGGAAGTAGGTGAGCACTTTGGAGACAGCGATCACAATTCGGTCAGGTTTACTTTAAGGATGGAAAGGGATAGGTGTACTCCACTGAGCAAGAGTTACAGCTGGGGAGGGGAAATTACAATGCAATTAGGAAAGATTTAGGAAGCATAGAATGGGGAAGGAAACTGCAGGGGATGAGCACATTAAAAATGTGAAGCTTATTCAAGGAAAAGCTCCTATGTGTCCTATATAAGTATGTACCTGTCAGCAATGAGGAAGATATAGAACGCGTGAGCCGTGGTTTACTAAGGAAGTGGACTCCCTGGTCAAGAAGAAGAAGGCGGCAGCTTATGTTAGGACAAAATGTGAAAACTCAGTTGGGGTACTTGAGGGTTACAAGGAAGTCAGGAAAAACCTAAAAAGAGAGCTCAGAAGAGCCAGGAGGGGACATGAGAAGTTGTTGGCGGATAGGATCTGGGTTAACCTAAGGCTTTCCATAGGTATGTCAGGAATAAAAGAATGAGGAGAGTTAAATTAGGGCCAATCAAGGATTATAGTGGGAAGTTGTGTGTGGAGTCAGAGGAGATAGGGGAAGCACTAAATAAATATTTTTCGACAGTGTTCACTAAAGAAAATGAAAATGTTGGCGAGGAAGATACTTGCATCTAGACTAGAAGAGATTGAGGTTCACAAGGAAGAGATATTAGAAATACTGCAGAGTGTGAAAATAGACAAGTCCCCTGGGCCAGATGGGATCTATCCTAGGATCCTTTGGGAAACAAGGGAAGAGATTGTCGAGCCTTTGGCATTGATCTTCAAATCATCAATGTCTACAGGAATAGCACCTGAGGACTGGAGGATAGCAAATGTGGTTCCCTTGTTCAAAAAGCGTAGAGAGACAACCCTGGTAATTACAGACCAGTGAGTCTCACTTCAGTTGTTGGTAAAGTGTTGGAAAAAGTTATAAGAGATAGGATTTATAACCATCTAGAAAAGAATAATCTGATCAGGAACAATCAGCACGGTTTTGTGAAGGGTAGGTCATGCCTAACGAATCTTATTGACTTTTTTGACAAAGTGACCAAACAGGTAGATGAGAGTAAACCGGTTGATGTGGTGTATATAGATTTCAGCAAGGCGTTCGATAAGGTTCCCCACAGTAGGCTATTATACAAAATGCGGAGGAATGGATTGTGAGAGACATAGCAGTTTGGATCAGTAATTGGCTTGCTGAAAGAAAACAGAGGGTTGTAGTTGATGAAACATGTTCATCTTGGTGTCCGGTTCCTAGCAGCATACCGCAAGGCTCGGTGTTGGGTCCACTGCTGTTCGTCATTTTTATAAATGACCTGGATGAGGGCTTAGAAGGGTGGGTTAGTAAATTTGCAGACGACACTAAGGTCAGTAGAGTTGTGGATAGTGACGAAGGATGTAATAGGTTGCGGTGAGACATAGATAGGATGCAGAGCTGGGCTGAGAGGTGGCAAATGGAGTTTAATGTGGACAAGTGTGAGGTAATACACTTTGGCTGGAGTAATCAGAATGCAAAGTATTGGGCTAATGGTAGGATTCTTGGGAGTGCAGATGAGCAGAGAGATCTCGGTGTCCATGTACACAGATCCCTGAAAGTTGCCACCCAGATTGACAGGGTTGTTAAGAAGGTATACAGTGTTTTGGCCTTTATTAATAGAGGGATTGAGTACTGGAACCAGGAGGTTATGCTGCAGCTGTACAAAACTCTGGTACGGCCACACTTGGAGTATTGTGTACAGTTCTGGTCACTGCATTATAAGAAGGATGTGGAAGCTTTGGAAAGGGTGCAGTGGAGATTTACTAGGATGTTGCCTGGTATAGAAGGAATGTCTTATGAGTAAAGGCTGAGGGCCTTGAGGCTGTTCTCGTTAGAGAGAAGAAAGTTGAGAGGTGACTAATCAGAGGGTTAGATAGGGTGGACAGGGAGAGCCTTTTTCGAAGTATGGGGATGGCAAACACGAGCTTTAAAGTGAGGGGGGATAGGTATAAGACAGATGTCATTGGTAGTTTTTTTATTCAAAGAGTACATAGAACATAGAACATAGAAGGATACAGCGCAGAACAGGCCCTTCGGCCCTCGATGTTGCGCCGACCGAATCCTACCTAGCCTATACTAGCCCAATAACTTCCAAATGCCTATCCAATGCCCGCTTAAATGACCATAAAGAAGGAGAGTTCACCACTGCTACTGGCAGGGCATTCCATGAACTCACAACCCGCTGTGTGAAGAATCTACCCCTAACATCTGTCCTATACCTACCACCCCTTAATTTAAAGCTATGTCCCCTAGTAACACCTGACTCCATTAGCGGTAAAAGGTTCTTAGTATCTACCCTATCTAAACCCCTAATCATCTTATACACTTCTATCAGATCTCCCCTAAACCTTCTCTTCTCCAATGAGAACAGCCCCAAGTGCCTCAGCCTTTCCTCATAAGATTTTCCTACCATTCCAGGCAACATCCTGGTAAACCTCCTCTGCACTCGTTCTAAAGCTTCCACATCCTTCCTATAGTATGGCGACCAAAACTGCACACAATACTCCAGATGAGGCCGCACCAGAGTCTTATACAACTGCAACATGACCTCAGGACTCCGGAACTCAATTCCTCTGCCAATAAAGCCCAGTACACCATATGCCTTCCTCACAGCACTATTTACCTGGGTGGCAACTTTCAGAGATCTGTGTACATGGACACCAAGATCCCTCTGCTCATCCACACTACCAAGTAGCCTACCATTAGCCCAGTAATCCATCATCTTGTTATTCCTACCAAAGTGAACGACTTCGCACTTAGCTACATTGAATTCCATTTGCCACATTTCCGCCCAGCTCTGCAACTTATCTATATCCCGCTGTAACTTACCACTTCCTTCCTCACTATCCACAACTCCACCGACTTTTGTGTCATCCGCAAACTTGCTTACCCAGCTTTCAAGTCCTTCCTCTAGATCATTTATAAAGATAACAAAAAGCAATGGTCCCAAAACAGATCCTTGTGGTACACCGCTAGTAACTGCGCTCCAAGATGAACATAATCCATCAACTACTACCCTCTGTCTCCTTCCAGCCAGCCAATTCCTAATCCAAACCTCTAATGTATCCTCAATGCCATACCTCCGAAGTTTTAGCATTAGCCTACCATGGGGAACCTTATCGAACGCCTTACTAAAATCCATATACACAACATCTACTGCTTTACCCTCATCCACTTCCTTGGCCACCTTCTCAAAGAACTCAATAAGGTTTGTGAGGCACGACCTGCCCTTCACAAAACCATGCTGGCTATCCCTGATCACGTTATTCCTACCCAGATGTTCATAAATCTTATCCCTTACCATTCTCTCTAAGACTTTGCCCACCACTGAAGTCAGACTCACTGGCCTATAGTTGCTAGGGCTATCCCTACTCCCTTTCTTGAACAATGGGACCACATTCGCTATCCTCCAGTCCTCTGGTACTATTCCTGTTGACAACGACGACATAAAAATCCAGGCCAATGGCTCTGCTATCTCCTCCCTAGCTTCCCATAGGATCCTGGGGTAAATGCCATCAGGCCCAGGAGACTTATCTATATTCATCCTTTCCAATATTCCCAAAACCTCTTCCCTGCATATTTCCAGGGCATCCATTCTAATTATTTGTGATTCCATATTCACATCAGCAACAGTGTCCTGTTCCTGAGTGAATACTGATGAAAAGTACTGATTTAATGTCTCTCCAATCTCCTCCGCCTCCACACACAACTTCCCACTACTATCCTTGACTGGACCGATACCTACCCTAGTCATCCTTTTATTCTTGACATACCTATAGAAAGCCTTTGGGTTTTCCCTAATCCTACCAGCTAAAGACTTTTCATGTCCCCTTCTCGCTTCTCTTAGCTCCCTCTTTAGCTCCTTCCTGGCTACCTTATAACTCTCAATCGCCCCTACTGAACCTTCACGCCTCATCTTTACATATGCCGCCTTCTTCCCTTTCACAAGGGACTCCAATTCCTTACTAAACCACGGCTGCCTCACAAGGCCCTTTACACCATGCCTGACTGGTACATACCTATCGAGGACACGCAGTAGCTGCTCCTTGAACACTCCCCACATCTCATTAGTGTTCTTCTCTTGAAGCCTGTTTTTCCAATCCACACATCCTAAGTCATGCCTCACTGCATCATAATTTCCCTGCCCCCAGCTATAGCTCTTGCCCTGCGGCACACGATTATCCCTCTCCATCACGTAAGGGTACGGAATGCTTTACCTGCATCGGTAGTAGATTCGCGAAGTTTAAGTGCATTTAAGTTGGCATTGGACAGGCAAATGGACGTACATGGAATAGTGTAGGTGGGATGGGCTTCAGATTAGTATGACAGGGTGGCGCAACATCAAGGGCCAAAGGGCCTGTACTGCGCTGTAATGTTCTGTAACCTGCTAACCTGACCAAAGAACTGGCAAAACAGCTTTCTGGGGGAATAAACGTGAGGCAAAGTTTTCTTTCACCCACTGGAGACGTGGAAATGAAAAAGGAGTTGGCGTCAGAGGGATGGTGATGTTAGCCAAAATAAAAATGCCTGTTGCTCCCAAATACTGAACACTGATTAGAGACGTCAATAACAAAATATTGTTGTCTAGTGTGAGGCAGTATGACCCATAGTATTTATAGAATCATAGAATCTCCTACATTGTGGAAAGAGACCATTCAGCCCATCAAGTCTGCACCAACCCTCTGAAGAGCATTCCACCCAAACCCCGCCCTTCCATCCTATCTCTGTAACCCCACATATCCTATGGTTAACCCACCTAGCCTACACATCCCTGGATACTATGGTCAATTTTTAGATTAGATTAGATTACCTACAGTGAAGAAACAGACCATTTGGCCAAACAAGTCCACACTGACCTTCTGAAGAGTAACCCACCATACCCATTCCCTTATTCTATATTTACCCCTGACTAATGCACCTAACACTATGGGCAATTTAGCATGGTCAATCTCCTAACTTGCACATCTTTGGTCTGTGGGAAGAAACTGGAGCACCCGGATGAAACCCAGGCAGAAACATGGAGAATGTGCAAACTCCAGACAGACAGTCACCCGTTGTTGGAAATGAAACAAAGTCCCTGGTGATGGGAGGCTGCAGTGCCACCCACTGAGCCAACATGCTGTCAAGCATTATGCAGAATGCTCACGGTGGATCATCCTAGAGGAGTCAAATCAGAGCTGTCTTAAGGAGGGCTAATTGTATTGATAGATGAATATTCTTCCTTATCCTGTTGACTTCTCCTCCATGCAGTTTTCCAGCAAAGTATTTTTCACTCCTCCTTACCCTCTGTCTCCACGGTTCAAGCTGCGTTGATACTGATCTACATACCAGCCCGAATTATTGATACTACCTGCATAATCCCAAAAAGTAAAGTATCATCAGGTAATGAGCCCACTGGATTATTATGATTCCAATTTCTAAAGACTTATGGTCGCAAAGCGAGATCATTTTTTGCATGTAACAGGAGAAAAATAATTTAAAACCATATGATAAAGCTCTTGCATGGTTGAAAACAATTTTTGATATTTTAATATTCAACTAGAACAGAATCCAATTATTCAGCACTTGTGAAAGTATTTACTTTCATGTATAATCTAGCAAAATATGCAACATATGCAATGAAGAACAAGAGTAGGCCACTCAGCCCTTTAAGTCTACTTTGTAATTCAATAAGATCACGGCTGATGTGACTTTAACCTCAACTATATACTCCTGCATATCATCGATAATTTTTCATTACTTTGGTAATCAAGAATCTATCTCCACCTTAAAAATATTTTAAGGTTCTGCATTCACTACATTTTGAGGAAAGGAGTTCCAAAGTCTCTCACCCTTCTGAGATAAGCAACATTTCCTTATCTCTATCTTAAGTAGGTGACCCTGTATTTGTAAACTATGACCCCTGATTCTAGATTTTCCCACAAAAGTAAACATCTGAAATAATATTTGATGTGACACCTTCTAGGATGTTTCTAATGCCTCGTGGAAATCTAAGTACACCTACTGGTTCCCCTTTATCCACAGCACAAGCTACTACTTCAAGGAATGGCAATAAATATGTTGAGCATGATTTCCCTTTGATAAAACCATGTTGGCTCTGCTTGATTATCCTGAACTTATCCAAGTGCCTTGTTACAAAATCTTCTATAATAGCTTAGAAAGTTTTGTCAATGACACATGTTAAGCTAATTGGTGTGTGGTTTTCTATTTTTTTGCCTCCCTCTCTTTTTGAATAAATGAGTTATAATAGCTATTTTCCAAGCTAAGGACTGCCTCCAAACCTAATGTGTTTTGTAAAATTAAAACCAATACATCAACTATCTCACAAGCTATTTCTTTTAAGACCCTAGAATGAAATCCAATAGAGCCTGGAGACTTGCAAACTCACAGTTCCAAATATTTATTCAGTATTACATCCCTGGGAATTGTAATTTTCTTGAATTCCTCAATCCCTGTCAATTCCTGATTTATAGCTATTTCCCAAATTTTGTTTTTATGTTGTCTAGTGAAGACCAAGCAAAATATCTGTTCAATTCATCTGCCATCATTTTGTTCTCCTTTGTTAACTCCCAGGCTCATTCCCTACAGGACCAACACTTACTTTGTAAATTTTTATTTTCTTCAATATCTAAGGAAAAGTTGATCTTCTCTTCTGGCTAATTTTCTCTCGTACTTTAACTTTTCCTTCCTTCTTAATATTTAAATAATTCCTTGCATTTTTAAAAATATTCTGTCCAATGTTCTGACCTGCCAACTATCTATAAAAAAATCATGTCTTTCTTTGTGTTTGATATTATTTTTTATGCCTTTAGTTAACCATGGATGGTGGTTCTTCAGAATAGTTGCTATTTGTGAGAATGTATCTACTCTACCCTTTCTGGAATATCCCCTTAAATGTTTGCAACTGCATCTCTATGGATCTATGCCTCAACCTAAATTACTAACTTACTACCGGGCGTAGGGTTGGGGGTGGATATGGATGGGATGCTGTTCAGATGGTCAGTGTGGACTCGGTGGGTCAAAATGGTCTGCTTCCCCATTGTAGGGATTCTATGATTTTATGATTCTTGCTCACTTTTGCTATTTCTATTTCCTGCCTTACAACTTGCCTGGTTTAAATTGGACCCACACTTCTCTTCCTTAAACTACCTGTAAAATTCAATTATATTATGATTGTTGCTACCCACAGGCATCTGTATTATCAGGACCAGCATTAATACTCTCTCTTTGGTCAAAAGCTAGTCTCGTATAAACTTCTCTCTGATTAGTGCCATAACATACTAGGCTAAGAAATTGCCACAAAAACATTGAACTAATTCCTTAACTAACCAACTTTTTTCCCATCTGATCTTTCCAGTCTATATGTAGAGTAAAATCCCCCGTGATAATCTCTGTACCCTTGGTTCTTCCTTGATACCCTGTCCTACATCTGTGATTATTTCAGTCCCTCGATCTCCATATGATGGTGATAGGCCAGAGGGAAACTGTAATTCTATCAAACCATTACTTGGATGATTAATTCTCTCAGCTGTGTTTTGAGTGTCCATATATTTTAAACATAACTGGTGTAAGATCTGTTAGTGTAGCTCCTGATATTTTGTAGCTGTGGATGTCATTTAGCCTCCATAATGGAGTTCAATGCACATGTACACACTCTACTGCTGGTCCAGAAGGCAGTTTGGTGAAGGTGTTAGTAAATGAGTGAGCAGGGACTATGCTGAATGTATGCTGAGCATTTTAGAAGTCATCCTTCAATTCAATACCATGTGTTGAGAAGCATATCTGACAGAAAATTGGCCAAACTAAACTAATCAGCAGCCAGAACAGAGAACAGTGGAAACCAAAAACAAAGAGGTCACAAAGGTTCAGGCAAAACTAGTCATAATCAGCCCGAGGGTTGTGTATTGGAGAAGTATCAATCAGACTTTCTGGCACCTTGACTTCTAGCCAGTGCATGAGGATGTGCACTTTACACCTCTCCAGCATAGCAGAAGTGAAAGGTCTTGCTGCAATCTCATTCTGTGCTTTGAACCCAGTTCATGATCACTTTAAAAGCCACCACTCAATAAAGACTCACAACAAGACCTATGGCAGAAGACCATGTGGCAATTCAAGAAAATCCAGGGGAAGATCCGTCCTGACCTAAGAGAGCCACCATCATGGAAGAGAGCCAGCCCCATGTTGGAATGGAGGGAAATTCCAATGGCCCAGCTCAAACACATGGATTGTTGTGGGTAATATCCTTTCTAAGGTGGATAGAATTGATAGAGCATAAATATAGTGGGAATTTGGGAAACACTCATGTGGTATTTTTAATAAGGAATATATTTTGTTAATAAAATCAGGTTGAATTGCAAACTAAATTCTGTATCACTTTGCCCACCTCACTAACAAGAACACTTGTGTAAAGTGTTTTTAATATATAAACTGATCAAAGTGTCCAAAGCACAAACAACAGGAGTCACATCTCAATCAGAGTAGGTAAGGATTGCAGATTTCCTTAGGTGAACTTTTTTTGTGTGTGTTTTTGTGACAATTGACAAAGATTACATGGTCGAGAAAGTGAGGACTGCAGATGCTGGAGATCAGAGCTGAAAAATGTGTTGCTGGAAAAGCACAGCAGGTCAGGTGGCATCCAAGGAGTAGGAGAATTGACGTTTCGGGCATAAACCTGAAGAAGGGCTTATGCCCGAAACGTCGATTCTCCTGAAAAGATTACATGGTTGCTATTATACTAGCAGTTATTTCTAGATTGTTTTTATTGACTTCAAATTTCATCATTCATCCTGGGGTGGAATTTGAACCTATAATCACCAGAGAATTTGCCTGGGGTTCTGGATTACTAATTCAGAGACATGTTATTATGCTATCACTTTCCCACTACTTGTCCTACTCTCCAGGAGCCCTGCAACATGCAACAAAGTGTGTGTCATAGTTTTTTCTAATTCACTTATGGATGTGGGTGTGACTGGTTAGGTCAGCATTTATTGTCCATCCCTAGATAGCCCTGAACTGCTGCAGTCCACATATGTAGGCAGACTCACGGCTAGAGGTGGTGGTGGTGGGTGGGGGGGGTGGGGGGGGGGGGGCGGTTCCAGGATTTTGACTTGGCAACAGCGATGGAATAGTGATATATTTCCAAGTTAGGATGGTGAATGGCTTGGATCTTGTAAGTGGTAGTGTTCCCATGTATCTGCTGCCTTCAATGAGTTCTTCAATGATGTGGACTACATTTGAGATCTGACGGGTGTTCACACTGAAATGTTTAGTGCATTGATAGTCTGGTGGAAAGCTTGACAATATCAAGAGTTATGTAAGTGTTCAGTCTCAACTCAGCATAGGAGCTTGAACATAACATGGATAATTTTTATCCAACATATAAGTCATGAGCAAGAGTAACTAAGAGTTACAGCCATGCTGCATAATCTATGGCTGATGCCACAAGCTCAAAAGAAAGTCATATCATTATGTAAACATTGATGGCAGGTCAGAAGATTGGACAGAATACAAAAAAAATTTAAAAATTACTAAAAGAAGTTCAAATGGAAGATGAATCTGGAGAATTAATAATGGAAGACAAAAAGATGGCAGACAAATTAAATAGATATTTTGCACTGGTCTTCACTGAAGTAGATACAGCTAGCTTCCCAGAAATAGTGATAGATCAGGAATTGAAAGGGAAGGTGGTACTCAAGAAAATTACAATTACCAGGGAAGCATTACTGAGTAAATTGTTGGAGCTGCAAGTTGACAACTCCCCAGATCTTTTAAAAGAGATAACTAGTCAGAGATACTCTCTTAAGCGAGAGATTGATACATTGGTTTTAACTTTCCAAAACTCATTAGAACCAGGCAAGATTTTTTTGATTGCAAACTAGTTAATGTAACTTCTTTATTCAAAAGATTGGGAGACAGAAAGTAGGAACCAATAGACCAGTTAACTTAATATCTGTCATAGGGAAAATGCTGGAAGCATTTATTAAATACGCTATAATAGGGTATTTCAAGGTAATCCAACAGTGCCAACATGGTTTTGTCAAAGGGAAATCATGTTTAACTAACTTCTTAGAGTTCTTTGAAGAAGTAACTTGTATGTAAGTTAGTTCGATGAGCTGGAAGGTTTGTTTTCAGATGTTTCGTCACCATGACTACGTAACATCATCAATAAAGAGAGGTGGGACATACCACCAGCTCTTCACCAGAAATTCTTACTGCTGATGTTACCTAGTCATAGTGATGCAACATCTGAAAACAAACCTCCCAGCTCATCGAACTAACTTACATACTTATCATCAACTTGAGCTACAAATCTTTTTTAAAAATCACTAAGTAACTTGTGCGGTGGATCAAGGGGAACCAGTGGATATATCATACTTAAATTTCCAGAAGGCATTTGATAAGGTATCACATCAAAGACTATTGCTCATAAATAAAAGCTCATGGTGTACAGGATAATAGATTGGTTTCAACAGAAGATTGGTTGTCCAATAGGACGCATAGAGCAGGAACAAATGGATCTTTTTAACCACAGGTAGCGTGTTACAGGTGGTGTAAAACAGGAATCAGTGCTAGGGACTCACCTCTTTACAATTTATATAAATGATTTGGATGAAGGTATCACAGATAGGCGAGCTAAATTTACTGATGGCACAGACAAAAATAAGGAAGTGAAGAAGACATAAGGAGCTTACAAAAGGATGTAGATAGGTTAAGTGAGAGGGCAAAGATCTGGGAAATGGAATATAAAGTGGGAAAATGTGGAATTGTCCATTTTGACAGAAAGATTTTAAAAAGAAGCATATTATCTAAATGGTGAGAGGTTGCAGAGTGATATAGGTATCCTTGTGTATGAATCACAGAATGTTAGTATGCAGGTACAGCAAGTGATCAGGAAAGCTAATAGAGTACTAAATTTTATTGTGAAGGAAATTGAATGGAAGAGTAGGGGCATTATGCTTCAGTTATACAGAGCATTGGTGAGACAGCATCTGGCATACTGTATACAGTATTGGTCACCAGACTTATGGAAAGATGTTAATGCATTAATAGTAGTTCTGAGAAGGCTTATTAGATTAATACTTCAAATGAGTGTATTGCCTTATGAGGAAAGGCTAGACAGGCTAGGCCTGTATCTTCTGGAACTTAGAAGAGCTAAAGGTGACATAATTGAAACAAAAGATCCTAAGGGAATTTGAGCAGATGGTTGTTGAAAGGGTGTTTTCTCTAATGTGAGAATCTAAAACTACGGGTCATAGTTTAACAATCAGGGGTCACCAATTTAGGACACAGGTGAGGAAATAAAATTCTTTCAGAGGGTTGTGAGTCTTTGAAATTCCTCTCCTCAAAAGGCAGAATCTTAAAATATTTTTGAGGCAGAGGTAAATACATTCTTGATTACCAATAGAATGAAAGATTTTAGGGGACATGCAGGAACATAGAGTTGAAATTAAAATCAAATCAGCCGTGATCTTATTAAATGACAGTGCAGGTTTGAAGGGCTGAATGACCTACTCTTGAAAATGATTCATATGATTACAGTAGATGTTCAAACGGCTGCTGCAGCCAAAATACATCTCTCTTAAATCTGAGGACATACAAACTGGTTTCAGGTAGTGGCAGCTGATGATTTTGCACCTCCTGCACAGACTTGCAGCCACTCAGTACTGCTGGCATGGTAATTTAAATGTGACTGCACAAGGTTCATGAACTGCTAATATTGGAAGCAAAGGGCTTATCATTATTCCTGTACCCATTATTAGGTTTTATAGAATTTCACAGCTATTTTTAGATCAGATCCAAACCCAAAATTTTCCTTTGCATTTTTTGATCTGAAGATGTCTGTGAAAAGGGATTTGTTCCTTATTTACTATTCTCTGAATTGTGCGCAGATTTGTGCTCTGGGTCTGCTCCAGTTAAGCCTCACGATAAACTGCCCAAATTCATTTCACTTGTGATCTTTCCAGCTGTCAGGAAGAGGGAGATTTTCATCAGTCAGTCTCACTGGGTTCTTACCTAATTTTCACAGCTGGAAAGCCAGTTTAATAAATTCACTGTGCCAACTACTTCTTGTAGAGATTCAATTTAATCATTGTAGCAATTTGCTGCTATACATTAGCATTTTTTTCAGAGTTATTAATGACATTTACTGAATGAAACTAAACAGAGAATTTGGACCAGTTAGCTTTGAAGTGAATGGTGAAGTGTATTGCACGTTGACATTTTTCCTCAGGGCACTATGTATTCAGTGATTCTGTGGGAATAGACAGCTGCGTTCTCTTTTAGCTGTTACAAAAAAAATTCCTCATGCATTGCAAAGAAGAGAAAAAAAATGGACAAAATGTATCCTGAATGAAAGGCAGAAACAATAGAAACACTCAGCAGTTGTGTAAGTGCCTGTGGAGTGAACAGATGAGCTAACATTTCCAATATTTGATCTTTAATCAGAACTTAGTCCTTTATTGTTTCTCAGCTTTTTTTCTACTGTTTACTTAAGGTAAGTACTCCTATGTATAAACCTCCTTAATCATAGAATCTCTACAGTGCAGAAAGAGGCCATCTGGCTCACCAGGTCAACAATTCTCCAAAGAACATCCTGCGCAGACCCTGCTCCCCATTTATCCCTGTAATCCTGCATTTCCCATAGCCAATCTGCCTAACCTATACAGCTTTGAACTGTGGGAAGAAATCAAAGCACCCCGAGCAAACCCAGGCAGGCACAGGACAATGTACAAACTCCACACTGTCACCCGAGGTGGAATCAAACCTGGATCCCTGGTGCTGTGAGGCAGCAGTGCTGACCAATGGGCCACCGTGCTGCTCTGAAAACTCAACTGCATGCTGTGTGTTGTGTGCAGACTGCCCTCTCAATCAAATGCTACCATGAACACATTGTTTAAAATCCACAACATGATAACTATTCCAGCACAGAAGCAGAGCTTAGACTGGAAAAATTACGTGAGATTGAATAAAACATCTAGCAGTTGCCTGTCACTTATTAAAATATTAATAGTGGTCCAATTTGCCTGTCCCCAAGGAATTTCAAGGAGAAAGTGAGATCTGCAGATGCTGGAGATCAGAGCTGAAAATGTGTTGCTGGAAAAGCGCAGTGGGTCAGGCAGCAGCCAAAGAGCAGGAGAATTGACGTTTCGGGCATGAGCCCTTCTTCAGGAATGAGGAGAGTGGGCCCAAGCAGGCTAAGATAAAAGGTAGGGAGGAGGGACTTGGGGGAGGGGTTTTGAAAATGCGATAGGTGGAAGGAGGTCAAGGTGAGGGTGATAGGCCGAAGTGGGGGTGGGGGCGGAGAGGTCAGGAAGAAGATCGCAGATTAGGAAAGTGGTGCTGAGTTCGAGGGATTTGACTGAGACAAGGTGGGGGGAGGGGAAATGAGGAAACTGGAGAAATCTGAGTTCATCCCTTGTGGTTGGAAGGTTCCTAGGCGGAAGGTGAGGTGCTCTTCCTCCAGCCGTCGTGTCACTATGGACTGGCGATGGAGGAGTCCAAAGACCTGCACGTCCTTGGTGGAGTGGGAGGGGGAATTGAAGTGTTGAGCCACGGGGTGGTTGGGTTGGTTGGTCCGGGTGTCCCAGAGGTGTTCTCTGAAACGTTCCGCAAGTAGGCGGCCTGTCCCTCCTCCCTACCTTTTATCTTAGCCTGTTTGGCACACTCTCCTCATTCCTGAAGAAGGGCTCATGCCCGAAACGTCGATTCTCCTGCTCTTTGGATGCTGCCTTACCTGCTGCGCATTTCCAGCAACACATTTTCAGCCCAATGAATTTCATTAAAGCATCTGCACTGTTGTTAGATCTTGCAAAGCCACCACCCAAGCAGCTGGTAGCATACCTCACTGAGCATAACTGCTGTAATTGTAACCTATCATGGGTTGGATTTCTCTGCCCCAAATATGACAAAGCAGCTTTAAAACTCTTAGGCATTACTGATTCGGAGATTCTCACCCCTATTCCCAGTACCGATAATTTATGGTGATTTGCAATGAGGGCTAGCTGGCAAGCTTGTATGCTAATACCCTGACACTGCATCACCTAAGTGAGTACATTCACAATTTTCATGAAGTAGTCCCAGTTTTGATTTATACCAGCTCAGGGGTGTTGTGAACCAAGGGGGCAGTGGTACATGACTTGGAGATGGGAACTATATAAGCAATATGGACAATAAATGTCACCAATTTCAGGTATGATAATTAAATGTTCTGACATAACTTATATATGTTTAGAATCTAGTGAACTTATAGATATTTGTTTTACAGTGAGAGGTGACAGGGATCTGACTTCATTGAATCATATGGTCTCATTTCTGACATCTGGTAAGTTATAAAGGGAATAAATGACATTGTGACAGAGCAAAAATCTTCCTGATGCATTTGAGTATATTGCACACTGGCTTTAAAATTATTGGCGCGTTGATAATTATTGAAGATTGCAGTGCATTTTTCTTGTTCTTCTCTTGAGTAAATTTGTTGACTCAAATATTGTTACATGTGATGGCATCATCGAACAAATAAGTTAGTAGTCCCCAAAAGATAGCTCCTAAAAATCAAAACATAGCTACCAAAGTTAAAGTCATAGACCTGCACAGCATGGAAACACATCCTTTGATCCAACTTGTCCATGCTGACCAAATTATCCTAAATAAGTCTTGTCCCACCTTGCAGCATTTGGCCCATATCCCTTTAAACACTTCCTTTCATATACCCATCCAGATGTTTTTTTTAAAATGTTGTAATTGTACCAGCCTTACCACTTCCTTTGGCAGTTCATTCCACGTACGTACCACCATCTGCGTGAAAAAGTTGCCCCTTAGGTCCCTTTTAAATCTTTCCCATCTCACCTTAAAGCTATGCCCTCCAGTTTTGGATCCCCCCACACTTTGCCTATTTATCCTATCCATGCCCCTCATAATTTAGTAAACCTCTATAAGGTCACTCCTCAGCCTCTGACCTTCCAGGAAAAACAGTCCCAGTCTATTCAGCCTCTTCATCTTTCAACCCTGGCAATATCCTTGTAAATCTTTTTGAACCCTTCATATAAGAGGGAGACCAGAACTGAATGCATTATTCCAACAGTGGCCTAACCAATGTCCTGTACAGCCACAATAGGACCTCTCAATGCCTATATTCAATACTCTGACCAATAAAGGAAAGCATACTAAACAACTTCTTCACTATCCTATTTACCAGCGACTCCACTTTCAAGCAAGAATAAACCTACACTCCAATGTCGCTTTGTTCAACAACAGACCCCAGGTGCATACCTTTAAGTGTATTAGTCCTGCACTGATTTGTCTTTTTCTTTCCAAAATGCAGTACCTCACATTTATCTAAATTAAATTCCATCTGCCACTCCTTGGCCCATCTGATCAAGATCCCGTTGTACTCCCAGATAGCCTTCTTTGCTGTCCACTAAACCTCCAGTTTTCATGTCATCTGCAAACTTACTGACCAGAGCTCCTGAGTTCACATCAAAATCATTAATATAAACGATGAAAAGCAGTGGACTCAAGACCGATCTTTGTGGCACACAAGGTCTCCAGCCTGAAAAGCAACCTTCCAGCATCACCCTCTGTCTTATACCTTTGAACCAGTTCTATATCCAAATTTTAAAAAGTGTAGTCCTTGAGAAGACTTCAAGAGGTGCCTTTGAAAAACAAAAGAATATTTGAGGGTATCTTTTGTGTATTACAGATCACCACCCAAAAGCTAGCATCCCTTCTTCATTCCTCCCTTCACTTTAAAACACAGCTCTCCAACCTCTCAGCTTCCTCCCTTAAGCGCGAAACCCTCCTTATGCAATGCCAGTCTCTTATGTGACCTACGAATTGGATGGGGTTTTGAGTATCAAGGAAAACTCCTCTGTACATTGCTATGGCCAAAATGATAAACCAGTCTGCATGAGAAATAAATATATTCATCATAATCACTGTGTGAGAAACTTTCATATGGAATATTTGGCCCTGAGCTTTGCTACATTGGAAGGGCATTGACCTTAAGCCAAAATAATTCTAGACTCTCAATTCTGGAAGTCCTGCTGGTGAACCCAGATCTCAGCATTTTCACCAAGGTAGTGGTAGGAGATACCATCCTGATTCACATTTAAAACAGCAGCTGCCTTGAATCAGAAACCGCTTTTATCGCCTGAGTTGTTGAAGGAAAAGGTCTAAACCTACCAGAATTCTTTGGAGATGTCAAATAGCCTTTTGGCGAAGTCCAGCTATCATTATAGGATGGTTTACTATAGACATTAATGTACGTGAAAGGTTGATAGGCTTTGCGGAACTGTTACATACTTGCCATGATTTAAATATGAAAAAAATGTCCACTGTGCCTACCAACAAAAAAAATTTGCGTTTAGAATTTCAATAAACGTTTCTTCATGCTATCCAGAGGGCTATCGTTGTGATTTGTCTTATTTGACTGTTTCTACAACCTAACATAATCACAGTGGAGGCCTTGTAGATTTAAAGTTGATGTATAGATCCAAGTGGTTATAATGGATTAATTGCACATGAATGATATGCATGGTGAGAGGAGTCTGTTTTTTATAAAGGATTAAAAATGTCTGTTTTTATAAAGAATTAGGTACTTTAAGTTAAAGTTATTGAAATATCTCTTATTCATACTTTTGTTAACATGTTAAAGTCTGTAATAGATGCTCAGAACTTTACATTATCACAGCATGGACCCTGAGGTCTTCCCATGGGGGAGACTGAGTAAATTAGCATGGAGGATGCAAGAACAAAGGACCATGGGCAGGGTGTCAAATGTTCACATAAGTTTGCACTAAATTGGCATGAAAAGCAGAGATGGATTTAGGAAAAGATTTACAAAGTCCGCCACTTACAGGTACAAAGGTACATAGATACAGGATTTTAGGAATAAATTAGAGAGAAAAAAAGTAAGAACTCAGCATTACAGTCCTTCAAGCAGTCTGCACCAGGCCTTGCCACCAGACTGCACCAGGCTTCACCTTCAGTCTGTGCCAGGCCTCGCTTCCAGACCATGCCTCCAAGACCATCAAGTCCCCACTGTGGACCTACTGCGGTCCCGTTCTGGGCACCAAGCTTTGCCATAGTCGATGGTCCACTGAGTTCCCAAGTCTTGGCTCTGGGACTAGTGAAACCTGGAGTCCTCAATCCTGCCACCTCTGCTGCCAACACCGCTCTAGCTTCCCCACGATGTCAGAAGATGAAAGAAAAGAGAAAGAAAATGGCAGAAAAGGAGAGAAAGAAGGGTATAGCTGGCTTGGAGCATATGGGTTCATGAGTCCTAAAGCTCCCTATCATGCCAACACCGCCATCTAGTGACTTGTATTATTATAATCCCAACTTGCCCCTTAGGTGTCCATTGCTATATTCAGGCCAGCAGATTTGGCTTCTACACTTTCATTACTGTTTGAATTCAGCTTGGTCAGTGTGAAATTTAACAGCTGCCTTGCACATTTCCTCAGTCTTGGTGAGGACAGCAGTAAAAAGCTGTGGGTATTTCTAATAGCTTCCGGGCGAGGATAGATGCAGATAGCTCAGTGTTTCAAGGAAGGCCGGAATCTCGTCTCTCCTGATCAGAGGTCTCTCTTTCCCCCAACTAATGTTATCAACCACTTTTCCACACAGTCCCAATCTCTTGCTCACTCACTCTTGTGATGACCTGTCTTCACTACAGCTACAGTTTAGCAGGTTTCTGTTCCTCAGCTCATCAGCATATATCTGCGTGCAAAAGCTGTGCCCTCACTAGCTGGCTTCCAATTTATAGATTTTAATGAGAAATGGAAGAAAAAGATGATAAAATTGAATCTGACAAAACTCCTTTGTGTATGGCCACATTAGACTTTTCCTGTGCTCCGCCACATATCCTGTACCCTATAAATATTATCACTATTTTATCTGTTTTAAAGAAGAGATTGGTATGTTACCTTTTTTTCTTTATTTTGGATTCCTATGCCCTGATATTGTTTTCTTTTACCAACAGTGAAAATACATTGGAGCATGGCTGCAGAGGAATTGATTTAATGTTCACTGACTCGGCCAAATGACATTGAGCTAAAATGAGAATTCCAGGAGCAGAAAATCTCTAGTTATAAGTTATCCTAGACAACATAAAATATCACCGTCAGAAACCATCTTCTCCTGGACATCTGGGATTGTAGTGCCTTCACATATATATAAAAATGTCATAGGCTCTGAAAAAAGAGATCTGGATGACAATGAACGTACAAATAAATGTAATTTATGGCATTTCTGAAGCCAGGACAAAAAAACAGCAGGAAAGCATCAATTTCTCCCACCAACCCTCTGAAGCCCAGCAAGGCCACCTTTCAATCTCGAGATTCTAAGAAACAATGTCAATGACAAGGGCAGGAGAACGATCTCAGTGGCTGCTCTGTGAATGCCTTCGTAAAGGTTTGCCAGTGAGTTTGAGGAGCCTCAAATCCAACTGCAATGAAAGGTGTTTAATTTAGACATTGTTCCGAGAGCAAGTAATTGGAGCATTTGTAAATATGAGTGATTTTAAACCAGATGAACAAAAATCAGGGAGCCCAGTACAAAGAAAGAAATTAAACAATGTTCACAAATATGAAGCACAATCGTATTGTAAGAAGTTCAATGACCACATATGAGTAGTTAAAGCCACAATATATCTTCCAATGTTCTGTTCTACCAACTACACCACTAACTGATAGACTGGTTAATGGACCACACTGCTATCACTCACTTATCAACAATACCTATTTACTTGGCTCTCCTCTTGTTATTTGAGACTTCTCCTCATATTCACACATATAGCACTGATCCAAGTCTCTCATCCACATCTTGCAACTTGCAGATGCTACCAGCTATTTATTTATGATGCCCACATCATGCAGGCAGAAGCATTGCAATTCAGTAAAACACTTCTCTCTCTCTCTCTTGCAGGACATTGAAGGTTATAGTTGGAATGGGATATGTCGGTTGCTTCCTCTTTTCCTCATCTTGTTTCTCAGCTGATCACATAGCTTTCATGATGCTGAGTTTTGCAACATCGCCATCAATCTCTGCTTAATATAATAGTGTGGCAGAGCAATCAGACCTTGGTCCAACATGCTGAGGATCAGCTCTATGAAACTTTGCTGGCAGTATGCAATTGTTGGATGCATACCATCCACATGTGTGTAGGTCATGAACCATGTTGCCTTGGCTCTTAATGGTCATCCTTTGGCTTTTCAAGGTAGCTCAAATGTAGATGACTCTGCAGATGGAAGAATGAATGGCATCATGACTCTTGCCAATGACTCATGGCATTGTCTGACATGATTGGTTGTGCGTGGTCACACATTAGCTGAACATTGAATTTTTTTAGTTCGGGTTCTTCTCAAAGTTGACATGCCACACATGTAAAGTGGTGAGTACGCAGTCAATGTCTCATGTGCCAAGGGGATACCTCGCAAAGTGAGAAACTTGCGGTTTGCGCCTTCTCAACAACATAGAATAAAAAGCATTAAGCTCTTTCAGAATACAGAGCCCTACCCTTAAGGGTGCCAGGTCTGCAGATGTAACAAGCATTTCCTACTCTAGTCAGTAAGGACATTCATCCACAGAGTGGTTCCTGTCCTGAGGCTGGAGTTGCGGCTGCAGCAGGCTGTAAATTTCAGTGCGGATGTGCTTAGTGAAGCAGAAGCATCAGGTATAGGTTGTTTTCTCTGAGGATCAGGTGAAGAATCATTTCCTGGAACAGCCTTTCTCAGCCCTATTGCTTACCTTCTCTGCAATCTTAATGGCACATGTCCAATTTCCAAAGTTAGAGGACCAACAGTTGACAACATCACTGCCATCTTTAATCAAAAAACAAACTCTATTTTTGATCTTCTTTTGTGTAAATTTTTGTCAATTAAAGATACAATTTGGGAACAAATGACAACACAACTCACTATTTACTTACCCTGAGTCAGTTTTTCTTTCACATGCCTGCAATGTTACAATAACTGACTCAGTAAACTGAAGGAAATGAGTTAATTAAATAACTTTTGTTTAGTTGTCTATAAAAGACAACCAATAAATGTCTCACACACTGATCTAAATCATAAAACCAAAGCCTTTGGTTCGAGTAAAGTACAAGACAGATTGATGGGCACTATCTTGAATGTACTGATATACCATAAATTTGGTTAAAATTGGTTCAGTGAAGATTATTTATAGCTTTTCATGTTCTCACATCATTTTTTCCTGTAAAAATTATTTGAAGAAGTGCACTTGTCAAGAAAAATTATTGGGTTAGTACCTTTTCTTATTTGTTTACAAACAAACAGTAAAGGTATAAATAATCCACATTAAATGCATTATAAGCAGGTGAAGTTGCCATGATATATTCTGACCTTACATATGCAGAATGTATTCATATCCAATTTCTTCAATATTGAGATTTGAAAATGAGCTTACACCAAACTTTGATGCTTTACCTTTCCAATATCACATATAATGAACCATGGTACAGTTTCTCATGACGAGGAGTCAGAAACCGAAAGTATTGATAGTATTTTTAATTCTTAATTCAAAATATGCTCTTTTTTTATAAAATAGGAATGCTACAGAATTAACAACTGCAGGTATTAACTAAATTATGTGGGATCAATGAGATGTAGAATCTAAAGTTGTCCTAGCAACTTCTAGCAGACTGGACTGTGATCTTTTGTGACTACAAGGCAACGTTGCACTGATGGCCCTTTGCTCAACAGCTAGTCACCCCCTGCAGATTATGTCTCAAACTGCCAGCAGATCTTGTGCTTTTCCTTTTGAACAATACAAAAGGGCAGGGGTTAAAAAGCCAGTTTTAACTCTACTGGAGTGGGCTAGTTTGGTTGAATGTTCATATGGTAACCAGCCTGCGTTCAGGTATTAACATATTGTGATGACCACCCCCTAGTTACCCTTCTGCAGCAGGATAGCAAAAGGGAGATCCGTTTTCACTCAGTGTTACAAAACTAGTCTAAAAGGGGAGCAGCACAAAAGAATGTTAATTAGCCTACAAACCCAAAAATATCTAAAACTGACTGTTTCATTATTAATATTAATGCTTCCCGTACAGCTCCACTATGATAGTCACAAAACTATCTGATCTTCAAGGTTTGTGCGAAGATTTGTAGCTCGGGTGCTCGTTGTTGTGGTTCTGTTCGCCGAGCTGGAAGTTTTTGTTGCAAACGTTTCATCCCCTGGCTAGGAGACATCATCAGTGCTCTGGAGCCTCCTGCAAAGCGCTTTTTTGATGTTTCTTCCGGTATTAATAGTGGTCTGTCCTTGCCGCTTCCGGGTGTCAGTTTCAGCTGTCCGCTGTAGTGGTTGGTATATTGGGTCCAGGTCGATGTGTTTGTTGGTGGAGTTTGTGGATGAATGCCATGCCCTGGCTGTTCTCTGTCTGGCTTGCCCTATGATAGTAGTGTTTTCCCAGTCGAATTCATGTTGCTTGTTGTCTGAGTGTGTGGCTACTAGGGATAGCTGGTCGTGTCGTTTCGTGGCTAGTTGATGTTCATGTATGCGGATTGTTAGCTGTCTTCCTGTTTGTCCTATATAGTGTTTTGTGCAGTCCTTGCATGGTATTTTGTAAACTACATTAGTTTTGCTCATGTTGGGTATTGGGTCCTTTGTTCTTGTAAGTTGTTGTCTGAGCGTGGCTGTTGGTTTGTGTGCCGTTATGAGTCCTAAGGGTCGCAGTAGTCTGGCTGTCAGTTCTGAAACGCTCCTGATGTATGGTAGTGTGGCTAGTCCTTTTGGTTGTGGCATGTCCTCGTTCCGTGGTCTATTTCTTAGGCATCTGTTGATAAAGTTGCGCGGGTATCCGTTTTTGGCGAATACCTTGTATAGGTGTTCCTCTTCCTCTTTTCGCAGTTCTGGTGTACTGCAGTGTGTTGTAGCTCTTTTGAATAGTGTCCTGATGCAGCTTCGTTTGTGTGTGTTGGGGTGGTTACTTTCATAGGACTTGGTCTGTGTGTGTTGTTTTCCTGTGTACCCTTGTGGTGAATTCTCCGTTCGGTGTTCTCTGTACTATCACGTCTAGGAATGGGAGTTGGTTATCCTTTTCTTCTTCTCTCGTGAATCGGATTCCTGTGAGTGTGGCGTTGATGATCCGGTGTGTTTTTTCTATTTCCGTGTTTTTGATGATTACAAACGTGTCATCGACATATCTGACCCAGAGTTTGGGTTGAATTTGTGGTAGGGCTGTTTGTTCTAACCTTTGCATAACTGCCTCTGCTATGAGTCCCGAGATTGGTGATCCCATGGGTGTTCCGTTGATTTGTTTGTATATCTGATTGTTGAATGTAAAGTGTGTAGTGAGGCACAAGTCCAGTAGTTTAAGTATGCCGTCTTTGTTGATAGGTTCTGCCTCCTGTTTTCTGTTCTGTATGTCCAGTAGGTTGGCTATTGTTTCTCTGGCTAGGGTTTTGTCAATCGAAGTGAACAGTGCCGTCACGTCGAACGAGATCATGGTTTCTTCTTTGTCTATGTGTGTATTCCTGATGGCGTCCAAGAATTCCTGTGTTGATTGTATGGAGTGTTTGGATCCGCTGACCAGGTGTTTCAGTTTCTGTTGTAGTTCTTTGGCCAGTTTGTATGCTGGTGTCCCTGGTAGTGATACTATGGGTCTGAGTGGGATGTCTGGTTTGTGTACTTTGGGTAGTCCGTAGAATCTGGTGGTGTTGTTACTTTCCGGTTTCATTCTTCGTAGGTCAGCTTTGGTTATCTGTCCGTTTTTTTGTAGATTCCTTAGTGTGTTATTTATTCTACTGGTGAGTTGTGGTGTGGGGTCAGAATCCTTCATTTGGTAGGTGTTGGTGTCTGCTAGTAGGTGTTGTGCTTTTTTGATGTAATCTGATTTATCTAGGATGACAGTCATTCTGCCTTTATCTGCTGGTAGTATGATTATGTTCTTATCATTTCTTAGTGCTTTCAGTGCTTCCCTCTCCTTGGTGTTGAGGTTATGTGTTTGCCTTTTTCTTATCATCATAGGTACGACCGTTTGTCTCACTGTTTGTTGTGTCTCTTCAGTCAGTCCATTGTTCCTGAGTGTGCATTCTAGTGCTGCTAGGAAGTCTGCTGTCTTGGCATCCCTGTGGTTGTAGTTGAGTCCCTTGGCCAGTATAGTTCTTTCCATGTCTGTGAGCTGTCTGTGGGAGAGGTTTTTAACCCAGGTGTGTGTTGTAGTGTCCTCTTTTTTGTGTGTTAGTTTGGCCATTTTTTCTTTCAGTGCCGTTTTTTTGCGATGTGTTGTCCTGTTCTGTCCTATAGTGACCGCCTGTTCTATGGTCCGGGTCCATTCATGATGAGTGGTCTTTGAAATTAACGACTTTTGGCACGCAATTTCTTGTTTGTATTTGTGCAGTCGGTTGTGAGCGTCTGTGATCATTGCCTGGATCATCCTGAGTCCGTTCTGCTTGGCTGTTTCCCTGGCTGGTGGATTATTGACTGGTGGTCTGTACCTGACACATTGTGGAAGGATTTGATTCTTTCGGCATTCGTGTAGGAACCGGAGTTGTTCATATGTGGCGCTTAGGCGGTTAGCGCAGGATTCCCATTTCCTGGCTTGTCTCAGCGTCTCTCGCCCGTAAGTGTTCAAGGTTTGTGCGAAGATTTGTAGCTCGGGTGCTTGTTGTTGTGGTTCTGTTCGCCGAGCTGGAAGTTTTTGTTGCAAACGTTTCGTCCCCTGTCTAGGAGACATCATCAGTGCTCTGGAGCCTCCTGCAAAGCGCTTCTTTGATGTTTCTTCCGGTATTTATAGAGGTCTGTCCTTGCCGCTTCCGGGTGTCAGTTTCAGCTGTCCGCTGTAGTGGTTGGTATATTGGGTCCAGGTCGATGTGTTTGTTGATGGAGTTTGTGGATGAATGCCATGCCTCTAGGAATTCCCTGGCTGTTCTCTGTCTGGCTTGCCCGATGATAGTAGTGTTTTCCCAGTCGAATTCACATTGCTTGTTGTCTGAGTGTGTGGCTACAGCTAACAATCCGCATACATGAACATCAACTAGCCACGAAACGACACGACCAGCTATCCCTAGTAGCCACACACTCAGACAACAAGCAACGTGAATTCGACTGGGAAAACACTACTATCATAGGGCAAGCCAGACAGAGAACAGCCAGGGAATTCCTAGAGGCATGGCATTCATCCACAAACTCCACCAACAAACACATCGACCTGGACCCAATATACCAACCACTACAGCGGACAGCTGAAACTGACACCCGGAAGCGGCAAGGACAGACCTCTATAAATACCGGAAGAAACATCAAAGAAGCGCTTTGCAGGAGGCTCCAGAGCACTGATGATGTCTCCTAGACAGGGGACGAAACGTTTGCAACAAAAACTTCCAGCTCGGCGAACAGAACCACAACAACGAGCACCCGAGCTACAAATCTTCGCACAAACCTTGAACACTTATGGGCGAGAGACGCTGAGACAAGCCAGGAAATGGGAATCCTGCGCTAACCGCCTAAGCGCCACATATGAACAACTCCGGTTCCTACACGAATGCCGAAAGAATCAAATCCTTCCACAATGTGTCAGGTACAGACCACCAGTCAATAATCCACAAGCCAGGGAAACAGCCAAGCAGAACGGACTCAGGATGATCCAGGTAATGATCACAGACGCTCACAACCGACTGCACAAATACAAACAAGAAATTGCGCGCCAAAAGTCGTTAATTTCAAAGACCACTCATCATGAATGGACCCGGACCATAGAACAGGCGGTCACTATAGGACAGAACAGGACAACACATCGCAAAAAAACGGCACTGAAAGAAAAAATGGCCAAACTAACACACAAAAAAGAGGACACTACAACACACACCTGGGTTAAAAACCTCTCCCACAGACAGCTCACAGACATGGAAAGAACTATACTGGCCAAGGGACTCAACTACAACCACAGGGACGCCAAGACAGCAGACTTCCTAGCAGCACTAGAATGCACACTCAGGAATAATGGACTGACTGAAGAGACACAACAAACAGTGAGACAAACGGTCGTACCTATGATGATAAGAAAAAGACAAACACATAACCTCAACACCAAGGAGAGGGAAGCACTGAAAGCACTAAGAAATGATAAGAACATAATCATACTACCAGCAGATAAAGGCAGAATGACTGTCATCCTAGATAAATCAGATTACATCAAAAAAGCACAACACCTACTAGCAGACACCAACACCTACCAAATGAAGGATTCTGACCCCACACCACAACTCACCAATAGAATAAATAACACACTAAGGAATCTACAAAAAGACGGACAGATAACCAAAGCTGACCTACGAAGAATGAAACCGGAAAGTAACAACACCACCAGATTCTACGGACTACCCAAAGTACACAAACCAGACATCCCACTCAGACCCATAGTATCACTACCTGGGATACCAGCATACAAACTGGCCAAAGAACTACAACAGAAACTGAAACACCTGGTCAGCGGATCCAAACACTCCATACAATCAACACAGGAATTCTTGGACGCCATCAGGAATACACACATGGACAAAGAAGAAACCATGATCTCGTTCGACGTGACGGCACTGTTCACTTCGATTGACAAAACCCTAGCCAGAGAAACAATAGCCAACCTACTGGACATACAGAACAGAAAACAGGAGGCAGAACCTATCAACAAAGACGGCATACTTAAACTACTGGACTTGTGCCTCACTACACACTTTACATTCAACAATCAGATATACAAACAAATCAACGGAACACCCATGGGATCACCAATCTCGGGACTCATAGCAGAGGCAGTTATGTAAAGGTTAGAACAAACAGCCCTACCACAAATTCAACCCAAACTCTGGGTCAGATATGTCGATGACACGTTTGTAATCATCAAAAACACGGAAATAGAAAAAACACACCGGATCATCAATGCCACACTCACAGGAATCCGATTCACGAGAGAAGAAGAAAAGGATAACCAACTCCCATTCCTAGACGTGATAGTACAGAGAACACCGAACGGAGAATTCACCACAAGGGTACACAGGAAAACAACACACACAGACCAAGTCCTAAACTATGAAAGTAACCACCCCAACACACACAAACGAAGCTGCATCAGGACACTATTCAAAAGAGCTACAACACACTGCAGTACACCAGAACTGCGAAAAGAGGAAGAGGAACACCTATACAAGGTATTCGCCAAAAACGGATACCCGCGCAACTTTATCAACAGATGCCTAAGAGATAGACCACGGAACGAGGACATGCCACAACCAAAAGGACTAGCCACACCTACCATACACCAGGAGCATTTCAGAACTGACAGCCAGACTACTGCGACCCTTAGGACTCATAACGGCACACAAACCAACAGCCACGCTCAGACAACAACTTACTAGAACAAAGGAGCCAATACCCAACATGAGCAAAACTAATGTAGTTTACAAAATACCATGCAAGGACTGCACAAAACACTATATAGGACAAACAGGAAGACAGCTAACAATCCGCATACATGAACATCAACTAGCCACGAAACGACACGACCAGCTATCCCTAGTAGCCACACACTCAGACAACAAGCAACATGAATTCGACTGGGAAAACTCTACTATCATAGGGCAAGCCAGACAGAGAACAGCCAGGGAATTCCTAGAGGCATGGCATTCATCCACAAACTCCACCAACAAACACCTGGACCCAATATACCAACCACTACAGCGGACAGCTGAAACTGACACCCGGAAGCGGCAAGGACAGACCACTATAAATACCGGAAGAAACATCAAAGAAGCGCTTCGCAGGAGGCTCCACAGCACTGATGATGTCTCCTAGCCAGGGGACGAAATGTTTGCAACAAAAACCTCCAGCTCGGCGAACAGAACCACAACAACTATCTGATCTTCATGAACAATTCAGAGATTGACCCATAAAGCCTTTTTCAACTTTTTTTTTGGATTATCTCCTATTTATAACCAATGTGTGTATCATTATATTCCTTATTCTTCTCAGAATTAGCAATAAATAAAATCATAAGAAACTCACTCCTTCTCTTAGCTCAACAGAGCCTGGTTAAACATGCTCCATTTTTAAAAAAGTTCATTAGAATTTGAGAGAATTCACAATGAAACAGTTCCTTTTAAAATTCATCTTGCTCCAATCAACTGAGGGATTGGGTGAATAGAAAAGGGGATCAAATTCATTTCTCATCATCTGGGAGCCTAACAGCTTGGGGTATGGTGTCTGAAATCATAATGAATTGGAGAAACTTCCCCAGAACCTGGTCGTAACAAACTGAGAGCTCTTGCTGTGATTTGAACCCACAGACAAAATGAGGGATTAGGTGGATAAATTGTTACTTTGAAACCAATTTTAAAGGGAAAATCTGCAAAAGGCTTTCTTGAATTTGCACTTTGACAATACAGAAATGATAGCTTTTAACAAGCAATATTTTGTTGTTTTATGCAAGCTATCATTTGTGCGTTGAAGGCATGCTAAATAAAAAGAAAATAAGTGTCAGCCTCATGTTATTTTATCTCAAGACTAGATAACAAGTTAATGCTTTCCAAGTCAAATATTATACTGTATGTTATTGCCAGTATTACTCTTAACCATGATATTGTTTGAGTCCTACTGATCATGTTGTTTGTGTTTCTAACTACAGAATAACAGCATGCGTCCTAACCTAACACGCATTCACAGTACAGACAACCTGACGCAGGTGTTAGCAAAACAGCATGCTGAGCCTTTTGAAATATGTCCTTTTCAGAACTGTCCCTTGTTGGATTCTGCTATCCTATGCCTAACCTGAGGTACGTTTTGCAAGTTTAGCTATGTTCTGAGGCTTGTCCTCACAGCTAAAAAATATAAATACAGCTTTGGGTGGGTTACACATGTTCCAGAGTTCAAGAATCTTGTACTACTTTACTTGCAGTCTTTAATTATAGCTGAAAATGTGTTGCACAGCAGGCCAGGCAGCATCTCAGGAATAGAGAATTCGACGTTTCGAGCATAAGCCCTTCATCAGGAATGAGAGAGAGTAGCCAAGCAGGCTAAGATAAAAGGTAGGGAGGAGGGACTTGGGGGAGGGGCGATGGAGGTGGGATAGGTGGAAAGAGGTCAAGGTGAGGGTGATAGGCCGGAGTGGGGTGGGGGCGGAGAGGTCAGGAAGAAGATTGCAGGTTAGGAGGGCGGTGCTGAGTTGAGGGAACCGACTGAGACAAGGTGGGGGGAGGGGAAATGAGGAAACTGGAGAAATCTGAATTCATACCTTGTGGTTGGAGGGTTCCCAGGCGGAAGATGAGGCGCTCCTCCTCCAGCCGTCGTGTTGTTATGTTCTGCCGGTGGAGGAGTCCAAGGACCTGCATGTCCTCGGTGGAGTGGGAGGGAGAGTTAAAGTGTTGAGCCACGGGGTGGTTGGGTTGGTTGGTCCGGGCGTCCCTGAGGTGTTCTCTGAAGCGTTCCGCAAGTAAGCGGCCTGTCTCACCAATATAGAGGAGGCCACATCGGGTGCAGCGGATGCAATAGATGATGTGTGTGGAGGTACAGGTGAACTTGTGGCGGATATGGAAGGATCCCTTGGGGCCTTGGAGGGAAGTGAGTGTGGAGGTGTGGGCGCAAGTTTTACATTTCCTGCGGTTGCAGGGGAAGGTGCCGGGGGTGGAGGTTGGGTTGGTGGGGGGTGTGGATCTGACGAGGGAGTCACGAAGGGAGTGGTCCTTGCGGAACGCTGATAGGGGAGGGGAGGGAAATATATCCTTGGTGGTGGGGTCCGTTTGGAGGTGGCGGAAATGACGGCGGATGATACGTTGTATGCGGAGGTTGGTGGGGTGGTAGGTGAGAACCAGTGGGGTTCTGTCTTGGTGGCGGTTGGAGGAGCGGGGCTCAAGGGCGGAGGAGCGGGAAGTGGAGGAGATGCGGTGGAGGGCATCGTCGATCACGTCTGGGGGGAATCTGCGGTCCTTGAAGAAGGAGGCCATCTGGGCTGTGCGGTGTTGGAACTGGTCCTCCTGGGAGCAGATGCGGCGGAGACGAAGGAATTGGGAATATGGGATGGTGTTTTTGCAGGGGGCTGGGTGGGAGGTGGTGTAGTCCAGGTAGCTGTGGGAGTCAGTCGGTTTATAATAGATGTCTGTGTTGAGTCGGTCGCCGAAGAGATAGAGATGGAAAGGTCTAGGAAGGGGAGGAAGGAGTCTGAGACAGTCCAGGTGAATTTCAGGTCGGGATGGAAGGTGTTAGTAAAGTTGATGAACTGTTCAACCTCCTCGTGGGAGCACGAGGCGGCGCCGATACAGTCATCGATGTAGCGGAGGAAAAGGTGGGGGGTGGTGCCAGTGTAGTTGCGGAAGATGGACTGTTCCACATATCCTACGAAGAGGCAGGCATAGCTGGGGCCCATGCGGGTGCCCATGGCAACTCCTTTAGTTTGGAGGAAGTGGGAGGATTGAAAAGAGAAGTTATTCAGGGTGAGGACCAGTTCAGTCAGTCGAAGGAGGGTGTCAGTGGAAGGGTACTGGTTGGTGCGGCGGGAAAGGAAGAAGCGGAGGGCTTTGAGTCCTTCGTGATGGGGGATGGAGGTGTACAGGGACCAGGGAAGCGAAAATCCTGGAGGAGGCGGAGGGCGTGGGTGGTGTCCCGAACGTAGGTGGGGAGTTCTTGTTCGGGACGTTCGGGACACCACCCACGCCCTCCACCTCCTCCAGGATTTTCGCTTCCCTGGTCCCCAACGCCTTATTTTCACTATGGACATCCAGTCCTTGTACACCTCCATCCCCCATCACGAAGGACTCAAAGCACTCCGCTTCTTCCTTTCCCGCCGCACCAACCAGTACCCTTCCACTGACACCCTCCTTCGACTGACTGAACTGGTCCTCACCCTGAATAACTTCTCTTTTCAATCCTCCCACTTCCTCCAAACTAAAGGAGTCGCCATGGGCACCCGCATGGGCCCCAGCTATGCCTGCCTCTTCGTAGGATATGTGGAACAGTCCATCTTCCGCAACTACACTGGCACCACCCCCCACCTTTTCCTCCGCTACATCGATGACTGTATCGGCGCCGCCTCGTGCTCCCACGAGGAGGTTGAACAGTTCATCAACTTTACTAACACCTTCCATCCCGACCTGAAATTCACCTGGACTGTCTCAGACTCCTCCCTCCCCTTCCTAGACCTTTCCATCTCTATCTCTTCGGCGACCGACTCAACACAGACATCTATTATAAACCGACTGACTCCCACAGCTACCTGGACTACACCACCTCCCACCCTGCCCCCTGCAAAAACGCCATCCCATATTCCCAATTCCTTCGTCTCCGCCGCATCTGCTCCCAGGAGGACCAGTTCCAACACCGCACAGCCCAGATGGCCTCCTTCTTCAAGGACCGCAGATTTCCCCCAGACGTGATCGACGATGCCCTCCACCGCATCTCCTCCACTTCCCGCTCCTCCGCCCTTGAGCCCCGCTCCTCCAACCGCCACCAAGACAGAACCCCACTGGTTCTCACCTACCACCCCACCAACCTCCGCATACAACGTATCATCCGCCGTCATTTCCGCCACCTCCAAACGGACCCCACCACCAAGGATATATTTCCCTCCCCTCCCCTATCAGCGTTCCACAAGGACCACTCCCTTCGTGACTCCCTCGTCAGATCCACACCCCCCACCAACCCAACCTCCACCCCCGGCACCTTCCCCTGCAACCGCAGGAAATGTAAAACTTGCGCCCACACCTCCACACTCACTACCCTCCAAGGCCCCAAGGGATCCTTCCATATCCGCCACAAGTTCACCTGTACCTCCACACACATCATCTATTGCATCCGCTGCACCCGATGTGCCCTCCTCTATATTGGTGAGACAGGCCGCTTACTTGCGGAACGCTTCAGAGAACACCTCAGGGACGCCCGGACCAACCAACCCAACCACCCCGTGGCTCAACACTTTAACTCTCCCTCCCACTCCACCGAGGACATGCAGGTCCTTGGACTCCTCCACCGGCAGAACATAACAACACGACGGCTGGAGGAGGAGCGCCTCATCTTCCGCCTGGGAACCCTCCAACCACAAGGTATGAATTCAGATTTCTCCAGTTTCCTCATTTCCCCTCCCCCCACCTTGTCTCAGTCGGTTCCCTCAACTCAGCACCGCCCTCCTAACCTGCAATCTTCTTTCTGACCTCTCCGCCCCCACCCCACTCCGGCCTATCACCCTCACCTTGACCTCCTTCCACCTATCCCACCTCCATCGCCCCTCCCCCAAGTCCCTTCTCCCTACCTTTTATCTTAGCCTGCTTGGCTACTCTCTCTCATTCCTGATGAAGGGCTTATGCTCGAAACGTCGAATTCTCTATTCCTGAGATGCTGCCTAACCTGCTGTGCTTTGACCAGCAACACATTTTCAGCTGTGAACTCCAGCATCTGCAGACCTAATTTTTTAGTCTTTAATTATAGCCATGTACAAAAAACAATCAGCCTGACCACGACAAGCAATGGCAACTAATAATATGTTGCTTTGCATAGGTAATTGTAACAATATTCTTGACCCTGAAAGGGAATGAGATCAGTTATTTCCCTTACATTCTTAGTTTTCTGCTTGTGTGAATCATTATGGAGTCAACATCTGCAGTTGGTAACTGTTATACAATGGTCTCTACCCTCAGTCACATGATCCAGAATAAAGCAATTCTTTCCAAAGCACAACCACAGACTGTAATTACACTCAGGAGGTTTCTGGATTTTGATCAGATTGATTAAAGCTGCATTTGACTGAACAGTGTTCAGAAAGTTAATGAACAATAAATCTCGCTTGCAAATTGTCAGGTAAAGGAAACGTGACAAGGTTTAGCTGTAGCAACAACTCAGTGAAGCTTTGGATTGAATTTGCTGACAGTCAGACAATTACCATCAGGCAGGTTGTTCTTGCAGCTCAATCGGACAATTACCATCAGGCCATAATGAATAAGAACAGCAGTAAGCCGTTTGGCCACTTGAGCTTGCTCGGTCATTCAACAGGATCATGGCTGATCCAACATTCCTCACATCCACTTTCCTGACCTTTTCCAGTAACCCTTGATTCCTGATTGATCAAGAATCTATCACAGCCTTAAATAAATCCAAGGCTTTTACCACTCTCTGTGGAAAGGGTCTGTTCAATAACTAATCAAGGGTTAGTAGTTGAACTGTTCCTGAATAACCTTTTACTTAATTTACTTGAAGCCCATTGAATTCTCCAAATTAAATAGACACTTGTGAAGGATTTTAGGTGTATAGGAATTGCCAGTGAAATCTTCAATTTCCCAGGTTATTCTTAATTTAAATCAAGAAAAGCTGCAGAAAACTGCAACACAAAGGGCCTGAGGGTATTTGTGCATGAAACACAGAAAGCTAGCATACAGGTACAGTGGGTAATCAGGGAAGCTAATGGAATGTTGGCCCTTATTTCAAATTGAGACTAAAAGTAGGGATGTTTCACTGCAACTGAGTAAGGTGCTGGCTGATAGAAGAAATTCCTCCTTAAATAGCATCCCTTTGTTCTGAGATTATGCCCTTTTGTCCTACACTCTCCCATGAAGGGAGACATCCTCTCAGCATTTACCCCATCAACCTCTTAAGAAGATATGTTTCAATGAGATCATCTCTCATTCTTCTCAACTCCAATAAATAGAGTCCCAAGCTGTTAACGTTTGCCCCTAAAGATAATCCCTCCATACCATGGATCATCATGAACCTTATCTGAACTATCTCCAATGAAATACAGCAAACCTTTCGTGAACCAAAACCTATGGGATCAGAAGTGCGCGGGTTGATCAAATACCATAGTAATATCTTTCCTTCAATCACAGGGCCCAAACTACTCACGGTATTCCAGATTTGGTCTCACCAGCACCTTATTCAGTTGCAGTGATATTTCCCTACTTTTAATTTCAATTTGAAATACGGGCCAAAATTCCATTAGCTTTCCTGATTACCCACTGTACCTGTATGCTAGCTTTCTGTGTTTCATGCACAAGTACCCTCAGTCCTTTTGTGTTGCAGCTTTCCTGCAACTTTTCTTGATTTAAATTAAGAATAACCTGGAAAATTGAAGATTTCACTGGCAATTCCTGTACACCTAAAATCCTTCACAAATGTCCATTTAATTTGGAGAATTTGATGGGCTCCAAGTAAATTAAGGGGCTAGACTAGAGTGGTGCTGGAAAAGCACAGCTGCCTGACCTGCTGTGCTTTTCCAGCACCACTCTAATCTAGACTCTGGTTTCCAGCATCTGCAGTCCAAATAAATTAAGCAAAAGGTTATTCAGGAACAGTTCAACTATTACATATATATTCTAAACCTTGAATAGTTATTGAACAGACCCATAGTTACCTCATATCCCTCCTCCCCATCTGCACCTTCCCCATACCACTTACATGGCCGAGACTCTGACCTGATATTCCCAGGGATGCAACACTCCCGGAGCTGAGAACCCACTGGATCGATCTCTGTTCTTCTCCGGCTCCAGTCCTGACATTAAGCCCCTTCCTCCACTCCACATGAGACCCTCTATTCAACTGCCAGGATGTAACAACCCATCCCAATCTTTCCCAGCTCTGCATCTGATAACTCCTGCATCCACATCCCTTTCCCCCTCCTTTGACCAGCCTCCAAAGGGCAGCACAATGGCTTAGTGGTTAGCACTGCTGCCTCCCAGTACCAGAGACCTGGGTTCAATTCTACCCTTGGGTGACTGTGTGGAGTTTGTGCATTCTTCTCATGTCTACCTGGGTTTCCTCTGGGTGCTCCAGTTTCCTCCTACAGTCCAAAGATGTGCAGATTAGGTGGATTGGCCATGCTAAATTGCTCAGACAGTCTTGGGATGGATTGGCCCATGGTAAATGCAGGGTTACAGGGATAGGATAGGGTGGTGGAATGGTCTTCAGAGCCTCAATATGGACTCGATGGACTTAATGGCCTGCTTCTACACTGTAGGGATTGTATGACCCTGCCCCTCTGCACTTGCTGTGCAGTTGACCGCCCCACTTTCCCCTTCAGCAACCAGTTCTGTCTCTCCCTGTCAGAATAGGGCAGCTGATGAGGTGGTGCCTGGGGACGCCTTTCAGAGGGTTGGCGCAGACCCGAAGGGCTGAATGGTCTGTTTCCACACTGTAAAGATTCTATGATCATGTGGCTTGCCTTCCTCTGGATGGAATGGAAAGGAATGGATGTTTGACTCCATAATTCTGAGGGAGTACTGAGTAGGACCTCTCTCAGTAGTATGGAGCTCCCTTCGTTAGTTCACAAAAAAAAAGGCCAGAATCCTTGAGATTGCCACTTCCTTGGAAAATCTGACCTTTTGTTAAAAAAAAGAGGTGCAGCTCATTCTGCTGTAAGGATCTGACAAATTAATTGAAGAGATAATTTTAAACCCCATTGCTGACTGCATTCCACTCATGACACAAATTCAAATTACCTTGACAAAATAAGGCAGGCAGATAAACACTGCATTTTTAAAGACAGCGTCTAATCCTACAGTTTGGTCAAAGCTTGGTAGATTGAACAGTGTTAGGTCTACTCACAGAAATAATTGCAGCAGTGATCTCAATAGCACCGGTGCTGAGAGTGATGTAGGGGATCTGATCCTCACTGATGCCAGACTCTTTGAAGATGCTGCTTGTGTAGAACCAGATCTATAAATGATAAAAAAAACTAATGTTACCACAATATATGTAACTGCTTGTCCCTAGATTCAAGGAGGTACAGTAGGAAGTGATGTGCTCACCATTTTTCCGATTCTGATGAGAGAACTACACTGTACATACATTATTTCTACTTTATATTGGCTGTGTTTATCATATCATTCCTGCTTTTACTATATACTAGTGTTAGTTTAGGTTTTGGGTGTTATTTAGTATGATTGGTAGGCTTTCTTGGGTCTGGGAATGCTCAAAAAATTTCCTATAAAAATTAATGGCAATTGTTTCTTCACTTTACGCCATTTTGGCTTACGATAGGCTTCATAGGAACGTTTCAATTTCGGATAGCAGGAGACACCTGGATAGACATGTACTCTTTGTAGCTTCGCCAATACTATACACACAATCTTATGTAACATCAACTGTACAGATCAGAGGATTCCAGGTTAGTTCATCAAGTTACTTTGACCATGGCATTTGTCTCATCAATGGGCGAGAGAGAATTGAGAAAGTGTAAAAAATTAAACGTGCAGTATGTAAACTGAACGCATCACACACTTAGGGTAGAATCTTATGCTTGCTTTAACAATGAGCATCCTTCCCAAAGGACAGATCTGGGGATGTTCACTGAAGATTTTACAATCTTCTGCAGTTTTCACAAATCGCCGGATGCTGTAACAGTCCACTTCTGCAGATGCAAAGGCCTAAGCAAGATTCTGTCAAGTAGCAAATGGCATTCACATCACACAAGTACCAGGCAATAATTATCTCTAACAAGAGAGAAACTAATAATTTCCCTGAACATTTTATGGCATTATTATCACCAATTCCGCAATATCTTTGGGGTTAGTATTGACCTGTAAAGGAACTGGGTAGCAGTTTAAATACTGTGGTTACAAGGGTAGGTCAAAGGCTGGGAATGCTGCAGTGGTAAGTCGCTTTCTGATCTTCAATCTGTCTACCATTGACAAAGCACAAGTGGTCAATCTGATAGCATCTACTCCACTTGTCTTCATGCAATTTTAAGCATATGCAAAATGCTTGTTACCATCCTGGTTATAGCAACCCGCTTGACTGATATCCCATCTATCGTCAATATTCACTCTGTTCATCTCAGTGGCAGCACTGTGTTACTGCTGCAACTCATCGAGTCTACTTTGCGAGCCTGCGATCTCTACTATCTAGAAGGATAAGAACAACAGAAACATGTGGCAGCATCATCTGCAAGTTCCCCTCCAAGCCAAAAAATAAAAGAACGTCAGTTTGCTGTTCTTTTAACAAACTTGTTTGGACATGAGCAGATGAGTCTTGAACCCTGGTCAGCTCTGGATTTATTACTGACTATTTATGACCTCTAGTTTTAAAACACTCAGTTTGTGGTGGAATTTTCCCTGTTTCAGTGAAATCATGAAGGAGATTCATGGTGCCTGGTCCTTCCTGTCAGAGAGCAACTTTCCTCCTGCAATCTTCTGTTGTTCACCTTACTCATAGGCAACCAGCCTCTTCAGTCTCTTTTTTGAGGAATCATGCAGCCTGAGAGGGAGAGCTGCCTCATCACTTCTGGAATCTTCTGGCATTCATGCCAACACTGCCATCTTTAACCACTTCAAACAATACAAGTCAGGAACTGCCCGTCATTCTGTGGTGCTTGAACACGATCACAGAGAATATGGTTGAGAAAGGCAGACTAGCTCTACGCTTTGTTGACAGTAACATGGAGACACTAGCAGAAGAGGTGGTGGAGAGGAGGACAGTCCTTCTTTCAGCAGACTGTCAAAGGAGGCCACACTACCAGTGGGTGCCAGCTTGGACACACATCATGGCCTGTGTCAGTCCTATGTCCCAGGTTAAATTAAACACACATCAGTACAGGAAAAAGATTAATGATCTATGTTCCACAAGGGCAAGTGCTATCATCTTCACTCTGCTATTACTCAATCACAGCACATGCCAGTGCATGCACACCAGAACACTACAACCCTCACTACAGCATGCATCATGCGCATTCAAAGGCTCACCTCATCCTCTCAAATAACAAACCTTTCCTGCCTTCTGTGCTTTCCTCTCAATCACTGGCAACACCTTGCCACCTCTCCGGTTTCTACATCACCACTAACGGCTCTTATTTTTATTCAGTCATGGAAGAGGGTGTCACCGGCGAGGCCAGGATTTATTGCCCATCCCTAATTGCCCAGAGGACAGTTAAGAGTCAACCCGCATTGCTGTGTGTATGGAGTCATATGTAGGCCAGATACGAATGGCAATTTCCTTCCCTAAAGGGCATTAGTGAACCAGGTGGCTTTTTTCCAAAAATCAACAACAGATTCATGGTCATCAATAGACTATTAATTCCAGATATTTATTGAATTTAAATTCCACCATTTGCAGGATTTGATCCTGAGTCCTCAGAACAGTAGCTGGGTCTCTGGATTAAATCCATCAGATTCAATCCCTCTCATTGTTTCAATGCAGGAAAAATAGGCCTACATCGGAGTCTAGACTGGTGGGGTTGTGCCAGATGGTAGACTCATCATGACACAGCGGACATAGAGACAGGCACAACCACTGATTGGGAATGGGGAGGTTTCAGTGAGTAACTAACCAAATCTGCTTCATTGTGTTGCACTGCACTGCTCTCCCACTACTACCAACTCAAACTCCTTCTTAAACTGGACAAGCTTTTTGTCCTTCTTAGATAACTAATACTCACTGATGTCTTATTCAGACCATGGCAGCACCCAGGCCAGAAAAGGCCAATGCCACAGGCCGTCAGCACCTCTTCCGCCTCGGAGTAGGAAGTCACTGAATCCTCAGAAACAATATCCAGGTGAGATGTATGAGCAGAGAATCTGTGGGGAATGTCAGCAAGAGAACACTACCTCATTAAAGTAACTCCTAAACTCTCACATCCTACCTACTGGAGTCTCGTGGCATAGCAAGACATTTGGAAGCTTCCCAAATAGGTCAATGCCACGTCTCTAAAGGGAACTCTAAGGTGTACAACTGAATCTAAATATACATTGCTCAACCAAAATATGCATGCTCCATTGAGGAATTTGAATTCTGACAGGAAACCATCACGGTAGCTCCACACTTTGCTCAACACAGACCATGTCCTTGGTATATTTACAGTTCAGTGTGTGAATGTGACGACAATGACATGTTGTCTGCTCATGATAGCTATGGAACGTGTTTGCAAAATGCCAAGTTAGGTTACACTTTTAATCCAGGGTAAAAGTGAGGACTGCAAAGTCCAGAAACCAGAGTTTAGATCAGAGTGGTGCTGGAAAAGCACAGCAGGTCAGGCAGCATCTGAGGAGCAGGAAAATCGATGTTTCAGGCTAAAGCCCTTCATCAGGAATAGAGACAGGAAGCCTCCAGGGTGGAGAGATACATGGGGGAGAGGAGAGCTGGGGAGAAGGTAGCATAGAGTACAATGGGTGAATGGAGGTGGGGATGGAGATGATAGGTCAGAGGGAAGGGTGGAGTGGATAGGTGGAAAGGAAGATAGGCAGGCAGGACAGTGATGAGCTGGAAGGATGGAACTGGGGTAAGGTTGGGGAGGGGAAATTAGGAAACTGGTGAAGTCTACATTGATGCCATAGGGTTGAATGGTTCCGAGGCAGAAGATGAGGCATTCTTCACCCAGGTGTGTTTGTGAAATGCCAAGTTAGGTTACACTTTTAACACAGGGCAAAAGGAATGGTTGTTGGAGGTTCCTGGTTACAGATGTTTCAGTAAGATTAGGGATGGTGGTAAAAAAGGAGGGGGGTGGCATTGCTAATTAGGAATGGTATAACGGCTGCAGAAAGGAAGTTTGAGGGGGATCTGCCTTTGGAGGTAGTATTGGCTGAAGTCAGAAATAGGAAAGGTGCAGTCACCTTGTTGGGTGTTTACTATAGTTCCCCCAATAGCAGCAGAGATGTGGAGAAACAGATTGGGAAACAGATTTTGGAAAGGTGCAGAAGTCACAGGGTCGTAGTCATGGGCGACTTCAACTTCCCAAATATTGATTGGAAGCTCTTTAGATCAAGTAGATTGGATGGGGCGGTGTTTGTGCAGTGTGTCCAGGAATCTTTTCTAACTCAGTATGTAGATTGTCCAACCAGAGGGGAGGCCATATTAGATTTGGTACTTGGTAATGAACTGGGACAAGTGATGGGCTTGTTAGTGGGTGAACATTTTGGTGATGGTGACCACAATTCTGTGACTTTCACCTTGGTTATGGAGAGAGATAGGTGCGCACAACAGGGTAGATTTTACAATTGGGGGAAGGGAAATTACGATGCTGTAAGACAGGATTTGAGGAGCATAAGTTGGGAGCATAGGCTGTCAGGGAAGGATGTGGTGGAAATGTGGAACTTTTTCAAGGAACAGATACGACGTGTCCTTGATATGTATGTACCTGTCAGGCAGGAAAGAAATGGTCGTGTGAGGGAGCCTTGGTTGACGAGGGATGTTGAATGTCTAGTAAAGAGGAAGAAGGAGGCTTACATAAGGTTGAGGAAACAGGGTTCGGACAGGGCAGTGGAGGGATACAGGATAGCCAGAAGGGACCAGAAGAAAGGGATTAGGAGAGCTAAGAGAGGGCATGAAAAATCCTTGGCGGATAGGATCAAGGATAACCCCAAGGCATTTTATGCGTATGTGAGAAACATGAGAATGACGAGAACGAGGGTAGGTCCGATCAAGGACAGTAGTGGGAGATTGTGTATTGATTTGGAAGAGATAGGAGAGGTCTTGAATGAGTACTTTTCTTCAGTATTTACGAACGAGAGGGACCGTATTGTTGGAGAGGAGAGTGTGAAACGGACTGGTAAGCTAGAAGAGATACTTGTTAGGAAGGAAGATGTGTTGGACATTTTGAACAACTTGAGGATAGACAAGTCCCCCGGGCCTGACGGGATATATCCTAGGATTATGTGGGAAGCAAGAGAGGAAATTGCAGTACCGTTGGCAATGATCTTTTCATCTTCACTGTCAACGGGGGTGGTACCAGGGGACTGGAGAGTAGCGAATGTTGTGCCCCTGTTCAAAAAAGGGAATAGGGATAACCCCGGGAATTACAGGCCAGTTAGTCTTACTTCTGTGGTAGGCAAAGTAATGGAAAGGGTACTGAGGGATAGGATTTATGAGTATCTGGAAAGACACAGCTTGATTAGGGACAGCCAGCACGGATTTGTGAAGGGTAGGTCTTGCCTTACAAGTCTTATTGAATTCTTTGAGGAGGTGACCAAGTATGTGGATGAGGGTAGAGCAGTGGATGTAGTGTACATGGATTTTAGTAAGGCATTTGATAAGGTTCCCCATGGTAGGCTTATGCGGAAAGTCAGGAGGCAGGGGATAGAGGGAAATTTGGCCAACTGGATAGAAAACTGGCTAACTGGTCGAAGTCAGAGAGTGGTGGTAGATGGTAAATACTCAGCCTGGAGCCCAGTTACAAGTGGAGTTCCGCAGGGATCAGTTCTGGGTCCTCTGCTGTTTGTAATTTTTATTAATGACTTGGATGAGGGAGTCGAAGGGTGGGTCAGTAAATTTGCAGATGATACGAAGATTGGTGGAGTTGTGGACAGTGAGGAGGGCTGTTGTCGGCTGCAAAGGGACTTAGATATGATGCAGAGCTGGGCTGAGGAGTGGCAGATGGAGTTCAACCCTGCCAAGTGTGAGGTTGTCCATTTTGGAAGAACAAATAAGAATGTGGAATACAGGGTTAACGGTAGGGTTCTTAGTCAGGTGGAGGTACAGAGGGATCTTGGGTTCTATGTACATAGATCTTTGAAAGTTCCCACTCAGGTGGATAGAGCTTGTAAGAAGGCCTATGATGTATTAGCATTCATTAGCAGAGGGATTGAATTCAAGAGTCGTGAAGTGATGTTGCAGCTGTACAGGACTTTGGTTAGGCCACATTTGGAGTACTGTGTGCAGTTCTGGTCACCTCACTTTAGGAAAGATGTGGAAGCTTTGGAGAGGGTGCAGAGAAGATTTACCAGGATGTTGCCTGGAATGGAGAATAGGTCGTACGAGGATAGGTTGAGAGTTCTCGGCCTTTTCTCATTGGAACGGCGAAGGATGAGGGGTGACTTGATAGAGGTTTATAAGATGATCAGAGGAATAGATAGAATAGACAGTCAGAAACTTTTTCCCCGGGTACAACAGAGTGTTACAAGGGGACATAAATTTAAGGTGAAGGGTGGAAGGTATAGGGGAGATGTCAGGGGTGGGTTCTTTACCCAGAGAGTGGTGGAGGCATGGAATGCGCTGCCCGTGGGAGTGGTAGAGTTAGAATCATTGGCAATCTTTAAGCGGCAATTGGATAGGTACATGGATGGGTGCTTAATCTAGGATAGATGTTCGGCACAACATCGTGGGCCGAAGGGCCTGTTCTGTGCTGTATTGTTCTATGTTCTATGTTCTACGAGGACTGCAGATGCTGGAATCTGATGAACAAGGCCCATGGGTTGAGAGCACAAATTAAAACATGGGGTATGATATCATAGTTGCCACTGAGACATGGTTGAGAGAGGAGCAAACTGGGTTGTAAAAGCCCTTCATCAGGAATAGAGGCAGGAAGCCTCCAGGGTGGAGAGATAAATGGGGTGGGGGGGGGAGTTGCTGGGGAGAAGGTGGCAAAGAGTACAATAGATGAATGGGGGTGGGGATGGAGGTGATAGGTCAGGGAGGACCTCCAATTGTAGCACAGACTGAACCCCCCTGGTCCTCACCTTCCACCCCACTAACCTTCACATAAACCGTATCATCCGCCAACACTTCCGCCACCTCCAAACGGACCCACCACCAGACATATATTTCCCTCCCCACCCCTTTCTGTCTTCCGCAAAGACCATTCCCTCCGTAACTACCTGGTCAGGTCCACACCCCCCCAACAACCCACCCTCCCTTCCTGGCACCCACCCCTGCCACCGCAGGAATTGCAAAACCTGCGCCCACATATCCTCCCTCACCTCCATCGAAGGCCCCAAAGGAGTATTCCACATCCATCAAAGTTACACCTGCACATCCACCAATGTCATTTACCATATTCGCTGGTCCCGACGCAGTGTCCTTTTCCTTTGGGAGACTGGATGCCTCCTCTTAGAGCGCTTCAGGGAACATCTCCGTGACACCTGCACCAATCAACCCCACCGCCCTGTGGCCCAATATTTCAACTCCACCCCCCACTCTGCTGAGGATATGCAGGTCCTAGGCTTCCTCCACTGTCACTCCCTCACACTCAACGTCTGGAGGAAGAACGCCTTATCTTCCGCCTCGGAACACTTCAAACCCAGGGCGTAAATGTGGACTTCACCAGTCTCCTCATTTCCTCTCCCGCACCCCCCCCCCCCCCCCCCCCCCCCCCCCCCGCCTTACCCCAGTTCCAACGTTCCAGCTCAGCACCATCCCCATGACCTGTCCTACCTGCCAATCTCCCTTCCCATCTATGTGCTCCACCTTCCCCTCTGACCTATCACCTCCATCCCCTCCCTCATTCACCTATTGAACTCTTTGCTACCTTCTCCCTAGTCCCCAGCTCCCCTCCCCCCCCCCCCCCTCCCCCCACCATTTCTCTCTCTGGAGACTTCCTGCCTCTGTTCCTGATCAGGGGCTTTTGCCCGAAACGACGATTTTCCTGGCCACGACACTTTTAATACAGTTTGTCTAATTACAGTTTTTGAGGTGTCATGACAAGAGACACTTTGATTTGTACAATGTCATGGTCATGATTGCTTGCAGACACAATTCCTAATGTGCATTCTTGGACAATGCCAAACCTGCCATGAAGGGCAATTTAAATGTGCATGGATGGAAAAACAGGAATCAGTGGTTGCACGATGAATTCAATTGCAACTTCACTGGCCTCGTGAGTCCCATAAGCTTTTACCATCCCTCTGTTTCTATCAAGTCTTTCCACCCCCACTACCCCTTTTATGTAACTACCAATGTCTCCGATTTACTCCAACAGGCTGTGACTTTGTGAATTGCCATACCGTGTTGGCCCAACACTCTGCTCATGTCGAGGTCAGTGTGATAGTCCTGGAGGTTTGTGCCCTTACCTGTGCTCTATGAGATCTCACTCTTCTATCACAAATTGCACCCTTTTCACTGTCATCATCCCCTCTGTCACCCAATCCAATGAAGCCTATAACTGCCGACTTTCCCCAGGACTCTAGTAGGACTTAGTGTTTGATTGACCATGGCCAATGCACTGGACTGACTCACCTTAACAAACTGACAATCTTTCCCTCTGTAATAAAAACCAATGTGAGATACAGAGGCTCCACTTAAATTCAAAGTGAGTGAGTATGATGAAGGCAAGCTAAAATCCAAAAGGAGCACACAGCCTGGATGAATGGGTATTCCTGCTTGGAAAGCAACTTGGGCAGAACTTGTAAGTTGTAGGTGTCCCTGAAGAAGTGATGAAGTGGCAATGGTGATGGTGAGGCTGGTGGTTTGCCTATGCCAACTTGTGTGGTCAAAGGTTGAAGGAGGAAGGTGTCCATGGAGCAAGTAGGGACATTACAGTGAAGATATAGTTGGATGACAGATGGCTAGCTGTAGACACTCTGACATACATGATGAGGAATTATTCCATATAGTTTCTCAGGAAAGGTGAGGAGAATTAGAAATAGCATTGAAGTGAGGTGATCTGGCCTATTAAAGAGATACAAATGTATGGGAATTACAAGATCGGAATTTACCATTTAGAACCAATGGAGACAATTGGAATAGAATTGTCTCAGCGTAGTGATCCTGATTTCTTGACCCACATCATAGCTTCCCAGCTTTCTCATTTCTGACCAAACCAAGGGATGGCACAGTGGCTCAGTGGTTAACACTGGTTAGCAGTGGTTCGCACTGCTGCCTTACAGCATCAGGGAACCCGGATTCAATTCCAGCCTCGGGTGACTGTGTGGAGTTTGCACATTCTCGCCGTATCTGCATGAGGTTTCTCCTAGTGCTCGGGCTTCCTCCCACAGTCCAAAAATGCACAGGTTAGGTGAATTGGCCACGTTAAATCACATATTCAGGGATGTGTAGGTTAGGTGTATTATAGAGTCATAGAGATGTGCAGCACAGAAACCGACCCTTCGTCCTACTAATCTATACCGATCAGTTATCCCAACCTAATCTTGGACCATATCCCTCTAAACCCTTCCTATTCATCAACCCATCCAGATGCCTCTTAAATATTGCAATTGTGCCAGTGTCCACCACTTCCTCTGGCAGCTCATTCCATACACATACCACCTTCTGCGTGAAAAAGTTGCCCCTTTTATATCATTTCCCCTCTCACCCTAAACCTATGCCCTCTACATCTGGACTCCCCTATGCCAATGAAAGACTTTGTCTACTTAACCTATTCATGCCCCTCATGATTTTGTAAACCACTATAAGGTCATCCCTCAGCCTTCGACGCTCCAGGGAAAACAGCCCTAGCCTATTCAACTTCATCCCATAGCTCAAACCCTCCAACCCTAGCAACATCCTTCTAAATCTTTTCTGAACCCTTTCAAGTTTCTCAACATCATTCCGATAGGAAGGAGATCAGAATTGTATGCAATTTTCCAAAAGTGGCCTAACCAATGTCCTGTATAGCTGCAACATGGCCTCCAACTCCTATACTCAATACTCTGACCAATAAAGGAAAGCATACCAAATGCCTTCTTCACTATCCTATTTACCTGCAACTCTACTTTCAAGGAGCTATGAACCTGCACTCCAAGGTCTCTTTGTTCAGCAACACTCCCTAGGTCCTTACCATTAAGTGGATAAGTCTTGCTCTGATTTGCTTTCCCAAAATGCAACACCTCACATTCATTGAAATTAAACTCCATCTATCACTCCTCAGCCCATTGGCCCATCTGATCAAGATCCCGTTGTAAAGTGAGGTAACCTTCTTCGCTGCCCACTACACCTCCAATTTTGGGGTCATCTGCAAACTTGCTAACTATCCCTCTTATGCTCACATCCAAATCATTTATATAAATGCCAAAAAGTAGTGGACCCAGCATCAATCCTTGTGGCATACTACTGGTCACAGGCCTCCAGTATGCAAAAAAACCTTCCTTCACCACCACCATCACCCTCTGTCTTTTATCTTTGAACTAGTTCTGTATACAAATGGCTAGTTCTCCCCATTAGATTCCATGAGATCTAACATTGCTAACCAGTCTCCCATGGGGAACTTTGTAAAATGCCTTACTGAAGTACATACAGATCACGTCCACTGTTCTGCCTTCAGCAAACCTCAGTCACTTTTTCATAAAAACTCAATCAGTTCATGAGTCAGGGAAAATGTAGGGGAATGGGTCATATTGGAATGTTCTTCGGAGGGTCGGTGTGGACTTGTTGGGCCGAATGGCCTGTTTCCACACTGTCGAATTTCTATGATTACACTCCAGGTATTTATGTATCATGAAGTCTTCTATCAGTTTTCATGTCATTTCTAGAGAATAGAACTCCAGTCTGGACAGTTTCCTTGACTCTCTCGAGTCAAGCATCATCCTTCTGAATCCTTTTGTCACAGTTTCTCCAAAGCCTTTATATTGTATGACATTATGGACAACAGAACCCAGCAGAGTGAGCAATATTTTAGCTTTTCACATCCTAAGTAAGTTCAACTTATTGTTTGGAAGAAGCAAGGGATTCTTTTTTCGCACCACTAACCTGTTTAGGATTGACTTATGATGTAGTCAGGAGACTGGTATCCTTAGTCTGGATCTGCACTGTCTCTTGTTATAGAACAGACCAACCACTCAAAATACATTAAGAAGATAGCCCAAACACAAACCTTTTCTTATTTTATGGGCAAGTGGCAGGCATTGCATTTTGGATGTAAATCAATTGGCCAAATTTCCAGATTTGAAGCAAAACACATTTTATTCATACAGTGTAGTTAAAATACAACAAAAGAAGGAAGAAATTGGAAAAATTAACTCTATTGGAAAATTTAACATAATAATAGGTCACGGAACTACTAAACAGTAACTGTTCCAATATAGTATCCTATAAATACACCCTTGGCAAAGGCAAGTTCAACAAAAAAAATAATGTCTCACAGGCAATTCTCCAGTCCAGGAGGAATATATAAAGAAAGGACAGATAGAAGGGAGCAGGAAGAGATGTGCTGCAGCTTTCAAACCCAGCTTCAAGACTAGCAGGTACTGCGACTGAAAAACTAAAACGAAAACTTTTGATTCTGGGCGAGCATACCGCACCGGCTCAGGCTGATTCTATTGTTCCAACTTAAAAAGAAAGACCCCAAAGCCCCACAGACTGTTTACGTTATTGAAATAAAATAGACACCTCTATCTTGAAAACCTCTCTTCAAAAAGAATCAGGACAAAATTCAGCTCTTAAAGCCCATGGTATCATCGCTCTCTCCAAGAGCTGTAGGAAATGACAGTTGGTTTGTGGATGTGGGGTAGTGTACATTTAATCAATTTTATCTTGTCATCAGCTTGTGGCATTTCATTGTTACAGGTGCTATTTGACGGTGATCTACATCAGAGATTTCTGATTGGTCTGACAGCATTATTGTTCTTCCTCCTCTATTATTTTGAAATGAACAAGTCACAAAATTAATGTAAACTGCTCCTAAGGGGCACAACAATAAAAATCAAAGGAAACTTATCAAGCCTAAATTAAAATAAAATTTACTGAGCTTTTAATACACCCCAGCTTGTGTGGTGCCAACCTATTGTGGAAGATTGTTGTCCTATAAAATGGAGGATCAATGATTGCTGTAAACCCAAATAGAGCTGCCATACCAATATGATTCTTTCATCAGTGGAAAAAAATCAATGTCAGCAACTGACAAATTCCAGGCCCATCTTACAAATATTGGGGTGGGGGAGGGTTGATCATTTAAAACAGAACTGCAGCTGGAATTGTGTCAATATTCTGGGGATTAGGTTCCTATTCACACTTCGAAAATCTCCAGCTTTCTGCTGCTGAAATATCATCAGTTTTTTAGAGACTATTCTGTTACCACCAATGCCCTGAGAGATGGGCTACTTTATTTGAATACAACCCATGTTTGCTGATTCTTTTTCTGCAATAGGTTTATCCTACAACCATTTTATTTTTGAGTCATTGTTCTCCAGTCTCTTTTTGAAGCCTTAAATCAACTTTTGTGAAAAAAGGTAAGCTCATTTCCTTGCAAGTTATGGAAGATCATATCAGAAGTTTAAACCTAATGTTTAAATAAAATAAGATGAAGAGTTTCACCATGTCCCAATATTGCAATTCCAACTGAGGCACAGTGTTATATTTAACATGAATCATTTCCTCTTGTTTGTTTCCCTTTTCAACATTGCTTTTCCTGAAGTGACTGATATGAATGCAAAATCATAGCTGATTTTAATTAATTAAACTCCACATGGGATTTGTCTATTATTCACTCAAAGCATCAATATGGTCTGCTATGTGCTCATAAAAAGGTTGTTTCCTTCATGCAACCAAACACATTCACCCCTTTAACACACATTTTATCTCCCAGTTATTCCTTTCTCTCTGCAGAACACACACACACACACATTCTTCCTTTAAAGGAAGAACAGAACGCTCTGCACTGGGGATTTATCTGTTATTGCCTTCAGTGACACTTGATTATCACAGAGCACAGAAGCATTAAGCATGACGAATACATTTATGTTCTGACTTCCTTCCTCTTTCCGGTCAACTGTGTGAATTTCAATCAATATTCCAATCCAGATTTTCTTCTGCATTCACTCCCAGATGGAGCTCTAGTTGATTGTTTGGTTCAGAGGTGAAGATGGAGTTGGCTAATTACTCGTTCCACACATTGGACCCGTGAATAAATTCGGACTTGTGTTCCAGGTGCAGGCTGAAAATATGTAGCTGCTCCCTGAAAGAATTCCCTGACTGCTAGCTTTCAAATGACTTCTTTACTTGGCTCCATAAACCACTCTCTTAATCTTCAATTCCTAGCTTATCACTTAAGCTTAGTGCTTTAGGTTCGGTCTGACTGAAGTAAAACTGGATTCCACTTAGATGCCACCCAAAATAGCAATTAGCATTTTAACATGGGATCTTGATTTGACTATTAAAAGAGGCTACTGCCCAAACCAGACAAGTGCCCTGACCACCTATGAAATTTTTTTCTGGATGGTATCAACTGGCTCAGAAGCAGGAAGTAACAAGTGCTTCTGAATGAATTTTAAGTGACTGACCACCTCATTTCCACCCAGTGGAACAATGGTGATTTTACTCCACATAGTGGAGGAATGGCACAGTGGAGCAGCACGGTGGCTCGGTGATTAGCACTGCTGCCTCACAGCACCAGGATCCCAGGTTCAATTCCAGCCTCGGGTGACTGCATGGAATTTGCACATTCTCCCTGTGTCTGCATGGGTTTCCTCCTTGTGCTCTGGTTTCCTCACAATTGCAAAGATGTGCAGGTCAGGTGAATTGCCAAGCTAAATTGTCCATAGTGTTAGGTGCATTAGTCAGAGGGAAATGGGTCTGGGATGGGTTACTCTGCGGAGGGCCCGTGTGGACTTGTTGGGCCGAAGGGCCTGTTTCCATGCTGTAGGGAATCTAATCTAGTGTCACTGAATAATAATGAACAATATGATTTTTATTCCCTTTCTCAATCCACCTCTCTTGAGACTTATTACAGTGGTCACATTACAATCTATTCAACATGATGATTGGCTGGAATCTCTTTGGTTTATATGACTCAATGTCTGTTCCACCAAACTATTATGGTCCTTCTCTTTCATTCAACTTACCGGAAATCACATGTGCAGTATGGACTCAGCACTATAACAATGTATCAATAATGTATGCTATACTTACAGCATTCAGACCACAGAGCTGGTAGCAGGTCATAATGACAATGACTGTGATGACTTGCCAGCGTACAGACTGCTTTTTCAGTAAGTCCAACACTGATAACAACTGAATGTGTTTTTGGGCTGTCCTTTCTGCCTGGACTTCCTCCAGTTCCTTCATGACATCTTCCTTCCCACTAAAGATTTGAAATGCTGAGAAAAAAAAAACTGGAATTAATCTTTTTTCAGATGTCAGAGAAAATCATTTTATTAACATGTACTCTGGAATTGGTGAGGTTATTTCAAAAGCAAAAGTATTGCGGATGCTAGAAAGCTGGAATAAGATCAAAAGGTTCTGGAAAATCTTCACCCACCAGGCAAAAAAAAAGATGATTGAATGGGTCATTCTTCCTTTGTCTGAGAAGCCACTTCAAATGTAATGAAATATTTGCTTTTGGAGCTTATGTTTAGATGTTGCAGAGCACTGTCCTGAATTAGATAATGTCTAATTGCTGCCTGTTTTGTAATGAGTGAAACTGGATAATTAAATCTTGCCATAGAAATAACTCAACTATCATTTTAATTCCAATCACTTCTACAAAAAGCAAATTTCTCTTTGCTCAGACAAAGAACAATGGAAATAGTGCCAATTTCAAAAGTTATTAATCAAGTTGGAACCTGCTCCATTTATTTCCTTGAACAGGTTTTAGACACTAACAACTTCTGACTCAGATCCAAGTCTAGCCACATTTATATCATGCAAGAAACACACTTGGAAATAAATAATTCTGACAGAAACATCACACTTACTCATAAATGTTGACCACTAAATATTTGAGATGCATAAAGGAACCTGGTTCTGCACATATCTCTCGCTGGAATTCCGGGTTTGGATTCTGCTGCCTTCCCTGCCTGCCAATGTTGTCTCCTCAGCTTCCATAATAACAAGCCTCAAAGAAGGTACAGACATTTTGCCAGCAATATAGGAAGCTCAGATTGGGAAATTTTCCAACTTGGCAGTCTCATCTCCATCGCCTGCTGTATCTTTATTGGGGGACGTGGAGCCAGTGTGGAATTGGGCCAATTGGCTGCAGAGGCATTTCAGTGGTACCTGCCCACAGAGGCAAGTAGAAAGAAGGGCTTTTTAGCCTGCTCTGTTCTCTGAGACTTTAGCTTAGATGTGCAAAAGGCTGTGAGACTCTCTTGCTCTAAAAACCAACCACTCCTCAGCCATCCCCATGCGCCCATAACCCAATGCAAGGCCGATGTCCCCTCAAACCACACTGTACACCTTCATGGCTCTGACATTCCCACACTCTCTCATTTGACCTTTGATCCTTCCATAACCATTCATCCGGTATTCACTTGGAACAGACCTGAGAAGCTAAATGAAGATGAAAAAAGATTAAGGTCTAAATGTTTGTAACAAAAGAGAACCTCTGATTAATGTATCATTTTTGTGGGTGTGATGGAGATTGGGAAATGGAACTTGTTTACAAACAACACCCTGATACTTCACAGAGGCAGTGGTTTTTTAGTCATATCAGATTTTCATTAACCAGGAATGGGAGGTGTGTGCAGATTAGGTCTGAGAGCAGTAGATCTGAACCTTGAAGAGTTTCTTGGAGAGGTAAGGTACCCATTTACCTATTTCCCAGGATATTTTTAAACAATCTGTTGACCTGTGGATGAGATACGCTATGCTTAAGCAAGGTAAGGGACATTGTGAGAGAAGTGGGGCAGCACTTAGGATGTTCAAAGTAGAAAGGAATGTGCATAAAAATTATATAAACTCATTGGAACGGTCAAGCCGAAAAGTAACTGTCAAAAGAGCTTGTCTGAAGGAACTGACAAGGCACTTAAAACTCCTGCCCTTAAATTAAAAAAAAAGTCTTGAGATTTAAAAATATTTCTTGCTATTTCACTATCTCTGTTGACATAAGCCTGAAAGCTACCATTACTAGATTAGTGCTGCAGTTCTTACTTCATAGCTTTCCATTATCACAGTGAATTGCATGTCATTCCATAATTGACAATTCCAAGTTATTTTACACAGTTTGAGGAGGGATTATTAAACAAATTTACATGTTTTGTTCTCTTTTATATCAATTAGGTTACTTTAAAGTAAATAAGCTTTCCCTGACAGAGGTTGACAAATCCCTGGGACTTAAGCGGGTTTTTCCCAGAACTTTGTGACAATTTAGAGAAGAGATAGCTGGGCCCCTTGCTAAGATATGTGTTCTATCAGGGTGAGGTGCTGGAAGACGGGAAGGTGGATAATGTGGTGCCATTATTTAAGAAAGGTAGCAAGGAAAAGCCAGGGAAAAGACTGGTGAGCTTGACATCAGTGGTGGGTAAATTGTTGCAGGGAATTGAAAACATAAGGACTGATTAGGGATTGTCAACATCACTTAGTGAGACACCATTTCCCATGCACAAATTTGATTTAATTTTTTGAAGAAGTGACAGAGAAGATTGATAAAGGTAGAGCGGTAGATGTTGTCTATACGGATTTTAGCAAAGCATTCAACAAGGTTACACATGGTAGACTGATTAGAAAGGTTAGATCACATGTGATCCGGGCGAGCTGGATAATAGGATACAAAATTGGCTTGAAGGTAGGAGACAGAGGGTGGTGGCAGAGGATTGCTTTTCAGACCGGAGGCCTGTGACTAGCATTATAACACAGGGATCAGTGCTGAGTCCACTGCTTTTTGTCATTACATAAATGAGTTGGATATGAATGCGGGAGGTATGATACACAACTTTGCAGTTGACACCAAAATAGGTTGTGTCATGGATAATGAAGAAGATTATCTCAGAGTATAACAGGACCTTGATCAGATAGGTCAATGGGCTGAGGAGTGGAAGATGGATTTTAAGTTAGATAAATGTGAGGTATTGCATTTTGGTAAGGGCAGGATTTATACTGTTAATGGTAGGGCTCTGGGGAATGCTGCTGAACAAAGAGACCTAGATGTGCAGATTCATAGTTCCTTGAAAGTGGAGTTGCAGATAGATAGGGTGTTGAAGGCGGCATTTGGCATGCTTGCCTTCATTGGTTGGAACACTGAGTATAGGAGTTGGGACATCATGTTCTGATGATACAGGACATTGGTGAGGCTACTTTCAGAATACTGCATAGAATTCTAGTCATCCTTCTACAGGAAAGATGTTGTGAAACTTGAGACAGTGGAAAAAAAGATTTACAAAGATGTTGCTGGGACTGGAGAGTTTGAGTTGTAGGGAGAGGCTGAATAGCTTTTGTCCCCCAGGTGTGTTGGATCCTGAGAATGTGGCCTTATTCAGATTTATAAAATCATGAAGGTCTGGATAAGGTGAATAGCCAAGGTCTTTTTCCCCAGGGTGAGGGTGTCCAAAAATAGAGGGTATAGGTTTAAGGTGAGAGAGGAAAGATTTAAAAAAGAACCTGGGGGGTAACCTTTTCATGTAGAGAGTGGCGCATGTATGGAACAAGCTGCCAGAGGAAATGGTGGAGATGATTACAACATTTAAAAGGCATCTAGATGGGTAAATGAATAGGAAGAGTTTAGAGGTGGGACTGGGTCAGATTGGGATGTATGGTTGACATGGACAAATTGGACCGAAGGATCTGTTTCCATACAGACCTCATCAATGCTTCATAAGCATTTATACCTCCTCCATAAAATCATGGCTCCAAAATCCTTGCAACAGCAAAAATACTTTCTTTTAAACTTAAGTGGCCCTTGCCAATACCTCATTTTCCACCTGTATGATTGATTACTTGTCCACATCTATCTGCCAGTAAAAACAGAATCTGATGGAAAAAGGAATCTGGATCCTTTCCATCGTGTTTACAAGATGCCTAAAGTCAGCCCAACTTTGCCAGAAACCTGACACCTAAGGATATGCAAATATAACTCTCCATATTGCTTCAGTAGCGTAGAACCCACAGAAGGCACATTAAACCAACCACTAAGATTACACATCTTCAGGTGGTTGAGGCTTATGTAGGAGGAACACCAGCACAGACCAGTTAACTGTGCTGTACATTCTGCATAACTCTATGTAATACTGATCAGGGAAAGTGACCAAGAAGTCAAGGCGCACTATGAATACTCAATGTCAGTGTTAATAATAGCTTGGATTTTGCTGTCAGTGGTAGCAATGCTGTTGTCAGCAACCATGAGAAACATCTAACCATCTCTTTCAAAAGGATTTCCCTTTAATCGGTGAAAGCAGTCAATGAATTGCTCTCACAGACAACAATCTGCAAGTTAAAATCATTGAATCCCTTCACTTTTAAATTTATACTTCAGTTATTTTCAGAATGAGTGGTCACCATTGGATCTAGATAGTGCTAAATTTCATTAAAAAAACTTTTAAAAGCTGCACTTCTTTTTGACATTCGCCGAAGTTAAAAATAATTTCTCCAAGCCAGTGAGTGTGTTCAGCAGCAATTATCAAATTAATGGGCTGTTTAAAGTCCAATTACAACATCTGTCAACAGTGTTTAATATTTTCAAGGGTTATTATGATGCAATTAATGACACAGTGGAAGAGATTGTTGTCCTTTCACCGTCTACTTCAGGATTACATTCTGGAAGACCTCAAGAGTATGCCCCATGGAGGACAACAGTGGAGTTTCTACATTACTCTGAGGAAATGCAGACTCGCAATTTTTACCATCAGCTTCAATGAAGTAATGGTGAAGAATGCCGAAAGTCTCAGGATCCTTACTGCTGCGAAGCTTAGGCCAATGATTCAATCATGTGAAAATCCGCGGTTGTGGTAAAACTGGCCAGTAGTAGCAGCTGCAAATTAGTAGGGATTTAATGTTGAGCTCAGTTTACCTTTTCACTGAAATTGACATTTTATATTTGTAATTGGAAAAAATAGAGAAACGAACAGTCCCATCTCCCAGGATACAGTCTTCTGATTTAAAGTCTTATTCGGTGTGAAAGTTTCTCTTAATGACTGTCATTGTGATGTGCCATGCTGCTGGCTTGAACACCCCCTGATTTCTCCATATTTTTTATTTTAGTTTAAGACTTCCCTCACAGTTTCTATTTTCTAAACTTCATTGCTTCTACATTAGCTGCAGTAAAATCTTTGACATTACAGTTACCATCAGGCCTGGATCATAGGTAAGTCACAGAACAAAGCAAAGTTAATATTTTTAATATTTATATGTAGAGTAATGTAGGGAGCTTTTCTCATTGGTGATGTTCGTCCATACTACCTGTGGCTTATATATAATGTGGTGTCAGGGCAAACAGTTATTCATTTCTAAAACCAGGAAATATTAAAGGCACAGCTTTATTTTTGAATAACTGGAATTGTTGAAAAGAGCAGATCCATATTTGTAAGTATAAAGCAGTTGCAAGATAAATTTATTTATTTATGTAACTGGAATGGTGAGGGACAAGGATTTATTTATTTAAGAGCCCTGAGAAATGTATCGCTGTCCTGGCAGCTACATAATATCTTCATTATCTAGCAGTCAAAAAAAGTTACATTTCTTAACTTCACCTCCAAAACTTCATGGTACAACTCCAGGAGACAAGGGATATCCTTTGAAGAGATAGTTCCTTATTGCCTTGTGTTACTCAAGATAGAGCCACAATCAAAACCATTACTCACAGAACCATCATCAAACAGTCCATTGGTCTCCTGAAGTTGTGTTTGTGGTGCCTGAACTAGTCAGCTGCATTCTCCATTACATGGTCTGTTAAGCAGATCCAAACCTTAAAAAATGAAGCTAAGGAATGATAGAGACCATCAAAGGATGAGGAAGGATGGTACACTGAAACAAAAGAGAGAAGAGAGTCAGAATCAGAAACAGAAAAAGGGAAAAGGAAAAAGACTAAGATACAGTACAGAGAGATAGCCTGGATGTGCAGGAAAAAGTGGTCAGGGGCAGCATAGGTCTCAAGGGACTCATCAGATTCCATATACATCAGAGGTCAGAAGTTTCAGTCATGTTTGAATTGAGTTTCTGTAACCTAGGAGGACAATGAGTTCTGGGCCTCATTCTGAGTTGCCAATAAGAGCACTTCCATTGAAACCTCAACAGATGTAATAAATTAATGCAATCTAATAGTACTTCACCACTTTCAGAGCGTACAGGAATTTAGGCACATTCAGGATCAAGGAGATATTCATTAATATTGGATGGTGGAAGTGGCATTTGTAACTTAAAATATTGCAAGCAACATTTTTTGTGTCTTTTAGGTGATTGGGAAGGAAGCGACAGAAGAATATTTTATGTCAGTCAGGAATGCATCCTGATACTGGAAAATCCAGCTGATCAAACTTATCTCAAATGAAACAGAAGCAAATCTTTAGCCGTAGCTATCGGGAGACTTTTATCCTTCTCTAGACTATTCTGATGGGCAACGTTACTGGATTGTGTGTGATATTAGTGCATGGCTTTTCAAAATCTAAAAACTTGGTTATCTGTCCAGCTCAACTGATAGTACAGATCCCAAACCAAAGCCAGAAGGATACAACCTCAGCTGCCAAACCGTACAGTACTGTGGTAATACTGCATCAGTTGAGGGATCTCCCATCTGGCAAGACGTTATGCTAGGGCAAACCAAGGCTGGACTTATACACTTAATGGTAAGGTCCTGGGAATGTTGCTGAACAAAGAGACCTTGCATTGCAAGTACATACTGCCTTGAAAATAGAGTTACAGGTAGATAGGGTGGTGAAGAAAACATTTGGTATGCTTTCTTTTATTGGTCAGTGCATTGAGTAAAGGAGTTGGGAAGTCATGTTGCGGCCATACACGATTTTGGTTAGGCCACTTTTTGAATACTGCAGGCAATTCTGGTCTCTCTGCTAGAGGAAGGCTGTTGTGAAAGGGTTCAGAAAAGATTTACAAGAATGTTACTAGGATTGGTGGGTTTGAGCTAGAGGGAGGGGCTGAATAGGCTGGGGTTGCTTTCCCTGGAGCATCGGAGACTGAGGGGTGACCTTATGGAGGTTTATAAAATCATGAAGGATATGTTAAGGTAAATAGACAAAGTCTTTTCCCCATGACAGGGAGTCCAAAACTAGAGGGCATAGGTTTAAGGTGAGAGGGGAAAGATTTAAAAAAGGGTCCTAAGTGGCAACATTTTCACACAGAGTGTTGCTTGCATGGAATGAGCTGCCAGAGGAAGTGGTGGAGGCCAGTACAATTGCAACATTTAAAAGGCATCTGGATGGGTATATATTAATAGGAAGGGTTTAAAGGGATATGGGTCAAATGCTGGCAAATAGGACTAGATTAATTTAGGACATCTGGTCAGCATGGATGAGTTGGACCAAAGTGATCTGTGTCCGTACTGTATAACCCTATGATCCTCTGTTGGATCTAGTGGCTGAGGTCCAAAAGGAGAATTTCCATGAGAGGTTCCCTAACCTTCCATTGTAAGTTGGCGGATAATGCCATCAATGGCCATTAATGCTGATTCTCTGGTAGCTCTGCTAAAATTACAGCAGAGATAAGAACTTTAGCAAAAAAAATCCAAAACAACTTACATACTGACCCATTTCTGCTGATATCCATTCTAAACTCAATTTTTTCAAAATCTTGGAGACAGTAAGGACTGCAGATGCTGAAAGTCAGGGTCAATAGATTGAAGGTGGAAAGGCACAGGTCAGATAGCATCCAAGAGGCAAGAAAGTCAACGTTTCAGTCTGAAACCCTTTGTCTTGACTCTTCTGTCTCTGGAAAACCTTGCTTAGTTTCTTATTACTTTACTATTTGCCATCACAGCAAATCAAGGAGGTGACTGCCTGATGGTATTTTTGTATGATTGTTAATGACCAGGTAACGTTCTGAACATCTGGGTTTAAGCCCTGCCATGACAGATGGTGAAATTTAAAATCAATAAGTATGTGGAATTAAGAGCCAAAAGATGACCATGAATCCATTGTCACTTGTGAGTAAAGCCCATCTGGTTCATTAATGTCCTTTAGGGAAGGAAACTGCCATCCTTATCTGGTCTGGCCTGCATGTGACTCCAGATCCATTGCAATGTGGTTGACTCTTAATTGTTCACTGGGCAATTAGAGATGGGCCAGTGACATCCTCATCCACTGAATGATTTTTAAGTATCTCTCAGCAAGCTTGTTGCAAATTTCTAGTTCATGGTTTCTCTATTTTTGAATATGCCATTTAGCTTCAGAACAAAATTTTGTAGTTTAAAGAGATAAAGTTTTAACATGTGCAAATGCAGCATAACTGAATGGGAGGATGTTGGATTTAAAAGGTCAGAATAATAGAGGCTGTCCCAAAAAAACATGCGGTGGAGAAACTTAAACAATCCATGACACAAATGAAGACAGAAACTGAAATGGAAACAAAAACATCAGAATTGACAGGAAACCAATCTTTCTGGCCTCTGAGATAGCAAAACCGGAACCTGACATTTGGAAACCAAAATCTCTGGAAAGTGATATCCAAGCTGAGTAGTTGTAACCTAAAACCAATACATTTAATTTGCAGTTCAGCAACAGAAGAAAGTCAAAGTAAATGATAGCTGGAATGACCTGCACTGTAAGCAGAGTTTTTTAAAAAAACTAACTTCATCAATGAGCGGAATGTGGGTGAGGTTTATCGCAGTTTGAATGTTGTTAAAGAATGAAGTTGTCTTGCTTATGTTATGACATGGGGTAAACCTTCCTGCTTAATTTAAAACTAGCCACACAGAAAAGATTTATACCTTGCATTAATCTGTAAAGATTAGAGTGGCCGAGAACTAGTTAAAGTAAAAGTTAACAACTTCATTTCTCAAAGTATAACAGAGAATAATTAACTAACAACTATTTACAATTCCTTCCTCTAATATATCTTTTATCTTCCCTTCTATAATACTAGTTTAACAAAACTCCAAATTAAGATTGACAGAAAAGTCCAAATTTTAAAACCAGCTAACTGTCGAATCTGTTCTTTTCCTTCATCAGTAGATTGGCTCTTCAGTTCAGTGTTATGGTTTTTCTCTGTGCAAACTCCTTCTCTAGATGGGTACCTCTCAGAGTTCTGACTAGCAGTCTACAGCTGTGGGTCTGGTGACAGTTCTCCTCCCAACTGTTCAATTTTCCCCGATTTTATACCCCAAAGTATCGGATTGTGTCATTGGTTTTTAAGATTGTCAATATACTCAATTCCAACTTGATTGGAATTTGTTTTATTTTGTGGGCATAATTTAAACTGATTGGCCTAAATCAAATCTGTTTTGTCATTTTCAGGCAACTAGCTACCCCACTAGCTGGAGCACATGCTACATTATGTCTTATTGAGAACAGTTGTTACTATCACTGCTTGCTTTTATTCTCTTACAAGGAATAGTACACCCATATCTTCATAACACTTACGATTAGTGATAGACTGCACAGTGGTCCTTACTGAGTCTAGCAGCACAGAAAGGAACTAATATTACACCCTGGAAGGATTGAAAAGCAACCAAAACAAGGACTGATGTATCTGCAATCAAGAGATGATAAATGAAAGTTTTGCCTCTGAGAATAGCTGGAAACAGGGAAAGCTGAAAATAGTCTCCAAAGTATTATGGCTATCCTATGGTTATTTTCCATAGAAGAAAATATCTTTAAGATATCAGAACATTTAAGATAATTTATATAAATGATTTGGATGTGAGCTTAAGAGATATAGTTAGTAAGTTTGCAGATGACACTAAAATTGGAGGTGTAGTGGACAGCGAAGAGGGTTACCTCAGATTACAAGAGGATCTTGATCACGTGGGCCAATGGGCTGAGAAGTGGCAGATGCAGTATAATTTAAATTAATGCGAGGTGCTGCATTTGGGAAAGCAAATCTTAGCAGGACTTATACACTTAATGGTCAGATCCTAGGAAGTGTTGCTGAACAAAGAGATCTTGGAGTGTAGATTCATAGCTCTTGAAAGTAGAGTCGCAGGTAGAAAGGATAGTGAAGAAGGCTTTTGGTATGCTTTCCTTTATTGATCAGAGTATTGAGTACAGGAGTTGGGAGGTCATGTTACGGCTGTACAGGGCATTGGTTAAGCCACTGTTGGAATATTGCATGCAATTCTGGTCTTCTTCCTATCGGAAGAATGTTGCGAAACTTGAAAGGGTTCAAAATAGATTTAAAAGTATGTTGCCAGGGTTGGAAGATTTGAGCCAAAGGGAGAGGTTGAATAGGCTGGGTCTGTTTTCCCTGGAGCGTCGGAAACTGAGAGGTGATCTATGGAGGTGTATACAATCATGAGGAGCATGGATAGGATAAATAGACAAAGTCTTTTCCCTGGGGTCAGGGAGTCCAGAACCAAAGGGTATAGTTTTAGGGGGAGAGGGGAAAGATATAAAAAGGACCTAAGAGGCAACTTTTTCACACAAAGGGTGGTATGTGTAAGGAATGAGCTGCCAGAGGAAATGGTGGAGGCTGGTACAATTGCAACATTTAAAAGGCATTTGGATGGATATATGAATAGGAAGGTTTGGAAGGATATGGATTGGGTGCTGGCAGGTGGGACTAGAATGGGTTAGGGGATCTGGTCGGCATGGACGGGTTGGACCGGAGGGTCTGTTTCTGTGCCGTACATCTCTATAACTCTAATTCTTGGGAGAATCAAGAAGTAAACTTAAGGGACAAGCATATCTGTCATATAAGCAATAGTGGTAAATTAACTGTATTTGCTTTATTTAATTTGTTCTATATACATTAAAGTTCTTTTTTTTTCGAATGTGAAAACTTTTGGCCTGGTTAAATTAGAGAATTTAGGTCGTTGGATTTCCATTTAAATGTAATCAGTCCCTAACAGGATTGTAACAAGTTGCACCAACTAAATCAAAATGGTGAAGTAAGGATTGATGAAAATGTTTTTTAAAAATTTTGTTCCATAGAAACATGGAAAATAGGGATAGGAGTAAGCCATTCAGTCCTTCAAGCCTGCTCTGCTAATCATTGTGATTATGGCTGATTATCCAACTCAAAGTACTTTGTTTCTGCTTTCTCTTTTGATCTCTTTGGCCTTTAAGAACTGTATAGAGTCATAGAGTCATAGGAAACAGACCCTTCGGTCCAACCCGTCCATGCTAACCAGATATCCCAACCCAATCTAGTCTCACCTGCCAGCACCCAACCCATATCCCTCCACACCCTTCCTATTCATATACCCATCCAAATGCCTCTTAAATTTTGCATTGTGCCAGCCTCCAACATTTCCACTGGCAACTTATTTCATACACATACCACCCTCCACGTGAAAAAGTTGCCCCGTAGATCTCTTTAATATCTTTCCCCTCTCACCCTAAACCTATGTCCTCTAGTTCTGAACTCCCCCACCCCAGGGAAAAGACTTTGCCTATTTACCCTATCCACGCCCCTCATAATTTTGTAAACCTCTATAAGGTCACCCCTCAGCCTCTGACGCTCCAGGGAAAACAGCCCCAGCCTGTTCAGCCTCTGCTTCTAGCTCAAATCCTCCAATCCTGGCAACATCCTTGTAAATCTTTTCTGAACCCTTTCAAGTTTCACAACATCGTTCTGATAGGAAGGAAACCAGAATTGCACATAATATTCCAACAGTGGCCTCTCCAATGTCTTGCACAGCTGCAACATGACCTCCCAACTCCTGTACTCAATACTCTGACCAATAGAGGAAAGCATACCAAATGCTTTCTTTACTATCTTATCTACCTGTGACTCTGCTTTCAAGGAGCAATGAACCTGCATTCCAAGGTCTCTTTGTTCAGCAACACTCCCTAGGACCTTACCATTAAGCGTACAAGTCCTGCTAAGATTTGCTTTTCCAAAACGCAGCACCTCGCATTTATCTGAATTAAACTGCATCTGCCACTTCTCAGCCCATTGACCCATCTGATCAAGATCATGTTGTAATCTGAGGTAACCCTCTTCGCTGTCCACTACACCTCCAATTTTAGTGTCATCTGCAAACTTACTAACTGTACCTCTTATTTTTTAGATTACTTACAGTGTGGAAACAGGCCCTTCGGCCCAACAAGTCCACACCGACCCGCCGAAGCGCAACCCACCCATACCTCTACATTTACCCCTTACCTAACACTACGGGCAATTTAGCATGGCCAATTCACCTGACCCGCACATCTTTGGACTGTGGGAGGAAACCGGAGCACCCGGAGGAAACCCATGCAGACACGGGGAGAACGTGCAAACTCCACACAGTCAGTCGCCTGAGTCAGGAATTGAACCCGGGTCTCAGGCACTGTGAGGCAGCAGTGCTAACCACTGTGCCACCGTGCCGCCCCAAATCATTTACGTAAATGACAAAAAGTAAAGGACCCAATACCGATCCTGTGGCACTCCACTGGTCACAGGCCTCCAGTCTGAAAAACAATCCTCCACCACCATCCTGTGTCTTCTGCCTTTGAGCCAGTTCCGTATCCAAATGACTAGTTCTTTCTGTATTCCATGTGATCTAACCTCGCTAACCAGTTTCCCATGGGGAACCTTGTCGAACGCCTTACTGAAGTCCATATAGATCACAACTATCACTCTGCCCTCATCAATCCTCTTTGTTACTTCCTCAAAAAACTCAATCAAGTTTGAGAGACATGATTTCCCACCCACAAAGTCATGTTTACTATCCCTAATCAGTCCTTGCCTTTCCAAATACATGGACATCCTGTCCCTCAGGATTCCCTCCAACAACTTGCCCACCACTGAGGTCAGGCTCACTGGTCTATCGTTCACTGGTTTGTCCTTACCACCCTTTTTAAACAGTGGCACCATGTTAGCACCATGTGGCACCTCCAGTTTCTGGCACCTCACCTGTGACTATCGATGACATAAATATGCAAGAGACCCAGCAATCACTTCTCTGGCTTCCCACAGAGTTCTAGGGTACATCTGATCAGATCCTGGGGAGTTATCCACTTTTACCTGTTTCGAGACATCCAGCACTTCCTCCTCTGTAATGTGGACATTTTTCAAATCTAATGTCCTTCCTGAAAACACCCAATGTTTTGGTCTCAACTACTTTCAGTATCAGAGAATTCCACAGACTCACCACTCTATGACTGAAGACGTTTCTCTTTATCTCAATTCTAAAAGAACTACCTCATATCCTTAGACTTTGATCCTTGGTATTGGACTTCCTGTTAACATCCTTACTGCTTTTACCCTACTTAAACATATTAGACATTTGTAGGCTTCTATGAGATTCCCCTTCATTCTTCTACCTCCTAACTACTCCAATCTCTTTCCATACCATCCCAGGAGTCAGTCTGGTAAACCTTTTGCGGTCCCTCCAATATCAGAACTTCCTTCCTCAGATAAAGGAGACCAAAACTGCACAAAAAAAAACTTCAGGTGTGGTTTCACAGAGGCCCTGTATAATCGCAATGGGATATCCCTGCTCCTGTACTCGAATCCTCTCACTATGAAGGCCAACATACCATTTGCTTTTTCACCATCTACTGTACCTACATGCTACTTCCAGTGACTGTTTTCATTGGTTGTCACTGGTTTCACCTCCATCTTTTCCGAGCCATCACCATTCAGATAATAATCTGCCTTCTTGTTGATGCTACCAAAATGCAAATCTACATTATACTTCATCTGCCAAGCTTTTGCCCACTTACTAAACTCGTCCAAATCACATTGAAGCATCATTGCATCCTTCTCACCTTTCACCCTCCCCCACAGCTTTATATCATCTGCAAAATACACATTTAATTTATCCTGCCTGCCACTGCCCTCCTGAAAGAAGGAAGAGGGAAAACAGAAGTAGAAGAGGACAGAGTGAGAAGCAAAAAGCAGAGCTAAGTGGAGAGAAATGGCAGAGAAATGTGAAAGAAAATTAGTAACATCAAACATCAGAAACAGGCTAGAGAGGGATCTTATTCTCCAAGTTACCTTAGTCAAGACCATTGCTTGACTGGAAGTGTAAATATAAAAAATATTCTCTGCTGCAATTTACTCTCCTGACTGAGAAATTATCTTTAGACCATAGAAAATGTGATTTCATACCTACTAACCAGTAATTGTCTGGATTTGAATTCAGGCATGAGTCTGTATGAATTAAAATACTTGACTCATTTCATAACTATGAGTATAGTCAGTTTCTCAAATTGCTGAGTCATGTTTGGGCTCATTTTTATTCCTTCTTGCAGCAATTCGAAGAACAAAGAAAATTACAGCACAGGAACAGGCCCTTCGGCCCTCCAAGCCTGTGTCGATCCAGATCCTCTATCTAAAACTGTCACCTATTTTCCAAGGATCTTTATCCCTCTGATCCCTATCTATTCATGTTTCTGTCTAGATACATCTTAAATGACACTATCATGCCCACTTCTACCACCTCCGCTGGAAAAGCCCACAGGCACCCACCACTATCTGTGTAAAGTACTTGCCACACATATCTCCCTTAAACTTTTTCCCTCTCATCTTAAACTAGTGACCCCTAGTAATTGATCCCCCACTCTGGGAAAAAGCTTCTTGCTATCCACCCGGTCTACAGTTATCATGATTTTGTAGACGCCAGTCAGGTTCCCCCTCAACTTCCAACATTCTAATGAAAATAATCCTAATCTACTCAACCTCTCTTCATAGCTATCCATACCAGGCAACATCCTGTTGAACTTCTTCTGCATCCTCTCCAAAGCATTCACATATTTTTGGTAATGTGGTGACCAGAACTATACACAGTATTCCAAATGTGGCCAAACCGAGTCTGATATAACTGTAACCTGAACTGCCAACTCTTGCACTTGATACTATGTCCGATGAAGAAAAACATACCGTATGCCTTCTTGACCACTCTATCGACCTGCATTGCCACCTTCAGAGTACAATGGACCTGAACACGTAGATCTCTCTGTCCATCAATTTTCCCCGTGTTAGGTAGGATTAACACTCGGGCAAATGTAAGATGGATGTAACACTAAAATGTTAGATAGAAATAGCTCTCAGGCTGAGGTGCTCAGGAGGCCCCAGAGGGGGAAACAGACACGAGGTCTGAGGGAGATAACTGAACCAGTGGAAAAGTACTGAAGGAGCAGTAAAACTTGGGAAAACAGAACAAAGGGGGCCATCTGGCACATAACAAGTTGAGCTAGCTGATAGCCAAATACGGCATGGTCAAACACTGATAAGAGACTGGGGCCAATGACAAACTGTAAAAACCGTTCATTACCAAATAAGGGAACGGTGCAGGGATAAGGGGGGTATAAGAATAAACAACTTAGAACAAAGGGGTCAGAACGCCTTCTCCAGCTGGACAAATGTCTAGCTGTAACCGATTCTCTCTCGAATAAAACAGTCTGTTTCTTAGAATCTGACCCGGTGTCTCATTCCTCCGAAAACGAACACGGGGACGGGTGAACCGTCTTAACACCCGGGCTATTTACCGTATAGTTTGCTCTTGAGTTGGATCTTCCAAATGCATTACCTCGCATTTGCCCGGATTGATATCCATCTGTAATTTCTCCACCCAACTCTCCAATCAATCTATCTATACTCTGGTGCATTCTCTGATAGTCACCTTCACTATCTGCTACTCTACCAATCTTAGTGTCATCTGCAAACTTGCTGATCAGACCACCTATACCTGCTTTCAGATCATTTATGTACATCACAAAAAACAGTGGTCCAGCATAGATCTCTGTGGAATACCATGGGTCACAGGTCTCCATTTTGAGAAACTAGCTAGAAACTAGCCTGGACCCTATGTGACTTCTCTTTCACCATCAGCCCACCATGGGAACCTTCTCAAACACCTTAATGAAGTCCATGTATATAACATCTACAGCCTTTGCACAATCAAACAACTTTGTCACTTCCTCAAAGAATTCTATTATGTTGGTAAGACATGACCTTCCCTGCACAAAACCACAACTGCCTATCATTAATAAGCCCATTTTCTTCCAAAAATAAATAGATCCTATCTCTCAGTATCTTCTCCAGCAACTTCCCTACCACTGACATCAGGCTCACTGGTCTATAATTACCTGGATTATCACTGCTACCCTTTTTAAACAAGGGGGCAACATTAGCAATTGTCCAGTCCTCTGTGGCCTCACCTGTGTTCAAGGATGCTGTAAAGGTATCTGTTAAGTCCCCAGCTATTTCCTCTCTCGCTTCCCTCAGTAATCTGGGATGGATCCCATCCGGACCCAGGGACTTGTCCACCTTAATGTCTTTTAAAATACCCAACACTTCCTCCCTCCTTATGCCGACTTGACCTAGAATAATCAAACATCTATCCCTAACCTCAACATCTATCATGTTCCTCTCCTTGGTGAAGACTGATGCAAAGTACTCATTAAGAATCTCACCCATTTTCTCTGACTCCGCACATAACTTTCCTCCTTTGTCCTTTAGTGGGCCAACCCTTTCTCAAGTTATCCTCTTGCTCCTTATATACAAATAAAAGGCTTTGGGATTTTCCTTAACCCTTTGCTAAAGATATTTCATGACCCCTTCCAGCCCTTTTAATTCCTCGTTTCAGTTTGGTTCTACTTTCCAGATATTCTTTCAAAACTTTGTCTGTTTGCAGTCGCCTAGACCTTATGTTTATTTCCTTTTTCCTCTTAGCTCATCTCAAAATTTCACCTGTCATTCATAAACTATTTAGAGGTTGAAACAATACTAATATTTAATACACTTACATTGTTTATACCTTTCTGGAACATCAGTGGCAACATTTAACCTTCACTGTTCAATACAACTAGAAATTACTGAGTCATCTTTAACATAGAAACAATCCCTGTAAATTAAACACAACACTGCACAGAGTAAACCTTTAAAAATCACACAATACCAGGTTATAGTCCAACAGGTTTAATTGGAAGCACACTAGCTTTCGGAGAGACGCTCCTTCATCAGGTGATTTTTAACTACACCCAGTCCAACACCAGCATCTCCAAATCAGAGTAAACCTGACCTCTTAGCTCTTGCTCACAAAGATTTGAGATGTGCAAAATAATTGTTACAAAGGAACATATTCAACCTATTGCATTTGTGCTAGCCCTCTGAAAGAACAATTTACCTCATGCCATTCCTCTGCCTTTCTTCTGCATTTTCTTCCTTTTCAGATCCAATTCAATTCCATTTTGAAAGCCTGAAGCCTGTCTTCACAAAACTCAGTGCATTCCAGATCCTAACCAATCATTGTGTGTAAATGTTTTTCATGTTGCCATTGTGTCTTTTGCAAATGACCTTAGATCTTTGCACTTTGGTTCTTCATTAGTCCACTAACGGATACAATTTCCCCCTGTTAAACCTTTTTGAACGCCTCTACCAAGTCTCTTAACAAATAGCAACCTCTATTAGTGCATAATTTGCAACTTACTGTCTGATTCTCCCTGTTCCCCCTTGTGTGCAAAATCAGACATTTTATCCCCCAATGTCAAGAAACAAAAACAAAAATTACTTTAGAAACTCAGCAGATCTGACAGCATCTTGCAGAGAAAGCTGAGTTACTATTTTGAGACCAATGACCCTTCATCAAACCAATAATGTGATCGTTGACTCCTATTGCACTGATACAGAGAATCTTAAATTTTCTACAAGATATTAAAGCCCAGTTGCATCTTGTAAGCCTTGTGCTTGATAACGCAATCTGAAAACACTTGTCATCAAGAATATCTATATAAGGATTATGTTTTTTAACGAGCTGTGCAGTATATATGTGCTCTCAAGTTAAATACAAGCTATTTAAGAGGCTGCTAAAAATTCATACTTTGAAATAAACACTTCCTTGGATTCAATGACATAAATAAGCAAGTGATCTGAGCAGTTTACATGTATAAATGTAAAATAAAGCCAGAGGAACATCAAGGGGTCTTCAAGGCTGTTTCATCGTTTCATTAGATTATGCCTGCTTCTAAATCTTTGCTGAGTATCCCTTATCTGACAAAACTGTATCGATTTCAATCTTGAAAGTTTCCACTGATCCAGATTTCACAGCCTTTTCAGTATAAATGCCAATTCCCAGTCCTCTTGACTGGGATTTCATTTCTAAATAGTCAAACACTAATTTTAAGATTATATCCTATTTTTCTGGATTAACACACCAGAGAAAATAGTTCAGCCATATTGACACTTTCAAATGCCTTTATCATGTTAAACATTCCTCAATATTCTGGACACAAGGGAATGCAAATGTAAAGAACGCAACACAACTTCATAATTTAACTTTATGCTCTGGTATCCATCTGTTCGATTTTTACTGTTCTCCTTCTAAGGCCAACAGATCCTGACTGAGCTTGGGTGCTCAAACACAAAAGCAGCATTTCAAATGAGTTCTGATGAAGGCGCTATCCTTCTGAAATATCAGTGCTTCGTTATAAATTTCAACTCCCTTGGGATAAAGGCCGACATTTCATTTGCTTTTTGGATTACTTTTGTACATGTGGGTAGAATCTTGTACGTACTAAATCCAAAAGCGAAAAGGCATTTTTAAAACTTCAGTTATGAGATGTGGTTGTCAACAGCTGGACCTGCATTTATTGCCATGTCCCAAGATCAAGGAGCAACCAGGGAGTAGGTGAATTTTGTTGGGATACATTTCACACAATAGGGTGCTGCAGATACAGGGAACCCATATACCATGAAGGTTGCAAGGAAATGGGGCCACAGGGGTTAGAGTCAAGGCAAGTGAATGGTTGTCATTAATTTACCACTTAAGGGTCCCATTTGGTGTGGGATCATTGAGCTTGGACCTTCCTGCCCAGACCCCAGATCCCAACCTTTCCACATCAGCAGCCACAAAAAGTACAGTTCATACATTCCCCCTTATCCACCCCTAATTCTTCTTACAAAACTGAACAGCACTTCTAAACTGGAGGAGTATATAGGTGGCCAGACATACATTTTAGTCATCTTGTCAATCTTCTACCAAGCATACAGTTGGTGTATGCCAAAATAGTTAATTTGTCTGGTGTTATCATGCTAGGCACAGCTCAGCTTCAAACATAACCACTAACATTTACAGCATTATAGAAGCAGGAATCTGTGCATGTGTGAAATTTAGAATAAAAATGGGTAGCACTGAGAGAACTCAACAGATCAGCTGTGCAGAGAGAGAGAAAAAGAATTAATGGTTTAGGCTGTGACCTTTCATCAGAAAATTACCTACCTACCTGGCTATCTACCCACACATACATCTACCTTTCTCTAAAATATTTTATTTTCCTCCTTTTCAATAACGTATCTGCCTGTCATGACAGAAATGGATACTTAACCTGTAATTTATCAGCACAATTCAACTATAATTGGCTCCCACCCCTCTGCAGCCACTTTGCATTGATATTCCACTAGCTATTTCTAGACAGAAGCAGTACAAAATGTTATATAAATTATATAGTCAGACAATAAATCACGAAGATGCACAGAGATTTTCACCATTGGGAAGCTCACAAGTTCATTTCAGGATTTGCTTTTGTCCCAAAAATAAACTGTATTTAAATAAAAAAGAAAAATACACATTTGCAGTTCCTCATCCTGCCCCACATGACCTTTATATAATTAATGGTTCTTTCAGAAATAAAAGAATGTTGCTCAGTATTCCTCATGCAAGTATCTTTAACAATGGTTATGTTCCTCATCTGCAATCCAAATTAATAATTTGCCTCTGATTGAACTTCATCACATAATAATTTGGAGCAATTTAAGATGGATTAACTGCTTGAACATGACAGTTTTCAATGATTAGATAAAATCCATTTACCCTTGACCTATTTTTGTGGTATATGATAAATAGAGAATCATCACCGCATTTTGCAAACTATAGTATTGATAATGTCACCTTATATTAGAAAATACCCAATATTGGAGTCAAATGCAATGTTGGAGGGTGAGGATAAGGGACAATCATCTGGCTGCCAACAGGACTTGGACATGATACCACCCCTGGGTCTTATCAAATCACCAAACTAACAACTGGCCAACCTCCAAAGGATGAAATGGTGATGTGCATGAAGAAGCATGACTCTTCTAACTCACTAAAATGGACATTTACACCCACACTTCTAAGCTAAGCAGAACACGCAACTCCAAAAAGAATGGAACAAGAATTACAATCAAGTCTGGCATGCATAACTTTATTCTTTCCAGCAGCAGTTTGTACATAGGAAACTGAAGTGAGAAACTTGAACTAGATTTGACCTCTCCATCAATGTGATGTAACACATGTCTATTCACCTTCCCCACACTGGTGCTCAGGACCCAGCAGTATGTGAGAACACAGTTTTATGGGAAGATCCTCTAATTTTGCCTTGCTGGGAATGTGAAGCAGGTCATGTAGTAAATCGTACAGTCAACTAATGAAATATATTTTTCCTTTTAACACAGAAAACCTTCCAAGGCATTTGGAAATGAATGTTGCATGAGAATGCAAGAGATCAGAAAGGAAGGGGTAAATGCTTTAAGATTTTTAAGTATGGATAGAAAAATGGCAAAAGATGTATTGGGAGAGAATTCCAGACAGCAGAATCAGTGAAAGCTCCACAATGAGGCATGAAGCAACAATGAATAAGAGAAGAATTCCGGAGGGCAACAGGACATGAGGGAGAGGTGGGATAAAACATGGAACATGATAATTAGGGAGCCAACAAAGGTCAACAAAAATGGGTGTAATGGATGCTTTAGACTCAAAGCAAGAATTGATGTGGGCTGTAAGATTTATGAAAAACTGGAAGTTATTAAGTGTGAAAGATGGGAAGCCAGAAAGGAATTGAATCAAGCATGGGGAGAAAGTGAGGACTGCAGATGCTGGAGATCAGAGTAGAAAAGTGTGGAAAAGCACAGCCAGTGTGGTAGTATCTGAGGAGCAGGAGAATCAATGTTTTGGGAGAACTGTGGAGAACTTTCAGGAATTTTTCAAAGTACTTAGCAAACGTATATGCCAGTGAAAAGGAAGGACTGTAGGAAAAGGGGTAATCTGGCATGGGTGTTTAAGGAAATAATGGAGGCTATCAAATTGACAGAGAAGGCATACAAATTGGCCAAGATCATTGGGAAGGTGGAATATTGGTTGAAATTTAAAGGTCAACAAAAAGCCACAGAAACAGCTACAAAGAAAAGTAAGACAATATGTGAAAAAAAACTAGCACAGAATATAAAGACACATAGCAAGTTTCTATAAGGATATAAAACTAAAAATAATGGCTAAAGTAAACACTGGTCCTTTAGAGGACGAGAAGGGGATTTAGTAACAGGATAAGAGGAAATGGTTGAGGCATTGAGCAGTTATTCTGTGTTGATCTTCACAGTGGAGGACATCAACAACATGCTAGTAATTTACAAAGAGATGAAGATAGGTGAGGACCTGGAAACAATCATTATCCTGAAAGAGGTAGTGTTGGGCAAGTTAATGGAGCTAAGGATAGACAGGTCTCCTGTCCCTGATGGAGTGTGTATTGTTTTTAAGCGGGACCTACAGAAAGTCTGAAGTAGTGAGTAGAGTGGGTTCTTTCTTGATTATATGTTTTTTGAGATATGTCTCTTGATTAAACTTAAAATATAAGGCATAACTACTAATTTAGCCTGAGGCAGTGTTTTGTAGAGGAATAAGACAGTGTTATTTTCTGGGTCTGTAGATTGTGAAGGAGCAAAAATGGCCTTTAGTACAGTGATATGTACTTTTTGTCAGATGTGGGATTTTAAAGAGAGTTTATGCGTTAATGCGGGTATATCTGCAATAAATGCTGTTGGTTCTGAATCTTACCAGATTGAATGGATCAGTTGGAGAGACAGTTAGAAGCAATGGGGAATTTGCAACAGCAACAGTATGTGATGTATGGCAGTTATAGGAAGGGGAAAGTCTCAGATACAGTCACATAGATGGGTTAACTCCAGGAAAGGTAAGAGAGGTAGGCAGCTAGTGCAGGAGCCTTTCGTTGCTATACCCATTTCAAACAAGTATGCTGTTTTGGAAAATGTAGGGGGTGATGAATTCTCAGGGGAACATAGCATGAACAGCCACGTTTCTGGTATTGAGACTGGCTCTAATGCAATAAGGGGTACATTGGGTTCGAAGAGATGAATTGTGTGCGGGGACTCTCTAGTCTGAGGTATAGACAGACATTTCTGTGGCTAGCAGTGAAAAATCAGAATGATGTGTTGCTTCCCTGGTGCCAGGCTCAAGGATGTCTCAGAGAGGGTGCAGAATGTTCTCACGGGGGAGAGGGGCCAGCAAGAGGTCATTGTCAACATTGGAACCAACGACATAGGAAGGGAAAAGGTTGAGATTCTGAAGGGAGATTACAGAGAGTAAGGCAGGAATTTAAAAAGGAGGTCCTTGAGAGTAGTAATATCTGGATTACTCCCAGTGCTACGAGCTAGTGAGAGCGGGAATAGGAGGATAGAGCAGAAGAGGAGGATGAATGCATGGCTGAGGAGCTGGTGTATGGAAGTAGGATTCATATTTTTGGACCATTGGAATCTCTTTTGGGGTAGAAGTGACCTGTACAAGAAGGATGGTTCGCATCTGAATTGGAAGGGGACTAATATACTGGCAGGGAAATTTGCTAGAGCTGCTCGGGAGGATTTAAACTAGTAAAGGGGGGGTGGGGGGGGATTGTTGCAACCCAGGGAGATACTCAGGAAAGAGATCAATCTGAGACTGGTACAGTTGAGGACATAAGTGAGTCAAACAGTCAGGACAAGCAGGGACAAGGTAGGACTAATAAATTAAACTAGTAAGGTGGGGGAGTGGGACCCAGGGATATAGTGAGGAAAGAGATCAATCTGAGACGGGTACAGCTGAGAACAGAAGTGAATCAAACAGGCAGGGACAAGGTAGGACTAATAAATTAAACTGCATTTATTTCAATGCAAGGGGCCTAACAGGGAAGGCAGATGAACTCAGGGCATGATTAGGAACATGGGACTGGGATATCTTAGCAATTACAGAAAATAACTCAGGGATAGGCAGGATTGGCAGCTTAATGTTCCAAGATACAAATGCTACGGGAAGAATAGAAAGGGAGGCAAGAGAGGAGGGAGAATGGCGTTGTTGATAAGGGATAGCATTACAGCTGTACAGAGGGAGGATATTCCTGGAAATACACCCAGGGAACTTATTTGGGTGGAACTGAGAAATAAGAAAGGGATGATCACGTTATTGGGATTGTATTATAGACCCCCTAGTAGTCACAGAGAAATTGAGAAACAAACTTGTAAGGAGATCTCAGCTATCTGTAAGAATAATAGGATGGTTATGGTAGGGGATTTTAACTTTACAAATATAGACTGGGACTACCATAGTGTTAAGGGTTTAGATGGAAAGGAATTTGTTAAGGGTGTACAAGAAGATTTTCTGATTCAGTATGTGGATGTACCTACTAGAGAAGGTGCAAAACTTGACCTACTCTTGGGAAATAAGGCAGGGCAGGTGACTGAGTTGTCAGTGGGGAAGCACTTTGGGGCCAATAACCATAATTGTATTAGATTTAAAATAGTGATGAAAAAGGACAGACCAGATCTAAAAGGTAAAGTTTGAAATTGGAGAAAGGCCAATTTTGATGGTATTAAGCAAGAACTTTCGAAAGCTGATTTTTGCTGATAAGTAGATGGCTGGAAATTGGAATGCCTTCAGAAATGAGATAAAAAGAGTCCAGAGAAAGTATAGTCCTGGTAGGGTGAAAAGAATGCTGGATGACTAAAGAAATTGAGGGTTTGGTTAAGAAAAAGAAGGAAGTTTATGTAAGGTGTAGACAGGATAGATTGAGTGAATCCTTAGAAGAGTATAAAGGCAGTAGGAGTATACTTAAGAGGGAAATAAGGAGGGCAAAAAGGGGATATGAGATAGCTTTGGCAAATAGAATTAAGGAGAATCCAAAGGGTTTTTACAAATACACTAAGAACAAAAGGGTAACTAGGGAGAGAATATGGCCCCTCAAAGATCAGCAAGGCAGCCTTTGCGTGGAGCCGCAAAAAACGGGGGAGATACTAAATTAGTATTTTGCATCAGTATTTACTGTGGAAAAGGATATGGAAGATATAGAAAGTAGTGAAATAGTGACATCTTGCAAAATGTCCATATTACAGAGGAGGGAGTACTGGATGTCTTGAAACGCATAAAAGGTGGATAAATCCCCAGGACTTGAACAGGTGTACCCTAGAACTCTGTGGGAAGCTAGAAAGGTGATTACTGGGCCTCTTGCTGAGATATTTATATCATCGATAGTCACAGATGAGATGTCGGAAGACTGGAGGTTGGCTAACATGGTGCCGCTGTTTAAGAAAGGTGATAAGGACAAGCCAGGGAACTATAGACCAGTGAGCCTGACGTCGGTGGTGGGCAAGTTGTTGGAGGGAATCCTGAGGAACAGGATGTACATGTATTTGGAAAGGCAAGGACTGATTACGGATAGTCAATATGGCTTTGTACGTGGGAAATCATGTCTCACAAACTTGACTGAGTTTTTTGAGGAAGTAACAAAGATGATTGATGATGGCAGAGTAATAGATGTGATCTATGTGGACTTCAGTAAGGCGATCGACAAGGTTCCCCATGGGAGACTGATTAGCAAGGTTAGATCTTTTTGCTGCAAACGTTTCGTTCCCTGGCTAGGGAACATCATCAGTGCTGTTGGAGCCTCCTGAGAAGCCTAGATCTCATAGAATACAGGGAGAACTAGCCATTTGGATACAAAACTGGATCAAAGGTAGAAGACACAGAGTGGTGGTGGAGGGTTGTTCTTCAGACTGGAGGCTTGTGACCAGTGGATTGCCACAAGGATCGGTGCTGGGCCCTCTATTTTTTGTCATTTATATAAATGATTTGGATGCGAGCATAAGAGGTAGGTTAGTAAGTTTGCAGATGACACCAAAATTGGAGGTGTAGTGGACAGTAAAGAGGGTTACCTCAGATTACAACAGGATCTTGATCAGATGGGCCAATGGGCTGAGAAGTGACAGATGGAGTTTAATTCAGATAAATGCAAAGTGCTGAATTTTGGGAAAGCAAATCTTAGCAGGACTTATACACTTAATGGTAAGGTCCTAGAGAGTGTTGCTGAGCAAAGAGCAACATTATACACTTAATGGTAAGGTCCTAGAGAGTGTTGCAGGATCATAGCTCCTTAAAAATGGAGTCACATGTAGATAGGATAGTGAAGAGGGCATTTGGTATGCTTTCCTTTATTGGTCAGAGTATTGAGTACAGGAGTTAGGAGGTCATGTTGTGGCTGTACAGGACATTGGTTAGGCCATTGTTGGAATATTGCGTGCAATTCTGGTCTCTTTCCTATCGGAAAGACGTTGTGAAACTTGAAAGGGTTCAGAAAAGATTTGCAAGGCTGTTGCCAGGGTTGGAGGATTTGAGCTATAGGGAGAGGCTGAACAGGCTGGGGCTGTTTTCCCTGGAACGTCGGAGATTGAGGGGTGACCTTATAGAGGTTTACAAAATTATGAGGGGCATGGATAGGTTAAATAGACAAAGTCTTTTTCCTGGGGTCGGGGAGTCCAGAACTTGAGGGCATAGGTTTATGGTGAGAGGGGAAAGATATAAAACGGACATAAGGGGCAACCTTTTCTGGCAGAGGGTGGTACATGTATGGAATGAGCTGTCAGAGAAAGTGGTGGAGACTGGTGCAATTGCAACATTTAAAAAGCATCTGGATGAGTATATGAACAGGAAGGGTTTGGAGAGATATGGGCCAGGTACTGGTAGGTGAGACTAGATTGGGTTAGGCTCTCTGATCGGCATGTATGGATTGGACCGAAGGTCTGTTTCCATGACTCTATAAAATAAATGGTGGGAGAAATAGCAAATGCACATATAGTAATTTTCTAAAATTCATTAGACTCCTGGGGCAGTTCCAGCAGATTGGAAAACAGCAAATATGACTCCATTGTTTAAAAAGGGAGGTAGACAAAAGATGGGGAATTATAGACCAGTTAGCTTAACTTCTGTAGCGGCAAAATGCTTGAGGGTTTTATCAAGGAAGAAATAGCAAGGCATCTAGACTGAAATTGTTCTATTGGGCACATGCAGCCAGGGTTTATGAAAGGCAAGTCATGCTTAACTAATCTTTTGGAATTCTATGAAGACATTACAAACACGGTGGACAATGGGGACCCAGTAGATGTAGTGTATCTAGATTTCGAAAAGGCATTTGACAAGATGCCGCACAAAAGGCTGCTGCATAAGGCAAAGATGCAAGGTGCTATGGGCAATCTATTAGTGTGGATATTGGTTGACCAATAGGATGCAAAGAATAGGAATAAATAAGTGTTATTCTGGTTGGCAATCAGGGACTAGTGGTGTGCCTCAGGGATCAATGTTGGGACACAATTATTCACAATTTACACTGATAATTTGGAGTTGGGGATGACGTGTAATGTGTCAAAGTTTGCAGACGGTGCTAAGATGAGTGGTTGAACAAAATGTGCAGACAACTGTGAAACTTTGCAAAGGGTCATAGATAGTTTCAGGTGATAGGACAAAGGTCTGCCAGATGGAGTACAATATTAATAAATGTGAAGTCATCCATGTGGTAGGAATAACAGTAAAAAGGACTATTACTTCAATGGTAAAAAGTTGCAACACGCTGCTGTGTAGAGGGACCTGAGTGTTCTTGTGCCTGAATTACAGAAGTTTGGTCTGCAGCTGCAACAGGTAATTAAGAAGGCAAATGGAATGTTGTCCTTCATTGCTAAAGATATGGAGTTTAAAAGCAGTGGGATTATGTTGCAGCTGTACAGGGTGCTGGTGAGGCCACACTGGAGTACTGCGTGCAGGTTTGGTCTCTTACCTAAGAAAGGATGTACTGGTAATAGAAGAGGTGCAGAGGAGGTTCACTAGGTTGATTCCGCAATTGAGGGGGTTCATTTATGAGGAGAGACTGAGTAGGCTGGGATTATATTCATTGGAACTTAGAAAGATGAGGGCCAGATCTTATAGAAACATAAAATTATGAAGGGAATAGATAAGATAGAAGTAAGTGGGTGAAACTAGGACAAGAGGGCTTAGCCTCAAAAATAGGGGAAACAGATTTAGGACTGAATTGAGAAGGAACTTCTTCATCCAGAGAGTTGTGAATCTATGGAATTCCCTGCCCAGAGAAGTGATTGAGGCTTCCTCAGTAAATGTCTTTAAAGCTAAGAGAGATCATTTTTTGAACAATAAATGAAGGGTTATGGGGAGAGGGCAGGTAAGTGGAGCTGAGGCCACAGAAAGATCAGCCATGACCTTACCAAATGGTGGACGAGGCTCAAAGGGCCAGATTGCCTGCTCCTGCTCCCAGTTTTTATGTTCTTGTGTTCTAATAATTCAACTTTTGCCACTTATTAAAAGATAAGTTTATTTATAATAAATGAGTCTTGTTCTCTTTTTTACTGCTGCAAATGGATGTGAGTTTCTGTTATCTTAGATCATGATCAAAGTCTGGTAAATGAACTACCTCAGTGATTAAATTGGTCATTTATATAATTGAGACAGCCCAGAGAATAGCAGTGCTCGGATTTCAGTGCATTTTCCTCAATGTGGCATTGGAAGTAGCAAACTTTCATGAATGTGAGACTTATTTCTCAACTCAGAATCAAGGACTACTCCTCTGGACGTTGAGGAGATGCTGTGAATGTTGATCAGATTGATTAAGGTAAGTTTGAATGACTGGGCTTGCTCTCGTGAGCAGAGGATTTTTAAGGGGAAGATGTACAAGATTACGGCAGGTTTATGGATGGTAGACCAGTAAAAGATTTTCTCATTGATGATAGTACAAAGAGAACATGACATGGTTTATGATTTTGAGCTAGAATTGGAGGAGGGTTGTAAGAAAGAATGTTTTGTGCTATGAGCAGCAATGATCTAGACTCATCACACTCAAGGTTATTGAAACAGAGACGATTGATGAGTTCAAAAAGGAATTGGTCAAGTACTTGAACAAACTTCCAGAACTAAGGGGATTGAGTAGGAGAGTGAGATTGACAGGATTTTGCTGTGAACAACTGGCATAGACTCAATGTGCTGAATGGTCTCCTCCTGTGCCATAAAGGATTAGATTTTCACTACTCCGATGGATAGCCAGAGAGAGGAAACTGCACCACTCACTAAACCTGCCCTGGTTATAAAGTAACCTAATTGAGATAATTTTTACTCAGGGAAGTAAGCTGGGTGTAGGTTAGTGATGGGGCTTGCTAACTATGGAAGTGAAGAGTATATACTCATTCAGTCAGATGACTGTCTCGGTGGGCTTGTTCAAAGGCTTGCTTCAGTTCTCTGAGACTTTGTCCCCACTTGTTTCAGAAACTACTAGGCCTCATCCTTCATAACTGCAACAGTCCCTGACACTATCCCTGCTGACTCAGATCATGGCCCCCAAACATCCACCTTCTTCCATGGTCATTCACAATCTCATGCCATCTCCATAGCCACTCACCCAAAATCCAGCACAAGCACACTCTCAGAGTAATATGAAGATGAATGTACTGTTTCAATAATCTGATACAGTTCTCAATCATGCACAGCTGCTAGTGAGAGAAACCTCCCATACATAGAACATGTTCAAAGCTTTCAATCTCAAGTGGTTAGCTTCTTGATAATCAAAATGTGAGTCACTTTGCTGGGAAGAATAAAGGTGTAGACTATTTTCTAAGTGGGGAAAAGATTTGCAAATCTGAAATACAAAGGGATTTGTGGATCCTATTCAGGATTCTCTTAAGGTTAACATGCAGGTTCAGGTGGCAGTTGGGAAAACAAATGCAATGTTAGCATTCATTTCAAGAGGACCAGTTGCAAGAACAGAGATGTATGACTGAGGCTGAATAAAGCTCTAAACAGACCACATTTGGAATACTGTGAGCAGTTTTGGGTCCTGTACCTAAGAAAGGATGTGCCACCATTGAAGGATGTCTAGAGGAGGTTTACAAGAAATATCCCAGGAATGAAGGACTTGTCATATGAGATCCAGTTGAGCTCTCTGAGTCTGTACTCAATGACGTTTAAAAGGATATGGGAGGATCTGATTGAAACTTACAGAATACTGAGAGACCTAAATAGAGTAGACTTGGAGAGTCTAAGGACTTAAGGGCACAGTCTTAGAGTGAAGGGATGTCCTTTCAAATGGAGATAAGGAGGGATTTCTTCAGCTGGAGGGTGGTGAATCTGGTGGAAGGTATTGCCACAGAAGGCTGTGGAGGCCAAGTCATTGAGTGTATTTAAGACAGAGGTAGATAGATCTTTCATTAGTGAGGGGAATCAGTTCCAGGGAGACGGTAGGAAAATGGAGTTGAGAAACCTATTAATTGTGATTGAATGGTAGAGCAGACTTGATGCTCCGATTCACCTAATTCTACTCCTGTATCTACTTCCATGAAGTAGAATGATAATTTAATAGCCTTTTTAAATGATCAGACAAAACCTGAATTCAGGGATGACAACTTAAGATTGAGATGAAGGTGAATTTCTTCTGACAGAGGGTTGAGAGGTTTTGGAACTCCTTGCCACAGAGAACTGTAGGGGATGAGTCTTTTGCATATTTAAGGATAAGATAGACAGATTCTTGCTCAGTAGGATTGTGGGGAAAAGGTAGAATAATGAACATGAGGAGTGTAGGATCAGCCACGATCCTATTGAATGGTGTAGCAAGTTCGAGAGGCTGTACAATCTAGTCCTGTTACTATTTATTGTTGCCTTATAGTTTTATGAACATAGAACACCTTGCTGAGATAACCTTTGAAACTCAGCTGAGTATTCAAAACGATACAATGATGGCTTTTGGGCTAATGTCAATGAAGAACTCAGTTGAAACTGCATTTCACCTAAATCTACAACAGATGGCCTGACTATCAAAGAAATCCAGCAAAGTATCTTTCACTAACACTCAGTGACAGCTGTGTAGCCTTTTTATTTAAGTTTAAAGAACAGGGAATGGAAAACTTCAGAGCATGACAGTTATACAGACTTAATTCACCCTTTAAATTTGCTTATAGAACATAGAAAAATACAGCGCAGTACAGGCCCTTCGGCCCTCGATGTTGCGCCAACCAAAGCCTACCTAACCTACACTAGCCCAATAACCTCCATATGCTTATCCAATACCCGCTTGAATGACCATAAAGAGAGAGAGTCCACCACTGCTACTGGCAGGGCATTCCATGAACTCACAACCCGCTGAGTAAAGAATCCATCCCTAACATCTCTTCTATACCAACCTCCCCTTAATTTAAAGCTGTGTCCCCTAGTAACAGCTGACTCCATGCGCGGAAAAAGGTTCTCACTGTCAACCCTATCTAAACCCCTAATCATCTTGTACACCTCTATCAAGTCACCCCTAAACCTTCTTTTCTCCAATGAGAACAGCCCCAAGTGCCGCAGCCTTTCCTCATATGATCTTCCTACCATACCAGGCAACATCCTGGTAAACCTCCTCTGCACCCGTTCCAGTGTCTCCACATCCTTCCTATAGTATGGTGACCAAAACTGCACACAATACTCCAGATGAGGCCGCACCAGAGTCTCATACAACTGCAACATGACCTCAGGACTCCGGAACTCAATTCCTCTACCAATAAAGCCCAGTACACCATATGCCTTCTTCACAGCACTATTTACCTGGGTGGCAACTTTCAGAGATCTGTGTACATGGACACCAAGATCCCTCTGCTCATCCACACTACCAAGTAGCCTACCATTAGCCCAGTAATCCATCTTCTTGTTACTCCTACCAAAGTGAATGACTTCACACTTTGCTACATTGAACTCCATTTACCACCTTTCTGCCCAGCTCTGCAACTTATCTATATCCCGCTATAACCTGCCACATCCTTCTTCGCTGTCCACAACTCCACCGACTTTCGTATCATCCACAAACTTGCTCACCCAGTCTTCAACCCCCTCCTCCAGGTCATTTATAAAAATGACAAACAGCAGTGGTCCCAAAACAGATCCTTGTGGAACACCACTAGTAACTGCACTCCAAGATGAACGTTTACCATCAACTACTACCCTCTGTCTCCTTCCAGCCAGCCAATTCCTAATCCAAACCTCTAATGCACCCTCAATGCCATACCTCCGTAAGTTTTGCAGTAGCCTACCATGGGGTACCTTATCGAACGCCTTGCTAAAATCCATATACACCACATCTACTGCTTTACCCTCGTCCACATTCTTGGTCACCTTCTCAAAGAACTCAATAAGGTTTGTGAGGCATTATGTGCATTCTCTCAATTAGTAACACTTGCACTGCGGGTTAATGACTTTGCAACATCTAACTTGGGATCGGTGTGAATTCCAAGTTCAAATGGCTTTGTTGAGTGCAGGTTTCCTATCCCCTTTCCCCTAATAAAGAGAATTGGATCCATCAGAAGTGATTGTGGGGCTTTTGTATTGGAGTTCCACTTATAATGTTTGATGGTCCATAGTGTTTTTTCACTCCACTAAAATCCAGCCATGTGACTTAAGACATGATAATACAATGATTATAGACACAGCACATCTCAAGGAATAACACTTTCTTGATAGCTGTGTGACATAAAGAGAGCATTTTGCGGTTGGTTTGGATAATTGCAAAATTCAAGCCTTGTGCATGCCTGAAGAACTGACAGATCTACTCTTAGCTAGAAAACTCTCCTTGCACCTGACTAATGCCAATAAAAGGACCATACCTTTAATAATCAGACAAACTATTTTAAGTGGGAGAGTAGCAAAGTTTAAATTCTGAATAAAATAGCAACTTTACAAGGCCACCACAAATGAGAAAACAAATGTCAAAATTCTAGGTCTGATGATTCATTGCATAATGTTCAGCAGTGCAACTTGCAAAATATTTTTGGTGTCTGTACTGCTGCATGGGTATGCTGTGCCCCAACCTTCAATCGTGAGCAGCATTTCCTGATACAGAATCCAATAGTAATTCTATTATGTGGAGTCTTCTCCCACAAAATGAATTATGGTGCATCCATCTGTGCACACAATGTTGGCACAGGGATACAATGCTATCAATATCAACAGCCACTTAACCCAGTTAATGTATAATAATGATTAATGCTTAAAGCCAAACCATTATAAAATAATTGGCTGTTTGATGTACAATTGGTACTTGGATAAATAATATCAATGAGTGGGTAATCAGAAAACAAAATAATGTCAATTACCTGTTACCATTTCTGATAGCGGTTAACAATTGAATGGAATAGTCTTTTCCATTTGGATTAGAGGTATAGTAGGTGGCCAACTGTTTTCAATAAACAATTTACAGCAATCAGGGCCTATTTGTGCATTAAGACTACTCAAACTGAAAAAGGACGAGGTTGACACAGGATTTGGTCTTCTTAATTTTAAGAATAGTAATAACTAGTACAAAGCTAAAATATGAGATTTGGATGCCTCTACCAACAAACAGCTGATACCATAAAAATACCAAAAAAAACTAAAAATAAACATGGCATGTTCATCACTTTATGATCCTTTATATTGATGGTCACCCATCAATAGGTGTGGTAGACTTAAATATAAACTGGGCATGAAGAACCAGTAACATGTTCCTGGTGTGTTGAAAACATTAAAATGTTATTATCCTCCTTAGTGTTGTGAGGTACTGTATGAGAAACCAGCGGGCTTCAAACATTGCCACTGAGAAATGAATTGTCTGCTATGTGATCTGAATAACCACTTACTATCTACAACAGCTCTCCAGTAAAACCCAGGGCCAGTCTACGATACAAGATAAAATGAAACAAAATTATCTATATTTTTACTTTCACTGCCTGGTTATTACTCTGGCAGGGTCTAGATTAGAATGGTGCTGGAAAAGCACAGTAGGTCAGACAGCATCTGAGGAGCAGGAAAATCAACGTTTCGGGCAAAAGCCTTATTAATCTGGCAGCGTAATTGTCCATCCAAATTAGAATCAATTGATATTTATTCTGCTGTTCTCAGTGAAATGAAAATAGGAGACCTTTCAATAGAATTGGTAATCTGTCCTGCTAAATTAACACCCAGGCAGTTGAAAATGAAAATTGACCAATGGGGCTACATTTTCATGGAGTTATGCTGATGCTAGAGGGTCTGCCCCCATTTGCAGCAGCAGGACTATTTTTTGCCAGTGAGGTGAGAGGGAAGGATGTGAATTATACAGACAGGACCATTTGAAGTCAAGGCTGAAATCAAATTGACCCACTTTCACAGTTCCAAGTTCCTTGTCCTGTAGTGTGAGACTTATATATAGATGGCAAAGAAATTCTGTTAGGCAACATTATTAAAACCTTGGTACTTTAAACCTGAGAAATATCCTTCAATAGTCAACCAGAATTAAAGAAACACATACCTGCAGCTGGAGTTCTTCTATTAACTGACCATCTGGTGTAGTGTAGATGAAAAAAAAGACCATCAGTTTCAATAAATGTCATTGTTGACATTTCGCAAGGTCTGTTATTACAATTGAGCCCCTTACAAATGCTTAGCTTAATTGCAAAAGCAGGAAACCATTTGTTTCAGTGGGATGCTGAATTCATATTTTGATTGACATTGTTATATCATAAGCAGCTATCCCTGGAATGACATCTTAACAATCAAATAGAAATTATTTTTGTAATAGATTGATCAGTTGAAGCAATTACAAATGTTCAAAGGAGTTTCATTAACCAGAGATTTATTTTTTATATTAAGTGTGTACATATGAGAGCTCTCTTAAATTGATAGAAGTTAATGATTTTTCCAATTCACAAGATTCCAGAAGTCTGCTCATTGTGGTTACTAGGCATATAATCAACAAGATGGCATCAGAGCATAAGGTGATATGAGGGTCTGAAGTGGCATGGAGGAGACACAGGCAGTGGAAAAGATAAATGAAGGTAGATGAAATGCGAAGGTTTAGAATCATAGAATCCTTACAGGAAGCAGGCCATTCTGCCCATTGAGTTCACACAGACCCTCTAAAGGGCATCCCACCCAGACCCAAACCCCCTACTCTATCCCTGTAACCCTACATTTCCTAAGGACAATGCACTTAGTCTCCACATCCTGGACACTATAAGTAATTTAGCATGGCTAATCCACCTCACCTGTACAACTTCGTTACATAGGAAGAAAACAGGGCAATCATAGGAAACTCATACAGATATGGGCAGAACGTGCAAATATCACAGTCACCTGAAGGTGGAATCAAATCCTGATCCCTGGTACTAAAAGGCAGCAGTGCTAACCACTGAGCCACAGTGCTCTGAGGAGGGAATGAGAAGCAAGTTAACAGTCTTTTGAGAACAAAGGACTTCTAACCAGATCATGCCTCCATCCAGCAAAGCGATGATGATGCATACAGGGCTCGATTCCATGGAGACACGTCCACAGAGTCGGAAGAATTCCTAACTCAAGCATTGCGTATTCATGGTGAAAATCCACCTAAATTAATCAGAGACCCTTCTCTTTATGGGTATGGAAAGTGTAGAGCGCCAACGGGAGGATTCAAAATGACTAGGGTCAACAAACAGGATACCAGCCAAAAGTTTGGCACATTTGGTCTGATTGATGAGTATAGATATCATAACAAGGTCAGGATTGTTTTTGAACTTATCTTGACCTCATTGAAAACTTTAAAAACTTACCCTGAGCATAGGAGTTCTCCATTTCTGTTTTCCAGCAGCAGCAACTCGAAGGGCGGGAGCTTGCACCAGGGGCCTGCTGGGAGCAGTGAGTCACTGATTTGTGCTTTTAAATTTGAAGTCAGAGAGCAAAGGTTTCTGGGAAAGGAGGGGCTTCTTATTTTTATTTCTGTCCAGCTATATAAGTCAGTGTTTTCTCAACCTAAGATCCTACCCTTGTAGGGCCTCCCACCTAACCACCTCCTCTAACCTTAAAGACCAGGGGCATATCAGGTAAGCGTCTCTTCATTTTACTTTGTGATGAGGGGACCAGCAGGGATGGCAGTGCAGGGAGAGCAATGTTCCTCCTGCATGGTGTTTGAGGTCAGGGACGCCATTAGTGTCCCATCCAAGTACATCTGCAGGAAGTGTACTCCACTCTCGCTCCTCCAAGACAGTGTTAGGGAACTGGAGCGGGAGCTGGATGAACGTCGGATCATTCGGGAGGCAGAGGCTGTGATAGATAAGAGTTACAGAGAAGTAGTTACTCTTAGACATGAAGAAAGCTGGGTGACCGTTCGAAGGGGGAAAAAACACAGTCAGTGGAGAGATCCCCTGTGGTTGTTCCCCTAAAAAAAAGTATACCATTTTGGATACCGTTGAGGGGGATGACTTTCCAGGGGTATGCAGTGGGGCCCAGGTCTTTAGCACAGAGCCTGTCCCTGTTGCACAGAAGGGAAGAAAGGAAAGGAGGAGAGTGTTAGTCACTGGGGACTCATTAGTTAGAGGCTCAGATAGAAGATTTTTTGGGAGCAAACGAGACTCACAGTTGGTGTGTTGCGTCCCAGGTGCCAGTGTCCGTGATGTCTCGAATCGTATCTTTGGGGTCCTGAAGGGAGAAGTTGACCAGCCTCAAGTTGTTGTCCATGTAGGTACCAATGACAGAGGTAGAAAGAGGGATAGGGATGTAAGGCAGGATTCCAGGGAACTATGGTGGAAGCTGGGAGCTAGAACAAACAGAGTTGTTATCTCTGGTTTGTTACCCGTGCCACGTGATAGCGAAGCAAGGAATAGGAATAGCAAGGATATCGTCTGAACACGTGGCTGCAAGGACGGTGCAGGAGGGAGGATTTCAGGTTCTTGGATAATTGGGGCTCATTCTGGGGAAGGTGGGACTTGTACAAACAGGACGGTCTTCACTTGAACCAGAGGGGTACTAATATCCTGGGTGGGAAATTTGTTGGTGCTATTCGGGTGGGTTTAAACTAGCTCAGCAGGGGGATGGGAACCGGATGTGTAGTTGCAGTGCACAGGAGGATGAGAATAGGGAGGACAGGGACAGGATTTCAGGGTCACAGCAATGTATTGGCAGACAACAAACTGATTTGAAGTGTGTCTACTTCAATGCCAGAAGTATCTGAAATAAGATGAGCTTGCAGCATGGATAGGTACTAGAGATTTGGATTTTGTGGCCATTTCAGAGACATCGATAAAGCAGGGTGAGGAATGGATGTTGCAGGTTCCAGGGTTTAGATCTTTCATTAAGAACAGGCAAGGCGGTAAAAGAGGGGGAGGCGTGGCCTTGTTAGTCAAGGATAGTATAAGAGAACTTTTGATGAGGACTCATCTACTGAGGTAGTGTGGGCTGAGGTTAGAAACAGGAGAGGAGAGGTCACACTGTTTGGAGTTTTTTTATAGGCCTCTGCAGAGTTCCAGGGAGGCAGAAGAGAGGATTAGCAAAATTATTCTAGGTAGGAGTGAAAGGAACAGGGTGGTCATTATGGGGGACTTTAACTTCCCCAACATTGACTGGAAATGCTATAACTCTAGTACGTTGGATGAATCAGTTTTTGTCCAATGTGTACAGGAGGGTTTCTTGACACAGCATGTCGAAGGTCCGACAAGAAAGGAGGCCACATTGGATCTGCTACTTGGTAATGAACCAGGCCCTGGTGTTTGATTTAGTGGTAGGTGAGCACTTTGAAGAGAGTGACCATAATTCAGTTACATTTAATTCAGCGGTGGAAAGGGATAAGTACATGGCTATCGATGGGGCAAGGGCAATTAAAATGCAATTAGGCAAGAATCATGATGCATAGAATGGGGTAGCAAAACGCAGGGGATGCAAACAGTAGAAATGTGGAGCTGGTTTAAGGAACAGATATTGCGTGTCCTTGATAGGTATGTCCCTGTCAGGCAGGGAGAAAGTGATAAGGTAAGGGAACCGTGGTTTACTACAGAAATTTCATCTCTTGTTAAGAAGAAGAAGGAGGCTTATGTGTTGATGAGGCAAGATGGTTCAGATGAGGTGATGGAGAGTTACAGATCAGCTAGGAAGGATTTAAAGAGAGAGTTAAGAAGAGCAAAGAGAGGACACAAGCAGGCTTTAGCAAATAGAATAAAGGAGAACCTTAAAGCTTTCTATAGGTATGTGAGGAATAAAAGGATGATTAGGGTAGGAATAGGGCCAGTCAAAGACAGAAGTGGGAAGTTGAGTGTAGACCCTGTGGAGATCAGAGAGGTGTTAAACGAATATTTCTCATCGATTTTCACTCAGGAAAAGGAGAATATTGTAGAGAAGAATGAGGTACGAGATATTAGACTAGAAAGGATCAAGATTAGTTATGAACAGGTGTTATCAATTCTAGAAGGAGTGAAAGTAGACATGTCCCCTGGGCCAGATGAGATTTATCCGAGGGTTCTCTGGGAAACTAGGGAGTTGATAGCAGAGCCCTTGGCTTGGATATTTGAGTCACCATTGTCTACAGCTTTAGTACCAGAGGACAGAAGGATTGGAAATGTTGTGTCCTTGTTCAAGAAGGGCAGTGGAGATGACCCAGGTAATTATAGACCAGTAAGCCTTACTTCTGTTGTAGGAAAGGTTTTAGAAAGGATTATAAGATTTATAATCATCTAGCAAGCAGTAATTTGATTTCAGATAGTCAACATGGTTTCATCAAGGGCAGGTCATGTCTTACAAACCTCACTGAGGTTTTTTGAGAAGGTGACCAAGCATGTAGATGAGGGTAGGGCAGTTGACGTGGACTTCAGTAAAGCCTTTGATAAGATTCCACATGGTAGGCTGTTGGAGAAAATGCAGAGGCATGGAATGGAGGGTGATTTAGCAGTTTGGATTAGAAACTGGCTTTCTGAAAGAAGGAAGCGAGTAGTGGTTGATGGAAAATACTCAGCCTGGAGTCTGGTTACTAGTCATGTGCCACAAGGATCTGTTTTGGGACCACTGCTGTTTGTCATTTTTATAAATGACTTAGACGCAGGCATAGGTGGATGGATTAGTAAGTTTGCAGATGACACTAAAGTTGGTGGAGTAATGGACAGTTTGGAAGAATGTTACAGGTTGCAGGGGGACTTGGATAAACTGCAGAATTGGGCTGAGAGGTGGCAAATGGAGTTCGATGCAGCTAAACGTGAAGTGATGTACTTTGGGAAGAATAACAGGAAGGCAGAGTACTGGGTCAACAGAAAGATTCTTGGTAGTGTGGATGTGCAGAGGGATCTTGGAGTCCATGTACATAGATCCCTGAAAGATGCCAACCAGGTGGATAGTGCTGTTAAGAAGGCATATGGTGTGTTAGGTTTCATTCGTAGAGGGATTGAGTTCCGGAGCTGCAATATCATGCTGCGACTATACAAAACGCTGGTGTGGCCACACTTGGAATATTGTGTACAGTTCTGGTCGCCATATTTCAGGAAGGATGTAGAAGCATTGGAAAAGGTGCAGAGGAGATTTACCAGGATGTTGCCTGGTCTGGAGGGAAGGTCTTATGATGAAAGGCTGAGAGACTTGGGTCTGTTCTCATTGGAAAGAAGAAGGCTAAGAGGGGATTTGATAGAGACATACAAGATGATCAGAGGATTAAGTAGGGTAGACAGTGAAAGTCTTTTTCCTAGGATGATGATGTCAGCTTGTACGAGAGGGCATAACTACAAATTGAGGAGTGATAGATTTAAGACAGATGTCAGAGGCAGGTTCTTTACGCAGAGAGTGGTAAGGGCATAGAATGCCCTACCTGCTAATGTAGTTAACTCAGCCACATTAGGGAGATTTAAACAATCCTTAGATAAGCACGTGGGTGATTTTGGGATAGTGTTGGGGAATGAGCTGAGGATAGTTCACAGGTCGGTGTAATATCAAGGGCCGAAGGGCATGTTCTGCGTTGTATTGTTTCATGTTCTATGTTCTATGAAAAGAGTAAGCTCAAAATGATAAGAAAATCAGAGAATGTGTCACTCTAAGCCCAAGCTCTTCTTTATGAGTCTTGGCAGCTGCCTGCCCATGGCTGCAGCCTCTGAGAAAACACTGGGGCTCTCATTATGGTTTCCACAGCCTTGTGCTATTGGGTTGTGGGAATTCACATTAATATTTATGTAAAGTCCTTCACTCCCATCATAACTGCTCAAATTCCTACAAAAAAAGATTTATTGCAAGTCCCTTTGAACCCTGTATATTTTCCAAATAAATCATGGGATGTGACAAAGATGTCAATTTTTGGATATTACTGTTGTCATTGAAGTGAAAATGAATGGGTGAGTTTTGACAGGCCTTAATGGGAAAACAAGTGTGAATGTCAGGCTAGTCTGCAGTCAGGAGGTTGAGAAAGCATTCACCGAAGTGAGAGCTGTCAGACTGTATCTAAAGAGGACGCCAAAGCTGAAACATGTCTGTGCTAATCGTGGTCCACTAATGACTCAAAGTTGTGAATTAATGCAGTGTGTGGGCGCCAGGAAATTTTCGGATGGGAAACGTGAAAGTACGGGTTTCCATTAATGCAACTCAAGTTAATTGCACATCAGGGCTTCGCTGATGATAGTTGGTGGATTGACCTTCAGGCCATCAGTTGAAAGTAGCCTGGAACAAATATCAGGTCCGTCTGACATCATTGTTGTTGTGGTGGAGTGGGTGGTTCATTGAGTCAGACATTAGGGATGCAGACATTGTGGATGTCAGACAGTCATAGGCAAAGCAGTATCACAGCAGAGAGAGATTAGTAGAGGGACAACTGTAAATGGAACTGACGAATGTGAGGCAAGTCAGATGATCAACGAGGGAATTAAATCACTGTAGGGTAAACAGGATTATTTCCATAGCATTAGGATTTGAGAGTTAATACCTGGAACTGTGTAAATAGTACCTGTTAAAGGATGATATAAGAGAACTGATGAATGGAAGACTTGGAGGAAGAATGCTCAGGTTTCAACAGTGTAAAACCTATTCCCGTGAACTGTGTACAGTTCCCATAAATTTATAATAAAGTAGTTGTTGCTTGAACATAAAACAAACAAAAAAAAATAGGATTATTGTGCAGGGATTCGGATACCTCAAAAAATGACAGGGACTGTAGCTGTGTCAATATTGTAGAGGGAGTGTCCGCTGCTACAGGGGGACAGTGGGATATCGGGGCGAGAGTAAGACATTATCTGGGTGAAAGCCAAACGCTGTGGCCAAAAGTCAGATGTTGCTGGGTCAAATAAACCCAGAATAAAACCTCTTTTTATAGGTTAGACTTTGATTTTATTTCTTTTTTGTTGTTAAGGTGGTGGTTAGTTACTGACACTAATTCACACAAATCCACAGATGTTCTTTAACAACAGATTACAGAAATTTATTGCACAGAAGAATAAATACAGAAGGCAGTTTAAAAAGATTTAGAGTCAGAGAGTTGCACAGCAAGGAAACAGACCCTTTGGTCGAACTCATCCATGTCAACCAGATACCCTAATTTGCCAGCATTTGGCTCATCCACATGCCTTTCACATGTTGTAATTATACCAGCCTCCACCACTTCCACCGGCAGCTCATTCCATACACATATCACCCTATGCATGAAAATGTTGCCCTTTTGGTCCTTTTTGTATCTTTCTTCTCTCACCTTAAACCTATGCTCTCTAGTTCTGGACTCCCCTACCCCAGGGAAAAGAACTCGCCTATTTACCCTATCCATACCCCCTCATGATTTTCTAAACCTCTAAGGTCAGCCCTCAACCTCTAAATTCCAGGAAACATAGCTCCAGCCTATTCGTCTCTCTCAAACCCTCAACCCTAACCAACATCTTTGTAAATCTTTTCTTCACACTTTCAAGTTTAACAATGCCTTTCTAATAGCAGGGAGATCAGAATTGAATGCAGTATTCCAAAAATGACCTCACCAATGTCCTGTACAGTGCAATACAATGTCCTAATTCCTATACTCAATGCACTGACCAATAAAGACCAGTGTACCAAGTGCCTTCTTCACTATCTGTCTAACTGCAACTTCACCTTCAAGGAACTATGCACCTACACTCCTGGGTCTGCTTGCTCAGTAACACTCCCCAGGCCCCTACCACTTTGTTGCAAGATGGCAGTAGAGTACAACACTCCAGCCAGAGCTCATCCACTCCACCCGCTCTTCTTCCTTTCTTGTCTTTTTCTTAGTGCTTTTCTCCTCTTGTTCTCCATTTTCTGTCTTCGACTCAGTCTCCAGCGACAACTTCTAGCCTCTGGACAGTGATGATTCCTGGCCTCCAACAAGTGATGACTCCTAGCCTGATGCAACTGCCTCTTCCCAGGAGAGCCTCTGGTGTGATGTGTTGCCGGTGCAGTGTGGAACCACGGCCCAGCACACACTGGATGCGAGGTGCCAGAGTGGTCTGTTGGATGGAACTTTTACTTCTGTAATGCTGGACGTTTTATTTCTCTATTGTCCAAGATTTTCTAATTAAAGAAGCTGTCCCTAAGTACTCTTGTATTTAAGTCAGAACTGTAATTGGCAATGTATAAATGTTTCACAATACTCATTGAGTATATGTGACAATGAAGGCTATTCTATTCTATGTTATTAATTGTATAAGTCCTGTCCTGATTTGCCTCACCAAAATGCAATACCTTACATTTATCTAACTCCATCTACCACATCTCAGCCCATGTGTTCAAGGTTCCATTGTACTCTGAGAATTCTACACTATTTTATTTGAACACAAATAATAAAACGTATGTCCTCAACCTACCAGTATAAATGTATTTTCATTAACACCACTTGCTAGGCAGTTGATTGAAGTAATATGCCATCTTAGAACTGATGCATTTAGGTTACTACTCTAAACTGAATTTCTCACCATGAAAAGAAAAACTTCATAGAGCTGAACAACATCTATCTGTCTCGGTTTCAAAATCAAAATCAAGAAGTGTAATAACAAACATATTATACACATTTCATCACAAAGACTTTGCCGAGGAGAGAGAGTCGGAAATCACAGGGTGGAGTCAGATCTCATTCAAGAGGGAGTCATATATTCTGGGGGACATGGGGAGAAGAAAGTGAGGTCTGCAGATGCTGGAGATCAGAGCTAAAAATGTGTTGCTGGAATGAAGGGCTTGTGCCCGAAACGTCGAATTTCCTGTTCCTTGGATGCTGCCTGACCTGCTGCGCTTTAACCAGCAACACATTTTCAGACATGGGGAGAAGAGGCTTGGACACAGTGCATGGAAGAGTATGAAGACCACAATCTAAGTTCAACAAAATTGGGAGATAATCAGACATTGCTGTGGAGAGTCAGATACTATATGGATAGTTGCAAACTTCTGATCGCAGGTTGGACATTGTAATTGACGTGGAACACTGCACAGACATGTGTGGACATATTTGCCACCTCTAGCAGTATTTGGTACTGTGTAAGAGTCGTTTCAGATAATTGAGTGTAACCAACCCTCCTTCGTCTTTGTGTTACCATAGCTTATCCAGTGACTAGTGGTACAAGTCACACTATCAAATTGGACATCTCATGAGGAAGTCGGATATTGTCGGGAAGCACTTAGACATCGCACAGCGAGGGACAGATATTGCGGGATTTGTTAGACATTGCGAAGAAGTCAGACTTTGCAGAGAGAGTCAGACAATTACATAGTGAGCTGGATGATTTTGAGAGTACAATACAGGATGCTTAAAAGATTATCTTGGCATCCAGAATTAGCACTTCATGGTCCATCAATATTGCAATAAAATCATTTAGTTCATGTTACTATGCTATAATGAGATCCATATAATTAACTGGAAGACTCTGATAGCAGTAAAAGTGAAGATCATGTGAAGGGAGAGGTCTTAGACACTACACTAGACAGCTATATTTGAAAACCTACTATGAAGAGATGTAAATAAAGGAGTGTTACATTATAGCAAGAGTTGACGAGTTTTGCTTAGTGATAATGGAGCAAACAGCTTATGCTGACGCCTATAGCCCAAGTTGCAGCACTGACTGAAAGCGCAGGATGCCAACTGGGGTAAAAAAAAGTCCTCTCCAGCCAGGAGCTAAAGTTAAACCAGAATTCAATAAACACAGCTGAGAAGTGAAGACTAAGCAATCAGGATAAGACCTCAGATAATTTCTAATGCACAAAAGAAATGCAAGTGGGACATCGAAAGGCAAGCAAAGATTTTGGAAAACCTTGATTTTAAGATTACGGAGTGGGAGGAATTTGAACAGCAGGCAAAGTATTTTCAAACCAGCAATACTCATGGACAGAGAAACAAACAAATAGCAGACAAAATTGTGAAGTTACTCGTGATTAAGAACCTTGATTGGGAGTTAGCTGTACTCTGTTACAGAATGCCACCATCAAATAATGCACATTTACAGTGACATTTTCCCACATGCCCACTCCTGGCACCTTGTGGTATTTGCCATTTCTAGCAGTACGTGGTACCGGGGAAGGATTGCTTCAGAAAATTGACTGCCACCAGCTCTTCTGAATCTTTGTGTTACCTTAGCCTATCCAGTGACTGGGTAGTGTAAGTTACACTACCATAGAGTATCCACACCAGAGGCACTGTTATTAGATAACATGAAGGTTTATCATAAGAAGTATAATGTAATTAGTCAGCCATAGCTACGAGGACCTTGGAGAGCTGGTAAAGATGCATATTCTCCCTTTAAAAACCAGAATAGAACTTCATAGGCTGAGCCTGATCAAAAGCAACTCAATGTCTTTTCTGGTGAATGTCACAGAAGGTTTCTCTCCACGAGAGCACTTTTTTTGTGTGTTATCTTCCCAAACTTGCCTCATTGTCTACACATCCTTATGGTGGTCCCATTTGTTCTATTTACTCACTTGTCGTAAGCAAATGTATTCCCTTTGCTTGGATATCCTGGGATCCTTGGCACTGCCACCCTATTCACAACGCAGTTGTGCACCCAGTCAAGTGCTGTCAGTCCACATCTGCACAGTCCCCGTCAGTTGATTTAGGCATGGCAGTTAGGAGAACACTGAAGCTCTGCTTTGCAGTCAAGCGTTTGGAGCTCTTGGCGAACAGAAGATCCATTCTCTTACCCCAGGACCAGCAGTGGAAGTTACAACATCAGGCTGGTCCCAGATTACCACCTAGATCACTGAGGTATCCATGGCTTGGAGAAATACCCAGCACTGTAGGAAGAATGACAGGGTGACTGCCAGATTCTTTTCTCTGCTACCTCATACCTCTTCTAATTCTGCTATTGCAGCCCCTCTTATCTAAGGTTCCTGCACAAAGGCATTTGCATCTTTCCTCACAGGGTCTTATACAACTCAACCTCAGCCCTATTAACCCTGCATGGCTTCTGCACTTTGTACTCATTCACCTCACCACCTCCCACTTGTACCGGCCACCAATGTTAGCTCAAACAATCCTTCCCTTCATCTCAGTTTGGAAGAAAGCAGCCAGTAATAGGGCAGAAAGAGTCAAGCTCCTTACCCCTCCCCACCCTGCATTGATGAGAGGATCCAGGTCCTTGCTGGTGAGGACTGTGACTTATGGGGGTGTAGAAACCTTCATGCGACTGTGAGAAATCTTGTCTACCTCCGTGCTCCTCTCCCATGGTCACCATCGTGAATTCATTATGCCAGAACATCAACTTTGTTTGCAACACACTCTTTCTTCTGCCTCCTGCAGATATGAGTGGGATCAGCACAGTCTCAGTTTGAAGACGCAGCCCCACAAGACATCTCTTCCTTCAGCTCAAAGGAAGAAGCTACGGATCTCTCAGAGGATGCACCAGTAAGGATACCTCCTGCACCCTCTCCCAGCTCAGGTACTGACATCTCAGCATTTTTGTTCAATTAGGCTTTGGAGCTTGAGCTAGTCAGCACATCACTGCCACTTGTCTGCAGCTAATTGAGACAGAAATGCCCCAGGTCGTTGGTGCTTGAAGGACTGCCCTTGCTCAGCTTCAGGAAGGGGAAGACTTCATGGTGTCACCAATCAGGGACATCATTCAAATGCACTAGTAGACATAGGAGTAGCAGGTAGCTCTGTCAGAAACACTAGGCGAACTGGCACAAACGCTGCAGATCTACACCAACACTGCTTATACCATGCTGCCTCTGGCATGCGAATATTTGGACCTCCTTGGACAGGCAGCCAGGTCTGGCACACTCAGTATCTGCTGGAGATATGCACAAACTGTATTCAACTGCCCTAGGCAAGGTATTATTTAATTGGAGAGGGTTCAGATATAATTGAGCAGGATGGTGTTGGGAATGGAGGGTTTGAGTTATGAAAACAGGTTGGGATTTCTTTTTCACTGGAGCAGTGGAGGTTGAAGGGTGACCTTATAGAGGTTTATAAAATCATGAGGGGCCTACATAAGGTAAGTAACAAACGTCTTCCCTGGGGTGGGAGAGTTCAAGGCTAGGGAACATATTTTAAGGTGAGAGAAGGAAGATTTAAAAAGGATATGAGGGGCATCTTTTTTACACAGAGAGTAGTTAATGTGTGGACAGAACTGCCAGAGGAAGTGGAGGATACAGGTACAATTACAACATGTAAGAGACATTTGGACAAGCACATAAATTGGAAGTGTTTGGAGGGATTTGGGCCAATTGCAGGACTAGTTTAGTTTGGGAAGAACACAATCATTGTAGATTAGTTGGAGCGAAGGGTCTGTTTTCAAGTTGTATGACTCTATAACAAGGGGTGTTACAAAGGACCTTGACCTTACTGCAGGAGCCCCTTCCTCACAAAGAGACAGGACAGTGACAACAGATCCCTAGAGAGGGGAGGAACCACATAGAGATCATGCTCTCCAACCAGCAAGACACTCTCTACCCATCTCTACCCTCCCTGTCACCTTCATCCAAGGAGGGTGCTCCTGCCTCTCACACTCAGCATGTCTAGACCTCTCATCACAAATGCCCCCAGGACATGGCTCAGCAAAACTCCAAGACCATCAGCAGCCCCATCGTAGGGCAGACAGCCACCAGCCCAGGTGTGGAACCCGGAACTGTACCAGGACATAGGGAGAGGGGAGGAAAGATGTCATTTAAGTTGCAGCTACAAGATTGAAGTGATAGAACCTAGCTAATCCTCATGCTACATGAAGCTCTCTGCTCAAAGGCCTGAAATAACCAGTTCCTGTACCACGTGTGGACAGTGGGAACAGGGAAAGAACTTGCAACTTTGACATATAAGATGAATCTTTCTAGGCTGTAATACATTGCTTGTGCATCATAGCTATTAATGGGAGTGAATCCTGATGCTGCATAATGTAGTTAAGAGCCCTTGGGGCCCATTTGCCAGGATTTGTAGCTCACTCAGTAAGTTAATGCCTAAGGGTCACATAAGGTGCATACAGGTATTTTTCACCTGTACTGTATGAGTTTCGGTGTACTTTTTTGCCCTTGGATGGGCCACTGGACAGACATCAGATGAAGATTCAGATGAATCACACTGAATTAGGCAGTAGATTGGTTCAGTCAAATTGAAAAGTAAGATGTGGTTGGACACTACTGAGATGATAATGACTGCAGAATGAGAACACCAGGGTGACATAAAGTGTCAGGTGCATCATGCAACATCTTAACAGACCTGTATGAACTCATTTGAAATTAATCCAAAACTAAAGGTCTCAGAAAAAAGGTTGAGATTAAATGATAGTTGTGCTGAAAGAACAGGTTACTTGGTAAAGGCCAACACTGTAAAATGAATGAGCAATTGAAGTTTCAGATCATCGATGGCAAGCAAAAACCAACCAGAGCAAATCTACAGCTCTGATTGGTAATCCTCAGCATGCCAAAAGATAGTGTAGCAACACATTAAACCATTGAGCATGGAACAGATCCTGAGAAATATAGTGAAATATTCACATGGTTAGGAGGCATTCACAGTGAATATAAGGAGGGCCTAATCAAGAAAATGACAACTCCTACAAAATGGATTAACAGAGTGAATTAACCTTGAAAACCAAGTGTATACATTGACCAAAAGGATTTAAATAAAACCTTGAAGATCTCTCTACCCCATTCCAACCATCAAAGCAACTTTGCCATAACTTGTAAAGGCAAAACCTTTCATCATCCTAGATGATAGAATAGTGAAGCTATATAAAAACAGCAGTTTTTAATCACATTCTAGCGATCCTTCTGAAGATAACAGCAAATTACTGCAGATGCTGGAATCGGAAACCAAAGGAGAAAATGCTGGAAAATCTCAGCAGGTCTGGCAGCATCTGTAAGGAGAGAAAGGAGCTGACATTTCAAGTCTAACTGACCCTTTGTCAAAGCTGAAGATCCTTCTGAAGATGATGTTTGAGCATGCTATTGGAATTTTTACCACTTCTGAAGAGTATTGGGCTCAATGGCTAGCAGTGCTGCCTAACAGCGCCAGTGACATGGGTTCAATTCCACTCTTGCATGACTGTCTGGGTGGAGCATGCATGTTCGCCCCATGTCTATGTGTGTTTCCTTCCACAGATGTCCAAAGATGTGCATAATATGTGGGTTAGCAACAGAAATGTAGGCTTATAGAGATAGGGTAAAGAGTGGGATGCTCTTTGGAGGGTCGATGTGGCCAAATGGCCTACTTCCACACTATAGGGACTCTATAAAAACAAATAAATGCAGATATGATGAAATACTCATCACCCTGGAGTTTGATCTTCCTGGAACAGAAGCCATAGTAAATGGCTATAATAAATCTATATGGATATGAAGACATGATGGAAAAACAACATTGCTGACTATATTCAATTTGGTGTAACTGCTGAACATAGGGTGCCAAATGAATCTAATGCTGAACAAGAAAAAGTTGCAATGAAAGAAGCCCAAAGTTAAATACATAGACACTGTACTGTCAGAAAATGTTCTTCCCCCGGCAACCGTGAAGGCGTAAGCTGTAACAGTGATACAGCTACCAACAGTTGGCGCACACACACACACATATACACACAACACCCCACCCCAAACAGACAGACAGACACACAAAAACCTACATGCATACATATACATATACCTTTGAGGGGTGAATTTGTACTTGCATTGTACTTTGCTCAAAAACTGCATGAATCCATGTAAGATTCTGTCAACTCACTTTATAGATTAGAATCAGTCTAAACATTATGGCACAGACAGGGAACACAGGAGGCCAACACCTTCAATATCTTATCTGGCTGACACCAATTGTTACAATTAACCCGATAATGTAACTTTTAAAAAAGGTTTTGTGATTTACATATGAAAGAAGTGAAACTATCATGGTCATTCTAACAGATGAGAGACTTAAACAATCAAGGCGTTTTTCAATGTATAATTTCAGTTACATCACACTGTAAACTTTTGCTATAAGTTCTGTGTCTTACAATTGTGTACTCCACAACCACCTGATGAAGGAGTAGCATTCCGAAAACTAATGCTTCCAATTAAACCTGTTGGACTATAACCTGGTGTTGTGTGATTTTTAACTTTGTACACCCCAGTTCAACACTGGCATCTCAATCTTCACAAATCTGAGAATCTAAGAACTGTCTCAGTTCTAATCATCGGCAGATTTCTAATCAAATCTTCTTTGTTTGGATGTTTGACAGACTATAACTATCTGCCATACTTACCTCATTCTCTGGAGGAGTTCAGGTCAGTTCAAAGAGAGGACATAATCTTCTTTCTGGACTCGGGTCTGGCTTATCTAATTTATTTGATTCCATGCCAGTTCTTTCCAGTTATTGTGGAAATAATTCAATGAGCCCACACCAAATTTGTTAACATGAGCTTTTCATAAATCTGAAAACATCTAATAAATTTTCTCAACGCTAGTGACCTGAAGATGTCTAATCATAGTCTCTTGGTTTGGAAGTTTCACAAGCTAAACATTTTCATTGAGATAACTCATTCCTGAACTGCCCTAAACTCCTAGGAAAGAAACTAAACTTACTTCTAACCTGATTTCATCATTGCCCATATAAGCTCTCCAACCTCAATATTTTTATAAAGAAAACCCTTCACAGAAGTAACCAACACCAACCTGCTTCTATTTTAAATCCAAGTTCCAAAATGATATTAATATATGTAAATGTTACATGCTTTTAGCAAATGTTTAATTACTGGTTTATGTTTTAGGTAAGAATTTATATTTAGAGTGTTTTCCAGTTCACACACTTTTGCTCGGAGCATTCTGACATCATTTTGTAATCCAGAAAATTCTGAAATTCAGAAATGACTTGGATTCCAAGTATTCCATGAGGTTACTGTGTCTTTGTTATAGATTCTTTAAATACATAGTCAGTCAGTCTGCTATAATGTGGTAGTTCTCGTGTTTGAAGAAAATTGTGCAGTAGCAGCACCATTTAAACTAATGGGGCTGAAATCACACTATAGGCAATACACACTTTAAAATTCACGCTTTAGATAGTGTCCCCAAGACGTCAATCACGTTATAGAGAATTAGTGTTAATGAAATGCACCTGCACTAATGACCTGCACTAATAATGTATTCATACATACACAAACACACACATATTGTTGAAGGACAATCCTTAATCCTTATTACATGTATTTTTTGGGGGGAAGTCAAGTAGTGTAGTCAGAGAGTGTTTACCACTGGGCAATAAGCTCCAGTTCAAATCCCACTCCAGAACATGATGGCCACACAAGGTATATTTATAACATGGTCATACAGGTTGAATAACAGATTGCAAATCTTTCCAACATGCTGATCCAACAGATACAACAGGAGACTCTTTTGATTAGTCATTCTTCCAAAAGCAATGAAAAACTACCAAATGGGCCACTCCAGTGGAAGCCTTTGAGCCAACTCAGAGAGACAAGAGCAGGAGAAAAGACAGGCTGGTATGTCTTCTTTAAATTGTTGAAGGTATTGTCTGCTATATCACTATAAGGTAGATTTTTGGTGAATTGTTTCAAGTGATTCAGCAGAGCAAAAAAATGAAAACAAAGAGAATTTCCAACACTAACTTTCACAGGAGCTGACGATGGCTCAGGGCATTTAAGGTCAAATTGTAGTGTCTAATTCTGGAAAGTGGAGATAAAGTTAATTTAAGGGATTAGTGTGTTTAGTCTCCATTTGGTATATTGCACAGTTAATAAAGGCAATTGTAAGCAAATTGCTGACTTTGTTTATTCTCTCATAGAGATGTGAATGGCAAAGTGCTACAGATGGAAAAAGGCACAGAGTGAAGATGAGGAACCTACACAAGTCTGGTTACACCCATCTTTACATCATCAACCATAGTTACAGACCTTGTCACACTTAACTTTTCATGACAGGCTTTGGGCCTTCAAGGAACTAGACAGAGCATGTTCACAACAGCAAAGGCCTGCAGGCAAATCCACAACATAAGTACAGGAGTTAGAGGCCTTCAAGGTCAAAATGCCTAACTTTTCTGCCCATATTACATTTCAAACTAGCTAACGTACTGGTCACACTTTTGTCAGTGTTAAGTTACCGGCATATTCACCCCAGATTTAATAACAAAAAAAAGTATGTTACTGCATGATCATTTGGCAGTGATCCAAACTGGCATCACTTAAATTGTCAATATAGTCTGCATACCTTAAGGTCAAACCTATTTTATTGTCTTATGAGAAAACAATCAATTAGATTGGGGAAGTGAGAAAAGAGTCTTCTAAATCACAGTAAAAAAGAATCTTTAAAATAGAAATTTTATAACAGCATTTAAATGCATAATATTCTTATGAATTATTTTTCTGTTATTCCAAAAAGTAACGATTTACTTAAAATTGATCAGGCAAGGTGTCTAATGGAGTTGCTGAAAGAGGTTTTTTCACGTAAGTACTTTAGGATTGTAAGAAAGAGATTCACATGTTGCTATTGACACATTTGTGGATGTTATAAACTACAATGAAACCAGGACTAAAATATTTATAAGAGACTGCTGTCACACACCAATTTCAAACGTTAACAACTCAATACACGTGGGACTCTGACATACTCAATGAGCGCTCATTTGCAATTAATTATTACTGATCACTTATGTGGGATGATATATTCAAATTGTCCTCCTGGCATGCAAATTTCACTCAGTGCTATCTATTATTAAGAAGAATTTTAGTAGCTCATGCTCCTGATATGGAGCTTTACCCACCAGAAACATGTACCAGGACAAAGACTGGCCTAATTTTACATCATTAAGGGCTATTTCTGGACAATTGAGACCCTCAGCTGAGAACTTGGGCTCACAGGATTATCTATTTCGGGAATCCAGTAGTCTTGCAGAATTTTGATCTGGGTGATCCGTTGACCTTTCCAAATACTGCAGGTTATTCCAAATATTTCTAACTCTTTTAAGGGGAAAGATCAGTACATTCTCAGGACACAGAGAAGACAGTTTCAGAAGAAAGCCAACAGGTTCAGGTTGCAATAAGAGGGAGTGCCCACAGTAATTTGACTAATCACTAGCCTGTTCACAAAAGAGAGTTGGTTAGCTCAGTTGGCTGGATGGGTGGTTAGCACTGCAGAGTAATACCAACGGAATGGGTCCAATTCCCGCACCAGCTGAGGTTACCATGAAGGGCTCTCTATCTAAAACTCTCCCATTGCCTGAAGTGTGGTGACCCTCAGTTTCTCTATAGTGAGAGAGCAGCCAGTAGAACTATAACAACCTCACCTTTAGAAAACGAAAGCCCTAGCACATAGTATGACAACTTCATAGTACCAACTCATTCTGTCCTGGTGTAGTCAGGCATTATCTCAAGTCAATGTACTCTGAAAAATGACAGTATATATCACAGATTAAATCTCAAAGCAAAAGAGGCGACCAAAAGATAATGATGAGAAAACAGTTGTTTCTCCTTGGAGAAAGCAGAAGTGGCTGTCCTTGGCAAAAAGCTGGCATCATAAAGGCCCAGGCTTTAAGCACCTATGGGAGCATACATCTTGGTGTACAGGCAATGCAGAAAGTATCTCTCATGTATTGCAGGCAACAGATATATTGGGGGGATTCCACAAAGCATAACATGACTTATAGAACAGCTAGTGATGTGGGGCAGACTAGGAGATCTTGGCAACATCAAAACATCAGGTAATGATTCTAAGGAAGCATTTCACCTCCAGGCGGCAGAAAAGACTACGGATCTTCATGCTGAACATTCCCAAAGCCTTCAGAACTTGGTTTACTCAATTCACTCATGCAAATCACCAAAATCAAGCCTACGTCCAACACTAGTGAACAGAAAGGATTGGTCACAAAGTCACCATTTCTCAGGTCAAAACATTATGCCGGTATCAACATAGCCATTGCCAACACAGAAGGGAGCTTTATTGAGTCCTACACAAGACATGAGACTGGAAGTGTATCATTCAAACCACCAACAGCACTGAAATGATAGCACAGTTTCAGCAATCAACCTCAAAGTCCCTGACATTCCTGTAGCACTAACTAGGCTGGCTTTATTGCGAGAAGCACTTAAGATTCAATGACAAAGTCATATTAAAGGCAAAAGTAAGGGACAATATTGAAAAAATTGAAACATTTGCTAAATCAAATCAAAGGTTGTGGACTTTTATATGAAGAATACCTGTACTTTTCCTTGTAAGCTGTCTCATCTTTTGCATGTCTCTGAAAGGACACTAAGGTTACCTCAGCGATGAAGAATGGTTACTTGACAGTGAGGCAAAGGACAAGTATCAGCTTTTTGTTTTTGTAGTTGATTGGAAAGACACACTTATTCCCATTCAAGTTTACATCTTAATGTCATACAGCATGGAAACAGACCCTTTACCCCAACTAGTCGGCACGGTAGTTCAGTGGTTAGCACTGCTACCTCACAGCATCAGGGACTTGGGTTTGATTCCCACCTCGGGTGACTGTCTGTGTGGAGTTTGCACATTCTCCCTGTGGTTTCATCCCACAATCCAAAGATGTGCAGGTGAGGTGATTTGGCCATGCTAAATTGCCTATAGTGTTAGATGCATTAGTCAGAGGTAAACATAGGGTAGGGGAATGGAAATGGGTCTGGGTGGGTTACTCTTTGGAGCATTGGTGTGGACTTGTTGGGTCAAAGGGCCTGTTTCCACACTGTTGGGAATCTAACCTAGTCCTTGCCGGCTAGGTTTCCTAAACCGAACTAGACCAATTTGCCCACATTCCTCTAAATCCTTCCTATCTATGTACCTGCCCAAACATTTTTTAAATGTTGTAAGTGTACCCAACTCTACCAGTTTCTCTGGCAGCTCGTTCCATACATGCACCACCTCTGTGTGAAAAAGTTGTCCCTCAGGTCCCCTTTAAATCTTTCCCCTCTCACCTTAAATCTATGACCTCTAGTTTTGGACTCCCCTACCCTGGGAGGCACTAGTTTTTATAAACCTATAAAAAAATCACCCATTGGCCTCCTATGCTCCAGGGAAAATTCTCAGCCTATCAGCCTCTTACAAAGTCACAGAATTGCACAGCACAGAATCAAACTGTCTGGTCCAAATTATCCACACCAACCAGATATCCTAAATTAATTGTTTCACATTTTCCAGCATTTTGCCCATATCTTTCTAAACCCTTCCTATTCATATATCCTTCCAGATGTCTCTTAAATGTTGTAATTGTCCCAGCCTCCACCACTTCCTCTGGCAGCTCATTCCATACACACACCACCTCTGCATGAAAAGTTGCCTCTTCAGTCCTTTTCATATCTTTCCTCAAATCCATCCTTGTAAATCCTTTTTGCGCCCTTTCTAGTTTAGTAACAGTGTTCATGTAGCAGGGTAACCAGAATTGTATGCATTATTCCAAATGTGCGTTACAAAAGTATTGTACAGTCATAACGTGACATCCAATTCCTGTACTCAATTAAGGCATGTGTGCTAAACACCTTCTTCACCACTCTGTCTACCAGTGACATCACTTCCAAAGAATTATGTATCTGCATCTCTGTTTGACAACACTCCCCAGGGCCCTGCCTTTAACTGTCTAACTCCTGCCCTGGTTTATCTTACCAAAATGTGACACCTTACATTTATCCAAATTGAACTCCATTTGCCCTTCCTTGGTCCACTGGCCCAGTTGACTAAGATCCCGTTGTACCCTTATATAACCTTCTTCACTGTCCACTATAGCACCAATTTTGGTGTCATCCGTAAACTTACTAACTATACTTCCTATATTCTCCAAATATTTTACATAAATGATGAACAACACTGATCCTTGCAGCACACCACTGGTCACAGCCTCCAGTTTGAAGAACGACCGTCCATCACCACTCTCTGACTGCTACTGTCAAGCCAATTTCATATCTAATTGGCTATCTCTCCCTGGATTTCATGTTATCTAACCTTACTAACCAGTCTACTATGCTGAACCTCGTTGAAGGCATCGCTAAAGTTCATGCCGACAACACCTACTGCGCTGCCTTGGTGACATCACTGAAACATAGAAGATTCTGAGCGAGCTTGGCAGGGCAGATGCTGAGAGAATGTTTCCATTTGTGGGGACCCAGTTTCAAAATAATGGAGGGGGGGGGGAGTCACATTTAATACTGAGATCAAAAGTAATTTCTTTCCTCTGAGGTTCATTCATATTTGGAACTCACTCCCTAAGTGAGCAATGATCATAATATCCTCAAGCTTGAGTTAGACAGTCCATTTTTATTCTTTTTTGGGATGTAGGTGTGGCTTGCAATTCCAGTGTATGTTGCCCTTTCCTAATTAGAAAAGCATAGCAGGTCAGGCAGCATCCAAGGGGCAGGAGAATCAACGTTTCGGGCATGAGCCTCTTCCTTTCCAACTTTTGTAATTGTAATTGTAATTGTAATCATAAGGTTACAGAGTATGCAGCAAGCCACGATAATTCCCTTGTTGAAATGTACCAGCGTCAGGCTTTCCTAACTTCCGCAGGTAACAGAATAACACCAAGGTTTTGTTGCAACATTATTCCTGTAGTACTCATTGCTTCATGGATTTTGTTCTCCACTTCTGTATCCAGGTAATGGGAGATAACCATGAAATGGATAGCCCTAGTCTCCTATCAGCCAACCTGATACGTTGCTCAGCTTAAACATTTGGAATTTCTAAAGACAAAAAAGTGTCATGGCTGACTCTTGGTCTCATGCATCAGCAATGACAAGGTTGAAACATCCATCCATATGCCGTCTCCAAGATTCCTGGTCCCAATGGACAAAGACTCCATTTTTCTCCTTTTGTTTTTCTATCTCTCCTACTTTAACTCTCAATTTCTCACTCTTTAAATCTTCAATCTTCCACTCTCACTTGATGCTTGTGTAAAGTTGCATTCTTTCTTGTATTTCCAACACAAATTATATACATTTATACTTCCTCCTGTCAAAATGGCACAACATTCAGAGGAAATTCAGGCCATTGCATCTATTGTGTAATATTTTATTCCATACAGATATTACATTTGCTTCAAACCTGGCATCATATTGCAGTGATACACTGAGCTATTTTATTGCTTTTCAAGTCTGTCATCCTGCTGCACTCCACTACTGAAATTGAAATTGCTTCACTTCTATTCCACAGGGATTGTCAGAAGAACATCGAGTTCTAAAATTCTTACGAATTTTTCGCCTCTTTCCCAAAATAAGAAACTGAAATCATCCATTGGAGATCCTGTGCAATTTTCTTTTGTGTTAGGAGTTAATATATTAATCAAGACTTAATACTTGGTGTTCCTGATATCTGTCAACCCATGAGGAGTACAGTTGTAAGTTAAACACGTATATAATTGGTCAGGTATGTCTTGATATATCATCAAGATGTACCAGAAACATTTTTTTCTCTATTAAGTAACAGTTGACACATAGATTTTTTTAAACATACTTCTCAGAATCAAATGTGTTGGATTTACCTTTCTTGGCTTGAGAAACATCATTCTTTTCAAACAGCAAGTACCGAGGGCTTTCGGGAAGGAAGGGAAGAACAGCAAGTTGAATCACAGCTGGAACTGCATTAAGCCCAAACATTAATGGCCAACTTGACTCCTTGAAGAGATAGAAAATATAACCAGCATTACACACAAAAGAACATTAAATATTAATAGTAAAAACTGAAAATGGCAGAAATACACAGCAGATACGCAACTTCCATGAAGCGAAGAAAAAGGGTTAACAGGTTGAACTTTGATTGGATTTATTATTGTGACACGTACTGAGATACAGTGAAAAGTATTGTTTTGCATGCTATCCAGGCAAATCATACCTGACATAGTTAAACTGGAAAGAGTGCAAAGAAGATCTACAAGGAGGTTGCCAGGACTGGTAGGCCTGAGTTATAGGGAGAGATTGGCCAGGATAGGACTTTACTTCTTGGAATGTAGGAGAATGAGGGGTGACCTTATTGAGGTGTGTAAAATCATGTGGGGCATAGATAGGATGAAAGCATTTGTCTTTTCTCTCCAGGGATGAGGAATCAAAAACTCAAAGGCACAGGTTTAACATGAGAGGGAAAGATTAAGATGGACCTGAGGGGCAACATCTTCATGTAGAGAGTGGTGCATATATGGAATGGGGTGCCAGAGAAAGTGGTTGAGGCAGGTACAATAGTAACATTTTTAAACATTTGGATAGATACATGGATGCGAGGGGTTTAGAGGGATTACAGACCAAATGCAGGCAATTGGAAGTAGCTGAGTGGGCACCATGGACAACATTGACCAGTTTGGGCTGAAGGGCCTGTTTCTGTGCTATCTTATTCTATGATGCTGTAGCTCGACATAACTACATCAGGATAAGAGAACAAAATGCAGAATATAGTGGTACACCTGCAGAGAAGGTGCACAGAAAGATCAACTCCAATAAATAAGAGGTTTGTTCAAAAGTTTGATAACAGCGGGGAAGAAACTGTTCTTGAATCTGTTGGTACCTTTTTTTCAAACTTTTGTCTCTTCTGCCTGATAGAAGAAGGTGAAAGAGAGTATAACTGGGGTGAGAGGGGTCTTTAATTCCTGAGCCCTAATCCTATCATCAGAAGGAAATGCATACAAAACAACACCAGGAGTTTAGGTCATTTTTGAGAAAGTAATTGATTTGGCAGTCCTGTCCAGGAACCCTGTCCAATTAATGACAAAGGGCAGTTTTGCAAGACAGCTGGATTAATACGAAGTTCTCCACCAGTGAAAAATCAGTAGTCCCACAATCAACTAATGAAGCTGCTGAAGTAGACAAAAAAATCTAGAGGGGGAGAGAAAATCAAAAAGATTAGTACAATATTTACTGTTAGGGTTAGAACATGAAGGAGATAGTGTTACAGTATACAAAGTCTTGTTTAGATCAGGGGTAAAGGTCTGAACAATGTATCTGAGAAAGTCTTTCTCTGGGAAGGGACACTATGCAAACTGACCAGAACAGGTATTCCACACAATGTGGAGGTTAAGGAGTATCTTAATTTAAATGATTTGACTGGTCATATGTACAACCAGAGAACATAACCTTGAAAACCAGAACCATTCGGGAGAGAAATCTAGAAGGACCCTGAAATGGTAAGGGTTATGGTCCTGTCTCCCAAAAACAGTGGAAGGTGTTTGATAATTAATCATTTTAAATGCAAGATTGACAGATTTTTGATTTTAAAGGACATTAAGTTAAACTTGGTGGAGTGAGGACATAGTTCAACAGCAATCTCACTGACAGCTGGAGCAGATTTGAAGAGCTGAATGGCCTACTCAGATTGCTATAAATACATATAAGTGGACCACTTATTTTTCCAACAGCCTACAAATATTTGCTACCACAATACAAGTCACATGAGAACATCATCACATCCCATCCTTCACACACACGTGCTGTCAACATCAATAAAAATGATACGAGGCACAGCTGGCCTTGTTTTTCCTGGTCCCCAAGCAAGAAAAGAATTATCAAGCACATTTTGTACAGGCAAAGCTATTGTAATGTAATGAGAATAAAGTACAATGCATTAATCACCAGCTTGCACCCTCCAGTGTTGCTATTTCCAGATTTTGCAGGGTCAATGGAAGGGAATCTAATATAAATGGAGCCAGTGGCTGTTTGAGCCATTACAGACACAAATTCCCTCCCAGCCTGTTGCATAGAATTGCAAAGATCATCATTCAGGAGGTAGCTCTGTCCCTGGAACAGAGAGGGCACCTCATCAGCTCCTGGCATAAGTCAACCTTTTTTCAAGCAACTGACTCCAGAATGAAAGGTCAGTAAAACTTACAAAATAACACATACTGCTTGACTCGTTTTGTGCACTTCAAAATGGAGCTCCAGCATGACCAGTACATTCATTTCCAAGTATTACTGTGTTTTTTTAAGAACAGTCTTTTTTTTCTTTCTAGGATGTTTTCTACAGGATTTCTGGTCAAACATCCTGACTCGTGTCCCTACCCAGTATGGCTCACACATGCCTATCTGGGCAGCTCACTCAGTGGGCAGGGTTGGTCTCAAACAGCTTCAACTTGTGGCTGCCCCTGACAGCTTCCACCTGATTGCCAATGCAAATGCCCTTCTGCTCCTTATAATGTTGACAGGAAAATCCTAAAATTGGTGGGACCTGGCACAACCGGATCCCAGTCATTTTCCAGCAAGATTTATTGATCTTGTTCTGGATTCAAAACAGGAGTTGCATGGAACATCTGAGGAAATTCAAACTCTGTATATTGTGTTGATGTGATCATTGGAAGAGGTTGTTTGATTCGGTTTAACTACACCTGGATATTCTTTTCCTTTCCAAAGATCATTTCAAATTTATTCAGTAATAAGAAATATTTCTTATTTATGCATTCAAAGAGTGAGATATTGAACATTTCAGTACATTTACAGTTGTTACAGCAGGCGGGTAATAAGGAAAGATAAACTCATTGCTGCCAACATACCTCAAATCCAACAAGTCAATTGTTGCATGTTGGTAATTGCAAACAAATTCACGCTGTGAGCAACAAAGTAATTGTCCTCCAGGTCACAGAATAAGATTGTTTATTAAAGTTCTGTAGTTTCACTTGTTATTATAATAATTTTATTTGTTATTATAATAATTTATTTCATGTCGGTTCATGATTCTTTGTTGGACTTAGCAGTTACTATGAGCACGGACAATTTACTTGAAAACAGAGACAGTGCACTGAAGTTTACAGTCACCACTGGGTGAAGCTTAGACTTAGGGAGCTGCAGGGATACTTAAAACATAAAAAGGTACCCTGAACGTCACACCCCACCCACCCTGACTTGGTCCCATCATGTGATCAGTGGACAGGCTCCAAAATCAGCAGACTGGAACTGCCTCCCATTAAAAAAAAATGCAATTGAAGTTGGGAACTAGCCAATTCACCTGAATCTTGCACTGCCACCACTACAATACAGTTGTTGTAGGCAGGTGGGTAGGATTCAGAAAGGTCTTCTTTAAATTACTTCCTTGAAAAGACAGAAAGAAAGAAACCACATTATTTAGTGCAAAAAGTGCCCTTTTTGTTCCTCCCAGCCTGTATTTTGAAATCTGACCCACACAAGTCATCTTGCTGCCCTTCCTAGGATCTTTGATCCTTTTCCTGTTGAAAACTCCAGGCCAAACTGCGTCTGGATGCCTTGCCTAGCTTCATTCTTGGTGCCGATTTGCAGTCCCAGTTGGTGCCCATTACTCAGCCTGATGCTGCTGGGAACTGCATACTAATCTCTTGAGATTGTGGTTTCCTTGTACTGGGGGTGGGGTCAGAAGTCTGCCCCTCACCTGCTTAATACCACTCAGTGTGTTATAACTGCAGGACAGCATTGCTTAGCGTAAGACAATGCAGTACTGGCTTTCCTCCCAGTGGTAGCAAGCAGCAGTCCCACTCTTCAGCAACATTCAGCTCAATAACCCATAATAAACTTGAACAAATTTGATGCTAATGTTGATAGATCCGTAATACTGACAATGGTGACCACAAAGTGGGATGAGGCCATGTTGCCTCCTTCCAAATCAAGTCGTACACTCATTTTGTGCCTGTATTATTTTTACAGTCTGCAGCCAATAATAATCATGCATCTGTAAGACTATTACATTATAACACTAAGAAGCACAAAGCCAAGGCAGGCTAGTACCAATTAAAGCAAGTCTTTGCTCCTTAAAACCAGTCTACAGCTCTTAAAGGGGATGTGCATAGTCAATGAGGCAGGTGCTAGAATTCATACTAAAAATGATCCTGGCTAAATCCAACACAACTCCATAACTCCTTCAATCCCAATCAATCATGATTCATAACAAACATTCATGACTTTATCTCTCCCACACTTAACATTACTACAAGACTCATGTCTGCATCTCTTAGCCTCTCCACACTGTCAGCTGTTTTTCACACAATAGCCACACTGCCAAACAGATTGTAAAACACTGGTCTGACTCCGATGGGAGATACTTTGTAATCAACCTTCTCAAAGATGTTACTACATACCTCTACAGCAGGTGAGACTTGAACCCAGGTCTCCTGGTTCAGAGACAGGGACAACATACTGCACCACAAGAGTCAAGATTCCAGATGAAGGGCTTCTGCCCGAACGTCGATTCTCCTTCTCCTCAGATGCTGCCTGACCTGCTCTGCTTTTCCAGCACCACCCTCTCAACTCTGATCTCTAGCGTCTGCAGTTCTCACTTTCTGCCTGCACCACAAGAGTCCACAACTCTGATGGAATTGAACGCAAAGGTAATCAAGCCTCATTACTCCACCAGCTATAAAATTAGTGTAAATGTTTGAATCAATCAACAAAATGGCTAAAGTATTGCCCTTTATTGATGTTATCCAGAATAAAAGAGGGTTTCATCAAGCTACTTGAAAATCTCAAAATTACCCAATTATGACAAACAAGCTTATTCTTCAATGGAATTGCAAAATTGCAAGTTGTTCACCTATATTCTCGGAATCCCAAACAAACACATTCACACAGCAAAGAAGCAACACAGACTTGCAGCAGTTATGTGGGTGTAAAAAGTACAAGGGAGAAAATACTGCTGTGGACCAAGTGTCCAACTCAAAGGCTAAAAATAGGATGACATCTCACTGTTCCCTGAGTTTCCTGTCAATGAGACCAAAAATTTAACACACTTCAACAACAATCTGATAGAAAACCTTTTAAAATCAAACTTCAGTGCAAATTCAGAGTGAATTAAATCTTCAAGATTTAGAAGTTAGTCAAAGATACTGATGTCTGAAATTTTCTCAGGTTCCCAAATAATCTTCACTGTGCCACTCATGCTTCTGTTTCACTTGCATTTTCGAGAGAGCGAGACACAGAGCAAGACTTGCCTACTGCACAATTTGGAGATAAAGTTATTGAGTCACAGAGATGTACAGCACAGAAACAGACCTTTTGGTCCAACTCGTCCATGCTGACCAGATATCTTAACCTAATCTAGTTCCACCTGCAAGCACTTGGTCCACATCCCTTTAAACCCTTCCTATTCATATACCCATCCAGATGTCTTTTAAATGTTGCAATTGTACCAGCCTCCACCACTTCCTCTGGCAGCTCATTCCATAGACGGACCACCTCTGCATGAAAAAGTTGCCCCTTAGGTCTCTTTTATATCTTTCCCCTCTCACCCTAAACCTATGCCCTCTTGTTCTGGACTCCCCCACCACTGAGAAAAGACCTTGTCTATTTATCCTATCCATGCTCCTCATGATTTTATAAACCTCTATCAGGTCACCCTTCAGCCTCCGACACTCCAGGGAAAACAGCCCCAGCCTATTCAACCTCTTCCTATAGCTCAAACCCTCAAATGCTGGACAGTCACAGGCCCTGACAAAATAGGAACCAACTTCACTGAAGAGTTGCTCGACAAGCTTCAATACATAGATCCCATCTCGTCCAAACAGCATTTGCCCAGCAATGAAAGCTACATAACTCTCAAAGCTTATCTATCTCAAAGGCTTTGTTTTCTCTTTTCCAAAATTACTTAACTTTTTAGTGATGAGCAGGTCAGCCATAGCTCACATTACTGTTGAATCTGTAGTGATTGTAACTAGGACATCTGGATAGACATAATCAAATAGGAATTATCTGATTGGAGCTATTAATCTAGTCCAATCAGGGAGCCTGGCTGACAAGTAAAAAGGTCTGTGCCCTTTTAAGGACGTACAAAGGCGGGCCCTGTATTGACTGCTGCTGCACAATTCCACCTCTTCTCCCTCATCCACCATCCGGACACGCCTTGGCATGCCCATTTACTACCGGGTGGTGGGGATTCCCAGTGGAGGGCTCTCTACATGGGAGTCCTCCCCCTTTCTCTTGGGGATCTGGGGTGGAGGGTGCTGCATGCAGTGGTCCCCTGCAACCGCTGATTGCGGTGGTTCACGGACTCCCAGCCCAGCTGCTTGCTCTGTGGCGCTGTGGGGTCCGTGGACCACATGTATATTGGGTGTGGGTGCTTGCACTCCCTCTTTGATTTCCTTAAAAACCTCCTCCTCTGCTTTTGGTTGCACTTCAGTCCCATGCTCCTGATCTTCGGGCACCCGGTGCGGAGGAGGGAGGGCAGGTCTGAAGACCTCCTCGTGGGTCTGCTCCTGGGCCTGGCCAAACTGGCCATAAACAGGTCCAGGCAGCAGGCTGTGGAGGGGGTTGTTAGGGTTGACTGCCTGCCCCTCTTCTGCGGTTACGTTAGAGCCCGGGTGTCCTTGGAGAAGGAGCACACGGTCTTCACCAATGCCCTGGAGTTGTTCAGGGAGAGGTGGGCGCCGCAGGGGGTGAAGTGCATTATTTCCCCCTCCAACTCTATTTTGATTTAATCCCTGCCCTCCCCTTCACTGTTTGATCACACAGCATTGCCCTTTGATGTGAGGGACACTGCTTGTCACTGGCTACTCAGGTGTTTCCTTTCTTCCTGGTGGTGGAAATTTGAATAAAGATTTGTGCACCTTGTGTCTTTCACTGTGTCTCACACCCGCACACACACAACATGGGTGCTGGGGAAAATAAGCACTACCGCAGTTAGGCGGCAGTGTCGGGGATTAAATAAAAGACCAGGAGGGTCAGAAAAAACATTTTTAAAAAATAATTAAAAAAGAAAAAAAAGGTCTGTGTATTTAGAGTGAGGGATGACTCCATTGAAATGTATAAACTCCTGAACAAAAAAGGACTGTGTCAGAGGTTCTGTTCCCTCAGAGCTAGTTCTGAGGAACCAGACCAGTGTCAAGTCCAATGCACCTGTAAATAAAGGGTGACTTGGTGATGGGATACCAACCTCTTTGGAGTTATTTTAGAATCATTACAAGAAATTCCATGCCCTTTCAAAATCTTTCGTAACACTTTTAAAATCAAAATATCTAAACAGTTCCTCATACTCCTTAGTTAAGTATATCAAACAGCCCTCATTGACAGCCCTCTTGCTTGTTGAACAAGATGATGCATATATTTCATGGCCGTGACTATCTTCACAGTTGCTGTAAATACAGTCTTTGCCTTGTTCTGTAGCTGCAGTTTTGACTTCAGCATATGCCCGAGTTCAGTGAGGACCCCCTGCAGAAAACGTAGGTACTTCAAACACTTGCTCCATTGACTGTAGGCAGTGGATTCATTCCCTGAGTACAGAGCACGGATATGACCTCCTGCTGAGGGCGCATTTCGCCCTCCTGCTGTTCCCACTTCCAGCACTTTGCCCTGTGCCATTCCTCCTCCTCTGTGTGTCCTCAAGGAAGATGACTGGAAACAGCTAATTTTTGCAGAAGACTTCATATCAGCAAAAAATTCTTTAAATGCTTATCAGCCATTTCTAGAAAACATAGAAACTTTAGAGAATGCTGGAAAATGCCTAATTCCTTTACAAGCAAAGCAGCAGCTGGTAGAAATTAATCAGCAACTAACCCGGCAGAAATTGAAATTTTCTTTAAATGCATACGTTCAACCAGGTTTGTTCACTAATCCCAATCCCATCGTATTAATCGGAGCATTCAGCTCCAAAATAACAGTGGGTGAGTGGTGCCCCTGGTGCTCACCTTCCACCCTACAAACCTTTGCATAAACCAAATCATCCGCCGACATTTCCGCCAACTCCAAAAAGACCCCACCACCAGGGATATATTTCCCTCCCCACCCCCTTCCGTCTTCCGCAAAGACCTTTCCCTCCGCGACTACCTGGTCAGGTCCACGCCCCCCTACAACCCACACTCCCATCCTGGCACTTTCCCCTGCCACCGCAGGAACTGTAAAACCTGTGCCCACACCTCCTCCCTCACCTCTATCCAAGGCCCTAAAGGAGCCTTTCACATCCATCAATGTTTTACCTGCACATCCACTAATATCATTTATTGTATCCGTTGTTCCCGATGCGGTCTCCTCTACATTGGGGAGACTGGGCGCCTCCTAGCAGAGCGCTTTAGGGAACATCTCCGGGATACCCGCACCAATCAACCACACCACCCCGTGGCCCAACATTTCAACTCCCCCTCCCACTCTGCCAAGGACATGGAGGTCCTGGGCCTCCTTCACCGCCGCTTCCTCACCACCAGGCGCCTGGAGGAAGAACGCCTCATCTTCCACCTTGGAACACTTCAGCCCCAGGGCATCAATGTGGACTTCAACTGTTTCCTCATTTCCCCTTCCCCACCTCACCCTAGTTCCAAACTTCCAGCTCAGCACTGTCCCCATGACTTGTCCGGACTTGACCTACCTGCCTATCTTCTTTTCCACCTATCCACTCCACCCTCTCCTCCCTGACCTATCACCTTCATCCCCTCCCCCACTCACCCATTGGACGCTATGCTACTTTCTCCCCACCCCCACCCTCCTCTAGCTTATCTCTCCACGCTTCAGGCTCACTGCCTTTATTCCTGATCAAGGGCTTTTGCCCGAAACGTCGATTTCACTGCACTTTGGATGCTGCCTGAACTTCCAGCACCACGAATCCAGAATCTGGTTTCCAGCATTTGCAGTCATTGTTTTTACCTCCAAAATCAATGCAGATTTAATATTGATTTCTAAATGTATAACAGGTTCTATTTACAATTCTTTAAGTCTATTTACCTCATTCTTCAGCTCTAATCCCCACCTTTTCTGAGTAACTTCTGTAGTCTGTTCCCTTTTCTCTGAGTTCATACCCAGGCTTAACCAATCAAGTACAATGAACATCGGTCAGTCGCCAAGCTCCATAATCAAACATGGTACAATTCAGCACTTCACCTCTCCCTTGTAAAAATAAAGATTTTACTTTAAAGTAAGCTATGTTTAATAATAGACACATGTACATCAAGTCATTTCTCAGAGTGCAGCTTGTCTGTTTTCTCCAGGTACAGACATAATTTTTTAGATACCGTAAGTATTTCCAATCACTAAGCTGAGATCTGTGAATTTTTGATTGTGGATCTGTGGAATCAACTTGATGAGGTGGATTATCAAGATCACAATTATCTATCAGAAGAGGAAGTGTATCCTCATAATCACTGATCCCAAAATATTCCGAAGAAGGGTCGCTGGATTTGATACGTTAACTGTGCTTTTTCTACACAGATACTACCAGATATTCTGAGTTTCTCCAGCAATTTCTGCTTTTGTTCTAAAATATCCTTATCTGTTCAGTAGCGTTTGTGGCAATCCAACAGATAAGTGCTAGTACTAAAGAAGCTACTGATCTGCTTTGATCTTGATTGACATAATGTGGGTTTGCAATTTGTTTGTTTGATTGAACCTAATCTCTAAACTTAAGAAATTGTGTTCTTCTTGTTCCGTTCACTTGTTGAGATATGATTTTACTTTACTTTGTTGCTTTGTGATATTTTCTGTTTTTGCTCAGAATCTTCCATTGAATGGCAGAAATGGCTCAAGAATAATCGGTGCCATACAGAAGTTACAACTTATTACAACTTCTGCTGGTGTCTGTCCAGTCATAGAGTGTAGGGTGGACCAATATGAGTGAAGGAGGACATAAATGGATTGCGTAAATATTATCCTTTCCTGCAAACTACATGTCCACCCATTCCACCAGTTTTTGTCCTCTCGATGTCCATCTTGTGTTATCATGTTCTAGGATGGGTAATAGATTGAGGGAATGTCCCTCAGGGAAAGAAGGAGAGAAGGTCAAAAGGTGGTCAAGGAGGAGACAAGACTTCAGTGATGGGATGGGTTATTATTTGCTATGTTACTGAACAATATTTGGAGTGCACTTTGTCATGAACCAGGCTTGCTCTTATGCAGAGCCAAAGGAGAAGTTATAAGATCACAGGACATTGGTTAGGCCACTGTTGAAATACAGTATTCAATTCTAGACTCCCTGCTATATAAAGAATGTTGTGAAACTTGACAGGATTCACAAAAGATTTACAAGGATGTTGCCAGGGTTGGAGGGTTTGAGCTACAGAGAGAGGCTGAATAGGCTGGGGCTATTTTTCCTGGTGTGTCGGAAACTAAAGAGTGAACCTATATAAGTTAATAAAATCATGAGGGGCATAGACGGGGTGAATAGACAAGGTCTTTTCTCCAGGCTAGTGGAGTCCGAAACTGGAGAGCGTAGGTTTAATTTAAAAGGGACCTGAGGGGCAACATTTTCATGCAGAAGGTGGTGCATCTTTGAAATGAGTTGTCAGAGGAAGTGGTGGAGGCTGGTTAATTTCAACATTTAAAAGGCACCTGGATGGGTAATGAATAGGAAGGATTTAGAGGCATATGGGCCAAATGCTGGCAGGTGAGACTAAATTAATTCGGATAGCTGATTGGCATGGACGAGTTGGACTGAATGGTCTGTTTCCATGTTGTACAGCTCTGTGACTCTATGACGTGAAACAATGGTTGTTCATAACATATAATTTGGAGTGTTCTACAGAGCCCATCCTGACCTGTTCAGGAAATGAGGGCCTGTCTTTAAAATCCCTGCTTAATAGTCAGGCCAGTAAAGGCATTTGCCTCAATGCAGCCTTTCTCTCCTGCTGTTTGGACTATGAAACCGGACAATTGCTTTTCACAGCCAGACTTACCTGTTGACCTCATTTTCTTCACTGTAGAAGTCAAAGAGTATCTCATAAATTTCAGTCCAATTTACCTTGAGCACATTGCACATTTAACAGTGGAATACTGTGAGCTGCAGTGCCATTGGACTAAATGAACAGTTTTTGAAATGAGGGAACACAGGACTCAGTAAGCAGATTTTGAAGAATACCAAAACTCCTGTAGGAACTCGCTAAGAGATGTAGTGGAGGCAAATGAAGGAATGGATTTTGCCCAACCGTCTTGCTATAACAATTTCCTGCCTTTGTAACTTCTCACCAACATGCCAACTATGGCAAAGAAACTCACTGCCTGTGTGCTTCTTATATTTTACTTACAGTATCAGGCAAAACAAACATAATTATAAAATCATCCCCGCTGAACTGATTACGAGGCAGTAATGTAATTAAATGATTCCCACCACGTTATAAGGCAGGAGTTTGAAGCTTGAGCATTTTACACCCTTCAGCTGAACCCTGTAATTACATTAAGCACTAGATTAAAAATCACTCTCTTGTGCCTTTACTATATGTCTGCTTCAATATTGTGTGGGAGTTTTATTCTCATAAATTAGCTCTTGTACTGTTGGAAACCATCAGTGAACACCCACTACTAAATACTGACAGAACCCATGAGTAGAAATTGACAGATACAAAATGGACGTAAATGATGCCCAATTTCAGGGAATAACATTCTGCCCACCAAAAATGCCTGAAAGATATATCTAATAATTAGACTGGGCAGTTTTCCTGCGGGACACTGATTATCAAATAGAATCTTTAAAGTTATGATAGTCCAATGTACAGCATAAGCCTAAAAACAATCAGAATATGGCACCAAACTGTAGTATAATCAGGTGTGAATATAATAGTGATGATTTAAATGATATTGCTACTTTGATTTCAGTAGAGCATGAGAGAGCACAGAGGAATATGTAATGGAGCAAGAACGAAACACTGCTCCAGGTAACTGCATTCAATAATGTGTATATTTAAGTGTATTTAAAGAGAGTTTGCCGAACTGAAGAGAGTAAAAGAGCTGTGTTCTACCATAAGGACAAACCGGGGATGCTAAGGACTCAGTGCAGTAGTAGGCATGTTACAGTATAAGTGTAGACACCCAAACCACAGAGAATCCATGAAGGAGAAACAAGTGCCTGGCAGGGAAGAACAACCCATAGCCTGAGCTGTAGCTGTGCAAGGCATGGTTGTAAAAAATCTCTTCCAAAGAGAGAATTCATCAGCAGTGGAGGTTTCAAAATCATTGAATTGGAGCCAGACCACAATCCAAAAGGCAGAGAAAAAGAAAGGAAGACTTTCAGTGGACAGAATAGAACCTTGGAAGACTTTGAATACAAAACCACTACAACAGAAAGACCATGCAGAACCACTGAGGTAATCAGATGAAGTCAAGCAACAGAAGGAAAAAAAGTCAGTGCAATGCAGCAACCAATCAGGATATCAATTCCTGTCAACCCACTGCCATTGCCCTAGCACTTTGCAAATGTCATGAGCTCAGGATGAAATGAGAATTGGAAACGTTGACATTGAACTGAATAATGTTGCAAATGAAAAAGGCATCATATCAGTACATTGCTGTGCATGGTTGGGCCTTTGTCCAACAATGTCCTCATGAGGCAAAACATGGAAAAAAGTATGATAAACTTTAAATCCTTAATTAAGGCATTGAACACACACTTTAGTGGAAAATGGAATGTAGTCGCAGAGTGTGAAATTTAACAACAGTCCAAGTGACACGGGGAACTGAATGAAGCATTTTTAACTAATTTAGATTCACAGGATGAAACAGAAATGCAGAAAGGCAAGTTAATAAAATATCATATTATAGTAGGCGTCAGATATGACAAATTGTCTGATTTTTGTCAGTCAAAAGAGTTGCTCTTGCTAGAATAAGTGATTCAATCTGTGATTCAAGTGGAAATCAGGGTCTAAGCATTGGGTGATTATGACAGACATCACCAAAGCTCCTTCCAATTCAGTCCAATTGGTAGCCCCACCCCCTGGTGGCATTGTCATCTTCCCGAGAGCCTGTCAAAACACCAAAAAAGCATGAAAGAACATCATTGCCCAAGGTAGAGTGCTCAAGATGTGCATCACAAAGTGCAATTACCCAGCAGAGGGAGCTCAGTACTATCTGTGTGGAAACATTGGACACTGATTAGCACCTCCTATATCACCATGGAGATAGAGAAGAAATCCTACCAAGGAGGACAAGTCCTGACAAAAAGAAATCAAAGAGAAAAGATCCAAGAGATCAAAGCTGAAGATCAACAAAGTAAGCCGACATTTTTAGGTGGGATCAAACTATCATCTGACACTGTTTAATACAGGATTTAAACTTGATACTGGGCCAGCCGATTTAATAGTGACTGACAACTTGCTAGAGTAAAATGGACAAACTGTTGGGCACAAGGTGGTAGAAATCTTTAGGTGTGTGATCAGTTCATGACTATACTCATCCATTAGAGCTGAGGGATCAATGAGACTGCAAATGTTGGGGAATCAGATAATTGCTGAGCAGAAGTACATAAATCTCTTAGGAAGAGTCAACTCAGTGCAATATGAGGAATCAAAAGAGAATTTTACCAAGAATTTCCAAGGTTGAGGAGTACTTCATTACTCTCAGAAAATGCTAAGCCTTTCTGTCTTAATGCTCATAGAAAAAAAACACATTAGAAACAATGAAGACTCAGTTAGACAGTACATTAAAAAGGAGCATCATATCACTGATGTCAAAACTGATAAAATGATTATCGGTGCTAGTAGTAATTTTCAAACCAAATGGAATACTGCATACAATTCTGATCACCCTTCTGTAAGAAGGATGTTGTTAAACTCGAGAGGTCGTAGAAAAAGTTTAGAAGGATTTAGCCAGGTTTAGCCTATAGGAAGAGACTGAAGAGGCTAGGGCTTTTATTCCTGAAGCAACGGAGGCTGAGGTGTGACCTTATTGAGGTTTATGAAATCACAAGAGGCATGGATAGGGTGAATAGCTCTGGTCTTTTCTTGGGAGTCAAAGACAAGAGGGTGCAGGTTTAAATTAAGAAGGCAAAGATTTAAAAGGGACCTGAAGGGTAACTTTTCCACGCAGAGGGTGGTGTGTGTGTGTGAAATGAGCTGCCAGAGGAAGTGTTGGAGGCTGATACAATTACAACATTTAAAAGGTAAATTGAAGATTACATGAGTAGAAAGGATTTGGAGGGATACGGGTCAAATGCTGTCAAATGGGACTAGATCAGATTGTGATGTCTGGTTGGCATGGACAAGTTGGACCGAAGGATCTGTTTTTATACTGTACACCTCAATGAACACATGAGTCCAAAGTAAGCTTTGATTTTGCTTAACCAAATTAGATGCAAATACCAGATTTGGGCAAATAGCCCTAGACTATTTACAAGTCAACTTTGTTGACTATGTTCATACTGCCATTTGGATGACTCTGTTTCAATCGTTTACCTCTTGGAATTTTGTCAGTACCAGAAAACTTTTAGCATGTTGTGTCAAGAATTGGTAGTAGAAAGAACGGTATTACTTGTCACATCGGTGACATTCTGGCACAAAAGGAAGCGACCCCCAGAGTCAGAAGTCTTGAAAGCATTACAAATTCCATGATATGCACTGAACAAGGAATTTCATTTCCCATATACAAAAGGCATACTTTTGGAATAGATAACACAGAAACATCACACAGAAACAAGGAACTATGGCCAATCCCAGAAAAATAAAAGCCAGAAATAAATTCCACAACCAAAGTGTATAAATGATATACAGCAATTCTTAGAAATGGTGAATCAGGTTCATTCCTAACCTAGTTAGTCTCACTTAACCAACAAGAGATCTTTTTGAGAAAGGCAAACAGTGGTACTGGTGGTAGCAAAAAACCTCAGATTTTCAGAAGATTAAATGGAAGCTCCTCTCCTTGGATATATTAACTGACTATAATCCTTGCTTCTTTAGCATACTTAAGGGGAAGTCACCACCGATGGGCTAGATACGTGCTCATTCAAGTGCAGATTGATACAACCAGTAAGTCGGTATACTTTGCATTGAAAGAATTCACGGAGATATACTGCAATTGAAGAAAAAAGCACTAGCTGTCACATGGGAATGCAGGCAGGTTGCAGACTATTTCATCAGGTTGAGATTCCAGATCAAAATGGACCATAAGCGACCCGTCATATTGCTAAGCTCAAAGGAAATAGAAGAAACACTGTCACTGCAAGGAAAAAAACCTGGCAGAATAATGCTACACAAAGATGTGACAATCTACTTCCCAGGTAAGGCACAGCTATTGTGGATCTGGCTGACACTAAAGATTTAATCTTCATTACAATGGTGCAGTCAGACTCTACTATAATCATCAGTACACAACTATATGCTACCCCCAAGATGAAGCTAAGAAAATGCTGTACACCTCAGTAAGCAAACGAGAAGTGCACAAGGATCAGATAACTTTGTTCAAAAGGTTGGTCCAGATATGTTCCATCAACCAAGTTCAGAAGAAGCAGCATGAACAGTAGTAACATTTGAACAGCTGTAGATAACATACTTATAGGAACATAGATTGGTTTATACTGAAGTCTGAGACAAAAAAAAACCAAAATTACTTCATAGCAGACAGTTAGCAATCACACAATGTTGACATAGAGCTGAACTGTCTGTACGATAGGTAAACATTTCAAAGGAAGCAGAAAATTTTATATTGTTACTAGCAAAGTGCCATCAACAGTCCGCTTCCAGCGGAAATATTCAATGTTTTCAAACTTGCCAGATAAGCCTTGGTTAAGACTAGCAATAGGTTCATATATCTTCAAAGGCATGATACTATTCCAAATGAATTAAAGTTTCACAACTTTGTACAAGTATAGCAAAGTCAGTAATTAAAGTAATAAGACTGTACAACCATAAGAAATAGGAACAGGAGTAGGTCATTTAGCCCCAAGCCTGCTCCACCATTTACTGGGAACATATCTGATCTGACACTCTTCATGTCCACTTTCCAGTCTTTTCCCTGTAATCCTGGATTCCCCAACTGAACAAGAATCTATCATTGCTGAAAATGTGTTGCTGGTTAAAGCACAGCAGGTCAGGCAGCATCCAAGGAACAGGAAATTCAACGTTTCGGGCCAGGGCCCTTCATCAGGAATCGAAGGGCTCTCGAAGAATCTATCATTCTCAGCCTTAAATATACACAAGGGCTCTGTCCCCATAGCACTCTGTGGAAAGCAATTCAAAGACTCAGAACTTCCAGAGAGAACAAAAATCCTCTTCATCTCATTCTTAAATTGGCACTCCTTTATTCTGAGACTCTGTACTCTGCTCATAGATTCACCCATGAGGGAAAACATCCTCTCAGCATTTACCCTGTCAAACCCCTTAGGAATCTTGCATGTGTCAATAAGATCACCTCTCATTCTTCTAAACTTCAATTAGTAAAGTCTCAACCTGTTCAACCTTTGCTAATAAGACAATCCCTCCAGGAATTATCCTGCTAATTTTTCTCTCAACTACATCCAATGAAATGATATCCTTAAATGAGGTGACCAAAACTGCTTACAGTATTTCAGATGTGGTTTCACTAGCACCTTGTATAATTGTTATGAGACTTCCCTAATCTTATATTCCACCTCCCTTGAAATAAGGGCCAACATTCTACTGGCCTTCTGGATTGCCTGCTGAACCAGTGTGTTAGATTTGTGTTTCCAACACAAGTATCCCCAAGTCTTTTTGTGTTGCAGCTGTCTACATATTTTGTTCTCCCTTCCAAAATGAACAGCTTCACACTTTCCCACATTATACTCCACCTGCCAACTTTTTTGCCCACTTATTTAACCTATCAATATCTCTCTGTTAATTGTTTGTATGCCTTTTACAACTTGCCTTTCTACCTACTTTTGTGTCATCTGCTAATTTGGCTGCAATACATTGGCTTCCTTTCTCCAATATTGTAAACAATTGTTGTCCCAGCACTGATCCCTGTGGAATCCCAGTGGCCTCAGGAAAGAACCCCTGATCCTGAGTATTCTAACACCATGGCCTCTTATCTTATGGTAAAAGCTTTTGCGAGCTACCTTGTCAAAAGCCTGCTGAAGGTCCAAATGCAACAGAGGTGCTGGTTCTCCTCTATCCACACTGGTTGAGAGTTACTTGAAAAGCTGTAATAAATTAGTCAGATATGATTTCCCTTTCATTAAGCAATGCTTGGTTAGCATGAGTTTCCGAATGTGCTGCGATCATTTAATTAATTATTGATTCCAACATTTTTCCAACAATAGATGTGAGGTTAAGCAACCTCTAGTTATCTTCTTTTTGTCTCCCTTCCTTTTTAAAAAGGGGTGTCACATTGGCAGTTTTCCAATCCTCTGGTTCTTCTTCAGAATCTAATGATGTTGGGCAAATTATAACCACTGCATCCATTATCTCTGTACATACTTATTTTAGGATCCTCAGGTGCAAGCCATCAATACTAGGAAATTTATCGGCCTTTAGCCTCATTAGTTTGTCTAATGCTACTTTTCTTAAGATGGTGAATGTACTTAATTCCTTCCCCTGATATACTTTAATATTAGTGGGCTGTTTGAAGTGTCTTCCACGATGAAGATTGATGCAAAGTATCTGTTTAACTCCTCTGCCACTTCCTTGTTCCCCTTAACTATCTACCCTGATTCACTTTATAATGAGCCTATGCTCACGTGTGTAAGTTTGCTCATTGAGCTGGAAGGTTCATTTTCACACATTTCATCACCATACTAGGTAACATTTTCAGTAAGTCTCCAGATGAAGCACTGCTGTCAATTCCTGCTTTCTATTTATATGTTTGGGTTTACTTGGCTTGGTGATGCCATTTCCTGTGGAGACATCAGTTCCTATGGTGATGTAATTTCCTGTTCTTTTTCTCAGGGGGTAGTAAATGGGATCCAAGTCAATGTGTTTGATGATAGAGTTCTGCTTGGAATGCCACCCTTCTGGGAATTCTTGTGCATGTCTCTGTTTGGCTTGTCCAAGGATGGATGTGTTGTCCCAGTCGAAGTGGTATCCTTCCTTATCTGTATGTAAGGATACTAGTGAGAGAGAGTCATGTTGTTTTGTGATTAGTTGATGTTCATGTATCCTGTTTGTCTATTGTAGTGTTTGCTACAGTTCCTATATGGTATTTTGTAAATGATATTGGTTTTGCTTGTTGATTGTATAGGATTGGCAGTCATTTATGAGATGTCTTTGATGTAGGGGAGAGTGGCTAGGGTTTCTGGATGTGTTTTGTTAGCTGTTTGGGTTTGTTGCTGAGAAATCAGTGGCTGTGTTCATTGGGTACCCATTCTTTTTGAATACACTGTATAGGTGATTTTCCTCTGCTCTGTGTAGTTCCTCTGTGCTGCAGTGTGTGATGGCTCATTGAAATAATGTTCTAATGCAGCTTTGTTTGTGGATGTTGGGATGATTGCTTCTGTAATTCAATATTTGGTCAGTATGTGTTGTTTTCCTGTAGACACTGGTTTGAAGTTGCCCATTGGCTGTTCGCTTTACTGTGACATCTAGGAATAACAGTTTGTTGTTGTTTTCCTCCTCTTTAATGAACTTTATGCCAGTAACGGTATTATTGATGGTTTCCTCTAATTTGTTTTGTTTAGTGTTCTTTTTGTAATTCATTTTTATATCCCTCACTAGTTTGCCCTTGCCATTAATTTTCTCTGTTTTTTAATCTTCCTTTGCTGAATTCTGAATTCATCCCAGTCTTTGGGGCTATCACTGACTCTTGCTTCTGACATTTTTTTTTCTTTCAACTGTACACTCTCCTTAAATTCTCTGGTTGGCCAAAATTGGTTTTATCCTCTCTAAGAGCCTTTTCTCCTCACTAAGAAATATTTTCACTGAGAGCCATGAATTACCTGCAAGTTAGGTAACTATGATTTTCTGATAAGAAATCCATGCCATCTCTCTGTGCTTAATTCACATTTGTCCATGTGACTATTAATTCAATACTGAATTATTCTTTTTAAGAGGTTTTCCCACCACTGACCTATCTGCTCAAGCCGGGCTGATCTAACCCCCATTTTGAACAAGGGCATGTGTTTATACTTCTCCAGTTCTCTGGCCCACCTCCAAAGTCTATAGAAGACTGAAAAAAAATAGGATAGCTGACTTCAGACAAGCACAAGTACATCAAATGATCTATTTCTCATAGCAGACTAATTATTTACTTTACCTGAAAATTGACATGATTTGACATTTCTCTGTAGACTTATTAAACTTTGAAACAATCCATATTATTCAATTTTCACACTCGTTGCAAAAACATTTGCCATGTAAAACTGCTTTTCCTAGTAATATTTTCGTCTTAATTTAAAAGCAATTTGTCATGGAATCTAGCAAAGGGTATTAACAGCATGGTGTCTTCACATAAACAACATTCATCAAACCTTTTCTCATTTGAAACGCAATGACTGAAACTGCAACCAAATTATGTCTGTAATATGCAATATCACAGCATGCAAATTCAGTGTTAACTCTTCAAAGAACATGATGAGAAGTAACAACAGTAGCTTATATTTATGTAGGCTTTTAGTAAAGTATTCTAGGACATTTCATTTTAATGTTATCAGATAAAGGAAATATCAAGGAAATATTGGAATATTTAATGAAATATTTGGTTATAAGAGTAGGATTTAAGAAACACCCTAAAGTAGGAGGAAGGCAGGGAGGGATTTCCAGATTCTGGGGCCTAACCAACTGAAGTCACAGCTAGCAAAATAAGGTAAATAAAACCATGGATGCCCGAAGTTCGACAATTGGAGAAGCAGGCAGGAACATGAAGGGTAACAGAGGCAGGCAATAAAAGCAGAACATGCTTAAAATGTTGTAATCCGTCCTTAATATAGAAGAAAATAGTTAAATGCTTCCGGGAAATAATTTTCTTTTACCAATATCATGTCCACAGCTTTAACTTGTCTTCCTTTTTCAAACAACAATCAAACTGTAGTTCCTTTATGGGAACAGATTTAAAAAGCCGGAAATGGGAGCATTTATGTTTCAAAATAACAATTTTAAGGCTAAACACAAAATAATACCTGAAATCCTATTTCGAGTTGAAGAGCCATGCAAGAATTGTCAGCATTCTCTGTAGTGATTGTAATGATGTCAGCCAGGTTGACCTCAGAGAACTAACAGCCTGATTTGGGCTGTTAATCTGGTCTAATCAGGGAGCCATGACTGCCAGATAAAAAGACGATTGTCAGATATCCTGACACTCAGAGCTGGTTCTAAGGAAGCTGAATCAGTGTCAAGGACTTTCTACGTATGAATAAAAGGTGTTGCGGTGACAGGATACTGGCCTCTGTGGAGTTATTTCATTCCCAGAGGCTTCCCTTGCAGTGAGACTATTATATATTTCAATAGGGTAGAAAGGCAACCACACCATCCTCACAGCTTTCATGCAGTTGTTAGATGTGTGAGTGGAGGAAAGAGGAGTGAAGTGATTAAGAACACAGTTTATAATAGGTGAAAGAGCTGTGTTGGTATTTCATAATAATCCTGAGTTGTGGGCATTTTTAGCAGATGACATTAGAACCCAATAATACTGAATGTAGTAAAATCAAATTTAGAATGGCTAAGTAGATTTTCACATCATATTGTTATGAAGCTGTGAGTGCACTATACATTTAAGACAATAAAAACGAGCAGTGACAGCACCAAGTGATCTCAATAAATCACAATGTAATATGTGGTCCAGCTGTTGGGGTAGCTGGTTGCCTGGAATTGACAAAAAACAGATTGAATTAGGCCAATCAGTTTAAATTATACCCCAAAAAAGTACCAAATTCCAATCAAATTTGTATTGAGTATATTGACAATCTTAAAAGCCAATGATACAATCTGATGTTTTGGGGTGTAAGACTGTGGAAAATTGAACAGTTGGGAGGAGAACCAACAGCTGTAGACTGCTAGTCAGAACTCTCTCAGAGGTACCCATCTAGAGAAGAAGTTTGCACAGAGAAAAATCTCAACACTGACCTAGAGAACCAATCTACCGACGAAGATAAAGAGCAAATTTGACTGCTGGATGGTTTTAAAATTTGGATTTTTCTGCAAATCTTAATTGGGAGTTTTATCGGACTACTATTATAGAAGGCAAGGTAAAAGATAGTTTAGAGGGAGGAATTGTAAATAATTGTTAGTTAATTATTTTCTGTTATATGCTAAGAAATAAAGTTGTTAATTTTTACTTTAACTGGTTCTCGGCCACTTGAAACTTTACAGATTACCTCACGGGATAAATCTTTTCTGTGTGGCTGGTTTTAAATTAAGCAGGAGGGTTTACCCAATGTTGTAACAATATCCATTGAATTCTGTATCTGAGGATGTAAGGTTTGTGCCAGAGGAATGGCTAAGGTATAGCACAGACAGTCAGGTAGTATCAGAGAAGCAGGAGAGTCGATGTTTCGAGCATAAGCTCATTCCTGATGAAGGGCTTATGCCCAAACGTCGACTCTCCTGCTCCTCGGATGCTGTCTGATCAGCTGTGCTTTTCCAGTTCCATACTGTTCGACTCTGATCTCCAGCATCTGCTGTCCTCACTTTCTCCGAAAAGCTAAGGTAAGTCATTAACTGTTCCAGTGAATACTAAGGAATTCAGCGTGACAATTGACAGCATTGTTTAACAGATTTGTAACTATTGAAATATTATGAATAGCTAATTTTTTGGAATTTTTAAAGTGCAGATGTAAGTGAATTGGGAGGGAGTTGTTTTTAATCCCCTAGGGTGGGTACTCAGGAAGTGGCTGGGATGGGTAAGTGGGTTTGGGTGAGTAGGTAGGAAATCAGTTAATATCACAATCAAATCTATATAATGCTGTTGAATGGTGGAGTAGGCTCAAGGCCTTTAATAGCCTTATCCATGATTGGCATGATGAGAATAACAAGGCCACGTGAAAAGGCAGGGTCAGGTGTTTAGCCATGAAAATGTGTTGGGGGATTTATACTGAGGGAGAGATTACGATGAGCTTGACGACAGTTAAGTCAAAAAAAGAGAATACACAATCCATTGTGCCACAGCCAAAAATCACCAGGAATATGCTCAGTGTGGAGACAGAGGAGAGCACTCAAGATATCTTGGTGACAACAATTTTATTTGGTTTACTTGGATGAAGGAAAATAACATTTCTAACCAAAATATAGGTTAGAGGAATGGTATGGGTGGGTTACTCTTCAGAGGGTCAGTGTGGACTTGTTGGGCTGAAGGTCCTGTTTCCATTCTGTAGCGAATCTAATATAACCTTTTCTTAATGTCCAAGGCCATAAATGCCCTCCCTTGGTAGAACAAAAAGACAATGATGGATGGAGAGACAATTTGTAGACTGTGATTGCTTTTGGTGTAGAGCTGACATCTATGAGAATCCTGACAATTATCTGTACAGCTGCACCATCATTTGTATGCATGAGTCATTAATTTTTCTTATTTGCATATTTTGGTTCTATTTAGAGCAATCTGATACCCGCTGGCAGCTTGCCATTGAATATTTTTGCTGTCATAATTATTACATGCTCCTGATAATAGCTGTCCACCACTGCTGAGTAGATAATCAGGCAGCTAAATTCCTCAAGATGATATCTTGACAATGCTATTTAAAATTTTCCAGCAGTGCCACACAGTGCCAGCCTTGCTAGCTTCTCTCCCGTATGGGCCATGTGGGTGGATATGCCATTTTGGAAATATGTCTGAGGGCATCCCTGTTCTGTGATGGCTGAATCCATCTACACATGAGGAGAAGGGTTTAGAGTCTCTCCCTTTTGTAGACCAGCATCGTCCCTTTTAATGACAATGCTTCCAGGGTGTAAGTCATTTCTGCATTGAGTGTCACACTGTTGCGGCTGTAGAGACTGACTCCTGTGTAACAGTCCATTCCACAACTCGCACAGTTAAATAACGTATGCCCAATGTAAACAATATACTTTTTCTCCCTTAGGACTCTCTTTTCCAGATTTGTCTGATACAGAAGCGCTGGAATCTTTTGTATCTTTGGCTTGTGTAAGTTGTTTATGCTTCATTGCTATGAAAGGGGGGTCCTGAGATCACAGGTCTGGTACACATGGAGCTTTGCAATTTTGAATAATTTGCTGATGGTTCACAATCACCTTCTAAATTTTGACATGACTGTTGACTCCAAGACATGTGAAGAAATTAAAAGGTAGGCAGAGTGGGGTTGTCAGTGTTGATGAAGGATGGAAACAAAGTCCTGGCCCGTACTGGACTTTCTGATGCTGATAGTCAGTCCAAACTCCACATAAAGATAAGTTTCCACTGGACCTATGTATGTACAAGTGCACTCCAGTACAGTATATCGGCAAACAGCAATTCGTGGATTGTATGTATCTTGATCTTAGCAAACAATGTTGTCAGCAGCTTTGCCATTGGCTCCCCCTTTATACGTAGGCATGAAGTATGAGGACTATGTTAGCTGTATTTTAATTCTTCAATTTTCTATGGATCTTCTATGCAGCTTATCAGCCCCTAGTGTACCTTTGTGGAGGTTAGTGTGGCTTCACATATCAGCTGCCACAGCAGCTGTGGACCTCAAGAGCCTCAAGTGCAGAAACCCCTTACTTAGGAAATCCCATTGGTTAATTGCATCTTAATTGTGAATAGCAGTATATAGGTGCAACTTTGATGTTAGTTGAACGTATAAAATGAGACGCTTACTGGCAGTGTGAGGTGTTGAGTAACAAGGTAAATACTCATGATGTTTCACTTGGTGAATAAGAGTAAACTAAATAAAGATTGCCAATTTCATCCTTCGACATTAGGCAATCAAGAATGCAATATCTTTTTCCTTCCTCCACCCTTTATAATGCAGTGACAAAATTCCTGAAAAGAGGGTGACTGAGTCTTCATTGTTTTACTGGAACACAATAGAATAGGATATTGTAGAACTGGCAGGACAACGACAAAAAACTAACAGTTCATTCCAAAACCTAGGCATTTAACAATAAAGGAAAAGACTATTTAGAATGTGAATTTATATAGTGCCTGAATGATTAGGAGCTGAACAAATTATTTAAGAATTGATTAATTGTTCCCACATAAGGAAACATGCAAATGCCTAAACTTAGACTGATCATTTCTTCCCATTGGTAAGCTATTGTTTTGATTTGAAGCTATCAAAATGAGTCAAGTTCAGATACTGAAACATCATAATTGTAATATTTTGAAAGTGTACTCCTCAAAAAAGTACACAATTCTTTTTTTATTTCCATATATGAGGTCTCTCCCTCTATTACAATGCATTGTCCACTTTGTGTTTTTAGTCATTATTAACTTCCACCATTTGGCAACTGTTCACACAAGTTCTCTGGGGACAAACAGCAATTCAAGTTACTTTGCTGCAAAAGAATGGGCTGCCAATTACTACATACTAAAGTAACTCCACGGAGGCCATTATCCCATCATTAGGTGAGCCTTTGTTTATATGTGCACAGTACATGAACTCTGGGTACTAGCTCAGAATCAGTCGTAAGAGGGAGTTGAATCCCAAAGACTCCTGTTTATATCTGTCAGCCAGGAATCCCTAATTTGTCCAAGGTAACAGCCCCAATCAGAAAAGTCAGACTCAATTAGATTCACCTGGCCAACCTTGTTCCAATCACTACACACACCATTCAAGAAGGAGGAAAGGGATGAAGGAAAACTTGTCTGTGTTAATTTTGGGTAACCACCTGGACCCAGACCTTTCGATCCCACATGGTGATGCTAAGATCTGTAAGCAGGTGCAATTAACAGATGCAATCGTGAGAATTAATGTGATCTGGGAATATAGCACATTTTGCAGGCTAGACGTCTCCGATACACTGCTTCTTAAATCCAAACACCAAAGATGAGTTAAAAATCACACAACACCAGGTTGTAGTCCAACAGGTTTATTTGGAAGCACTAGCTTTCTGAACATTGCTCCTTCACCAGGTGGTTCTGGAGTATGAGATCATAAGACAAAGAATTTATAGCAAAAGTTTACAGTGTGATGTAACTGAAATTATATATTGAAGAAAAACCTGGATTGTTCCTTAAGTCTCTCATCTTTTAGAATGACCATATTGGTTTCAGTTCTTTCATATATTAATCACAGAACTTTTTTAAAGTTACATTCCCAAGTGAACTTTAACAAGAATGTAACTTTAAAAAAGTTCAGCGATTTACTTGGGAAAGAACTGAAACCAACATGTTCATTCTAAAACATGAGAGACTTAACAAACAATCCAGGTCTTTTTCAATATATAATTTCAGTTACATCACACCATAAACTTTTGTTATAAATTGTGTGTCTTATGGCCTTACGAAGCAGCAGTGCTGCAAAAGCTAGTGCTTCCAATTAAACTTGTTGGACTGGTGTTGTGTGATTTCTAACTTTGTACAGCCCAGTCCAACACCGGCATCTCCAAATCATGACCAAAGATGACAGAAGCTCAATGTTTGCCACACATAATTTGCTCTCAAACTTGCTCAATCTTTCGTGTTGCATTGGCAGATTTGAGGAGTGCTGAGAGAGAGATACCTGATGGAAACTCCAGCTATTGGGCTTGATAATGTCACTGCTCAGAGGTGACAAGACCATCTTTCTTGCTGCTGAGAGTTAGTCAGCCCAGAATGTTGGCTTTGTAGTGAAATGAAGTGAATCAATCAGCAAGAGATAAACTAGAATGAATTCTATAAGTTGTACACAAAGAGAATATAAGGTTGCATTAATCACTACAAGTGATGATAGGAAATACATAGAGTGGAGTTGGCAAGTAAGAGCAAAAGAATTAGAATCATAGAGTACAGAAACAGACCCTTCGGTCAACCAGTCCATGCCGACCATAATCACAAACTAAACTAGCCCCACCTGCCTGTGCTTAGCCCATATCCCTCTAAGTATTTCTTAATCATGTACTTATCCAAATGTCTTTTAAAAGTTGTAACTATACTCCCATCCACCACTTCCTCTGGAAGTTCATTCCACATATGAACCACTATCTATGTAATAAAATTGTCTCTTAAGTCTTTTATAATTTTTTCTCCTCCCACCTCCAGTCTCGAAATTTCCCCACCCCAGGGAAAAGACACCTGTCATTCATCTTATCTAAACCCTTCATGATTTTATAAACCTCTGTAAGGTCACCCCTCAAACTCCTATGTTCCAGTGAAAAAAGTCCCAGCCTATCCAGCTTCTCCTCATAGCTCAAATCTTCCATTCCTGGCAACACCCCAGTAAATCTCTTTTGAACCCTCATCCTTCCCATAACAGGGCAACCAGAACTGGACACAGTACCCCAGAAAAGACGTCACCAAATTCCTGTATGACCTCAATATAGGTCCCAACACCTACACTCAAAGATCTGAGCAATGAAGGCAAGCATGCTACATGCCATCTCAACTATCCTGTCTCCCTGTGAAGCAAACTTCAAAGAATTATGTACCTTAACCCCTAGGTCTCTCTGTTCTATAACACTACACAAAGCCCTACTTTTAATTGTATAGTTAATGTTTGCTCTTACTACATCAGGTGGATTGAGGGTATAATTCACTGATGTAACTTGATGGCCAGGCAGTATGCCTGCTTATCCTGTTCAAAGCTGAGTATTTACATATTCCCATATCCAGGGAATTGTCCATTAACCAGTGCAGATCTCCAGAGTGCAAAGAATTGAAAGGAAAAAGAAACAGTGGATCAGATCTTGCTGGAGAGATAACCATGAATTCACAAAAGTTGCTGTTTTAAATGCACAAAACAACAAGCATGTTCAGAGTATGTTGCATGATTTGCATATCTCCAAACTGTGTGGTCAATTGATGCCACTCCAACGTCTGCCTTACACAGATGCAATTTCACCCTAAACCACTGCATTATATTGTAAAGGGTTATTGGATCTGCACAATAATTATCCATTAAAATTGCTGAAGAAAGTAAGGCTGAAACTTAACAACATAGTTATCTTTGCAGCATGCAATAATTCTTAATGCTATAGCAATCAACCTTTCTGATCCAAAAATGGAATATGCTATTCAACATGTAGTAATTATTGGTTGACATTTTAAATTTTTTTACATTGAATTTTTCCTTTGTCTCTCAAGCTTAATTCATTTTTTTTTGCTGCTTTTAACTTTATTCACTTGATTTGACGTTACTTCATTCTCAATGATCTGTTTCTTTCTCAATCCTGAAATCTCATTGGTTAAGGTGATATGCTAATGCCAGGTGTATCATTGTCTCACTGGTTGGCAGCCAACTATTTCAATACATTGTCGTGAAAAAAGACTTTCAACCTAAATGGTGTTGATAAAAATCTGACTAATGATGCACACTCTGAGATGCTTTAAAACAGCAAGATTTGGCCTATTGTGAATATATTAAACAATCAATCATTTTGATATTTGATTTTCAGAATACAGCTTTGCTTTTCAAATATATTCCAATCTGTTTTCTTACCATTTGTTTCATTTTGAAATTGAATTTATTCCTTGTGTGGCTTGATACCTTTTGATTATAATGTTGACATTAATAATAGGCTATTATTTAGCCCACACTTTCAGAAAGTGATGGATTCTTGAGTGGAATGACAATAGCTAAATCTATTCCTCTTAAATCATTACAGCCATTTCAATGTGCAGCCTCTTTCTGTCTATAGAAAGTGGTCATGACGTTTTTGACTTTTATGGCAAAGCATTGCGACAACAAAAATGTCATGTCTTCTCTTAAAAATATGAAAAAGATAGGGGCTGAGTAGCTTATCACCAGCTTTTTATATCTCAGCAAATATTCACTTTGCTAACGCTTTAAGAAACTAGGAGTGCTTAGGGAAATATATCGTATTTTATGATTTGGAGATGCCGGTTTTGGACTGGGGTGTACAACGTTAAAAATCACACAACACCAGGTTATAGTCCAACAGGATTGATTGGAAGCAAATAAACCTGTTGCACTATAAACTGGTGCTGCGTGATTTTTAATTTAATCCTATTTTATTTCAATATTGATTCAGTTTACACGTTAAAATTTATTTCAAATTCATTAAAACCCTTAGTGAATAAAATACACACCCTAATTTAGAGAGCATATAATTTGCAAGGAGCAATAGAACTTATGATTAGATTAGATTCCCTACAGTGGCCCAACAAGTCCACACCGATCCTCTGAAGAGCAACCCACTCAGACCTAGTCCCCTACATTCACCCCTGACTAATGCACCTAATACTACGGGCAATTTAGCATGGCCAATTCACCTAATCTGCACATCTTTGGATTGTGGGAGGAAACCGGAGGAAACCCACGCAAATACAGGGAGAATGTGCAAACTCCACACAGTGGTTGCCCGAGGGAGGAATTGAACCCAGGTCTCTGGCGCTGTGAGGCACCACTGAGCCACTGTGCCCCTTCTTTCTTTTCCTGCCCTTCCCTAAATCTGCTGTTGTTGCAATGCCCTGTAACTGGGTAGTTCTTGTAATTGATTATTTCATTTGGTGAAACAGTGACATGTGTTGAGCTTTCAAAAGCAAAGAGGAACTATATGGATATCAAATACTCTTCCACCATTAAAATTAATCAACAGAAAAAAAAATACACAGGGAGTGTCAGGAAGTCCAAGAATCCTGAAATCTGCACATGTTAAATTAATTTCACTTCATTTTGTAGGACAATTAAATTTTAGTGTTTTGCCTATTAAGCAAGGTAATATAGTACAATTTTGACAGTGACAACTGAATCACTGAATTAAAACTAACCTTTAAATAATCATCAATTCAATAAACCATATGAAATGATATGCTTTGTCTATTTCAAAAAACCTTAATACAGTTAGTTTTTCAAATATATCATTCTATTTAGAAGCAGGAGATTGATATAGAATAGTACAGACTGAAATATTTAGACACTTCATTTCCTTACAAGGGTGTTGAGGTTATTTGAAAACTTTAAAACTGAAATTTCTAGATTTCTGTTGGCCAAGAGTATTAGGGATGCAAACCAAAACAATTAGATAAAGCTAAGATAATTTAAATGATGGAACAGGTTTAAGAGGCTGAATGGCGTGTTCCTGTTCCTATGAACAGCAATCATGTAAAACAAGCGCAAAATTATTGGGATAAATTAACAAAATTAGGAAGCTGCACTGTCTGCAGGAAAGTAGTTATGAAAATGTCTAATTTCATGTTTCATATCTTTAAAATATGCTTTAATATATGTTTTTCATATACTTCAATTTTAAATGCAAGATAATGGAAACAACTCTTCTAGGAGACGCAAAAAGTAGTTTGCAATTCAAAGGTTGATCATGGCTTATGAATAAGCTGAGATTTGGATGTGGGAAAACACTAAACATTTCATGATGCAGACAATGTATCTGCATCATTTTCATAGGGTGCTTAAGTTTCCCAGAACAAAGGGAAGAGTATGATTATAGGAGATAAAAGTTTAATTTTTCAGAACATTCTGAAGGTCACTGGTCTTGAAATGTTAACTCTGTTTCTCTCTCCACAGATTCTGCCAGACCTTAGATTATATTCCCTACAGTGTGGAAACAGGACCTTTGACCCAACAAGTCCACACTGACTCTCTGAAGAGTAACCCACCCAGACTCATTTCTGTCTGACTAATGCACCTAATGCTATTAGCATGGCATTTTTACCTGATCTGCACATCTTTGGGCTGTGGGAGGAAACCCATGCAGATACAGGGAGAATGTGCAAACTCCACACAGACAGTAGCCTGAGGATAGAGTCAAACCTGGGTCCCTGGTGCTGTGAGGCAGCAGTGCTAAACACTGTGCCGCTGAGACCTGCTGAAACTACCAGGACTTTTCTATTTGCTTAAACTCTGACTGCATGAAGTATTTCTTTATTGTCCTTAAGTACATAGAATACTCCAGATAATGTCGAAGGAATAGTGCATAAAACCATCTTAAATTTGTACCCTTGCTGTTTGTAATTCAGTTACTTGCAGCTGAGTATTGTACTAAGAGCCTCCTTGGAGTATCTGCATAATCATTTGTTGTCCATTCACTACATTATGGGGTAAAGTTGATAGATTGCAGGGAGGTATCTCATTTTGGATTTATTTGAGCAATTTATCACGGAATGGGATCAGTAATATAAGCAAGAGGAAAAATGCTAGGGTCTGTAACCAATAGGAAAGGGCTACCAGGCACCAAAGATGGTTCCTGATCTTGAAGCCCTGAGCAAGAACACAATGAGTCCCATGCTTGAGCTGCAGAGACCACCATCATCACATATTAAAAGAATGCTGGGGGGTTTGCCGAGCTGAATGTCAGTCAAAGGATTCAAAGAAACATCATGTCTCTGAGAATAGCAGGAACCCTGAGGAGAATCAATGTGAATTCCTAAATGCCAGGACACAACTTGGCTTACTCTCAGGGGAAATCTTTACGATTCTTGAAATTAAAGAACTCTTGGGTGAAAGAGAAGATGGGATGGAAAATATCATGCTTAGATTTCCTGACTTAAAGAATAAGTACTCGTGGAAAACAATTTGAAGTTAGAAGTACTTGCTCTGTTCAAATCTTGGGCAGTAAATGCTTTGTTTAAAATGTAAAACCTTGTGTTGTAATTGTTTTCAGTTAATAACCGAGAGCTCGAATCTATTTTGTGCAAGTTACTTGTCACCCTTAAGATCACGTCAATAACATTCGTTTAAACAAATTATTGTTAAGGAAAGCCCTCATTAGAAATGTAGTCCATGTTAAACTGGAGACAATTGTTTGTGTCATTAGTCCAAGGAGGGTCTTAGTACAGCAATAAACTGCAAATCACTGGTTTGGCTGAGAGATATGGTTCAAATGTAAAAAGATTTTATTCATTTATTAGAAACTGGTCAAACATCATCTAGAGGACTCTATGCATTTAAGAACAAAAGAGCAATGCTTCAACAAATTAGAGTTAGTTTGCCTTTTTTTTGGTCTAGGACCAGAGAGTCTAAGACCAGAGGGCATAGTCTCAGAAAAAAAAGGGCGGCTAATTTTGGACTGAGATGAAAGGAATTCATTCCATCAGAGGGTTGAGGGTCTTTGGAATGCCTTGCCTCAGAGAGCTGTGGGGGCACAGTCCTTGTGTAGATTTAAGGTTGTGGTAGATAGATTCTTGGTCATCAGGGGAATCAAAGGTTATAGGGAAAGTCAGGAAAGTAGGCACAAGGAATATCGGATCAGCTATGATCTTATGGTTTTTCCACAGAAAAGGATTGAAGATACAGTGAACAAGTGGATAGGTTGGACTGATATATAAAAGTCATGGTTTTCTTTTATTCCTCAAAATTCATTTCCCAGTGCCAGACATTGTTTCTCTTGTTATGATCTCAGCTGATATTACAACTGAACAAGTCAGATCCGATACAGGGACTGAGCTTGATAGATCATTTTTTAAATTTGTTTTGGTTTTAACAAGGTAGTCTTTCACTGAAGCATAAACATGCAATGCTGCAGACCTTGTTTTAACAATAGCATGGGAGTTTATTATAAACGGAACAATGATAACAGAATAATCAAAGCTACACACTTACATAGAACACACAACATAGAAAAATACAGCGCAGTACAAGCCCTTCGGCCCTCGATGTTGCGCCGACTGAAGCTTACCTAACCTACACTAGCCCAATAACCTCCATATGCTTGTCCAATGCCTGCTTAAATGACCATAAAGAGGGAGATCACAGCTGAAAATGTGTTGCTGGTCAAAGCACAGCAGGTCAGGCAGCATCCAAGGAACAGGAAATTCGATGTTTTGGGCCAGAGCCCTTCATCAGGAATGAGCTCCATCGCCCCTCCCCCAAGTCCCTCCTCCCTACCTTTTATCTTAGCCTGCCTGGCACCCTCTCCTCATTCCTGCTGAAGGGCTCTGGCCCGAAACGACGAATTTCCTGTTCCTTGGATGCTGCCTGACCTGCTGTGCTTTGACCAGCAACACATTTTCAGCTGTGATCTCCAGCATCTGCAGACCTCACTTTTTACATAAAGAGGGAGAGTCCACCACTGTTACTGGCAGGGCAATCCATGAACTCACAACCCGCTGAGTAAAGAATCTACCCCTAACATCTGTCCTATACCAACCTCCCCTTAATTTAAAGTTGTGTCCCCTAGTAACAGCTGACTCCATACGCGGAAAAAGGTTCTCACTGTCAACCCTATCTAAACCCCTAATCATCTTGTACATCTCCATCAAATCTCCCCTAAACCTTCTTTTCTCCAATGAAAACAGCCCCAAGTGCCTCAGCCTTTCCTTATACGATCTTCCTACCATGCCAGGCAACATCCTGGTAAACCTCCTCTGCACCCATTCCAGTGCCTCCACATTCTTCCTATAGTATGGCGACCAAAACTGCACACAATACTCCAGATAAGGCCGCACCAGAGTCTCATACAACTGCAACATGACCTCAGGACTCTGGAACTCAATTCCTCTACCAATAAAGCCCAGTGCGCCATATGCCTTCTTCAAAGCACTATTTACCTGGGTGGCAACTTTCAGAGATCTGTGTACATGGACGCCAAGATCCCTCTGCTCATCCACACTACCAAGTAGCCTACCATTAGCCCAGTAATCCATCTTCTTGTTACTCCTACCAAAGTGAATGACTTCACACTTTGCTACATTGAACTCCATTTGCCACCTTTCTGCCCAGCTCTGCAACTTATCTATATCCCGCTGTAACCTGCCACATCCTTCTTCACTGTCCACAACTCCACCGACTTTCGTATCATCCGCAAACCTGCTCACCCAGCCTTCAACCCCCTCCTCCAGGTCATTTATAAAAATGACAAACAGCAATGGTCCCAAAACAGATCCTTGTGGAACACCGCTAGTAACTGCACTCCAAGATGAACCTTTACCATCAACTATTACCCTGTCTCCTTCCAGCCAGCCAATTCCTAATCCAAACCTCTAATGCACCCTCAATGCCATACCTCCGTAATTTTTGCAGTAGCCTACCATGGGGTACCTTATCGAACGCCTTGCTAAAATCCATATACACTACATCTACTGCTTTACCCTCGTCCACTTCCTTGATCACCTTCTCAAAGAACTCAATAAGGTTTGTGAGGCACGACCTGCCCTTCACAAAACCATGCTGACTATCCTTGATCACATTATTCCTATCCAGATGTTCATAAATCCTATCCCTTACAATTCTCTCTAAGACTTTGCCCACAACAGAAGTGAGACTCACTGGCCTATAGTTACTAGGACTGTCCCTACTCCCCTTCTTGAACAAGGGGACCACATTCACTATCCTCCCATCTCCTGGCACTATTCCTGTAAACAACGACGACATAAAAGTCAAGGCCAATGGCTCCGCTATCTCCTCCCTAGCTTCCCAGAGGATCCTAGGATAAATGCCATCAGGCCCAGGGAACTTATCTATTTTCACTCTTTCCAGTATTCCCCGGACCTCTTCCCTACATACCTCAAAGCCATCCATTCTAATCACTTGTGACTCAATATTCACATCAGCAACAATGTCCTGTTCCTGAGTGAATACTGACGAAAAGTATTGATTTAGTGTCTCTCCAATCTCCTCCGCCTCCACGCACAACTTCCCACTACTATCCTTGACTGGACCGATACCTACCCTAGTCATCCTTTTATTCCTGACATACTTTTAGAAAGCCTTTGGGTTTTCCCTAATCCTACCAACCAAGGACTTTGCATGTCCCCTTCTCGCTGCTCTTAGCTCTCTCTTTAGATCCTTCCTGGCTACCTTATAACTCTCAATCGCCCCAACTGAACCTTCACGCCTCATCTTTACATAGGCCGCCCTCTTCCCTTTTACAAGGGATTCCTATTCGTTATTAAACCGCGGCTCCCCAACAAGACCCTTTCCTCCCTGCCTGACTGGTACATACTTATCAAGGACACCCAATAGCTGATCCTTGAACAATCTCCACATATCATTTGTGTCCTTCCCTTGAAGCCTATTTTTCCAATCCACACATCCTAAGTCATGCCTCACCGCATCATAATTTCCCTGCCCCCAGCTATAACTCCTGCCCTGCAGTGCACACTTATCCCTCTCCATCACTAGAGTAAAAGTCACACTTATAATAGAAATTCAAAGATTTTTAAATATACAGTAAAAGTGCAATCCCACTAATCCCAAAATACATATTGGAAAGAAACAAAATAATGGCCGTATCTTACAACACTTGTACAATGTTCACACCAAAGTCTCTGTATCTAACATCTCAGTAGCTTCAAGTCACTTGTGATTTCAACGTTTAGACTGGAACTATTATTGTTTCTTTCTGGGAGCATTGCACATCTGAGCTTCCATGTACTCAACTTTAAGTAACTTCTTTGGGGTGTTTTACCACAACATTTCTGGTAAGGGACTAACACTAACTTTTCATTCCAAGGTAATCTGATTCATTACATACCTAATCGGGAGCACTGCTCTGCACAGAGATCCTGTTCCAAGGACTTCACAGGTCTGCCCAACTCAAAATCAAACTAAAAGTCTCTCTCTCTCTCTCTCTCTCTCTCTCTCTCTCTCTCTCTCTCTCAGCTATGGGTGTTTACCTTAAGTATGAATAAAAACAAAATCCACAACTTTCTAACAAACTATTGAGGCTCTGTTATTTATCTTGCTGAATCATAAATGATCTAAAATGAACTAGTTCGGCATATAATCTATTCAGTCTATACCCAGGCTTCAAAAACTAATTTTAAAAGTTTTAAAAGAAATTGTCATGATTACAAAAAGACTTACATGTTAACTATTAGCTTCAGGTACACAGGAAACCCCATTAATTATTAATTCAAATACCAGAAACTCAAGCTGAGACCAAATAACATTAAAATGATACGTATAAACCTCACAGTTTACAGCACAATGTTCGAAACAGTCTTGAAGCAGAGCACACATTGATGGATGGTACTTTTTGTCCAATGGAAAATACAACCATTATCTGAGATTAATCAGCTTTATTTATTTGCTCATTTAAATTTGTACAATGGCCTAGATTTTGCTGTCAGAATAAGTCGTGTTTAATGATGCTCACTGTTATTAATCCATAAATTTTCTAATAACTTGTGGTGAAGAAGAGACATTAGTGAATTATGAATCACCAGAAGTCGCTGGGTGGTTTGAATTGCTGTACTATTTGTCTCACAATAGCAACAGCTTGCCCCCAGACTTTACATGAATTTCACAAAATTGAAGTATTTGCGCATTTTTTTGCAAGTTAAATTTATTGTAGGATCAAAAGGGCTGCTACTAATTTTAGTGCTGTTTTAAATGAAGAGATTTATTTTCCTGCCAGACCATTTAATCACTCCAGTTCAGAAAGAGAAATTTTTATACTGTGGAGTCAGGTTCCTACACAGTCAGTAAATTGTTGTTGAGATTTTAAATATTTAAGTCTGTTAATAAATTTATATTCATCATTGCTAAAAAATATTCTATTGCCAATTTTCACTTGTAGTATACATGTAGAGGTTCTGTTTAATCCTGCAGTAGGAAATTGCAACCAAAGGCCCTTCTTGAGACTCAGTCGTAATATCCCGAACATTGTACTGGCAAGTCCCACCTGCTCCAGAGATCTCTGAACAGGTTGATTAGAAAAATAGGTTTTAAAAAAATAATTGCAGCTAATGTATGTGATAAAAGTCAATAATGATGATCCTTAGATTGGGCTTTGGCTGAGTCTAAAGTGATATTTAATTTCAATATCCAGAGCTGATATAAAAGCAAATTATTGCAAATGCGTTTCTAGTTTATGACTAATATGTGAGCATTTCATTGATTAATAGACATTTGAAAAGTATAGAAGGTGCATTTTCCTTCCTCTTGGAAGTTTCAAAAGTTGTTTTAAAAAACATATCATGATGTTTCCTGTCTGGCCTTTACTTTTCATTAGCTTATCACTGCTTTAAATCACTTAAGTTAAAGTGTTTATGAGAATCCAGGACAAAGTGAAATTGCATCCATGCTTACTAAAGGATGATGAATAATTTAACTGCATAAAATTAATTGAGATTCCTCATTTTCTCATTTTTTTTTCCATTTTCAGTCAATCTCAAGTATAACATAAATAAGTTAAACTATAAGGGCATAATTATCAATGTGTAACCATGTGAGCAAGAATCAGAATATTTTTAACTTTGTCAAGAACTATACAATACATAGAAACCAAAGATCATTCAAAGTTAATGAAATGGAAAGTATGCACTCCAACTTAGAAATTCATTGCTGTCTCAAAATTTCAACCTATTCTCTGCTCATCATATTGGTGATGCAAATTCCCAATTGAAAACCTACTCAAGTTGACAAGCTTCACTTGAAACCAGTTAAACTGTACTTAGGCAAGGCAGCCAATGTATTGTTTTGCATACTATTATGCTCCACTTCAGATTAATAGACAAGGCTATTTTTTGTCAATAAAGTAGCAAAACATAGAAATTAAAATACTTCATGCAACAAACTTTAAAAAATGTTGATTTAAAGCTCTCAAACTCTGTGAGGAGATGTCAATAGTTCAAAAGGTGTCTAACATCTGGGACTTATGCCAAAACTGGAAGAGCGGTCCTATGTTCGGGGGACCTGGATTTGAATACCACCCTGGCAGATAGTGGAAGTTGTATTTAATAAATATCTGAAATTAAGAATCCAATGATGAGCATAAAGCCATTGTCAATTGTTGCAAAAACCCATCCGGCTCACTGATGTTCTTCAGGGAAGGAAATCTGCCATCCTCATCTGGTCTGACCTGCATGTCGGTCTAGACCCAGAGCAATGTGGTTGATTCTTAACTTCCCTCTGAAATGGCCGAGCAAGCTATTTACTTGTATCAATCGCTATGAAGTCTCAAAAATTAAATGAAATCAGATGGATCATTTGTCATCAATCTTAGCACTGGAAAAGACCAGGGCAGAAACAGCCCTGTTGACCCTCCAAAGTCTGCTATACTACTATCTGGAAGTCAGTGCCAAAATTTGAGAGCTGTCTCATAGACTGGTCAAACAACAACTTGACATTGTCTGTATGGTATGATTCTGTGAGTATGACTATGTCCCAAAACCATCATGACCATCATGACCATCCCTCGATAGGGTTGTTAGTTTGCTTGCTAAACTGGTAGATTTGTTCTCAGACATTTCCTCACCATGCTAAGTAACATCATTCGTGAGCCTCCGATGAAATGTTAGTGTTCTATCCTGCTTGTTATTTATTTGTTTTGGTCTGTTGTGGTTGGTGATATTACTTCTGGTTGTTTCTCTTAGAGTAATACAGTGATAGAGTCATACAGATGTGCAGCATGGAAACAAACCCTTCGGTCCAGCTTGTTCATGCTGATTTAATATCCTAACCTAATCTAGTCCCATTTGGTAGCACTTGGCCCATATCCTTGTAAACCCTTCTTATTCATATACCCATCCAGAGATAGTTGCTGTAGTTGCCCCAGCCTCCATCACTTCCTCTGGCAGCTCATTCCACACATACATCACCCTCGATGTGAAAGCATTGCCCCTTAGGTCCTTTTATATATTTCCCCTCTCATTCTAAACCTATGCCCTCTAGTTCTGGCCTCCCCCATCCCAGTGAAAAGACGTTACCTATTTATCCTATCCATGCCCGTCATGATTTGAGGCTGAGGAGTGACCTTATAGAAGTTTACATAATTATGAGGAGAATGGATAGGGTAAATAGACAAAGTCATTTCCCTAGGTTGGGAGTCCAGAACAAGAGGGCATAGATTTAGGGTGAGAGGGGAAAGATATAAAAGAGGCAACTTTTTCACACAGAGGGTGGTATGTGTATGGAATGAGCTGCCGGAGGATGTGGTGGAGGCTGGTACAATTGCAACATCTAAGAGGCATTTGGATAGGTATATGAATAGGAAGGTTTGAAGGGATATGGGCCGGATGCTGGCAGGTGGGACTAGATTGGGTTGGGATATCTGGTCAGCATGGATGGGTTGGAACATGCTGTACATCTCTATGACTCTATGCCCCTCATAATTTTATAAACCTCTATAAGGTCACTCCTCAGCTTCCAACGCTCCAGGGAAAACAGCCCCAGCTTGTTCAGCTTCTCCCTATAGCTCAAATACTCCAATTCTGGCAACATCCTTGTAGATCTTTTCTGAACCCTTTCAAGTTTCACAACATCTTTCTGATAGGAAGGAAACCAGAGTTGCACGCAATATTCCAATAGTGGCCTAACCAATGTCCAGGGCAAAAGTGAGGACTGCAAATGCTGGAAACCAGAGTTTAGATCAGAGTGGTGCTGGAAAAGCACAGCAGGTCAGGCAGCTCCAAGCAGCAGGAAAATCGATGTTTCGAGCAAAAGCCCTTCCTGATGAAGGACTTTTGCCCAAAATGTCGATTTTCCTGTTCCTCGGATGCTGCCTGACTGCTGTGCATTTCCAATACTACTCTGATCTAACCAATGTCCTGTACATCCACAACATGACCTCCCAACTCCTGTATTCAAAACTCTCACCAATAAAGGAAAGCATACCAAAAGCCTTCTTCATTATCCTATCTACCTGCGACTCCACTTTCAAGGAGCTATGAACCTGCACTCCAAGGCATCTTTGTTCAGCAACACTCCTTAGGACCTGGCCATTAAATGTATAAGTCCTGCTAAGATTTGATTTCCTAAAATGCAACACCTCGCATTTATCTGAATTAAACTCCATCTGTCAATTCTCCGCCCATTGGCCCATCTGGTCAAGATCCTGTTGTAATATGAGGTAACCCTCTTCGCTGTCCACTACACCTCCAATTTTGGTGTCATCTGCAAACTTACTAACTATACTTCTTATGCTTTATATAAATGATGAGAAGAAATGGACCCAGCACCGATCCTTGTGGCATTCCACTGGTCACAGGCCTTCAGTCTGAAAAACAACCCTCCACCACCACCTTCTACGTTTGAGCCAGTTCTGTATCCAACTTGCTAGTTCTCCCTGTATTCCATGAGATTTAACCTTGCTAACCAGTCTCCCATGGGGAACCTTGTCGAATGCCTTACTGAAGTCCACATAGATCACATCTACTACTCTGCCCTCATTAATCCTCTTAGTTACTTCTTCAAAAACCTCAATCAAGTTTGTGAGACATGATTTCCCACACACATAGCCATGTTGACTTTCCCTAATCAGTCCTTGCCTTTCCAAATACATGTACATCCTGTCCCTCAGGATTCCCTCCAAAAACTTGCCCACCACTGATGTCAGGCTCACTGGTCAATAGATCCCTGGCTTGTCCTTACCACCCTTCTTAAAGAGTGGCACCCTGTTAGCCAATTTCCAGCACCTCACCTGTGACTATTGATGACATAAGTATCTCAGTAAGAGACCCAACAATCACTTCACTAGCCTCCCACAGTGTTCTAGGGTACACCTGATCAGATCTCAGGGACTTATCCACTTTTATGCGTATCAAGACTTCCAGCATTTCCTCCTCTGTAATCTGGACATTTTTCAAGATGTCACCATCTATTTCCTTATATTCTAATCTTTCATATCCTTTTCCACATGGGCTACCATGATGCTGACGGGTCAGAGTAATCTGGTCGTCACCTCTGAGATGTTTTTAATGTATGGCAGGGTGGCTACAGTCTCTGGGCATATTGTGTCTTCTTGTTTGGTCTGTTGTGCAAGAATCGGCGGACTGCGTTTATCAGTTACCTGTGGGTCCTGAATACGTTGTATAAGTGTTTTTCTTTGGCTTCTCATAGTTGGTGCAGTACGTTGTGGCTCATTTAAATAATGAATCATTGTGGGTATTGGGATGATTGCTCCTATAGCCGAGTATCTGGTCCATGTGTGTGGTTTCCTGCAAACACTGGTTTCCAGCTCTACATTGATTAGATTAGATTAGACTTACAGTGTGGAAACAGGCCCTTCGGCCCAACAAGTCCACACCGACCCGCCGTAGCGCAACCCACCCATACCCCTACATTTACCCCTTACCTAACACTACGGGCAATTTAGCATAGCCAATTCACCTGACCCGCACATCTTTGGATTGTGGGAGGAAACCAGAGCACCCGGAGGAAACCCACGCAGACACGGGGAGAGCGTGCAAACTCCACACAGTCAGTCGCCTGAGTTGGGAATTGAACCCGGGTCTCAGGCGCTGTGAGGCAGCAGTGCTAACAACTGTGCCACCATGTCGCCCACCGTGGCTCTTCATTCAACTGTGATGTCTAGGAAGGGGAGTCTGTTGTTGTCCTCTTCTCTTCGATGAACTTTCTACCAGTAATCTTTTTCAAAATCTCAAATCCCTGGATATGTCCTGTCTTATCAGCAGAATCTGTTCAAGCAAAGGTGGGACACAGTGGTATACAATTGGGCCGGAATAATCCTGGGAGTCCTCAACATTGACTCCAGGCCCCAAAGAGTCTCATGGCTTCATGGGCAAGGAAACCTCCTGTTGATTACTCCTACGGTCCGCCCTCGGTTTATAAGTCAGTACTCCGCCATGTTAAACAACATTTGGAGGAAGCATTAAGTGTGTCTAGAGTGCAGAATGCTGTCGAACTATTCGGAGGTGGTCAGTGAAGTTTCCCACCTAGAGTGCAGAATGCAGAATGCACTCTAGGTGGGAAACTTCACTGACCACCTCCAAATAGTTCGACAGCACTACTGATCAGGTTGGTTGGGTTCTAAACGAAATAGCTGCTAGACTGGACATGTGGCAGGTGGGGAGGGAACTGACAGGAGATAAAAACATACTTGACCTCCTCCTTACCATTCTGTTGGCTGCAGATGCGTCTGTTCTGTATTATAACAGACAATCCAGATTTAACCAGGCTGTCCACTGTCTACTGAATGCATGAACTATTAGATAACTTTTATATTCAGTGAGCTATGGGCAGAAGCTCACTTAAAGAGGCATGCATAACGCCCAGAGTGGGCAGAGTCAGTGCCAGTTTCATGGGTGAACGTACCAAATCCACATCTGCTGGACACTAGAACATTCAATGGGCAAAAGTATGAAGCAGGTGTTGCTAAATCCAGCGACACTTTATTTACAGTAATTTCATTGTCCATTTGCAATGCTTGCAGTGAACATGCTCAGGGTTCAAAAGCAGGTCAAAGGCAATTTTCAGCAGACCAGTAGTCCTTGGAAATGATCACTGGCATCTCAATGAAGCAAACACTTGTGGCAATGATTAAAAAGTAGACAATGCTGGCCAAAAGTGACCCATAACTTTGAAACTTGCAAGGGTGTTGTGGGAGGTGGAAATGATCACTTCATCATCAGTCCTGCAAGTTTATGATGGGCTCAACTGAATGTAATGATGAGTTCCTGGTTGATTGTGAGAGGGTTCAGAGTGCAGCTGGCACTCCCTTTTCAATGTAATGTGCTCCTCACGCAACCAGGTGGCACCTTCACCAAGTTGGTATACATGTTGAAACTGAGGCTGAATGTATGTTAGAGACATGGCCCTCATTGTGGCTGCCTCTTTCATAGAAGGGTGTGTGCAGCTCACTGACAATTTTCAGAGCTTTAAACCTATTTTGCTCCTACTGTTGCCAACAACAGATCATTGCCAGCAAGAGTCATGCACCAAGTATTGGTGAGATAAGAGTTGCTGTGCAACTATTATCTCACCAATAGTCAGGAGACAACTCTTCCTAAGAAAATGAAGGCAGATGCAGGAGGACCAGGGCCCAGGAGCAGCAATAGGAGCAGACAGCACTGGCAGAGTTCACAGCTGCAGATCCCCCTTATCCCCCATCCCCCACTCAGTGGGGTCCACAGTAGGATGCAAAATCTTTGGTCCAATGCCATTTGCTGGGGTTGAGGAAGTTGCAGTGTGTGTTTGTAGTGTATATATGCAGACTCTATGTCCGAGGATGTTGTGATGGAACTGTGTGGGATGCTGGAGCAGGACCCGAGGGCTATAGGAATGGGAGGCTATCCTCTCCCAGAGACTGTGAGGTTAACAGTTACTTTGAAGTTCCATCCATCTGGCTCCCTCCAGGGAGTGATGGGTAACCTGTGTGGGATCTCTCTGATGTGTACCTATAAATACATCAGCGCAATGACTGATGCCGTCTGAACAAGATCGCATCAAGCTTCCTTTCCATGCCCCATGGCGAGGTCAGTACTGCACGCTGACCGGTAGGATTCAGGCCGATCTCCCTCAGGGCAGGGTACCATCAATGGCACACACATGGCACTGAGAGAGTGATATCACCACACTGTGGAACTCATCAACATGAAGGGATTCCAGATGATCTGTGATCACCAGTACCACTTCCTGGAAGTGTGTGCTCACTACCCTGGCAGCTACCATGACTCCTACATCCTGGAGCACTTTCATGTACTGAGTATATTTGAGGGTCCAAGTATGTTACAAAGCTGGCTACTGGGGGGCAAGGGCTACCCTCTGTGACCATAGCTCATGACACCATTGCACAGCTCCCTGCCTGATGATAAATGCAGGGTTAATGCTACCCAGGCGTCAGCAAGAGCGGTGGTGCAGCAGATGGTGAAGCTGCTGAGGATGTGGTTCTGCTGCTTGGACCAGTTCGGGGAGGGGTCTCCAGTACAGTTCGGACAGAGTGTGCCCCATCATCCTTGTGGCTATGCACTATGCTATTACAGCAGGCAATGAGGTGTTAGATACTGAAAAACTGGGAGAGTTGGAGCAGGTTTCTGAGGAGGATGGGAAGGACATTGGAGTAGAGGGAGCTGTCCTTGTCCATGATCAGCCACATCAGGCACCACAGGGCAGACAGGACCAGACTGACACCCGGGAGCAGATCATCATCAACTGTTAAATAGCCATCGGTGATCATGCCAGAGACTGGGTTGCATTGTGAGGGTGAACTTCAGCCACTATTTGTTTGGTTTGTGTTCCTTATTTCTGCCTGTCAATAAAAGCTCATATTGGAATTGTTTGATTATTTTCCTGTAAGCGATTTCCCTGTTCAGGACACTCATAGAATGCCTACAATGTGGAAGCAGGCCCTTCAGCTCATCGAGTCCATACCCAAAGAGGATCCCACTTGGATCCACCCCCTTTACCCTATCTCTGTAATCCTGGATTTACCGTGCCCTTTAAATTCTATAATTGTACACACCTCCACCGCCTCCTCTGTGAATGTACTATTGCCAAGTTTGCAAATGGCACAAAAATAGGTACAAAGGCTACTAGTGAATAAGGCACAAAGAGTCTACAGTGGGATGTAGACAGGTTAAGTGAATGGGCAAAAACCTGAAAGATTAGATTAGATTACTTACAGTGTGGAAACAGGCCCTTCGGCCCATCAAGTCCACACCGACCCGCCGAAGCGCAACCCACCCACACCCCCACACTTACCCTTTACCTAACACTACAGGCAATTTAGCATGGCCAATTCACCTGACCGCACATCTTTGGACTGTGGGAGGAAACCGGAGCACCCGGAGGAAACCCACGCAGACACAGGGAGAACGTGCAAACTCCACACAGTCTGTCGCCTGAGTCGGGAATATGGAAAGACGGAATATAAAGTGATAAAATGTGAGGTTATGAACTTATACTGTTAAGAATAGAATAGTTGAATTAACAGACAAAGACTGCAGAAAGCTGTAGCACAGTGGGATTTGGGAGCCCTCATGCATGAATCACGAAAAAGCTAACACCTATCTTCAATAGCCAATAGGGCTATTGAAATTGATAGAAATTGATAGCTGGCCTATTTCATAGGGATTGGATAAAATTTGAAAGTCTTACTAAAATTACACCAAGTACTAATCAGACCATATTTGGAATAAAGTGAACAATTTTGGTCCACATATCTAAGGAAAGATATACTGGCATAAGAGGTAAGTTTCACTCAGTTGATATTTGATATGGAGATATTTTATTAAGATTCTCAAATCTTATTTGAGAAGATTTTGCTTGTACTCAAAGTTTAGAAAAATGAGCAGCAGCTTTATTGAAACAAAAGCTTTTTAAGGGGCTTGACAGAGTACAAGGAGAGTCTAGATTAGAGTTTTGCTGGAAAAGCACAGCAGGTCAGGCAGCATCCGAGGAGCGGGAAAATCAATGTTTGGGCAAAAGCCTTTCATCAGGAATGGAGACTTTTCCACTAGTGGGAGATACTACATCTATCAGACAATCTCAGAACAAGATAGAGATGAGAGGGATTTCTTCTCTCAGCCAGTACTGAATCTGTGGAAGCCTTTACTGCAGAGGGATGTTAAGTCTGAGTCATTTACGATATTCAAGATATGCAGACATACTTTTAATCAGTCAGGGAATCAAGCGTTCTGGGGAGAAGACAGAAAAGTGGAGTTGAGGATTATCAGATCATCATTGACTGGCAGAGCTAAATGGCCCACTTCTGCTTATGGTCCTAAATGGCCAGAAAGTGCCAAGACAAATTCAATGGTCACCACTTTGGTCATTGACAATTTAGACAAGATATCTTTCAAAGCTAAAGCTTTCCGTAGATTATCACCTTGGACAATGGACTGCAATCTGTTTCCAATCTTCCTACATCTTCTGATCCTATAATCTTAAATATCTTGATTATTTTGAAGCCATGTAACTGTACTTCTTCTTTTGAGCTCTTACCTGGCCCATGCAGGTCTGAACACTTGCAAATATCTATCTTTGTTGTTACGTTTCCAGTTTCTCTATCTCATTTGAAGATTCCTCCTTCCCTCGAACTTTAGCCTATTCATTTAGCTGTTTATTATACCCGCCTTTAGAAGTTGCATTTGATTTTCCCCATTTACAATGTATCTGAAACGATATTCACTTTTTATCTTAGCAGACCAATTGTGATATACCACAGCTTTACATAATTTACACGCATTTGTTCCTAAATACACACACAATTGCAGTTGTCATTTTTCATAAACTATCTTTCATCATCTGAGGTCCTAGAAACCTCCTGCAATTCTTGCATATAATTAGAATAAATTTTAATCTCTTATTTATCAAGTTCACTTTTTGTATTTCTGCAAAAAATACAATTTTTTGGACAAAGCAATATTATAATTATAATGTGATATGCTTCCAAAATGTGCTACGGTATACATACATTCTTTTCAACTGATAACCTGTACTGCAAAATAAAACAAAGAAATGGCATTCATCTCCTTTCTAAGGAAGGATTTACATTTGTCACAAATGTGCTACGCACCTATGATGTTATTATCATAGATTCATTGAATGTTTATACCCTGAAAGAAACCATTTGGTCCATTGTATCCATGCCTGCTCTTTGCAAGAAAAGTACATGAACATGTATATTAGAAGCTGAAGTACGCCATTTGCTTCCTCAGGATTGCTCTACCCATCAATAAGATCATGGCTGATCTAGTTGTATTCCAAGTTCCACAATCCCAGCTACCCCTATTACCAACAAACTTTGATTCCTTATCCAACAAGAACTTAGCTCGCTTCACCAGTAAAATATCAATGACCTGCCTGCTACAACCTTCTGATTGGAGAGTTCACACAATGCTCTGAAAGAAAGCTTCTTTATCTATTTCTACAGGGTAACTCCTAATTTTCAAAAGATGTCCACTAGTTCTCGTCTCATACTTTCCACATACTTCTTGTCAAGTCCATTCAAGAACATGTGCAGTTCAGTCAAGTCACCCTTCACACTTCTAAACTTTAATGGAAAAAATCCCAGTTTGTGTTAACTTTCCTCATAAGAGAATGTAATCGTTCCAGATATGAATCTGGTAAATCTCTTCTCAACTGCCTTCAATATATTTAAAAAACTTCCCTCAAATAAGCAGACTAAAACTGCACACTGTATTTGAGATGTTTCTCACCAGTATCTGACATATATGTTATTTTATCCATTTATCATAAAGGATAACAATCCATTCACATTCCTAGTTACTTACTGAACCTGTACTACTACACATGAATCCTACTGCACCTCAGATTTCTGCATTCTTCCTCCATTAAAGTAAAACAATGATGTTATTTGTTAGAATAATAGATTAGAATCATAGTTTTTTAATTAGAACCATAGAATCCCTACAGTGTGGAAGCAGGTCATTCAGCCCATCTTGTTCAGCCCATCCAGATCCATCCCCAACCCTGCATTTCCCACAGCTAACCCACCTAACCTATACATCTCTGGATACCATGGGCATTTTAGCATGGCCAATCTACTTAACTTGCACATCTTTGGACTGTGAGAGGAAATGAGAGCACCCAGAAGAACCTATGCAGACAATTGCCCAAGGGTAGAATCAAACCTGGGTCCCTGGTGCTGTGAGGCATCAGTGAGCCACCAGTGAAATAAACAATTCCACAATTTCTCCCACATTATAGTCCACCTGCCAGATTTTTTTATCCTCTTCACAATATATGTTAACTGACCTGCAAATTTAGCTGCCATGCCTTTGTTAATTATTACAACGGGAGCCCAGCACAGACTCCTGCAGGACCTCACTCCTCATATCCTGCCAACTCGACAAAGGCACATTTATGCACCCTCTTAGTTTCTGGAATCTTCTATTCAGGCTCATTTTGTCCCGCACCCATGTGTTTCGTACAGCACCCTGCAGTTCACTTTTTCCTCAGATAATTATCCAATGCTCTTTTCAATACTTTAATTGCTAATAATAATTATTAACATTGCACAGAGCATGCACTAGGCGAGATCAATAATGCTGATCTCGCTAGCATTGATCTCACCTAGTGCATATCCTGTGCCATTAACCTATATGCATCTGTTTAAGTGTCTTTGATCTGTACATCGTTACTTATATGATCAGCCTGCACTGATCTTAAACAGAGCTTTTCACAATACTTCAGTACATGTCACAATAAATCAATCAATTTATACTGGAGCAATTAATCATAACAGAACCTCTTCCAGATTCAGGTCTAATCACTACATACAAAGATACATTTTTTACTGTCTGAACATCAAGTATCATTTCTGTGAAATGTAGGGATTCAAAATAGAGGGAACGCACAAAGCGATCATTATGATTAGGTGTGGCTTTTCTCCCTGTTATTTTAATCCTAGATGCTACTGACAGAAAATCAATACCACAATGTTCAAATTATTAGAATGAATATGTATTTAAAAGGTTTTTGATGTCACTTTGCTTTCAAAAATCTTTTTTGTGTAATATTCATATAAAATAAGACACAGAAGCCAATGGGACCTGACAGTATTCAGAAAAAAGTACTTGTGCTGCAGAACATAAGGTGCCTGAAGCTAAGCTGTTCCAGTCAAGCTTTTTTTTTATTCATTTAGAGGATTTGAAAGTTTCTGGTTCGGCCAGCATTTATTGGCCATCCCTAATTGTCCATAGGGCAGTTGAAAGTCAATCATATTGCTGTGGGTCTGGAGTCACATGTAGGCCAGACCAGGAGAGGATTAAAGATGGCAGATTTTCTTCTTTGCAAGACGTGAGCCACAAAGTGTTTTCCTGACAATCAACAATGGTTTAATGGTAATCAGTAGATTCAAAATTCCAGCTTTTTATCCTTTTCATTGAATTCAAAAGCCACTATCTGCCGTGGTGAGATTTGGACCCAGGCCCCCAGAATCTTAGTTGAGTTTCTAGACGAATAGTCCAGTGATAACACCATTAGGCCATTGCCTCCTCTTTAAACAATGGTATCTACCTGACAATGTGGAAAATTGCCCATGTATGTCTTGTACTCAAAAAGCAGAAAAAAAAACCATGTCTGACCAATTACTGACCGCATCATTGACATCAGTGAGTTCAGTTCCAGGCCATCTTTACAGGAGTTTGTGAGGAAGTCAACTGGGTGCAGGAGATATTCTCTTATGATTACACAATGTTCAGCTCTATTTGTGACTCCTCAAATCCTGAAGCAGTCCACATCTAAATGTAGCAGACTGAGATGATATCCCTGCTAGTGTTGTTTCAACTCAAGAAACTTTCCTGCCACACAAGTGTCTGGTAATGACCATCTCAAACAAGCAATAATCTTGACTTTCAATGACATTATGTTATAAAAGATGTAGAGGTGTACTGTACCTTTAAGAGAGTTGAAAAGCTCGCTAGGATTGACAAAGCACAGACAGTCCTGAACAAGGTAACAATGTAACACTTGGTTGAAACAAATAGTAGCAGCTGGGTTGTCATGAAACAAAAACAGATTCACATTCAGCCAGTTTACATTATGCACCGAGATACCAAGATCCAATCAAATTTAAATTTAGTATTTTGATAATATTAAAACCAATGAAATAATCTGATGTTTTGGGGTATAAAACCGGACATTTTGAACAGTTAGGGGGAGAGCTGCCAAGGACCAACAAATGTAGACTGCTAGCTGAAGAGCTCTCTGAAAGGGACCTGGCTGTGGGGAGTTTGTGCAGCAGAACAACAATTCTGGATCAGTGGTGCTGGAAGAGCACAGCAGTTCAGGCAGCATCCAACGAGCAGTGAAATCGGCGTCTCGGGCAAAAGCCCTTCAACAACAAGGCTGACCTGAAGAGAATCTACAGAGGAAAATCTACAAAGGAGAATCAGCAAAGCTGACTGGTTTTGAAATGTGATTTTTGTTTTGTAAATCTGAATTGTGACTTGTTTTCAATCAGACCTAGTATTGTAGAGTAGGAGGTAAAAGATAGGTTTAAGAAAAAAAGAGTTGTAAATATTTGTTGGACTTAAAGAATAAAGTTGTTGATTTTTACTTTAAATAGTGACCTCTTGGATAGCTCTTTGCCTCTTGAATTTTAGCAGATTACAGCACGGGGTGTATCTTTTCTGTCTCGCTGGTTTAAATTAGCAGAGGGGTTTACCCCAAGTCACAAAGTTACCATCACTGATTTCCCCACTGTCACATCTTGAGAACTACCATTAACCTAAACCTCAACTGGTGTAGTCAGAGGCTAGGAATCCCACACTGAGTAACTCATCTCCTGACTTCCAAAACCTTGTTTAGCCAAAGTCAGGAGTGTGATGGAATACTCCTCACTTGCCTGAATGGGCACAGCTCCAATAGCTTGACACCATCCAGGACAAAACTGCCCACTTGTCATAGAGTCGTGCAGCATGAAAACAAACCCTTCAATCCAACCAGTCCATGCTGAACATAATCCCCAAACTAAACTAGTCCCACCTGCCTGCTCCTGGGCCGTACCCTTCCAAACCTTTCCTATTGATGTACCTATCCAAATGTCTTTTAAACGTTGTAATTGTACCCACACTCATCACTTCCTCAGGAAGTTCATTCTACATGCGGACCACCTTCTGTGTAAAAAATTTGACCCTCATGCCTTTTTTAAATCTCTCTCCTCCCACTCTTAAAAACGTGCCTCCTAGTCACGAAATCCCCAATCCTATGGAAAAGACACCTACCATTAACTTGGTTTATACCCTGATTTATAAACTCCTATGAGGTCAATTTGAACCAGATCTAAAAATATCCACTTCCTCCACCACCAACACTGTGTAGCAGCAGTGTTTACCATCTATAGACGAACTGCAGAAATTCACCAAAGATTCTCAGCCTGCACCTTCCAAACTCTCAACCACTTCAGTCTAGAAGAACAAGGGCAGCAGATATATGTGAACACCATCAGTTGCAAGCTCCTCTCCAAGCCACTCCCATCTTGAATTGGAAATATATTGCTGTATCTTCACCATCACTGGGTCAAAATTCTGAATTCCCTCTCTAATGGCATTGTGGGACAAGAAGCAGCTCACCATCACCTTCTCACAGGAAATTAGGGGCGCCCAGTAAGTTCTGGCCCAGCCAGCAATGCCCAAAAGATTAAAAACAATTTATAATCAGTATTTTAAGGATATTTTGTGAATTTTCAATGGGCAGAATCTTAGCCTGTGCCTGAGTGACATGGATCTGTGGTGAAATCCATGACGGGAACAGACTAGAACTCCAGTGAGCCCAATCTCAACATCAGGAGCACCTTGCTCCATTTTTAATGGTTTTCACAAGTGGCATGGTGAGTTGCTCATTAGGATGTGGCAAGTTGCTAATTGGGGGGGGGGGTGTTTTTTATTAAAAACCTTATTAACATGTCAGGAATCTGAATATTAATATCTTACCAAACAGGTTGGATGTTGAGAAAACTCAACATGGGAAGCATAGCAAGTACCTTGTGCCATCGATTCATTGCTTGCTCCAAATGCCCTCTTTGTTGAGCACATGGGCATGACCACACACACTCCATGTCCATGAGCATTGACATCCAAGATGTGCCCAGGAGCCATCATGGTATCTCTCCAGTCAACTTCTGCACCTCAATGAGTGAGGAAGATGCTGCAGGCAGTAGTAAGAGTGGTCAAGGAGTGTGGAGGGAAGGTAGAACTAGAGAGAGTGTGAGATATTGGAGAAATTGTGGTAGAGAACAATTGATCTTCTTCCTACTTGCTGGACCTTCCTCCAGACAGCTGAGACTACTCTAACCGGAGTGACAATTTGGCTCCAGGTTGATATGGTGTGGTATTGTAGCCTCCAGTGAGGGAGGAGGAAGTCCTGCCTGTGTCCAGGTGTACAATGGGCTTCTGAAGATGCTCACACAAAGGACTGCTGGTGAATTCTACAATATGTACTAAGTGGCAAGTTGTGGGAATGCCGCATAGTAAGATGGACCAGACCCGAACATAAGGATGTCTTAGATACATGGTAGAGTGTTAATGCGCATTTGGTAATATATGAAGAGATTGGTAGGACTCCAAACAAAAGTCAATGGCCAAAATAATGTCAGATTCAGCCATGTCTTTTTCGTGAATTAAGCTCCTTTGATATTATAGTTCTGTGATCGAGTTTACAACTATATCACTTGGCAACTAGCAGCAGCAATTTGTCAACAAAATACAGTAAAGAGGACATAAATCATAAATCTTTCAATTTGATTGATATGAGTGCTGATTTGGATCTTTTGATGTTTGGATATTTGTGTTTCTGAATTATTTCAAATAGAAGTATAAAGAAAGAATCTCCAGAGGATTGTAGCAGTTCTGCTGTTTATTGAATACACAATCGGTCACATTCAGTTTAATTCCTTTCTTCACCATGAGGCATGCTGGGAAGTTCTGATGTTGTCAGATATCTCACTCCAACGCTGAAGGGGTGGTGAGGACCAGAACTGACTTTATACTGCCTGCTGTATCTTTTCCTAATCAGGCAGCTTGCGTAACAGCAAAAGGCCTCTCTCGGAAATCAAATCCTTGGAAGGAGAACACCATTCACTGATTGGAGGCTGGCAGCTCTGACAAACGCAGTGTCACTGCAAAGACCAAGGTTGGGACAAACCCAATGTCCTGACTGTCAAAGTTTTGGTGTTGTTTCTGGATTGAGAGAGAGAGAAAGGCAACCATGCCAGAACAAAGGGTAGGATGAAAACTCTAAGAGGCCAACACACCTTTATGGAGTTCAATGTAGCTAAGTGTGAAGTGATTCACTTTGGTAGGAGTAACAAGAAGATGGATTACTGGGCTAATGGTTGGATACTTGGTAGTGTGGATGAGCAGAGGGATTTTGGTGTCCATGTACACAGATCTCTGAAAGTTGCCACCCAGGTAAATAGTGCTGTGAAGAAGGCATATGGTGTACTGGCTTTTATTGGTAGAGGAATTGAGTTCCGGAGTCCTGAGGTCATGTTGCAGTTGTATAAGACTCTGGTGCGGCCTCATCTGGAGTATTGTGTGCAGTTTTGGTCGCCATACTATAAGAAGGATGTGGAGGCACTGGAACGGGTGCGGAGGAGGTTTACCAGGATGTTGCCTGGTATGGTAGGAAGATCGTATGAGGAAAGGCTGAGGCACTTGGGGCTGTTTTCATTGGAGAAAAGAAGGTTTAGGGGTGACTTGATAGAGGTGTACAAGATGATTAGGGGTTTAGATAGGGTTGACCATGAGAACCTTTTTCCACGTATGGACTCAGATATTACGAGGGGGCATAGCTTTAAATTAAGGGGTGGTAGGTATAGGACAGATGTTAGGGGTAGATTCTTTACTCAGCGAGTCGTGAGTTCATGGAATGCCCTGCTAGTAACAGTGGTGGACTCTCCCTCTTTATGGGCATTTAAACGGGCATTGGATTGGCATATGGAGGAAAGTGGGCTAGTGTAGATTAGGTGGGCTTGGATCGGCGCAACATCGAGGGCCAAAGGGCCTGTACTGCGCTGTATTTTTCTATGTTCTACACCTTCCTATGTCTGTGCCTTTGATTGGCACAAATTAGGGTCAATGACAATTTGGTGATGGGGAGAAGAGGTCTTAAGAGTCAGTCTGCCCTGGTGTTCTAATCTGATAGGCTGACACTCTTATATTTCGCTTCAGAAAGCAGAGTGGAGACACGTCCGTGTCTGCATCATAGAACATAGAATGTTACAGCACAGTACAGGCCCTTGATTTAGCGCCAACCTGTGAAATTAATCTGATACCCATCTAACTTACACCATTCCATTATTATCCATACAACCAATGCCCAGTTAAATGCCTTTAAAGTTAGTGAATCTACTACTGTTGCAGGCAGGCCGTTCCATGCCCCAACTAAAGAAATATCTGTCTGAAATCTATCATCCCTCAATTTAAAGCTTTGTCCCCTCGTGTTAGCCATCTGAGGAAAAAGGCTCTAACTGTCCACCATATCGAACCCTCTGATTATCTTATACATCTCAGTTAAGTCACCTCTCAGCCTTCTTCTCTCCAATGAAAATAGCCTCAGTTCCTTCAGCCTTTCCTCATAAGACCTTTCTATACCAGGCAACATCCTAGTAAATCTCCTCTGAACCCTTTCCAAAGCTACCACATCCTTCCTATAATGCAGTGACCAGAACTGCACACAATACTCCAAGTGGGGCTTTACCAGTGTCTTGTACAGATGGAACATGACCTCGTGGCTCCAAAACTCAATCCACCTAACAATAAATGCCAACACATGATATGATTCTTAACAACCCTATCAACCTGGGTGGCCATGATTTGGAAGTGCCAGTGTTGGACTGGGGTGTACAAAGTTAAAAATCACAACATCAGGTGATAGTCCAATAGGTTTATTTGGGAGCACTAGCTTTTGGAGCACTGTTCCTTCATCAGGTGGTTGTAGGGCAGCGCTCCAAAAGCTCGTGCTTCCAAATAAATCTGTTGGACTATCACCTGGTGTTGTGTGATTTTTAACCTGGGTGGCAATTTTCAGGGATTTATGCACCTGGACACAGATCTCTCCAGTCAACTACACTGCCAAGAATTTTTACCATTAGCCCAGTCCACTTCTGAAGTGAACTACCTCACAATTCTCTGCATTAAACTCCATTTGCTAGTTCTCTGCCCAGTTCTGCATCTTATCTATGTCCTTCTGTAACCCACAACATTCTTCAGCACTATCCATAACTCTGCCTACGTCAGTGTCATCCACAAACTTACTAACCCATCCTTCTATTCCCACGCCCAGATCATTTATAAAAATGACAACAGCAGTGGGCCCAAAAAGATCCTTGTGGCACACCACTGGCAACTGAGCTCCAGGATGAACATTTCCCATCAATCACCACACTATGTCTTCTTTCAGCTAGCCAACTTCTGATCCAATTCACTAAATCACCTTCAATACGGCACGGTGGCACAGTGGGCGGCACGGTGGCACAGTGGTTAGCACTGCTGCCTCACAGCGCCTGAGACCCAGGTTCAATTCCCGACTCAGGCGACTGACTGTGTGGAGTTTGCACGTTCTCCCCGTGTCTGCGTGGGTTTCCTCCGGGTGCTCCGGTTTCCTCCCACAGTCCAAAGATGTGCGGGTCAGGTGAATTGGCCATGCTAAATTGCCCGTAGTGTTAGGTAAGGGGTAAATGTAGGGGTATGGGTGGGTTTCGCTTCGGCGGGTCGGTGTGGACTTGTTGGGCCGAAGGGCCTGTTTCCACACTGTAAGTCTAATCTAATACCCAAACTCTATTTTGTGCAATAGCCTACCATGTGGAACCTTATCAAACAGCTTACTGAAATTCATATACACCATATTAACCGCATTACTTTCATGTACCTGTTTTGTCACCTTCTCAAAGAACTCAAAAAAGGTTAGTTAGGCAAACTCTACCCTTCACGAAACTATGTTGTCTATCTCTAATCAAATCATTCCTTTCCAGATGATTCTAAATCCTATCTCTTATAACCTTTTCCAACACCTGACCCATAATTGGCCTATAATTATCAGAGTTGTCTTGACTCCCCTTCTTAAACAAGGGAACAACATTTGCTATCCTCCTGTCTTCTGGCACTACTCCTGCCGACAATGATGTCATAAAGATTGAAGGCAAAGCCTCTGCAATCTCCTCCCTGGCTTCCCAGAGAATCAGAGGATAAATCTCATCCTCGTGGTCTTATCTATTTTCAGATCTTCCAAAATTGCTAAAACCTCCTCGTTGTTAACAGCAATCCCATCAAATCTAGTAGCCTGTATCACTGTATTTTCACTAACATTGCCCTTTTCCAATGTGAATACTGACGAAAAGTATTCATTAAGCGTATCCCCAGTGCCTCAGATTCCATACACAACTTTTCACTACTATCTTTGATTGGCCCTAATCTTATTCTAGTCATTCTTTTATTCCTGGTATACCTATAGAAGGCCTTAGGGTTTTCCTTGATCCTATCTGCCAACAGCTTCTCATGTCCATTCCTGGCTCTTCTTAGCCCACTCTTTAGATCTTTTCTGGCTAACTTGTAACTCTCAAGCCCCCTAACTGAGCCTTCACATCTCATCCTCACATAATCCTTCTTCTTCCTCTTGACAAGAGCTCAAGAGTTTCAAGTTCTTTAGTAAACCATGGCTCCCTGTCTCGACAGCCACCTCCCTACCTGATAGGTATGTACTTATCAAGGACCCACAGTAGCTGTTTGTTGAATAAGCTCCACATTTCAAGTGTGTCCATCCCTTGCAGTTTCCGTCCCTATCCTATGCATCAGAAATCTTGCCGACTTGCATCAAAATTGCCTATTCCTCCAGTTTTACCACTTTCCCTGCAGTATATATCTATCTCACCCCAAAATTCGTAATAGGGTGACCTCTCTTTTCCTGTTTCTAACCTCAGCCCAAACTACCTCAGTGGATGAGTCCTCAAATGTTATCTCAGCTGCTGTAATACCACTCTTGATTAACACCCCCCCAACTCCTCTTCTTTTACCATCATCTCTGTTCTTTCTGAAACATCTAAATCCCCAAATCTACAACCACCATTCTCCAGCCATGTCTCTGAAATGGGAACAACATCAAAATCCCAGGTACCAACCCATGCTGCAAGTTCACTCACCTTATTCTGGATGCTCCTGCTGCTGAAGCACACATATTTCAAACCAATATCCTGATTCCTGGTGCCCTTTCGCGACCTTGTAAACCTATCCCTGACCTCACTACCCTCAACCTCCTGTACACTGGAACTACAATTCAGACTCCCATCACCCTGCAGCATTAGTTTAACCCCCTCCCCCTCCCAAGAGCATTCACAAATCCCACCCCCGCCCTCCCCATCCCAGGATATTTGTATCCCTCTGGTTCAGGTGAAGACTGTCCTGTTTGTAGAGGTCCCACCTTCCCCAGAAAGAGCCCCAATTATCCATTTATTAAATGTTGCTGAGGTGGAGATGGCCAAGAGCATCAAATTCCTAGAAATGGCGATCACCAACAATCTATCCTGGTCCATGTTCAATGACACTACAGTCAAGAAAGCACAGCAACTATGTCCTCAGGAGGCTAAGGAAATAAAGACTCTTACAAATTTTTATCGAAATCATCCTGTCTGGATACATCACATATGGCAACCGGTCTTCCCAAAACCAGAAGAAATTACAGGGAATTGTGAACATAGCCCAGTCGATACACAAACCAACCTCCCATACATTGACTTTATCTATATTTCCAGCTGCCTCAGGAAAATAACCAACATAATCAAAAACCTCTCCTGTGCTGGTTATAATCTCTTCCATCAGGCAGATGACAAAGGTTTGTACACACGTATGAACAGATTCAAGAACAGTTTCGTCCTTGCGGTTATCAGTCTTTTGAATAGAGCTCTTGATGTTTATGTTTATCTCCCTCTGCACCTTCTCGCCAGCTGTAACATTGTAACTGCAATACTGTTCCGTTATGCTGATGCACTTGTATAGTACAATCTGTCTGTAAGACATTTTTCACTGTGCCTTGGTACACTTGACAGCAATAAATCAGATCAAATCAAATCCCACTTGGAACTGAGATAGTTAAAAGCCCAGACAGGAAGAAGCCCTTCACTGACCACATGAGGACCAGGAAGGTCAAGCTTTTTGCTCAGAACATTCTGCCTGGAATTAAATTCAGGTGGAGTTGGGAAGGGGCAGGGTTCTGGGGTACAACCATCATATTCCTGCCCAATCAAGATTCTTTCCTGCCTTGTAGACCAAACATTCTGCTTTTCATCCCTAAGGGGACATGTCTTCAGTAATGAGGGGATGTGGTTGTGATGAATTACATTGAACTGTTGCCCCTCAGACTCTATCTCTCCTATACCATTGGAACATAAGGGAGCTCTGATGTAAAATGGTGAGCGAGCAGATTCAATCAGTGTTGGGATGTCTGCTTTCCAACACCAACCAGAAACTTATTTGGTGTTAATAGTCTGGGTCCACAAATTTGTCAGCCTTTGTAAATATGAATATAATAATTAGTGTGAATTTTAATAAAGCCCCTAAACCTGACTAATAATGATGAACTTCAAAAACAGAACTGTTGATAATGACATCTCTCCTGACGACAACAAATATGAGCACCATGTGTTCCTGGGACACACAAAGCAGAGAGCTCCCTGGTAAAATTCCGGATCTCTCAAAAGCCTATCACACACAGCCTGCGGCTAAAGAAAAGATCAATAATCTGCCTTACAGGTGCAGGAGCAATAAAATTGGACGGGTTATTATTCACAAAAAACAAAATTATTCTCATGAGAAATTCCAGGCACTACATTTTACCTGCCCTCTGGGAGGAGTTATGCAACCAGAAAGCTCATAAAATCCATCATCTACTTCTTGCCATTGCATCTTGCAAGTGGCAGGATAAGATGTCAGCTGTCCCTCCCACCCAGAACCCAAATATGTGATTACTTAAAAGGTCAATTCGCATCTCCACTGGAATTTAACCAGCAGTTGTGGGCATTCTGTCAGGGCAGGCCTCCAAGCAAATCCAGTTAGCCTCCAGGAGGGCACTCCTTTTTGGGCAAACTTTGTATATGGAGGAGTCGACCATGGTAAAGGGTGTTCTTGTGGCAACAATGCCACCTGTCCTCACTATGCACACCTTCACTGTGATCTTTCTAATGGGCCTAAGCACCCTCAGGTCACATTTACGACATCATTGACAGTGAGGGCACACAGCTTTCAATACTGCTTTACCCTCCAGGTGATGCCCCAGATATAACCATGGCTCCAAGTTGCTGCACTGTTGATCCTAACTGGCCAAGTAAACCCACAGCCAAAGGCAGTCAGTTAATGTTAATGGAATTATTCTATTGGGAGCAAGCAGTTAGGATTGGTAGGCCTTCCATAATAGGGAATAGGACTTGTGCAGACTGCCATGTATTAGTGAATTGCCCAGGCCCTGCTGACAACATAAACAGCTTCATCCCCCTCCTTCAGATTTCTACTGAAATTAGATTCAGCTGGGTGTGGGAGAGGTCAATTGAGGATAGGAACAGTTTCCTATGATGTCCAACTGGTCCAATTAATTACTGACACCAACATTATCAATATTCCGTGAAAAGAAAGAACAACTTGCAGCTTTCACAGTTTCACGGTGTCTCCAAGCACTTTAAAGCCAATGAAGAGCTTTAGAAGTGTAGTCATATTGTCACATGGGAGTTCTGTCACCCAGTTGGATCAAAGACTACACTGGCAATAAATGGCAAACCTTTTCCACTGAATTGATTGACAACTAGATCTTGGCTAGGATACCAGCCATTTGGACACTTGGGCACATGTTCTTACAAAGCACAGGTTACCTCCTAGAAAATAAGTTCAAACTTTAAACAGTACTAGACTTGGCAAAGTGCTTGCCATTTTTCCTGTGATGAAAAGAACTCATGGAGAGGACAACCATCAAAGGCAGTCGATTCTAAGTGGATTAAATCTTATATAACTATTCAATTGGGAGCTGAATTAAAGATCAAAAGGAGAAGTACTGGCAGAGTTGATTAAACATGCTGTAGACCCAGCATGGCTCCATTCCTTCTGGGACCATTACCATGTCAACAATTGAATTCAACATTTGGGGTTTGAATAATTCAATTGCATTGTTAAAACATTAACATTGAGTTTTACTCAATAAACTTTGCAAATCACAGAGTGTCATATTTTCTAAGTTTTACCTTTTTTATTTGTGCCCCATGGGAATAAGAGCTTTGAAATTTGCAGAGAGGATGGTTCAAGGGAGGAATTGAGCTCTGTGGCTCTTGGTTATTTAAGGCACCATGCAGCTTCTGAATGTTTGCAGATGGCATTTGCTCTGGATTGAAAGTATGTAGGAAATCATCTTAGGAAAGGGCTACATACAGTGTGCACCTGACAAATAACAACAGCATGCCAATAGGCATAGTCACATTGCTAGCGATATTATATTGATGTGAAATGTTCCAGCTTATAATATCTGTTAACATTGTACAGCTAAGCACAATATCAATTAGCATGAAGGGGACTCCCCCATTGGGACATTTTATTAAAGAAATCATGAACTACCGGTAGGTTAGTTGTTGGCTGTTGATGCAGTTGTACATGTTGTTAGAGCTTTCCTGAGTATAACAAAAGTTTCAATAAACTCTGGGGTGTGGTGATCTGGCTGGTGCTCAGGTACTTATCATTGATTTAAAAACTTGTGCTGGAACTCAACAGTGGGAGAAAGAAGAGACTGCATGACAAGCTGCTAAAAAGGGAGGAGAAGGACTGCTGTCAACTGGACATGATATCTAGAAAGAGTCTTTAGGGAGCAATTAACTGACCTGTACTTCGCTAAGGACCAATGCCCAAGATTGATGTTAACTGCTGTAGGCTCAGCTATGACTTGAAGTAGGATAGGACTGCAATGGCTGGGGCTGTCAAGGTGACATTTAAGTCTCTGGTTTATTCTAAGCTGCACCTGGAGATAAGAAGGCTTTACAGTATGTAGTATAAGGAAGATTACTGAGATTCTTGAGATTCACAATTCATCTTATTCTCTCCTGCAAATGGGAAGCAGATAGAACAAACATAAGAATTTGCTTGCATTATCGGCTCTGGTAAGGTGTTAATGACTGCAGATACTTTGCATGTCCTTCAAGTCTAGCAAAGCATCCAGTACATTGTTGTAAAATCTTGGTGCTCTGTCTCTTACATGCTCAGCTATTACTCAATCTTTCACAACAGAGATTCAGTTCACAAAGGACTCCCACCCTATCTATTCCAGCCACAATGTACCTTCCCATTAAGTAGCATTACACAATCATGATATCATATTCCTGGCTGATGCATACAGAGAATGAGCAATGTAGTTAGAGTCAGCTACTCATAACTGTCAGTTCAACCAACAGGAAGCACTCACTTCCCATGGTGCCTATAAAACAAACAGGCACAGATTAATTCTACACAACAATCGCTACATCCATTGTTGGATCATAGTTAACTTAACCCTACATCTGTACAGTGTGTCAATTGTGGCTCAGTTCCACTATGCGTTTAAGTTCCACTCTGCGTTTAGCACAGAAATGAAGACAGATTCTCTCGTGCTGCAATGGCACAGCACTGCACTGTTGCAGGTTCAGCTTTATATAGAACATAGAACATAGAAGGATACAGCGCAGTACAGGCCCTTCGGCCCTCGATGTTGCGCCGACCGAATCCTACCTAACCTATACTAGCCCAATAACTTCCAAATGCCTATCCAATGCCCGCTTAAATGACCATAAAGAAGGAGAGTTCACCACTGATACGGGCAGGGCATTCCATGAACTCACAACCCGCTGTGTGAAGAATCTACCCCTAACATCTGTCCTATACCTACCACCCCTTAATTTAAAGCTATGTCCCCTAGTAACACCTGACTCCATTAGCGGTAAAAGGTTCTTAGTATCTACCCTATCTAAACCCCTAATCATCTTATACACTTCTATCAGATCTCCCCTAAACCTTCTCTTCTCCAATGAGAACAGCCCCAAGTGCCTCAGCCTTTCCTCATAAGATTTTCCTACCATTCCAGGCAACATCCTGGTAAACCTCCTCTGCACTCGTTCTAAAGCTTCCACATCCTTCCTATAGTATGGCGACCAAAACTGCACACAATACTCCAGATGAGGCCGCACCAGAGTCAATTTACTTGGATGAGATGTTAAACTGACGTCTCATCCATCTGCTCTAATCAATGCAAAAGAGCTGTTGGCATTATTTCTATAAAAAAGTATTTATCCTTTAATCAAAAATCACAAAAAGCAGCAGGTCTGGCAGCATCTATAGAGAGAAACAGAGTTAACATTTTGAATCCGGTGACCCAACTTCAGAATTGACGTTCTGAAGAAGGGCCACTGGACTTGAAACGTTGACTGTTTCTCTCTCCACAGATGCTGCTAGACCTGCTAAGCATCTCCAGCAATTTCCATTTAGTTTCAGATTTTCAGCATCTGCAGTTCTTTGTTTGATCACAAAAAGCAGATTATGTGGCAATTATCACACTGATGCCTGAAAGGGTTTTCTGAGTGCACAATAACTAGCCTTTTCCCACATTGCAACAGTTCAAAAAGTATTTCATTGACGGGGCAGCATGTTGGCTCAGTGGTTAGCACTGCTGCCTCACAGCACCCGAGTCCCAGGTTCAATTCCAGCCTCGGGTGACTGTCTATGTGGAGTTTGCACATTTTCCCTGTGTCTGCGTGGGTTTCCTCCGGGTGCTCCAGTTTCCTTCCACAGTCCAAAGATGTGCAGGCCAGGTGAATTGGCGATGCATTAGTCAGAAGGAGATGGGTCTGGGTAGATTACTCTTTGGAGGGTCGATGTGGACTGGTTGGGCTGAAGGGCCTGTTTCCACACTGTAGAGAATCTAATCTAAACAAAGCAAAGTACTGTGGATGTCGGAGAGAACAGAATGTGCTGGAGAAACTCTGCAGCATCTGTGGAGACAGAAACAGAGTTAACATTTTGACTATTCATCAGAAGGATTTTGAGATATCTGGTGGTTCTAAATGCATTTTATGGGTGTAAATCTTTCTTTGCCATTGTATACTTTCTTAGAGCTATGATGAATCAACCTGTCCATCTGCTATGACAAGTCTCTATTACCACAACCCACTGAACATTTTCTTAGATACAGTTAGGACCACTATTACAGTTACATTAATCCTGTTCTGTCACGTTATGGCACACCTCCGAGGCAGGTGGGATTCAATCCAGATTCCTAGCTCAGTAGTAGGGACACTACCACTGAACCCTTGTATTTTCTTAAACATGAAGTCATCCATTTTGGTAGGAATATTAATAAAAATGACTATTACTTGAATGGTAAGAAATTGCAACACACTGCTGTGCAGAGCGACCTGGATGCCCTTGTGCTTGAATTACAGAAGGTCAACCTACAGGTGCAACAGATAATTAATAAGGCAAATGGAATTTTGTCCTTCAGTACTAAACAGATTGAGTTTAAAAGCAAAGAGGTTATATTGCAACTGTGTAGGGTACTGGTGGGGCTACACCTGGAGTACTGCACGCAGTTTTGGTGTCCTTACTTGAGAAGCTATGTACTGGCACGAGAAGGGGTGCAGAAGAGGTTCACTAAGTTGATTCCAGAGTTGAGGGCATTGACTTATGTGGAGAGACTGGGGAGACTGGGATTATATTTATTGGTATTTAGAAGAATGGTGGGGGAGGGAATCTTATAGAAACATGTAGATTTTTGAAGGGCATAAATACGATAGAGGCAGAGAGAATGTTTCCACTGGTGGGTGAAATTAGGACAAGAGGACTTAGCCTCAAAATTAGGGGAAACAGATGTCGGGCGGAATTGAGAAGGAACTTCTTCACCCACAGGGTTGTGAATCTATGGAATTCCCTGCCCAGAGAAATGATTGAGACTTCCTCAGTAAATGTAAGATAGTAAATTGCTTTACTGTTCAAAAATTTAAGGGTTGTGGTGAGAGGGTGGGTGAGTGGAGCTGAGACCATAGAAAGATCAGCCATGACCTTACCAAATGATGGAGCAGGCTCGAAGGGCCAGATTGCCTAATCCTGCCCGAGTTCTTATGGTCTTACAGGTACATAGCAATATAATCACTTTGTAATTGAAATTAGTTTATGTGCATGTAAGTTAGTTGACATTCACAAAACATTGTAAAAGTCATCTTGCCCTGCACTCAACTACTAATTAAAACAGAAACCTACAAGCGATTCAAGTGGCACTGCTTATATTTAAAACAATTTAAAATTACATGATTGTTTATTATGCCAATGGGCCAATGGATGTGACATCTGTCACCATCAATAATAGAGAAAAGGAGACTATTAATTGTTCTGATTTCCAAGTATATGCAGCCCTCTACTCAAGAAAACAATATAATCTGCTACTAACATAGAAAGATTACTGAATTATAATATGAATCATTTAATCACTAGATAAAACTTTCTCTTCTCAATGGGAATATCTTCTATATTCGATCAATGCAGTTTCAAAAGTAAATGCTGAAAATACTCAGTAGACCTCCCAGAAGCAGTAAAGACATTAATATTTCAGGCTGGTGAACTCTGTGTTAGAACTGAAAAATGTCCAGATTGTCAGGTTTTAAACAAACACAATGGCTAGAAAAGAAATAGGAGGGGAATAAAGGAAAGAATGGGAAGATCGTAATAGGGTAGAGTCAGAATCATACAGCACAGAAACAGACTATATGGTCAAAGCAGTCTGTGCCAAAAATAATCTCAAACTAAACTAATTTCACTGAGTTGCTATTGCCCATACCCCTGCAAACATTTCTTATTCATGTACTTATCCAAACATCTTTAAAATTTGGTAACTTTACCCACATCCACCACTTCCTCTGGAAGGTCATTCTAAATACTAATCACACTGTGTAAAAACCCCGTTACCTTTTTAAAATTTTCCTCCTCTCACTTTAAAAATATGTCCCCTAGTCTTGAAATGCCCCACCTCAGGGAAAATACACCTGTCATGCACCTTATCTATGCCGCTCATGATTTTATAAACCTTGAGAAAGTCACCCCTTAACCTGCTATTCTCCATTGAAAGAAGTTCCAGCCTATCAAGCCTCTCCTTATAACTCAAACCTTCCATTCCTGGCAACACTCTGGTAAGTCTCTTCTGAACACCTTCTTAAAGGATGGAAGACAGGAACACTTCACTGCATAGCAGAATGATAGCCTGCACCTACTGCCCAGACCAAATAGGAGGAAACAATTCTCAATTTGAAATCATCAAACTCACTGCCAACTTTGAAGGGTTGTCAAGCACCAAACTGAAAGGTAAGGTGCTGTTTGTGAAGCTTGCCTGAAGCTTCATTAGAAAGCTGTAGAAGATCAAGGACAGAGCAGTTAATGTGGGATTGATTTGGAAAACTAAAATTTCAGATGACACTAGTGGCCAAAGGCCAGCATTTCCTTTGCTCAGCAACACCACCAAGGAACAACCATCTGGTGGCAAATTGTGGGTTCAGGGTTGGCAACCAGGGCAAGGGGTGACTCTCATTGACCCACCACCCCACACCCCATTTCAAAGTTAGTCCCTCAGTCAGGCGCTTTGATCTAAGTACACATACAATGTATAAATGGGCAACAAGGTGAACATTCATGCAAGGAATTGACAATTGGCAACAGGCTGAAAATATAGACAGCTAACAAGGTAGTGGGACTGCAGGGTAGGCAAATAAGGAATGTGTTGCACAAATAGGTAGGCAATGAGGCAGGTAGTAGATTCACAGTTGCACAGCAAAGCAGGAAAGTGAACAATCAACAAGTGAAATTGACACAGAATGAGATGCAGTAGGTTAGACCTTGCATGAAACTGATAGCTGACAAGTGGACTTGATAAGCAGACTATAGATGTTCAGGAGACAGTAAACAGAATGAATGTATAAGGAGATGGACCAACCGGCAGTGGGAGAAGCAAGTATCAGACCAACCCAACAGATCTCACACACAAACTGTGGGGACAGACTCAGGCCTGGACCAGACACAGTCAAGGTCAGCACACCCATACAAACTGGTCGAGTGAGCAAGCAGCAAACCACTCACTTCATAGAGAGGCTGCATTTGGACTATCAGACAGATAACCAGAGCAACAGCAAAAATTGGACCACCAACCTTCAATTAAATTCACAAAAAGAAGAATGCACGAAACTACTGCATAACCACAGGGTGAAAAACATGGGACCACTGATCTGCTCTTACATAGTGAATATAAAACACTTCAGGGAAGGAAACTGTCAGTTTTCCTGGTCTGTTGTACTTCTGACTCCAAACCCACAGCAATGTGGTCGATTTGTAATTGTGTCCTGGCAATTAGGGATAGCCAATAAATGTTGGCATAACCTGTGACACCCACATCCCATGCATGAATAAATAAAAATTACTTTTCCCCCAAGTTTGGGGATCCTTGCTCTAATTATGAAGAAAGTGTGTAATTATAATTTTGGACCAATAATCATACAGTGAACCCCTCCCCCCTCCCCCACCCTAAGCGGGAATGGAGCAGAATGGAGTATGATGGTGACGGCTGTGAAGGTGTCTACTACATTTTACTTCCCTGTTCCCAGGGACAGGAGGGTCACTCACCCCAGAGAGGGCAAGGTCTCATTTAAATACACGTGAGATGCCCAGATGAGGTCATCAGAGCAGATTGGCCTCACAGTAAGAGATGGTGGTAGCAATGAATCAATACCAGGTGCATTTACATTTCTAAACATAGTTATGGATTCCTCATGGGACCTGATCTGTGAATTTTCCTGCTCTAACCCAATAATTTTGATATGCCAATATTTTTTATGCAACTTTGAGACCAGTGTGTTGCTACCAGTGTGTTGCCGTTAATTATTTTGCACCCTGCAGCCTGTGGTGATGTCCCTCAAAATTAGCTCTAGCTCAGAATTATTGTCATGATGTGTATGACAATGAGTTAAAATCTCAGATCTCACCCTGCAGGAGCTGTGGGTGAAGGGGCAGAGTCACGTTGACCAACATAGCTCCAACTGCACCCTGAGTTATAATATTGGCCAACACGTTAAAAAGTGTTTCATCAATCATCATCCACAGTTTTAAAACGTTTTCCATCAATCATCATCCACAGTCCAGCATTCTGAAAATCAAAGTATGTCCTGATTCATACCAGATCCAGTGGTTTCTAGACCCAAGCCAAGATACATATAAATCCTTCCCATGGGTGAATGATGGCAAATTATTCAAACAAAATTGCAGCTTCAGCAATAAAGAGTAAAAGACCATTGTTATTACAAATGGATCAACATTGCACTACCTGGATAGAGGGAAAATGCTAAGAAATTTCAAGAAGGAGGTTGAAAATACTACATCTTGCAGTGTTTTCAAATTAATTCACAGCTGATAAATTAAAGAATCTCGTTTTGAGCGATTAATGAAACAATGCAGGCCAAAAGCTAAAGGAACCAAGAAGGTTAAAGTTCATTGGAACTTCATATGAAGTTTCAATTACGCAAGACTGTCCAATCTATAATGCTGCCATTTTTTTAAAACAGAGATCGAGAAGATATAGGTAAATTATCCAACGGTAATAAGGCTACTTTTATTACTGCAAGTTTCAGAAATTAAGCTGTTTCTGCTCATTCTACAATAGATTATTTGCCAGAATTTACTGTTAAATTTATTGCAATGCTAATGGTACTCACCACTATGCATTTATCAATGGCTGCTTTAGAACAGATGGTTGGTCAAATAAGAATATCCCAAGAAAGTGTTCATTCTCAGCTTTGTGAAAACAGCACCAATCTCTGAACCCTCCCTATTTTCAAAAGCACCTGCTATATTTGGCCATTAATTGTCCACTAAACCTACAGCAGACCTCTTGATATATTTTTATTCAACCTATTTTTCTAATCAACCTCTTCAGATATATTGTTACATACTCCTAGAGCTTGCAAGACTTGAACACAGGCATTCTGTTCCAGGGGTAGAGACACTACCACTGCACCACAAGATAAACCCCAGAAAATTACCTCGTTATCACAAACTGAAACTGTGTTGCTGGAAAAGCGCAGCAGGTCAGGCAGCATCCAAGGAGCAGGAGAATCAACATTTCAGGCATGAGCGCTTCTTCAGGCCCATGCCCGGAATGTCGATTCTCTTGCTCCTTGGATGCTGTCTGACCTGCTGTGCTTTTCCAGCAACACATTTTCAGCTCTGATCTCCAGCATCTGCAGTCCTCACTTTCTCCTCGTTATCACAAACCCAAGTATTGCTTTAACAATGTTAATGATTGCTAATCAAACTCTCTGTATCAGACAATAATTAATACAAATATGGAGTCGCATTCCTTCAGGCTTTAGGTTTATCAGAGATTACAAAAATGTTAAAATGATAAATTCTGCTTTTTCTAACATTTAAATTTTTAAAATTCTCTCAATTCAATTTCTTTTCACTCTATTTTTCTTTCTGTGATTTGTTCAATGTAGAACTCACTCTCCTTAATTCATGTTCTTTGTCAGTTCATTCTCAGTCCTTAAATCTGTTTAGTTAAGAACTGTTGGTTCTGCTGTATTCATCATTCTACCATTTTAACCACATACTGTCTGCCATTTAGTGGGCAAAGCCTTTTTAATGTGAACATTGCAGGGTCACATCCAAGTTATGGCCAATACCATTAGGCACCTGGTACAGAAGATCCTGGCCCAATAGTTTAATCCATTTGAAAATCACTTCCTCTCATTGGCAAACCTTGTTGGTGGGTTTAGGAGAAATCAGTTGAGGTACCAATCCTACTGATTTTTTTTTGTGTTCAGGAAAATTTTGATTGATTGGACCAGACAGTGGTAATTTAGGAGTTTTTTTGTTGACTTCTAATTATCCTTAAATATTGAGTATCACTTCTCAGGCATGTAACTACCTGGCTGAATTAGCAAATAAACAGAATGAAGAGGAATTGCTCAGATCATTACATAAAATAAAGTCACATGCACATTTTCAATAATTACATCTTCTGCATAACCACACAGAGCAATTGGGGCACAAAGGAATTTGAATAGACGTCACTGCAATGTTGTAATTGAGAAGTCAAGTTCACAAACCTTGCCAAGTATCTCTGGAAGTCCCAAGATCTGACCAACAAAGACACCAACACAGATGAAAATGGATGTGATCTGCCCTAGGGAGCCACGGATTTGCTTCGGTGAGATTTCACCCAAGTACATAGGAAGGGCACTGAGGGCAATGCCTGCAGAGAAGGCAGAACTTCAACATCAGATACCTAATATCGTGTGTCACATCACTGCCAAAATGAAAACAGTTAAACACAGCAGCAAGCGTTATCTGTAAAACAGTGTGCTGATTTGGGTCTGTCTGATTGCCTGCACTAACACAATATTGGATTGCTAGAAATAAACGCATGCTGAGAAAAGGCAATTTTCAGAAAATAGTTTTATCTCAGCAGAATACTTCACTAAATTACATTTCTCTACATTTTTAAAACACGTGCTTGTCAACAGAATATCTCAAATACTTGTGCAATGCCACATAAAGATATTAAGTTCCAAAAAAAAGGTTAGAAATATAAGCAAGTATGGAAGGATACTGGATCTTCTGTGGCTGATTATCTGGAATATTCTACTATCACACAAATACAGCTTGTTCAGCCCAGTAGATTTATGGTCCACGCAAACATTTCATCACCCTTCTGATCAAATACCCATCAACATATCCTTCTAAAACAAGAGTTGAATATTGTCGATGCTGAAACCATGGATTTTTTTTAAAGTACTGCAAACAGGTGATGCAGCATTTGTGGAGTTAATGGATTGAAGCTATGGTTTAATGGCTGAATTGCGTTGAATGTTTGTTTTTTTTGTGGAGATTCTCACCGTATAGCTTAGCAAGGCTTTCATTGTATCTTTCCAAACTCACCTTATTAATTACTAGCCCCTGCCCCGTGGTGTCCCTCATGTCTGACTTTATTCTGATCTTCTCACGTGTCATTTCTGGAACAATTTGTCAGTTATCAGATATCTACCAAAAGATCAGCTGAGTGTGTGTCCTTGAGCACATGGTGCCCTTGCTGCAGCATTACAACGGTAGCTACATGTTCAGCATTGAACTATGGTAGTGTACTGTAAGTGGATCAGAGATGCACTATGAGGGTTCTTAGAGGCTGGCAAACATCAGATGCCACTGACTATAGAAGTGGGGTGCATGTAAACAGTGCCCATGGAGTATGCCCTGAAATTTAATGTGCAAGGTCCAATATGGAAGTCTGTTGGAGCAAGCAGTAAGGTGAATGAAACAGATTCCTGCCTTGGTTTCCATGGCAAGTGCTCCTGATGTTGAGTTTATTTGCCAAGTTTGGTCAACTAGGAAGCTGAACATTAATGAGTACAATTGTGGCATTACTAAGGCATTTAACAAGATATAATCCCCCTTAAATGGCAACTCATCATTGACCACTCAAAACATCATTGTGAAAAGCATAAAAGCTGGAACACCAAGCCTGTCTTCCTATTCAATTCTGTCACACATCCTGCCACAGTCCATGTCACTCATACAGTTGTCAGATTCTGCCCAATGTTTCAGATAAATGACTGAGAGGTGGGGAGTCACTTTCATTCAAAAGACTGCATCTCTGATAGGGTAGCATCCCCTCCCTACTGCACTGGAGCATTGCCTGGGGTTATGTGTTTGAATCCCGGAATGGGGATTTCAATCCCTAACTTCAGACTCAGTCACAAGACTGCTAATATAAGGCTGACATAAGGTTGTAAGGTTCGTAATTCTGAGCAATATTCTTTGCCATATTCTTTCAGAAGTGTCCTTTAAATATTTTTCTGCAATATTGCATGCTTTGGCAACTTCCTTACCTTATCGCTTCCCTGCCTTTCTTTTCCATTACACAATGACTTCAAAAGCCCATATGAGTACTGGCAGCATATCCTTCTTTAAAGCTGCATAACCCAGAAACCACACCTACAGTCATTATTTATCACAGGGTCTGCTCATTCATCACTTATTTTTAAACTCTTCCCAATCGAAGAAGAATCAACCAGCGTGAAAAATGTCTAGCTTAGACCAGAAGTTACTTCACCTTGCTTTACATTCCTCTTGCATATGTTAATCAAAATGAAATTAGAATAATGTGGACTTGCTATAAAACATAGAACATATAGAACATAGAAAAATACAGCGCAGTACAGGCCCTTCGGCCCTCGATGTTGCGCCAACCAAAGCCTACCTAACCTACACTAGCCCAATAACCTCCATATGCCTATCCAATGCCCGCTTAAATGACCATAAAGAGGGAAAATCCACCACTGCTACTGGCAGGGCATTCCATGAACTCACAACCCGCTGAGTAAAGAAGTCTCTGTAATCTACGGTTTCTTAGAGAGTGAGATTTTCTTGGGTCAGGCTGCAATTTCTGTTGGGAGAAAGTGAGGACTGCAGATGCTTGAGATTCAGAGTCGGAAAGGACCTTGGATCTGCTATACTTTCTCCAGCGCCACGCTTTTCACCTCCGCAATTTCTGTTTCTCCCATTGCTCAGTTGATTAGTGCAGTCAGGCACAGCCCCAGGAGAAACTTCCACTCATGTGACAACTTGCCACTCTTTTTTTTCTGTAAAAACTCAGCTGAAAATAATGGGGGATGTCCCAGCAGTAGCAGTCTGATAGGTAAGAAAAGACAGAATTGGTAGCAAGGGGCTCTAAGAGGCAGCTCACTTCACTGTCAATTAACAAGAGCCCTCTTGGTGTCCAGTCAATTGACTGAAAATGCCAGAACAGATAATTAATGAAAATCCAACTAGAAAGCTGAGGCCTTGAGTCTCCAGATGGTTATTCTCTATCAATTTGTAATGGCACCAATCATAAAGTAATGAAGGTTTCATGTGTTTAAATATTCCAAAACAAATCTGAATTGCTAAATAGGCAGCTGCAGCCATAATGCAAATGAGAGCGGAGGATGTCTGTCCAGGCTGCTCTGATAGGGTCAGAACTAGGGGCAGGGAGAAAACATTTCTGTGTCTTGTTGAACTGAGGAAATACAGTTCATTTGTGATTTTTGGTATTCAAACTAACTGGAAAAGTTAATGTTTGCAATGCTTGGAGTCTGGAAACCATCAAAACTGAGTGTATTCTTGTGATATTACCAAAGCAGTCAGATTCCAGACAGGAACCTAGCTTGACACTTAATGGTTTTAGTTAATTTGACTTTGACAAGGTGGTTTCTAACTGTAACATAATGCTGCAACTGTTAACTTAACCATAAAATGAAAGCTCAGGATAAAATAAATGAAAAACAAAATGTAAAATAATTCAAAGTACATACTAAAAATACAATTTAAAAGGTTCTAAACATGTAGTAAACGTATAATCACATAAATTCCAAAATATTCTGTTACAAATTGAAAAAAAGAGACAAAGTAGCATATGTTCCCAGAATATCAATCACAGCACATTCTCCTCGTGTCTGTGTGGGTTTCCTCCAGGTGCTCCGGTTTCCTCCCACAATCCAAAGATGTGCAGGTCAGGTGAATTGGTCATGCTAAATTGCCCATTGTGATAGGTGCATTAGTAGGGGAATGGGTCATGGGTGGGTTACTCTTCGAAGGGTCGGTGTGGACTTGTTGGGCCGAAGGGCCTATTTCCACACTGTAGGGAATCAGTGTCCCTATACTTAACACCTCAGTATGTTTAAGTCGTGTGCCTTCGACTTTGAGACTGGAACTACAGATAGCTTCTTCCAGGAACTGCCACATTCCTGCTTAAATACAGTCAGCTTCTTCAGGGCTTTATCCCACTACTTCTGGTCAATGACTAACAATAACTCTTCACTTGTTCACTGTATTTGTTTTCCATCTGAGGAACACCTTTCTGCACAGCTATTATATTCCAAAGATTTCACGAAACTGCCCCACTCAAAGTCAGATTGTTCTCTCTCTCTCAGACCTCGGTGCAGATGGGAGTTGCTCATCTCCCTGACAACGAATTATCATATGCTACAAAGTTACCAAAGAAAACAGCCAAGGTAGCAAAGAGGCTCATAGACTGATACAGCTCAGAAGGAAGTGGGTACTGCAGATGCTGGAGGTACATCAGGTCAGACGGCATCCGAGGAGTAGAAAAATTGATGTTTCGGGTAAAAGCCTGATGTTGCCTGTCATGCTGTGCTTTCCAGCACCACTCTAATCTTGACAGCTCAGAAGGAGGCCATTTGGCCCATTAAACCTGATCTAGATTTTTGAAGGAGCTATCTAATTAATCTTAGACCCTTATAGCTTAGACCCTGTAGCTCTGATTTCTTTTTTGTTTTTCAAGTATTTCTCAAAAATCCTTTTGCAAGAAATTGTTCTGCTTCCCTAACCTTTCTAGATCAAATCTTTTTCTGTAACTTCTGTTTCGTAATGCCATCTCTCATTTTGTTACTATTACCTGTACCGCCTGATGACCAATTGTTCTGCCAATGAAAATGCTTTTCCTTATTTACCCTATCAAAGCTGTTAATTATTTCAATCACCTCCCTGAAGCTGATGCTGAAATTATTACAGCATGCAAATAAACAATACAAACAGGAGGCTGCGGAAGAATCTCAAACACTGACAAGTCACTCTCAGAAGTACTTTACATCTGCTTATATTATGATATAATTGTACAACAATTTGTAGAATCATTGGGAAAGCTACTGGACAGTTATTTTATTGCACTTGTGACTGAATGTATCCCTGTCAGCTTACACTTATTATATTTCGGATCACAGATTCAATTTCCCAAACTTCATTTTTTGCAGCACTCTGTTGACTGCCATTGCTCGATTCAATCTTCAGGAGTGATACAAGGTGGCATCATCCATCATCCTGGAGTCTTCAGAGACGTGATACCTATACCAAGACCAACTAAATGAAAATCCATTTGCTCTATCACTAACCTACATAATCCACATCTTCTGCCGATCTGATATCTATTTCATTGTGTCAATTTGTTGGATTTTGAGTTAAGTCTGAATCTAGCTTATGATTAGAAATTGGAAATTATATTTAAAATGGGAAAAAACGAGAAGCTAAAGGATAAGAGTGTGCTGAACTCCTTACATGAGAAGGGAACCAAAACACAGCCACTGCGATTTAAAAGGTAGTAAATAAAAACCAAAAGGAAAGACAGTGCCTGGCAAAATTAAGCGTGGCATTTTTCAACAGGAGCTCTGTAAAATAAGTATTTGGACCACTATCACAGTCCCAGCTGTCTGTATGAAATAGGAGAGGTCTTACAAGAGAACCTTACTGTGGAAACCTTGGATTGTTTATACTGTAATTATCATCTAAATTGAAAGATGGTATTAATGTCTTAAATTCAAACTCTGAGTCTATTATCTAATGTCTCATTCAGAATATTTACTTTGCTTAAATGCTTTTTCATTAGGGGCTTATTAATGTTATATTAAGCATTCCAAATTTTGATAATATAATGCCATTCACAGGAAAAGGTCAATGATTGAGACGTCATAGCTTCATGTTAAATGAAAACTGCATCTAGTTATTAGAAAGGACCCAGGGACATTATATGGAGTCAGCAAACAATGACATCAGATTATCTATGGATGCAACATACATTGGAAGCAGAGTGATTACTCCGAATACAGAAAATGCATTAAAGTTTCAAAAAGAACTCTTTGAAAAAAATGTTGTCCATGGTATAGCCTCACCTGGTTGGAAGACAGAGGACAGGCCTTACAAGAGAAACTTCCAGTTCATGCCCTAGATTTCTAATCATCATCTAAAATACAAGATGGCAAAGCAGCTGGTCGCAATAGGCTGCAGAAGTGTCAGCGCCTGTGAATCTGATACCACTGTATTCCATGAGCAGTGACATCAGCATCTCTGCATGCACAGACAACATCCACCACGGCCACCAAATCAGACGGGGTTGAGATGGACTCTAAAAACATCTATATGTAAAATGGAAATGTTTGGCTCAACGGAACATGGATCCATTTTAAGCAGAGTCAACTGAATTTATCATGGGAAATAGAGAAATGGCAGAGAAACTAAAGAATATTTTTATGTCAGTTTTCACTGAAGAAAATGCAAGAAATCTCCCAAAATGAGCAATTTAAGTGACAGGGGGGAATTGATATAAGTAAACAAGTTGTCCTGGAGAAATGAATGGGGCTGAAACTTATTTAGTCCCTGGGACCTGATGTTCTACCTCCCAGAGTGTTGAAGGAGATGAATATAGAGGTAATAGATGCATTGGTAGTCATGTTTCAAAATTCCTTAGATTCTGGACTGATTCCTATAGATTGGAAGCTTGCAAATATCACCCTACTATTTATGAAGGGAGCAAGTGAGAAAACAATGTACTAAAGACATATCATCTGTATATACAGATGTATATCTGTATAATACAGAAATATTATAGAATCTATTATAAAATATGTGATAAATAGATATCTTGAATAATAATTACTAATTGGGCTTGGTCAATATGGACTTACAAATGGTCAATTGTGTTTGACAAACTTGAAGAGTTTTTAAGATGTTACCAAGAAAAATGTTGAATGGAAGTGAATGAACATAGTAGTCTTGAATTTTCAGAAGGCGTTTGATATATTTTTAAGATCCTCCACAGGATATTGGTTAGAAAAATTAAAGCACATGGGCTCAGATGTAATGGACTGTCATGATTAATGATTAGCTAACAGAGAGAAAACAGAGAGCAGGAATAACTGGATCATTCTCACATTGGCAAGCTCTGACTAATGGAATACTACAAGGATTGTACTTCCGCACCAGTTGTTCGTGGTATATATCAATGATTTGGAGGTGGGCAAGAAATGTAATATTTCCAAACTTACAGATGGTGCAAAGCTAAACAAGAATGTATGCTGTGAAGAAGATATACAATTATTTCAAGAGGATTTGCACAGGCTTAGTAAGTGGGTGAGTACATAGCAGATAGAGTACAATGTGTACAAATGTAAATTTATGCACTTTGGTAGGAAGAACGGATGTACAGGGTATTTTTTTAAAAGATAAGATATTGAAAAGTTAAGTGTACAAATGGACTTGGGTGCCCTGGGCGATAAGTCTCTGAAGGCTAACTTTCAGATGCAGCAAGCTATTCAGAAAGCTAATGGAATGCTAGCTTTCATTGTAAGAGGATTTGGATACAGGAGGGATGAGGTCTTGCTTCAGTTGTATCCGAGCTTGGTTAGACCACACATGGAATACTGATGTTAGAATACAGCCCTTTCCTGATGAAGGGCTTATGCCCAAAATGTCAATTCTCCTGCTCCTCGGATGTTGCCTGACCTGCTGTGCTTTTCCAGCACCACACTCTCGACTCTGATCTCCAGCACCTGCACTCCTCACTTTCTCCTGATGTCAGAATAGGGTGTATTTTAGAGGAAATCAGAAGGGTTAGAAGATTAATTTGATAACTGGTTCTAAAACTCCACATATTGAAAGATTTTTGTTTATAATTTAGCAAGATAGCTTATTGTTATCAAAATCCAATTTTGCAGAGATAAATTCGGTTTAACCTGTGTTCTGAAAATAGTTTCAAGTTTCTGGTAGCTATCATTTCATTACTTTTGAGTGAAGTGCTGCACGGATGTGCACTGTTCATTTCAACAGAGCAGACTGGCATATATTCTTCATCAGATGTACATTCCAGTATATCTAATATTCCATCAGTCACCAGTCGTAAGCATCTCAGGCACCTGAGAAAAGACCTGAAAATGCTCCGTTTCCTGGGGATTCAGAAACAAACACACTTCTGCAACTCAAGACTTAACAAAACAGATCAACTCAATAGGACTGAAATATTCCCACCTCCATTCACTCCAATAATAAAACGCCCCACAATCAGCATTTCGAAGAAGCCAGCAGTTTCACTTAAGGACATCAATAAAGCAGCAAGGATTGCGAATCCATTATTTAAGAGAAGTGTGCCTTTCCTAGAAGCAAACAACACAGAGCTTTCAACCAAAGTAATTGCCTTCAGAAAATTATACAGCTAAGATTCCACAGACATTCTTAAATTTTGTATCTTGTTTACTCAGTATCTGAGTAATGTAACATTTCAAATTGGTGTATTCAACAGCCACTGTTAGTGCTGAGTAACTGAGTTACTGTACTGTTAGTAGCTGAGTTAATTTTAAAAAAAACTTTTCAAATTCTCCTTATTTTTGCATAGGAAGGAAACAAGCAAACAAACATTCTTATTAAATGCTACAAAATACCAATAAAGTTTACTAAACACACAAAAAAAACTAGGGAATTAATCCAGCAGATTTTCATTACCAAAAATAACATACACCACTGCTGCATATTAACAAATGTGGTACAAGTTTACAAATGAGGTTTTATAGAATCAAACTGAAAAGCTGTAGGGTTGCTGATGTACATTCTCAATTTGACCTGGGGTTGTTGATTCATCTCTACTGCAGGAATGTTGAGAATTATCCCATAGTGGTGTTACAATTTCTATGGAGATCCATGAACTAAAAGAACCAAATTTATCCAATGACCCTCACATTTATAGCTTGAATATTGTTGAAAAAGATACCTGTGACCAAAGCTTTACATCTTGTGCTCTGCAGGATAAACTCACAGAAATCAAATTTCAAATAACCACAACAATTTACACTATGGGAGAAAAGGACACTGACTGGTTGGCAAGTCAACTCCGATAGGGATCAATAGGTTCCGCAATCTCCTGGGAAACTCAAAAAGGTACCAGGCTTGAACATGTTCCTTTTTGTTTGTACAGCACAGGTTCCTTCCGTAAAAACTGTCTTTTCATTTCTCTATTTTTGATTGTGGACCAAAATGGGAATGAACTGTTTTTAAAACCAAGGATTATTGTAGGATTGCAGCACTTTCTAAAAACAAGTAGCTGGACACTCATTGTTTACAGAGCTGTTTGTTCAAGCAATAGTGCAAACTTAGCTTGTAGTTGAGCTGGACCCATGGTGTGTGTACAAATGGAAATTTGGCGAGCAAGAAATAGCTGATTGATCTGTGAGCCAATGACTGGTTATCGATAACAAAGGCCTTCTACCTGCCAACAACTATCCAAATACCTGAACAGCTTGGGAAGTGTGCTAAACGATCAGATCTCTAGAGGAGAAGGAACTGTTTTTGCTCTGCAGTAAAAAAAATAGCCAATTTATTTCCCTTTCTCAATGCTGTAAGCTATGCCTTTTAATTGATGAATCAAAGACCTTTATAAATGTGAACCAGACATCCTGCATGTCAAATAAAGGCAACTGGAGAAGGAAGACAAAGCAGCAGTGTTCACCTCAGCAAACCCGAGAAGAGGGACCACTGAACTGCCTTCTTCATCTTTTCCTCCACCTGTAACACCAATGTTATTTTTATTGTCTCTGTCTGGCTGTATGTTTGTGTAGGGAGAGTTAAGAATGGTGTTAGACTTTTATCTGGTAGTCATGATTCATAATTGTTTACCTGTAGTTCAAAACAATTTATTTGTAATTGCTAAGTCCAAAGACTTTGACCATGGGTCTAAAAGACAGAAAAATTGGAGAATTCGGTGAACTTTGATAAAATCTTTAACTTTTGTCAGGACTCTGGGAATATTGGGGCTTCATTTCCAATGTGCTATCTCAGTGAGGGCTAACTTCTAGATATCATAAATGTTTATCTTAAATTGATTATTAGTATCACTACTAACATACTCAAGAGCTGCCCAAATCCAGAATCACATCTAACAGCAAATGTACTGTTTTGAATTTTTGACTGGTTTAATATGTCCTAATCTACCTTTACCAACAACTGAAGGAACATGTTGAGTCAGCTAAATAACACATTCCATGTGCCTGCATTGCACTGGCACTGAAATTAATATGTTGCATTGTTCAATTACGTGGTAGGCAGAGTGTCGTTTTGGATTATTGGCACTATTAATGGAAAACATAACTCATACAGCCACTGCATAGCAGCATGAAATGATTCACTTAACCTGTTGTTCAATTCTTTTTGCAATACTTAAGGCTGAACAATCCTCTAGTTCAAATTACATTGAGTTCTTGAGGATTTTTCACCACGAGACCGCGCAAGATTTCTCACCCCATCTTACCGAATACATCTCAATCGTTATTACACCACCTCATGGCATCTCTTATATCCAGTTACAACCCGTCTTATCATATGCCGTTCCCACAGCAACCTGCCACCCAATGGATATCTGCCAAAACACTGACATCTCTCGCACCCACACCATCTTTAAAAAGGTCTCTCTCCACCTGAATAAACATTGATGATGTGGTGTTGACTCTCACTGGCAAGATAATGGCACAGCAGCCACAAAGCCATACTGCCACAGTACATAGCATGTAATGCTGATACTCTCTTGCACATATAACCCCATTCCCTTACACTGGTCGTTCTTTAACCACCAAAACCATACACTTCACTGTCCTTAGCTCCATTCCATCCAAACTTTCTCTCTAGGTCAGTGCTACCTGTCCCCAATGCCCACTGGAGACCTACAGCTTACCACTGTCCAGTTGGGGAATGTCATGCAGAAGTGAGTAATCAGACAAACAAAGACAAATGGGAGCTTTTAATTACTGAAAGCAATAGGGAACCCAGACGAAGCCAACAGAGGCTGAACTTCACCCCTACAATGACAATGAGGTCATCATGACCCAGGATTATTATACTGTCTATGATCATCTGCTGCACCCAACATTCAACTGTTAGAAGCGACTGTCAATGAGATTCTGTCTGGCATGTAGCACCTGACCAAACTGAGCTCTGTCAAGGACATTGACAGCTTCCTCCTCCCCAGTGTCCTCACCCTCCTCCTCGGGAAACACTTTCCATTCGCCCAGTTCTTCAGTATCTGGGAATCACCTCATTGGCTGCTGTAGTGGAGAGCGCAGCTGCCAAGATAATAGGGCACACTCTGTCCAGACTGTCACAGCGGGTCATGCTTGTCACCTAGTAACCAGCTTTGTAAGGCATCTCAAGCCACAAATATACCCAGTACATGAGAATGCTCCACGATGTAGGAGTCATGGCAGCTCCCAGGGTAGAAGGCACACACCTCCATGCAGTGGTACCAGTGATCAAAGATCATCTGGTCATTATTGAAATGGAACTTCTTCCACAGTGTTATGATACTGCCCTCTCACCATGTGTATGCCATCAATGGGTCCCTCCGCATGGGAGAACCCAGCCATGTTCCTGAATCTGACAACCGTAAATGGGGAACCAAATGACCCTTGGTGTGATCTTGCACGGATGACATCAGTCACTGTCCTGATACATTTGTGGGAGCACGACTGAGTGATCCCACACAGGTAAACCCATCACTCCCTGGAAGGAGCAAGCAGCATGGAACTTCAGTGGGCAGTAACCTTTACAGCCAGCAGGAGGAGTGGGTTGGGGGGGTGTGGGGCGCGGCTCCCAGCCCTGCAGCCCTTGGTTCCTACTGCCGTATCCAGCATCGTTCTGTCTTAGTCTCACAGGACAAACCGAGCCAGTGACGTCAATGCATCTCACTTAACCCCTGAGGGCCCCCGGGATCATGAGCTTTCCCTGAGCTGGGTGGTCCTCTTCCTCAGTGCTGATCTCCTACCACTTCAGGGGTTGTTGTCGGCTTCTGTCCTTTTGGATCCATCTTCAATTTTTTGGAAAGGCAGCCGAAGTGACCCACATGTCATTAGCAGCAGGACCCATCACACTCAATGGAAAGGACCTAGATTTGAAACAGAGCAAAAGGGTTTCTTTGAATTCAGAACAGTTATTGATGGCATACCTTGAAGGCTGGACACACTTCCCCATGCAGTGAGACACGATGCACCCTGATAACCAGGGCCATGTCTCCATGATCCATCCAGCTTCAGGCTCAACATATGCTGCAACCTAGTAAAGCTGCTGAGCAGGCTGAGAGTAACTCAGTGTCATTGAGAAGGCAGTGTTCTGACACACTACCTATTCTGGACTCTCATCAAACACTCCGTGTCTCTCTGCATTCAGGACAGAACATTGTAACGGTAGAGGAGAAATCAATGGCGTGTGGCTCACACAGGACCGTTGGAAGTTTGGACAAGTGGTGGTTCCTCTTCAGCAAGCAATGTTGTTACTGATGAAACTTCCACATTGAAATTCCCAAGTTCAACTTACAATCACCACTGGCACATCGCAAATCAGCTTCTGACCCTTAAGTATCTTCATGCTGCATGTCCAGCAAATGGTCCATGAAATGGTTGCAGATTAAATGTAACTGCACTTTGCAAGTGGTTATTTTATGCAGTTGTAGCTGCCATATTGTCGCATCCAACAATTGTGGATCCTGTGCTTTTACCCATCAGTGACACTGACTCCAACCCTCCCTGGGTGTAACAACACGATGGCTGGAGGAGGAGCGCCTCATCTTCCGCCTGGGAACCCTCCAACCACAAGGAATGAACTCAGATTTCTCCAGTTTCCTCATTTCCCCTCCCCCCACCTTGTCTCAGTCGGTTCTCTCAACTCAGCACCGCCCTCCTAACCTGCAATCTTCTTCCTGACCTCTCCGCCCCCACCCCACTCCAGCCTATCACCCTCACCTTGACCTCCTTCCACCTATCACATCTCCATCGCCCCTGCCCCAAGTCTCTCCTCCCTACCTTTTATCTTAGCCTGCCTGGCACATTCTCCTCATTCCTGATGAAGGGCTCTGGCCCGAAACGTCGAATTTCCTGTTCCTTGGATGCTGCCTAACCTGCTGTGCTTTAACCAGCAACACATTTTCAGCTCTGATCTCCAGCATCTGCAGACCTCACTTTTTACTCTGTGGAGAGAAACCATAGTTAACAAAGAACAAAGAAATTTAAAGGCCCTTCAGACCTCCAAGACTGAGCCGATCAAAATGCACTGCCTAAACCTATCGCCCAATTCCTAAGCATCTGTGTCCCTCTACTCCCCACCTACTCATGCATTTGTCCAGACACATCTTAAATGAATCTACCATGCCTGTCTCCAATACCTCTGCTGGCAATGTGTTCCAGTCACACTCTGTGCAAAGTACTTGCCGTGTGTATCCCCATCACCGTGGGCGGCACGGTGACACAGTGGTTAGCACTGCTGCCTCACAGCGCCTGTAGACCCGGGTTCAATTCCCGACTCAGGCGACTGACTGTGTGGAGTTTGCACGTTCTCCCCGTGTCTGCGTGGGTTTCCTCCGGGTGCTCCGGTTTCCTCCCACAGTCACAAAGATGTGCGGGTCAGGTGAATTGGCCAAGCTAAGTTGCCCGTAGTGTTAGGTAAGGGGTAAATGTATGGGTGGGTTGCGCTTCGGCGGGTCGGTGTGGACTTGTTGGGCCAAAGGGCCTGTTTCCACACTGTAAGTCTAATCTAAACATTTAACCTCTCACCTTGAACGCATGACCTCTCATTATTAAATCCTTTGCCCTGGGAAAATGCTTATCTCTATCGAACCTATCTATACCCCTTCATGATTTTGTATACCTCAATCATGTCCCCCCCTCAATCTCCTTTTTTCTAATGAAAACAATCCTAACCTGCTCAACCCCTCTTCATAACTAGTACCTTCCAAACCAGGCAACATCCTCGTAAACTTTCTCTGCACCCTCTCCAAAACATCCACATCCTTTTGGTGACGTGGCGATCAGAACTGTTCACAGTATTCTAAAAGCAGTCGAATCAATGTCCTGTACAATTTTAACATGACCTGTCAGCTCTTACACTCAATACCCCATCCGCTGAAGGCAAGCATATCATATTGCCTGGATAGGTAGACCATACATCTCAAAGACTGACATGTTGCTTCAGTAAGGTCCTGACTGTAACCATCCAGCCTGTACTTGTTGAATGCAAAACTCAGTCTCCAACATAAGATATGATTCGACAATTGGACATTCGCCAAATAGTGCTGAATGTATTGAACATTACACTAACAGCCATCTTCAGAGTGTGGCACACTTGCAGACAGAACATATACGTACGCTGCGCCTGCTCCAATTTCACAGTAGAAGCAACAGCCATTCTCTGGATCATTGCCTTGACTAATCTGTTTAGTTTAAATTTAAACAATCTTGGTACTCATCATTTAACTGATGTGTTCTTCATGGCAGTAGCACTTTCCAAGCAGAGACTGATAGCCAAGTTCAGTACCCATTAGGATGGCCTCAAAGGGGATGTTGAGTTCATGTCACACTACAGGTGATCCCATACAAACAAAAACACACACACACACACACACACACACACACACACACACACACACACACACACACACACACACACACACACACACACTCCAACAGAAAAGGCTGCAGTAGTGAGTAGAGTGGGTTTTTTCATGTTTATATGTTTTTGGAGGTATGTCTCTTGATTAAACTTAAAATATAAGCCATAACTATTAATTTAGCCTGGAGCAGTGTTTTGTAGAGGAATACGACGGTGTTATTTTCTGGGTTTGTAGGTTGTGAAGGAGCAAAAATGGCCTTTAGTACAGTGATATGTACTTTTTGTCAGATGTGGGAGTTTAAAGAGAGTTTAAGGGTTACTGCAGATTATATCTGCCATATATGCTGTTGGATGCAAATGGATCAATTGGAGAGACGGTTAGAAGCAATGGGGAATTTGCAACAGCAACAGTATGTGATGGATGGCAGTTATAGGAAGAGGGGAAAGTCTCAGATACAGTCACATAGATGGGTTAACTCCAGGAAAGGTAAGAGAGGTCGGCACCGAAGACAGGAATCTTTTGTGGATATAACCATTTCAAACAGGTATGCTGCTTTGGAAAATGGAGGGGGTGATAGATTCGCAGGGGGGTGTAGCATGAACAGCCACGTTTCTGGTATTGAGACTGGCTTTAATGCAATGAGGGGTATGTTGGCTTTCAAGAGATCAATTGTGTTAGGGGATTCTGAAGTCCGAGGGACAGACAGACGTTTATGTTGCCAGAAACGAAAAAGCAGAATGGTGTGTTGTTTCCCTGGTGCCAGGATCAAGGATGTCTCAGAGAGGGTGCAGAATGTTCTCACGGGGGAGAGGGGCCAGCAAGAGGTCATTGTCCATATTGGAACCAACGATATAGGAAGAGAAAAGGTTGAGATTCTGAAGTGAGATTACAGAAAGTTAGGTAGAAACTTAAAAAGGAGGTCCTCAAGGGTAGTAATATCTCGATTACTCCCAGTGCTATGAGCTAGTGAGGGCAGGAATAGGAGGATAGAGCAGATGAATGCATGGCTGAGGAGCTTGTGTATGAGAGAAGATTCACATTTTTGGATCATTGGAATCTCTTTTGGGGTAGAAGTGACCTGTACAAGAAGGACAGATTGTACTTAAATTGGAAGGGGGCTAATATACTGGCAGGGAGATTTGCTGGAGCTGCTCTGGAGGATTTAAACTAGTAAGGTGGGGGGGGGGGGGGGGAGGTGGGACCCAGGGAGATAGTGAAGAAAGAGATCGATCTGAGACTGGTACAGTTGAGAACAGAAGTGAGTCAAACAGTCAGGGCAGGCAGGGAAAAGGTAGGACTAATAAATCAATCTGCAGTTATTTCAATGCAAGGGGCCTTAGAGGGAAGGCAGATGAACTCAGGCAACATGAGACTGGGATATCATAGCAATTACAGAAACATGGCTCAGGGATGGGCAGGACTGGCAGGAAGGATAGAAAGGTAGGCAAAAGAGGAGGGGAAGTGGTATTTTTGATAAAGATAGCATTACAGCTGTACTGAGGGAGTATATTCCTGGAAATACATCCAGGGAAGTTATTTTGGTGGAACTGAGAAATAAGAAAGGGATGATCATCTTATTGGATTGTATTGTATTATAGACCCCCTAATAGTCAGAGGGAAATTGAGAAAAACTTGTAAGGAGATCTCAGTTATGTGTAAGAATAATAGGGTGGTTATGGGAGGGGATTTTAACTTTCTGAACATAGACTGGGACTGCCATAGTGTTAAAGGTTTAGATGGAGACGAATTTGTTAAGTGTGGACAAGACAATTTTCTGATTCACTATGTGGATGTACCCACTAGAGAAGGTGCAAAACCTGACCTACTGTTGGGAAATAAGGCAGGGCAGGTGACTGAGTTGTCAGTGGGGAAGCACTTTGGGCCAGTGACCATAATTCTATTAGATTTAAAACAGTGATGGAAAAGGATAGGCCAGATCTAAAAGTTGAAGTTCTAAATTGGAGAAAGGCCAATTTTCACAAGCTGATTGTGGGCAGATGTTCACAGGTAAAGGGACGGCTGAAAAATGGGAAGCCTGCAGAAATGAGATAACGAGAATCCAGAAAAGGCTGGTAGGTTGAGGGAAGGCTGGATGACTAAAAAAATTGAGGGTTTGGTTAAGAAAAAGAAGGAAGCATATGGAAGGTATAGACAGGATAGATCGAGTGAATCCTTAGAAGAGTAAAAAGGAAGTAGGAATATTCCTAAGAGGGAAATCAGGAGGGCAAAAAGGGGACATGAGATAGCTTTGGCAAATAGAATTAAGGAGAATCCAAAGGGTTTTTATAAATACATTAAGGACAAAAGGGTAACCAGGGAGAGAATAGAGCCCTTCAAAGATCAGCAAGGCGGCCTTTGTGTGGAGCCACAGAAAAAGGGGAAGATACTAAATGAGTATTTTGCATCAGTGTTTACTGTGGAAAAGGATATGGAAGATATAGACTGTAGGGAAATAGATGGTGACATCTTGCAAAATGTCCAGATTACAGAGGAGAAGTGCTGGAAGTCTTGAAATGGGTAAAGGTGAATACATTCCCAGAACCTGATCAGGTGTACCCAAGAACTCTGTGGGAAGCTAGAAAAGTGATTACTGGGCCTCTTGCTATTTGTATCATCGATAGTCACAGGTGAGGTGCCGGAAGACTGGAAGTTGGCAAATGTAGTGCCACTGTTTGAGAAGGGCGGTCAGGACAAGCCAGGGAACTATAGACCGGTGAGCCTGACCTCGGTGGTGGGTAAGTTGTTGGAGGGAATCCTGAGGGACAGGATGTACATGTATTTGGAAAGGCAAGGACTGATTAGGGATAGTCAACATGGCTTTGTGCATTGGAAATCATGTCTCACAAACTTGATTGAATTTTTTGAAGCAGTAACAAAGAGAATTGATAAGGGCAGAGCGATAGATGTGATCTATATGGACTTCAGTAAGGCGTTTGACAAGGTTACCCATGGGAGACTGATTAGCAAGGTTACATCTCATGGAATATAGGGAAAACTAGCCATTGGGATACAGAACTGGCTCAAAGATAGAAGACAGAGGGTGGTGGTGGAGGGTTGTTTTTCCGACTGGAGGCCTGTGACCAGTGGAATGCCACAAGGATCGGTGCTGGGTCCTCTACTTTTTGTCATTTACATAAATGATTTGGATGCGTGCATAAGTGATACAGTTAGTAAGTTTGCAGGTGACACCAAAATTGGAGGTGTAGTGGACAGTGAAGAGGGTTACCTCAGATTACAATAGGATCTGGGCCAGATGGGCCAATGAGCTGAGAAGTGGCAGATGGAGTTTAATTCAGATAAATGCGAGGTGCTGCATTTTGGGAAAGCAAATCTTATCAGGACTTATACAAGTAATGGAGAGTGTTGCTGAACAAAGAGATCTTGGATTGCAGTTTCATACCTCCTTGAAAGTGAAGTCGCGAATAGATAGAATAGTGAAGAAGGCATTTAGTATGCTTTCTTTAACTGGTCAGAGTATTGAGTACAGGAGTTGGGAGGTCATGTTGCAACTGTACAGACATTGGTTAGGCCACTGTTGTAATATTGTGTGCAATTATGGTCTCCTTCCTATCGGAAAGATGTTGTGAAACTTGAAAGGATTCAGAAACGATTTACAAGGATGTTGCCAGGGTTGGAGGATTTGAGCTGTAGGGAGATGCTGAAGAGGATGGGGCTGTTTTCCCTGGTGCATCAGAGGCTGAGGTGTGACCTTATAGAGGTTTACAAAATTATAAGGGGCATGGATAGGGTAAAAAGGCAAAGTCTTTTCCCTGGGGTCAGGGAGTCCAGAACTAGAGGGCATATGTTTAGGGTGAGAGGGGAATGATATAAAAGAGACCTAAGGTGCAACATTTTCACACAGAGAGTGGTATGGGTATGGCATAAGCTGCCAGACGATGTGGTGGAAGCTGGTACAATTGCAACATTTAAGAGGCATTTTGATGGGTATAGGAATAGGAAGGGTTTGGAGGGATATGGGCTGGGTGCTGGCAGTTGGGACTAGATTGTGTTGGGATATCCGGTAGGCATGGACGGGATGGACCGAAGGGTCTGTTTTCATGCTATATATCTCCATGACTCCGGGACTCTACACACACACTCCTACACGCATACACGTATACACACACACACACACACACACACACACACACACACACACACACACACACACACATTCCCACTGACATACACACTCACGCAGACCCTCTCTCATACACTCCCACACTCACAGACGCATGCTCTCACAGACTTATACCCCTTTACACTCACACACATACACACACTCTCTCACAGACACCCATAACTTCTCCCCCTCCCCAACACACACACGCACACATAAGTTTGTGGGTGAATCTGTACTTGCAGAATTACATTTTACTTTGCTCAAAAACTGCATGAATCCACGTAAGATTCTGTGAATCTGTTTTTTAGATTAGAGTCAGTCTGAGCATTGTGGCACAGACAGTCTCACACAGGGAAACCCGCACCTTCAATATATTATCTGGGCCAACATGACTCCAATTGTTAAAGTTCACTTGACAATGTAACGTTTTAAAAAGTTCTGCAATTTACATATGAAAGAACTGAAACCAACATGGTTACTCTAACAGACGAGATACTTAACAAACAATTAGGCCTATATCCCTCCGAACCTTTATTGTTCATGTACTTTTCTAATGATATTTAGAAAAGGAAACAAGTTAAATATGGCCATGATCTTTACATCTGTTTTACATCAGCTTGTTCAGCAGAAATAACAATTTAATTCAACATTAAGCACTTCGTCCCCTTTATTCTGCATGGCTAAATGCTTTCATTGTATTCAGATTAGATTACTTACAGTGTGGAAACAGGCCCTTTGGCCCAACAAGTCCACACTGACCCTCCAAAGAGCAACCCACCCAGACCCATTCCCCTCCTTTTACCCCTTCACCAAACACTACGGGCAATTTAGCATGGTCAATTCACCTAACCTGCACATCTTTGGACTGTGGGAGGAAACCGGAGCACCCAGAGGGTGCCCACACAGATACAGGGAGAATGTGCAAACTCCACACAGACAGTTACCTGAGGCAGGAATTGAACCCGGGTACCTGGCGCTGTGAGGCGGCAGTGCTAACCACTGAGCCACTGTGCCATCCATTTACAGTGAGGACACAGTACCATGCCCACATTCACCACTTCCTCTGGAAGTTCCTTTCACCCAGGAACCACACTGTGTAAAAATAAAATTATCCCCATTTCTTTTGTAAATCTTCCTCCTCTCACCATAAAAATATGCTTCACTTGTTTCTGATACAGTATAAAATGTTTCTTCTGCTTTACGTCGGTATTTGTGTGAATGTTCTGATGAGTGCAAGATAAAAAGCTGTGACAGAATGTATCTTTTGTCAGCAAATCTCAAATTTTGTGCTATTAAAAGATGAAAATAATATGCCAATTGCAACATTTAAAAGGCATTTGGATGGGTATATGAATAGGAAGGATTTGGAGGGATAGGGCCAGGTTCTGGCAGATGGGGTTGGGATATCTGGTTGGCATGGACAAGTTGGACTGTGCTGTACATCTGTATGACTTTAAATAGATCCGTTGGTGTCCCAGAATGAAGTGGTGGGCCATCTGATTAGCCAACAGCTTTGGGCAACCTGGCTATCCAGAGTCAAGGTCTGTGATGGTGATTGGGGTTGGGGAAGTGAAGGTGGGATGGGAGATACTCACCCTGTCATCTGTCAGCTCTTACTAAACTATTTTGTGGGCAATTGAGTGAGTTCTCTTGCCAATTGACGTGCAACCTAATGTATTCACTCCCTTATAATGTCATAGAGTTTTACAAAAATAAACCCTTCAGTCCAACTCGTCCACATTGACCAGATAACCTACATTAATCTAATCCCATAGCCTACATTTGGCCCATATTCCCCTAAATCCTTCCTATTCATGTACTCATGTCTTTTAAATGTTGTCATTGTACCAGCCTGCACTACCACATCAGGCAGCTCATTCCATACACACACCATCCTCTGCATGAAAAGGTTGCCCCTTAGGTCCCTTTTATATCTTTCCCCGTCACCTTAAACCTACGTCCTCTTGTTTTGGACTCCCCTACCCTGGGAAAGAGTCCTTGGCTATTCATCCTGTTCATATCCCTCATGATATTTAAAAAAAGAATAATTATGACCTTGACCTTAACATCTGTTTTACATCAGCTTGTTCAGTAGCAATTACGACTGAATTTAACATTAAGCACTTAGTCCCCTTTATTCCACATGGCTAAATGGTTTCATTGTTATTTACAGTGAGGACACAGTACCATTAAAGATCAGAAAATATCAGTGATTTCTAATTATCCAATCTGCAAAAACTGCACACAGCCCACCCTTTGAAGAAGCATGGTCACACAGGCAGCAGGTTCGGGATTTTAGTGTCAAACTGTCACCCGTGGATTCCCAGAGTTATCATCAGTTGTATGTCGTGATGATAGTGAATGGCAGCAATGTTTTCATTCTCCAGCTGCAATATCCAGGCTGTTACAATAAATACCACAAACTTGTAACAAATAAACAAGCATTAAGAATCATCAGTTTTAGTTCTTCTTTGTAGGAACATACCTGCCCAAGTGTTTCACAAACGGGGTGACAATAAATGCACCAACCAGACCACCAATGGCACAAATGGAAACAATTATTGACCAGAGAAGTGTCAGCGATTTGGTCTCAATGGCTGTTCCAAATCGCCTGGTCCATGATTCATTGCAAAAGGCTTTAACGTACTGAAAAGAAAAAATAAATTTGTGTCAGTACCAAGATAGCAAGAAACAAACCAAATCTCAAAGAACTGAAATGATGGATTGACCTAGAAAATAGAAAAAAAAATCCATAAATATTAAATACGTTGCATGAAAAGGTCTGCCTCTTGATGATAATAGATATGTAAAATAGAATTCAAAATAATGACAATATGCTTTTCTCATTTGTTCTACCTGCATCATTCACAGCAAATTCTTCTGTCAGGATTGTCTATGGCCAGTTGCTAAAGGATGCCTTTTTCCAGCCTGAAATAATTGTCCTTTTGATGGTGCCTTTTTTTCTCATCCCGTGGAGAAAGACTTGACCTTAAATCCGACCTTCTGCACAAGAGCCACAGGAGCTGGGGCAAGGGATGGTGGTGGCAAGTGTTTTTCTTTGGGGTGGGGAGGAGTTGGGAGGTGGTGTGGTTTGTGATTATAAGTCCATAGATCATTGTTCTATGTTAAAGATTCTTCAAGATCCAACAGGTCTGCATAACCAATTAAGCCCACAATTAATCTTTCACATGATATTATGCCATTATCATTATTTGGAGCTTGGTTATGACGTGGAAGTAATGGATTTTTGATTTTCAGTTCTGTGAAGGTTATTGATTCTCTTTGAAGGATCAGAAACTCTTTATTTAGCAATGAGTCAGACAGTATTTCTAAGAAATTGTGCATTAAGCTAAATCACTGGACAAGCTGCTAGTTAGATATTTGCTGTGATGTTCACTAAATTAAGTGTTTACAATCTACAGAAATAGAAACCAGATTTCAGAAATAGGTTCAGCTCAGAACGGAGCAAAACAGCAGGGAGCAGTTTCAAGATAGAAACAAGTCTTAAGCTGTTTTAACAGCCTCAGAGTTCGAGAAAAGTAGGTGTGTCAGACTGTCTATGTATCTCAAGCAGAGATGGAGGGAATAAAATCCAGTGAATCTGCAGAAAGTTGCCTAAAGGAAACATTTGCAACATCATGAAATGAGTAAAAAATTAAAGAGTAAAGGTAGGAATGTACTTCACTGGGGTTGAGTGTTTGTAAAAATATTGCTGGGAAAAAGGATTGAATTTATCTTTTTCATGAGAAAATCTTTCCAACTTGTCTTATACAGTTATATAATGCTTTTTCTCTTTTCTTTGAGGTGATGAACGCATATTATTGTTATGTTGTTTCAATCTACACATTTAGAATGAGAGCCCACTGCTGAATTTGTCCTGAGGTTATTCACAGCACAGCTTTGTCCTCTGAGTAGCCGTTGCAGAGGATTGTGGTTTATCACTGTGTCAAATTCACATCCATAAAGAGGTATTGGTGAAACTTTCTCACACCAAAGGTAACCACCAAACATTCCATCTCTATGTGAGCCTAACTGCATTCCTCATCAGCCAAACAATCCTGATTCTTGGGATCGTTGTGTGCCCACACCTTAGATGATGATAGCTGCTTCTTCTCTTCCCTAAAGGCTATATCTTGGCTAGGAGACTATTCCAAAGCTGACCCTATTTCCACCTCGGGACCCTACAACTACATGGCATCAACATCGACTTCACCATTTTCCAAATAGCTGCACCCCCAATCTCAATCCAGATCCAACATTCCAACTCAGCACCACCATCTCAATCTGACCAACCTGTCCATCTTCCTTCCCACCTCTCTGCTCCACCCTCTCCACCAACCTATCATAATCACCTCCTACCAGCATCCATCTATTGCCATCCTACCTACCTTCCCCCCACCCCACCCCAATTTATCTCTCAGTCCCCTTTCCCCTCCATATTCCTGATGAAGGGCTTATGCCTAAAACATTGACTCTCCTGATTCTCAGATGCTGCTTGACCTGTTGTGCTTTTTCCAGCGCTACACTTCTCAACTCTGACTTTCCAGCATCTGATATCCTCATTTTCTCCTTTTTCAATAGCAGATGTAAGGGTGTCAGCATGTAGGTGAGGTTACATATGAACTTTCCATAATAATTCACCAATCCAAGGAAAGATATAAGCTCCTCGTTCAGACATGAAAGCTGGGGCACTGTTTATCACCCTCACTTGATCGTCCAACAGGTGTAATCCAGTCTAGTTGACTGCATTACTGATGAAGGGCTTATGCCCGAAACGTCGAATTTTCTATTCCTTGGATGCTGCCTAATCTGCTGTGCTTTAACCAGCAACACATTTTCAGCTAGTTGACTGCATAGCCCAAGTATGTCACTTGAACGTCTGGAACAGAAATTCCTCCCTTATAAAGCATATGCCCACTTTGGAGAAACATCTAAGGATTTTGACCAAGTCCTCCAAGTGCTCTTTGTGGTCTTACCTGATATTAGCACATCATCCAAATAAATGGCGACCTGGGATAGTCCATGTAAAATGTTCTCCATTGTCCACTGAAAAACAGCATTCTTGTACATTGGTACCAACCCTTATCAGTATTAATTGTAGCATACTTCGGGAAATCCTCACCTAACCACAACTGCAGATATGCATGGCTCATATCCAGCTTCGTGAAGGACACCACTTTGCCAGTTTTGTGTATGAGTCCTCAGTGTGAGGGATTAGGTATTTGTTCAGCTACAAAAAACAGTTTGCCATTTGCTTAAGATCTCCATGAAGGCAAACTGACCCATTGGGCTCACAATTGGTACAACTGATGCTGCCAATTCCACAGACTGTCCTGGTTTGATGATTCCTTCGCTTTCTAGCCTTTTGATTTCTGCCTCTACCTTTGTATGTAAGGCAAATGGCACTGGGCAGGCCTTGCAGATTCATGGAATTGTTCCCTGGTCAACAAGTGAGGTGGTCTGGATAGTCCCTAGACCTTCCTGACAAGCATCTGGGTATTTAATTGGGACTTCACTCAAGCAGCCATTTTCTAATCAAAAAATATAGAGCCAATTAAGGTGAATATTCCTCAACCAATTTCACCCCATCAGGCTTTGGCCCAAAACTTTTACCACAATCAGTGGTAACTGAGCTAGCTGCTTCTCATACAAGACAGGAATTAAGTTGTCCCCTTAATATGTAAAGGTTCCCCAGTATAGATTCTCAGTCTAGCCAAGGTCTACACAAACTCAAAAGTTGGAGTCCAGCGCAAATTTTGTTAATGACTGGTTCTGCAATCACTAATACAGTTGTGCCAGTATCAACCTCCATTAGAACTGGGTGACCATTTAGCCAGATGTTTATTTTGATTGGTTCTGATTTGGATATTGCTGAGCAATTTAACTGTTCCAAGCCAGATTTGGAGTATGCAATCTCCTGGATATCAGCCTATGAGTTCTTACTTAATTTAGACCTAGTGAGATTCTTTTGCTGCCTCAAATCTGCATATCAGCAGCAACTACAATGGCTTGTCAGTCCAGATCCTGAAGAAAATGGTAACCGTTTTACTGAGAGTTGGCATTGTTTAGGTGTTGTGCTGTCAGCTGACCTAGAGTAGGTCTGTTCAGGTATGTCCTGAGTGAGAATATATAATTGCCATTACTCAAGTGGTGTTCCCCAAGCTCAGTGAGACTGACGAGAGGATCCACCTCCAACGGAACACTCTGTAACTCATATGTTCCACTTTCCGCATTTTGCATGATAAAGGCAGTTGTAGTATCTAGTTGAAGTCCAGTTGGGCTTTAGCTAGTAGGTGCTTTTGTCTGGTTACCTCATTAATTCCACATACAAAATTTTCAGCTTGCTCAGATTTTCATTAAGGGTTAAATCAAAGTCACATGTTTCTGCCAGTCACCTTAACTTCATCAAAATCCTAACACAGATTCCCTTGGTTCTTGAACTGCCAAGTAAAACTGATAGGGTCTTAGAATTAAAGGAGGTTTGGTATCATAATATTCCTGAACTAGTCAACTCTTGAAAGGTTTTCATATCTAGTGCTTCAGGAAACAGAAAGCTCCTAATAACTGAAAAGCTGTCAGGAGAATTATTTGTTGCTTTTCATCTGCCCCAATGTCATTTGCCCTGGAAAAAGCAATGCATTCTTTTCACATACTGGGCCCAGTCTTCAACGGCAGGATTGAACGACTCAAACTTCCCAAATAACAGCATTGTGCCAGCATCGCTTACCCAACCCAAGGACAACTGTTGCAAGCAAGTTTCTTTAGGAGCATTTTTTTTCTCTCATTACAGTTGAAATAACTCCACAGAGGCCCGTTTTTCCATCACCAGCTCACTCTTTATTTACATGTGCATAGTACGTGATACGTGACAACTAGCTCAGAGCTAGCTCCTTGAGTGAACAGAGTGTGACACTCCTGTTTATATCTGTCAGCCTAGGCTCCCTGATTGGACCAGATTAACAGCCCTAGTCAGAGAACTCATATTCTATAAGGTCCATCTGGCTGACCTCATTACAATCACCACACAAAGTGTTCTGAGGTGTGACATTATCTAAAGAACAGATCACATGGGATCTATGTGGCAGAATCTTGTGGAGATGATGGCACAGAAGCTTATGCTAGTCAGACACTTGCCAGGCCAATAGCAAGCCTTTCCCTAGGACCCAGCACCCCGAGATAGGACATCCCACCATACAAGAGCTATCTTCCAATCAGTAGCTAGAAGCTCGTCCATACACAAGAGCATCGGTGTGAGATGGTAGCTGCTGCCAGTATGATATCACCCTAGGTGTCAGGTTGTGGAGGCTTCCACGTTGAGTTGTGGTTAGGTAGGAGCCAAGGGGAGAAAATCGATCGTTAGAGAGGTTGGCAGCAAGGACTGAGGTTCACTCTCAACTGGTCCTGCCTTCTCAATGCCAGGTCACTTGATCAGGCACTGAGTGCCTTTGAATAAGGGGCATGCCATGGCAGCCAGCGAACAATGTCTGTGTATCAAACCTGCCATTGGCTGAAAGGTTAATACAATATACAGTGAGACAAGGTCCTTGAACTGGCACTAATTTTCCACTTAAGCCCTATGTTTTATAGCAGGAAATGAAGACCATACCCAGATCTTTGCACCTATACTTAACTGGGTGAAGCAGGAGGGTAGTAGGGTCCCTATGCATCACCCTCCCATCCAATTAAATTTCACACACCAGCAAACTACCAAAGGGAATGCACAAACGTCTAGGTCTCATTCTCAAACCTATTATCCTCTAGTGGTTTCCACAAACCCTATTGTAAAGTAATTGGTAAGACATTGATTGACTATTATCATTCCAATCAGTAGAAACTTTTTTATTTATGTTCATTGCGATACACCTGCAATCAGAATTGATTCTGTCCACATCTGATGTTTATTCACACTGATCATTGGAATGTGGTCAAGAATAGATGCTAGGAGAAAGTGAGGACTGCAGATGCTGGAGATCAGAGTCCGAGGAGCAGGAGAATTGACATTTCGCGAATTAGCCCATCATCAGGAGTGTTGATGAAGGGCTTGTGCCCGAAATGTCGATTCTCCTACTCCTGGACTTGCCTGACCTGCTTTGCTTTTCCAGCGCCACTCCATTCGATGTCAAGAATAGATGTCCTGAGTAATCCTGATTCTTGATGTTGATCATTATTATAGTAGCCTAAGATTAATTTGAGTCAGGGTAACAATGATTCATGAGCATGTGACGTCCTTATTTAGCTACTTACTGAATATACTCACTTAAGTACTGAAGAAGCTCTGGGCACTGGGATGTCTTTCATACCCTCCTGGCTGGACCAAAACACGGCAGCCATCACACTGCGAATGCTCCACTAAGAGTGAGGGATTTATTAACAGATAAGACAACACACAATTGGAGACAAATATCTACAAAACTATAAAGCCTGAATCGAACCACAAGTGGTATATTCTTCAGAATGGGTGCACAGTGCCTCAGTGGTTAGTACTGCTGCCTCACAGCAGAAGGGACCCGGGTTCGATTCCAGCCTGGGGCGACTGCGTGCAGTTTGCACATTTTCCACGTGTCTCTGTGGGTTTCTTTCATATGTTCCAGTTTACTTTCACAGTCCAAAGACGTCCAGGTTAGATAGATTGGCCATGCTAAATCGTACATAGCACCCAGGGATATGCAGGCTAGCCATGGGAAATGCAGTGTTACAGGGATAGAGTGGGGCGTGGGTCTGGATGGGATGCTCTTCGGAGGGTCAGTGTAGACTCAATGGGCTGAATGGTCTGCTTCTACACTGCTGAGATCCAAGTGTCCACTACACAGACTGATTAAACCGAGATGGATGTTCCTTGGCTATTTCACTATTCTGGTTGGAAAACAACTAAGGCCTGACTTTACTGGGTTTTTGCTGTTAGTTCCAGTAGGAAAACTATTCCGGGGGTGGGAAGGCAAAGCTTGGGGTGGAAAGTGATCGCATTGGGAACTTGTGACCTCAGCCATGAGAAACCCAATGGGCCAGCCTTGGGTATTCAAGTTGCAATTGTTGTCTGAACATCTAAAATTTATGGTAATGCAACTTTACATTCACTCTAGCCATTTTGAAATGTTCTATTGCAGTGTTGGAACTTTGCTTGAAGTGTGTTGGGAACACTAATTACACGTAAATGGGGTTTTCATTACACTCCTGGCAAAAGTTTCGTGATACAGTCACATAAAACCTAAGGAAATTCAGAGCTTCTGTCTTTATAGCAAAATTCTGCCACTGTTGGTGGGTGATGGATAGTGCAGGTCTATCACAGAAGGGCTTAAATTACCCTCAATTTTTCCACTGTTAGTTCTATTGGTCTAAATCTTAAATTTATCAGGAATTATAATGCCTTACAGACAGACAATTCTTTGATTTTAGGTGAACCTAGTCAAATTAGCTGGTAAATATCTGCCTGGCTTTATAAATTCAAAGAATATTTACTCAAAGTGCCATTAACTGTGCCAAACAGCAGGAGAAATTCTGATGCATTTTAATAACACGGTTTGTGGGCGGCACGGTGGCACAGTGGTTAGCACTGCTGCCTCACAGCACCTGAGACCCGGGTTCAATTCCCGACTCAGGTGACTGACTGTGTGGAGTTTGCACGTTCTCCCCGTGTCTGCGTGGGTTTCCTCCGGGTGCTCCGGTTTCCTCCCACAGTCCAAAGATGTGCGGGTCAGGTGAATTGGCCATGCTAAATTACCCGTAGTGTTAGGTAAGGGGTAAATGTAGGGGTATGGGTGGGTTTCGCTTCGGCAGGTCGGTGTGGACTTGTTGGGCCGAAGGGCCTGTTTCCACACTGTAAGTCTAATCTAATCAAAAAAAATCTAATCTAATCAATTATATAGCAATGGGGAAAAGGGCAGCTCTGCAAAGCTCCCTGATGTGCTGCTTGAAAAGTCACTATTTGGATTACCAAAAGTATTCGTAAAATCTGGATGTGAAGGAGGGAATGAATTTGCCCACTTTTTGCATAATGCCTGTGTTTGCAGAAGCCATTAAAATAGATAATTAAATCAGAGGTGAATATAATCAGTGAAACCAGACAGAGGGTAAAACAATTTAGTAGTTCTTTCTGAATTCTATATTTAGCATTTTGAACAAAACATTGTCATGTAAATTTTATTTTTACCATACAGAGTGTCATGATTGTGATGAGGACATTGGAGAATAAGAGTTCCCTGACTGGGGCTGTTAATCTGGGCCAATCAGGGAGTCTTGGCAGACAGATAAGAACAGGACTGTCAGACTTACTGTTTACTCTGACAGCTGGCTCTGAGGGAGCTGGGTCATTGTCAAGGACTCTCCAATGTGTAAATAAAGGGTGACTTGATAACAAGAGACCATCTTCTGTGGAGTTCTCACTAGCTAATTATCCTCAAATCATTAACCGAACTGCAATACTGCCTGTCATAATATTGTACACTGATTACAATAAATTATAAGATTGAATATGGAGAAATATAGAGCCATTAATACATTATAAAACCTGTCAAACCTTAGTAATTGAAAATTGAGATCATTTTGATCAAATTTCACATTTCTTCCAGCATTTAAAAAGTATCTCACTACTAAGTAAAATAGTGAAAACCTAAGTGGTTGTTATCTGTTTGATAACACATAATATCAAAGGAATTTCATGTATATGGTGATAAACAAGTGGTAAATGCATCACTCATATCACTGACAACAAAATATAAAATTTAAAATAAAATTAATTTTTGGAATAATCAATAATCAATTTTAAGAATTGAAGTGGAAAACTGAAAATGCAAAGAAAATAACTTCCAGTCTGGATGCAGACAAAGTGAAGGAAGATGGGCAAAATCAGACCAACCATCCCCAAGGGTCAAACCAATCTTGGCTCTCAAGTAGATCAGAAATTAGAGCAATAATTTAATTGTTGCAGAGCTGGGAAAGAAGTAAAAAGAAAAAAAAGAGGAATGGAGGGTGGAAGAGGAGGGGAACAGATGTTAAGAGGAAGGGAGATCATTGTGGGAATGGAAAGAAAAGGAAATGAGGATGAATGGAGTGAGAGAAGAAAAAGAAAAAGGAATTGGAACAAAGAGGAGGGAAGAAGAGAGATGAAAGGAAATATAAATGGAGAGCTCGGACAGAGAAGTAGGGATAAAGAAGGAAGAAAATGTAAAAGGAGGAGAAGAGGAATAAATTCATAAGAGGTAGGAGCACAAGTAGGCCAGTCGGCCCCTCAATCCAACTCCACCATGCAACAATATCATGGCTGATCTGTTTGTGGTCTCAACTCTACTATCCTGCCTGGTCTCCCTACACATCCAACCCTTGACTCTTTTGCCGATCAGAATTCCACCTTGAATGACCCAATCTCCACTGCTCACTGAGGAACAGAATCTGAAAAATCTTGTTCTTAATGTAGTTTTGCTTGCTGAGCTGGAAGGTTCATTTTCAGATGTTTCGTCACCATACAGGTAACATCTTCAATGAGCCTCCAGCTGAAGCACTGCTAATGATTCCTGCTTTATATTTATATGTTTGGATTTCTTTGGATTGGCGATGTTATTTCCTGTTCTTTTTCTTAGATGGTAGTAAATCAGGTCCAAGTCAACTGGAACTCTATTGTCAAAACACATTGACTTGGACTTGATTTATGATCCCCTGAGAAAAACAACAGGAAATGACATCACACAGGAAATGACATCGCCACAGGAAATTACATCACCAATCCAAAGAAACCCAAACATATAAATAGAAAGCAGGAATCAACAACAATGCTTCAGCCAGAGGCTCGCTGAAGATGTTACTTAGTATGGTGACAAAATGTCTAAAAATGAACCTTCCAGCTCAGCAAGCAAACCTACATCCAGAAATTCAATCTGAGCTACAAATCTTCTCAAAGCTCGCTATCTTGTTCTTAAATATGAAGTACCATATTTTTAATCTTTACCCATTAGTTCTCAAATCTATCACTAGAGGAAATATTCTCTACAGCAGCTACACTGACACAGTCCTTCAGAATCTTATGTTTTTGAATAAGATCATCTCTCATTATTCTTAACTACAACTGTTTCCTCGTAAAATAACCCCTTCAATTCAGGAAACAGCCTCAGGAAGCTTATTTGAATAGCTTCCAATACACATACAGGTAGTTCTCCTATAATGCCATAGTTACATTCCAGTAAAGCCTCACTTAACAGAAAATCACATAATACAAGTAATGGGACCTATGGGAAAAGTGGGGCTGGGGCAGATCACTCATGATCACTCAAAAATCATCTAAAACGTCTAACACAAAGTATAGCACATCCTGAATGAAGGTTGAAATCATATTTATTACCAAAAGTAAATTTAACACAATACATTTTAAAAATGTGAGACAGCTGCTCTCTGTACAGTATTTCTCACAGAAAGCTGTTCTATTGGCAGCTGACATCGTGTATGCTCAGAACAGTGCAGAGATTTCAGCATGGACACATGTGCAAAATGAAGCACGTGAATTGATGCCGCTGGAATTGCCAACAGAGATAAGCGTTCTCCAAAACACCATTCCCGAATTCTTCAGCGACATTAACTCTTAATTTCTCTCCACAGATGTTGCCAGACCAGCTGAGATGTTCCAATAATTTCTGTTTTTGTTACTGATTTCCAGCATTCGCAGTTCTTTTGGTTTTCATTAGCATAAGTTGTTAACAGTTGCGGGCCCCAGCACTGAGTCTTATGGCACTCCAAAAGTTTCAGTTTGTCAATCTAAAAAATGATTCATTTATCTTGACTCAATGTCCCATCAGATAGCCATTCCTTTTATCCACAGTATATATTTTGCAGGGGGCTTATTCACCACCAGCATCCTCCGTCACCCCATTGTGCATCTGATTGGCTTCACCAATCTCTTAGAATCTGGCTACCCTGCAACAATAATACACAAAGTACATCCTTAATTACATAGACTTGGACATCTGTACTTCAGGTACAGGAGCTCTCAGCAGAAGCCATTTGGCTTCAGATCTAGACCAACTCCATACCACAGCAACTTACTCAAGTGAAATTTCTTTTCTATATACTTCAGTGATTTTCCTTATCAAGTATTGACCAAATTCTCTTTAAAGTGCTGTTATTGATTTAGCTTCGACAGCCACTAGCCACAATAGGAAGATAATGAAGTTTTTCCAGGCTTCATCAGCACAGACAAGCTAAAGACTTTTCTTTCACAAACTTTCTGCAGATCATTTGGATGACATCAATACTTCTTTTTCATTCATTTTCTTTTATTTGAGGGACAACAGCTGAAGGGACTGTCAGGACAACCAGAAGGATCTTGTTACACAGTATGAAAAAGCTGAATCAATAAACTTCACAATAATTATTGAGTCAGTTATGTTACATCGGCCCTGAGTGTTCATTTATCTCCGAAGGTTGAGGAATTTGAGAAATCAATGGAAGGCAGCAAAAATGCATGTGACTGTTTGATATTTAAAGAGTGCTGGAAGTAAAAGCTTTATGAGATAATTACAGACTTACAGGAATATTTGATTGCTGTGAATTAGCGTTGTGCTGAGCAGTATTAAAATTACACTTTTACATAAACAACTTCTCCTCAATTGAAATTTGATACCATAGAAATTAGGGGGAAACCATTAATACACGAAACACACTTGCTGATCTTTTCATGATCAAATCTGTCATTGCAAGACAGATTTATAACTCATTAGTTGTTGTGGGACTTCTTCCTTTCTACAGAGAACATGAAAAACAGAGTCAGTGGCTCAGAGGTTCATAATTGATAAAGCATCAATGGAACTATAATGGAGCTCCATGTCTTTCCCGTGGCAACAGTGCATATTAACTAGCCTAATATTTCAGTCATGCCAAAATGAACACAGCATTTGCCTCTTCCCCAATGTATGTTCATATGGTCCCAAGCTACACACCAAATTTGAATTTGGACTTTATTAAAATAGTTCAGGCATCGATTCACTGTTAGTTGGATATTTATGGGCTGCATTCCTATTTGGGGGTGTGACAACAATAAATCAAATCAAAGCAAAAGATCACAACCTGTGATCCATTATCTCTAATTCCATCTCTTTTAGAGCCCAATAATATAGTATGTGTTTCAAAGGATTTATCATTTTTAATCACATTAATTTCTTTAGTTACTTTACTTCATCAGTATTATTTACTAGTTCTCATAAAACACTTATACCTTTTTATTTTGATAGATTCTATGGTTCCCAGTGTTAAGATAGAAAATATTTATATAATGTCTCTGACATTTCTTTGTTCCCCATGGAAATAATAGACTGTATTTGGGGAAGTTTCCTAGAACAATATGATATTGATCCTAACCAGAGAACAGAATACTTTGGGTTTGCTAATGTGTATTGAGGCAGGTTTAATAAATAATCTCGGAGTTCACAATATCCTGGGGAACAGTAATCATTACATAGTATAATTTATCATTATTTTGAGAGTGAGAAACTTGGGTTGGAAACATGTTCAGACTACAGAAAGCTACAACACAGTGGGATTTGGGGGTTCTTATGCATGAATCCAAAATGCTAGCATCCAAGTTTATCTGGTAATAAGGAAGGCAAATGGACTATTAGCTTTTATTTCAAAGGAAATTATGTATAAAAGTAGGGAGGTTTGCTAAAACTGTAAATGGCTCCAGCCAGATTACAGCTAGAATACTGTGAATATATGATACCCTTATGTAAGGAAAGAGATACATTTTATTGGCATTACAAGCAATCCAGAGATGTTTGAGTAGGTTGATTCAGGCATGGGGAGATTTTCTTATGAGAGGTTGAGTAGGTTGGGCTTGCACTTACTGGACTTTAGAAGAATGAGTGCAGGCTTTATTGAAACATTCAAAATTCTTAGGGGGCCTGACAGGATAGATGCAGAAAGGTTGTTTCCCCTTCTAGGAGAATCCAGGATCACAAAGGGAAATCTCAGAGTTAGGAGCTATTCATTTAAGGCACAAATGAGGGGGAATTCCTTCTGTTGGAAGGTAAACATTTTTGGAATTCATGACTAACTATCAAGACTGGGTCATGAGGTATACGCAAGGCTGACATAGACAGATTTTAAATGAGTAAGAGAATCAGGGATTAGAGGGTAAAGCCATGAAAGTGAAAATGAGGATTATTAGATCAGATGTGATCTCACTGAATCGCAGAACAGATTCGATGGGCCAGATGGTCTACTTCTACTTTGTCTTCTGGCCTAATAGTCTTATTATGTATTCACCCATACAATTAATTTTTGTTCATTGTTCACTGTTAGCAAATGTACTCCCAATACTCAGGCTTCCTACTGTTCTTGATAATAACAGAAGCGTCTACTTTAAATTAATGTATCGCTTAACACTTTAACTAACTATAGACATACCTATTTTCCCATATAGTGTTTACTTCTCAGCAGAATATAGATTCATTAAAATTATGAGTTAGTTATTTAAATGTTAATTTTTGCTAATCTTCAATCATACCTTTCAATGCCTTAACTAGGTTTTAATTTTATTTCCCAGTTTGTCTTAGCCAAGTTGATCTGTACATCTACGTTATTGATTTCAATATTCAGGTTTTAACCTTACGTTGATCATTTTAAAGCTCAACTTAAAATTCTATCATGTTCTCCTAATTTTTTCCAGAGGATTTCTTACTGTGAGATTACCAGTCATCTCTGTCCTTTATTCAAAACAAGATGTAGAAGAGCCTCAGCACAGTTTGTTCCATAGCATTTTATTCCAGAGAATTGCCACAGCTATACTCTGTTATCTCAGCTCCTAAACTAATTTTGATGATTTGATTTGTACAAACTTTAGGAAAACTAAAGCCTCTACAATAATCACCTTGCCTTTATTTACTAGCTCCTTTTATTTCTTGATGAATACTCTTCCCAACAGCACTGTTACTGTTAGGAGGGACAAGAGTTACTTCCACCAGTATTTTCTGACCCTTTTTAATTATTATCTCCGTCCATTTGGATTCTACATCCTGCTTTTTCGAGTCAAGATTATTCCTCATTGTTGTCCAATGCTTTCCACATCCTGGAGTAACAGCGCACGACTTGCCCTGCTGTCCTTATGTAGTCCTGTTATATTTAAGGGATCGATCTGTATATTTACTTGACTTGGCTTGTAGTTTTTAAGCTTTTAACTAATGAGCTGATCTAATTAAAAATCTAATTATATTTAAATTACACCTTTACCACTTGGAGGTCATGTTGCTGTGCTACAGGACATTGGTTTGGCCACCTTTGGAATACTGCACTAAATTCTGGTCTCCCTGCTATACGGAAGATATTATTAAACTTGAAAGGCTTCAGAAAAGTTTGACAAGGGTGTTGTCAGGGTTGGAGGGTTTGAGCTACAGGAACAGGCTGAGTAGACTGCGGATATTTTCCCTGGAGCATTGGAGGCTGAGCGGTGAGCTTATAGAAGTTCATAAAATCATGACAGGCATGGATAGGGCAAATAGTCAAGGTTTTTTCCCCAGGTTATGGAAGTCCAAACCTAGAGGGCACAAATTTAAGGTGAGAGGGGAAAGATTTAGAAGGGACCTAAGAGGCAACATTTTCACACAGGGGGTCGTGCAAGTATGGAATGAGCTGCCAGAGGAAGTGGTGAAGGCTGGTACAATTACAACATTTAAAAGACATCTGGATGAATATATGAACAGGAAGGGTCTAGAGGGATATGGGCCAAGTGCTGGCAAATGGGACTACGTTATCTATTTGGCATGGACGAGTTGGACCAAAGGATCTGTCTCCATGCTGTAGATCTCTATGACTCTATGACTCAGTAATACAAAGCACCATGGATATCATGAGAAAAAGCAGCATCCCCTTCACACTCTATATAGAATTCCCACCAAATTCCTAACTGTTGATTTCTGTCTGTGATGCATTCTGTTCTGCGATTGTTCTATGAATCAGCAGATACTGTTTATATTTATATATATATGTATGATATATGTATATATGTATATATGTGTGTGTGTATATATATATATATATATATATATAAAATTCCTGAAGAAGGGCATATGCCTGAAACGTCGAATCTCCTGTTCTTTGGATGCTGCCTGACCTGCTGCGCTTTTCCAGCAACACATTTTCGGCTCTGATCTCCAGCATCTGCAGACCTCACTTTCTCCTCTATTGAGAGAGAAACAGAGTTATAAGTTTCTTTCTTCCAGACTATTACCTTGTTTACAATGCACTCTGTTTACAACCAATCTCTGCTGACCACTTATAATAGTTTTGAACTGTAATCATCTTAACTATTAATGGCAGTGAAATCTGGCTGTTGCAGGTAGATCATAAGCAGGTGACCGAGCTCTATAACAATCTCAGTGTTGATCGAGAACTTGCAGGGAAAGTTGCCATCAGACACTACCAACTAGACATTCCAAAACATGCAGGGGAATGATTAGATTCCCTATAGTGGGGACAGACCCTTTGGCCCAAAAGTCTACACCAACCCTCCAAAGAGTAACCCACCCAGACCCGTTTCCCTCTGACAAATGCACCTGACACTATGGGCAATTTAGCGTGGCCAATTCACCTGACCTGCACATCTTTGGACAGTGGGAGGAAACCAGAGCACCCGGAGGAAATCCACATAGACACAGGGAAAAAGTGCAAACATCACACAGACAGTCGCCCAAGGTTGGGATTGAACCTGGGCCCATGGTGCTGTGAGGCAGCAGTGCTAACGACTGAACCAATGTCACTGAAGTAGCAATCCAGAGACCAAGGTGTGGTTTTACACAGAAACTCAAGACAAGGTTGTGAAACACGTAATTTTCTCACTGAGTTCTTCACAGAACTCAGCGCAGTGTTCAACAACTTCAGGCCATGAACTTTGTTCTCCAGTTGGATAATTTTTCATCCAGTGTCTGTATTTTGTTTTCATGCTTTTTGTTTCAGCCAAAGCTGACCTTTATTCTGCTATTAGCATCTGCTCTGGAACAACACTTCATTTCTTCATTACCTCTTCTTTTGTTCTATGGCATTTTCATCTCTAATCTTCTTCGCCCTCTAACCTTCTTCACCTCCTTCACCCCACACCTGGAACTTCACATTTCCCATGGCTAACCCACCCAGCCTGCACATTTTTGGACTGTGGGAGGAAACTGAAGTACCCAGAGGAAACTCATGCAAACACAGAACATGTAAATTCCACACAGACAGTCGCCCAGGATGGAATCAAATCTGGGTCCCTGGTGCTGTGAGGCAGCAATGCTAACCACTGAGCCACTGTGCTGCCCGTGGTCCTGTAAAGCCTCTGCTCAATGCTAACACCAAGAATATTGATAGTGGGGGATTTAGCGATGACAATGGCATTGAGTGTCAATGAGCAATTGTTCAATTCTCTCTTACCATAAGCCTATTGAGCTTGCTCAGCCATTCAATAGGATCATGGTTGATCTGACACTCCTCACATCCCCTTTCTTGTCCTTTCACCATAACCTTCGATTCCCCTACTATCAAGAATCTATCCATCTCAACCTTAAATATACACAATGACGCAATCTATCTGCAGCAATAAGTTCCAAAGTCTCTTAATCCTCAGGAAAGAAATTCCTCCACGTCTCAGTCATAGAGATGTACAGCGTGGAAACAGACCCTTTGGTCCAACCCGTCCATGCCGACCAGATATCCCAACCCAATCTCGTCCCACCTAGCAACACCCGGTCCATATCCCTCCAAACCCTTCCTATTCATATACCCATCCAAATGCCTTAAATGTTGCATTCCACCACTTCCTCTGGCAGCTCATTCCATACACGTACCACCCTCTGTGTGAAAGAGTTGCCCCCAAGGTCTTTTTTTTTTACATCTTTCCCCTCTCATCCTAAACCTATGCCCTCTAGTTCTGGACTCCCCGACCCCAGGGAAAAGACTTTGTCTGTTTATCCTATCCATGCCCCTCATAATTTTGTAAACCTCTAGAGGGTCACCCCTCAGCCTCCAATGCTCCAGGGAAAACAGCCCCAGGCTGTTCAGCCTCTCCCTATAGCTCAAATCCTCCAACCCTGGCAACATCCTTGTCAATCTTTTCTGATATCTTTCAAATTTCACAACATCTTTCCGATAGGAAGGAGACCAGAATTGCACGCAATATTCCAACAGTGGCCTAACCAATGTCCTGTACAGCTGCAACATGACCTCCCTGTACTCAATACTCTGACCAATAAAAGAAAGCATACCAAACGCCTTTTTCACTATCCTATCTACCTGCGACTTCACTTTCAAGGAGATATGAATCTGCAATCCAAGGTCTCTTTGTTCAGCAACACTTCCTAGGACCTTACGATGAAGTGTATACATCCTGCTAAGATTTGCTTTCCCAAAATGCAACACCTCTCATTTATCTGAAATAAACTCCATCTGCCACTTCTCAGCCCATTGGCCCATCTGGTCAAGATCCTGTTGTAATCTGAGATAACCCTCTTCGCTGTCCACTACACCTCCAATTTTGGTATCATCTGCAAGCTTACTAACTGAACCTCTTTTGCTTGCATCCAAATCATTTATGTAAATGACAAAAAGTAGAGGGCCCAGCACCGATCCTTATGGCACTCCACTGGTCACAGGCCTACACAGTCTGAAAAACAACCCTCCACCACCACCCTCTGTCTTCCACCTTTGAGCCAGTTCTGTATCCAAATGGCTAGTTCCCCCTGTATTCCATGAGATCCAACTTTGCTAATCAGTCTCCCATGGAAAACCTTGGTTAATGCCTTACTGAAGTCCATATAGATCACATCTACCACTCTGCCTCAATCTTCTTTGTTACTTCCTCAAAAAACTCAATCAAGTTTGTGAGACATGATTTCCAATGCACAAAGCCATGTTGACTATCACTAATCAGTCCTTGCCTTTCCAAATGCATGTACATCCTGTCCCTCACGATTCCCTCCAACAATTTGCCCACCACTGACATCAGGCTCACTGGTCTATAGTTATCTGGCTTGTCCTTACCACCCTTCTTAAACAGTGGCACCACGTTTGCCAACCTCCAGTCTTCCGACACCTTACCTGTGACTATTGGTGATACAAATATCTCAGCAAGAGGCCCAGTAATCACTTCTCTAGCTTCCCACAGAGTTCTAGGGTCCACCTGATCAAGTCCTGGGGATTTATCCACCTTTACCCATTTCAAGACATCCGGTACTTCCTCCTCTTTAATATGAACAGTTTGCAAGATGTCACCATATATTTCCCTACAATATATATTTTCCACAGTAAATACTGATGCAAAATACTCCCCCATTTTCTGCAGCTCCACACAAAAGCTGCCTTCCTGATCTTGGAGGGGCCATATTCTCTCCCTGGTTATCCTTTTGTCCTTTATGTATTTGTAAAAACTCTTTGGATTCTCCTTAATTCTATTTTCCAAAGCCATCTCATGTCCCCTTTTTGCCCTCCTGATTTCCTTCTTAAGTATACTCCTACTTCCTTTATACTCTGAGGATTCACTCGATCTATCCTGTCTATACCTTACATACCCTTCCTTCTTTTTCTCAACCAAACCCACAATTTCCTTAGTCATCCAGCATTCCCTATACCTACCAGCCTTTCCTTTCACCCTAACAGGAATATACTTTCTCTGAATTCTCATTATCTCATTTCTGAAAAACTTCCCATTTTCCAACTGTCCCTTTACCTGCGAACATCTGCCTCTAATCAACTTTTGAAAGTTCTTGCCTAATATCGTCAAAATTGGCCTTTCTCCAATTTAGAACTTCATCTTTCAGATCTGGCCTATCCGTTTCTATCATTATTTCAAATCTAATAGAATTATGGTCGCTGGCCCCAAAGTGCTCCCCCACTGACGCCTCAGTCACCTGCCCTGCCTTATTTCCCAAGAGTACGTCAAGTACACCTTCTCTAGTAGGTACATCCACATACTGAATCAGAAAATTGTTTTGTACACACTTAACAAACTCCTCTCCATCTAAACCCTTAACACTGTGGCAGTCCCAGTCTATGTTTGGAAAGTTAAAATCTCCTACCATAACCACCCTATTATTCTTACAGATAGCTGAGATCTCTTTACAAGTTTGTTTTCAATTTCCCTCTGACTATTAGGGGGGTCTATAATACAATCCCAATGAGGTGATCATCCCTTTCTTATTTCTCAGTTCCACCCAACTAACTTCCCTGGATGTGTTCCCAGGAATATCCTCCCTCAGCACAGCTGTAAGATTTGTATCCTGTAAGATTAAGCTGCCAGTCCTGCCCATCCCTGGGCTGTAATTGCTATGATATCCCAGTCGCATGTTCCTAACCATGCCCTGAGTTAATCTGCCTTCCCTGTTAGACCCCTTGCATTGAAATAAATGCAGTTTAATTTATTAGTCCTACCTTGTCCCTGCCAGCCTTGAGTGTTTGACTCGCTTCTGTTCTCAACTGTACCTTTTACTGAGATTGCCCTCTGGCACTCTGCCTTTCCACCTATTTTTGTGTCATTTGCAAATTTAGCCATAGTACATTCATTTTCTTTCACCAAATTATTAATATATAACAGTTGTGCTACCAAACCTGATCCCTGTGACAGACAGCAGCTGCCTCCGGTCTGTCCCTAGACAATATGGAGCACAGCAGCAATGTGGACTGAAACTCATTGTTCCATCTATTAATGGTGCTAACAAAAAATATAGCCAAGAGTTAAGAGCACTATTCACATAAGCAAATTGCTCGTGCATTCCAAGCAAAAAATTGACTTGAGGAAGATCCCCTTACCCCCCACTTGCTCTTTCCTGTCCATTAGCCAATTCTCTATTCACATCAAATACTATCTCCAACATGACTTAATATTTTATGAGGTATCTGTGAAACACTTTTGGGAAGTCCAGTGACACTTTGTAAACCCCCTTTGTAAACATTCCCCTCTAGTGAGCTGCAGAGCAAGAGTGGCACATTGAAAGAATGTGCTGAAATGATCAAAATGATTCTTTTCCCAGGGTGGGAAGAAAGTGTGGCTGCTCAACATAAAAGGAAACTTTGATTACCCAAGATCTCTCAGAGGGTATGAGGCATTGTTTCTGCCTAGTGTGTATAATCAGTGTAATTATACTGTCGCACTATCCTCAAAGCAGACAGCGGCTGCCTCCGGTCTGTCACTGGACAATATAAGAGCATTGCAGCAACGTAGACTGGAACGTATATACTCATTGCTCCATCTATCAATGGTGCTAACAAAAAAAAGCCAAAAATTAAGGGCACTATTCACGTTAACAAATTGCTCATGCCATTCCAAACAAAAAATTGAGTATAAATCAAAGAAATCCCAAATGAGCACTAATTTGACAGATATGCTTACCCTAGACTTCTATCATTGATCTTGCCAGTGTTTGTTCTTTCATTTCACCCATTGGTAAGGACCTGCCCTACTGGACAGGCAGGCCAGCATGTATAACACAGATGCTTCCATCCCTCAACTAAAGTATGGGTTCACATTGTGGCCATTTTACACATAAAAGCAAATTTATTGGGAAATTCTTGGTATTTTCATATGTTGATGGCTATTGTTGGGACTGGTAAGACTCCAAACGCAAGTTCAGTATGAGATCACATGTTGCACATCCATCTCTAGTTTTTGCTTCTGATAGTACCAATGTACACCTCTGAAATTACAGCAGAAGTTTATACGGGGAGATAAAGAAGCTGGAGTATGTACAGACAGATAAATATTATTTGTTAGACATTAAGAAGGAGTTAGCAATAAATCCCATCTGATCTGCATGGTAAATTTCTGGAAAGCCATAACAGCCAATATTTAATTCAATGATCCATATCCTTTTACAGTTTAGATTATTAACTAAAGGATGGTCAGCACTGTCCTTAAAACTCATTTCATCAATTTGAAGCGTAATTACTGAAACATAAGACCTATCTGGATTTATGATGTTCTGCCAATAGTGCAGAAACTTTAGTTGTCCTCATTAGTTGAAACAGTTTAGTGACTACAGCCTTTGTTATTCCAAACCTCAATATAGATTCATAGTCACCATGGCAATGATAACTTTAGCAAAATTACCAAATCCGTTGCTTAGAGCTATAAAGCATAAACTGGAGAAAATTAATTGAGTCCGAAGAACTGGTTTATCTGCTAATCTCTGACTTTCATTTCTGCCTGCAGCTGTTCCCAAGGGACATGAAAAGTACACAAGCTGGAATAATGAAACAGACTGCAGTAAGAACAGGCTGGAGTCTCTGTTTTTCTGCCGTGATCGTCATAAAATGGTTGATAATTTCAAAATATCCAGACCCCTTGTGTTTTTACTTTGCTGAGTTTTAGGGCATCTGAGACTACGCTGGAGAGGCCAGAAACTTAATTAACATATTTAAGGAGTCTGAATTGAATTCAATAGTTGCTGCATGGATTTTCCAGGGTTTAGGAAAACCGATAGTTAAAGGAAAGAGGGAGGTGCTACGTCTTTCCTGGAAAACAGGGTAACGAGTCGTTATCCATCCTCTCAAGAAAGCCTTTGAATGCTGTCGTCCTGGCTGACCCTTGTGAAGGCTCAAATATAGTTAACCTGCCATGCAGCGAACCTGCCATGCAGCGAACCTGCCATGCAGGATACCAAACATTTCCCACACTCATCCCCAAGGTCATTAACAACTGAAACCTCGTTTACTCTTGCTCAGCTGAGTGACTAGTTGTCAGGAATCTGCATATTTATCAATTCTTCACTTTTCTCATTTTTTCCATCTACAATCTCATTTGCCCTAATCTCTTTATCTCTTTGATTTGATTTATTATTGTCACATGCACTAAGATAGTGAAAAGTACTGTTTTGTGTGCTAACCAGACATGGGTATATCAGGGTGATAGAGCAGAATGCAGAATATTGTGTCGCACCAACAGAGAAGGTGCAGAGAAAGATCAACTCTAATATATAAGAGGTCCATTCATAAGTCTGATAACAATGGCGAAGAAACGGTTCTTAATCTGTTGGTATATGTTTTCAAACTTTTGTATCTTCTTCCCAATGAAAGAGGGTGGAAGAGAGTATAACCAGGTTGGGAGGGGTCTTTGATTATGTTGGCTACTTTCCCAAAGCAGCAGAAGTTTGGAAAGAGTCAATGAGTTGAAAGTTGTTTTTATGATGGACTGGAATGCATTATTAATTCTCTTTAATTTCTTGCAGTCTTAGCCCGATCAGTTTCCATACCAGACAGTGATGCGTCCAGATAGGAAGCTTTCTCCGGTACATCAGTAGAAATTTGTAGAGTCACTCATTGTGGGCATGTCGAATTTCCTTAATGTTCTGCGGAAGTAGAGGTGTTAGTGTGCCTTCTTGACTGTAGCATTGACATGGATGGACCAGGATAGATCATTGGTGTTATTTACTCCTAGGAACTTGAAGCTGTCAACCTTCCCCATCTCAGCAGCACAGATGCCCTTACCTGTCTCTCCCCATCAGATCTTTCTATGACTGGACTCTATCCAGGCCTACTCAACACAATTCGTTCACTGAGTGCTCTTTCCCCACCATGCTAGACTTTTATGCAAACTGACTCACTCCTCTATTCCAATATGGATAAGCTTCAGTCTATCCAATGCAATTAGTGACAATAGTTCTTTATCCACACAGCTCTCTCTCACCAATCCAGTTCAGTCTGTCTCCCTTTCTACAGAGCCATAGAGATGCATAGCCTGGAAACAGATCCTTTAGTCCAATTCGTCCATGCTGCTCAGATATCCTAAATTAATCTCGTTCCATTTGCCAGCATTTGGCCACATCCCTCTAAACCCATCCAAATCAAATACCCATCCAGATGCCTCTTAAATGTTTTCACTCTGCCACCCTGCACCATTTCCTATGGCAGCTCATTCCAAAGACCCACCATCTTCTGCATGGAAATCTTTTCTGAACCCTTTCAAGTTTCATAACATCCTTCCTATAGCAGGGAGACAGAAATTGTACACAGTATTCCAAAAGTCCTAACCAATGTCCTGTCCAGCCACAAGATGTCCTTCCAACTCGTATTCTCAGTGCACTGATCAATAAAGGCAAGCATACCAAACGCTTTCTTCAATATCCTTCATCACTCCAACTCCATTTTTAAGGAAAGATGAAGCCACTGTCCAAGGTCTCCTTGTTCGGCAACACTCCCTGGGACCTTGCCATTAAGTGTATAAGTCCTGCCCTGATTTGCCTTTCCAAAATGCAACACCTCACATTTATCTAAATTGCTTTTGGATTCTCCTCTTTTCTGCAAAGCTCAATCCCTATTTTAAAATATTTCTTATTCACTGTTAATTTTCTTTATTGAAGCCGTTTGTCTGATTCTGCTTGAACTCCTCAAGCTGGGTAATTCTCCATGCTTTCATGTTTCACTGTCAAATCTCTCCAGCACCTCACCCCACCTTACTCCAGTGATTGCCTCCAGTCTTACATGCTAGTATATGGTGGTTCAGTGGTTAGCACTGCTGCCTCACAGCACCAAGAGTCCAAGGTTCAATTCCAGCCTCGGGTGATTGTCTGTGTGGAGTTTGCACATTCTCCCTGTGTCTGCACAGGTTTCCTCCCACAGTCCAAAGACACGCAGGTCAGGAGAATTGGCCATGCTAAATTGCCCAAAGTGTTAGGTGCATTAGTTAGAGAGAAATGGGTCTGGGTGGATTACTCTTTGGAGGACTGGTTGGGCCAAAGGGCCTGTTTCCACACTGTAGGGAATCTTAACTAATCTATACACCTTCTTTCACACCATTTGTACTCCCTTCACAAAGCCATCTCAATTCCTGTTTTCAGAAATCACTGAAACACCATGAGCAGACATTTTGTAATATTATAAAAGCTTTCTATAGAATAGACATAAAGATGATGTGACATTGTTTGGGGAAGAGTTAGAGTGAAGACCATTAATATAAGAAATTGAATAGCATATGCAGAAAAAAAATCTGGTTTACCCGAAGATTGGTGAGAAATAAAAGCAGAAAATGCTGGAAAAACTCAGCAGGTGTGACAGCATCTGGGAAAGAGAAACAGAGTTAACACTTCTTCAAAACCCTGAAGAAGAATCATACTGGACTTGAACCATTATCATATTAAATTCCTGTGAAAGAAAACAATTTTGCACTTTTAATAAATTTTAAGTAACAGAAGTATTTTTAAATGTAAAAGCTATTTCTGTCTTTAATGAGGTTATGTTTCCTTCAGAAGATTGAACTTCACAACAACTAGCCAAAATCGTCTGAGACAAAGCTCTTCAGGGTGTATGACAGACTAATGAGGACCTATTCAAAACCTGCTGCTGACAAATCTTCAAATTAGTCACACATCAATTGTCGATGAATGCCCAGCAATAGCAAGCCCACTTCTGAGGCAGTAAATGTTTCTATTTTCATTTAAAAGTATCAGGGATATGAAAATTTACATTACCATGGTGTTACAAATCTGGTCAGACTGAAGAACAATTCACCCATGATATATTTGCAACTGCACCGAAAGGCGATCTAAACATAGCGTGTGGATCTATTTTACAGCATGTGGAGCTGTTTATTATTGGAAACCACAAAATCTCATTAAGGTTCTTGGAAGCAGTACTGACACTATAACATTCAAAGCATCACTTCTACAGATTGAGAGTAGATAGAACTTAGAAAAAAATTACTAGTAATTCTACAATTACAGATGGAAACAAAATCAAGGCTTAAAACAAATCTAAATACACTCATGGAAAGTTGCACAGGAACTAGCTCAGCATTACTCAGGACAAAGAAAACATAATCAAAATTACCCTCATTTAGGATCAGGATGAGCTAAATACTTTCTAAATAGATTTTATTCACTCCTCTTCACAATATAGATTTCTGTTCCTCTCTGAAAAAAAATCACTTCACATGCTGCTTTCTTCTTTATATATGCTGATGCAACATGTCACCTGACTGAAGAACCAAGATTAAGATTAAAAGACCAAGAGATATAGAGCAGAATTTGGCTATTTGGCCCATCAGATCTACTCTGCTATTCAATCATGGTAGGCATGTTTCTCTCACCACTCTCCTGTCTACTCCCCATAGCTCTCGATTCCCTTACTATTCAAGAACCTATCTATCCCTGTCTTAAATACACTCAATGACTTGGCCTCCCCAGCCCTCTGCAGCAATGAGTTCCACAGATTCACTACCCTCTCGCTGAAGAAATCCCTCCTTATCTCAGTTCTAAAGGGTCATCCCTTCTCTCTGATTATGTGTCCTTGGGTCCTAGACTCTCGTCTGATGGAAACATCTTTTCCACATCCATTTTGTCCAGGTCTCTCAATACTCTTAAGTTCCTATGAGATGCCCCCATTATTATTCTAAACGCTATCGCGTACAAAGTCATAGTCCTCAACCTCTTCTCATAGGACAAGCCCCTCATCCCTGGGATCATTCTTTTAAACCTCCTCTGGACCCTCTCCAATGCCAGCATATCATTTCTGAGATACAGGGCCTAATACTGCTCACAATATTTCAAACGCAGTCTGATCAGAGCCTTATACAGCCTCAGCAGTATTTCTCTGTTCTTGTATTCTAGCCCCTTTGAAATGAATGCTAACATTGTAGTTGCTTTCATAACTGCCACATGAACCCGCCTATTAACCTTAAGAGAATCCTGAACTAGAACTACCAAGTTCCTTTGTGCTTTGGATTCCAAATACTTGCTCTGTTTAGAAAATAAAATATACCTCTGTTCTTTCTACCAATGTGTAGAACCTCATACCTTCCCACATTGTGAGAGGAAGAGGCAGATGTAAAACAGTCTCCAACCTGTTTAACTCCTTCTGCAGCTTCTCCACTTCCTCAACAATACTTGTACCTCTACCTACCTTACTGTCATCTGCAAATGTAGCAACACTGCCCTCAGTTCCTTCGTTTAGATTATGAATGTATAATGTGAATATTTGTGGTCTTAACACAGACCCCTGTGGAACTCAATAGTCACTGGCTGCCATCCTGAAAAAGCCCTGTTATCCCCATTCTCTGCCTCTGCCAGTCAGCCAATCCTCTCTCCATGCCAGTACCATGCCCCTAACACCATAGACTCTTCTTTAGCAGCGTCCTGTGCAGCACCTTCTCAAAGGTCTTCTAGAAATCCAAATAGATCACTCCCAGTGGCTGTCCTTTGTCTAACTTGTCTGTTCACACTCAAAGAATTCTAATTGATTTGTCAGCATGACCTTGCCTTGATGAAGCCGTGCTGACTCAGCTCTATTTTACCACGCACTTCCAAGTACTCCATAACCTCATTCTTAATAATCTCATCCTCTAAAATCTGGCCAAGAACCAAAATTAGGCTAACTGGCTGATCATTTCCTGTGTTCCTGCTAGACTCCCCTTCCAATAAGCTCTGACGCCAGCATGATTCAAATGGAGGCCATCCCCTTGGAACAGCTCACTTCTTCCCCAGTACTGGCGCCAATGTTCCATGAATTCAAATCTGTTTCTCCCACACCAATCTCTCTGCCATGTTTGTATCTCTTTAATCTTTTTTGACCCTTTGCCAATTAGCTTGTGGCTCAGATAATGGGCAGCACAGTGGCTCAGTGGTTAGCACTGCTGCCTCACAGCACCAGGGTCCCAGGTTAGATTCCAGCCTCGGGAGACTAGACAGTGTGGAGTGTGCACATTCTCCCCGTGTCTGCGTGGGTTTCCTCCGGGTGCTCCAGTTTCCTCCCACAGTCCAAAGATGTGCAGGTCAGGTAAATTGGCCATGCTAAATTGCCCATAGTGATAGCTGCATTAGTCAGAGGGTAGTGGGTCTGGGTGGGTTACTCTTCGGAGGGTCGGTGTAGACTGGTTAGGCAAAGGGCCTGTTTCCACACTGTAGGGAATCTAATCTAATCTTATAATAATTTGGAAATGATTAACTTGTTGGTCCTGCATTTTAATATAGGCCTGGCTGCTCATATTGACTCAGCAGAACCTCTTTCTTTCTTCTGCATATATCAATGGTACCTATGTGGACTGCAACTGGACCTTTCCCCTCCCAGTCCATGTTCCCCTGCGATGCAGATAAGATATCCTGAACCTAGGTACCCGACAGGCAACATTGCCTCCAGGAGTCTCGATCCTGGCAACAGAGGACAGTGTCTGCTCCCCTGTATTTACTATCTCCAAATACAATTTCTCTTTTCTATCCCTTCATGAGTGGCTTCCTGTACCACAATGCTATGGTCAGTTTGCTCATCCTCTATGCAGCCCTCACAAAACAAAGGGAGCAAGAATCTCAAACCTGTTCGACAAGCTCAAGAGCTGAGGTGCCTTCAGCACTAATTCCTGGAACCTTCAATTGCCTCCCTCATAATCACACTCTCCCGTCCCTCCCCACTGACCACATTTGAAACAATTAATCCAAGGGATGTGAGTGCCTTCTGAAACATAGGATCCAGATAATTTACCACCATCATGGTGTGCTGTAATGTTCAAAGATCAGAATTCAGCTCATCAACTCTGAGCTGGAGTTCCTTAAGCAACCACTACTTGATAGAAATGTAGTCACTATGAACCATAAAAAGGGTCTATCAGCTCATATACCATGCAGGTATAACACAAATACGTGGTTCCAATGGAAATGCAAAGAATTAAAGTTTTGATTGGAAGTCTGAGGAATGGAGTATGGTGATTGAACCCATGACCTTAGCTTCATTAGCACCACACTCCAAACAACTGTCTTATCCCTTAAACTATGACTGTTGCAATAAATATTTGAAGTGTTCCCCTCCGAAGAAAGACTGATGTGTTCGGTAAGGAGACATCCATGTTCTCTCTGAATAGCCAGGTGATCATTTTCACTACTGAAAATGTGTTGCTGGTTAAAGCGCAGCAGGTCAGGCAGCATCCAAGGAACAGGAAATTCGATGTTTCGGGCACAAGCCCTTCATCAGGAATGAGGAAAGTGTGTCCAGCAGGCTAAGATAAAAGGTAGGGAGGAGGGACTTGGGGGAGGGGCGATGGAGATGTGATAGGTGGAAGGAGGTTAAGGTGAGGGTGATAGGCTGGAGTGGGGTGGGGGCGGAGAGGTCAGGAAGAAAATTGCAGGTTAGGAGGGCGGTGCTGAGTTCGAGGGAATCGACTGAGACAAGGTGGGGGGAGGGGAAATGAGGAAACTGGAGAAATCTGAGTTCATCCCTTGTGGTTGAAGGGTTCCCAGGCGGAAGATGAGGCGCTCTTCCTCCAACCGTCGTGTTGTTATGTTCTGCCGATGGAGGAGTCCAAGGACCTGCATGTCCTTGGTGGAGTGGGAGGGAGAGTTGAAGTGTTGAGCCACGGGGTGGTTGGGTTGGTTGGTTCGGGCGTCCCAGAGGTGTTCTCTGAAGCGTTCCACAAGTAGGCAGCCCGTCTCCCCAATATAGAGGAGGCCACATCGGGTGCAGCGGATGCAATAGATGTGTGTGGAGGAATTTGTGGCGGATATGGAAGGATCCCTTGGGGCCTTGGAGAAAGGTAAGGGAGGAGGTGTGGGCGCAAGTTTTGCATTTCCTGCGGTTGCAGGGGAAGGTGCTGGGAGTGGAGGTTGGGTTGGTGGGGGGGTGTGGACCTGACGAGGGAGTCACGAAGGGAGTGGTCTTTGCGGAACGCTGATAGGGGAGGGGAGGGAAATATATCCCTGGTGGTGGGGTCCGTTTGGAGGTGGCGGAAATGACGGCGGATGATACGCTGTATACGGAGGTTGGTGGGGTGGTAGGTGAGAACCAGTGGGGTTCTGTCCTGGTGGCAGTTGGAGGGGCGGGGCTTAAGGGCGGAGGAGCGGGAAGTGGAGGAGATGCGGGGGAGGGCATCGTCAATCACGTCTGGGGGGAATCTGCGGTCTTTGAAAAAGGAAGCCATCTGGGCTGTATGGTATTGGAACTGGTCCTTCTGGGAGCAGATGCGGCGGAGTCGAAGGAATTGGGAATATGGGATGGCATTTTTACAGGGGGCAGGGTGGGAGGAGGTGTAGTCCAGGTAGCTGTGGGATCATTTTCACTATCCAAAAAAACAAAAGGTTTATAAAATTGAATTGAATTGAATTGGTTTTCACATGTACCAAGGCACAGTGAAAAGCATTGTCTTGCAAGCAACACAGGCAGATCACATAGATAAGCAAATAATAGGTAAACAGTGGCAAAAACAAAAACACAGGTACAGGCAAATGTTAAGAGTTTGTGAGTCTTTTCAGTATTCTAACAGTAGGGTAGAAATAGTTTTGAAACAGGCTGGTGTGTGTGTTCAGGCTTCTGTACCTTCTCCCCAATGGTAGAGGTTGTAGGAAAACATTGCTAGGATGGGATGGATCTTTGAGAATGGCCTTTTCTTGACAGTAGGCCTGGTAGATGGATTCCACAGATGGGAGGTTGGCCTTTGTGATTGTCTGGGCCGAGTTCACCACTCTCTGTAACCATCTCAGATCTTGAATGGTAAAGTTGCCATACCAGGCAGCGATACATCCAGACAGCATGCTCTCGATGGCACACCTATAAAAGTTGGAGAGGGTATTCGCCATCATGCCAAATTTCCTCAGCTGCCTGAGGAAGAAGAGACATTGTTGAGCCTTTGTAACCAGTGTGTCCACATGAAGAGTCCAAGAAAGCTTGCTGTGGATGACCACTCCAAGGAGCTTGACACTTCCACTCGTTCCACCTCTGTGCTGTTAATGCGTAGGGGGGCATGAGTAACATCCTGCCGAAAGTCAATAATGAGTTCCTTGCATTTGCCAGCACTGAGAGCTAGGTTGTTCTCAGTGCACCATTTTTCCAGGTCTTCCACCTCCCGTCTGTAGGCTGCTTTGTCGCCATCTGAGATTCAACCGACTATGGTGGTGTCATCAGCAAACTCGTAAATTGATTCGTCTGGTATTTGGTGACGCAGTCATGGGTATACAGTGAGTACAGTAGGAAGCTGAGTACACATCCTGGGGGGCTCCAGTATTGAGTATTAGTGAGGATGAAATAATATCCCCAATCTTCACTGACTGTGGCCTGTGGGTCAGGAAACGGAGGATCCGGGTGCAGAGAGTGGGGCTTAGTCTGAGATCACTAAGTTTAGTAATCAGTCTCAAGGGGATAATAGTGTTGAAGGCTGAACTGTAGTCAGTACTATTCTTATGTAGCTGTTCTTGCTGTTAAGATGTTCTAGGGAGGAGTGAAGGACAAGTGACATGGCATCTGATGTGGATCTGTTGCTCTGATAGGCAAATTGGAGAGGGTCAAGAGGGGCATAGATAAGGTGAATTGCCAAGATCTTTTCCCTAAGGTAGGGGTGTTCAAAACTAGAGGGTATATTTTTAAGATGAGAAGAGAAAGACTTTAAAGGGATCTGAGGGGCAACCTTTTCATACAGCATGTACAATGAACTGCCAGAGGAAGTGGTAGATGCAGGTGTAGTTACAATATTTAAAAGACATTTGGACAGTACATGAATAGGGAAGGTTTAGAGGGATATAGGCCAAATGCAGGCAAATGGGATTACTTTAGTTCGGGAAACCTGGCTGGCACAGACGAGTTGGACTGAATGGTCTGTTTCTGTGATTTATGATCTATGACTCACTTAATAACCTGACTATTAATATTGATGGTCAAAGAATCAAGTATTTTTCCTTATGAGCAGAACATTTTTTCTGCCTGATTTCCCTATATTCGAGAGCCAGCATGGACTTCCTAAAGGACACTAGTGATGGGTCCTTCCTGACAATTGATTTGTAGTCATTATTCAATTCTTAACTGAATTCAAATTCCACCAATTGCTGTGGCAGGATCTGAACCGGGGACTCCAAGGTCTCTGGATTAACAGTTCAGCACCCATACCACTAGGCCATCACTTCCCTAACTGACTTACTAAACCTCTGCAAGGTTACCCCTCAACCTCCTATGCTCCAGTGAAAAAAATCCCAGCCCATCCAGCCTCTGCTTATCACTCAAATCCTCCATTTCACACACAGAGCAATTGAGTTTGCATACAAATGATCCATTGCAGGAATTATGTGGGTAACTGTCTGAATTGTACTCTATACCAAAAGAAGACTAAAAGCTTCACCCAAACTCAGCATTCAGCACCCCTTGGCACTGTGGCTCAGTGGTTAGTACTGCTGCCTCGCAGCACCAGGGAATTGGGTTTGATACCACCCTCGAGTGACTGTCTATATGGAGTTTGCATATTCTCCCTGTGTCTATGTGGGTTCCCCTTCAGATACTTCGGTCTCCTCCTACAATCCAAAGATATGCAGGTAAGGTGATTGACCATGCTAAATTGCCCATAGTGTCCAGGGATGTGGCGGTTAGGTGGGTTAGCCATGGGAAATACACAGTTACAGGGATGGATGGGATGGGATGGGGTGGGCTGGGTGGGATGCTCTTCAGAGGGTCAGTGTTGACTCAATGGGTTGAATGGCCAGCTCCTACACTGTAGGGCTTCTATATTCACTGGCATGCACTTATACAGAGAGCTTAAAGTAATCAAATTACACCATTACCATCTGCAGCAACCAATCACATGTAGGTAGATTGGAATTGCATTAAATAGTCCATCAGGAAAACCATGGTGCTGTCATATGTCAGGATGACTAATGCAACTGCAAATTCTTTATAAACCATTCAAAGCCTCACAACATCAGTAAACATCTCTAAGTGGCACTCTGTTTGACAGCCAGCTTGGCTGTCTGTGAGCAGCTGAATGCCTAGATGTAGGATATAAAGCCTGCTGTGGCTGTACATGATCAGGAAAAATGGATAACTTTTGAAGCAATAAGCAAAATCATGACTCCCATTCAAATAGAACTATAGTTGGAATGTAAAAATATTGCATTGTTCTTGGCACTAACATGATTGAGACACAGTGAGAATAACTGTAATCACCCAATATCATTTTTTACATTGTTCCAGTGATAACAGTAGCAGTTCAAGCTGAAGAATGTACTGTGGTAACCAGGAATTTATGATTAAATAGCTTCAATAATTTGGCTTTTGGCTATGAAAATCATTACCACTAAGTTTCCTTTGCTGTTATGATATTTAGATGTTGCCTTCTTCCTACTTTATATCAAATTTTCAAGGTCAGAACTTGCAGATCAAGAATTCTACAGTTGTCAATTCAATTGTAGTTCTGACTTTTCCTTTAATTCATATTTTTTTAATAGATTTCACCATATCATGAGCATTTAGGTGTCTTTTTCAGATAATTCTTGCATGAGCAAACAGCAGAGAATAATAAGAGAGAGGGATTTAAACAGAGCAGCATCAATTATATTTTACTGAATGTTGGAAATGAGCACTGTGGGACCTTGAAACTGGGAACGTACCTAAAGGAACAGCAAGGAGTGGCAGCTGGAATATGTTTACAGGTGAATATTCATTTCATCCAGCCTGGAGCATAAACATACAAGCAAAGGCAGGAGGTAAGAGAATAAACCTGAGAGCTCAGGAACACAGCATCAGAATGGAGTCCCCATCATAAGTAATGAATCCAATGGACTAAGCCTCAATCTAATACCCTGGAAGTGAGGACAGCAAAAATCAGTGCGTAGCAGGTCGGTGGATTTTCTTAATCCAAAGCAGAAACAAAATTCATATTAAGTTCTGCTAAAATGAGGTAATAGAGCAGCCTCCTAAACAGAGGCAGGGTGCACATCCTGGGTCTTGTGGGAACTTGAGGACAGTTCTATGCCCTGGAGTACCACATGTAATTAACTGGAGATGCTTCACTTCTGGGTTTTGTAATGTCACGGATGTGCGCTGTCCATGCCCAGTCCATTGACATTCTTGCTACCTTATTACATGCCTGAATGGAATGGCCCAGCAAGCCACTAAGTTGTATCATACTATTATAAATTCTAAACAAAGGAGTGAAACCAGAGGGACCACTCAGCATTGATCTAAATCCCAGAAAATGACAATGGCAAACACAGCTTTGTCATCATGCAAAGTCGTCCTGACCCTCAAGTAAGGTCTCGGTAAACTGAAAGAACTGTCTCACAGACTAGTAAAGCAACAGCTCAACATAAGATACAAATTCTGTGCGTGAGATTATGTCAAACACCACCATCCTTTGGTATGCCCTGACCCACCAGAAAGAGCACCACCGTGGTTTATAATCAAGAAATATTTGCCTTAACATTATCTCTAGGCCCCTTTAAATCTTGTGGCATCTGTTCAAACATTTCAAGGAAACCTCCTACTCATTACAAAACTGCACCCCCTCCACCACCACCATCTCCTGACTGATGAATCAGTGCTCCTGCAAGAGCACAGAATGTACTGTGGGTGTCGAGTGTTAACATTGGACACCGGGGTACTCATTTATACTATAAATAACTGAGATGGTCAATTCAAAAACACATAGCTGCCAGACTTTGTCTGCAGCAGGTGGTGAGAGAGCCAATAGGAGGGAAAAATCTACTTGAACTTGGCCTCACTAATCTACTTGTATGCAATTTTCCATGATAGTATCATTAGAAGTCAAAAATTGACATTTCAGGCATAAGTCCTTCATCATCCCTATTGCATCGACTCTCCTGATCTCAGATGCTGCCTGACCTGCTGTGCTTTTCCAGCATCACACACTTCAACTCGGACTTCTCCAGCATCTGCAGTCCTCACATTCTCCTGGTATCAATAGAAGTGATTGTCACACAGCTCTTGTAGAGATAAAGTCCCGTCTTCACATTGAGGATATGCTCCGTCATGTTTTGAGACACCACCACTGTGATAAATTAGGTAGACTTCAAACAGATCGAGCAACTCAAAGCTGGGTGTCGTTGAGGCACAGTCAGCCATCTACAGTAGAATTGTATTTAACTACAATCTATAACCCCATGGCTCAGCAGGTACCCCACTATATCATTACCATCAAGTCAGAGTTTAACCCTGGTTCAATGACGAGAGCTAGAAGGTATGCCAAGAGAAATATCAGGCATACCTAAAAATGAACCATTAACTGGTGAAGATATAAAACAGGATGACATGTGTACCAAACAGCAGAAGCAATAAGTGATAGAGAATGCGAAACAACCTTACAAATAAAGGATCAAACCCAAGTTCTGCAGTCCTGACACATTCAATCAGGAATGGTGGTAGACAATTAAACCATTAACAGGAAGTGGGATTCAGTGTGTTGAATTCCATTTCGTTCTGGTTTATAAATAATTTGGATGAAAATTTAGGAGACATGGTTAGTAAGTTGTGGAAGACACCAAACTTGGTGGTGTAGGTCACAGCGAAGACAGTTATCTAAGATTACAAAGGGATCTTGACCAATTGGGCCAATGGGCTGAGGAGTGGCAAATGAAATTTAAACTTGGTTAAATGCAAGGTATTGCATTTTGGTAAAACCAACAAGGACAGGACCTATACAGTTAATGGTTGGGCCCTCGGGAGTGTCGTCAAACAGAGAGACCTAAGGGTTCAGGTACATTGTTCTCTGAAAGTTGCATCACAGGTAGACAGGGTGATGAAGAAGACATTTAGCATGCTTGCCTTCATTGTTCAGAGCATTGAGTTTAGATGTTGGTATGTCATGTTGAGGTTGTACAGGACATTGGTGAGACCATTTTTGGAATACAGAGGTCAGTTTGGTTGCCTGCTATAAGAAGGATATTATTAAATTGGAGAGGTTCAAAAAAGATTTACCAAGATGTTGCCAGGACTGGAGGGTTTGAGTTATATGGGGGGCCTGGATAGATTGGGACATTTTTGACTGGAGTGTGGGAGGTTGAAGGATGACCTTAAAGAGATTTGTAAAATCATGAGGGCCATGAATAGGGGATCAACAAAAGCCTTTTCCCTAGCGTAAGGGAGTTAAACACTAGGCGACATATATTTAAGGTGAGAGAAGAAAAATTAAAAAGGGACCCGAGGAGCAACTTTTTCCACACACAGGGTGGTTCATGTGTGGAATGAACTTTCAGAGGAAGTTGTAGATGCAGGTATAGTTACAACATTTACAAGACACTTGGGAAGGTACATGAATGGGAAAGGTTCAGAGGAATATGAGGCAAATGCAAGCAAGTGGAATTAGCTTAGTTTGGGAAATTGGTAAGCAAAACGGGTTAGATCAAAGAGTCTGTTTCTATGCTGTATGACACCCTGACTCCATTAAAGAGTGATAAAACTGGATGAGAATCTTCGTTAAATTATTTTTATCAGCAATATTTTCGGTGAATCAGTAGCACCTGAAGATGTTTTGCTTCAAAGTCAAAATATTTCAAATGTTGGAAATATGTAACACAAACTGAAAAATACTGTGTGCTGCTCATTGTGGTCAATACATTAGAAATATCACTGAAAGTGCTTCATTTAAATATAACTTATCCTTAAAAGTGTCTATTCTATTGCATTCCATTTTTGGATTCCAGTCATTCTTCCCGCTGTACCACAAGAGGACAAATATTTTATTCATGGCTTGTTGGTACTTAGACATGTATCTAAGCTTAAATCCATGACATGTGCAAAATGAACAAAAATCATGAGCTTAAATAAACATCACATGAGCAGCATCGTATGTATGAATGTCATGAAATTTGTTGTCACACGATCAATGCTCTAGCGATTTATCAAACTAGCATAGGTAACCCTCATGGCAGCATTGTCATTATGCAGGCAAATGTTCCCACCACACATATGCCAGTCAGTGACAAACACCAACAAGGGAACAACAAAGTTATCATCTATTGACATTCCACAGTATTACCATTACTGAATTCCTCATTATCAACATCCTCAGTTTACTATTGACTAGAAACTGAACTGGGCTAGCCATTTAAATAGTGTAGCTGCATGACAGATCAAAAGCTTGGAATCCTGTTGTTAGTAACTGTTCATTTAGAAGGCACAAGTCAGGAGTGTGAAGGAATACTCCTCACTTGCCTGGATGGGTGTAGCTCCAATAACACTCAAGACACTTGACACCATCCAGAACAAAGCAGCCTGCTTGATTGGCACTACCACATTCACAAACACCCACTTCATCCATCACCAAAGACCAGTAGCCTCAGTATGATCTACAAGATGCACTAACAAAACGTTCACAAGACAGCACACTCCAAACCCCTACCCACTTCCATCTAGAAGGACAAGGGCAGCAGATACACCACCACCTGGAAGTTCATCTCCAAGCCACTCACTATCCTCACTTGGAAGTATGGCACTATTCCTTCAGTGTCACTGGATCAAAATCTTGGAATTTCCTCCCTTACAGCATTGTGGTGTAAAGTGGTCTCCTGGAGTTTAAGGTGGCAGCTCACCAGAACCTTCTCAAGGGCAAGTAGGGTTGGGCAATCAATACTGCCCAGCCAGCATTGTTCTTGTACCATGAATGAATCATAAAAAGACAAATAATTTCTGCGCAATAAGATCCCACAAGCATGAATAAATGAGCTTATAATGAGGCATATTTTAGAGGTGCATTAATATAGAATTGGAGGAATGCTTCTGTTCCTCTTGAATAGAGATGAAGATTGTTCAAAAAACGATTTTTAAAATCCGGTTTCATTTCCAACCAGAGGGGCCTGCAAGGAATTCTGAGTGGATCAGTCCAGATAATCACTCCATCTCACTCAATGGGACATTCCTTCAGTTGTGAAATGAAGAGTCAGTCTGCATTTAGTTCAAGATCAAAATTTGAATTTGAATTCAAAATTTGCTAAAATGGAAGTGGTAACAACTGAGGCAAGGATCTCACCTATTTCTGAACAGTCTTCCAATAATTATAATAAAGATTCTATTCAGGCTTTCTCATGAAAAATCCACTCGAATCAAAATAGTATCATCAAAACAACTACATTGATTGTGAAGTGAATTCAGTTTAACAGCGAGCCTCCCACAGGAATGTAAATTTTATCTATTTGGCCTCACACTGACTAATGTATTCATAATCTACAAGGATTCCTCCTTTAGCCTGTGGCTTGATGCCTCAGTATGAATTTGGATTAACAACAGTCTGGCTGAGGAGACGGCAAAGTCAATGACTGTCATCAGGCTTACACTTCAATGTGACATTACTTATTGATGCTAAATGCTGCTAATGGTTATCACAGGCATACCTGGCTCCGAATTATTGGGCTGAATCGTAAGTTTTTTAGCTATGTCTGGGATGTGAATTGTTTTTGGAGGCTTTATCATTGCGAGACCTGGTTCATTCTCTCACCCTATCTTTAGCAGACATTAATGACCCTGCCCTTTGGCATCTCCCATGCCCAATTTCCATTTGCTGGAAATGTCACCAGCATCTCTTGGATCTGCACCATCTTTAAAAACCCCTTGTACACTCAGCCAAGCACCATCAGCCCAGTGGTGCCCTGGATGGTTCCTGGCTGCATGTGGCACACAGGCAGGGTCCTAGAGGTCCTCCACCCTCCACGCACTGCCCAGTGTCTGCTGTGGAGGCCAGGATACCAGATCATGCCAAACTGGTCCAAGGTTACCAGGAGGCTTATGCTCGAAACGTCAAATTCTCTATTCCTGAGATGCTGCCTAACCTGCTGTGCTTTGACCAGCAACACATTTGCAGCTGTGATCTCCAGCATCTGCAGACCTCATTTTTTACCAGGAGACAGTAAGGACTGCAGATGCTGGAAGTCAGAATCAATAGATGTGAAGCTGGAAGAGCACAGCAGGTCAGACAGCATCCGAGAAGCAGGAAAGTCAATGTTTCAGACCAAAATCCTTCATCAGGACTGGGAAGGAGGAGAGAACCCAGACGGATATGGAGGGAGAGAGTGGGGCTAGGGGAAGGGTTACCACCCAGGTCAAAGCACTCTCAGACATCTGGAGGAACATGCATCCTCTCTCTGTTACCTCACACTTACTCCCTCTCTGCTAACATACCCACCTCTCACTCAGGCCTGTGGTCTCTCATTGTTGCCTGAAATAACTTCCCTCACTCACCTTTCCTAAACCCTCAACACCACTCATTTGGGACAGCTCTCCACCTGCAAGAAACAGCTATGTCAACCACTTTCATCTCTGTCTCTCACATTCCAGAAGGAATACAGTCCACAATCAGGCAAAAAGGGTCAGGATGACTGCTGGGAAACCTTCATCCAGCTCCTCACCCGTTACAAGCAGAGAATTCTGACTCTGAACATCCTGAGCCAGGTCTGGAAGTACATCAAGGCTGCCCTTGACCTACTATGCCAGGGAAGGGGCTGAATCAGTGAAAATTAGTTAAGGGCTAAATTTTCAGCCGTATCGTACAAGTAAATGGGAAACCTAGTTGAGTTTTCCCAACATCAAGCTTGTTTGTGGAGTTTGGTGAGGTGGAAGTCAGAATATTTATGAGGCAAGTTATGGTAACAACAAGGCATTTAACAAGTGTTAATCCCTATCAATTAGCATCTCATTGCTACCGAGTGAAAATCTCACCATGCCGCTTGTGAAAAGTCCAAAAGATGGAAGGAATTAATCTTATTGTCAAGATGGGCCTCACTGAACTCATCGCCAGATTCTGCCAGATATTTCATCATAGTCCATGTTGCTCAGACCCCTGGGAAATTCTGCCCAGTCAGATAAGGGAAGGATCAACCTACCATCTCTGTCTGTTTGTTTTAAAATATCGCACAACATCAGGCTATAGTCCAACAGGTCTCTTTGGAAGTACTAGTTTTTGGAGCATTGCTCCTCTATCAGGTAGCTGTGGAGCGGGATCATAAGACTCTGAATTTATAGCAAAAGATCCCAGTCGTGCAACTGAAATGATATATTCAACAAACCTCGATCACTGTTAAATCTACCAGCTGTTAGAATGGGTTGCAGGTTTCAGTTCGTTAATATATAAATCCCAGAACAGCTTTCCAGTCACATTCTTGTGATAAGCTTTTATTTAAAAAAGGTGACATCTCAGCTCAGACAATGCATTAAAGGTGTGAGGTTAGAATCTTTCTGTATCCTAATCTTGAGCCAGACTGGTTCTATTTCCAAAGTCGGAATTTTGAATCATCCAACATTGTCTACCCCATACGCTGCAGGCAAGGATGCCCCAAGGCATGGTACATTGGTGAGACTGAGCAGACGCTACAACAACAGATGAATGGACACCTCTCAACAATCACCAGGCAGAGATGTTTCCTCCCAGTTGGGGAACATGTCAGCGGTCTGGTTCATTTGGCCTCGGACCTTAGGGTGACCATCCTCCAAGGCAGACTTCGGGATGTGCAGCAACGCAAAATGGCCGAATAGAGGCTGATAACCAAGTTCAGTACGTCTTGAGGATGGCCTCATACTACAGGCGGCACGGTGGCTTAATGGGCGGCACGGTGGCACAGTGGTTAGCACTGCTGCCTCACAGCGCCTGAGACCTGGGTTCATTTCCCGACTCAGGCGACAGACTGTGTGGAGTTTGCATGTTCTCCCCGTGTCTGCGTGGGTTTCCTCCGGGTGCTCCGGTTTCCTGCCACAGTCCAAAGATGTGCGGATCAGGTGAATTGGCCATGCTAAATTGCCCATAGTGTTAGGTAAGGGGTAAATGGGTTGCGCTTCGGCGGGTCGGTGTGGACTTGAAGGGTCTGTTTCCATACTGTAAGTAATCTAATCTACAGGTGACCCCACTACACTATACACTATCTCATACAGACACACATTCTTACGAACACACTCACACACACCCTCTCATAGACACACTCTTTCTCAGAAACCCCCACCCCCACACACCTTCTTATAGGTTTAATCACACGGTCTGCCAAGCATGCACACCCACAAACACACTCTCACATGCACTCACAAGTACAGCCTCACATGTTCACACTCTCTCACATGTTCATATACACCACACACACTCTCTCTCTCTCCCTCACATGCATGCACTCACATAAAAGTCTATGGGGTGAATTTGCATTTGCAGAATTGTAATTACAGATATATTCCATTTTGTTCAAACATCACACAATCTGCAGGCAGTCAATGTAAGCAGTCAATCTATGTAACATTTCATAAATTCCTACTGTGTGAATAGAACCAATCTGGCTCAAAATTGGGATACAAACAGACTTTAACCTCACATCTTTAATGCACTGAGTTGAAATGTTATCTATTTTTATAAACCTTTAGTTATCTTGAGAATGTGACTGGAAAAAGGTTTTGGGATTTAATATTAATGAACCAAAACCTGCAATCCATTCTAAAAGATGAAAGACATAACAGCGATCTAGATTTTTCAATATATCATTTCAGTTGCATGACACAGATCTTTTGCTGTAAATTCTGTGTCTTATGATCCTGCTCCACAGCTACCTGATGAAGGAGCAGCACTCTGAAAGCTGGTTCTTCCAAATAATACTGTTGGACTATAACCTGGTGTTGTGTGATTTTTAACTCTGTCCAGCCCAGTCCTACACAGGCACCTCCACATCATGTCAGGCAGCATCCAAGGAACAGGAAATTCAACGTTTCGGGCTAAAGCCCTTCATCATCCTGATGAAGGACTTTAGCCCGAAACGTCGAATTTCCTGTTCCTTGGATGCTGCCTGACCTGCTGCGCTTTAACCAGCAACACATTTTCAGCTCTGATCTCCAGCATCTGCAGACCTCACTTTTTACACCTCCACATCATATTCGTTTTTAGTGTGTGTTCTCAATACCGTCGTATTCTCTCTCTGCTCACACTGTGCTATTTATACTCAGCGGGGTGCTCTTGATATTATCATAAATTTGCTCCAGGGTCCTAAAAGACTTGCCAATAATTCCCATGGCTCACCAGTATCGTGAGTAGTTAGCAGAAAAGAAAACAGTTCAGATAAACCATCAAATGTATGCATTTGAGGCTTAAATATGAAATATGGTTAAAATACAAACATAATGCAAAACAGAAAATCACTAGACAAACTCAACATCTTGGAAAGATATGACTAACATTTCAGAAAGTTATTCTTTCTTCAACACCAGAAAAGAAACAGCTTGGAAGGTGAAACAGAGCCAGAAGGGGCAGAAGATTAAATACACAAAGAAAATAGAAATGGTCCATGAGGGAGGAAAGTAGATGAGGCTTAACAGAAAGGAATTGTAGAAACAGAATCTTCTAATGCAAGATCTTCGAGCTGAACAATTTTCCTCTACAAATGTTACCTGCTGAGAATTTTGGTAACGTCGAATTCTCTATTCCTGAGATGCTGCCTGGCCTGCTGTGCTTTGACCAGCAACACATTTGCAGAGGAGATCACAACACTAGACTCTGTCAGCCTGGTTGGAGGTTACCATCCAGGTCACTGGAGGAATGCCAAGCAATACGACAAGAAGGTTAATGACCTTCTCCAAAATGCCAGGATAAGTGTCACCATCTTCTCTGATACATCACATTCATTCTGATACTGCACACATCTCCCATTAAGGTCGACCACTCTTGTCATTGTAACTTACATCTTCCCCCATTCTCTCACACCCATCCCCCACCTCCCACACTCCAGGCATTTTAAGCTGCTTGCTCACTCAATTGGGCACCTCGTCATAACCATCTCCCCGCCTACCCCCTTCCCCCCACCCAAGCTTCCACCAGTAATAATTGCTATGCCAGACAGTTTCATTTCTATTAATCCCTTCCCTTGTATCAAAGGAGAAAATGGCCCACAGTAGTGTCAGGTCAGCTAGTAGAGTGCCCAATATTTATCACATCCTCCTCTTCCCATATGAATAGGGAGTCAGTTAGCTCTGTTAGCTGGATGGGTGGTCATAGAATAGAATCACTCTAGTGCCGAACAGGCCACTCAGTTTATCGAGTCTGCACCAACCCTCCAAAGACTACCCCATCCAGACCCACTCTGACTTTTACACTGCCATTGTCACCATCAAATTCCCAATGGAAAGGTAAGAGAATGGAAACTGCACATTACTGAGGTGAAATGAACCTATGATGTGATGACAAGACATGCTAATGCTTGGAAGTAGGCCTCTGCCTCTCACCAGTGAGAATCTCCTCTCACTCCTCAATACCTTTATTTGGAAAATGGGACTTTTTCCTCAATATTGAGAAGCCCCTCCAATTTTCCAATTTTCTCATTGCCCACATTGTTCTGTGACTGGGAAGATTCCACCCGGTGTTTTGTTGAAGAATATTAGAACAAGAGAGAATTTATTGTCCAGGTTTTTCAATGATTTATTGCTTTCTTCAAAGTGTGAAATGATGCTACAGAGGCCAGTTTCCCATCACCCAGTCACCCTACATTTACACACAAACAGACCTTGACTATAGTTCTGCCTCATGCAGAGTGATGCAGCAATATATAGAAACATAGAACAATACAGTACAGAACAGGCCCTTTGGCCCACGATGTTGTGCCGGACATTTGTCCTAGCTTAAGCACCTATCCATGTACCTATCCAATTGCCGCTTAAAGGTCACCAATGATTCTGATTCTGCCACTCCCACAGGCAGCGCATTCCATGCCCCCACCACTCTCTGGGTAAAGGACCTACCCCTGACATCTCCCCTATACCTTCCAACCTTCACCTTAAATTTATGTCCTCTTGTAGCACTTTGTTGTACCCGGGGAAAAAGTCTCTGACTGTCTACTCTATCTATTCCCCTGATCATCTTATAAACCTCTATCAAGTCACCCCTCATTCTTTGCCGTTCCAATGAGAAAAGGCCTAGCACTCTCAACCTATCCTCATACGATCTATTCTCCATTCCAGGCAACATCCTGGTAAATCTCCTCTGCACCTTCTCCAAAGCTTCCACATCTTTCCTAAAGTGAGGCGACCAGTACTCCAAATGTGGCCTTACCAAGGTCCTGTACAGCTGCAACATCACTCACGACTCTTGAATTCAATCCCTCTGCTAATGAACACTAATACACAGTAGGCCTTCTTACAAGCTCCATCCACCTGAGTGGCAACTTTCAAAGATCTATGAACGTAGACCCCAAGATCCCTCTGTTCCTCCACCTGACTAAGAACCCTACCGTTAACCCTGTATTCCGCATTCTTATTTGTTCTTCCAAAATGGACAACCTCACACTTGACAGGCTTGAACTCCATCTGCCACTCCTCAGCCCAGCTCTGCATCATATCTAAGTCCCTTTGCAGCCGACAACAGCCCTCCTCACTATCCACAACTCCACCAATCTTCGTATCATCTGCAAATTTACTGACCCACCCTTCGACTCCCTCTTCCAAGTCATTAATAAACATTGCAAACAGCAGAGGACCCAGAACTGATCCCTGCGGAACTCCACTTGGAACTGAGCTACAGGCTGAATATTTACCATCTACCGCCATTCTCTGACTTCAACCGATTAGCCAGTTCTCCATCCAACTGGCCAACTTTCCCACTATCGCATGCCTCCTGACTTTCTGCATAAGCCTACCATGGGGAACCTTATCAAATGCCTTACTAAAATCCATGTACACTACAGCCACTGCTCTACCCTCATCCACATGCTTGGTCACCTCCTCAAAGAATTCAATAAGACTTGGAAGGCAAGACATACCCCTCACAAATCCATGCTGGCTGTCCCTAATCAAGCAGTGTCTTTCCAGATACTCATAAATCCTATCCCTCAGTACCCTTTCCATTACTTTGCCTACCATGGAAGTAAGACTAACTGGCCTGTAATTCCCGGGGTTATCCCTATTCCCTTTTTTGAACAGGGGCACAACATTCGCCACTCTCCAGTCCTCTGGTACCATCCCTGTTGACAGTGAAGACGAAAAGATCATTGCCAACAGCTCTGCAATTTCCTCTCTTGCTTCCCACATAATCCTAGTACACATCCCGTCAGGCCCGGGGGACTTGTCTATCCTCAAGTTTTTCAAAATGCCCAACACATCTTCCTTCTTAACAAGTATCTCCTCTAGCTTACCAGTCCGTTTAATACTCTCCTCTTCAACAATTTGGTCCCTCGCATTTGTAAATACTGAAGAAAAGTACTCATTCAAGTCCTCTCCTATCTCTTCCGATTACTGTCCTTGATCAGACCTATCCTCGTTCTCGTCATTCTCATGTTTCTCACATACGTAGTAAAACATAATATGCAAGGTTATTGGGAAAAAGCAGAAGATCAGTACTGGGTGATGGTCATTTGAAGAGCCAGTAATGGCACTACGGGCTGAATGGCCGCTTTCTGCACTGTAACACTTCTGAAACAGGTTTACTTTTCTGCAAGAGGTGAACTGCAGGACATGTTTCACCTTGATGAATAGAAATAGCAAGAATGGAGTGAATGAAGGAGCAGTAAGGGATCTGGTAATAATGCAGAAGTAGGGACAGAATTTGGATCACCTTAAGTCCATTGCATGTACCTTCTCTCAGCCTCAGAAAGAATGTTCCTTTCTCACTCACAGCTGCATTGCACCATCTAAACATATGCCTTTTAGAAAGTTGCAGCACTTTAAGCACCTCACATTCACCCTCTTTTCCAGTGACACTAAACAAATCAGTTGTGACATTACACTACTTACTAGCTCCGTTTAGAATCATAGTCATACAGCACAGACCCTTTAGTTATGGAGATATCAATCCTGTTTTACATGTTCCCAAATAGAGATAAGAAATGGATTGCTCACCAAGAATGTGTTTTATCAGTGAGCTAGCTGAAGACCCTTCAGACGCATGTTATTTTTAATTGAATTCAAATTCCACCATTGCAGGATTTGAACACAGATCCCCTGAACCTTAGCTGAGTGTTTGGATTAATAGTCAAGTGATAATGCCACTAGGCCCTCACCTCCCCCAATATGCTCAAGTACAATAAGAACAAGCACCAGTGGAGATCAAGGACATTGCTCCAACAACATGGGTGCAGGACAAGATGATGTTCAATGACCTGACATTAGTTGCCAGGGTGAGTAAATTCATCTTGAAATGGTATATGCTACAAAGTGCACTATTCATTTCACCATGCCTGACACATTTTCCAAACAATTTGCAAGATACTCACTTTCACACATGCCTCTTTCTTGCAGAAAAGTTGGCAAATAAAAGCAAGCAGCAAAAAAAACTGAAGGATAAAAAGCTGGAGAGAGCCTATTATTTTCAATGGAAGAAACAGTGTAGAAACAGTACAAGAGGCAATGCTGTGAATACAGCCACTAACAATGATGAAGTGATTGATGTTTAGATTATTTGCAAGCAAGGAAGGAAGGTCCAGTTGACAGCTCACAGAGGGTGGGTTTGTGCACCAACACTCCTGCAGAGGACTCAGATGAGGATTTGATCAAACAGAAGGAAGCTAATAGTGCACTACAATGACTAGGAGCAAGGGGATGTCCAGCAATAACCCAACTCAGGACTTTGCATACAGATTGGCACCTATCTTTTCCAGTATGAAATTGGTGGTCACCCCACTGTGGAACCCAGCATGATGCCGAATCTGGTGCAGTGTCGAACAGTCAAAATCACACCTTCCATTGCAATGTAATGATCTACATTGTGCATTGTGAAGTGGGAGATGGCACGGGGCAGGGTGACACTAGGCACAGGAACACATAAGATGGTTGTTGAGCCATCAGTTGCCACTTGACACATAAGATGGCTTCCGGACCACAATATGGAGAGAGACATCAGAGCGAATACAGACACTGCCTGGGGCTACCAGAATGCTAGCAAAATGCACTCACAGCCTAGTTGTTTTGTTTAAGGTGGGTGGGGGAGAGAATACACATGAATAATGTATACTGCCCGCCGAAGTGTCTGGGTCCAGCAACACCTTTGATAGAAATGCTAACAGCTGGACACAGACTCAGTACAAAGTGCTAATAGCCAGGGCTGCAGTAATCGTCCTTTTCAGGAAGAGCGATTAGCACGCATTTCTACAGCAATGGACTTTCATGCAGACATTGAAACTGATAATGTCTGCATTGAAACTAACAACAACCGTGCTGAAATTAACAACGGCTGTGCTGGAAGTGACAATGACTTAATTGAAACTATCAACAATTCTGCAATGATTGCCAGAAACAAATCATGTTACAAAGACAATACTCTCATCACTGACCTATTGTATCAGAAGATGTATAAAAGTATCTTGACATGTGCTCCGGATGGAGAGAAGAATCTCAGCTGACCACTGTGCTATTGGTGCCTTTCTCTCCCTGGAGCTCTGGAATTTCCTTGTACAATAAACTCTGTCACTGAACATTGACTCTGACTCCGAGACTGGTGTTTTTCCACATAACAATTGCAAATCTGCTTTGCAGATTTCACAAAGGCCTGAAGGTGGAATGTTCAGGCTATTGTCATTGTGGGTCTGAACACCACTGTTCCCAAGACTTTCCAGGGACTCACTGCAGTCCTTCAAACTGTTTCTCCAACAAATCAGTGAGATTATAGAGGTGCCACCCCTGAAAAATGCCAATGTCTCAATGAAGTAGGAATCCAACTGTTCAAGCAGTATGACAGCAATTGTCCTCCCACTTCACAAGTGGTACATCATAGAATCATTAGGTAATGTCAAGACACAGGGAGGTCAGGCACACAGGGAATGTACAAGGCTGGTTGAGTTGTATTTTTGGATGATTATACCAGGAATAAACATATACATTTCGATTGGAATGTGCATTTTCTGATGGTGTTCATGTTTGCACTATTGGAAAGAAGATAATGACAGAATGGTCAGTAACAGAGGAAAGTTGAAAATGTGTTGCTGGTTAAAGCACAGCAGGTCAGGCAGCATCCAAGGAATAGGAAATTCGACGTTTCGGGCATATTCCTGATGAAGGGCTTATGCCCGAAACGTCGAATTTCCTATTCCTTGGATGCTGACTGACCTGCTGTGCTTTAACCAGCAACACATTTTCAACTGTGATCTCCAGCATCTGCAGACCTCATTATTTACCCTTACAGTAACAGAGGAAAGGTCATCACTGTGGGGTATTGCTAAATGGGGGAGTGTGGTTGAGGTAACTGATAGTCACTCCCTGTTTCACAGATAGATTACAGATAGAAATGGGGCTGTTTACATTGTAGCTTCCTTTCACTTTCTGACCCACTTTCATCCATCTCACTTGCTAAATGGTGATAAGGGCAGTTCCCTTACAATGAATAGATTGTACAATAATCATAAAACTAGCTTAGTGAGAACAGCAGAACCCCTGCAGAGTGGTCCAGCTAACAGAAACATGGCTTTCAACACCTTTGGTGTATTTTTTGCAAAGGCGTGACTCTCATTTAGGCCTATCATGTCTGGAATGACATGCTACGGATGTGACTGTTTTGCAACCCAGTAGCTTGACTCAGTGAATCAATGCATCACACACAGCTGTCCACTGAAGAGTAAAGTCTCTATTGATTCGTGATCATGGCCACGTTCACATTAGCTGGATGCAGGCAGTGGGACCCTGTCCCCATGGGAACGTATGCAACCAATACTCATCTCTGTCAAGTAGAAACCAGATTCGACTATCTTTTTTGTATATAGAGAGTTTCAATGATTAGTTTTATCAACAACCTGAATGGTTTTGCTTATACAGCAGCCTGGAAGAAGAAAGAAGTTAAAAAGGTGTTCAAAGCCAAATCACCAATTCAGCCACAATCAATGCTGTCCTTACCCTGCTTCGAGATTGCAGTTGTGACTATAGTGCTGGTAGATTTTCAATCACAGCCTCTTTAATGAGGGAAATGTGTCTCAAACCCTAGTCCTCACTGAAATGGAGGTGAGGAAATTGGCCCTATAAACCTAGAAGCATGGAAAATAGGAACAGGAGTGGGCCATTCAGCCTCTTTCGCCTGCTTCACCAATCACAGCTGATCATTCCAACTCAATAACCTATATCTGCTTTCTCACTGTACTCTTTCAATGCTTTGACTTTAGCCACTTTCTGTACTAGAGAATTCCAAAGGTTCACCACTCTCTGGTGAAGAAATCTCTCCTCAGCTCAGTCCTAAATGGCCTACATCCCCATCGTTTCACTGTCCTAAAAGTGCTCAATGGATATGGCCTGTTACTCAGAGCCTGACTCCTCCTCTGCCCTCTTGGAGCTCCATTGTTTTGCCTTGTATGGCCTCTCCTCATTCTCCCACTTATCTTTAAATCCACAGTTAATCTCAGTTAAGATTGGAAGTGCAACTCCTTTTAACCAAAGCTTTTTAAAGAAGGGTTTTAGCATCAAGCAGACTCTTTCTATAGATGTGTAAAACTTTGGAAAGCTTCAAAACTTGCACAACTGCTACAGCCGGAGGAAATAACTCATTGATGAATCTGTAAGTATTTGAATACTGGTTCGATCTCAATGGACATGACCAGTTCTGGACACTATATTAAGACTTCCCATTGGTGGAAGGATTGAAAACCTGGGGACAAAAGAAACAATGGACGCACAAGGAATATCTTGTCCACAAGTAGTTAGGATCTGGAATGAACGTTTTGGCAGAGGCAGGTTCAATGAAGGCATTTTGTTGTGACACTGAACCAGATTGATTTTGATTATTTTCAGGAAATGAAAAATGTGCATGAGCTATGGGAAGAAGGGAGGGGAATGGCATTGGGTGAGCTACTGCTGCGAAGAGCTAGGTCATGCATATTGAGCTGAATGACCATTTTATGTACTCTAACCATGCAATGATTTTAGCTCATGATCACTTAAATGACATTGATGGGGGAAGCTTTCATTCAATTTAGTATTGTATTCTGATGTGCAGGACATCAATAAGCTATAGGGTGAAGAAAAGCTTTCAAAATAGCAGAGATGGCTTCAACTCAGCTTTTGAACACTGATCAGCAGCATAATCTGTCTGCTCTGCCTGCTTACATTCATTAATGCAAATATGCGGAATCCTTCATTGTGATCAAATATATATTTCAGATGCCATTTTTGAGCACCTGAATCTAGAAGGTAGCTGCCAATAATTCCAGCTTCTCCCTCACTGTTAGAAATTAAGATTTAAGAAATACAAGTAGATAAGATATTTCTGAAGTTCTGTTTTATGTATTGTATACACTTACTAACACACTTTGAATATGTATAGTGTCTTTGATGCAATGAAAAATTCCAAGGAGCAAAAAAAATAAAAATTATGAAATGGAGGCATATAATAGATTAAGGCATCAGATAGCCAAAGCCTTGGTCAAAGTAACGATTTTTATTTAAGAAATGGGGGAACGTGAGGCAAAGAAGCAAAAAGAATTGGGAAGAAATTTGAGGTACTCAATTAAAAGCACAACCACTTACAGAAGAGCAGTTATGACTAGGAATGCATAACACAACAGATTTAGAGAAGGATTGAAGAAATTACAGAATTAGGAAGAGACAAAATCATGGACAGATTTGAGAAAAAGAATGATAATTCTACATCACTTGACACACAGCCAGTGAAAGTCAACAGTGGGATTTGCTGCGACTGAAGACCAGAGTAGCAGAGGATATGGGAGACCAGTCAAGACAGTAATGGGATAGTCCAATCCAAAAATAGGGAAGGCACTGATAAGTATTTCAATGGCTTTTCAGCAGAGTCAGATATACAACACATATTATGGATTTGGAAAAGGCACTCTTAGAGTTGGCACAATTCTGAGATTGGAAGCTTAGCTCAAGGACAAATGACATCCAGGTTGAAAACAGGTTGGCTAAATCTCAGACTAAGGAGAACAATCCTATTTCATCATCTTGGGAAAAGTAGCTCATTAAACCACATGGCAGAGACCTGGAAAGAAAATATTCGGATAACATCAGTTCTAATACAAAAAGATTAGGTCAGACTCCAAGAATGTGCAACAATCAATAACTGTGACTGTTTGTCATTTGCGACAACAATAGGAAGGTTATTTCTTCATTGCAGACACTACTTAATAGCCACAAAAGAAAATAATATATCTTTGAATAGCCTCTTGTGCAATGATCCTCTGACAGACTGTCTTTTGTTGGGAAAATGCAAAGCTGGAGTTAAAATTGCAGTCAGGACCAAGGATGGCATCAGTCCTCAATCTGCATAGTTAAAGACCAACCTCATCAACTTTATGTGGACAACTTCCCCATTCATCTGAAAAACAGTTTAAAAACTGGAAATGGTGGGATCAGCAGAGGACATTACAGCCTAAATTATCCACTGAATTTCATCTGCCATCTTTCGCCTGCACTAATAGTATTAGAATCGACCTAAGTATAGCTACTTCTGATTGGACAGATAAGATTTAATACTCTTGTGTCATCTGATATTCAACTTGGTATATGATGAATTCACCCTCTTCCTCTTTAACTGTTTAGATGCAGGGAAATTGTAGATGTCAGCATGTTATTTGATCTTCAGCATAGAACTAACAATTCTTATTCAAAGCAGCTTCTATCGAGAACACAAAATAAAAGAAAATAATTTTCTCATGGAACAGTGTTTATGAGGAACAAGCTCAGTTGAATAGTTAATGTTGGGTCACTGAACACCTTTAATGGACTCAGACAGGAATGAAAATAAAAACAAATTGTACAAGACTTCTTTGGTACTTTACTCATGGTAGATGGGTCCACCAGGAGATAAAGTGGGTTGTGTGGAGTCTATGATAAAACTAATTTAGACTTAGAGTCAGAAAGATAGGTAAGGCCAGACTTTTGTTAGTATGTAAAAACAAAATGCTGGAGAAGCTCAGCAGGTCTGGCAGCATCTGTGGAGAGAAAAACATTTATTGCCTTCACAGATGCTACTAGATCTGCTGAGTTTCACTAGCACTTCCTGATTTTCAGCATCTGTGTCTTTTTACTCTTTCCTTACGTTCTTCAAATTATCTTGTGATATCTGATTTCTAGTAATTAATAACTACCTATTTGTGTTAACATCTGTCGAATACTTTCTTTATGCAAGTGCTTAAGAAAAGCAACACGGGGCACTAATTGGAAAAGTAAAAGACATAATATACTGCCCAAGGTCAAAGGCAATTGATGAAACTGAGGTAAATACCCAAAGGTGTGAGGACTCATGAATTATTTGACTAGCAACAGAGTCTTCACATCTGTTGTGTTCCCAAATGTGGCAAAGAATACTTCATTGAATTTTGATTTCCTTAATTCTTTAACAGGATGTGAGCATCACTGTCAAATACTGACTGTTGTCCAACAGTGATCATCCTTGAATAGAGTGGCTTGCCAAACAGTATCACAATTTCACATTGTTGTGGATCTGGAGTCACAACAGATTGGCAGATTCCATTCCCTATAAAGAGGAAATAATGAAGCAGAAGGATTTAATAAGCAAATGATGATAGCACCATCGTCATCATTACCAAAACTAGCTTTCCAATTCCAGATATCATTAATTGAAATTTTAAAATTCCACCAGCTGCCATGGTAAGGTTTGAATACACAACTCTAGAGAATTAACCTGGGTGTTTAGATTATCAACTACATGGTGACATAGCACCATCTTTCCTTGAAAAATAGGAATGAAAATGGTATTACTAATTAAAGTTTAATATCTTTGAAGTTGCAGAAACTCTAGCTAATGCGGATTGTTGAGATAAAAATCTGTTTTAATCATAACCAATGCAAATCACAATCACAAATTCAAATATGCTCGAAAACATTTTCTGCTATTTAAATATATTTTGGTAAGTATTTCTGTTCATTGCTGGTGAGATGTTTGTTCTGAAGAATGGACATTTGTGAGATCCCTCAGTGTGTATATTTATGCTGGCTAATGTGTTGCAAGTGTTAGTGAATCAATAGCCCATTTGTCACTTTCACCAGTAGTGAAAGAAAGAAAATGGAAAAGGATTGAGTGGAGTTTAAGAAGGACTATTGTCCACAATGTGAAACTGCTCAGAATTAAATGCTACTCAATGTCAACATTAAATTTTCACAAATTCAGATAAAGTATAACAGCTCCTCTAACCAACCTGAGCAATTAAAATCAGTCCAACTTGCACTGGAGTAGACCCACCAGCCATTCTTCAGGACCTCTCCAGGTGAGACTTGGTATCCATTATTCTAGCTCTATGTTATATATCTGTGTATATTGGGAACTAGGCTTTAAGCTTTTAAGTTTATTGTAAATAGAGGCTAAACAGTTAGTGGAAAGAGCAGTGCTTCATGGTCTCAATGCCAGGCTAAAAAGGAGAATGTATTAATCTGCTACACCATCTAGGAGGTTTAATGTCTTAGCACACTGCATTTAATGAGAATTATTTTTCACCAATTTTAGCCCAATCAAAAAAGAACAAATTCATTCAAGGTGGGCTCGGATACATTACAGATATCACATAAAGCAGCAGCCCAAAGAACGACTATCTTGCAGAATTACCTGTCAACTTCTTTACATTCCATAAGCCACAACCCCATAAACTAATAATTAAGTCCAATTCTGAGCAGAATTAAGAAGCAGATGGGTTGGTAGGACATTAGACAATTTAGAACATGGAGTCTATTAAAGGAGAACATAAAGCTGAAAGCAGGAGACTTCACTTTTTAGGAACCTTCAAAAGGATAATGGGTCAGAAACAAAGAACAGACAGAAGAAAAGCAAAGAACAGGAAGCTGCTAGCATTTTGTGGGCCAGTAAGGATCTGGTGGTGGAGGAGTCTTAACCAGACATCTATAGACCACCACACTCTGCATCCCTCATTAGATGGTATTGTAATAATTGTCATTGTGTTTATCAACAACTCTGCTGCTTACTCTCTAGCCTGTGCCATATTCCATTCAATCAGCAGCCAACCAACGTTAATTAATATACAACTCCCAGTCCTGCCAGGGAGCAGGCCAATAGCAGGGCTGGAGCAGAACCAGGGAAAGCACCCTCCATGGTAAACAAATTCAAGTTTTCTGCTGTTTCATTATTATGTATTGATTAGGTATATTGTTCTTATAATTTGAAAAAGAACAACATTTGGCTCTGATAAAGAAAATTGTAAACAGGGACTCAGTCAACAGCCTTGATGTTCTGGCGGAACTGTAAGCAATGATCCTAGGAATGCCACTTACTTTAGAACTGCTGTTTCTATAAAGTGGGTGTTGCTCAAATTTAGGGTCTGGTTATGGAGTCTCATGTTTAAAAAAAGGGCAAGGAGATAGTGGAATGAAGCTGGTGACTGTGATCAGAGACCTAGACAGAAAGAGAACATTAAAAGGACCATAATCATCTCTCAACCTGGGGTCATGTTAGAATGATCCCTTCCTTTGTGTAAAGGGGTAACCTTCAGCTACACAGTGCAGCAAAACATACGGCAATTGTGGGACAGAGTACTGAGTAAGCGTTAGAGAATGAGAGTGACTGAGCTGGTGTGAAAGTGTGCGAATAAGTGTGATTGTGTGCAAGGGCGAGAATGAAGCTTTGTGTGAGTATGAATGTCATGAGCAAGTACATGTTAGTGAGTGAGCAGGAGGTTAAAGGGCAGTTGTTGAGTGATAAGAGCCTGTCCTGGGTAGATGCAGCAGCCCAGAGTGAACTCAATGTCAGCACTTACCTTCTTATCTCTCCTATACATCCTCCACCAAATCCGTTCTTACAAAGTGTCATAACACATAGGTTTACTTTCCAGTGAACCATGAGTTATCTGAACTGCCAGACTGCTCAAATGCGAAATTCCGTTGGTGTTTCAAATCTTTTCAATCAAATTGTGATATTTACTCTTGATATTTTGTTAACCATTTCTCATTGCCTATAAGAAGCATGACTTTTCCAATTATGCCCAGGGTAGTGAGCATTATTTGGTATCTTTTCAATATATCGCAAATTAACTGGGAAATGTGCAACAATAATCATACCACCCCATACAACAAGCCATCATAAAATATACAAATGGTTTAAAATCCCGCCAAGACCAGCAAACCAATTAATTGTTCTGACTGACCATTATATAGGACAAAAACAATTCACACCATGTTTCATCAGTAACTGTAAAATAACTTTGTTGTGTCACACTTAACTTTAACAAAAGCAGAGAAAAGAAATTCACTACTATACAACTTAAACCTTTTTGAAACCCACAAGTTCTCATAAGAATAAAACAGATAGAAGAGAAACAGCTTGACACGTAAGGCAGAATCCTCTAAGGGCCTGAGTGACATGGGCTACGCTAGGATGCATGGCATAATAGATATGTTCAGTGAGGCCTATCTTGGTTTTGAGATCATTTCATTGCACGTTTTATAATTTTCTCAGGCATCATCATGAGATTCTCGTTAGGCAGCAATGAATTCCCAACTGATGCTCATCATTGCTTGTTACATGCCTTGTTGTATGAGTGGTGGGATTGAGTAAGTGGGTGAATGAGAATGGGTAGGAGTGAGTGGGTGAATGAGACTGTGCCGGACATACACTCACCCTTAGCTTTCTCCTCTCCTCACACAAACTGATCCACAAAGCAGGATGCGAGAAAAGAAAATCTAATGTTCAAAGGCAACTTGATTCTGAACCCAATGTTTTGCAAATTCCACTGACGTCAGTTCAAAATGTGCCAAACCATGAGGTGAACCAAAGTCAACATTCATTAAACCAAACTCTGAAATGGGGTCCGGCTCCAAACCCTCCTTCCTGGTGATCAAGACTTGAGCCTTGACTTTCCCTTTGCTTCTTAAATGAAAAAGACAAAAAAATAAAATTTTTATTGGGCACTATAGCTCACACTTTTTAATGGCCAATTTTATCAATTATTTAAATAGTCAATTATTCTTTTCGAATTTAACTTACTGAAATTGGTCTTTAAATTGCAGACAAATGTGATCTTTCTGAAACTTGCTCAGTAGTGCCCCGAGAGAGAAAATTTTAAATATGCCCTACACCCTCATTCACAGAGGGTGAATAAATTTGGTGCAGAGCAATTCATTGAAATTGAGTGGTATCTTTTCAGCAGCCATCTTTGTAGGTTTTTTTTGCTTCCTTCTAGTTATGCACTCACTTGCAAGTGCTTAAGTTCTTTGTGATTATAGTATTGCTTTTTATTAGAAATATATCTGATCCTCTGACCTTGATCTTTCTGCTGGCTTTTCTTAAAACATTTCTTACTTTTTCTCCCCCAATATATTGCTGTTATTTGGCCTGGAATGTTTCCGTATTATCTAGCTCATGATGAACAAGCTCAGTTTCTAGAAATGTCAATAGTTTTCCTGAGGGATTGTTTCTCCTCTCTCAGAGAATGGGCTTTCATGACAGGATCCCTTATGTCTAAGGAAATCCTAATCACAGATTAGGCCATCCAGTTGATCAAACTCTCAGGATTCTGCTGGATGTATCATATGGTCACATACTGATTAGAGCTCAAGGAGATGGGTAAGCTATTAATGTTCATCTACTACTCTTCATAAATTATATTAATACGGGACTCAAAGTGTGTCTTCAAAAGCTGCAACATCTTGTTTGTCAGGATTTTCTGCTCCCCAGGGAGATCTAGTTTGTAATAGACATTGTGGCATTTTGCCCAGCAGTGATGGTATTTGGAGGTTTTGCTCAGTGATATTACTCAATGCCGCAATAACATTTTGTGATATATCTTTTATAAATATCCCTTTATTCTTTTATAGCTGCATTTTTTAAACTATAAAATGACCTCAATATTATTCAAAGTTCCAAACTATCAGGCAGCAATCTTCCATAGAAGACCATGCATTTCTGGCTCTAATTTTCAATTCTATTTTTAATTCCTTAAAAGTACTTCTTCACAAAAGCAACAATATATTAGCTCCAAAAAAAGGATTGGAGGGTGAGAAGCATTTTATAATTCAATTAACACCTGTAAACCAGTGACCTTAATCAGGTAAGGCCTGTTCTAGGGGAGGGGCTTATGGTTACCTCACGCCCAAAGTTTTGCAAATGCCTGCTTACTTCCATGTTGGTGGCATGGGGAACAGTGTGAAATACATTGCTTCACACTCAGCAGCAGCTCTGGGTACATCCAAGGCTAGTCTCTACTTAAAGCTTGCCTGTACTTAAGGCCAAGCTATGCCTCTTATCCAACCTGCAACAGTTCATTCAACTAGTGAGAAATTAGATTCAAAGCAGGAAAAAACATTGAGTAGTGGATTTGCAGGCCAGAGAAAAAGCCTCTGGGTTCCCCAATATAGCATAGGAAGCTTTAGTGCAGGAGATAGAGAAAGGCAAGGGAGCTAATTTATCATTGTAGACTGGGGAGATGAGGCCACATGTCATCCAAACACACGGTAAGGACAATGAGAACAGACAGCTATGCCGATACAGTGTTGGAAGAGTTTCAAGAGACCTGTACCAATGGTCACAGAGTACATGCATCTTCAAATGTTATATCCTACAACTTCAATCCCAAGACAACACCATCCTTAAATGTATCACTCATCCAAACATCTCCAGTCAACAGGACTCAGGCCTAACAAATCAAATATTCCAGTCCACCCCACCCCCCAACACCCCCCCCACACACACACACACACACACTCTCTCAAATGTTGCAAACCTCACAGTCACATCTTGCAGATTCCACCAACATCAGGCTTCTCAGCTATGACAGATAGATCAAACCAAAAGACAGACAGACACACACACACACACACACACTTTCTCTTACAGAACACATTACAGGAGGCACAAACCTGCAGGTGGTTTGGATGTACATCCTCACTTCTTTGGAAGAGATGGTGTTTAGGATTATTGGCATGGCTGTTACAAGGTTTAAATCTGCTGCCTGGCCTTGGGTCCTTCAAGAACCATGAGGATGAAAACCCAAAGGAGCGTTGGAAGTGTGAGGGATGGAGGAATATAAGAAAGCAATAGGAGAGCAAAGAGGAGGTATGAAATAACACTGGCAGGTAAGATTGGGAAGAGTTCCAAAATATATTAAGGGGAAGAGAATAACCAGTGAAAGAGCCAAACCTATTAGGGACCAAGCAGAAAATCTGTGCATGAAGCTGGAGAACATTGGTCGAGTGTTAAATGAGTATCCCACATCTTTACTTAGAAGAAATAGGACACAAGTACAGAATCAGTTCTGAACAGACTGATATACAGAAGTGAAGAGGTGTTGTAGGTTTAGGCAAATTTTTAAAAAGTGGACAAATACCCAATTCTGGATGAGTTGTACTTCAGAGACGAATTTTCAAGCTCATCTCTGGTCACAGGGAGGTGCCAGAGGACAACTAATATGGTTACCACCACACTATAGGAAGGATGTGATTGCACTGGAGTGGATGCTGAGGAGATTCACTAGGACGTTGCCTGGGATACAGAATCTTAGCGGAGAGGCTGGAGAGTCTCAGATTTCTTTCTTTAGAGCAGAGAAGGTTGAGGGAGGACCTGAAAGGAGTGCATAAGGTTATGAAAGGTCTGGACAGGATGAAAAGAAAGGCAACTGCTCCATGAGTGGAAGGGTCAATAACAAGAGAACACAATTTTAGAGTGAAAGGCAGGATGCTTAGAGGGGACTTAAGGAGAAACATTTTCACCGAGAAGAGGTCGGGAGTCTGGAATGCACTGTTTGGGAAGATAGTTGGACAGGAAACCTCTCAACCTTTAAATAAAAAAGGTACCCAATGAGCACATGAAGAAATGTCATAACATTCAAGGCTATGGGCCTAGTGCAGGCAAGTGGGACCAGTATAGTTTTGTCAGTACAGACTCAATGAGACTCTTCTGTACTGTTTGATTCTAAGGTTCTTGGAAGAACACACCTCTGAGGGATAAGCACTATCAGTTGATTTGCCTCTTGCAATCACCAGCTCAGTTACTGGCCACAAGTAAATGGGACTTGAAAGCTTGTAGATCAGCTCACTGGGTGGGTTGATGGGTGGTAGATGGTGAGGAACATACATTCATAGACAAATTCTGCTGCTGAGGAATGGACTGAAGTGAAGACTTCAGTGGGGTAATGTATAGAAAAATGCTGATGGCTCTGCAAACTGCACCACCTTGTGCATTGGCAAAAGCTGTCAGAACTGATAGCCACTGACAAGCTGCATGGAAAAGTTAGGTGTTTACCTGTTTCAGATCTACTGGAAGAGACATTGGGGTTGACGATCACCTTGACAGCCACTGGCAGCCCATCCTCACTGTTCTATGATGACAGATGGCACAGCTCAGTTACCACCCTCCTTGGTGAAGTGTAGCCATGGGCAGATGCTGCTCCTGGCGAAAGGAGCAAGTAGGACCTGTGCCATCATGCTGAGAGTCTTCCCCCACTCTAGTAGGCAGCATGGTGGCACAGTGGTTAGCACTGCTGCCTCACAGAGCCAGAGACCCGGGTTCAATTCCCGCCTCAGGTGACTGACTGTGTGGAGTTTGCACATTCTCCCCGTGTCTGTGAGGGTTTCCTCCGGGTGCTCCGGTTTCCTCCCACAGTCCAAAAATGTGCGGGTTTAGGTGAATTGGCCATGGTAAATTGCCCGTAGTGTTAGGTGTAGGGGAATGGATTGTGCTTCGGCGGGTCGGTGTGGACTTGTTGGGCCAAAGGGCCTGTTTCCACACTAAGTAATCTAGTAATCTAATCTAAGAGGCAATTCCTTGCTCCTCTGCACTATTCCCCCCATGATAGTGCAGCTCAAGATAATAACAACATTAACACCAGCTTTGAGATCAACTGTCTACTCATTTACAGTGGTTAAAAAACAACCCACGAGTCTAAATTAGCTTAGGAAATTGTGTTAAATATTGTGCCCATCACATCCACAAGGAACAACAGACTGGGTAGCTTCAAGGATGAACATTTCTGATACATAAGAAAATGATCTAAAACTAAGCAAGATAAAATTAACAACTGTTGCACAAAATGATCTAGCTGGAGCAGCACGGTGGCTTAGTGGTTAGCACTGCTGCCTCACAGCACCAGAGACCCAGGTTCGATTCCAGCCTCAGGCAACTATCTGTGTGGAGTTTGCACATTCTGTGTCTGCGTGGGTTTCCTTCAGGTGCTCTGGTTTCCTCCCACAGTCTAAAGATTTACAGGCCATGTGAATTGCCCATTGTGTTAGGTGAATTAGTCAAAGGGAAATGGGGCTGGGTGGGTTACCCTTCAGAGGGTTGGTGAGGACTTGTTGGGCTGAAGGACCTGTTTGCACACTGTCGGGAATCTAATCTGGTGTCCAGGACACATTGTGAAGTGGGGTGTTTTTAAAGGAGAGCATCAACTGAAATGGCAAGTTTCAAAAAGGCATCAAATTGGAGTACGTACACAGATTGTCACCATTAGCGGCCCACTCTAAACGCCTCCAAGACTAAGAATGCCCTTGAATCACCCTGTGGCCTAACAAATGGTACAAGCTCAAACTGAACTCATCAGGAGTAGACTCACATAAGATTTACTTCCCAACATATTGAAACCTGCGGTGCAATGGAACTCAATCTGGGACCCCTTAAAACTTTTCTGGCAAATCTGTTGCAATCAGAACTCATGGTATGTTGAATGTTGACTTGCACCAATCACCCCGATTGTCTACAGTCACAAAGGTTAGTTTTAAACTGTATTAAATCTCCTTTTAGGTCTTGTTGTACAATGTCTCACAGCGAGCATGCAGTGTTCTTTGAAAGAGACATGCTCATAATTATCACTGTATCATAGCAAGTGAGCTGCTGATGTAAAAGTCTCAAGCTTCATCTTACTGGAGCATGATATGCTGAGGGAAGCTTGTTGCAGTTTGTTCAGTACTACCCCAGACATAGCAGTATTTGTATTAAATATGTAGGTTCCAAGCTGTAATAAATGTCTATTAATTCTTGCAGTACTATGTTCCTTACATAGTTCTTAGGTTGCAGAAGCTAATAAACTTCTGCTTTATCAGATACAAATCTTGCTGAAGACAAATAGTGCATCACTGCACCTAAAGCAGATGGTGAGGTCAGGTCAGGTCATGGCTGATCAAACCAACCTCAATAGATATATTTTTTAAAACATACAAATACCCAGATGTACTATAGTGCAATCCTGCCATTCTACTTTTCAGCAGCCTTATTACGTTCAATATTTCTTAATTTGATTTTGTTTGGAAGGCTGACATTCCTTTAAATTTACTAAAACATAAGTTTTCTGTCTTTAGAACACTTTCCCAATAAAAAAAAATGATATTGAGCATATTATTCAATTTAGTTTCCACATAAGGATGCAAGCAATACTTTTTTTTAAATTGGCAGTTTCCATTTCTAATTATTTTTTAATACTAAAGGCTAATAAGATTGTCCAAATTGCTTCCCATGTGGGCCAGAGCTGAATAACAATCATCTTTTAATGATGCCTTTCATTATAAATGGAGCTTTAAACAAGTTAATTCGGAGGTACTTTTTAAAATTAAAACTGACGAAGTTTTAAGGTTTTGATAAGGTAAAAATTCAAGACAGCCATTGAGAGAATCTGAAACTGGATTATCAGAAAATATGGCCGTAATTTAAACCCCAGACCACTTCGTAGCAGCTAAGCAGAGGGAATTTTGATCCAGGGCATAAGCTTTGGATCCAGAGCCAAAGGAATGTGGTCCATTGCCTCCCCCTCTTTCTCCCACCCCCCCTCCTCCCTCCCGGCATTCCAATTTCCCATTACCATAAAGCGCAAGAGATCCAGATGCATTCTTTTATGCGCTCACTACCACACTACCATCTTTTCATGGGCAAATGGGGATGAATTCTAACCTCTGGCCTAACCAGCAACACCCACATCCCATTACTGAATCAAAAAAAAGCTCCACCTCAGTACTGGAGCTGCAATACTCCATCATTGTGTTGTTTAGTACATTCATTGCTCTTCAGTTATAGGTCCATATAGTAATGTATAGTTGCGTTTGTTGTGGGAATGAAAATGGGTATCACTTGCTAGATGCTATTTGTGACCAATCCCTTTTTGAGTAAAGGAAGAACCTGCCACTTTATTTCTAGACAGGAGTCACATATTAGTCAGACCACAACTATATTTGGACAGAGACTGAGTTAAGCGATTCCGTAACCCACAGATCAGGTTGAAGTTCTGCAACCTGGTACATCCAGTCATGAATGATGGTAGACAGTTAAAACAACTAACAGGAGGATGAGGAGGGTGCCCAAATATTCATAACACAAAAAAGGTACGAAAACAAAGGTAAAGCATCCATCTTCAGCTTGACATATTGATGGGATGATCTATTGCAGCCGCCTCCTGAAGGCCACAGTATCACAAATGCCAGTCTTCAGCCAATTTGATTCACTCCACGTGTTATCATGAAATGGTTAAAAGTGGAAGCTATTGCAAAGGCTTTGGGCCCTGACAACATCTCAGAAATAGTACAGAAAATTTGATGTGCAACATGCATTAATTTAGTACAACGAAATTGAACATTTGAACACCAGAGGTAAACATACATTACGTGGAACATCTCTTGGCAAGTATTAATGTAATTGCCTTCATCAGTCGAAGGATACTAACTCAGGATTTTCACCTACTTACTGTACAGGTGCAACAGGGGTTCAGATAGGGTTGACAGTGAGAACCTTTTTCTGCGTATGGAGTCAGCTGTTACTAGGGGACACAGCTTTAAATTAAGGGGTGGTAGGTATAGGACAGATGTTAGAGGTAGATTCTTTACTCAGCGGGTTGTGAGTTCATGGAATGCCCTGCCAGTAGCAGTGGTGGACTCTCCCTCTTTATGGTCATTTAAGCGGGCATTGGATAAGCATATGGAGGTTATTGGGCTAGTGTAGGTTAGGTAGGCTTCGGTCGGCGCAACATCAAGGGCCGAAGGGCCTGTTCTGCGCTGTATTTTTCTATGTTCTATGTTCTAACTTTCCAGCAACCATAACTGTCAGCTTCTCCAATTCAACCATTTGAATTTTATACACATCCTCACTAATATAAACAGTAATATAACATTTCTGAGGCTGCAACCAAAGAACAACAATATTATAACTTACAAGACAAATAATCTAACAGTGAGATTAACTATGGGTACCACACTTTAGGATTTACATGAAAATTTTGGATAAAATGTGGAATTACCCAAATGGTTCTGGAGGTAAGGGAGTAGCTATGTGGACAGACTGGAGAAGTTAGAGCTGTTTTCCTTTGAGCACAGAAAACTAGGAGAAGTAATAAGAAGGGGAAAAAAAGTGAAAGATTTAGTCAGAGTGAATTAAAAGAGGGTTTCTAAAGGCTGAAGGGTCAATAAATATAGAGGGCTCAGTTTGAAGGTAAGAAATAGGCGTAACATAGAAAAATGGTTTCAGTACAGAAGGAAGCCATTCAGCCCATCATGAACAATGTACCTAGTGATATTCCCACACCTTCTCCCCATAACCCTCACTATTCATTCTTTTCAACTGACATTCTCATCACCTTTTGAAAGCTTTGATTGTCTCCATCACACTCAGGCATTGCATTCCAGACCTTAACCACCCGCTGCTTGAAAACATTTCAAAATTTTCTTAAAGTGCACATTTGTAGAATTTGGAAAGTGGTGCCAGTATGTAGGTAGTTGCAGATTTGATAGCAGCCTTCAAAAAAGGAAAATTTTTGAATAAAGAAATTTGCAAGGTTAAAAGGGGAAGACCAAGGAAGTGAAATTAGCCAAATTACTGTTTAAAAGGCGCTGTCACAGTGGGTCAAAACAGCTTCAATCTGTACTACAGTATCCTATGATTCTATAATACCACTTAGCATAACAATATTCTTTATATTCGTAAGACTACAGTTATTTGCTGTTAAATATATCCGGCATAATGCACACTCTGTCCATTTATTCATGCATGGAGAACATTTTTTCTCTGAACTGATATATCACACAATCAATATATTGCACCAAAGATTCAAAATATATTCATTGCACCAAATTAATTTTGAATCGACTACAATGTAAGCAAATAATATGATATAAGATCCACAAAAACAGTAATGTCACTGATATATTAGCATATTACTCCATATTAAAACCAAATCATTCACCTACATTCTAATAATCATACATTAGTTTTACATTTATACTCAGTATTAAAACAGAAAACAACTTGGATTAAAGAATATACTAAATAACCCCAGGAGATTCACAAAGTAATAAAGGAAAGAAATAAACAAATGAACAAAACAATGAGATGGTTGGGTTGGGGGGGGAGGGGGGGGGGGGTGCGGGGGTCATACAGATGTAAAGGTTAGGTATGTAAGGCAGTTGCTTAGATGGGGAATGATGTTGAGAGTGAGGCATTTTAGGGAGAGAATGCCAGACCTTTGGATTTGGTTGACTGAAAACTGCCAGTTGTGATGATGGGAAGGAAAGTAGGAATGCACAAAAAAAAGGGTACAATAAAGTGATTCTTGGCCTTTTTCTATGGTTTTGTTGCACTTACCACTGTTGGTGCATTTACTACTGACAGGTTATAGCCGTACAAAAATGCTGAGCCAAAAGCTCCAACCAGTGAAGCAACTACAAGATGGCATGTCAATACCTGGGAAGAAAAAAATATCCTGTTAAAGCATTTTCCATGTTTCAGCATTGTTTTAAAATTCCCAAATAGTTTTTAAAGTAATTATATTTATGCATTTGTTAATATTAAATATCTATTCACTAAATGGAAATACATACTGACGAATCATACTCCAATAAATATTACTTATCTGGAATCCATGATTCAATATTATCTACATGTTATAACCACCAATAGCTGTCGAGTTTGCATGACCTATGTCAGATAAGTTAATAATAGAATTAAGCAGCCAAGCCAGAGGAAAATGAAATGGTGAAAGTGAAACACAAGCCAAAGTTATGTTGGGATTTTCAATGTCTACTAGGTCACTCCGAGAGCATGATTTTCAAAGGAGTGTTCCACCACCTTTAGGATGCACTGTGGTTCTCAAAGTGTGGACTAGTGGCAGTGGAGATAGGCCTTTTTATCCAATTAACCATTTAGATACCATGAGAAGCTTGTTAATGGGCAGGGAGAGTCAGAAGGCAATTTTGAAAGCCCAGATCTCCAAATCTGAACAAGCTGGTGCGTGTATTCACCATCAGGGCGGCACGGTGGCACAGAGGTTAGCACTGCTGCCTCACAGTGCCTGAGACCGGGTTCAATTCCCGACTCAGGCAACTGACTGTGTGGAGTTTGCATGTTCTCCCCGTTTCTGCGTGGGTTTCCTCTGGGTGTTCCGGTTTCCTCCCACAGTCCAAAGATGTGCAGGTCAGGTGAATTGGCCATGCTAAATTGCCCGTAGTGTTAGGTAAGGGGTAAATGTAGGGGTATGGGTGGGTTGCGCTTCGGCGGGTCGGTGTGGACTTGTTGGGCCGAAGGGCCTGTTTCCACACTGTAAGTAATCTAATCTAATCTAAGGTCACCCCGAGAGCATGATTTTCAAAGGAGTGTTCCATCACCTTTAGGATGCACTGTGGTTCTCAAAGTGTGGACTAGTGGCAGTGGAGATAGGCCACCCTTTTTATCCAATTAACCATTTAGATACCATGAGAAGCTTGTTAATGGGCAGGGAGAGACAGAAGGCAATTTTGAAAGCTCAGATCTCCAAATCTGAACAAGCTGGTGCGTGTATTCACCATCAGGTTCTGTGCAAGGAATCATTTATTTTTGTAGGAAGACTTTCGTCAGTAAGGGCTTTGGCTCAGTTGAGAGGAATAACTTTTAATTGGCCGTTTACAGCTTTGTTCTGTCTGCATAGGGAGGCTGCCTCTGATGTCACACCTCTACAAGGAGACAGTAAACCAATCAAAGCCTGCCTTTGACTGTCACAATTGGTGGGTAGATCCATTCTCTGGCAAAGACTGGCACCATTAATAAGTCATTTCAGACCTAATTGCAGGAACCTCAATTATCCAAATACCAATTATCCGAAAATCAGATTATGCAAAGGAGATCTCAAGGTCCCGATAGAAACATCATATCAAAGACGTATCTTTTGTTTACAGAGATTAAACAGACATGGTCTCCAAATGACTGACCTCCCGCCCTCTCCCTGTCCCAACACTTTCCCCCTGGAGTTCTACACCATCATGTACCCTAAACCCGCCCCCCTTCCCCAGATAATCTCTCCAACATTGTCCTGTACAGGGCAAACGTGTAGCCTATCAAAAAGTTGCACTAAAAAGTTGTATGTATGTGTGTGCTATTTGGAAACTTACCCCACAAAGGCAGCAGCGCCAGTCATCTTGTCATTGGTGTCCATTCCAGCTGTCCCAGAAACGGTGCGGGGCGGGCGGGGGTGCAATGTTGGATGGGGTTGGATGGGCAGGCGGGAGCAGTGTTAGATGGGGATGGGGTGCAAGGGTGGTGTTGGACAGTTTTGGGGGTGGGCAGGCTGGCTGGGGTTGAGGCGTGGTCAGGGCTGGACACGTTTGGGGATGGTATTTGGAGGGCAGTGTTGGACGGAGTTGGGGGTGGGGGGGGGGAAGTCAGGGGACAGTGTTGAACATGGTTTTGGGGGGGGTGTTGAATGCAGTTGGGGGCGGGGCAGAGTTGGACGAGGTTAGGTGGTGGGGGCAGGTGGGGGGGGGAGCGAGTTGGATGGGGTTGTGGCAGGGGCGGTGTTGGAAAGGGTTCTGGGGGCAGAGTCTCCCACGCTGTGAAGCTGCCTTACTTCCCGAACGTGGTGCAGACTTTTAAAACACTGAGCCTCAGAGGAAAGGCATTTAAAATCGATTAACCAAATAATTGATTATCCGCACGAAATAGTGCCCGCCCATCTCGTTCGGATAATCGAGGTTCCTCTTGTATTTGAATGTAGTAGTAGTGATCTTCTCTCTGCCCTAGCCCAACATCTCTTTTCCTCAGTTTATTTCTCTTTATCTGTTACCCTCCTTTTCTACACTTGCTCTGCTTCATTCACAATTTCTAAATCTTAGTAGTTAATGATAATGGTGCAATTAATCAATCAATCATTCATTTAGGTACTAGATGCATAGTTGCACTCACCATAGCATTTCCAGCAACTAGCATTGGGAAATGAACCATAGATGATACGAGAAACGAGTATCAGGCATTATTAATGATTCCCCATGAGCATAGGCAATCATAATGGAATAAGTTATAATAATCATGATGAAAGACACAAGCAAAGCAAAGATCAATGTAACACATTGGTAAAAATGACCTGTGGGGAAATGAGACTGCAGCAAGGGATGATAAGCGAAAAAATAATTTTCACAGACAAAAATGATAGAATCGCAGTGCAAAATGTTCAAGAGATGACCAATAATGGTCAGGACAAATATATTCCACTTAAAGACAAGCTACCTAGTAATGGAACACTAACAGATAAATGAAGTGAGAAGCAAAAATTAAAGACTATGATAATAATATACACAAAAGACATAGAAATAGAGTTTCTGCTTTGTAAACAGTGATTCAGTTCCCGTTGCGCTCAAATCCGCTTGCAGATCATCAAATGTAAGATCTTTCATGGATCACTAGCACTTTAAAAATAAATTATTGTACAAAACATCAATTTAAAATTATTCGTAGATATATTTAAGAATGCAAAGCAGGAAAGTTTAATTAACAACTGAAAAGTGGATTTGGTTCAAAAGCAAGCATTTGCTATTACATCAGCTGAGAGAATCTTAATTTTAACTGACAGAAAATGACAAAAAAAAACTATTTTCCAGTTAGATTTGGATACAATAGTCAGTTCCTGAGTATTAGGATGCATAAAATAAATTCAAATGTTAACAATTTTCAGATAGCAGAATTCCTTGCAGAACTGTAATTAATTCAAACATGCTATTTAGAAAAAGAAACTTGCAAAAATATTGCAGAAACTCAGTTACATTGAATGCAATTTATACTTTAAATTTGGGTGATCCTTTGTACTGAATATATTGATATTGGGTAAATTGCAACAAAAAAGTATACAATTAGACAGAAACTCCAGGCAATGTACAGTAAAAGGATGATAATGGGGAGTTCAAAGAGTTAGAAAAGTTGTAAAAAGGAAGTATTCGGAAAGCAGATGAGTGTTTCAAGGTGAATTAATTAAGGAATATCAAAATAAAGTATTCTACAGTTAGATGAATAATAAAAATAAATTTAGATTGTAAAGGGTGATTTTATCAGGTTTTATGCCTGGTAAAACGGATTCAAGTTTTGAAGACATGATTTGGAGATGTCAGTGTTGGGACTGGGTGTACAAAGGTAAAAATCACAACACCAGGTTATAGTCCAACAGGTTTAATTGAAAGCACACTAGCTTTCAGAGCGTCGCTCCTTCATCAGGTGATAGTGGAGGGCTCGATCGTAACACAGAATTTATAGCAAAAATTTGCAGTGTGATTATACATTGAAAAATTGATTGTCTGTTAAGCCTTTCATCTGTTAGAATACAGTGATAGTTTCACTTCTTTCATGTGTAAATCACAAACTTTTCTTTAAAAAGTTGCATTCTCAGGTTAGCTGTTAACAATGGTGATAGCTAGACAATATGTAGAAGGTGTTAGCCCCCTGTGTTCTCTATCTATGACCTGATGTTTAGATTGATTCTAATCTAAAAAGTGAGATAACAGAGTTTTACATAAATTCATGCAGTTTTTGAGCTCCGAGTTCTACATGAATGTACGCAGTTTTTGAGCAAAGTGCAATGTAACTCTGCAAGTACAAATTCACCACACAAAATATATGTGTGCATGTGGGTCTTTGTCTGTCTGTGTGTGTGTGTCTGTCTGGGGTGGTGTGTGTGTGTGCAGAGTGTCTTAAGTCTGTAAGGGGGTGCATGTGCAAGTGTGGGAGTATGTGTGTCTATAAGGGTGTGTGTGGGTGTCTGTGTGCGCGTGTGCACGCGTGTGTAGGAATATCTGTGTGTGTGTGTAGTGCAATGGTGATCACCTGTAATGTGACATGAACCCAAGGTCCCGGTTGAGGCCCTCCCTCTGGGCACCGAACTTAGCTATCAGCCTCTGCTGCCTGTCCCGAAGTCCACCTTGGAGGATGGTCACCCGAAGGTCCGAGGCTGAATGTCCTGGACCACTGAAGTGTTCCCCAACTGGGAGGGAACCCTCCTGTCTGTTGATTGCTGTGCGGTGCCCATTCATCCGTTGTCGTAGCCTTTGCTCGGTTTCTCCAATGTACCATGCCTCCGGGCATCCTTGCCTGCAACGTATAAGATAGACAACGTTGGCTGAGTCACATGAGTACCTGCCATGTACAAGGTGGGAGGTGTTCCCACGCGTAATAGTGGTATCTGTATCCACAATCTGACATGTCTTGCAGCGTCAACCATGACAGGGTTGTATGGAGTTGTCCTGAGAGCTGGGCAGTTTGCTATGAACAATGAGGTGTCCACTACTTGCCTTTAAACAACTGCCCAGCTCTCAGGACAACTCCATACAACCCTGTCACAGTTGACGCTGCAAGACGTGTCAGATTGTGGACATAGATACCACTATTACGTGTGGGAACACCTCCCACCTTGTACATGGCAGGTACTCATGTGACTCAGCCAACGTTGTCTATCTTATACGTTGCAGGCAAGGATGCCCGGAGGCATGGTACATTGGAGAAACCGAGCAAAGGCTACGACAACGGATGAATGGGCACCGCACAACAATCAACAGACAGGAGGGTTCCCTCCCAGTTGGGGAACACTTCAGTGGTCCAGGACATTCAGCCTCGGACCTTTGGGTGACCATCCTCCAAGGTGGACTTCGGGACAGGCAGCAGAGGAAAGTGGCCGAGCAGAGGCTAATAGCTAAGTTCGGTACCCATAGGGAGGGCCTCAACCGGGATCTTGGGTTCATGTCACATTACAGGTGATCACCATTGCACCACACACACACACAGATATTCCTACACACGCGTGCACACGCGCACACAGACACCCACACACACCCTTATAGACACACATACTCCCACACTTGCACATGCACCCCCTTACAGACTTAAGACACTCTACGCACACAGACACCCACACAGACACCCACACAGACACCCACACAGACACCCACACACACCCTTATAGACATACACACTCTCATATGCACCCCCTCACAGACTTAAGACACTCTGCGCTCACTACACACACACACAACCCCCACACACAGACAGACATATATTTTGTGTGGCAAATTTGTACTTGCAGAGTAACATTGCACTTTACTCAAAAACTGTATACATTCATGTAGACTCTGAGCTCAAAGACTGCATGAATTTATGTAAAACTCTGTTATCTCACTTTTTAGATTAGAATCAATCTAAAATCAGCTCGTAGACAGAGAACACAGGGGGCTAACACCTTCAACATATTGTCTAGCTATCACCATTGTTAACAGCTAACCCGAGAATGCAACTTTTAAAAAATGGTTTTGTGATTTACACATGAAAGAAGTGAAACTATCACTGGATTCTAACAGATGAAAGGCTTAACAGACAAATCAATCAATTTTTCAATGTATAATTTCAGTTACATCACACTGCAAATTTTTGCTATAAATTCTGTGTTACAATCGAGCCCTCCACAATCACCGGATGAAGGAGCGTCGCTCCGAAAGCTAGTGTGCTTTCAATTAAACCTGTTGGACTATAACCTGATGTTGTGTGATTTTTAACTTTAAAGTTTTGAAGAGGTAGCTAAAGAAGGGATAGGACAAAGTCTGTGACTAATTATCTATATGGCCTTTCAGAAAGCATTTGACAAGGTGTTTCAGAAGAGAGGATTGACTAAAGTCGAAGCCCATGAAATTGAAAACAATTATTTACCCAATTAGGAAAATCAGCTGAGCTTTAGAAAATAGTACGGATGAAATGGAAGGTGCATGAACTGGTCAAATTTATCTCATGTGGTTCTTGGAATTTCAACTATGAACCACATTTGGTGTCAATTTGGAATTGGGAGTTACAGACCCTAGTTTTGTTCATAACACAACAACAGCAATATTTTAGAACATATAAATTAAAGCATACAATTAGTAGAATCATAGAATTCCCTACACTGTGGAAACAGGACTTTCGGCTCATCTAGTCCCCACTGACCCTCTGAAGAGTAACCCACCCAGACACTTTTCCCCTATCCTATAGTTACCCTTGACTAATGCACCTAACCTACACATCCCTGAACACTATGGGCAATTTAGCATGGCCAATTCACCTAAACTGCACATCCTTGGATTGTGGGAGGAAACCGGAGCACCCAGAGGAAACCACGGAGACACCGGGAGAATGTGCAAACTTCACACAAACAGATGCCAAAGTTGGAATCGAACCTGGAGCCCTGGCAGCTGTGCTACCATTGAGCTACCGTGCTGCCCCTGTGACCATAAGACACCTTATAGAGCCTCAAAAGTACATCCCTACTTTTATATTCAAATCCTCTCAAAATAAATGCCTTCCTAACGATTGACTCAACTTGCAAGTTTACCTTGCAAGAATTCTGGACTAGAACTCAAGTCTTTTTGCACTTCAGACTTCTAAATTTTCTCCCATTTAGAAAAATGGTCCATGCCTATATGCTTCCTACTAAAGTGCATGACCTCACACTTTCCCATGTTGTACTCCATCTGCCACTTCTTTTTGCACTGTCCTAACCTGTCCAAATCCTTCTGGACCCTCCCTGCCTCCTCAATGCTACCTATACCTCTAACTATTTTTGTATCATCTGTGAACTTAGCTTCATCTAGTATGTCAATGTATAAAGCAAAAAGCTGTGCTCCCAACACAGAGCCTTGCAGAACCAGCTGCCATCCTGAGAAGAACCCTTTAATTCCCACTCTTTCTGCCAGACACCTCGGCTTCTATCCATTCTAGCACCTTGTTTCTGACACTATAGGCTCTCATCTTTCTCAGCAGACCCCTGTGTGGCACCTTGTCATAGACCTGCTTGAAGTCCAGCTAGATAAGATCCATTGGCTGTCCTTGGTCTAACCTGCTTGTACTTCCTCAAAGAATTCTATCAGATTTGTCAGGCATGACCTCCTCTTGATGAAACCAGACTGACATTGTTCTGTTTGCTGTTCTCTTCCAAGTATTCAGAAATCTCATCCTTCACGATGGATTCCAGGATCTTATCCACAATTAGGTTAGACTAATCGGTTTGTAATTTTCTGTCTTTTGCCTTACGCTCTTCTTAAATAGCCCAGTTTTTCTAGCAGTTCCTTCTTAGTGGAAGCCACCATACTCAGTTCTGCTCCCTCACTCTCGAATTTTTAGGATATTATTTACATCTTCCACTTTGAAGGTTGATGTGAAATAATTATTCAGTTCCTCAGCCATTTCCTTGTTCCCCACTACTATCTCTCCAGCAACATTTTCCAGTGGCTCAATGTCCACTTTTCCCCCTTTATATATCTAAAGAAACTGTTACAGACTTCCTTTATATTACTGGCTAGATTATCCTCATATTTAAGCTTCTCCCTCCTTATTTCTTTTTTGTTGCCCTCTGCTGGTCTTTGTAGTCTTCACAATCCTCTGGCTTCCCACTGCACTTCACCACAATATATGCTTTCTCTTTTGCTTTTATGCTATCCGTGACTTTCCTAGTCAGCCATGGTTACCTCATCACCCTATACCATGCTCCTTTTCCCTCAGGATGAATCGCTGTTGTATTTCTGAATTACTCCCTGAAACCCTGCCATTGCTGTTCCACTGTCTTTCCTGCTAGGATCCTTTCCCAGTCAATTCTACCCAGCTCCTCCCTCATGCCTCTGGAGTTGCCTTTATAGAAGGAGATCTGAGTATTAATACATTGGCAGATGATGGTGTAATAAAGATGCTACTCAACTAGTATTCAAGAGGCTGACGTTAATGTTTTGAGGACATGGGTTCAGCTAGTGGAATTTAAATTCAATTTATAAAACAAAATCTGGACTATAAGGCTAGTTTCAGCAATGGTGATCTTGAGAAGTATTGACTTTTTTGTAAACCTCCAACTGGTCCACTTAAGGGAATAAAATCTGGTGTCCTTTGCAAAGGCACTTTCCAGCAGGAGATGGGTGACAGTCTCAATCCTCACCTGCGACCCCTCCCCCAAACCAATCCCGGGCAGTTGCTTCGAAGGCAGCATGTGGTGATGCAGACCAACTGGGCGTATATGAAAGATCGCAAAGGTGGGTTCCCTTCTCACCACCAACCAAGCGATGTCATGGAGCTCATTAGAGAGTTCTGCTTTGAGGCATTCTGCCCAATGACTTTGACAGTCTGCTCAGGTAACTATGTGACAGGCTCTACCCTCTCCTTTTCCAACAGAGTCTCGAGGATCCTAAGTACTGACTACTTCCTGGTGGACTCGTGGTCAAAAAGGTGTTTTCTTTGCAAATTTCTCTGCGAAGGAGAGGTGATAGTGGTTTTTGTTGAGGGTCATCCCGAGCAGCTCTGCAATGTGAGACTCTGGTCTCTACGGTGTGTTCCCCGATGCACACCGAAACAAACATCAACTACGCCTGGAGAACCATCAATTCATTGAAAGATGCTCTTTAGTCTACCCAAAACCTGATGGCCTTCCAAAACAAGGAGTTGACCCTGCCTGAGTGTTGCAGACTGGCACATTCCAAGGTCTAGGACTACGTGCTGAGGGACACATTAAAATTTGGGCCAGCTGCCAGAGGGGAAAGACCACTATCTGAGTCTTCCTGCTGAAGGTAAATGGGGATTTGTTCAGTTATTAGACCCTCCTAGTGTCTCAAATATATGTAACCATTAGTAGTGAAAGCATATGAGAGGTCTGTGGTTTTTTTTGAATAGAGTTGAAGTCCAATATTTCACTTTATTTAGTTGATATGCAGCTGTACAGAACCAAACTACATTTGCGTTTATGTACACACAAACGGATTGTTTTATGAATAAAGCATATTTTGAAATCAAATAAAGGAGGAAATCTACTATCCTTTCCTGGTCTATTACACATATAACATCAGACCCATAGCAATGTGGTTGAGTTTTAAGCGTTTTTTGAAATTGTCTAGCAAAGCACACAATTCAAGAGCAAATAATGAAAAACTGGAAATAGTGAAGATTTAACTGGATTTGAAAGCCCTGATGTACGTATCTCAAAATGTTATGGGCAGGTACAGAAAATAACTACAAAATTAAAGGATTGCCAGCCTTCATAGCTAGAAGATTAGAATGTAGGATGATCAAAGTTTTGTAAAGTCTTGATCAACCATCACTGAAATATTCTGTTCATTTTGTAATGAGGACCATAGCACATAGCACTAGGAGACAATGAATAGCATGAACAGGAACAGAGAATAGTGGTTCAAGATAGCTATTTTAGATGGAAGATGGTCAGAACTGGTGTTCCACAGGGATTAGTGCTGATTCCACTGTAATACAGCACTTAAATAAACAAACTAAATTTGGGAATCAGAAAATACAACTAGAAAATTTGCAGATAGCAAAATTGGAGGCATAGTTCATGCTGAAGAAGAATGAGAAGGAAAAACACAATGCTATGAAATGTACAGAAAATGTGTGTTTTGTTAGTCAATGAATCTCCGTGTATGTTGGAAGGAAGTTGTGGATAGTGACGAAGGATGTAGTGGTTGCAGAGAGACATAGATAGGATGCAGAGCTGGGCTGAGAGGTGGCAACTGGAGTTTAATGTGGACAAGTGTGAGGTGATACACTTTGGACAGAGTAATCGGAATACTGGGCTAATGGTAAGATTCTTGAGAGTGCAGATGAGCAGAAAGATCTCGGTGTCCATGTACACAGATCCCTGAAAGTTGCCACCCAGATTGACAGGATTGTTTAGAAGGCATACAGAGTTTTGGCCTTTATCAATAGTGGGATTGAGTTCCTGAACCAGGAATCGCAGCAGCTGTACAAAGCTCTGGTACGGCCTCACTTGGAATATTGTGTACAGTTCTAGTCACTATAAGAAAGATGTGGAAGCTTTGAAAAGGGTGCAGAGGAGATTTACTAGGATGTTGCCTGGTATGGAGGGAAGGTCTTACGAGGAAAGGCTGAGGGCCTGGAGACTGTTCTCGTTAGAGAGAAGAAGGTTGAGAGGTGACTTAATAGAGACATACAAGATAATTAGAGGGTTAGATAGAGTGGATAGAGAGCCTTTTTCTAAGTATGGGAACACAAGGGGACACAATTTTAAAGTGAGGGAAGATAGTTATAAGACAGATGTCAGTGGTAGTTTCTTTACTCAGAGTTGTAAAGGTATGGAATGCTTTGCCTGCAACGGTAGTAGATTCGCCAAGTTTAAGTGCATTTAAGTAGTCATTGGACTGGCATTTGGACATACATGGAATAGTGTAGGTGGGATGGGCTTCAGATTAGTATGACAGGGCGGCACAACAGAGGACCGAAGGGCCTGTACAGCGCTGTAATGTTCTATGTTCTATATGGAACCCACATATTCCTCAAATAGCTAGAAGCTAAACGGAGCAGGAAAACGAAAAGGAAGCTAAAGGTGCAGAAGTTAGATGACTAAAATTTTTTTAAACAATTTAAAAATTGTGAATTTGCGACTTCCTCTATTGGGATTTACTTCTGGGGGTGAGGACTGAAGACGTTCAAAAAAGGAGTTAGATATAATTTAGGGCAAACAGAATATGAGGAGAAAGTAGGAACAGGGCACTGAATAGGAAGATCAGCCATGATCCTATTGAATGGCAGTGCAGGCTTGAAGGGCTGAATGGCCTACTCCTGTTCCTCTTTTCTATCTTTCCATTTTCCTAAAAGCAAAATGTTTACTTTAAAACTTGTCTGAGATCTATGATATGCATTGGATTCCCTAAGATGATACCGGAAAGATTATATTCATTAGATAAGGCATAATAATCTGTGAAATCTTTCTCTATAAAAAGAGGGGGATTGACCTGATTGTTTTTACCTTATACATATAAAGATCTCAATGACTGCAGATGCTGGAAACCAGATTTTGGATCAGTGGTGCTGGAAGAGCACAGCAGTTCAGGCAGCATCCAAAGTGCAGCGAAATCGACGTTTCGGGCAAAAGCCCTTCATCAGGAATAAAGGCAGTGAGTTGGAAGCATGGAGAGATAAGCCAGAGGAGGGTGGGGGTGGGGAGAAAGTAGCATAGAGTACAATGGGTGAGTGGTCCCCCATTCTCATGGTCACCATTGTTTATGGAAGCATTTGATGCAGCAGACGTTGAGAAAATGTTTCTATTTTTGAGAAGTCCAAACGTGGAGGTCATTATTTTAGGCATTATTGCCATATTGGCTGTGATTTATTTGATAGTTCTCTCACCTGAGTAAGATTATGGAATTCAAATCTCACTCCAGAAACCTGAGAACAAAATTCTAGTCTAGTACTCCCAAACTGTACTCAGCAAGTTCCTCAAACCTGAAAAGAAAGGAAAATAAACCGCACTTACTTTTTTAGTTTGCATATTATCTGTCACTATTATGTCTGTGCAATTACTTGTGTCCCCCTCACTGGTTGGCATTGTGCAAGACTGCACTCTTTCTGTACAGAAAAGGAAACAAATGATATAATATTAATACACAACAGATATTGAACTGACAAAAACCAATCTACAAATGTATGCACTTCTCTACAAGCAACGTTCTTCTTCATATAGACATATCTTTTCCTTTCTGTGCTTACATTAGAAGCACAGGAGGAGTTTTCGCAGTCAAAGGAAGACAGATTTAGATTCATATGAGGGGTAAAAATCACATTGGATCAAGATTTCAACTTTATTCTGCTTCTTCCGGGTTTCATCCAGGGGTGTTTGAATGCATTTGGAAAATCCCTCCATGGAATTTTCAGGAAGATAATTAAATTATTCAAAAAAGACACTTAACTATCTTTTTAATCCTGCATTCTGACTTAAAGGGCTATTTCTTGATTTGTCAGAAGCTTAATGCGATCAACCAGGTGAATGGAAAGTGGGGAGAATTTCTTTAAAACTCCAGCTGAAGAATCTTCCGTCAGGGAAACTGAAGGGCCACTGCCAAGGCCAGCTAAGCGTTCCTTCCTAGAGATTGCTAACATTGCGTGAAAATATCTTTGAAAGTCATTTCACATCATTTGTCTTCAGTGATGTTTCCCTGCTGTCAGCCGTCGTTGCAGCGTGGGAGCAACCTTTACAGTTCTATCCTTCACTTTGGGTAAAGAGGAAGAGGGGCAGCAACGTGAACACCAGCAGTAGCTGGAGAAATACTAGCAGTAGCAGTGCCTTCTCCAAGTCACACACTGCTCCACAGGACAGATGAGATGGACATAGACAGCAAATGGAAGGCAGCAATCCTTCTGACATGGGATCTACAGACATACAATGTGCTCCTTCAATATGTTTGAGTGACAGATGCTCAATTTCACAGCAGATCATTGCTAATTGGTGAACAAGACTGCCTTCCCAGTGGTTGTCCTAATTTACATTTCCCTATTGAGCATGGAAGCTATGGAAACTCAGTACTGGAAGTAGTCCCCTTGCTTACTGGTCAAGACATCTACACTCAATAGAGACACAATTTGTCTAATGATCCAGAGGAATTCACCATCATCAGGAATGAGCAAAACATGGCCAACTTGGCTGTGTCCCAGTTGCCTCAGGACTGGTTTCAGTCATCACAAAGTCCTTAGGCAGTTTTGGGGATATGACTAAATTCTGTTGATCATGACTGAGGAGAGACATCCCAAATGATGGTGACATTTTTCTAGCAAGCCCTCTACTACTGAAGCCATGCTCCCGGAGGATCTGAAAGTCTTTAGTATAATCTGTGTGTAACAGTGGTGAGGGAACATGTCATGAAAAGAAGAAAGGGAAGTAAAATAAGAAGAGAAGGAGGAGAGGAATACAACAACAAGCTAACCAGGTTCTTCACTAATGTCAAACCTTCCTCAGTTAATGTTTCAATCATTGACCTTACGGACAAGGAGTCATCGTATTGCAACATGAGGTTCATTTAGTTTTAACTGCCAAATTATATCAATAAGCAATAATAAATACGTTTATTACACACAAGAATACAATTATAGCAGCATTAGATGATAATAACTGCTTGAAAAGATAAATCATAAACTTTTCACACTCACCATACTAATTGGTGTTTTGTAATGAACATTTAGACACAAACACTCTTCACGAGTGGCATGGTGGCTCAGTGGTTAGCACTGCTACCTCATAGTGCCAGGGACCTGGTTCAAATACTGCCTCAGGCAACTGTCTGCATAGAGTTTGCACATTCTCCCTGTGTCTGTGTGGGCTTCCTCCCACAATTGAAAGATGTGAATTGGCCAAACTAAATTGCCCATTGGTGCAATATAGGGGAATGGATCTGGGTGGGTTACTCTTTGGAGGGTTGGTGTGGACTTGCTGGGGCGAAAAGGGCCTGTTTCCATACTGTAGGGAATCTAAAATCATTACTGAGAGGAGAATATTATGGCCAGAAATACACCAAAACTGACTCTGGTTGAAACAGTCCTAAGGAATTTAACAGGTGCCAGATAACAGAATGAATCACTCCGCATGTTCATTTTTGAATTGTATGACTGGAATCCTTCCCCAAGCCAGCGGAATAAAAGTCCTCTCAACTTCTATTTCATTCTGATCTGGAAAGTGGGGGGCTTAATTTGAAATTTCCCACATGAGATTAGAGCAACGTGAGGGACATGTCCAGTCATGTGAAGCAGCATTCAATCTTGATGAATACTAACAACCAGGAGTGAAAGCAACTGTCTCGCAACTGAAGTTATGCAGAAGATCATCACTAAGGGGCAGTCTCTGGCACAGGCTGAATGGGCACACGGGGCTGGGGAGTTTATGGCAGGAAAGCTTTAAATGTAGAATTCAAAGGAAAACTTGTTCTTCCTAACCCACAAATGAACAAACACTAACCTATACCCATCTGACCACATATCCACAATAATGACAAAAGACTGAAAGAACTGCAGATGCTGTAAATCAGAGAAAGATAGAAATTGCTGGAAAGGCTCAGCCGTTAACGGAGTTATCAGAGTTAATGTTTTCAGTCAAGTGACCTTTACTCAGAACAATAATAATGATAGTTTAAAAATACTAAATGGCTATAAAAGATTTTGGGGCATCTTAAGGATATGAAAGGCATGATGTAAATATAAGTGGAGGGTCTTGCATTCATCGGGACAAATGCAAGAATACAAAATTTCAAGCATTTACAACAGCTTAAACGACAAGACAAAAATGGCCCCAATTGGTTGCCAATATGACTCTAATGTGAAAGTGGGTACTGCTGATGCTGGAGATTAGAGTGGTGCTGGAAAAGCACAGCAGGTCAAGCAGCATCCGAGGAGAAGGAAAATCAATGTTTTGGGCAAAAGCCCTTCGTCAGGAATGAGGCTGGGAACCTCGGGGGTGGAGAAATAAATGGGAGGAGGCTGAGGCTATGGGGGTAGGTAGCTGAGAGTGCAATAGGTGGATGGAGGTGGGGGTGAAGGTGATAGGTCAGAGAGGAGGGTGGAGCAGGTATGTGGGAAGAAAGATTGACAGAGGGGACAGGTCATGAGGACGGTGTTGAGCTGGAAGATTGGAACTGGGCTAAGGTGAGGGGGGGAGAGGGGAAATGACGAAACTGGTGAAGTCCACATTGATGCCAAGGGTTTGGAGGGTCCCAAGGCAGAAGATGAGGCATTCTTCCTCCAGACATTGGGTGTTAAGGGAATGACGATGGAGGAGGCCCAGGACCTCCATGTTCTTGGCAGAGTGGGAGGGGGAGTTGAAATGTTCGGCCACGGGGCGGTGGGGTTGATTGGTGCGGGTGTCTCGGAGATGTTCCCTAAAGTGCTCTGCAAGGAGGTGTCCTGTCTCCTCAATGTAAAGCAGACTACATTGGGAGCAACAGATACAATAAGTGACAATGGTGGATGTGCAGGTGAAACTTTGATGGGTGTGGAAGGCTCCTTTGGGGCCTTGGACTGAGGTGAGGGGGAAGATGAGGGCACAGGTTTTGCAATTCCTGTGATGTCAGGGAAGGTGCCAGGAGGGGGAGAGAGTGGGTTGATGGGTTGGGGGGGGGGCACGGTTGGAGGGGGGGAAAATGATGAGGGAGTCACAAAGGGAATAGTCTTTCTGGAAGGCGGATAGGGGTGGGGAGGGAAATATACCTCTATTTGTAGGTGGCAGAAATGGTGGAGGGTGATGCGATGTATAAGGAGGTTGGTGGGGTGGAAGGTGATGACCAGGGTGGGTTCAGTCATTGTTGCAGTTGGAGGGATGGGGTTCAAGGGCAGAGGTGCAGGATGTGGATGAGATACGTTAGAAGGCATCATCAATCATGTGGGAGGGGAAATAGTGGTCTTTAAAGAAGGTGGCCATCTGGTGTGTTCTGTGGTGGAACTAGTCTTCCTGGGAGCAGATGCAGCAGAGGCGGAGGAATTGGGAATAAGGGATAGCATTTTTGCAGGAGGCAGAGTGGGTGGAGGTGTAATCCAGGTATCTGTAGGAGTCAGTGGGTTTGTAGAAAATGTCAGTGTTGAGTCGGTCACAGTTGGAGATGGAGAGATCCAGGAGGGGGGAGAGAGGTGTCCAGGTGAATTTAAGGTTGGAGTGGAATGTGTTGATGAAGTTGGTGAACTGTTCAACCTCCTTGTGGGAGCACGAGGTGGCACCGATGCAGTCATCAATGAAGCGGAGGAAGAGGTGGGGAGTGGTGCCAGTGTAACTCTGGAAGATAGACTGTTCCACATAGCCAACAAAGAGACAGGCATGTCTGGGGCCATGCGGGTGTCCTTGGCTACCTCTTTAGTCTGGAGGAAGTGGGAGGATTCGAAGGAGAGATTGTTGGGGTGAAACCCCCGAGGCTCCCAGCCTCAATCCTGATGAAGGCTTTTGCCCAAAACGTCGATTTTCCTCCTCTTGGATGCTGCCTTACCTGCTGTGCTTTGCCAGCACCACTCTAATCTTGACTCTAAACTTGACTCTTTTACTGAGGTGTTACTGTGGAGAATGGAACTGGGAACTACATGCTCCTCAGCTCTGGGCAATTCAATAAACATTGCAAGTTATGCCTTGACTTTGCAGAGAATGGGGTCCTGCTTGTAACAAGCCACACTATGAGCTCAGATGAAAATTTGGTTATTCATGTATAGTTATAAACATGCGAGTATGGTTTGGGAAATGCTTCCCGAATGCAGTATTATATCTAACAATAGGCATTTTAGTTTTGGATTCTGTGAGTATGATCTGGGTAAATGCAATCTGTCCTCTTGTTCAAATTGTTCAGCCAATTACTGGGATTTACATCCTCTAAATACCTGGCTTTGCAATGACACTGAAATTCATACATAAAACTTTGCTCAATCATGTGCTAGACAGAATATTTTTCTGGAATGAAAACTACAACCTGTTGTTACATGAAACTATCAGTAGCCTGGCCACTGCGTAGTAGGAGAAAGAGAGTTTCTCCATGACAACATTTCAGGCAATTAAAGTTGACAGCACCTTTTCTCTTGTCATTTATATTGTAGCATCCATTTAAAATTTAGCATCCTTGCGTTAGTCCTGATGATTAGATTAGATTTCCTACACAGTTTGGAAATAGGCCCTTTGGCCCAACTAGTCCACACCTACCCTCCGAAAAGTAACCCACCGAGACCCAGTTCCCTCTGACTAATGCACCTATCACGATGGCTAATTTAGCATGGCCAATTCACCTGACTTGCACATCTTTGTGACTGTGGGAGCATCCAGAGGAAACCCATGCAGATACGGGGAGAATGTGCAAACTCCTTCGCCCAAGGTTGGAATTGAACCTGGGACCATGAGGCAGCAGTGCTAACTGCTGAGCCACCATGCCACCTCCATGAGTGCAAGACAAAAAACCTTTGACAACATCTCATTTAGCAACATCCAAGTTCAATATTTCCAAATACCTCTTTAAATCCAAGTTCTTACTTTAACAAACAATAGAGTTTTTAAAAAGATTTCTAATGTTAACCAACCATTCATGCTGAAGAAGTGTAAAACCATCTGCAGCAACATGGGGTCACCCTGCTATACACCATATAATCTACCTTAAAATAATGAGAGAAGTATCCAAAACAAATTTGTCAATAAGTGATGCAATATTTAAAACTGCTAAATGAAATTTTTGCCCACAAGTGGTTAACCTGCCAGCTCACCCTCAAACTTGTAACATTTCAGTTACGTGGTTAACCTGCTGGCAAATCAATTCTTTAAGATGTACAAAGGTCAAATGCAGTTACTGATTCAACAGTAATTGATAGGCTGCACGTGAAACATTTATCCTTGCAAACAAAGTAAAGCAACATGAAAAGTTATAAACTGACTGGTGGAATTTTTATACTACTTGTTAGCCAGGATCTGATACTTCAGGGTTTTACTACCACTACGTTGTTCACAATTTCTCCTTTGCTAGTAATGTTTCCTTCATCAAACGGAAACGCTAACAACTACTAGAATCATTACTTTTGGCTAATAAATGACCAAGTTAAAACTGGTTATAGGCTTGACGAGAAGCATTTACTGTATTGGTTGGAATTTTGACCAAGAACAAGGGGAAATTCTCCTCAACATTTGCTACAATTAGCGTAATGACGATAATTTGCTGATGGCAGTGTCAGCCATATTACAAGTATATTCCATGAGACTTTGGACTTCCGGGATGGTAGATAGTATTTGCCGGAAACTGATTTCTGCCTACACAAGTTAACCTTTCCTATTCTAGATCAAGTTCAATAAATGATTAGAAACAGAATATAGGAGCAGAAGTGGGCGGCACGGTGGCACAGTGGTTAGCACTGCTGCCTCACAGCGCCAGAGACCTGGGTTCAATTCCCGCCTCAGGCGACTGACTGTGTGGAGTTTGCACGTTCTCCCCGTGTCAGCGTGGGTTTCCTCCGGGTGCTCCGGTTTCCTCCCACAGTCCAAAGATATGCGGGTCAGGTGAATTGGCCATGCTAAATTGCCCGTAGTGTTAGGTAAGGGGCAAATGTAGGGGTATGGGTGGGTTTCGCTTCAGCGGGTCGGTGTGGACTTGTTGGGCCGAAGGGCCTGTTTCCACACTGTAAGTAATCTAATCTAAAAAAAAAGTAGGTCATTTAGCCCTTTGAGTCTGCTCTGCCATTCAGTATGCTCATGGTGATTAAATGTACATTTGTTTTTATATACTTTTATCTTTTGTACTCATTAACCTGTTAGAATTGAAACTGTAATAATACAAAGTCTTGACAATAAGTGCGACGAGTAACTTTGTTTGACCTCACCGACGTCACTCTCCACTGCTTCGAAAATAGTCCACTTATCCAATATTTGACAGTGGAAGAAAATGACTGTTCATCCACTAACTGCAGTAACAGGAAAACCAAAGCCATTATCTCTGGTCACTATCACAAACTCGATTCCCTGCTCACTCGGTGTCTCTTCCTGGCAACTTTGAGGTTGAATCAAACCACTCACAACCATGGGGGTTATATTTATTACCATGCTGAGCTGCAGAGTTACTCTGATCAGGATATTTCCTAAGTGAGGCTACGCAATTGCCTGCACAGTTCCCCCACCTCATGCAGACTGGTCACGGTATCCACTTTCATCAGAATACCTTGCAACTCAGGCTCCACATGCCTCAGTTTTCCAATGATAACACCAATTGTAACATCTGTTTGAAGTCCAGTTGAGCTTCAGCAGGTGTTTCTGCATAGTCACATCATAAATCCTGCATCCTAGATGGACCTTGTGCATCTCAAGCAAATTCACGGGCTTCTGCCAGTCATCGTAACCCAGCCATAAACTCTGACATGGATTCCCCTGGTTCTTGAAATGCCAAGTAAAAGTGATAACATCTCAGAATTAATGGAGGCTTGGGGTCATACTATTCCTTAACTATATCAAAAAAGGTTTTAGTGTCTGGTGACTCAGGAAAAGTTAGGTTGTGAACAACAGAAAAAGCTGCAGCTTCACAGGCTATCAGGAGAATAACTCAGTCTTCATCTGCCAAAATGTTGTTTGCATGGACCAAAAAACTATTCTTTCCACAAACTGGGCCCGGTCCTCCATGCTAGTGTTGAATGGGTCAAGCTTCCCAAACAGAGGCATGACATAAGAAACTGCTTATCCCGACTTCAAAATGCCGAGAGAGAGCGAGAGAGAGAGAGAGAGAGATATTCTGCTGAAATCTTCATCCCAGTTGTTGTTATCTCTACACTCACACATACTTTTGGCTGGCAAGTTTTAGTTTCTGAAAATGGTCATCGGCTGCCTCAGTACTAACTCACGCTGTTAAAAATCACAACACCAGGTTATAGTCCAACAGGTTTAAATAGCTTTCGGAGCAACACTCCTTCATCCGGTGATAGTGGAGGGCTCGATCATAACAGAATTTATAGCAAAAATTTGCAGTGTGATGTAACTGAAATTATACATTGAAAAATTGATTGATTGTCTGTTAAGCCTTTCATCTGTTAGAATACAGTGATAGTTTCACGTCTCTCATGTGTAAATCACAAAACCCTTCTCTTTAAAAAGTTGCATTCTCGAGTTAGCTGTTAACAATGGTGATAGCTAGACAATATGTTGAAGGTGTTAGCCCCCTGTGTTCTCTAGCTATGACCTGACGTTTAGATTGATTCTAAATCTAAAAAGTGACATAACAGAGTTTTACATACATTCATGCAGTTTTTGAGCTCAGAGTTCTACACGAATGTATGCAGTTTTTGAGCAAAGTGCAATGTAACTCTGCAAGTACAAATTCGCCCCATAAAATATGTGTGTGTGTGTCTGCTTGGTGGGGATTTGTGAGTGTGAGAAAGTGTGTGTGTGTGTAGTGAGTGCAGAGTGTCTTAAGTCTGTGAGGGGGTGCATGTGTGAGTGTGGGCGTATGTGTGTCTATAATGGTGTGTGTAGGTGTCTGTGTGTGCCTCTGTGTACCTGTGTCCATGTGTATGTGAGAGTATGGGTGTAGGAATATCTGTGTGTAGTGTGATCACCATTGTACTACACAGACACACACTCTCACATACACACGGACACAGGTACACACAGACACCAACACACACCCTTATAGACACACTCCCACACGCACCCCCTCACAGATTTAAGACACTCTGCACTCACTACACACACACACACTTTCTCACACTCACAACCCCCACCCCAGACAGACACACACACACACCCACAGACAAAGACCCACATGCACACATATATTTTGTGGGGTGAATTTGTACTTGCAGAGTTACATTGCACTTTGCTCAAAAACTGCATACATTTATGTAGAACTCGGAGCTCAAAAACTGCATGAATTTATGTAAAACGCTGTTATCTCACTTTTTAGATTAGAATCAATCTAAACATCAGGTCATAGACAGAGTACACAGGGGGCTAATATCTTCAACATATTGTCTAGCTATCACCATTAACAGCTAACTCGAGAATGCAACTTTTAAAAAAAAGGTTTTGTGATTTACACATGAAAGAAGTGAAACTATCACTGTATTCTCACAGATGAAAGGCTTAACAGACAATCAATTTTCAATGTATAATTTCAGTTACATCGCACTGCAAATTTTTGCTATAAATTCTGTGTTACAATCGAGCCCTCCACTACCTCCTGATGAAGGCGCGTTGCTCCGAAAGCTAGTGTGCTTCCAATTAAACCTGTTGGACTATAACCTGGTATTGTGTGATTTTTAACTTTGTACACCCCAGTCCAACACCGGCATCTCCAAATCATAACTCACACTGTGGCCTGTTTACAGATTCCAATTGCACACCCACCGACCTCTGTGTACTCCCCTAAATGATGGCTCAATCTTAAAATATTCATCCTTATTTTTTAGATTGTTCTATAGCTCATCTCTCCCTGCCTTACAACCCTAAGATATCTGCTCTTCTCCATTACAGGCCTCATTAGTAGCTACAGCTTTAATCACATCGACATTTTTAAAAAATCATAAAGTTTCTTTCTATTTGATCAATGAACAGATAAATTAGCAATCCACTCAGAAAAGACCCTGCTTGGTGCGTTGAAGGAATCTTAATGGTGGATAAGTAAACTGGAAGAGTTTAAATACATACTCGCATGCGGTTCAGTGTTAAAATTGCCCCTATGTCTCAATGCAATCGCCATTATTACAGAGATAAAGAAATCCTAAAACAAGAAATAAAATAGGTCCTAACATCACAGGTTTTATCTCCCACAAACAGGATGGACTGTTCAGATTTAAAAATCTCAAACTCAAACTTTGAAGCTTTCCATTTCCAGTTTTGAAAGAGACAGGATAGGGACTGGGCAACCAACAACTTGCAGAAAGTGGGTTTTATAATTAGGTATTATATTGTACAAAGCTAAAAATCATGCAACCCCAGGTTATAGTCCAACAGGTTTAATTAGAAGCACTAGCTTTCAGAGCACTACCTGATGAAGGAGCAGTACTCTGAAAGCTAGTGCTTCTACTTAAACCTGTTGGACTATAACCTGGTGTTGTGTGATTTTTAACTCTGTACACCCCAGTCCAACACCAGCATTTCCAAATCATGACGTATTGTAGTGTGCCTCACTGTTGCATGTTAAACCCAGGCTGGCCAGGTTTCAAAGGATTCCAGAAACCTGAAAATGTGTAGCTGGAAAAGCACAGCAGGTCAGGCAGCATCCAAGGAGCAGGAGAGTCGACATTTTGGGCATGAGCCCTTCTTCAGGAACCTACCAGTGGGAAGTCTGCATGTGGGACAGCAAACTCATAGCACTGCATGGGAGCCAAGAGGAGAAGGGATGTCTAATCACCTTACATTGCAGCCCCTGCCACCCAACACCCCATAACCTTCATCCCGTTTCTCTCCCTGTCATCAAGTCCCTTACACTAACAGTCCCCCTCACCAAACCATTATCGATGAGCAGACACCCACTCCCACTATAACCAACACTGCCAAGCAATTCAACACCCATCGTCCACACCATTATGTAGCTATCAATGACTTCATCTCCTGCAATCAGACCCATCCAATGGTCAACAACCTCCTAGGTAAGCACCCAATCTCTGTAATTGCACCCCTCCCATATCCTCCCAAGGCACACTGTACGCCCACAAACCTAAACCACCATCCTTGCCCTACCTTGCCTGCAGCAGGAAACACACCTTGAGCAGGATTATGACTTTTTCTGGAGTATTTCTCATCCACTAGAATCAAGCCGATCCATGACAGTATGTAATGGAGGCAGCAGAGGTCTTATCCACCAACTGGAGAGCAACCCAAAGACAAAAGAAAATCTATTAAAAAGCCAGAGATTCTTGGAAATTAATGCACTGGTCATACTGGCACATTTTGAGTTAGTATACAAAATATGTTGGACTATTTTGCTTCATTCACAAGTTTTAGTGGGTTATTTTTCTTCAGGAAAGTCTCTATTCTATTTTAGAGAAGGCCAGGAGACATTAAGAGGGCACTGACGGCCTTGTTCAGAACCAAAGTACCCCAGGAATCATCCAGAGCTACCAGCCAATCAGAAGCGAGACCCTCTTTGGGAACACCAGCACCTCTGGGGAGGTGGTGGTTGCTGCCAGTATGACACCTAGCCAAGGTTCAGGATCATGACAGAATCCCAAGGCACAGGGAGTGCTGGCAGATAGTTGGAGGGAGGGGCACTAGCAGAAATTTCAGAGGAGTAGCTATCTGCAGTCACCCTCCTTCCTGATGTTGGGTCCCTTGTTGGAGCTCTTAAATGTGCGAGCCACCTGGGAACCTGCAAGCAAGGCTACAAAAAGTTTGCTTGTTATTTACCCCAGAATGGGCAAAAGTGAGAAAGTGAATTCCTGACCGATTTTCTTGCTCCTTGGAAGTTGACTGACCTGTTGTGCTTTTCCAGCACCACACTCTCGATCATAATCCCAGAATGGTTAAGACACTAGGCACCTTGGGTTAATTCCAAAATCAAGGTTAGCCACAGGCTCTCTCGCAGTAATTGGGGTGAAGATGGGAAGGTTACTTCACCGTCTCATCTGATTCAATGTCACCCTTCACCAAACTCACACAGAGGGGCAAGACATTAACTTACACCAATTCTGAAGAGGAAGTTCCCGATAAAATTCTGCCCCTATCAAGTTAAAGTCACATCAGCAGGCAGTTAAAGTTTTGCCCATGTGATCATTGAACCACCCCACTTCCTCCCAAGACCACCACTCTGAACAGATAAATCCCACTGAGGATTAACCTGACCCACACCCCGACCTGCTGAAGATTTAACCTGTCTACTGAGAAATTACCCTGACCAAACCCCAACCTGAAGATTTAACCCGTACACGGTTAAACTGACCCACATCCTGACCTGCTGAAGATTTAACCCCTACATTGAGAGAGTTAACCTGACCCACACCCTGACCTGAAGATTTGACCCATACACAGAATTAACCTGACCCACCACAATGTGCTGAATACTGAGACCCCATCCCTCCCCACTGGCTAGTTAAATGCTCCCCCCTCTCAAATCTGTGTATGAAGCCCTCATTAGAGGAGTTATACAGACCAATTCTTGTTGAATTTCACCCCTCCAGCTGTTGAATTGAACAGCCAGAGTTCTAGGACCCTGACTGGAACTCTACCTTGGTGCTTGGCATCCCCAAAACAAAGCGTCAATATAACAGAAAATTTTAACGATAACAGGAAAAATAGCGAAAAATGAAAAGCTGAGCATACGTTCGTGGACAAACTTCAACGATCAGGTTGCACAGTCCGATCACCTCTTCAAACTGCTGAAAACAAGATGTCACTAAACATCCTAAAGATTATATATCAACACCACCTAGTTACTAAGCAAGTCACTACCCTGAGGGATAAACTATAAAAGGTCATGTGTTCACTTTCAGCAGGTCAAAACAAGGCTATCAATCATTAAACAACTGTAACGGAACTAAGCACTGATTCACTTAGGAACCAAGCCCAAATCACTATGAAAATGCAACTTAACGAGGTATGTTTGCAACTTAAAAGCAACAAATGCCAGACAAGCTCAACAAGTGTGGCAACATCTGTGGACAGAAATGTTAACTTTTCAAGTTCACTGTGATTGATCTTCAGAATTTCCTTGGAGTTTGGTACATGTTCTTAATTAGTTTAGATAGTAAACCTCCTTGTAGCTAATTAGGGATCACCTTGCCAGCTATACGCAATGAGTAACACTTACTGAAAAGTAAAGTGTAGATTGACACGGTTATGTTCACTTCCACATGAAGCATAACATTTGTAAATTCACTCTGACATCCAGACAAAAATCTGCATTCATCTTGTGAATTGACCATCACTGCATCTCCAACTCCGTAGTAACAAGAGGCAGGGGAATGGTCAGCCCCTGTGGGCTGGAGAGTGTTGCCTGGGAAGTAAGAGGAGCTGATCCTGCTGGGCCATTGGAAACCAGTGGTATAAAATATTATCCAGAGGCAAAGCATACACTGCAGGCTTCCTGCCCCCAAAAACAATTCTCAGCACTGAGCGGCACTGAGTATTTCCAAAGGTAGAGAGAAACATGAACATACACATAGCAGGGAAAGATTAACAAGGTGGTCACTTTTCTCTTTACAAAGTATGACCTAATAAAAAAGGTATATAAAATTCTAATAAATTTTAGTAGAGGCGATATAGAGAGAGTGTTTGCCCTTGAGAGGTAGCAGAACTCGAGGCTATCTGAGATAGCCAACTAGAAATCCTAAAAGAAATTTAGAAGAAACTTGTTCATTCAAGGCAAACCAAGAATATGTCATAATCACCAGGCATGTCCATGATATGATCAGCAAACAAAAAATTGCTAATTTTGCCCTTCTGTTTTAATTTTAACTTTTGTAAAAAAAGCTTTTTATCTTCAGGACAATACAGACTCCATGATATTGTGTCACGTATTTATCTTAATCTAAGATCAACCTAACCTACAGACCCCTCAATTTACTGTCATCCATGTGCTTGTCCAGCAGTCTCTTAAATGTCACTAATGATTCTGACTCTACCACCACCACTGACAGTGCGTTCCATGCACCCACCATTCCCTGCATAAAGAACCTACCTCTGACATCTCCCCTATTCCTTCGTCCAATCACTTAAAGATTATGACCCCCTCATGGCAACCATTTCTGCCCTGGGGAAACATCTCTGGCTATCTACTCTATCTATGCTTCTCATTACATTGTACATCTCTATCTGGTCACCTCTCTTCCCTCTTCTCTCCAGTGTGACAAGCCCGAGCTCACTCAACATCACTTCATTAGACAAGCCCTCCAATCCAGGCAGCATCCTGGTAAATCTCCTCTGTGTCCTCTCTAAAGTATCTACATCCTTCCTATAATGAGACGACCAAACTGGACACAATATTCTCGATGTGTTCTAACCAGGGTTTTATAGAGCTGCAGCAAAACCTCGCTTCTCTTCAACTCAATCCCTCTGTTAATGAAAGGCAAAACACCATACGCCTTCTTAACAACACTATCAATTTTGGCGACAACTTTGAGGGATCTATAAACCTGGACCCCAAGATCCCATTATTCATCCACACTGCCAGGAATCCTGTCTTTAACCCTGTATTCAGCATTGAAATTCTACCTCCCAGAATGAATCACTTAGTGTTTATCTGGGTTGAATTCAAACTGCCACTTCTCAGCCCAGCTCTGCATCCAGTCAATGTCTTGTTGGAGCCTGCAACAGCCCTTGGCATTATCTGCAACACTACCGACCTTCGCGTCATCGGCAAGCTCACTAACCCACCCTTCCACTTTTTCATCCAAGTAATTTATAAAAGATGCACAAGAACAGATCCCTCTGGGACACCACTGGTCACCGACCACCAGGCGGAATACTTTGCATCCACTACCACTCACTGTCTTCTTTTGGCCAGAATTCTGTATCCAGACAGCCAAATTTCCTTGTATTCCATACCTCCTCTAACTTTGAATGAGCCTACCCTGGGGAACCTTGTCAAATGCCTTACTAAAATCCATATACACCACATCCACTGCTCGACTTGCATCAACATGTCTCATCACATCCTCAAAGAACTCAATAAGGCTTGTGAGGCATGACCTGCCCCTCATAAAGCCATGCTGACTACCTTTAATCAAAGTTTGTTTTTCCAAATATGTCATAAATCGTATTTCTCAATCTTTTATAAAACCTTGCTTACCCAGTCGGCCTTACCCTCTCTCTGATCATTCTCTTAGTCCTCTGGGTTTTCCCTAATCCTTCCTACCAAGGTTATTTCATGCCCCACCTAGGTAATGAACCAGGCCAGGTGTTAGACTTGGAGGTAGGTGAGCACTTCGGGGACAGTGGCCACAACTCGGTGACTTTTACTCACCGAGAGGGATAAGTGTGCACTGCAAGGCAGGAGTTATGGCTGGGGGCAGGGAAATTATGATGCGGTGAGGCATGACTTAGGATGCGTGGATTGGAAAAATAGGCTTCAAGGGAAGGACACAAATGATATGTGAAGCTTGTTCAAGGAGCAGCTAATGGGTGTCCTTGATAAGTATGTACCAGTCAGGCAGGGAGGAAAGGGTCTTGTGAGGGAACCGTGGTTTAATAAGGAATTGGAATCCCTTGTGAAAAGGAAGAGGGCGTCCTATGTAAAGATGAGGCGTGAAGGTTCAGTAGGGGCGATTGAGAGTTATAAGGTAGCCAGGAAGGATCTAAAGAGAGAGCTAAGAGCAGCGAGAAGGGGACATGAAAAGTCCTTAGTTGGTAGGATTAGGGAAAACCCAAAGGCTTTCCATAGGTATGTCAGGAATAAAAGGATGGCTAGGGTAGGTATCGGTCCAGTCAAGGATAGTAGAGGGAAGTTGTGCATGGAGGCAGAGGAGATTGGAGAGACACTAAATCATACTTTTCGTCAGTATTCACTCAGGAACAGGACATTGTTGCTGATGTGAATATTGAGTCACAAGTGATTAGAATGGATGGCTTTGAGGTATGTAGGGAAGAGGTCTGGGGAATACTGGAAAGGGTGAAAATAGATAAGTCCCCTGGGTCTGATGGCATTTATCCTAGGATCCTCTGGGAAGCTAGAGAGGAGATAGTGGAGCCATTGGCCTCGATTTTTATGTCGTCGTTGTTTACAGGAATAGTGCCAGAAGACTGGAGGATAGCGAATGTGGTCCCCTTGTTCAAGAAGGGGAGTAGGGATACCCTAGTAACTATAGGCCAGTGAGTCTCACTTCTGTTGTGGGCAAAGTCTTTGAGAGAATTGTAAGGGATAGGATTTATGAACATCTGGATAGGAATAATGTGATCAAGGATAGTCAGCATGGTTTTGTGAAGGGCAGGTCGTGCCTCACAAACGTTATTGAGTTCTTTGAGAAGGTGACCAAGGAAGTGGACGAGGGTAAAGCAGTAGATGTAGTGTATATGGATTTTAGCAAGGTGTTTGATAAGGTACCCCATGGTAGGCTACTGCAAAAATTACAGAGGTATGGCATTGAGGGTGCATAGAGGTTTGGATTAGGAATATGCTGGCTGGAAGGAGACATAGGGTAGTAGTTGATGGTATAGGTTCATCTTGGAGTGCAGTTACTAGCGGTGTTCCACAAGGATCTGTTTTGGGACCATTGATGTTTGTCATTTTTATAAATGACCTGGAGGAGGGGCTTGAAGGCTGGGTGTGCAAGTTTGCGGATGATACGAAAGTCGGTGGAGTTGTGGACAGCGAAGAAGGATGTAGCAGGTTACAGCGGGATATATATAAGTTGCAGAGCTGGGCAGAAAGGTGGCAAATGGAATTCAATGTAGGTAAGTGTGAAGTCATTCACTTTGGTAGGAGTAACAAGAAGATGGATTACTGGGCTAATGGTAGGCTACTTGGTAGTGTGGATGAGCAGAGGGATCTTGGTGTCCATGTACACAGATCTCTGAAAGTTGCCACCCAGGTAAATAGTGCTGTGAAGAAGGCATATGGCGTGCTGGGCTTTATTGGTAGAGGAATTGAGTTCCAGAGTCCTGAGGTCATGTTACAGTTGTATAAGACTCTGGTGTGGCCTCATCTAGAGTATTGTGTGCAGTTTTGGTCGCCATTTTGGAAGGATGTGGAGGCATTGGAACAGGTGCAGAGGAGGTTTACCAGGATGTTGCCTGGCATGGTAGGAAGATCGTATGAGGAAAGGCTGAGGCACTTGGGGCTGTTCTCATTGGAGAAAAGAAGGTTTAGGGGAGATTTGATAGAGGTGTACAAGATGATTAGGGGTTTAGATAGGGTTGACAGTGAGAACCTTTTTCCGCGTATGGAGTCAGCCGTTACTAGGGGACACAGCTTTAAATTAAGGGGAAGTTGGTATAGGACAGATGTTAGGGGTAGATTCTTTAGTCAGCGGGTTGCGAGTTCATGGAATGCCCTGCCAGTAGCAGTGGTGGACTCTCCCTCTTTATGGTCATTTAAGCGGGCATTGGATAAGCATATGGAGGTTATTGGGCTAGTGTAGGTTAGGTAAGTTTCGATCGGAGCAACAGAGGGCCGAAGGGCCTGTACTGCGCTGTATTTTTCTATGTTCTATGTTCTCCTCAGTCCATTTTTTAAATTCTTTCCTAGCTACCCTGTAATCCTCTAAAGCTGTGCCAGATCCTAGCTTCCTCAACCTTAAGTAAGCTTCCTTCTTCCTCTGATGATAGGCTCCTCTTCTCTTGTCATCCAAGGCTCCATCACCTTACCATTCCTTGCCTGTCTCAGTGGGAGAAAGCTATCCAACACTCGCAGCAAGTGCTCCTTAAACAGCCTCCACATTTCTGTTGCACATTTTCCGTACAACAATTGTTCCCAATTTATACTCTACAGCTCCTGCTAATAGCAGTATAATTTCCCTTTCCCCAGTTAAATATCTTCCCATACTGTCTGTTACTATCCCTCTCCATGGCTATGTTAAGGTGAGGCAGTTATTGTCACTGTCATTGAAAAGCTCTCCCACCGAGATATCTGACATCTGGCCTGGCTTGTTGCCAGGAATCCTTCCTGGACTCACCTGACAAAAATCGGCTCCACCCAGACCATCTGCAATAAGGAGGTTCCAATTGATACTGGGGAAGTTGAAGTCACCCATAACAACAACAGTTACATGTGCACCTTTCCAAGATTTGCTGTCCAATCTGTTTTTCCACCTCTCTGCTGCTATTGGAGTGTCCACAGAAAACACCCAATAAAGTGACTGCTCTTTCCTGTTACTGACTTCCACCCATACTGATTCAGGACACTCCGGTGGCTCAGTGGTTAGTACTGCTGCCTCACAGTGCCAGGGACCTGGGATTGAGTCCAGCCTTGGATGACGGTCTGTGTGGAGTGTGCACATTCTCCCCGTGTCTGCATGGGTTTCCTCCAGGTGCTCCAGTTTCCTCCCACAATCCAAAGATGTGCAGGTTAGGTGAATTGGCCATGCTAAATTCTCCATAGTGTTCAGGGGTGTGTAGAAGAGGTGCATTAGTCAGGGGTAAATATAGATTAATAGGGTACGATGATGGGTCTGGGTGGGTAACTCTTCAGAGATTTAGTATGGACTTGTTGGGCCTAAGGGTTTGTTTCCATACTGTAGGGATTCTATGAACAACCTCCTTTTCTGCAGCTGTGATGCACTCTCTAACAATGTTATTCCCCCTTCTCTTTTACCCCTCTCCCTGTTCTTTTTGAAAGATCTAAACTTAGAACATCCAGCAACCATTTCTGCCCCTGCTAAATCCATGTCTACACTATGGCTACAACAACGTAGTTGCAAGTAATTATCCATATTCTAAGTTTATCACTCTTATTCCTGACACTCCTTGCGTTGAAACAGACACATTTTAACCCATCCGTTTGCCCTATCAATGGTGTATCCTTCATGACAGACTCTCTGCATTCTATTTCTGCCCATTAAACAATTACCCCTTCCTTTGAGCTGCAGTTTTGGATCCCATTCCCCTGCCAATCCAGGTTAAACCCTCCCGAAGTGCTCTAGTAAATCTCCCTCCCAGAACATTGGTTCTCCCTCCAGTTTCAGTGCAACCTGTCCTTCATGTACAGGTCCCACCTTTCTGGAAGGTACCCCAATGATCCACGTATCTGGAGCCGTCCCTCCTGCACCAGGCCTGAAGCCACGTGTTTAGCTGCATTTGCTTCCTGTTCTTCGCTTCACTCGCGCGTAGCACTGAGTTTACTACTTTGCAGGTCCTGCTTTTTAACTTCCAACCTAACTCTCTGAAATCACTTTTTAGATCCTCATCCCTTTTCCTTGCTTTGTCATTGGAGCCAATGTGCACTACAACTTCTGGCTGCTCACCCACCCCCTTCAGAATTTTGTAGAATCGATCAGAGACATCCTGGACCCTGGCACTGGGGAGGCAACATACCTTCCAGGAGTACCATTTGTGACCACAGAATCTCCTGTCCATTTGTCTTCTAACTATTGAGTCTCCTACCACTAGCACTTTTCTACCCCCTTCCCTTCTGAGTGACAGAGCCAAACAATGGTTTTTCCCTGATAAGTCACCTCCCCCAACAGGATCCAAAATGGTATACTTATTATAATTTGTAATGATTTAAGTTAAAGCTTTTGTTTAAAAAGGTTAAGGATTCTAAACTATTCTTGAAGGTCCTTATGAATAAAAACAGATAACATTTTAACTAAACATTATAGATGCAAAGATTAAAACAAGCATAGGTAAGACAAAAGAAAACTTGTAAGATAATCCTGAAGGTGTTCACCAGTATATTGTTGTAGCCCATTGCTGAAGTGGAGATGTTAACTTCTGAAGCCAGATCCAGCATCTACACTGGCTTCTGTTGTTATTTTTCTGTAGAGGTAAATCAGCAGGAGGGCAGATTTTGTTAGAAAGTTCCTGGTTCTTTCCAAGTCCAGCACTTTCACAGAGCCAGATTTTCCTCCAACAATAAAATGGATTTCTGTACATCAGCCGTGACTCTCAAAACCTGCTGCTTAGAAGTCTAATCACTGGCTATTAATAGTCAGGTTATTTTGTTTATTTAGTTAAAAGCTCAAAACAGTTGTAGGTTAACTTTGCAGAATCAAAAGATACACTGTGGGCGGCACAGTGGTTAGCACTGCTCACAGCGCCTGAGACCCGGGTTCAATTCCCGACTCAGGCGACAGACTGTGTGGAGTTTGCACATTCTCCCTGTGTCTGCGTGGGTTTCCTCCGGGTGCTCCGGTTTCCTCCCACAGTCCAAAGATGTGCAGGTCAGGTGAATTGGCCGTGCTAAATTGTCCGTAATGTTAGTTAAGGGATAAATGTAGGGGTATGGGTGGGTTGCGCTTCGGCGGGTCGGTGTGGACTTGTTGGGCCGAAGGGCCTGTTTCCACACTGTAAGTCTAATCAAAAAACAAAGCAAAGAAGTCAGTTACATTGAGCTTCCTCGAAGTTCTTCCTTCTGTCTGCTGTCTCTATCCCAAGCTTGAATTCTCACACCTCCCTCATGTATTTCAAGAGTCCCAGCATACCTCTCTGTAAACCAATTAGAGCATGCAGCTGTACAGTCAATTTACATGTAGCATTGGATCTTAACCTCTTCAAGTCTGGTTCAAAGCAGATTAGATTCTTGTTGCAAGTCATCACAATGTGCAACTCACAATTACAGGGAGCTGTTGACCCAAATAGTACAGACATATTAAAAAAAAAGGAAGCGATATAAGCATTTGAGGAACAAGGGAAGGATGTTTGAACTCTAGCTGGAATTACCTCCAGTGGTCTTTGTACTCAGCTGGTTAAGTGACTTCTCCTTGTGCAAATTTACAGAGCTAAAATGTGCACAAAGAATACGATCCAAATTTCCCACCCATAATAGCCTGGAGTTCTGTTCACAGATACGAATCTTCCCTGAAATTTGATTAAACAATTCCTCCCTGTTCCTTTTCAAGTAGTCAACAATTCTCGGGGAACCCATTTGTTTCCACACTCATCTGCTTTAACTGGGTTAAAGAAGTGGATGGTTAAGTGGCTTAGCAATTCAAAACATTCATGATGTGGAAGTGCCAGTATTGGACTGGTTCCTTCATCTGACAAAGGAGCAGCATTCCAAAAGCTTTGGATTTGAAATAAGCCTGTTGTACTATAACACGGCGTTGTGACATCTGATATAAATATTCAAGGAGTGTAGTATAGGATTTGTAAAATTGAATGATAATTTTTTTATTGTGTATTAAATGTCCAGAATGTATTTGTACATTCCAAAAATATTGCAAAGAAATGTAAAACTGCTTTGTGCGTATTAAAATCTACTAGTATTCATGCAAATGTATTCATGGTCACAACAACTTGCAAGGGATTGTCCAGCCAAAATGTACATCTGTGCAACAAAACTATGACAACAACAACCTGTATTCATATAGCAGCTTCACTTCTAGAACGTCCCAAGATATTAGATGTTTTGGCACATACACATCCATGCCAAGAAAGGAAGAATTAGATGGGACAGCTAAAAGCTCCAAAGATGAAGATGAGCATTTTAAACTGGAGGCATCTCATGCTGAAAACATAGTGCAGGTCAGGTTGATGTGAATAAGCAATCTCCTCCAGCACAGTAGAGCAGCACTGAAGTCAGAACCACAGAGATTTTGACAAATTTGGAATTTGTGGATAGTGAATGAGGGTGACAAGCAAGGTGAATATTTGAGTAACAAAGGTGGGACACGATGCAGGCATATCTAAAGGTTTCAGTAACAGGGAAGCTGACATAAGACTGAAGATAGGCATCAATGCAAAGGTGGAAAACTTGGACCAAAAAAAAAGTACCAGATCATTCCATGGTAAGATTAATTTTATGTAAGTAGTCTGAAAAGAACAATTATTCATGTATACCTTTCACATCCCACAATGTCCCAAAGTATTTTACAGCTCCAGAATTACAAAGGTGTCTTATAAGCAAATGCAACAGTCCACAAGTAAATAAAAAAATGTTTTTACTTTTCACTGAACAAGCAAATGTTTTGCATATTGTTGAATGCCAATCAACTCTGATGATCCAGCAGTCCCTCTGTATTGCACTTTATCAAAGATGTTCAGATCCTAAGTAAAATCTTCCAATTTTCTAACTCAAATAAAAGCAGTTTTAAAAATAATGAAGCTCTGCAAGGGGTGGAAGGACAGAATAACAAAAGGAGCAAAACAGACACTCAAGATAAATTTAAGGAAAATAAACTTGATAAACATTACTTAAAAACCACGATGTGTTGGACTAGGGTGGACAAAGTTAAAAATCACACAACACCAGGTTAATAGTCCAACAGGTTTGTTTGGAAGCACTAGCTTTCGGTGCGCTGCTCCTTCATCAGGTAACTAGTGGGGCTGGATTATGAGACCTAGAATTTATAGTAAAAGAGCAATGTCATGCAATCAAGACAATATATTGAACAAACCTAGATGCTGATTGTGGGGTCCAAACTATGTTTCTTCAAATATATTGTTTTAATTGCATGACACTGTGATCTTTTGCTGTAAATTCTGGGTCTTATGATCCTGCTCCACTAGTTACCTGATGAAGGCGCAGCACTCTGAAAGCTAGTACTTTCAAATAAACCTGTTGGACTACAACGTGGTGTTGTGTGATTTTTAACTTAAAAAACAGATATTCTTGAGTCTGCTTTTTGAACCCTTACTCCAATACCCAGATTAATATAACTTTGAGGAGAAGAACCAAATACTTACTGTGGTCAAAACTGACTTACCACTGGGAATCAGAAATTAATTAGCTTTCTTCAATGGAAGTAAAAGTTCACAGCAGCTTTTTCTATAAAATCTAGATGATGATCAGCAGTCAACCTGAAGAATCAAATCCACTCTCCAAACTGCTGGCTGTTTTAAAAATCAAAGTATTGAGCTGAAGAATAGGCATGTGACATTCACAAGGATTTCATCAATGGTAATTTGGGACTCAGGATTTGTTTTCTCTATATAGATCTCAAACTGAACTGTTATGTCTTTATCTAAGTGATGCATCCTATCGCAGTCAGAGCTGCTGGTTTCATTTATATGAAAGAACAGATTGTATCTTTGATGAAGTGATTAAATCAGCTCATTTCCTGAATTAAAGCTTCATTAAAGCTTCAATGAATGAAATTGATGTGGAGTAAACTTTCATCTTCAGCATTCCAGTCATAGAGATTCAGACATGGTTGCAGATCATGTAGAAACATTGAACATTTCCTCCAAGATTCTCCATCCAGTAAAACCAACCACTGATTCCATCAAATTTCATTTTCATGGTTGGAATTTTCCTTTGAGGATTGAATTCCAAAGTTACTTCCATTATTCAACAGATTTTCTTTTGTGTCTGCATTTAATTTTCATCCATTACTATGTTTAAAGTGATAAAGTGATAATGCACAGCAGGATGTGACAATTGGAGGCAGCGCCCTGAGATTTCACAGGGCAAAGGCCAAGAGATCTACTGGGCATAGTGGGGAGGAAGCAACATTGGTGGGTCAGGATTCTGACTGTCAAAGGAGAAACGGTTTTCACCCTCGTCCTATACTAAATTTTCCAGTAGTGAGATAGGATGTAAGAATAGTCCAGTTTATTAGGACTGACAAATGATAATCGCTATGATAGATCTGGGGAATGGCCTTGTTTAAAATATTTCTAGGGAATGGCATTGGGTTAAGACTGCACATGGGAATGGTATTGGATGATGATAGTACCTGAGAATGGTCTTTGGATAAGATAGTACAGGTGAATAGTCTTGAGCTACAAGAGCTTGAGCTACTTGAGCTACTGGGCATGTTCTACGGCTAAGATAGGACGAACGAAGGGCTTATGCCCGAAATAACCACTCTCCTGCTCCTCGGATGCTTCCTGACCTGCTATGCTTTTCTAGCGCAACATGTTTTGACTCTGCTCTCCAGCATCTGGGCCGAAGGGCCTGTTTCCACACTGTAAGTAATCTAATCTAATCTGCAATCCGCACTTCCTCTTAGATAGGGCTGAGGGAATTAACTAGAGCTTTGAAAGTACAGGGAAAAATGTTGGTTTCTTATACGAGTTCTGAAGAATTCTGAGGAAGAGTTATTTGACCTGAAACATTAACTCTGCTTTCTCTCCACAGACGCTGCCAGACCTGCTGAAGTTTTACAATAATTTCTGTTTGTGGTTCTGATTTCCGACATCCGCAGTTTTTAGATGTTTTGAGCGGGAAGAACTAGGGTCAGAAACAACTGAGCAAAGCTTAATTACACAGGAATGAGGGCAGTGTTGGCTGAAGTCAACTGGGAAAGGTGTTTAGCAGCAAAGATGGTGGAGGTTCAGTTGCAGATCTGTAAGAAAGTAGTTCATCGCTCATAGTAAAGATAAGCACAGGGAGGTGATGGCATTGTGGTATTATCACTGGACTGTTAATCTAAAGGTGAAAAATGTGTTGCTGGAAAAGCGCAGCAGGTCAGGCAGCATCCAAGGAGCAGAAGAATTGACATTTCAGGTTTAATCCAAAGGGCCAAGTACTGTTCTGGGGACCTGGGTTTGAATCCCCCCCCATAACAGATGGTGGAATTTGAATTCAATAAAGATCTGGAATTAAGTCTAATGATGGCCATGATACCATTGTTGATTATCAGGGGGAGAAAAAAAACACCTAATTCATTAAGGGAGGGAAACTGGCGTTCTTACCTGGGCTGGTTCACATGTGACTCCAGGCCCAATATGGTTGACTCTTAACTGCTCTCTGGGTATTTAGGGATGGATAGTAAATGTTGGCCCAGCCAATGATGCCACATGAGAAAAATTCCAGTGAGGAAGATATAGATAGATAGATAAGAAAAAAGTGAACTTGGGCCTTTGAGACTGGGAAAATAATCATGGGGAACCAGGAAATGGCAGAGGAATTGAGTAAATGCTTTACATTACGCTTTAAAGTAGAAGATACAAATAGTATTCCCAAATTACGAAATAATCTTGAAACGGTTAAAAGTGGATAAATCCCCAGGACCTGATCAGGTGTACCCAAGAACTCTGTGAGAAGCTAGAGAAGTGATTACTGGGCCTCTTGCCGAGATATTTGTATCATCAATAGTCATAGGTGAGGTGCCGGAAGACTGGAGGTTGGCAAATCTGGTGCCACTGTTTAAGAAGGGAGGTAAAGACAAGTCAGGGGACTATAGACCAGTGAGCCTGACCTCGATGGTGGGCAAGTTGTTGGAGGGAATCCTGAGGGACAGGATGTACATGTATTTGGAAAGGCAAGGACTGATTTGGGATAGTCAACATGGCTTTGTGCATTGGAAATCATGTCTCACAAACTTGATTGAGTTTTTTGAAGTAGTAACAAAGACGATTAATGAGGGCAGAGCAGTAGATGTGATATATATGGACTTGAATAAGGCGTTCAACAAGGTTTCCCCATGGGAGACTGATTAGCAAGATTAGATCTCATGGAATACAGTGAGAACTAGCCATTTAGATACAGAACTGGCTCAAATGTAGAAGACAAAGGGTGGTGGTGGAGGGTTGTTTTTCAGACTGTAGGCCTGTGACCAGTGGAGTGCCACAAGGATTGGTGCTGGGTCCTCTACTTTTTGTCATTTACATAAATGATTTGGATGCAAGCACAAGAGGTACAGTTAGTAAGTTTGCAGATGACACCAAAATTGGAGGTGTAGTGGACAGTGAAGAGGGTTACCTCAGATTATAACAGGATCTGGATCAGATGGGCCAATGGGCTGAGGAGTGGCAGATGGAGTTTAATTCAGATAAATGTGAGGTGCTGCATTTTGGGAAAGCAAATCTTAGCAGGACTTATACACTTAATGGTAAGATCCTAGGGAGTGTTGCTGAACAAAGTGACCTTGGAGTGCAGGTTCATAGCTCCTTAAAAGTGGAGTCACAGGTAGATAGGATAGTGAAGAAGGCATTTGGTATGCTTTCCTTTATTGGTCAGAGTATTGAGTACAGGAGTTAGGAGATCATGTTGCGGCTGTACAGGACATTGGTTAGGCCATTGTTGGAATATTGCATGCAATTCTGGTCTCCTTCCTATCAAAAAGATGTTGTGAAACTTGAAAAGGTTCAGAAAAGATTTACAAGGATGTTGCCAGGGTTGGAGGATTTGAGCCACAGGGAGAGGCTGTACAAGCTGGGGTTGTTTTCCCTGGAGCATCGGAGGCTGAGGGGTGACCTTATAGAGGTTTACAAAATCAAGAGGGGCATGGATAGGATAAATAGACAAGGTCTTTTCCACAGGATAGGGGATTCCAAAACTAGAGGGCATAGAGGCATTTGAAGGGATATGGGCTGGGTGCTGGCAGGTGGGACTAGATTGGGTTGGGATATCTGGTTGGCATGGACAGGTTGGACCGAAGGGTCTGTTTCCATGCTGTACATCTCTATGACTCTATAATCAAGAAGCAAAAATGAGGAAAGGAAATAAATACCATAACTGTCTCTAGAGAAAAAGTGCTAGGGAAGATAATGTGGTAGATAAGTCTCCTGAACCTGATGGGATACATCCTAGGATATTAAGGAAAATAGCTACAGAGATAGTAGAGGTACTGTTAGTAACCTTCCAAGAATCCTTAGATCTTGGAAAAATTCCAGAGGACTGAAAAATTGCCAAAGAAACACTTTTATTTAAAAAAATGAAGGAGACAAAAAAGTAACAATAGACCAGTTATCTTAATGTCTCTCATTGGGAAAATGTTGGAGTCTGTTATGAAGAATGTAATAGCAGAGCATCTAGAAATGCTTAATATGATCAGGCAAAGTCAGCATTGCAACAAGAAGAGAAAATCATGCCTGACAAATTTACTAGAATTCTTCAAAGAAGCAGCAAGCAAGACAGATAAAAGGGAAGCAGTGCATGTGATATCTTTGGATTTTCAGAATGTGTTTGATAAGGTACCACATGTTAGGTTACTTAATCAATAAATGCCCATGGTGTTGGAGGTAATATAGTGGCATGGAGAGGAATGAGTAAGTAATGGATGCTTGAGATTTGGGATTGGGGGGCATTTTCAGAATGGCAACCCAAAATGGGAAATGCCTTAGGGATCAGTGCTGGGGCCATAATGATTTAAAGCATAGATTAATGACTTGAATGAAGAAAGTGAATGTACTATAGCCAAGTTTACACATACACAAAAATACATGGAAAGGCAACTGGTGAGGATGTCACAAAAAGTGACATAGACAGGTTAATCGAGTGAGGAAAAACTTGGCAAATGCAATATGATATGGAGAAATGTGAGGTTATGCGTTTTGACTGGAAAAATAGAGGAATTGAATATTATCTAAATGAGATAGACTGAAGAAAGATACAGTGGGATGTTAGAGTTATTGTTCATGAATCACAAAATCTAGTATACAAATTCAGTGTGTAATAGGGAAGGAAAATGGAATGTTGACCTTTAGCTCAAAGTGAATGGAATATAAAAGCATGGAGGTTTTGTTAAAGCTGTAGAAGACACTAGTCAGATCACAAATGGAATATTGTGAACAGTTTGACTCACTTGTCTAAGGCAAGATATACTGGCATTGGAGAGAGTCCAGAAAAGGTTCACTGGGCTGATATTAGGTAAGAAGGGACTTGAGATGAAAGGTTGAACAGTTTGGGCCTATACTCATTGGAATTTAGAAGAATGAGTCGTGACCTTATTGAAATACATAAGATTCTTAGAGGATGTGATAAATTAGATGTGGAAATGTTATTTCCCCTTTTGGGAGAGTCTAGGACCAGATAGCATAATAAGAAGTAGCCTTTTTAAGGACAAGGTGAGGAAAAATTTCTTCTCTAAGTGTAGTGAATCAGCGGAATTCTTTCTCACAGAGGAATGTCAAGGTTAGGTTATATTCAAGGCTGAGATGGATAGATTTTTAAACAGTAAGGCAAGCAGCAGTTATCACAAAAAGGCAAAAAAGTAGAATGGATGATTATCAGATCCGTCATATTCTCATTGAATGGTGGGCTGAATGGCCTCCTTTTGCTCCTTATAACTATGGTCTTATGGAATGGTCTTGGGCGACAATAGTATCAGGGAATGGTCTTGGGCTATGGTAGCAGTTGGCAATGGTCTTGGGCTAAGATAGTACCAGGGAATGGTCCTTGGCTAACATAGCTTTGGGAAATGATCTTGGGTTAAAATAGTACCAGGTTCTGACTGTAGTGATGCTTTATTAATAGGATCATAGAATACAAGAGCAAGGAGGTGATGTTGAACTTGTATAAGACATTTGTTAGACTTTAGCTGTGTACTATTCTGGGCAGCACATTATAGGAAGGATGTGAATGTATTGGAGAGAGTACAGAAGTAGTTTACAAGAATGGTTTGAGGAATGAAAAACTTGAGTTATTAGGATAGATTGAAGAAGTTGTGACTGATCTCCTTGGAGAAAAGAAGGCTAAGAAGAGATTTTAAAATTATGAGGGAGCTGGATAGAATAGATTGGGAGAAATCGTTCCTGTTTGTAAAAGGAACAAGGATGAAAGGGCATTCTGCAAAAGAATCAAGGGAAAAGTGAGGAGAAACCTTTTCACAGACTGAGCTATTAGGATCTGAAATGCACTGCCTGAAAGTGTGGTGATGGCAGGTTCAATTGAGGTTGTCAAGAGGGCAGTGGATCGATATTGAATAAAAATAATATGCAAGGGTATGGGGACAAAACAGGAGTAAGGCAGTAGGTAATGAAGAGCTGGTGCAGGCATGGACCAAATGGCCCCTTTCAGCACAGTAAGGCTTCTATGATTCTTCTGTAAAGTAGTCTTTTAAAACCTTACTATTGTCGTCTATCTCCACCCATAGTTTGCCACTTCAGTCCCTAATGGGCACTACATTTTCCCCTGGTTATCCTCTTGCCCCTAATATACATATGAAATGGTGTTGGATTTTGTTTGATTTTACCCCCCAATGTTCATTCCTGTCCCCTCTTCACTTTCCTAATTTCTTTTGTAAGTAGACCCCTGCACTTTCTGTACCACTTGAGGACTCATGTGTTCTGACCCCTTTATGCTTCGCTTTATGTCCCTGATCCAAGCCCAAACATTCCTCAGTACTCAGAGTTCTCTTGAAGTTTTGATCCCACTCACTTCACTTTTCCAGGAACATGTTCATGCTATACTTTCACTATTCACTTCACGAAAGGCTCCCACTGCTCTGATGTAGATTTTCCTACACAGTGCAGCGCACTAGCACTAATATGGAGTCTGGCATCTCTGGCTGAGAGTGCAAGATGCATAAAGAAAAGGCAAGATCAATGTAAGGCAGAAATACTGTGAGCATCGAGGTAGGCTCAGACTGAATGAGCACAGTTAGAGTGAGTGAAGAGCCTGATACAGTCTGCAAGCTGGGAACATGTCTCTGAGCAGTGTTCTTGCAGCAATTTTATAATGATAGTTTGCACCCAAGTGCAGCACTGAAGTAAGTGAACCAAAGAACTTCCATGAGGGCTGTCGGGAGTTATACATGTCATGACCATGGGGTGCACATGATAGTGCCTATGGACCATACCCTGGGGTGTTTGTGTGTGTTCTTCAACATGGAGGTCATTCAGAGCAACTGGTGAGCTGAATGGCCAACTAAACAAGCTGCCTTCCTTGTCGAGTATTCCCAATGTCGAGGGGGGTTTGGCAAGTTAGGTAAGGTAGAAGTCTGAACATTAATGAGGCAAGTTGACCACTAACAATAACCTGTTTAATGATCAACCATGCCTGTCATTGGTTATTCATTCTGCCTAGCCACAATCCCACTACACTGCTTGTGAAAAGCGTAGAGAATGGAGTGAGATGATCTTGACATCAAGATGGGCCTCGGCTGACTTCTGTCTGATTCTGCCATGTGCCTCGTCAGAGACCACAATGCTCAGATGTCTATAAGATTCCAGCCTGTGGGTAATCTGATTTTAAATGACTGAAAATGTCTGTCAAAAAGCACAATTTTCCAATTAGATTTGGGTACAGAAGTGGGTTTAGTAAATATAAAGGAAAATGATGCAAAACATTTTTAAGCATATTGATTAAAGACTTGCATGCCTAGAAGATTACATAGAAAAATACAGCGCAGTACAGGCCCTCGATGTTGCGCCGACCTAGGCCTACCTAACCTACACTAGCCCAAAACCTCCATATGCTGATCCAATGCCTGCTTGAATGACCATAAAGAGGGAGAGTCCACCACTGATACTGGCAGGGCATTCCATGAACTCACAACCCGCTGACTAAAAAATCTACCCCTAACATCTGTTCCTATACCAACCTCCCCTTAATTTAAAGCTGTGTCCCCTAGTAACAGCTGACTCCATGCGTGGAAAAAGGTTCTCACTGTCAACCCTATCTAAACCCCAAATCATCTTGTACACCTCTATCAAGTCACCCCTAAACCTTCTTTTCTCCAATGAGAACAGCCCCAAGAGCCTCAGCCTTTCCTCATACGATCTTCCTACCATGCCAGGCAACATCCTGGTAACCTCCTCTACACCCATTCCAGTGCCTCCACATCCTTCCTATAGTATGGCGACCAAAACTGCACACAATACTCCAGATGAGGCCACACCAGAGTCTTATACAACTGCAACATGACCTCAGGACTCCGGAACTCAATTCCTCTACCAATAAAGCCCAGTATGCCATATGCCTTCTTCACAGCACTATTTACCTGGGTGGCAACTTTCAGAGATCTGTGTACATGGACACAAGATCCCTCTGCTCATCCACACTACCAAGTAGCCTACCATTAGCCCAGTAATCCATCTTCTTGTTACTCCTACCAAAGTGAATGACTTCACACTTAGCTACATTGAACTCCATTGGCCTGGGCCTCTAAATTACTTAGTGCGGTGATATTACTGCTACATCACCATCCCCCAAGTATGTCAGCCCCAAACTTTGACTTCCAATTCCACTTAATGCTTGGGAACTCTGATATTCACCAGTTAATCTTGTTCAAAGACCTTGGCTCCCTCACTGTACTGGAAGATTATGCTGGCACATTTCCAGCTGCCTTGTGACTTTCACTTTCTGACTTTCATTTTGGACTGATCAGGAATTGTTAAAAGCTAAAGGAAATGTTGAAGCTATTCAACTGCTTGTTGACACTTGCTTAAAAATAAAATTATGAATGTACTGTATAGAAAGTCAGATTGAAATGAAAAACCAAGTCCAAAAGGTCACACAGATAATTCTGTTAGCAATTAGCATTGGAAAATTGTAAAACTGGTTAATCATCTTAAAACAAACATATGGAGTAGGAGATCATAGATTAAGCCAGCCTACATACAAATCACAAATAGTGGCTGATATTTGTGGAGGGAACCAATTCTCTTTCCTTTGACTGGGTTGAAGGGTCTAATTGATTCAAATTGCTACGGAATCGTTAGCAGGTCAGAAATCTGTGACAATACATTTCTATCATCAGTGAAGAGCCTTCGGATGCCAAACATCTGCAGATTTTGTGAACTGAAGCAAATACTGTTAATAAGACTGCCCGTACAACATACCCAAGCGCAATGAGAAATCTTTAACTGAAGTTTTTCAGGCAAAAAAAAATCATTTGTAGAGCAAATAATTGTGACAGATTTGAATTTGATGTCAGACAAAAAGTTGGCATCAGTTCAAGAGGAACATTTCAATTCCATATCATCCCAAACAGAATTACCGGTACCTTTGCCAGAGATAATGTTAGTTGAGCCGCAACATTTCATTAACGTGGCTGAGGATGAAAGAATGTCAGCTGCACCAACAACCATGAAGACGGCAATCTAATCAACAAGTGAGGTAGAGAGTTTATATACTCAATAAGATCCATCAGCAGACTGAGAATAAAGATTCTTCACACAAAATGAAAGATAAGCTACACGTGACTCATTGCAAGTTAGACCAACGTCCACTAGGCTGACAAAATGGGATTGTATGTGCAAGGGAGTGTCAGTCATGTTGGCTGTGTGCTGTGAGCAGTGTGGCTTTGCAGCTGCTATGTCATTACTTTGCCAGTAGGGGGTGAGGATTGACAACGGATTATCAATGTTTGTTCAGGTGGCTCAGGCACAAGTGATGCTGATCTTTGGACTGAGTGATGAGTTGTTGTGGGTGCAGCATATGTAAGATGCAACAGAAATCAGATGTGAAAGACACGGTGGGGGAGGGGGGAGGAGAGAGAGAGAGGTGTAGGCACTTAATGCAGTGAGTTTGATTACATAAGGCTTAAAAACCCCAATTGGCTTCCAAGAAACTCAATGCAACTCAGACTTAGGCAAAAAAAGGTAAGATCCAGCTTCCTATTTCCATTCCTGATTAGACAAAAATAGGTTTTTACATGCAAAGGCTGGGAGCCTTCCCAGATAAATTCAGTAAACGTTGAAGATAGGAGAGGATTGGAAACCGTGCTCCCTTTCTCAGTGCCTCAGTAGCACAAGTGACTTAAATTCTTCCATGTGATGTGGTAATCACTGGCTAGGCCAGTATTCTTGAATCACTGCTGTCCAAAGCTGCTTCAAATATACCCATAATGATGTTAGGAAATGAGTTCCAGGATTTTGACCCAGCAACAGGAAAAGCAATATAGCTCCAAGTGAAGATGTTTTATGTCTTCGAGGGGAAGTTGGAGGTTAGTGCGCCTATCTCTTTGCTATACTTGTGCTTCTAAATAATAGAAGCCGCAAAATTGAATAGTGGTGTGAAAGGAGCCTTGCTGAGTTGCTTCAGTATGTCTTGTGTCTGGTCCACACTGCTAGTTTTGATGGTGGAGGAAGTAAGTATTTAAGTTGATATTAATCAATTGGATTATTTCATTCTGGATATTGTTGAGCTTCTAGAGTTTAATGATTGCAAGACCCACTCAGTTTTCTAAAAAATTTAACCTATTTTTCTTGTCAACCTCTGACACATATCTGACACATCTCTGGAGCAGGTAGAATTTGACATCAGGCTCCCAAGGCAAGGGCATGAACTCTACCACTATGTCACCAGAGAGCCCAAGTACACATTCAATTAAAGTGGAAAATACTTATTGCAACCAGATGAGGAGGAGTGAATTGGCTCCACTCTTTTTAATTCCTCAATTGGCTGCAACAATTTTTTTTCATTACATGGATATTTCACACCAGTTAAAACAAAATTCACTAGTTCAAAATTAACAAGCCAAATATGAGGCTTCTATAATGAAGGAAAAAGGAATATTATTACTTACTAACCCTGAGAAAAATAATAAAATGCAACATTAAACACATTTGCACAAACACAGATAGAAAGTTTAGAAGGGGATGTAACAAAAAGGATATGTAGGTTAAATGTCCTTAGAATCGTGAAAGTGTTCAGCTTTAACCTGAGGCTACGGTTGTTTAATTGATGTCTTGTATCCACAACAGGAATGAAATTTGTAAATATCTTTGAGTCCTCAGTGAATGGATGTTTCTCTAATTTACTTTGTCACCACCAGGCACTGTCTTTCATAAGGAAACAGAGCGGGAGAGAAAGAGAGAGTTTTTCAGGTCTCCTGCTAAAAATCCATTTCTTCTCTCTCTGTGTGATATGAATTTTGCCTGATGAGACAATGTGTGGTTATCTTCTGTACATAATAAACTGGACTCGGCTACTGTGGTATGGAAAAATCCAACAACTAACTATTATATTCAAACATTATGGGCCTGATTCTTACTTTTCTTGTTAAATGTGAGTTGTCTCAAGGTTTTTTGGAGGAATTCCTGTTGCAAAACCGAATGCAATTTCTCGCCATATCTTACTAAATGCACATTATTGACTACCTACCCCACTCCTCATACCTAATTCTAGCCCCATCTTATCACATTCTGTTTCCAGAACAACTCATCAGTGGTTGGATATCCATCAAAACACAGCCATCTTCACATTCATGCAAACTTTAAAAGATCACTATGTACCCAGGTGAGTACTGGTGTTAGCTGCCCCATGTAGACAGGAGAGGAGTCAGAAGATGGGGAAGATGGTACCATTATTCTCCTGCAGGATCTGAAGCTTCAGGTTGTGGGGATGGAAAACAAAGGAGAGGAGACCTCTTCCATGAGGAGTGGCAGAGAAGGTCATGTTACCAAACCATGATATCTTGGTACAAGGCTGCCACCTGGGTCATGGCCTTCTCCAGGGAGCAGAGAAACTGCAGGCAGTGACCTTCTGCTCTGCTTCAGTGTAAGGGCCACACATTTCTCTCTGCTACCTCACACTCACTCCATCACTGCTACAGCACTCACCTCCCACCAAGACTCATGCTCTGTGTCACTCTTGCTATCAATGGCAACATGTTCCCTCACCCACTCTTAAGCCCACCATCCTTTCCAAACATCCCACACTATGAACTTTACATGGTCTCTGCACTGCCTCCTTCAGAACAGCTCCTCACCTTTCCCCCACCTGAACCAACATAAACAGCCACACCACACACTTTCAGTTCACTTTCATTTCAACAACCCATACATGGGCAGAGAGGGCCACCTGATGTTAGGATCCTGGGATGTCAAGACATTCACATCCTGCCAATCAAGTAAATACCACCTTTCATTCCAATACACCTCTCACAGTAACCCCACTGTCAATATTATTCACTGCACACCACTCCTAACCATTGACCACAAGCATTCTCTCTCTTTTGTCCTGCTGGAACAGCCAGTATTTCCAAACTCACCACGGTGAAATGGAATTTGTGTCCCTGACCTCTGATGCCGAGGGTACTGAGGACTTGGAGGAAGCACCAGTAAGGCTGTCTCCTGCGTCACTCACATACTGACTACTCAGTTGGGAAAGCCTTATCCAGGAAGGTGTCAACCTACCACAAGAAAGGCTCTGAGTGACTGGTTTCAGGCCTTTTGATGATGTTAGTTTCAATTCAGACTGGTTCTTGTTTATTGGTGGTTTCTTGAGCTGGCTGAACCTGAGGTGAGGTGGTCACTGAGGTCACTTCAAGTCAATTTTAAAAAAATATTTCAAAATTGTTTTAATCCATGAAAGATCCCTGAGTATTAAAAAATCTAAAAACTGACCTCAAAAATTGATAGTTTATGTTTTTCCACAATGATAATATATTTCATTGCATTCCTAACATGAGCCTTGTAGATGGCGGACAGGCTTTCAAGAGGGAGGAAGTGAATTACCTTGTGGCCATGGTATTATATGACTGGTCCAGTTCAGTTTCTGGTCAAAGGTAACTCGCAAGTTGTCAATTGTGATGTTATTTGATATCACTGTCAACAACACATTTCATCACTTTACTAATAATTGAGATAGATGGATGGAAATAGTGACTTGCTGAAACGAATTTGTCCTTTTGATTTGGATAGGAGTTCTGTTAGTTCTGGAGTAGAGGTCTTTATTGATGGAAATGCCATTGATTGTTTTAGGAGTAGGTGGTCATCGCTGGGGACCTGTGAGGCACAAAGGTTACTTGCCACTTTTCAACCCAAACCTGGATGTTGCCCATGCCTTGCTACGTTTGGACTAGGCAGATGCTGGAGAATTAAAGTCAAGAATTAAAGTGGTGCTGGAAAAGCACAACAGATCAGGCAGCATCTGAGGAGCAGGAAAATCGACATTTCAGACAAAAGCCCTTCCTGATGGAGGCCTTTTGCCCAAAATGTCGATTTTCCTGCTCCTTGGATGCTGCCTGACCTGCGGTGCTTTTCCAGCACCACTCTAATTTTGCTACATTTGGACTTTAGTGTGTCAGGAGTTGTGAATGATACCGAGCATTGCACATAGTTCAGCAAACATCCCACTCTGACATTACGATGGAGTGAAGATCATTGCAAATCAACTGCTTCCCGCTTTTGAAATACCAGTCGACATGTATGTGCCTAAAAAGATGATTAGATTAGATACCTTATAGTGTGGAAACAGGCCCTTCAGCCCATTAAGTCCACACTGACTCTCTGAAGAGTAACCCACCCACACCCATTTCCCTCTGGCCAATGCACCTAACAGTGTGGGCAATTTAACATAGCCAATTCACCTGGCCTGCGGGAGAAAACCAGATCACCCAGACACAAGAAAATGTGCAAACTCCACATAGATAGTCGCCCAAGGCTGAGGATTGAACCCAGATCCCTGCTACTGTGAGGCAGCCGTGCTAACCACTGAGCTACCATACCACTACTATAGGAAGGAGAACTTTAGATTCCTGGGTCAGGTTTTAGGAGAGATGCAAGGTAATGGGTTATATCTGAATTGAGCTGGGGCTGAGTTCCTTGCAAGGCATTATTGCAAGAATATTTGATGAGGGTTTAAACCAACTCAGATTATATTAGAGACTAATACTGGGAAATGCTGGGAGAGGCAGACAACAAAGATAGAGAACAGTAGTTAATAGATGGAGTTGGAGTAAGGGATAATGTGATTATAATCTAAATCAGGGCTAACTGCGTGTATGTGAATGCACGGTGAATAGTTAATAAGATTATGGAGTTACAGGCATAGATTGCCTTGTGGGATTATGATGTTGCAGCAATAACAGAGACCTGTCTTAAGGAAGGGCTGATGTAAGTGTTAAAAATTCCTGGTCACAAGATGATCAGTAAAGATAGGAACCGAGAAAAAGGAGGAGGGGTTACGTCTTTGGTTCAGAAGAGCATTGAATACCAGAGAACGCGGATGTTTCAGAGGGTTCAAGACAGAACTGATTTGGCAACTGCTTTGTGCAATATATAGAACATCAGCAAGGAATAAATCCGCAAGGAAATTAGAGATAGTTGCAAATGTCATAAGATAGTTATAACGGAGGGCTTTAAATACACATATATTGAGTGTGATGGTGGTAGTGTAAGGGGCAGTGAGGGATAAGCATTCCTAGATTGTATTTAGGAGAATTTCCTACATCAACATGTGTCCTGTTCAACAATAATGGAGACACTGCTAGATGTAATTCTTGGAAATGAGTTGGACCAAGTAGATCAAGTGACAGTAAGGAACATTTAAGGAACAATGACCATTATATGATAAGGTTTGGGACGATGGTGGAACATGACAGTGGTCAATGCAGAGAAAGAATAATCAACTGATAAAAGCAGACTTCACTTGGCCAAGAACAGAGACTGGCTGGATAGACTGGACCTATGCGTTTGCAGGAAAAATAGTAACTGAACACCAGGCTACCTTCAAAGAGAAGATAACCTTTGGCACAGTTGAGGTATATTCCTTCATAAGGAGAAGGTAGGACTAACAAGTCTAAAGTTCTCCGGATGTCAAAGGAGAGAGAATCAAGTTAAAGCAGAAAAAAATATGCTTATGACAAGTGTTAGGTAGTAAATACGGCTGAGGACAAGATGAATGCAAAAGAAGGGGAGGTTAGAAAGCAAATACCAGAAGCAAAGACGAATTATAAAACAAAAGACTGACAGCTAACAGAAAGGAAATCCCAAAGTCTCCTATAAGCTCTTTCATAGTGAAAGGGTGTTAAAAGGTGGAGTAGGGTCAATTACAGCAAGAAAGAGGATTTACATTTAAAGACAGGAAACATGGTTGATTTGTTAAATGAATATTTTTGATCTTTTTCTCTCGAATTACAAGGCAGATGTTGCCCATGTCAAGGTGACAGAAGAGCATTCAATCACCAGGAGGATTTGAAATTGATAAGGAGGAATATTTGGATAAATTGTTAGTAGTTACAGCTGATAAGCTATTGAGACTGGTTGAGCCACATCCAAAGTGCCAGTGTGACAGAAGAGCCTAGACACAGCAGCGGGTTTGCTGTGATGCAACACAGGAGAGTCGTCCAAGAAATGGCTGATGAAGGTCAATGTGAGCAGATGCGAGGTCTTGTACTTTGGAAAAAAGAACACAGACATGGACTATTTTATAAACGGTGAGAAAATTCATAAAGCCAAAGTACAAAAGGATCTGGGAGTGCTAGTCCAGGATTCTCTAAAGGTTGACTTGCAGGTTGAGTCCGTGGTTAAAAAAGCGAATGTAATGTTGTCATTTATTTCAAGAGGATTGGAACATAAAAGCAGTGATGTGCTACTGAGACTTTATAAAGCTCTGGTTAGGACCCATTTAGAACATTGTGTCCAGTTTTGGGCCCCTCACCTCAGGAAGAACATACTGACACTGGAGCGTGTCCAGTGGAGATTCACAAGGATGATCCCTGGAATGGTAGGCCTAACATACAGTGAACAGCTGAGGATCCTAGGATTATATTCATTAGAGTTCAGAAGGTTGAGAGGAGATCTAATAGAAACTTACAAGTTGATGCATGGCTGAGAAAGGGTGGACGCTGGGAAATTGTTTCCATCAGCAGGGGATAGTAGGACCCGTGGGCACAGCTTTAGAATTTGAGGGGGTCAATTTAAAACAAAAGTGAGGAGACATGTCTTCAGCCAGAGAGTGGTGGGACTGTGGAATTCAATGTCACGGAGCGCAGTGGAGGCCGGGACGTTAAATGTCTTCAAGGCAGAGATTGATAAATTCTTAATCTCACAAGGAATTAAGGGATATGTGAAGAGTGCGGGTAAGTGGCATTGAAATGCCCATCAACCACGATTGAATGGCAGAGTGGACTCGATGGGCTGAATAGCCTCACTTCCACTCCTATTTCTTATTGTCTTATGGACTTAACAAAGGCTCTGAGAAATGGAGGAGGAACAAATGATCTACCAAACCCAGGAGCAGCAGCTCCCTCCAGCTGCTGCTTGAGAGAATTAATGTGAAGCTCACTCACAGCTGAACGGCCCCTCGGGATGTGAAGGAGGGATAGAAGAGGCTGAGTCCATTGCTTTTGATGGGAATTCCTCTGAATGAGTGAGGCCCAGTGACAATGCAGACTGTGCATGTCCTGGGAACGCCATCACTGAAGTATGTAAAATGCAGTGAAAGGAACTGAAGGAATGGCCATCCTATCCCAGCAGTAGAGCACAGCAGTGCCAAGTGCAACAAGCCAGACAATAGACAATAGACAATAGGTGCAGGAGTAGGCCATTCAGCCCTTCGAGCCTGCACCACCATTCAATATGATCATGGCTGATCATTCCTAATCAGTACCCACTCCCTGCCTTATCTCCATAACCCTTGATTCCACTATCTTTGAGACCTCTATCCAACTCTTTCTTAAATGAACCCAGAGACTGGGCCTCCACTGTCCTCTGGGGCAGAGCATTCCACACAGCCACCACTCTCTGGGTGAAGAGGTTTCTCCTCATCTCTGTCCTAAATGGTCTACCCCGTATTTTTAAGCTGTGTCCTCTGGTTCGGCACTCACCCATCAGTGGAAACATGTTTCCTGCCTCCAGAGTGTCCAATCCTTTCATAATCTTATACGTCTCAATCAGATCCCCTCTCAATCTTCTAAACTCAAGGGTATACAAGCCCAGTCGCCTCAGTCTTTCAGTGTAAGGTAATCCCTCCATTCCAGGAATTGACCTCGTGAACCTACGCTGCACTCCCTCAATAGCCAGAATGTCTTTCCTCAAATTTGGTGACCAGAATTGCACACAGTACTCCATGTGTGGTCTCACCAGGGCCCTGTACAGCTGCAGAAGCACCTCTTTGCTTCCATACTCAATCCCTCTTGTTATGAAGGCCAGCATGCTATTAGCCTGCTGTACCTGCATGCTTGCCTTCATCGACTGGTGTACAAGAACACCTAGATCTCTCTGTACTGCCCCTTTACCTAAATTAATTCCATTGAGGTAGTAATCTGCCTTCCTGTTCTTGCCACCAAAGTGGATAACCATACATTTATCCACATTAAACTGCATCTGCCATGCATCTGCCCACTCACCTAACCTGCCCAGGTCACCCTGTAATCTCCTAACATCCTCATCACATTTCACCCTGCCACCCAGCTTTGTATCATCAGCAAATTTGCTAATGTTATTGCTGATACCATCTTCTATATCATTAACATATATTGTAAAAAGCTGCAGTCCCAGCACGGATCCCTGCGGTATCCCACTGGTCACTGCCTGCCATTCTGAAAAGGAGCCGTTTATCATTACCCTTTCTTTCCTATCAGCGAACCAATTTTCAATCCAATCTAGTACTTTGCCCCCAATACCATGCGCCCTAAGTTTACTCACTAACCTCCTATGTGGAACTTTATCAAAAGCTTTCTGAAAGTCCAGGTACACTACATCTACTGGATCTCCCTCGTCCATCTTCAGAGTTACATCCTCAAAAAACTCCAGAAGATTAGTCAAGCACGATTTCCCCTTCATAAATCCATGCTGACTCTGTCCTATCCTGTTACTACTTTCCAGATGTGCTGTAATCTTATCCTTTATAATAGACTCCAGCATCTTTCCCACCACTGAGGTCAGACCAACTGGTCTATAATTTCCTGCTTTCTCTCTCCCACCTTTCTTAAAAAGTGGTATAACATTAGCCACTCTCCAATCCTCAGGTACCGATCCCGAATCTATCGAATTCTGGAAAATCATCACCAACGCATCCACGATTTCCCGAGCCACCTCCTTCAGTACTCTGGGATGTAGACCATCAGGCCCCGGGGACTTATCAACCTTTAGACCTCACAGTCTCTCCAACACCAAATCCTGGCAAATATAGATTCCCTTAAGTTCAGGTCCTTCAGTCACTGTTACCTCAGGGAGATTGCTTGTGTCTTCCCCAGTGAACACAGATCTGAAGTACCCATTTAATTCTTCTGCCATTCCTTTGTTCCCTGTAATATATTTCCCTGTTTCTGTCTTCAAGGGCCCAATTTTAGTCCTAACCATTTTTTTGCCTTGCACATACTTGAAAAAGCTTTTACTGTCCTCCTTTATATTATTGGCCAGTTTACCTTTGGACCTCATTTTTCCTCTGCGTATTTCCTTCTTAGTGATCCTCTGTTGTACTTTAAAAGCTTCCCAGTCCTCTGTTTTCCCACTTATCTTTGCTAGCAGACAGAAGTTACTTGACAGCTGTTTCCAGTACATTTGAGCTATGTGCAATAATCACACGCTGACAGTGAATGTGCTGTTGCTCAAAAGGTAAGCAGTGCACTTCTGTTCCAAAAGGCAAACACAGCTTCTGTTTGTTTGTTTTTAGTTCACTTTTGCTGAAGGTGAATAGAAGTGAGTGCTTTAAAGCAATTGAAGACTTTTCTATTTGTAATGTTCCCACATTAAACAAAGATAAAACAGTGGGTTTTGTGGAAAGACTTAGACAAAGCTGTCAGATCGGATGTGACTACGGAATGTGTAAGCCCAATGGCTTGATTCTTAAACAGTGAAAAATGTAATAACACTTGTATATGCAATGAAGTATCAGCCATGTCACTGACCTGCCCTGAGTAGTGTTAGTTTGTGGTTGTTCTCCCACCATGCACATGGTGAAGGGCAACTCCGGATTGTCAACACTTGACTGGCTGCAAGGTTGGGCTTTGTTTGTGCCATGGATCCTAGGTTACTCTTGCACAGGTGAGAAATTCCACCTGCAGAGAGTAGGAGAATATAAGGTAATGGCAGCGCATTGGGGCAATATAAGTTGTGATGCATAATAATGAGGTGATTTTGGGAGATAGCGGCTCATGCAGAGAAATGGTCTGTGAAACTTGGCAAACTGACCCTTAGCCAATTTCTGGTAAGATTCAGTCGAAGGATACTATTCTTGAGAATGTGTGGAAGTAGAGGGACAAAGCTTACATGTAATTTAGATCAGAGTGGTGCTGGAAAAGCACAGCAGGTCAGGCAGCAACCAAAGAGCAAGAAAATTGACATTTCGAGCAAAAGCCCGATTTTCCTGATTTAAACTCTGGTTTCCAGCATCTGCAGTTCTCACTTTTGCCAAGTTTACATGTATGTCATTCATTAAGGGAGGCAAGGAAGGTAGACAGAGCTGTTAATAAATACATAAATATGGATATAATGTTGAACAACAGTAAGGTTATGATTACCTTATGTAAGAAACTGATTAGACTTCCTCGCTTATGTGTACTGTTCTGGGTGCCACATTATAGGCAGGATATGAATGTCTTGGAGACAGTACAGAAGAGGTTAACGAGAATGGTTTCAGGTATGAGATACTTCGGTTACGAGCTAAAATTGTTTTGTTTTCCTTGGAGAGAAGATGACTAAGAGATTTGATTGACATTTTCATAATCAAGAGCAGCCTGAGGATAGTGATTAAGGCAATACTGTAAATGGATGGACAATCACATGCAAAAGTTTTAACATAAAAACCAAAAGAACTGCAGATGCTGGAAATCAGAAACAAAAACAGAAATTGCTGGAAAAGTTCAGTAGGTTGGCAGCATTTGTGGAGAGAAATTAGAGTTAGAACTGGATCACTGGACAGCTCCCATCCATCACCTTATATATTTACTCCTTTCATCACTGGTGTATCCCGTTTGCAAGATGCACTGCAGCTGCACACTGGCTTTATTTTACCTATCTAAGAAAAACGGCAGTGGTTCAAGAAGGCAACTCAGCACTACTTTTTCAAGGGCAGTTCGGGCTGAACAATGAATGATGGAAACAACAGTAGCTGCAAGGTTCTCTCCAAACCGCACACCACCCTGTTGCTTCAGTGTCACTAAAGATCCCGAAACTCCCTCCCTAACAGCATTGTGGATGTACCTCACCATCACCTTCTCAAAGGCCATTGGAGATGGTGAACAATTGCTCATCTTGCAAAAGTTGCTCACATCCTATGAATCAGTAATATAAAATATTCTCGTCTACTGGCCTGGTACCATCTGCGCATTGATTAAAACCCAAATGTTCTAGGATTACATCCTCCCTGATAAAGAACACTATGATGGCCCATTTGGACCCAGGAGCAGGTGGAGAATCATTTGATTAGATTAGATTCCCGACAGTGTGAAAACAGGCTGTTTGGCCCAACAAGTCCACTCCGACCCTCCAAAGAGCAACCCAACCAGACCCATTCCCCATTTTTACCCCTGACTAATCCACCTAATACTACAGTCAATTTAGCATGGCCAATTCACCTAAACTGCACATTTTGGGACTGTGGGAGGAAGCCCACCCAGATGTGCGGAGAATATGCAAACTCCACACAGACAGTTGCCTGAGGCAGTCCCTGGCACTGTAAGACAGCAGTGATAACCACTGAGTCACTGTGCTGCCCATATGGAAACAGCTCCTTTGGCCTAACAAGTCCACGCTGACCCTCTGAAGAGTAATCCACCCAGACCTGATTTGGAGATGCTGGTGTTGGACTGGGGTGTACAAAGTTAAAAATCACACAACACCAGGTTATAGTCCAACAGGCTTAATTGGAAGCACACAAGCTTTCGGAGCGACGGTCCTTCATCAGGTGGTAGCACTACCACCTGATGAAGGAGCGACGCTCTGAAAGCTAGTGTGCTTCCAATTAAACCTGTTGGACTATAATCTGGTGTTGTGTGATTTTTAACTTTGTACTCCCAGCAGCCAATTCATCTGACCTGCGTAATCTTTGGACTGTGAGAGGAAACTGGAGCACCTGGAGGAAACCCACACAGACACAGGGAGAATGTGCAAACTCCACACAGACAGTCTCCCAAGGCTGGAATTGAACCCAGGTCCTGGGCGCTGTGAAGCAGTAGTACTAATCACTGACCCACCGTGCTGCCTAAAAAAAATAAAAAAATTTCTTAAGATCCAAACTTTGGAAAAGCAATATTCTCATCTGCCAGCCTGTTCAATCATAGGAGAATGGGTCTGGGTGGGGTGCTTTTTGGAGGGTCGGTGTGTGGACTTGTTGGGCTGAGCTGCCTGTTTCCACGCCGTAGGGAAACTAATCAAACCGGTGATCAAATAAAAGGAAATAAATGTGTCAAATATCACTGTGGAGCGCCAGGGGTGTTAACTCAGTGCTAGAGATGGGTTTCCCCATCAAATAACCTGCTACAGTAAGAGGGGAGGGAAGATGCCAATTGGTAAAGGTGCAGAGTGAGGCCACCACTATGTGGTGCTGTAGAGCAGGTTGTAGTTGTACGTTGCGTGTGGGGAATGGTAACTGCAGCAGGAGTGCAGCCTGGAAATTCAGTAACAACAGAGAGAGAGAGAGAAAAGGTAATTCCTTAGGTATACTGTCTCTCGGGAGAATCGTCAGATGCATTAGAGATCTGTGTGTGCGTATTTTGTTTGGGGCGAGTTTGTCGCACGTTCTGAACCCATGTTTGCTGCCAGGGAGCAATCTGAGGAAGTCCTTCAGCAAGAGCTCACCCTGAGTGGGCTGCTGCTCAAATGGAGACTCGGTGGACATTTTGAGGCCTGGAGCAAAACAGAAATTCATCAAACAGAAAATGTCAACCCGCCTTCCAAACAAAAAAGGCTGCTTTTTTCCCCCCCAAAAAATTATTTCTGGTGGCTTCCTCATTATGTGTAAACTTTGCCTGTTGCACCAAAGGCCTCTGAGCAGACAATTTTCTTTTTTTATATATTACACCTGTACCAGTTACACTGCAATGTGTCTGAACAACTTTTCAAATTTAACCTGAAGGAAAGTACTGGGCCTAAACTTCACTTTTTTTGTTTAAAGTGTAGATCCGAGCACTATATGTATAATACCCACAACCTGTTTCTGAAGTTATTTGTAGGTATTGGTTCTAATTTTATTTTGGTGCCAATTTTTAATTAAAAATGCAAAATCTAGGCCTGGTTGAGTTGGAGTGGTTTTGGTGCAATTCAAAACCACTGTGTGTGATATATATGTAAAGTCTGAGTTAAAATGATTTTTAACTTTTCTGTTTAACTTTCGCAATGAAGTCATTGGTTTCTTCCTGGTTGAAATCATCATAGTCTCTTGGGCTTTATCTTGTTTTCTGTTACAGTGTTGTGTTTTGAGTTATTTTTCCTTTGGATTGTGAAATTAATTTTGATATCACTAGCAAAAGGATGTGCAAGTAATACATCGCTGCATGGTAGCTTTTGTGATACTTTATATGTGAAAATTGAATTTTCATTGCTCTGAAATTGCTGAAGAATTAAAATGTAAAAGAAGAACCAGGGAACAGCGAAATGCTTTAATTATTTCATAAATGAATAAGGTCATTTATGTCCTGAGAGAACTTGAATATTCTGCTCCTTACAGTCATTAAATTCATTTAACTCTTAACCTGTAAACTGCCTCCTGTCTTACTCCATACTTGATTAGCAACTGTTTTGAAAATTCCCTCTGGCATGTTACTTGTCACCTGATGTTATTTTCATGAAACAAAGAATTTTGTTGGAAATTCGCTTTAGTTGAATAACATTCAAGATTGAAACTTATATTGAGCTACCAATGTCAGATCTGTATCCTCAGTGTGTGTACAAGTCCACTCCCAGCAAGTTAACTTTTATTTTCTTGTCTGGTACAAGGATTGCTGTTTGGCTAAACTTCTAAATTTCTGAATTCTGTATATTTTTAAAATTGAGCTCTGTGTAACAAGGAACAGTTATGATAGTGAACACTCACTTCACAGTTTAAGAATGGTAGCAGGGATAATCTAGGTTATTACAGAGCTGTGAGCCTCATGTCAGTGGTAGGAAAATTATTGGAGAAGACATTAAGGGATAGAATATACCCGTTTGGAAGAAAATAGGCTTATCAGTGATAGGCAGCATGATTTTGTGCAGGGAAGATCATGTCTTACAAACCTAATAGAATTCTTTGTCACCTCTTCAAAGTTGATTGATGAAGACTTTAGTAAGGCGTTTGATAAGGTTCCCCATGGTAGGCTGATGAAGGTGAATTCACATGGTGTTCAGGGTGTTCTAGCTAGATGGATAGAGAACCGATTGGGCGACAAGAGGCAGAAAGTAGTAGTGGAAGGGAGCTTCTCAAAATGGAGACCTGTGACTAGTGGTGTCCCACAGGGATCTGCGCTGGGGCCACTGTTGTTTGTGATATATATTTAAATGATTTGAAGGTTGTAGGTTGCTTCATCAGCAAGTTTGCAGGCGACACTAAGATGAGTGGAGTAGCAGATAGTGAAGGGGACTGTCAGAGAATACAGCAAAATCTAGATAGATTGGAGAGGTGGGCAGAGAAATGGCAGATGGAGTTCAAACCGGGCAAATGTGAGGTGATGCATTTTGGAAGATGCAATTCCAGAACAAACTAATTGGGAAAATTGATTTACAGAGAGATCTGGGTGTTCAGGTCCATTGTACCCTGAAGGTGGCAATGCAGGTCAGTAGGGCATGCTTTCCCTCTTTGGACGGGTTATAGAAATCAAGAGTTGGCAGGTCATGTTACAGTTGTATAAGAGTTTGGTTTGGCCACATTTGGAATACTGCGTACAGTTCTGGTTGCTACATTACCAAAATAATGTGGATGTTTTGGAGAGGGTGCAGAGGAGGTTCACCAGGATGTTGCCTAGTATGGAGGTTGAAAGCTATGAGGACAGATTGAGTAGATTAGGATTATTTTCATTGGGAAGAAGTTGGTTGAGGGAGGACCTGATTGAGGCCTACACAATCACCAGCGTTATATGCAGAGTGGATAGCAAGAAACCTTTTCCCAGAGTGGAGGACTCAATTACTGGGGGTCACGAGTTCAAAGTGAGAGGGGAAAAGCTTAGGGGAGATATATGTGGACAATTCTTTACGCTGAGGGTGGTGGATGCCTGGAATGTGTTACCAGTAGAGATGGTAGGGGTGGGAACGATAGCATCATTTAAGATGTATCTAGACATGTACATGAATGGACAGGGAGCAGAGGGATACAGATCCTTAAAAAATAGGCAGCAGGTTTAGTTGGAGGATCTGGATCGGCGCAGGCTTGGAGGGCTGAAGGACCTGTTCCTGTGCTATAATGTTTTTTGAGCTCCAAGCAGTTGCTTCGGTTAAACCTTGAAGACAGTTTGATAACTATGAAAAGAAAGAATTTGCATTGATATAATGTCTTTCACGTCCTCATGGGATTGCAAAGCGTTTTATAACAGTGAATTTCTTTTCAAGATGCGGACATGCCATTGTTGGACTGGGCTGGACAGAGTCGCAAGCCACAGGGCACGAGGTTATAGTCAAACAGGTTTATTTAAAATCGCAAGCTTTCGGAGCACTGCTCCTTCATCACTTCAACTGACTTGTGATTTTAAATAAACCTGTTGGATGATAAACTGATGTCGTGTGACTTCTTTTCAAGCCAGGGCTGCCACTGAAGAAGGGTTGGAATGAAGGAAACGCAGATGAGGCCAGTGCCAGAGGAGCAGAGTTCAAAATTGGAAACAAACAGAGAATGTTGGAGAAATTCCACCAGTCTTTCAGAATCTGTGGAGAGAGAATCAGAGTTAATGTTTGAGTCTGACAAGACTCTTCTTTAGAATTGAAAGAAGATAGTTTTGTTAATACTTTTGAAATCCTGTAAGAGAGAAATGTAGAATTTTTTTGAAGATGGGTATACCATTTTCCAGCACCTTTTAGTTCTGAGAAAGTGATACTGGAAATGAAATGTTAATTCTGTTTGTCTGTACACAGGTGCTGCCCAGATCTGCTGAATTTCTCAGCATTATATTTATTTGTTTTGGATTTCCAGCGTGTGCACTATTTTGCTTTTATTTGAGAGTTCAGAATTATTGTGGATGAAGAGAAGTCATGCCAAAGTCAGTTACAGAACTAGAGACGAGAGAAGCCACAAATGGGACTTTAGGATGGGAGTTTTAAATGGGTACCGGGGCTGGTGTCGGTCAACAAAAATGGTTTAAAAGGACTTGCTGTACGTTAGAATATGGGCACCAAGTTGTAGATGAGCTGCAGCTTACAGTATTGGGATGTGAGTTTAAGTGAGTTTTGTGGAATCTGAAGATGGTAACTGCAAGGTGATAAGGGGAAATGGGCTGCGACCTGGGTAACAGCAGGTGATAGGATGAGGTGTCAATAGGCAGTCTTTGTGATGAGACCATATGCGAGAGGAAGTTCAGCTGGAGCTGAGCTAGATACCAAAGTTGATAATTGTCTGGTTCACTCTGAAAGAGGAACAGGAGGGGATGATTGAATTGGTATTAGCGGTCAGAGTTAGTAGTTGTGACCAAAGGAAATGGTCTGGATTTTACAAGCAGTTGCACAATGATGCTACTCATTGTAGACTTTGAATAAATGTTGCCTCTATGACGAGCAATCTCTGGTGGGACACCACAAATAGATGGGATTGTAAATCGTCCCAGTCTCCTTGAATCTTCCTCACAATCTCTGGGTAGAAGTGGGTACTGCAGATGCTGGAGATCAGTCAGGATTAGAGTGGTGCTGGAAAAGCACAGCAGTCAGGCAGCATCCGAGGAGCAGGAAAATCGACAATCTCTGGGACTGTCTCTGTGACTAGGATTGGGAGCAGTGAATGCTCAAAAATATGGAAATGAAATATAATGCGAGTGAATATAGAGAGGGCAGGAAGTGTGGTATCTAAGGGAACTGGGTCCAAATCCTAAAGTTAGTGTGCAACAATCAATTAGGAAGGCAAATGGTAACACAAGGAAATTTGAATCCAAAGGTAAAATGTCTTGCTGCAAATATATTGGTGAGTCTAATGCTGGAATTACAGTGTACAGTTTGACCTTCTTACCTAATGAAGGATATACTTGTAGAAAGTGCAATGGAGGTTCACCAAACTGATCCTGGTATAGTGGGATTGTCTTGTGAGAAGAGGGTTTTTTTTCCATTCATTTAAGGGATATGGATACCAAGGCCGGCATTTATTGCCCATCCCTAATTGCCAGGCAGCTGATAACAAGCTGTCTTTTCTTGAATCTCTACAGCCATTATGCTGTTTGGGAAGGAACTCCAAGATTTTGACCCAGCACAGTGGAGGATGTTAGGAGGGGGATTTGGAGGTGGTAGTATTCCCATGCATGTGTTCTCCTTTTAGGTGGGAGAGGTTCTGGATTGAGAGAGTGCTGTCAGGGCAGTCTTGGTGAGTTACTGTGGTGCATTTTGTAGATGGTTCACACTATTGCCTCTGTCCATCAGTGGTGAAAGGAGTGACTGGTGAAAATGGTAGATGGAATGTCAGCCAAGCGAGCTGCTTTCCTCTTGATGAGTTGTTTCTGGAGTGTTTTTGGAGTTGTACCCTTTCGGGCAAGTAGGAAGTATTCCATCACACTCCTGAGTTGTGCCTTGCCGATGGTTGTCAGGCTTTAATTACCACAGAAACAGGTGATATAATTACCACAGAATTCCTAATTGCTGACCTGCCTTTATCGGCAGTTTATTTCCTGGCTGATGGTACCCTCCAGGGTATTGATAAGGAGAGCATTCTGACGGTGATGCCATTGAAGGTTCAGGCACAACAAAGATTTTCTCATGTACGCGATGGTCATTGTTTGTGTGGCAAAAATGGAACTTGCCACTTGTCAGTCCAAAACTGGATATTGTCTAAGTTATGCTGCATATTGATGTGGACTGATTCAATATGAGGAGTTACAAATGGGACTGAACATTGCAGCAAATATCCCCACTTCTGCCTTTACAATGGAAGGAAGATCAATGATTGAAGAAACTGCCGATATTCCCTAGAGTTTCAAAGAATGAAAGATAGTCTCACTGAAATGCACAAAATCTTCACAGCCTGTGACAGCATGGATATAGATGGGATGTTTCCCTTGACTGGGGAGGCTAGAATCAAGGAACATAGTCTTAAGAATATGGGATACATCATTTAAGACTGAAATGAGGAATTTCTTTATCATGACTTCCTAAAAATGAGCCCATGTTAACATTCTTGAAAACTAACATCCCGTCTCCAAGCTCCCTTTCCTCACTGGAGACTTTGAACATTTTGCCACATGGTGAAACTTTGGAATCCTCTACTCCAAAGCCAACGCAAGCTTAATCATTGAGCACTTTTGAGACAGAAATAGATTCTAGAGGCTAATGACATCAAGAAACATGTAGATAATCAGCAAAGTCGAGCTAGATGATAAACCTTGATGTTATTAATAGGACAGGTTTGATGGGCTATGCCTGCTGCTACATTCCTGTGTGATTTTCACCTTCCTAACATCAGTTCGAACCTGGTACCAATTCAAGTTCTAATTGAATGCTCAGCAATACAGCATATGCAGCCAGCCCTCTCAAGGTATTCTCTCAGTAAAATAATGTGACATGAATTTGGGCAATTGGCTCAAATGTGACACCAGGGTTGCAAACAGATTTGGTTTATTCTCAGGACAGTTGCCAGGGAGAGGAATTTGGGTTTGGATTGGGGACAGAAAGCGATAGCTTCTGCATTGTTTATGGAGAAGAATGCCTCTGGTTCTTAAATGGGGGAGTTTCTGCTCATCCAGTACTGGATATCAGAGAAGCATTCTGATCATTGGAGAAGTTGAAATAAATCATGGAGAGATGGAGCTGGAAGTTGTGAGTGAGAAAATTAACACTGCGCTTTTGCAGGATGTTGCAAAAGTGCAACATGTAAATGAAAAATAGGCGACAAAGGATAGATACTTGTGGAACATCAAAGTCACTCGTATTGGAGAAAGAAGATAAACCATTGTAAGTGATTTGTGGCTGCAAGAGATAAGAGTGCAACCACGTTAGGATAGTCTCTCTTAGCTAAACAACAATACAAAGGCATTGGAGGATAATGGTGTAGTCTGTAGCCTTTGTCGTGGCTGACCGGTCATGAAGGGCAAGAAAAGATAGTTTACCTTTGTCACAGTCACAGAATATTAGAGAGGCAAAGCATGGAATTCTGGGAGAGATGGAGGCAGAGTCGAGATGTGGCAAAATGTTCAAAGTCTACCATGAGGAAAGGGAGCTTGGAGATGAGATAATAGTTTGCAAGAATGTTGACATTGGCTCATTTATGGGAAGCCATGATGTGGAGGTGCCAGTGTAGAACTCGACACCAGGTTATAGTCCAACAAGTTTATTTGAATTCACAAGCTTTCAGAGTGTAGTCCCTTCGTCCGGTGAAGTGATGAAGACATGATAACATTATATTTACAGGATATCGTCATTTTGGGATTTTTTAAAGAAGCATATAGCACAAAAGGGTTCTCATCAGTTTGGTAACTTCCCAATGATTGCGTTTTCTGGAGGGCACTTCAACAATGAAAGTTATGGAAAAATGTGAATCTCTGAGAGCAGGGTTTTCACACTTAAATATGCGTGGGCAGACTCTGCTGCTGTCAAGTTTAAGAGGAGCACTGACAGTGAACAGAGATGCTAGAAGTTTTGGTGTTTCCGTACTTCAGCTGAGGAAAATGGCGCCGCATTCAAGGCTGGATTTCCTGCACAATCTGACAACATGGAGGTAGAAGGCAGACTGAAAGAGGTGGTGCTGCTGCCTATCATCAATACGTACATGGAAGTTAACCATGTGTCTATAAGTTGTCACCAAATGGAACTATTTATTCATGGAGGAGGGCCAAGTATACATTGGATCCAGGGAGGCTTATGTAGATAGTTGTGCTGAGGTAGAAACATTAAATATTGGAGATGAGTCCGCTACAGCTGGATAAATAAGGATGGAACCATACAAAGGTAGTCCAAACATGCTGAACTACAGAGAGCAGTATATCCATGAGGATAGTGCAGATGACCTTGTCCAGCTACAGAGGGGTCTGGAATGATGAGGATAGTTATTATAGTCTGGACTGAGCCTGATGAATTTTACAGCTTTCCTGGCATCCCATTTCATATGAAGTTTTCTGTTCAGTTTGTATGATGAGACTCTCAATCATGTCTCACATGTCTGCTGTCACCACGTCACTTTTCACCCTGTAGAACTACTTTAAGGTTTCCCCTTCTAATTACTCTCTGTATCAAGAGGTCATCCTCTACATTTTGACCACTTCCAGCAAAATGCCACCTTCCTTTCTTCAGTTTGGGAAACTATCTTTCCCTCCCTGATAATGAAATCCAACCCTCATCTCACAAACGTGCTGGGGAAATAGCAACTACCTTTTCACTTGCTCCAGTTTCCCTCCCTTTCCTTTTATTCTGACTGCCAAACACACACTCCAGGTTAATTTGCTGTCTAGTAGTTTCTGTTGGATATAGCTCCTGGATGAGCGCAGGATGAGATCAACTGTGAAACGGTTCACAAATTCTCTGCCTTGACTCCTAAGTGAACAGCAGTCAATTAATGGAGAGTGATCAGTATCTGTGAGCTATCACATTCTGATGTGTGTGTCACATCACTGGGAGAGCAGGAATGCTGGCAGGGAATGCCAGAGCAAACACAAGTTCAGTACCTCTGCCTTGTACCTCAACACATTGTGCTTTTTACTGGGAATGTTTTCCACTTAATCCCACGTGGAAAAGGAGCGTACATTGTGGAATGTCTGTGACAAAGGAGATTGTTAGAGGGTTTGAACGAAAGGGAGAGGTTGAATAGGCTGGGTCTGTTTTCCCTGAAGAGTTGGAGGCTGAGGGGTGACCTTTTACAAGGGCATGGATAAGGTCTTTTCCCTGGGTTGGGATGTCCAGAATTAGAATTATGTTTAAGGTGAGAGGGGAAAGATTTAAAAGAGACCTGAGGGGTAACTTTTTCATGCAGAGGGTGGTACATGTATGAAATGAGCTGTCAGAGGAAGTGGTAGAGGCTGGTACAATTACAACGTTTAAAAGACATCTGGATGGGTACATGAATAGGAAGGGTTTAGAGGGATATAGGCCTAATGCTGGCAAATGAGACCAGATTTACTTGGGATGTCTGATTGTTCCAACTTGTCCATGCCAAAGGGTCAGTTTCCGTGCTTGCCAGCTCTATGATTGGAATGTTAAAATAGGACAACAGATTATAAGGTAGAGTGGGATAAAGCAAAGCATCTTGGTTTTGTTTGTAAGACAAACTTGCAATTGGGATTTTGAGATGCCGTAGTTGGACTGGAGTATACAAAGTTAAAAATCGCACAACACCAGGTTATAGTCCAGGGTATAGTTTGGACTATAATGTGGTGTTGTGTGATTTTTAACTTTGCAATTATGACATTGTGATCCCTTGGAACTTCTGGTTGTGTAGGCTGGTATATTCAATCAGCACGTTTGATTTTGATAGCAAACAGTTCTGTGTGATGTTTTTCAACCTGTGCTTTTGTAATGTTCACAGTTGAAAGGCCAGGCTGTATAACCAGTGTAAACCTGGGATTATTCCTCTGTCATATGGTGAACCTCTCCTATCTTGTCTTTTGTTCAGGTGATCCCAGTATCAGCTTTGCACCCGCTGAAAAAGTTGCTTCGTTTTGACAGCTTGTCCAGCGATATATGACTACTTGAAGGCTTCTCATTTGAAAGTGAGTGAAAAAATGGTTTAGATCTGATGCCTAAGTAAGGGAAGATAGTGGCACAGTAATTTTACACTATCGTGTTTTACAGTGTTTTAACAAAATATAAACAATTCAAAGTCTACAATCAGAAGAACAAAATCTTTGTAGCTTGATTTTTGTTTTAAAATTAGCTCTATTTATCCATTAGCTAAGCTGGATCTATTGTGTAGATCCCCCAATCAGCTTCCAGTATACACTGATGTAGACCCGTACACCACAGAAACAGATCCTCTGGTCTGACTTGTCTGTGCCAGCCAGACATCCCAATCTGACCTAGTCCCCTTTCCCTTTCATGTACCCATTGAGTTGCCTTTTGGATGTTGTAATTGTATCTGCCTCCAACATTCTCTCTGGCAGCTCATTCCATTCATGTGCTCTATCCTTCTTCTCCTGCACCACTCCCCCCTCCCCACTTCCCACCCCATCCAAATCATGGAAAAGGTTGCCTCTCAGGTCTATTTTAATTCTTTTCCCTCTCACTTTATACCTATAGCCTCTAGTTTTTGGACTCCCCTGCCCTGGGGAAAAAAGGCCTTGGCTATTCACCCTATCCTTGCTCCTCATGATTTTATAAACCCCTATAAAGTCATCTGATTAATTCCAGCTGAGGCAACTGTTCAGTTGCTGCAAGTGGTCTCAGCATCCCAAGGTTAAGGAAGGGGTTGTCCAGAGTTTATTCACCTGATCAATCAACAGAAGTGTACACGCATGATCGTCTGGTGAAGATAGGTAGCTGTAGTAGCTCCGTGATGGTTGCATAACCTGATATTTCCAATCATACCTCATGCTTGAACGTGGTACCTCAGGGCAAGTGTACTTGGGCAAGGAGCCAACACCTTGGAAAAGAGAACATTATTGAAGGAAAGAAAATGATGAATAATGCCATAAGAGAAGAACTAAGCCATTCAGACCATTGAGTCTGCTCTGCTATTCAATCAATTTGACCTCATTCTCCTGTCTTCTTCCTGTAACCTTTGATTCCCTTACTGATCAAAAACCTATTCATCTCAATCTTAAACACACTCAATGACTTGACCTCCACAGCCATCTGAGGCAATGAGTTCCACAGATTCACCATTCTCTGGCTGAAGAAATTCTTCCGTCCTAAATTCTTCTCAGTTCTAAAGGATCGTTCCTTCACTCTGAGGAGTGTACCCTTGGGTCCTAGTCTCTCTCACTAGGGAAACATCTTCTCCATGTCCATTCTATGCAGGCCTTTCAATATTCTGTAAATTTTAATCTGATCCTCTTTCATCCTTCTAACCTATGTCAAGTACAGACCAACAGTCCTCACCTACTCCTTGCATGACAAGCCCTTCAGGCCCAGGATCATTTTTGTAAACCTCCTCTGGAATCCCTCCAACACCAACACATCATTCCTTAGATATGGGACCTAAAACTGCTCATAATATGCCAAATGAGGTCTGATCAGAGCCTTTTGCAGTCTCAGCAATACATTTCTGCTCTTGTATTCTAGCTCTGTTGTGGTGAATGCTAACATTGCATTTGCCTTCCTAACTGACAATTGAATCAGCATGTTAACCTTCAGACAATCCAGACCCAGAACTCTCAAGTCCCCTTTTGCTTTAGATTTCTGATGCCTTTCCTCTGTTTAGAAAATAATCTGTCTGTATTCTCCCTATCAAAGTGCATAACTGCACATTTTCCCATATTATATTCCAGCTGCCACTTCTTTACCTACTGTTCTAGCCTTTCCAAGTCCTTATCCAGCCTCTCCACTTCCTCAACAATACCTGTCCCTCCACCTACCTTTGTAGCATCTGCAAACTTAGCAACAATGCTCTGTTTCTTCGTCCAGATCGCTAATATACAGCACGAATAGTTGTCCCAACACTGATGCCTTTAGAACTCACTAGTCACTATCTGCAATCATGAAAAAGACTCTTGTTTTGCTACTCTCTGCCAGTCGGTTAATCCTCTATCCATGCTAATACCTTGCCCCTAATGCCATGGGCTCTTATGTAGCTGTCTCCTGTGCAGTACCTTGTCAAAGAGCTTCTGGAAATCCAAATAGATCACATCCATTGGCTCTCCTTTGACTAACTTGTTTATTACTACCGCCAAAGAACTCTAACAGATTTGTCAGACATGACCCCACTTTGACGAGGCTGTGCTGACACCATCCTATCTTTCCACGCGAGTCCAAATATTCAGTGATCTAATCCTTATTAATGATCACTCAAATCTACCCAATAACTGAGGCCAGACTTAACGGCATTTGCTTTTCTGTCTTCTGCTTCCCTCTCTCCTTAAACAGGGGTGTTACATCAGCCAGTTACCAGTCCTCTGGGACCTTCCCTGACTCCAGTGATTCCTGAAAGATTACCACCAATGCCTCCACTGTCTCCTCTGCTATACCCTTCAGAACCCTTGCGTGTAATCCATCCTGTATAGATGATTTATCCACCTACAAACCTTTTGCATTAGTGATGGCAACTTCACTCACCTGTGCCTCCTATTTCTTTTGAAGTTCTGGTATGTCCTCCACTGTGAAAACTGATGCAAAGAACCTATTCACTTCTCTTGTCATTCCTTTGTTTCCCTGTTGCTATTTCTCTAGCCCTGTTTTCCAGCACTTCATTGTCCACTGTTGTCTTTCTCTTGTCTTTTTGAAGATCTATAAAAGGCTCTTGCAATTTTGTTTTATAATACTAGTTACCTTGCCCTCATGTTTCATCATACACTGCTTGCAATTAAGTACAACAAACAGAGATCTATGTTGACTGCCTCCCTTCTCATTGTTGTCCCTGCCATCTGTTATGCCTGAAGTTAGATTCCTGACTGTTTCCATAATAGAATTATGACATCCGTTGTGGCTAAAGGCTCAAAAGGTCCTATTTCAATTTATAATGGAGGAACTGGATTAATGAATTAACTGGAATCTTGTTGCTGTTGTAAACACCATAAATTAACGAAAAGCTACGCATAACACTGGCATCTATGTTGCAATGGTGAAATTTTCTAAGCTAGGTTTTGTCCAAAAAAAAATGGACAGAACCTAGCTTGGAAAACTCAGCCAATTACCATCCCCTTAGAATGCTTTCTGTCATCAGCAAAGTGACGGACGGTAACATCGACCACACTCAGATTTGGTTCTGCCTGGTCGCTTGGCTCCAAACTTCATTGAGGCCTTACAAAAGTGTTGAATTCCACAGTTGAATGATGTCACAAGTTCTGAAAAGAGACACTGTAAGATAGCAGATAATCACACATCCCTCCCAGATCATCTCAACGCCTTCTCTGCTGGCTTTGAGCAGAATTTTGGTGGAGAGGTAACACCTTTCCTGTAAGTCCTGACGAACCTATGTCAAAGTCATTGCATCAGAGGTCAGATCAGTTTTCCTTTGTGTGAATCGTAGGAAAGCGATGGGGCCAGACAGAGTACTCAGCTGCATAATCAGAGCATGTGCAGATCAACTGGCAGAGGTCTTCTCGGACATCTTCAACCTCTCCCTGCAGGAGGCCACTGTCCCTGCCTGTTTCAAGAGGGCCAACATCATCCCTGTGCCTAAGAAGGCTCATGCAGCATGTCTCAATTACTACCGCCCAGTGGCCCTAACTTCGGTGGTCATGAAGTGCTTTGAAAGGATGGTCATGGCATTAATCAACTCCAGCCTCCCCACTACTCTTGACCCACTCCAATTTGCCTATTGGACCAACAGATCCACGTAAGATGCCATATCACTTGACACCAAGAACAGCTACGTAAGACTCCTACTCATTGACTACAGTTCAGCCTTCAACACTATTATCTCCTCGAGACTGATAACTAAACTTAGTGATCTCGGACTAAGTTCCACTCTCTAGAACTGGATCCTCTGTTCCTGACCCACAGGCCACAATCACTGAAGATTGGGGATATTATTTCATCCTACTAACGCTCAACACTGGAGCCCCTCAGGGGTGCGTACTCAGCCCTCTACTGTACTCACTATATACCCATGACTGTGTCGCCAAATACCAGACTAATGCCATTTACAAGTTTGCTGATGACACCACCATAGTCGGTCGAATTTTAGAAGGTGACAAAACAGACTACAGACGAAACATGGAAGGCCTGGAAAAATGGTGCACTGAGAACAATTTAGCTCTCAATGTCAGCAAAACCAAGGAACTCATTATTGACTTTTGGCAGGATGTTACTCATGCCCCCCTACGCATTAACAGCATAGAGGTGGAACGCGTGGAGAGTGTCAAGCTCTTGGGAGTGGTCATCCAAAACAAGCTTGCTTGGACTCTTCATGTGGATGCACTGGTTACAAAGGCCTAACACGTCTCTTCTTCCTCAGGCAGCTGAGGAAATTTAGCATTACGGTGAATACCCTTGCCAACTTTTGTAGAGCATTCTGTCTGGATGTATCACTGCCTGTACCATTCAAGATCTGAGACGGTTACAGAGAGTGGTGAACTTGGTCCGGACATTCACAAAGGCCAACCTCCCATCTATAGAATCCATCTACCAGGTCCGTTATCAAGGAAAGGCTGCCAGCATTCTCAAAGATCCATCCCACCCTGGCAGTGCTTTTCTACAACCTCTACCATTGGGGAGAAGGTACAGAAGCCTGAATACGCACCAGCCGGTTTCAAAACAGTTTCTACCCTACTGTTGTTAGAATACTGAATGGACACTCAAACTCTTAACATTCACCTGTACCTGTGTTTTTGTTTTGCTGCTGTTTACCTATTATTTACTATCTATGCTATTTAACTCTGCCTGTATTGCTTGCAAGACAATGCTTTTCACTGTGCCTCAGTACACGTGACAGTAAATCCAATTCAATTCAACTGAGCTGATCATTACTGCCCTTGATATTATGGCAGCTTCTGACCAAGTGTGGCATCAAGGAGCTCAAACAAAACTGTGGTCACCCCTGGAGCAGATGGCACTTGAACCTGGACCTCCTAACTAATAGGTGCGGACTGTACAACTGTGCCACTGGAATCCTGAGTTCTTAGGGATGGTGTTTTAGGTCCAACCATCTTCAGCTGCTTCATCATTGACCTTAAATCATAAAGTCTGATCTGGGGATGTCTGCTGTACAACGTTTTGTTCCATTTGCAGCTCCTAACATACTGAAGCAGTCAGGGTCGATATATAGCGATACCTAGCAACATTCAGGATTGGGGCAAGTGATATTCATCTCTCAAAAATGCCAGTCAAAGGCCATCTCCAACAAGGGAGATTTGAGCCACATTCTTTTGACATTGCCTGTATTATCATTGCTAAATCCCTGATGAAATCATCCCTGGGGGCAGGTGTTACCATTGACCAGAAGTAGAACTGGACTAACCATATAAATACTGTGCAGAGAAGAGCAGGTCAGAGTCCAAGACTCAGTGCTGAGTAACTCACCTGAGTCCCTAATCTTGTCCACCATCTACAAAGCACAATCTTGAGTATGACTGAAAACTGTCCAGTTGCTTTCTGAAAGAAGGAGTACAGCTCAGAATTCTCAAAAAGCTCTCAAACATCCAGAAAAAACAGCCCACTTTACCAGAAGCATACACACTGTCTTTAATATTCACTCCATCTGCTACTGACTTGGAGTGGCAACCTCTACAAGATGCACTGCAACAACGCAAATCTGTATTGATAGCACCTTCTAAACTCTCAACTTTGACACATGGGATAAGGACAAAACTTTATGGAAACATCATCACCAGCTGCATACTGTGTACCAATTCATGCCATCCTTGACTTGGAAGTATTTCACTGTTCTTTCATGGTCACTAGGCCAAAATTCAGGCACTTCTTTCCACATTGGTACAGGTCTGCCTGTAGTTGTGTTGAACAGCTCAAATGTTGTCTCAGCAGCATCTTAAAGGCCAAAATATGTTGGCCTTGACCGTGACACCCATGTTCTGTGAAAGAATAAAAACTCTCTTTTTGTTAAAAGGCTGTTTGAGAGAACTAGCCTTTATTGATGCATTTCCAAATTTGGGATCTAGCCATGACTTCAGAGTTGTTTTTGTTGCCACAATGGAAGACAGTGACAAATGCAGTCAGCAAATCTCTTTTCCCACCACCCAAATTTGCACTTGACTGATCTTGATGTCTTCCACCAATAACAAACCTCAATAATCACTTTATAGTGTTTTTGCTCAGTCAGAAACACTTGCACATTTGAATAGGCAGATTCAGGGTTCAAGCTGTGTTCCATCAAAGCATCATGTGGGCTGACACTTAAGCACAATATTGGGAGATTGCTGAATTGTCAGAAGCATAATCTTTCATGTAGGGTGTTAGCAGAAGTTCAGGTGGGCTAAAGGTTTATATTTCAGTAATTGAAGAGTCGCTGCCAATATCCCTTCCATAATTATCATCAAAATCATGCATCTGACTTGCAGTTTGGGTGACCTTTGTGCAAATTAGATGACCACAGTTTTTCTATCTAACAGTGATTAAAATGCTTTGGGACTTGTTAAGAACATAAGATGCTGTGCAAGTTGATTTTGTACTGTGGTTCCATGTTGAGTACAGAAATTAGTTAAGAGAAAATGTGGTAAAACAAATCGACCCTTCCAATGCTGTAAGCACGTTTATTTCAAAGTAAAACATATGCTGACAGGCTGTTCGTCAGTGTCCACGTAGTATATGGGCTCGAAATGTGTCTATGGGCTTGAAATGTGTCTATGTCCACTCTGTTCTCTGGAATTTAAAAGCTAGGTTTCCTTATACCAACAGAATGGATTATGACAACAGGGAAAGATAAGAATGGAAATGTTTTTAAGTATTTTCTAGCCCAAAAAGTGTTAGGTGGAATAACTATTATTTTAGGTAGGAGAACTTACAAAATACTCCAGCACAGGGAAGACACCAGGATCAAGGCATCACTTAATTGTTAAAAGGAGGTTACGAGTTGAAACCTTTTATCTTGTATTCACAAAGGTTATGACACAAGAAACAGACTTCAGGGGGAGAAAAGAGATTCAGCAAAAGCAGTTAGCTATCAATCTTAGTTCTGGCTTGCATCAGTTTGGCTATGTCCATGAACTTAAAAAAAAAGTGCAATGTATGTATAAATTGCTTTTGCCTGCATAAAACAGGGTCTTGAATATTTTGTATACAGCTTCTAGCACATGCCAGTGCTTCACATTGGGTCCAGCTGATGATCTTAGATTAGTTAGAACATGGAGTGGCACGGTGGCACAGTGGTTAGCACTGCTGCCTCACAGCGCCTGAAGACCCGGGTTCAATTCCCGCCTCAGGCGACTGACTGTGTGGAGTTTGCACGTTCTCCCCGTGTCTGCGTGGGTTTCCTCCGGGTGCTCCGGTTTCCTCCCACAGTCCAAAGATGTGCGGGTCAGGTGAATTGGCCATGCTAAATTGCCCGTAGTGTTAGGTAAGGGGTAATGTAGGGGTATGGGTGGGTTTCGCTTCGGCGGGTCGGTGTGGACTTGTTGGGCCGAAGGGCCTGTTTCCACACTGTAAGTCTAATCAAAAATGGAATTAGAACAATGCCCAGATGATTGATTTCATCTGGCAGCAGTATATTGTGATTTCATAGTAGACTTCCTTGAGAGCATGAGCGAGAACAACCCATAAAATTTGAATTAGGTTCGTAAGATTTTATAACATCATTTCTTACAATCACCCAACAAAGAGAAGTATTGTTATTGATTTATCATAATTGGCTCCTGTCTACCTTAGCTATTACAAAGTTATTTGGTTTAATTTCCTAACGACTTAATCAAACACAATAGGGTAATGCACCAAAGTTATTGTCAACACCACAAATTCTTGACCTGTCACCAGGAATAACCTTACCTGTAATGTGAGCACTACCGTGTCTGCAGATCATCCATCAAGTCTTATTTTTTAATGTTTTGCATGTGTGCTACTGATTCTAAACAATTTGTATGTTGCAATTACCTAAATTTCAAACAACAGATCACACATGAACCTGCTTCTACAGTTCTCTATTCACTTGTGGATAGTTCTGTGACAATTCTATCTCTAATCTTAATCCTCATTTCATATTTCTGTTTAATTTTGACAGCTTCCAGTATCCTCAATCCTATATTGATTGTTTCAGGGTTGGCTTCTATATGATATATTTCAATGACTTCATCATTTTAAAATGTTCTGTCACATCTCTGGACACATTAAAACTATGCATTTCCAAATGTTAATTAAGCAAGTCACCATTGGTTGCGCTCTTACTGATATCTCAATGTCAGGCTACATATATCTTGTGATGAATCATTGTTGGAATTTCAGATAATCTTACCTGAAAGTCTGGTGGTAAATGTTGAGGGGTGGCATCTATCTCAAAATCTTTGCCTTTTTTCTCTTGAATGATCAGGTTGTGGCTTGTTTTTTTAAATGTTCCTGAGCAAAGGATGGAAACACCTCCAAGAGATACTTATAAATTAGTCTCATGTATACCTTCCTTTAATGAGACTTTATATTAATACCAGGTTTGAAAAATCACCAATCAATAGAATCTATCAATCACATTTTGGTGTGGTTTTCCATTCTGTATCTTCTATTATAACTGGAGCATCCCCATTGAAAACTATTTGGCCTTGTTTGAGAGCCTGGAGGACATTTTCTGTCCAATCCAATCTTTAAAACAAATTTAAATGTTCCTACTTAATTTCAATCAGTCACTTCTTTTGTTCTTTAGTTTAATAATCTTTTTACAATACTTATAAAAAAGTCACTGTTAAATCATCTCTGATATTTTATTTCAAAGTTACCTCAGACTCAAGTAGTTGTCTTCTTGTTCCAGCAATTATTGTCAACGTTCAATTTATTTTTCCTAAAATTTTCTTCCCTGAAACACCAGAACCAACCTGACTTCTTTGTTTATGATTAGATTAGATTACTTACAGTGTGGAAACAGGCCCTTCGGCCCAACAAGTCCACACCGACCCGCCGAAGCGCGACCCACCCATACCCCTACATATACCCCTTACCTAACACTACGGGCAATTTAGCATGGCCAATTCACCTAACCCGCACATCTTTGGACTGTGGGAGGAAACCGGAGCACCCGGAGGAAACCCACGCAGACACGGGGAGAACGTGCAAACTCCACACAGTCAGTCGCCTGAGGCGGGAATTGAACCCAGGTCCCTGGCGCTGTGAGGCAGCAGTGCTAACCACTGTGCCACCGTGCCGTTTGTTTCTTTTAAATGAAAATGTGATTATCTCCTTAAATTTCAGACAAAGTTTCCCTTCTCGAGGGCCTAGAGTGACCACTCCCATTAATTTATTCCATCAGTTCCTGTCTCAGACACAATGATGTGTAGGCTTGGTTTTACTTGCATTTTTGCATTAGAGGCAAAACTGCATGCAGCTAATTTGGTACCTTTCATAGCTTCCCTCTTTAAACATTTTGTCTTCGAAGATCACTAATGGCCTGAAAGGTTAAGGGCAAGTCTTTGAAATCTGAAGCCTCAGTTCAGATTGCTATAGCACTTGACGACTCCATTTAATATTTTAAATTCTTAGCGCAGCTAAGATTTGGCAGCTTTATCAGAATTCTTGCAGACTGTGGAAAGTCATCATCTCCATTTTTCAAGAGAGAAAAAGAGTCCATTGTGACCTTGCTGAAGAGTGTAAAGTGTTTAGAAAAAATATAAATTGAATTTCGACTAGATGTCTGAGTCATCATAATTTCAAGGCTAAAAGATCTGTTTTTTTCTTTTTGAAATGCTCTTCGGTACGGAGAAGTACATATGAATCTGTGATAAGTGAATTTTAATGAAAAGAAAATAATAACAGCATTTTTAACTTAAAATAATGCATTTTTCAATCCCAGTTAGGGGTGTGCAATCTTTTATCAAAATGGGTATATTAAACAGTCACATTTACACTCTCACTTTCGTGAATCTTGTAAACTTTCACACATTCTCTCCCTTTCTTGCAAACTGAAATTTCATAATAAAGTCAGGTTTACTGTCACTTGGTAATTTTAATGTTTATTTCAGCACATAATTAGCAGCAATTTGAATGAAACAAAAATTTGTTTGCAGCCCTTTTTCCTGCATCCTCAAACCAGTCTTGCAATGTCTGGTGTTTATGAACAATTTTCTGCTTTAAATTCATTGGTGATTTGAATGTATAGTATCATATCAGCTGAGTAAGAGTAGTGAGCATGTACCAGTCAGTCTGTTGGTATCTTCAGGTCTGGCCTCATTTCTTCTGCAATTTTTTTTCATTCCAAATATATCTGGCACAGACTTGAGAACTTGTACCTCTGAGTCATCAAAGTTTGTCCTCTTTTGGGGATCATGAAGGATGGTGATGGAAGAACCAGATTCAACAAAAGAGTATCTGCAAAAGGTCTCTCACCATCTTTGTAGTAGAAAAGGGGAGGAGACCTGTGCACAGCAGCAACCAACTCTAGCACTGATTAACATGGTATTGTTGCTACAACTATCCTCTCCAGCCTCTGCTCAGCAGGATTGGCACCTCTCTGACTCAATGTGAGCAGAAAAGCAAGTCTCACTGTTCCTGTTAACTTCCACAATATATTCGTGAGAGCATTCACTGATTGGGGTTTAGGCAATTGCAATTAAAACAATACAATGGGCTAACCTTTCAACACAGAGATTTAGTGTGAACTTTATCTGTAGACCTTCAGTAGTTGCTATCTTAGTTTTAATGGGTATTTTGAGCAATTCTGGTATTGATCTACTCCCAAGCAGATCCTGATGCAGTTCATACCAAATGATGTAGGTATCTAGTTCTCCAAGGGCTAAAGGTTGTAAGTATTTGAGAAAGAGAGTCCAAACCAAGCATGAGGCATTATTTCCAGAGAGATAGAATTGAATAAAAAGTTTAGGCTTAATTTATATTGCACCTTAGATGGACCGCACAAATACTGTGTGCCATTTTGGTCACTATGGGACGGAGAATATATGTACATTACTTCAACATGAATTGGCAGTAATGCGATTGAAGAATTTAGACCATTATTTGTAGAGCACAAACTTTCCTTACCTATATTGACTAAAACACGATTCCGATCCCAGTAGTTTAAACGGTGCTGCTCTTATACGATTTTCTTATAATGCGGGATTGTACTGGAATGGAAATATCAAGATATATCAGAATAGACTGTACAGGTACTGGAGAAGAAATGTATGGGTCTACATATAGAACATAGAACATAGAAGGATACAGCGCAGTACAGGCCCTTCGGCCCTCGATGTTGCGCCGACCGAATCCTACCTAGCCTATACTAGCCCAATAACTTCCAAATGCCTATCCAATGCCCGCTTAAATGACCATAAAGAAGGAGAGTTCACCACTGATACGGGCAGGGCATTCCATGAACTCACAACCCGCTGTGTGAAGAATCTACCCCTAACATCTGTCCTATACCTACCACCCCTTAATTTAAAGCTATGTCCCCTAGTAACACCTGACTCCATTAGCGGTAAATATGACTCCATTAGCGGTAAAGAAATATCAAGCAATGATTGGCAGACTGGGTCTATTCTCTCTTGGAAAACAATGAAATTGAAGGGTGAAATATTAGAGGTCTTTTAAAACTATAAAGAGTTTAGATAGAGATGGAACAAATGTATCGTCTTGTGGGGAAACAGCATGACTGTTAAGGCTATCAGTAGTCACTGAGAAATCCAATTCAGAAGAAACTTACTATGTAGAGTGGTAAGTGTGTGTGGAACTTGCTACCAGAAGGAGTGACTAAAGCGCATTTGAGAGGAAGCTCAACAAGCTTTTGAAGGAGACTGAATGGGTTTGGTGATTGTTGATTTAATTAAGAAAAGATGGGAAGAGAATCTGCAGTCATTGTTTTTACCTAGAGTATAAACCCTGGCAAGGACTGTTTGGCCTGACTGATCTGATTCTGTGGTTTGTCTTCTTCTAACTCTATGTAAAAATTCTCTGGACATCTTTCGCCCCAGGTAAGCTGATTTGCTAAGACAGGCTATCTATCAACTACTCCAGTGAACCGTCAACACTGGCTTCACTCAATTTTTTTTGTCCTTCGTGATCAAATAACTTTCATTCTCTACAAACCAAATAAATCATAGCCTCTAACTCCTACTTCTGTCTTTCTTACTTCAGAACACTGAAACATTTTAATCTGTAGTAACAGACTAATCAAAACAGTTGGAGTCACAAGTGGCTTAAAGTAGTTTTTGAGAAGCAACAGTTCAAATATAGCACAAGCAGATTAAACATAGTGAATACATGACCTGAGACTGCTATGAGCATCTATTGATCACAAATTGGGCACAGAAAGGCCTGCTTTCTATTGCCTGCGTAATGACCCCTACCACAACTTTAGGCTGACATTAAACTGAAGCTAGACATCCTAAAGAGCGTTCTCCCTTTGCCTGTGCTTTTTGCTTCTTGAGTTTTTAAATATATTATGTTTTCAAACAACATGTTCAGACAAGCAATAACGCTAATATGGAACAGGTGGATTTTGAATTGGTCTTCTGGCAAAGATGTAGGGACACTACCACATTGACACAAGGACCCTATTGTTTCTTTATATACTTTATTTTTAGGGCCAGTTATATCTGTACATTTATTAAGGGGCAGGTACAGGTAGTTCTCCTATAACTGAGTAGTCGCAATCCTGTGTGATGCCATGTTATGGAAAATCATACAATAGACAGAAAAGGGCTTGTGGGAAAAACAGGGTTCTGAGCGAACCAGCAAAAATACCAGTAAAAATTGAAACAAAAACAGTAGTTAGCCTAACACAAACTTGTGCACAGTCCGAATATAGTACTGTATGGTGCAATTCATCAGAATCTTCAACTGATTACTCTCGGTTGGCATCTATACCAGCTGGCTGCACTACATTCTAACCAGTCTTCTGATCCCATCCAATGATAACACTGCACAAGTCAGATCACAGAATGAAACCTGCCTTGATGGATCAAGGGCTGAATCTTAATTTCTTTCAGTAAAGTGTCAGTTTTGTCAAAATATTTGGAGGGTTTCACATCATGATACTTGGGGATGTCTATCACCTTATTTTACATAACCCGCCTGATTTATTATCTAACCCACCCTTTGGTGACCCTCTGACACATTCTAGCACCATCATATCGTGTGCCATTTCCAAAGCAACTCTCCATGTCCTGGATGTCCCAGAATTGACCAAATTCCGTGGTGCAGCACCATTTTTAAAACAATATTGTGCACCCAGACAAGAGCTGTCAGTCTGGAGTTGCCATGCATGGTTCCTGACATTTGCCCTGGACGTGGCAGATAGTGGAAAATTGGTGCCTCTGTTTGTGGGTAGGGACATGGAGATGCTGGGGATGGGCTGATGCAGAGATTGGACATCCTTTTCTCCCAGGCCAACAGAGGGTACCATTCTGCTGGAACCATGCCAACCCTGGATCATGGTTACCATCCAGGCCAGTGCTGTCTCAACCATCTGAAGGAATGCACAGAATGTAGGAAGAAGATCAATGACCTTCTCCACTTTGCCAGTGAAACTGCCACCGTCTTCTCATTGATACCTCACACTCACTCTGTCTCTGCTACTGAACCCACCATTTTCTGCAACATCTTCCCCATTCCCATCCTCACTAACATCTGACCCCGACTAACCCTGAATCTCTTCCGCACAGCTGATTCACCCCCTCGGACATCTCTGCAAATGTACCAGAAGTAAGTCTGCCACCCACTTCTCTCTCCTTCACCCACTATATGCAGAGTTTCCTGACTCTGACCACCCTGAGCAGCTGACTGACCATGTCCATGCTCCTGTACTGGTATTTTTTCATGGTTGATTAGCATAGTGATTAGTCACTGAAACAGATTCCTGTGACTGTGCAGAAATTCTTTAGCATTTAAACATATTTTTGAATGAAAAGACAGAAAAAAAGCTCTTAATTGAAATGACAAAGCCAAGTTTCAAACTGCTCTTCAACGCTATCCTTTTACTGTTAGTCAATTCCAGTAAAGTTTTACGCTCATCTCAACTTTAAATTTTTAATCTAACAGTTTGTTCCCAGCTTCTTGTCCTCAGGCTGTAGAGCCATTTTCACAATGCTTTTCCAAGTCCACTAGCACAAACATTTCACAATACTTTACGCAAAGCTCTTCATGAGAAAGCACACAAGCTGACTGATCACATGATGCCAACGCAGAGTCCAGCGCGACATCTAGTGACCGGGGTCAGAATCGCATAACAGTGAACAGGTGTTCGCTTTATCAAAAAAATGTCAGCAATTCACAAATCACATTACAGAGAAATCGCGTTTAATAAACAAGCATTTTAGGAAAACTACCTGTACCCAAAATGTTACCTCTTCTATCTCTTATCTGTGGTCATCCTTCTGCATGGTGGGTCAGTGGTTAGCACCACTGTCTCGGGTTTGATTTCCATCACGGGGCACTGTCTGTGTGGAGCTTGCACATTCTCCGTGTCTTTGTGGGTTTCCTCTGGATGCTCTGGTTTTCTCCCACAATCCAAAGATGTGCAGGTCAGGTGAATTGGTCGTACTAGATTGCCCATAGTGTTAGGTGCATTAGTCAAAGGTAAATATAGGGTAGGGGAGTCGGTCTGGGTGGGCTACTCTTTGGAGGGTTGGTGTGGACTTGTTGGGCCAAATGGCCTGTTTCCATACTGTAGGGAATCTAATCTAATCTCTTGCCAAGGTGCCATAATAACATTAGTTGGCTTGTTGATTTAATTATGGTGCATGAGATCCCACAGTAGCACCTTGAACGTCTTACAAACAGGCCTGTACACTCCTGAACAGATAAAGGCTGTATACTGTCCAGTTTCTTTATTAGCTCTGGCAGATTGCTATGCAATCCTTTTTGATGAGGAAGAGGGTTAGTAGGGGCTGTTACCATAAAATGCAGTTAATTTCATAATATTTTATGAAGTCGTCATGTAGCCCCTGAGATCAGAATCATGTCTTAAATTTAGTAGTAGGATTAAGGTCAGACATCAAGAGATAGATGTAAAAACATGCTGGAAATCTGAAACAAAAATAAAATCTGCTGCAGAAACTGAGCAGATCTGGCAGCACCTGCAGAGAGAGAAAACCAAAGTTAATATTTCAAGTTCAATAATTTATCTTCAGAAATGATACAACAGATAGATTGTGCCAGACCTGCTGAGTGTCTCCAGCATCCAGCGTATTTTGTTTTCAATCGTGAGATAGCTTTGCTGTAGGACCAGAATCCGTCCTATTTGTTTTAGTGCTAATTGTGCCCAAGTTCTCTACAGCTTCTGCTACTGAAATTAGGTATTTGGAGTTTTAAATTTGAGATATTGCAATTGGATAGTTGCAGGGTATGGAGATTTTGAATTAATTTTAAAATTTTGTACCATTGGTTTGCTGTCTTTTATCACTAATGTAGAGAAGAAGCAAAGACTTCCGTTACAGAATGCAATTCGTAACCCTAAAACATCCCAAAGAACTACATTGTAAAGAATGTTGTGTAGACCTTAGTTCCGAATATAATGAAGAGGCAAATTATTTGATTTCGGTGATGGTGTTTGAGGGATAAATATTGCTCAAGGCAATATGGAGAATCCCTACTTCTCCTTGAATAGTATCATGGGAGTTTTATAAACACCAGAGGGTGCATGTGTAGCCTTGATCTAACATCTCATCCAAAGCATGACATCTCCACCAGTTCAGTGCTGATTCAGTATTGCACTGGCATGTCAGCTGAGATAGATCATGTGCCCAAGTCTCTTGGATTTGAACTCAAAACTTTTTGATTCAAAGGCAAGAGGGTTATCCCTGTGCCACAAGCAATAGCTGGCTCAGCAGCAAATTATTTTTGGAATGCAATGGTACATAGTTAACATTTGGGAGCTGTAAACTTAGGAAGAAAAGACTTTCCATAGCAAAAATACAAATACACCTTTTTGAAACATTTACAAAGATATGATTTCTCACAAATTAGAATTTGTAACTTAATTATTATTTCATGAACATTTGCTTTAGTGACATTTCCTTTTTCTTTTCAGGCTCTACACCGAATTTGTTGTCTATGCAGCAGCCTCTCTCGACTGGACATGGAGCACCTCTGCAGAACAGCAGTACTGCTCCAGAATGTCATCAGCAAGTGCCAAGTAAAGCACCACTTGCCCCCACGGCTGGACTATACAACTTTACTTATTACCAGAATAACTACCAGGCACCTGTCCACAACGTTGTCAGACCTTCTTTATGTCCTACATCCTTGGGTACTCCTCAAGGACCTGGTCAGATGCACACTGCACTTCCCTTGGGTCCTAATTTGATCACTGCCAGCCCTCAGTTCGACCCTGCATTTGTAAGCACTCCTCCACAAGTTGGTTATGTTCCAAATCTTGGACACTATCCTGGTCAAGTTCCTTACAATGTACCTTCTCAAAATACTACTCAGGGTATTCCTCCCAATTCTTCTTATCCTGGCTTCTCTTATCATACAATGCCTGTTTTCAGTACCCAGTACAATGCTCATTTAACCTCACAGACTCTTCATCCTGCTACCAGACAGCCTTTAGTTGGTGTTTTACCCGGTCATGTGAAACCATTGCCTGAAACTGGGCAGAGACCCATTCAAGCATCTTTTCAGCCTTATCCGGCTGGCGATGCTGCTGCGTCATGGCAACCCTTATCCAGAGCTTCGATGACAACATCAGCAGGGCCTGTTACCAATCCGCTTGTTGCTGCTTCCTCTCCAAATAGCCAGACCAGTGCAGGTAGGGGGTATTTTCATTTTTTTTTCCCAAGGCAGTGAATATGAAATAAAATACATAGTGGATGTTTGTTTGAGTTTGATCGACAGCCCTGTGTAATTTACCCTGTATTGACAAATCTATCGAGTAGATACTAAAATTTACAGATATTCTTTAGTTATTTAAGTATTTCAGGTTCATAGAATCATAGAATCCCTACAATGTGGAAACAGGCCATTTGGCCCAACAGGTCCACATCAACCCTCTGAAGAGTATTCCGACCAGACCCATTCCCCTATTATTCTACATTTCTCCTGACTAATGTACCTGGCCTGCACATCCCTGAACACTATAGGCAATTTAGCTTGGCCAATTTTCCTACCTTAAGATTTAGAGCATTTTAAAAAATGTTACATGTATCTTTATGACATTTTGAATGTCTTTTGTTTCCAATAATTTCTGGAGTTCTGTTAAATTGGCATGGTGGTTCAGTGGTTAACACTGATTCCTCACAGTTCCAGGGATTTGGGTTCAATTCCAGTCTCGGGAGACTGTCTGTGTGGGGTTTGCATGTTCTGTCCATGTCTGCGTGCTTTTCTGCTGGTTGCTTCGGTTTCTGTCCACAATTGAAAGATGTGCAGGTTGGGTGGATTGGACATGCTAAATTACCCATAGTGTTCAGGGATGTGTAGGTTAGATGCATTAACCATGAGATGAAGACAGTGATGCAGATGCTGGAAACCAGATTCTGGATCAGTGGTGCTGGAAGAGCACAGCAGTTCAGGCAGCATCCAACGACTGATGAAGGGCTTTTGCCCGAAACGTCGACTTCGCTGCTCGTTGGATGCTGCATTAACCATGAGAAATGCAGGATTACAAGGATAGAGTTGGGGGATGGGTCAGGATGAGATGCTCTTCAGAGAGTTGATGTGGAGTTGTTGGGTGGAATAGCCTGTTTCCATACTAAGGGGATTCTATAAAAGGTTCTATAATAAATCAGTAGCTTTGAACTAAGTTGTTTTACCAAAAAAATCAAAAATACATTATAAGATCTTGTTACAATGCACTTTGTATTAAATTTTATTTAAAATGAATAAATTGTTTTTATATACAATATTCCTTTGTTAAATTGTTATACAATGCCTTTTATCCATATTCTTTTCTTATTGACAATGAAGTAGGAAACTACTTAAACCAAATTAAAGAGGAGGTAAAATGAAAGGAGTTTAACCAGGATGGTTAGATTTGTCAAGCCCTGGGCCCTGGAGGGGGTCTCCTGAGCTAATATGGGTATATATACAATGCTCCCGTTCCTTTGTTTGGGAGGTTTGCGCCGAGCATAGCTGTTCTGTATTTTGAGGTTTTTTTTGTTTTTTTTTGCTTTTCTTTCTTTTGTTTTGGTGTTGCTTTACACAGTGTAGGGTTTGTTTTGTATTATAGGGTAGGTTAATAGTTTGTAGACAGTAGTTGTATTGTAATTTGTGTTTTTTCTTTTTGATTATACTGATATTTGTTTGATTTGTATTTTTCAATAATTTTATATGTTTGTAAAGTTTAAAAAGAATTTGCTAATAAATATATTTATAAAAAAACATGAAAGGAGAACCTTATGAGAACTGCAAGCAGGAGTAGACAACTTGAGTTTGTTTTGCCATTCATTATGATCATGACTGATGTCATGTTGGCATCAACTCCACTTTCCCCTTACCACAATTCATCAACTATTGCTAATTTAAAAATCTATCTAACACTTCCTTAAATTTGCTCAATGTTGTGCTGTCCACTGCACTCTGAGGTAATAAATTGCAGCAGTACACCTTTTTGAGGCAAGTAATTTCTCCTCCTCTCTCTTAAATTTGCTACCCTTTCTCCTAAAACTGTGAGCTCGCATTGTGTATTACTCCACAACAGAAAGTTGCAAATAAGACCATAACGGAAAGGGGAGTTTTGGTTGGCTATTAGATGTTGCATATCTGCCTAAAACTGTAGAATAAGTGGAATAGATAGAAATTCCGGACAGAAACCCTGGTTCATTTCCTTTTCCCTAATTGTAGAGCTGAGGCAAAGGTCATTACTGCTATCTTGTTTAACATGCTAATTAAGTACAATTACTATGCTTAGCATGTGCGATCTGCCAAATTAACTATTTGTAACTTCTTAAATAACAAATTTTGATGACTTTAACAGCCGCAAGGCCTTTGCTTTTGGCACTTCATTTTCTCATATTTTACATTTTTATTTTACGTTTTTATTTATGTTTGATTTTTTTCTGTTGCATATTCGTCATAATTAGCTTTTTTTTTGCATTGTATGCTTGACAGAGTTATTGTTTAAAGATAAAGGCAAAACATTTAAGTGAGAAATGAAAGGTTGGTCTTTGACATTTTTAGTCCCTTTGCCTCAGCCATGCAACTGGATGCATTTTGAGCTTGGCAATCTGGCTAGCAGTGATGCCCATCTACATCAAGGGAGATAGAAAGCAGGAAGCTGTAGGCCACTTATAAGGCATCAATGGGAGCATGAAGGATTTCATGGTTAAGACAGTAGTAGCAAGACATGTAAAAAGTCAAAATACAATCAATGAGAGTTAAGCTGGTTTTGTGAAAGGGATTTGATAAATTCATTAGAAATTGTTTGTGACTGTAACAAACTGCATAACTGAGGTGAGGAGGTATTTGTTCACTCAGCATTGTTAACCTTTGGAGTTTACTTCCACACACAGCAGTGTCATTGTATATATTCATGGCTGAGGTACATTTTTGGACTACATGAGAGTCCAGGGTAATGGAAGGTAGTCGGGAAAGTGGAGTTAAGGTCGCAATCAGATTAGCTATTGTTGCTTTGAATAGTGCTATAGGCTTTCAGGGCCAAATAGCCCACTGAGTCTATTTTTATATTCTTAAATTATCAAGTGACAAATGCTATTGCTCCCTGACGGCTTCCATTCTTTGCTTTCTTATGGCCTGTCCCTATATTGTCCATCACTAGGAAGTATGAGAACCATGGGTAGGCACAAGAGGAGAAATCATCAGATAAATTGAAATAATTTTAACTTTTTAATTTCACAACACAAGTTGAACATTAGGATCTATTTGAGAACAATGTATGAAAGACATTTGAAGAAGTCTAGTATTGCTTATGTAATTTCAGCAATTAACCTTTTAAAGCATTATTTGTCTCAGGGCATTAACTGAGCCTTCTTAAAGTAATGAAGGGACTTGACATGTCTGTGTAGTTAGACAGTTTGTATTACATTTGGTTGAGGAGAACCAGAAGACGTGCATCAGTTATTTAAGCAGAGAACTGGGTTCGATGTAAAAAAAAGACTGGAACCTCTGAAACAAGTTATTGTGCAGTTACTGGATGTCTACTCTGGCAATGCAGAAAGAAGTTGGCAGTTTCCCAGCCGAGGTTCAGCTCAGGGAATTTATGTGGGATGTTATATGAAATTCCGCATGCTGCCTGTGAGATTCCAGCCCTCATTTTTGTCACCTTCAAAATTCCCTAAATTTCCTCTCTTCCCTTTTGAATTGGTATAGTTTCCAAGCTTTTCTTGCTCATGGAAGGTGATATGGCCGCTCGTTGCTGGGTTGCAGCAGTTTAAAGATTTTCTGATCTTTAAATGCAACAAAACTATGGAACAGATTTGACGGACCATCTGCTTATGCGGTGTGTCTTTTTTTTCTGTCTTAGATATATTCATTCTTCACAGTAATTGAATGCAATTCATTGTACTGCTAAATGTGACTGTCTTAAATGGTATTTTAATTAAAACATTTCATGCTGTGCCAAGAAAAATTAAAACTTTGCTTCAGTAAGGTTGGAACGATTTCCTTCTGCTCCCTGTCCCCAACCACTTTGAGCCCACCTGGGAGTCCACCATTAATATTTAAATTAGCCTAACCCACACGATTTACTAGAGCCCATAATGTAGGGAGACAAGCAGTTGTGGCATATTGGAAATCACAGCTATCATTTGATCTGTGGCCTGCTACAATTTTGGTTTTTTTTTCACAGTATTGTGTTTGATTTATTACTATGTCTCAACTGGATACTCTCTCTCAATTGTTTGCAGTCAAACTCTGTTCTGCATTTAGGTCCACCCCTTTCAATACCCCATCATATCAACCAAAGTTATCTACCTGACAGAGCGAAAGTAGCAACACTTCCAGTCATTGGAGCACCTCTTGCAAGGAGACTACCTTCCTCAGTTGATCCACCAGTATCATCCTCTGCATCACCAGCACCTGCTTCAGAAGCACAAGACGGTAAATACTGCTGCATTATCCTATTTACCTTTCTTCTCTTCTACTCCCACCCCATAAACACATTAAAGATCAATTTATGTTATTTGTTGCTAATAAGCTGTTTGGCATATATACTTTGAACGTAATCCTAAGCAAATTGTTTTTCTATTTTTATTCCTGATTTGACTTTGCTCTCAGCATTTTATTCTTTCTCTCTTTTCATTATTTCCTATTTTGTCTGCTACTTTACATATTTTACTTATTTGGCTAACTCTTTCATATACTAAATTTAACAATTCTACCTTTTCTTTCTTTCCGTTCAAGAACAAAAGTTTTGATCTTGCTGAAAATTGTTTGCAGTGTCCTGTTGTTTAACCAGGAGTGCGCCAGTGAAATGCAACTTTTCTATTCATCAGGATGCATCTGCAGTTGTTAATCTGTTAAAGCACCTTTTTGCCTCCATCTTCATTACTCTTGTTGGCTATAAAACCTATTCAATTTTTCAGCTGGTATGGTCCTGACCTTCACCACTTCAACTCCAATTTCAGTTACATCACTCTGCAAATTTTTGCTATAAATTCTGTGTTACGATTGAGCCCTCCAAAATCACCTGATGAAAGAGCGTCGCTCCGAAAGCTAGTGTGCTTCCAATTAAACCTGTTGGACTATAACCTGGTGTTGTGTGATTTTTAACTTTGTACTTTGAGTTTAGTTGTCTAAGTCCAATTTATTGAATTCACCTAATTGAGCCCCTTTTTAAAACTCAATTATTTAACCAAGACCATTTCGATTTTTGTTTTTCTGATCATGTCTCCACAGTGTGCCTCAGAACATTTTCCAGACAGCATGTACAGCAGTACCCTTTGTCCTACTCCTTCAATTCAACAGTACATTATGAGAAAGTCAGTTTCACAAAATAGTTTTGTTCACCTCCAGCCCTGTGGTAGTAGATATATTTTGTGAACTCCTTCCTCTATGACGGACTCCAGTGAACCCAAATCCCACTTACCTGGCTTTCAGAGTGCACGTTCATTGAAAACACCCACAATGGGCTGATGCAACCCTAGTAAACTCTGATCCTGGTTCTGCTGAGTGAAATTGCAAACTCCTGCTTTCAGTATTCAGGTTTGCGGCCCTGTTGGCTGAGTGTTAGCCATGGAGTTTTTAGGAGCTCATCTTTTAACCTCTGCAAGATTAAATGTTTTTTTATTCATTCATTGGATGTGAGCATTGCTTACTGGGTCAGCATTTATTGCTCATCCCATTAGATACAACTCAGGATATATTCGAATAGTTTTTAGGTAGTAGTGAAATAGGAATGAATGGTTGATAGCTAGAAGAAATTAATGCTCAATACACTGCTTCTCTATTCTGAAACCTTCGGGTAGATCTCTCTAACTACTTTTTTAATTTTTATTATTCTTAGTTCAACTTTTAGTTTAGATTTTTTTTGTCAGTCTGTTTGGACATTTTGTGGAACATATCCAAAGCAGGTGGGAATTGAACCTGGACCTTTTGGCCCAGTGGTAGAGACACTATCACTGCACCACAAGTGCTGTCCAACTTTTAATTGACACTTGCCTATTCAAGGATTCAGTAGGGGCCTGTTAGAACAGTTACTGCTTTCTGTTTAATGTAGTCCTTGCCATTTAATTAAGGATTACTTCACAGTATTGATTCAGCAAGTAGTATATAAGCGATTAATTGTTCTAACATTTAACTTTTTTTAAAATTAGAATTTTTTTTGCTGTGTTTGAACTTTAAAAAAATATAAATTACAGAATAAGTTATTACTTTGCAACGTTTAAGAGGCAAAGTTTGGGAGAAGATTTGTAGCTCAGGTGCTCGTTGTTGTGGTTCTGTCCGCCGAGCTGGGAGTTTGTGTTGCAAACGTTTCGTCCCCTTTCTAGGTGACATCCTCAGTGCTTGGGAGCCTCCTGTGAAGCGCTTCTGTGATGTTTCCTCCGGCATTTATAGTGGCTTGTCTCTGCCCCTTCCGGTTGTCAGTTCTTGCTGTCCGCTGCAGTGGCTGGTATATCAGGTCTATGTCGATGTGTTTGTTGATAGAATCTGTGGATGAGTGCTATGCCTCTAGGAATTCCCTGGCTGTTCTCTGTTTGACTTGCCCTATAATAGTAGTGTTGTCCCAGTCGAATTCATGTTGCTTGTCATCTGCGTGTGTGGCTACTGAGGTATAGCTGGTCGTGTCGTTTCGTGGCTAGTTGGTGTTCATGGATGCGGGTCGTTAGCTGTCTTCCTGTTTGTCCTATGTAGTGTTTTGTGCAGTCCTTGCATGGGATTTTTGTGGTGTGCAAAAAAAAATCCCATGCACTGAGGATGTCACCTAGAAAGGGGACAAAATGTTTGCAACACAAACTCCCAGCTCGGTTTAAGAGGCAGTTGGATGGGTATATGAATAGGAAGGGATTGGAGGGATATGGGCCGGGTGCTGGCAGGTGGGACTAGATTGGGTTGGGCTATCTGGTCAACATGGATGAGTTGGACCGAGGGGTCTGTTTCCATGCTGTATATCTATGACTTCAACTTTTCACCTTGTTTGCAATTTCCTTTCTCAATTTATTTTACTAACCTTTTTGTGAAAGGGGAGCATTTTATTATTAGAGCACAAGCAAATAGTTTGACACACTCCAAATCCAGGCTATCTGAATTGGACAGAGGATGATTGATATTTAATTTTCTTTAAATATTTTGTCCTCTGCATCTATCATTCCTTCCTGTTGCACTGACAGGTTAGTAAATTTTTTTTTCTTTCGAGACTGTACATTTGTTTTCTTTGTTTTTAAGAGCAATATTTTTTATTTTGTATTGAGTTGGCCCATTGCTCTTCAAACACGTCAGGGGAAAGCAAAGTGGGAGGGGACATGGAATAATTTTCCAACACACCAAGGTGATGGTTTAATAATTCATGTTTTTAGATTAAACCAGGAAGCAGGTGTGAGCGATGGCGAGGTAGGTGTGCACTGTGGGAAGAAAGTAGAGATGGGGGCCACCTGGAGAAATGATTTGCAGTCAGCATTTGTTGTCTTGTAAAAACAAAATCATGTAGTTCCGTGTTTTACCACTTGCACTGTGGGGATCTGGAAAGATTTTGTTTCATTTAGAGAAAGCAAAAACGTTGAGTTGCAATCATTTATTGGGAGTGCCTGTATTGTGTGTAATTCATCGATGAAATAGAGTAGAACTATATCATGTGAATGAGGCTATACTGATTTGTATACAGTATTATTTGACGTTTAAGTCCTAAAGTGGTGCTTTTCTGTTTTGAACTGATGGAAAACCAATGCATTTGCCTGTTGTGGATTGCTCAGCAGTATCACTTATTACGTTAATACTGTATCTGTTTTACATTTTGATTAACTAGCCAGATCTTTAACCACGAACTCCTAAATCCATTATCGCTTAGATTTTTATTCTGAACTGTAGGTTGTGCCTACATTTCTGTTGAGAATTTCCATAATGTTCTTAATCTTTGGGAAAATATAATTAATAAGCAACTTGAGCTTGCATCCTCTTTTTGGAGCTTCTGAGAGGGAACCTCTTTTGAAGCTATGTGCTTTTTAGGGACTGATTGTCAGTATTTATATCTTAAAAATTACTAGCTCAAAAAAAAAGAGAACAAATCAAATGCTGCATTGGAAATAGTTATGAAGTATATTGGGGAGGGTTAATGAAGAGAGCAATCCCCACTGGGGAATAGTGGTTAGCTATCTCTTGATGTTTCTTGTACACAGCCTCTGGGGATTTCATCTGAGTTCTTTTGATTTTAGCTATCAGTGTATCTTAACAAATGAGGCCAGTCTTCTCAAGCTTTTACTAGTATTCATTTGGTAATGTATTTCACAGCTAAATTTCATATATAACATTATTAAATGCAAAAGTTTTTTTGCATGTGACAGTAGAATCAAATGTTGGTTATTGAGTGTCTTAACAGTTTATTTGTAATATTCAGCAGTAGTCTGTTTTTGAAGTCATAAAAACAAAGTTAAATTCTGTGTTGATGTTCTGCCTCAGAAAATGCACATTCAGAATCATTTTATCCTTGGATTGGAGTTTTAAATTGAATGTGATTGTTATAAGTGTTTTCTCTGCATGTTTAACATTTCTATTCATTGTATTCTGTATACATGGTAATTGCAAGAAATTGTTGAATTGCCACGAGATTTTGTCAATTTTCTGGAATGGGCTGAAGAAGAAGTCCCTTGGCACCCCACAATTAGAATGTCAGATACATGCAACTTTTTGTTGAGTGAGTGTTATTGAAGATTGTGCTTATAAAATTTCATAATTAATAGTTTGTCTCTTTCTTCTCCTCCTCCACACTTCTCCCCCAATCTGACCATTCAGATAAAACCACCATATCAGTTAACAAGGTCTATGCTGCAGTGTTGCTAAAATCAAAACATTGTGTGTGTTTCAGGTAGATCAATGAACAGTAGCAAAAATCTTTGATTGTCTTTGCTTTTAGCTTTGGCTGTTTTAGAGGTTAAATGTAGGTATTAATTTTCAATAGTATGTTATGAGCTGATTATTTTCTTTTAAGTTTGAAGAAAAATTTTGGTTTTTATTTAGAAGTAGGAGTTTCAACTGTACAGCTTACAATGTGTCCTAGTTAACTGGCCTGGCATTGGTATTTAATTTTTTTTGTCATCAGTGTAAATAATGTGACTGTGGCTTGGTACTGCAGAATCACAGGCGCATTACAGCTGTGCTTAAGGATATTCTCAACCTTAATTACTAGAATCAGTAAATGTAATTACATTTTTGTTTTCTGATTATGATTTTTACAAAGGGCTACTTTCCTAGAATTTTCTTGTTTCATTATATCTCATTATGACTCCACTTTGGTCATAGCTTTTCTGACGCCACCTTCCATAATTCATTTTAAATGCGATGGTCTGCCTCCCCATACTCAAACTGTTCCCTCCATTGCTGTGGCATTCAGCTAGCTCGACCTCTATCACATTGACTTCTTAAATTATTTGCTGACCTTCAAATCTCAGCTAACTTTATCTTACTAATCTCTTCTATCCTTGTATGCTCTTTGCTTCCTTAACACCCATTTTTTGCTCCTTCATCGTTCTCCATGTTTTGCTGTCTGTGGCCACTCAGAACCTCCTCAAGCAAAATCGTTTTTTTGGTTTGCATCACCTTGCCTTATCACTTCCCTGTTTGCTTTCATGAATGTGTATTTTTTATTGCTCTTCCTACTCCTTGCTTAGTCCGTTGCTGCTATCCCATCCTAGCCAATGAGTTCCTCCTATTTGGTCTTGACAATTCACCTCCACCCTTTAAAACACAGTGTATAGTGATTTTGTTTTTCTGCAGGGGTGCAAGTTGTTTCGATTTTTTAATTTACAAGTATACACTTCACTGATCTCCTTGAATCATGAAATTTTAGTTGGCTGAATATCTTGACACCATCCTCACATACCATTGAATTGGAACGTTGTATGAGACCCTTTGCTCAAACTGTAAGATATATCCCAGTCCATCTGGATGACTTTCTACTTTGAGTTTTGTTAACTAGATCGATAAAAATTGATGAAATTACCACCAGTGCCCTTTCCTTCACTGAGAGATTGACTTCATCCTCTTCTCTAGGAAAGATAAATATCAATTTCTCATTTTTTGTATTCAGAGCAGTGGAAGACAACTTTCCCTTTTAAAATTCAAGGATATGATAAACATGGTTTTTCACAGAGTTAAACTGTTTGTGTGCTTTAAAATAAATGCTGTATGGCCTTCAGGAGTGGTGGGTTGTCAATTTCTGTTCTCAGTTGTTAGGTCTGAGGGTTATTAATGCATTGTTTCTGTCCACTGCTTTCATGAGTTCCTTGACTCTCAGTAGATTGAAGGTACTGTGTTCATTGAGGGACTGAAGTAATCTCAGACAGAAATGTCAAAAAGTACTAAATGTTCTCTTCTGCCATCTTACCTGCTTGTGTCAAGAGTTTGTCCATTGTAATTTTGCTAAGAGGAGTTTTTTGCTATCACATCAACATATGTGTTTTTTGTGATGCCTTGGGTTGCATCTCTGAGGACGAAGCCAGCCAGCGGCAGCCTGTTGCAAAGCTGAGAGGGCACCAGCAGCCACGTAGTTTATTGTTTACTGCCCAACAGTTAAACTGCTTATGATGTCATGTTAGGTTAGATTAGATTAGATTACCTATAGTGTGGAAACAGGCCCCTCGGCCCAACAAGTCCACACCGACCCTCCAAAGAAAAATCCACCTTCCCCTATATTTATCCCTGACTAATCCACCTAACACTACGGGCGATTTAGCACAGCCAATTCACCTAACCTGCACAGATTTGGACTGTAGGAAGGAACCGGAGGAAACCCAAGCAGACACTGGGAGAATGTGCAAACTCCACACAGACAGTTGCCCGAGGCGGGAATTGAACCCGGGTCCCTGGTGCTGTGAGGCAGCAGTGCTAACCACTGAGCCACCGGAAGGATTCAAATAGTTTGCAACATTGCAACTGGATGATGTAAAAATCACTCCTATCCCCTACTACTCCACACTACTTCCGATACAGAAAGGTTTTGAACTACCCCTTCAACATCCTTCTGATTGTTTCCCATGAACTAATGTCCTCACATTATTCATCAAACAACCTTGACTATCACTTGTAATGAACTAACAAAGAATGAACAAGACAGTAATGTGTGGAAAATGCCATAAATGCGATCTGAATAAGTAACAAACAATCTAAACAGTAGTGTAGCAGTTACTTAGGTGCAACCACAGAACCTGACTTTTAATTTTTCTACACTTGGTGGTGTAGCCTGTGTGACTTCAGTAGAGGCAAAGGCAGGCTGCTCCTATGTCTGTCTTATGATTGCTGTAATACCCTTTGCAAAAACCTCTGCATTTTTGGAACTTGCAAGTACCCTGCTAAATACTGCTCCTGTTGTACTACCTGTGTAGCAGCAGTTTCAGTCATCTGGAGATAAGACTGTACGTGTGCCACTGACTCAGAAGTACTGTGGCTGAAATGTGAAAGCAGTTTTGATAGAATCCCCAATTCCATTACATTTTTCAATGTGCTTTCTCCTGGTCCAGCCATACTTCAGTGTGCTTCCTCATACCTTATTAACTGTCAAGGCAGCTTTGTAAGGACAGAGTTGGATGTCTGACAACCTATTTAGCAAGGCAGACAAGTTGCCACATTCAGAACAATGTTTAAGCTTTGTGTGGGCTCATTTGATTGGAGTCTGCAGTCCATGGAGAAGCACAACATTGAGGTGGACCTCTCCAATCTTTCTGCAGTTTTGTGAACTGCATTTTCAAGGTCGTTCAGTGTATCACCTGTAATTTGCTGCTGCTGTTCACTGATTCTGTTGTTAGTCAAAAGCCCCAGCTGAGCAGAGCTTGTTCCTCCGATGTGATCACTTCCACCGCTGCATTGTCCATTCTAATCTCATGCCCAGCCACCAAGTGTCACCATCTGCCTTACTGGTCACACTGAAGATTAAAATCTTCTCATTCTGTGGTGGCAGAAAGGCAACATAATTAGCATGGTGGTAGTATACAAGTCCGGCCTTTGTCGTCCCGTTTACCCCCTCAGTCAAAGCAAAATGCTCAGAGACACAGTATAGTTTTATCTTTATCTTTATTTAGTGTCAACTTTATTCTGGGCCCTGGAGGGAGGGAGAATGATTGTCCATGTGCACAGAGACATGAGTTCTCAGTTTTCTCAGGAAGAGCAGTTTATTAATGAATTATATAGTTATTTTACAGGGAGGAGAATCCTGATGAGGTAACCTACATATTGATTGGCTGACCGTTGCAATCAGCGAGTGTCAGTAGCAAAGATTAAGCCATCTGGTGTTACACAATGAATCTTAACCTTAACTGGCTTCACATAGTGAATACTTTTCACCTTATTAAACTGACCTTACATACTGAATGCTTCCAATATTGTTAAATGGCTCTACATAATGCATACTTTTCCACCTTGTTAACCAATTACCCTTGCCTTTCCATAATTGTCATCCATCACACCCTTTTGTAAATTTGCTTTTGTAAATTCCTCATTGCCTCTTAACTGTCGCTCCAACCAATCCATGCGATATGATAGGATTCGCAACCAAAGACAATTCCTGCTGACATAATCATCAGTAACATGTAAACTCTTCCTAAACTCCCACGTCTGACTGGAAGAGCATATCACTCTACTTAAGGCCATCTTTTCCCCTTCACAATCTACAGATCCCGAAAAGTGCTGCAGGCTAACTTAGTACTCATGGTTTATATTTTTAAAATTTAATCAAGAGATAGATCTGAATAAAACATAATCAAGGAAGAATCCACTTACTGCAGTAGATTTACAACAAGGTTACCTGTTAAAAACTATGCTCTTGACTGTTCCTGTGCTGTGAGCTCTCCTACACAGGTTCCTCCAAAGTCAGCTGTGAATTTCAGTTTCTCCTCGATCCACCAAGGATGTCTAGAAATACATGAACTCCAACAGCAAAGGCAGAAACTGTTCATTAAGGTGTTTGACAAGGTTCCTCATGGGTGACTGGTTAGCAAAGTTAGATCTCACGCAATACAGGGAGAACCAGCCATTTGGATACAAAACTGGCTTGAAGGTCAAAGACAGACAATGGTGGTGGAGGGTTGCTTTTCACACTGGAGGCCTGTGACCAGTAGTGTGCTGCAAGGATCAGTACTGGGTCCACTGCTTTTCGTCATTTATATAAAATGATTTGAATGTGAACAGAGGAATTATAGTTAGTAAGTTTACAGATGACACCAAAATTGGACAGTGAAGAAGGTTACCTTGGATTACAATGGGATCTTCATCAAGTGGGCCAATGGGCTGAGGAGTGGCAGATGGAGTTTAATTTAGATAAATATGATATGTTGCATTTTCGAAAAGCAAATCTTAGCAGTACTTATACACTTAAAGGTAAAGTCCTAGGGAGTGTTGCTGAACAAAGACACCTTGGAGTGCAGGTTCATAGTTCCTTGAAAGTAGAGTTACAGGTTAATAGGATGGGGAGGTCATGTTGCAGCTTTACAGGATGTTGGTTAGGCCACTTTTGAAATATTGCGTGCAATTCTGGTCTCTTCCTATTGGAAGGATGTTGTGAAACTTGAAAGAGTTCAAAAACGATTTATAAGGATGTTGTCGGAGTTAGAGAATTTGAGCTATAGAGAGAGACTGAATAAGCTGCGGCTGTTTTTCCCTTGAACGTCAGAGGCTGAAAGGTGACCTTCAAAAGAGCTTTATAAAATCATGAGGGGCATGGATAGGATAAATAGACTAGGTCTTTTCCCTATGGTAGGGGAGTTCAGATAGAGGGTATAGGTTTAAAGTAAAAGGGGAATGATATAAAAGGGACCTAAGGGGAAACTTTCACGCAGAGGATGGTGCATGTATGGAATGAGCTGCCAGAGGAAGTGGTGTAGGCTGGTACAGTTACAGCATTTATTAGACACCGGGGTGAAGATATGAATAGAAATGGTTTAGAAAGATATGGGCCAAGTGCTGGCAAATGGGCCTACATTAGGTTAGGATATTTGGTCGGCATGGACGAGTTAGACCAAAGGGTCTGTTTCCATGCTGTATAATCTATGACTCTGACCAAATGAGTGCTATGTAATGAAAACAGAAGATTTGCCCAAAGTGTGACTATCTGAGCTAGTGCATGATTTGTGAGAGTCCTGAAACTGAGACTCCTCTGAGTAATTATCTTCAGCAAGCATCATGTCTACTTCATATCTGAAGGGCATTGGGGAGATGAGAATGAGACCTGACAAGGGATAAATATATTACAATAACTTGCTACTGAAATCATGTGAATGTGACCGAGTCTGCTATAACATCTGGATGACTTTGATTTACTCCCTTTTCAAGGATGGAGCTCAGAAACTTGGGTAAGTATAATGGTATGTACTTTGTATAAGGTAATGGTTCTGGCAGTGTTAACATTAAAGTTCTGCTGAGCTCTATAGTCTGATGTCTTGGCCTCTGGATGGAGAATCAATTGGAGTCTGCCACAGCTTCCTGATTAGAGATTCTTGACTTCTCTCCCTCTTGTTAAAAACAGCAAATAGGTCCAAGAGCGGAATGTAACCTAGTTTCTATGATATAATAAGCTGCAACTTGTTATCTAATACAAGTATCTCTTTTGCTGAGACCTGTTCATGGCCCATTCTCCACCATAGACTGTTGATTAGTCCTTTGGGTTGGAAGAGGAAGGAGGATAAGTGGCAGGTCAACCCGAACTACGAGCCACCAGTGGTGGTATATTGTGACATGGTGCCATTACATTCTATTTTGGAGCGGCAAACAGTGAAAATAACTGACTAGAATCTAAATAAAAAGATGGGTTTTTTTGTGTATTTGCAGCCAAGTGGGATATCATATTAAGAGCTTTGATGGCTTAAGTTTGGTTGCTAGGCAGATTGAAAACAATTTAAACAGATATCAGTCAGCACAAGCTCATAAAAGCAGCTTATTTGCAATACATTGAAGTGAGAAGGCAAGGAAACCTAGGAAGGTTCAGTAAAGCCAGTATGAGCAGATCTAACTTGGGGTTTGGTGGTACAGCAAACAGACATCAGAGATTCCAGCAGTATGTTAAATCCCAAAGGGAAAAGCGTAGAAAACGTACCTGAACAGCAGAACACCCAGGTTGAATGGCTGGAAAAATAAAACATGATTATTTACTGGTAAAATGAGCTTTGCTGCAGTCATGAGTGGGCACTGTAAGGTTCAGGTGCAAAAGTTAAAACAGAGCCGTAACTTGAATATATATCGAAATCAGAAATTTTGAAAGCAAATAGCTCACTACAGCAGATTAAGATACCGACAATAAAAGTTTAAAAAGATATAAAAAGTATATATTAATATAGGCTGAGCTTCAGTACGCCATTTGTACAGAGGAACAAAAACACCGATCATCTCAACAAGAGATGAAAGGCTGCAAATTTGTTTTAAAATAATTATGAAACTTTCCAAGCAAAAGGAAAATAAAGGGACTGTTCCATTCCTGATTCTCTCGATCAGGAAGATAATACTGGAAGTTTTTCTGAGATATTTAAGAGAGTTTACAAGTTTTGAAATGTCTAAAGTTTGATTAGCTTTTTTAGAAGATTACTGGTATAGACAATTTAATGATCTTTTAATTTCAAAAATGAATTTTACCAAAAATAAGACTTAAAATTAGCTGCAGTAAACCTCTACAGAACATTGTGTAAATAGAGCTTAAAGTTTTATTAGAAAGATTAATATAATTCAAAGGAAGTCACGTAAATAAAGAAAAAGCTGTGAAGACACTAGCAAACTATAACACTCACGCTCACACTCACTCGCACTCGCACTCACACACACTCTCACATACTCTCTCTCACACACACACTCACACTATAAATTTACTATAATTTAAAATAATACCCTTTCTGAATGCAAGATCAGATTTAAAACAATATTGAAGTTAAACAGATTTAAGATGCTTTAAAGTCAAAAGATTGATCAATGCGAAGAAATAGAAATGAAATATACTTTAGCAGATTCAAAACTGTAGTTGGCTCTAACAGAATAAAAGTTTTGATTTATATGGAGAAAACAGCTACTGATATACAAAATTGTGGCGAATCAGAAACAGAACAAGTTAATATAGTATTCAGTACTTCCTGCAGCTGATGATTACTTAGGAACAAATAGAATTTTTGAATGGATGTGATTTAACAAAGTAGTTCAACTCTGAGGGGAACCTGTAGTTGAAGTCATTCATGACTTCTTTGGATTGGTGGAAATTGTGAATATGAAGTTGCAATCCGAATTAATCAGATGTTAAATTATTGCTGGAATTTTTGTTCAGGCTTTGTTAGATCTATTCAAGAAGACTTAACTCTGAAGAGTTGTTCAAATTGCATTAGAAGCAGAGACCAGGAAGAATTAGAGAAATCCTGAGAAGGGAACAATCTTACTCGAGCAACCAACCTATTAACTTCATAAGGCACAAGCATGAAACAGACACCGACAAGCCAACACGCACAATGCACAGAATATCAGGTGCTAAGAATTATTGTAAGTGTTGTGGAACAAAAATGTCTCAAAGGTAAAAGCAGCGTCCAACCATGACCAAATGTGTTCCCTCTTTTAAAAAAAACATAATATGCAGAAATTGAATAGTTCCTGGACTAGTGGATATGTGTAAAGGACTCTACGAGGTAAATCATCCATTTCCTTTAGAAGAGTTGTCCACGTTAAAAGAAGTACCTCATTTGGAGGAGATAGGTGAGGCATTAAACAAACTCAATACTGAATGCAACATCACGTTAAAGGCGAGTGCTAACCTATTGTCTCTGAGCATACAGGAAGATTCTATCCCTGTTAATGAGTGAAGTTCAGGAACGACTTTTAAAGGGAGTCAGGAGGCTGAGTTGAGTATGGTTGCCATTACAAAAGAGAGAGCGCTAGAAAAGTTAAAAAGTCTTAAAATTGATAAATCTCCTGGCCCCGATGGGATACATCCTAGAGTTCTGAGAGAAGTGGCTGAGGAAATAGCGGAGGCATTGGTTGAGATCTTTCAAGAGTCACTGGAGTCGGGGAAAGTCCCGGATGATTGGAAGATCACTGTTGTAACACCCTTCTTCAAGAAAGGATCAAGACAAAAGATGGAAAATTATAGGCCAATTAGCCTAACCTCGGTTGTTGGTAAAATTCTAGAATCCATCATTAAGGATGAGGTTTCTAAATTCTTAGAAGAGCAGAGTCTGATTAGAACAAGTCAACATGGATTTAGTAAGGGGAGGTCATGCCTGACAAACCTGTTGGAATTCTTTGAAGAGGTGACAGGTAGGTTAGACTAGGGAAACCCAGTGGATGTGGTCTATCTAGACTTTCAAAAGGCCTTCGATAAGGTGCCACACAGGAGGCTGCTGAGCAAGGTGAGGCCCATGGTGTTCAAGGTGAGCTACTGGGATGGATTGAGGATTGGCTGTCTAACAGAAGGCAGAGAGTTGGGATAAAAGATTCTTTTTCGGAATGGCAGCCAGTGACAAGCGGTGTCCCGCAGGGTTCAGTGTTGGGGCCACAGCTGTTCGCATTGTATATTAATGATCTGGATGAAGGGACTGGGGGCATTCTAGCGAAGTTTGCAGATGATACGAAGTTAGGTGGACAGGCAGGTAGTACTGAGGAAGTGGGGAGGCTACAGAAGGATCTAGACAGTTTGGGAGAGTGGTCCAGGAAACGGCTGATGGAATTCAACGTGAGCAAATGCGAGGTCTTGCACTTTGGCAAAAAGAATAAAAGCATAGACTACTTTCTAAACGGTGAGAAAATTCGTAAAGCCAAAGTACAAAAGGATCTAAGAGTGCTAGTCGAGGATTCTCTGAAGGTAAACATGCAGGTTGAGTCCGTGATTAAGAAAGCGAATGCAATGTTGTCACTTATCTCAAGAGGGTTGGAATATAAAAGCACCGTTGTGCTACTGAGACTTTATAAAGCTCTGGTTAGGCCCCATTTGGAATATTGTGTCCAGTTTTGGTCCCCACACCTCAGGAAGGACATACTGGCACTGGAATGTGTCCAGCAGAGATTCACATGGATGATCCCTGGAATGGTAGGTCTAACATATGAGGAATGTCTGAGGATCCTCGGATTGTATTCATTGGAGTTTAGAAGATTAAGGGGAGACTTAATAGAGACGTAAAAGATAATGCATGGCTTGGAAAGGATGGACGCTAGGAAATTGTTTCCATTAGGCGAGGAGACTAGGACCCGTGGACACAGCCTTAGAATTAGAGGGGGTCAATTCAGAACAGAAATGCGGAGACATTTCTTCAGCCAGAGAGTGGTGGGCCTGTGGAATTCATTGCCGTGGAGGCAGGGACGCTAAATGTCTTCAAGGCAGAGATTGATAGATTCTTGTTGTCTCGAGGAATTAAGGGCTACGGGGAGAACGCTGGTAATTGGAGTTGAAATGCCCATCAGCCATGATTGAATGGCGGAGTGGACTCGATGGGCCAAATGGCCTTCCTTCCACTCCTATGTCTTATGGACTTGAGAAAACTGACCAAAATGGGCATTTCTTGGGTGACTAAACTAACTGAGAGGTATTCATGCATGGTTACTGTATCAAATCCAATGGGTCCATCAAACTATGTATCCATTTAACAAAATTCAACAAAACAGTGGCTGAGAAAATCCCATTCCATGTCTATGGCCAATGTGGGTTTAACCAAATTGCCTAAAGTAGGAGTTTTACAAACTTGATGCCAGTCGTCTGTTCTGGAGCTAACATTAGATGTCCAAAAAGACTGCTTACTACATTTCTCGCTCCATTGGGATGTGATTCTTCAATGGAAGGGATTATATGTGATATGAATGACTTATTGATACATGGGAAGACAATTGAAAAATATGACCAGAAAGTTCAGGAATGTGAAATTAACCACAGGCTGCAGGGCTTACTCTTGACAAGTAATGCGATTTCTCACAGAAGACTCTTTGCTTTCTCAGACACATTTTGACAAAGATGAGATAACACTGGCCCCAAAGAAGTAGTAGTCTTTTATAGAGTTCCCACTCCTTAATCACTTTCAAGGAATAGTGAACCAGTTGGCAAAACTTTTGCCTATTTGGGAATGCTGACAGAACCTTTTGAGACAGCTACTCAAAAACAAAGGGTGGTGCTGGGGCTTGCATCAGGTGTGTGCTTTCCAAAAGATCAAGGGCATGCTGCTGAGCACAGATGTCCTTGCCCATTACTGTCTATTCCCTTCCAAATATGTAAAGCTTTGCATGCTTCAGCTTAGGCCCTGTTATGATCCCAGTTGAAGGTACTACTGGACAAGTCAGATGCTCGAAAGAAATATGGCTTTATCTATCAAAAGTTTTATTTTTGTAATTGGATACCAATGGGTACTGTGGTGATTAGTCATTGCACATATTCATGCAAAGCTGCCAAAAATGTGTTTATTATACATAAAAGAGCAGATATAAATCACAACCACAAGATCCATCCCTTTTTCCTACAAATATCCTTTTCCCATATTTAATGCCAAAAAGCTGTCATTTCTTTCTTAACTCTTTTTCATTTGTTACTGAACTGATGCTTTTCAGTTTTCCTGATACCATTTTAAGACCATTTTTCAGTTCCGACAGCTTGGAAACTGCTATGCAACTCCAAGTGTGGAGATTGCATGAACTAATCTGTCCTTTTTGCTAGGCTTAAATTCGCCTGAAATGAACAACCTTTATTCTTTTGTTCGTATAAAACCGAAACTTCATTTCTCTGATGTGAACTCAAACTAAGCTAGCTGTAGCTTCTACTCTTTCTTTTAATCTGTATGTCATGAACTCAGCAGAGTAAACATTTTATCCAGTAACACTGTAGATATCTGGCTAGGTTCTTGGTAAGTCACTTGCTTTCTTGGAAATGGTGTATTCAAGTCACTTCTCCAAATTTTGTTCTGACAGTTTTCTTTAAGAAAGGAATTACTTTCACAAGCTTGAAGCCAAAGCCCATCTGTCTCAATTATAAAACATTATAGTTTCCAAATTATGAGCATAGAGTCTTAGGGATGTACAGCATGGAAGCAGACTATGTTATTTACTTTCATCACACTAGAAAGCAGCACTCATTCTGGAATTTCCAGCTGGGGATAGAAACTGGTGTATTCAGCCTTCAGGGCATTGTCAAACCCAGAGTCATGTTGGGTAACTATAGAGGAGGGTGCCGTCTTTGCCTTGTGGGCATGTGAGAGGTTTTCAGATTGCATCCTTGGCTTGAAAGTACTTGTAGAGATGGGCTATAAACCACTGGTCTCCCTGGTAGATGAGAGAGAACTAGCAAGGATACTTCCACAAATAGAAGTTTATGTTTGCCTTTCAAAGTATGCCTATGAGACCAAATATATGCGGGGAAAGCTGCAAGTGATAGCAGAGGTTCTTCGTGGAGTAACTGACAGTCTGATAAGGGATTTATTGGTGAAAACCGAAATCATATACTCAAACCACAGTGGCATGGTAGCCAGCAACCCAAAGTGAGCTCAATCAAGTCTGACAAAAACAATGAGGACTGGGAATGTGATGCTGTTCACTAATGTTGTGTTGGAGGTTAGGTGTAATGACTTTATTTTGAGCATTGATAGGAGTTCACAGTTCTTGATGATTTGCTGGCATTTGATAGGCTGATCCTTCACTCAGAGGAGGTGACATCCTAGACAAATTACACCAGGGTCACTTGGACATAACCAAGTGCAGAGGCAGGGGTCAGGTGCTATTGTGTTGATTAGCAATCTCCAGAGAGACACTTTTCCGTGAGACCTGAGCTTTCCATTGGTCTGAGCAAGAGAACCACTTGCCCCACCAAGCCATGAGAATAAATGGGAACCAAACTGTTTGATAGACAGTCTTACTTTATGACTATCAGCTGTTTCTCATGGATTTAAGTAAAATAGTTATGTACTGCCACTGCAGATGCAGTTGTTGAGTTCTTGCATGGAATGTTCTTTAGATACGGGGTTCTGAGGTGGCCGTATCCAGTGATGAACTACAGTGTGTGCTGATGGGTCTTATAATCGGCTTGTAGCCTCTTCCAGGTTTCATTATTTAACCAGATGTGCACAGTCATACTGGAAGCTGAGCATTGTGTACAGGTGATCACAATTCTTTTAAAAGCAACTGCCTTTTATACAGATTTGCTAAATTATCTGTTCAACCCATTCTAATGTGGCTTATCACCATCAGATTTACTTTTTTTCAAAGTGCAAGACCCCGCATTTGTTTACATTGAATTTCATCAACCATTTCTTGGACCACTCTCCCAAACTGTCTAAGTCTTTCTGCAGCCTCCCCACCACCTCAAAACTACCTGTCTGTCCGCCTAACTTCGTCTCATCGATGAACTTCACCAGAAAGCCCCCGGTCCCTTCATCCAGATCATTAATATATAAAGTGAACAGCTGCAACCCCTACACCAAACCCTGCGAGACACCACTTGTCACTAGCTGCCATTCTGAAAAAGAATCTTTTATCCCAATACATGTTTGTGGTCCTTCCTACACCACAGACTACTAAATAGTCATTTAGACTGTCACTGGAAGAAGGATTGCTGGATCACTTTATCCTAACCAGTGGGGATCACTGGTAAAATGATGATGTTTTGTGCTCAGATACCACATTGTGTTATGATATGCTCATCCAATGGGTGGGATACGTTGGGGGAGGGTAACTAAGGGAGAGCTGAAGACCTAGATAAGTAGTTAAATGAATAGACAAGTGAATGCATTCACAGAAAGAGAAAAGTGGATGCACCTGAATGAGTGTGAGGAGTCTCTGTTGGAAGTTTATTTTATTCATGGAATGTGGGCATCACTGATTTAGCCAGCATTTATTACACATCCTCACTGCCCTGGAGTTGGTGGTTGGGAACTTCCTTCTTGAATTGTCCATTGAATGTTGGGTCACCTACAGTACTTTTAGAAAGAGGGTTCCCATTTTTTGACCTACTAACAGTGACGAAATGGTGATTTGTTCCAAGTCAGGATGACGTACGTCTTGGAATGGAACCTACAGATACTGGTAGTGTTCGAATTTATCTATTGCTTTTGTCCTTCTAGGTAACAGTGTGTGCAGGTTTGGAAGGTGTTATTGGTGAGTTATTGTAGTCCATCTTTGTACATGGTAGACCCTGCTGCCACTGTGGTGAAGAGAGTGAATATTGAAGATGGTATATGGGGATATCAATCAAGTTTGTCCTGGGTGGTATTGAGCTCCTTCCGTGTTGTTGGAACTGTACCCACTCCGGCAACTAGAGATTGTTGCATTACACTCCTGAATTGTAAAGGGTAGCACTGGGGAGACGGGAAATAGATCATACTCTGCAGAATTTCGAGCTTCTCTTCAGCTCTTCTAGCCACGCTGTTCATATGGCTGCTTCAATTTGTTTTCTGGTCAGTGGTAACCCATGAATGATAGACTTATCAAGGTAGAATGAGCAAGTGGGATCATGTGCATAGCAGAATATGCATTCATGTGCCAATGCCGTAACCATTCCTAACCAGGTTAGGTCATTAAAGCATTGAATTGAGTAGCATCTTACCATTTTGCTGCTGCAGCTACGACCTTTATACTTTTTTTGCTCTCCACTGTAGGCTTCTTTCTCCTGTAAGTAGGGAAGTATCACAGCCTTCAACACATCCAAGTAGGTATCACTGAAATGAAGTGTCGTAATCTTGGCTCTGGTTCTCTCCATTATGGCATTTCCTTCGTTTTGGTTGCCAGCTCTAAGCTCCTTTTAAAAAGCATACTTGGGAGTGATCCCTTAAACACTGTATTTACGATTGTACCCTTTCACCACCAATTAAACAGAAATCCGGAAATAAAATTTTAATGAAATGCTGTATGTGCTGTTTTCCTTCCTGAGTACAGTTAAGAACCTCACCTGTATGTCACCCCTCTGTACTCAGCGGGCTGCAGAATTAAACTGGCTGCTGTGACAACTTGTCTTTGTATATTTTTCAATTCATAACTTATCAGAACTTAATTTTATAATGTATAAAAGTCAAAATAGTTAAAATTTCAAATTAGCAAAAATGTGACCTTATCATTAGGAAAATTGTTGAAACGGTATATCTTTAGTCTTCCAAATGAACTGTACTTTACTTTTGGACAAATAATTGCTTTTGTGGAATTGTCCTCTTTGTTGTTTTTACCTTTTATGGATTGAGTTGAGGGTAGTTTAGCAGCAGTAAGGTCAGCATTATCTGAAGTGGATATAATGTATTGCTTACAAAGCAGTTTGAGCCTTACATCCATTTCCAGTTTTTATTCATGTAATAATAGTCGTCCTGACCTTGGTTTCATTGGAGTTTTAAATGTTTGTGTGATAGTGTTGAATAAAAATATTTTGTGCTCAAATACGGTCATCTTCACTGTCCTTTATAGTTGCTGAAAGACATGATTGATAGTCTCAATTTATGCCAAAAGATACTTGATGGGATGGGACAGCTGTTTGACAACACAAAATATGTCACCATTAACATTGTCAAAAAGCTGACTGGTTGTGCATCATTGTTGATCACATTCAACATCTTTGTGGGTCAGTTTGGCTGACATTCTACTCAGGTAGTGATCCCTAGATTGAATGGTAATAGGCATTGATACCGTACGAACTTCTGCGTTGATCCAATTTGGCAGCTGTGCATTGACAACTATTCCATTCTTTTGGGATTGTTTAACTCCTGCCATTTAAATTTGGCAGTGCATACTGGGAAAGAAGCACATAATAAAATACACTATGAAAAATCCAGTTGTATCAGTTGTTTTGTTGCCACAGTCTTGGGCACTGTCAGGGTGCTGAGTTAGTGATGAGCCATTGAAATCAGTGCAAATAGACAGGCATTAGTTGATGCTAGTTCTAAAAAAGACCTGGATCAGATGAAAAGGTGAACAATACTGAAATTACATCTTTGGTAACTGTTTCAGAAAATATGCTCCATTCTGTTTTACTTGAGTTTCTCTTGTACTTTAGCAAGCTCCATTTGTGCAAATGGGCCTCCTTCATCTTATCAATTCTGTGATTCTGAGTTTGGAAGTTAGTCTGAATGGAATAGCACTCCATGAAGTTAACCTGGAGTTAACATGATCATATTCTTTGACTCCTACTGATCATTACATATAGGTGTTTCAAATTGTGAAATTCATATAGTTTGAGGTAAATGTATCTCGATCCAAGTTTGTGGCTTTGTATCAGCTGTCATCGATCATTTGGAGGATATGAATTACATGTCTCATACGGTGACAGGAATGGAATCTATTTTCACCATGAATGTGGAAGGCCAATGTCTCTGCCCCAATGAAAAGCAATTGTGAACAATTTATGGTGTCATTTGGAGAAATGCCTGTTTTTGTTATGTAGCATACATGCTGAATATCACTGTAATCTGAATTCTAAGCTGGGAGATGTGTGAACCGTAGCTACAATTACCATTTACTCTTGTGAAATTTTCCATTATTTTTATAGATTGAGATGAAGGCTCTTTAGCAGAGGCTAGGTCAGTAATCTTCACTGAGACCCAGATGAATATTCTGTATTGTTTGTTAAGCAAATTTGGAAATTACATCATTGCCTGTTACCATCTGAGGCACGGCCTTCAGGAATAGTAAAACCATGGCAAAGTTTTGAAACACTTCGTATAAAGAGAAACAATCCAAACAATAAATTATATTATAGGAGCAAAAATACCATGAATGTTGGAAATCTGAGAAGATCAAAAAGCACTTAGTTTTTTTTTCCATATCAGCAGGTCTGACCGCATCTGTGGGGAGAGAGAGAGAGAGTTAAGATTAAATACATGATTTTTTTAGAGCTATATTTTTATGTTCAGTAAGCACTTCAGATAGTGTTGTACTTGTTGCATCAGTTGGTTATGATCAGTGTCACAAGCTATAGACTGTGTGAAATGGAAAATGAGTTGATGTTATTACAGTAGTGTCAGGCTATAATATCAGAGTAAGAATAATCTTAGCCTATGTACTCAGGTCATCTTTTCATACTACGTGCCCTGGATGTAGGAACTTGATATTCTAATCTACTCCTATGCTTTATTGCATATTATTGGACATTATTGTTATACATGGTCCTTGAGCTTTCTGTTGAGTGTAGCGAGTTCAATGTAACTAGGTCAAGGATTTCCTTGTGGTATGCAGAATCTGAAGGCTATCTCGGAATAGCTTCAAGAAAAGGATTTAGATCTTGACAGTGTAGGTTATGAGACCAGGGCATCTTGGGATATAAGCACATCCTGAATCAATTAGCATGGTGTACCAAAAGTGTCCCACTCTCCAAGCAGCACTAGCTGAATTGGTATGTCATTACTGTATACCACCACATGGAGTGAGACGTAATTTATGTTTTATGACCATAAATAGATGTATCAGCTCAAATGTTTGTGTCAGTGAGACTGCATAACGAAACTAACCATAATAAGGTTAGAAACATTTATTTGGATTAAATGATGAATGCATGAATTTGGAGCATTTGTCACTCGAGAAGAACTGTGACTTGCTGTCAGATTGCTTAGTATTTGTCACCATCAGAAATAAGACTCCTATTCTAAAATTGTCAATTCTTAAAAATACAGTGAGTAGCCTATGTCCATATGACTGTACCTGTGGAAAATTAAGCCTACTCTACGGTACATATTGGTTGCCAATACCGAGTGAAGATCACTCTGGGTCACCATGCATTTTGTCCATAAATGTTTTTGTTTGTGTGCAGTTGATTGGACAGTAATTATGAACCCCATCCGATACTTTTTCAATGCCCTACATTATCCATGCCAACTCATTGGTGAATTTTTGTTGTTGTTGTATTGAATGCATTTTTACTTGTTGCATTGAGAGAGTTGGTTATTCAGTAATGTGGTTTGTATCCTATTAACTTTCTCATCTGTCTTGCACTTTTATTGAATGATTTGCAGTGAGTGATTCTTATTCTTTGCTCGACTTAATTTTGTTTTCTTGTTTTGTGCTTTCCACCTTACAGGCATGCACTGTGGATATGTTGCTAATAATCAAGTTAATTCAGCACCGAGTCCCTTGTCATCAACTTCAGATGATGAGGATGATGATGATGAAGCAGGTGTGCTTTATGTTTTAACAGATGGTCTAAATGTTGCATGTGCTGAATCATTGCTATAAATCATTGACTAATATTTACAAATTTTCATAACCACAAAGGCCACATACTTCACGACTTGTGGAAACAAAACCTTCTACATTGAATAAATGGTGGTGACCAAGTACAGTTTATGAAGGTACAAAGTGCACGAGCTCAGAAATAAATGGGAATTATCAGGTCCTAAATCAAGTTGCCAACGTCCAAGTTGTGTATAGTGTAAACTGATGTACTTCTCTGTAAAATGCTGATATTTATTTTCTAGTCCAAAATTTTGTGCCTCTGTGGGTAGCTGCCTCACAGCACCAGGGACCTGGGTTTGATTTCAGTCTTGGGTGACCGTGTGGAGTTTCCCCATGTCTGCATGGGTTTCCTCTGGGTTGCTCCAGTTTCTTCCCACAGTCCAAAGATGTATAGGTTAGTTGAATTGACCATACTAAATTCCCCATAGTGTCGAGGGATGTGCAGGCTAGGTAGATTAGCCATGGGGAAATGCGTTTTAGGGTTAGGGTAGGGAGTGTGGGTCTGGGTAGGATGCCATTCGGAGGCTCTGTGTGGGTCCAGTGGGCTGAATGGCCTGCTTACTGCAATGTAGGGATTTTAGATTAGATTAGATTAGATTACTTACAGTGTGGAAACAGGCCCTTCGGCCCAACAAGTCCACACCGACCCGCCGAAGCGCAACCCACCCATACCCCTACATTTACCCCTTACCTAACACTACGGGCAATTTAGCATGGCCAATTCACCTGACCATGATTCTGTGATAAGACATGGTATGAAGTCAAAAGTAATTTGTATTGAAAGTAATTTTTTCCTAGAAAGAACCTTATGTATATATAATATATCTCACCCAGTCAGATCTGCCATAACGTGCATTTCTTTAACATGAATTGGCTATAATGCGATTAAGAATTTGGACTAGTATTTGTGAAACATGAACTTTCCTTACCTGTATTGGCAATAATGCGATTCTGATCCCATTGATTTAAATGGTACTGCTTTTACACGGTTTTCTTATAACACAGGATCACAGGGGAAATGAAGCAATGCATTATATCAGAACAGACAACCGAGTATTTCTCTAGGTCATTCAGAATATTCCAAAGTGTTATATGTATAGTGAACAAGTTTAAAGAATCATCATTATTACCACATGAGCGACATATGATGGTCCATTTTCTGCATAGACAGAAAGTTGATTGAAAAGCTAATTTTTCTTTGCTGGTGGATGGATGAAATATTAACCTGAATAACAAAAGAACTTTTTCTTCTTTAGATAAGGCCTTGCCATTTTTAATGTCCACCTGAACAAGCAACTTAATGCCTCACCCAACGGATGGCAATACTGACACTCCTTCAGCACTATACTGATTTCAATTTTGAATCGTTTGTTCACTTCCTGAAGTGGGTCCTGAACCCACATGGCATGAAGTAACAGGAAACTGAGAGAGGGTTAGGAGATCCCTGCAATGTTTAATATTAGCTACTCGAGCACAGTTTAGGACGAACAGAGACTAGCTAATAAAGAAAATGGAGACCAAGACTGTCAGCTACGCATTAGTACAGCAAACTTTGTTTTAACCAGCACCTTATGAACCTGAAATAATGCAAGTTTACTGTTTGATCATGATCTCCGTGATGTCCAGGTAATCAGTTGAGGGTGCAGGTGAGCAAGTTCTGTGCTGGTGAGTTTTTTATTTAAGGCAAAGTTGCATTATTATGTTAATGATATATGCTGTAGATAAAGTATGACAGTTTTGTGTCTACCTCCTGCATTATGTACCTATTACTTAGTGTGTGTTTTACATTGATTATGTGAACTTTTTGATCATCTGAAATATTTGATCAACTAGGGCATTTCTTCTGGTCCAATCGGTGCTGGTTGGTAAAATGTTTGCTGTACATTAAAAATAATGAGACATAAGACAGACTCTGTCCTGGGGTGGTGAAGTGTATAAATGGCATGAGCTAGGGTAATGATTTAAAAAATTAAATCCTAAACCTTTTGATTCATGCCCAATGTGCACTTATAAACTAATATTTTCTTTTGCAAGTCAATGCCTAGTTTACTGTACTTGTCACATTCACACTGATGTAACTAAATTCAGATACTGCAACGTTGCATATAGTTTGACAAATGAGCTCTATTGGTGGCCATGACTTGGAGTATTTCCAAAACATTTAACTTTAAATGATTTATAGCATCATTTTTGAGTTTCCAGTTCCATACTAGTAAACCCCTTCACCTTTTATTTTGCAATCTATTTCAGATCTTGCAGTAACGTTGTCAACTGTGACAACAGTGAGGAGAGGACTGACTGTTAAGTCAGACTGTTAAGTCAGACATGATACTTACTGAATGTGCAGTAAAAGAAATGATGGTGTTCACTAATTGTTAAAAATAGAGGGTGTTTGCACTATTTCTACCCTTATGCCTTGTTGCTGTGGTACGTTATACATAACTGGAGTTTCTGCTTTGACCATTTTCCTGACTGGTTGCAATTTGAGGCTTCTAATTAAGAACAAAAATCAGATTTGGCTACAGTTTTCAAAAGGTTAAAAACTAAATCTCACTGAAACCAGACACTGCATAAATCTGTATGATTTGTGTTAGTTTCACCTATTAATTTTCTGCACAAGTGGGTAAGATAACTGATGCTGATCCTCATCATTATCATACTTTCTGCTTCCTATTTGATTTTGTGATTGCAGTGCAAGTAGGCAGTGATATTAAGAAATCAGTCAAGATTTTATGCTTGTTTGTATTTTCTGAAATTAAAGCAGTCTTTCATCCTCTTCCCTTCCCGAGTCTCCTGTCCTCTGCTGGAGGCAGTGACTCATGCTCGTGCGAAATCGTACTTCACCCAAAAAGGTTATGATGATGTCTATGACGATGAATTGCAATGAGCTGTTTGATATTTGAAAATGTGCAATTTTAAATAGAGGCAGTTGCATAATGATTGAAATCAGAAAACTCTCTTGCTTCCCTTGACTTAGCCCTAGGGTACTAAGAGCAATTGTAGATCTCCCACACAAGCTTGACTGCAATTGATAAACCTTGTCACCAGTCTGGGATTGATTTGGAGACGCTGGTGTTGGACTGGGTGTACCAAGTTAAAAATCACACAACACCAGGTTATAATCCAACAGGTTTATTTGGACGCACTAGCTTTCGGAGCGCTGCTCTTTCAGCGAGTGGTCTCCACAGGCACTCGATGAAGGAGCAGCACTCCGAATGCTGGTGCTTCCAAATAAACCTGTTGGATATTATCTGGTGGTGTGTGATTTTTAAGTCTGGGATTGAGCCTGCGTTTTACCTGGTCTTTAATGCTTTATGAAGGAATTGCAAATTAGAATGGCTTATTTATTTTCACTTTGTAAAAGTGAGGGGAAATGTCCCAGACGTTATCTTTTTGATTTTAAGAGATTAGTAGTGTGGATTCAGTAAGGTTGCACTTCTGGAACACAGCCTTGCTAGCTGCAAGTGTGCTTCGGAAAATCAAGCTGCAACTTTAACAGCTTATTTTTGACCTATTCTCTTGAGATCTTGCTCCCAGAGCACAACTTTGCTAAATATGCTCACATATAGTATCATCTGTTTGTCAGACTCAGATTTTCTTCATTTATATTTCCCGTTAGCAACTGGAGCATTTCAAAATTGATCTTGTTGCAGAGAATTAAAATTCCCACTCGCTGAGAAGAAACTTCACCCAATTAGACAGATGGTTCACTGGTTCCAATGGATCCAAGTGATTAGCAAACAAATTTTTGCTGCACAATATTGCCCTTCAGTGTAGAAGGATAATATCAGTAGGGAAGTAGCACCTTTTGATCAGTTATAATGCAGATAATTACATTGTCAAAGATAGTGTGAAGAGTGAATTCCACAATCACTGTTTACTCTTTGTCCACAATAACATAGGGGGCTGCTTAGCTAAGTTGGCTGGATAGTTAATGTGGGTCAGAATAATGCCAACAACACAGATTCTGTTCTTTTTCTGGCTGAGATAAATTTGTGCTTTGCCTGACTCCTTAGAGTGGAAGACAGTGGGAAATCGTCACTGACAAAAACTGCCAAGAAATGACAAAGGATGAAGCATCATCAGATAGTGGGCCAAGAGCCAGTCTTTGGACAGAGTTTGCATGACAGGATGCATTAATACGTATAAAGATTTTCATTCTGTCCTGTTGAAAAATGTTCTTCCATTATAATTGTGCAGATAATAACTGTGTATTTTAAATTAATTTCTGCACTGGCAATATTATTCCCATAAGACCTGTTTGCAAACTACTAACAGCTATGATACAATCTTGTGCAAGACCTGGGAAGTTCACAGATGTGATCCCTAACTTCTCCACTTTAGCAAAACAGAGCCAATAAGGAGTAGGGTTGCTGCGATCTAAAGAAATCCATTAAGCTCTTGTACCTATTTTCACATTTATTTTTGGATGGAAATGTTCTCCTCCAGTCTCTACTGTTTGTCACCGTGATGTGGAAATGTATTGGGCTTTTTCCTTCCAACGTTTTCCGTGAGCCTTTGCTGAAAGTACATTGTGTGACTATCAAGTGAGGCTCAGCTGTGTTATATGCCTATGATGGGAATGTGTGGTTAATGCCATAAAGCAAAATATGCAGGAAACTGCTGCTCATTTCAGCTTGCAGCATCAGTTCTTAACTTTAGCCAAGTGAAGATGATGGAACATTTCTGCAAAGAAGACAGTCTGATTGATGTTATTCATGTAACTGATCTTAAGTGTCAAAAATAATTGATTTAGATTATCAGCTGTAATATGGACGATATTATGCTCAATCAAAAATGATTTATAGCAATTAAGGTTTTACAAGATTGGTTTGGGGTGTCTGGTCAGCATAAATGAGTTGGACCGAAGAGTGTTTCCGTGTTGTACATCCCTGTGACTCTATGACAAATCTAACTGTAAAAGGTAAAGTTGCCAATGTCTTACCAGACCATGGGCTGCTTTTTAATTTGAGAAAGACAGCTGGTTGTGGTTTAGCCTGAGGATCATCACATCATCAGGCAGATGTAGATGTTGAGAAGGAGAACCTATCATGGTAACCTCAGCCTATGCTGGAATTGAACCCACGCTGTTATTTCAAACCAGATGTCCAGCTAACTGAGCTTAGCTCTAATCTTCTGTTGCTTTCTAACTGTGAAACATTACAATAACTTGTATTTTCTGCAGTTTAAAAAAAATTAATCAATTCTACATTTGCAGTTTAGTGCAGCAGACTAAGCCTATCATCTGCGAAAGGCTTTCCAGTGAAGTTTAAGGGAAGTATCAAAGAATGCACAGTTAGGTTTTCATGTAATGGTTTCAGTTTTGTGTATGTACCTAGATATGATTTAGAAGCTCCTTCCATTCATTAAGACGTGTTGACATGTTTGTGATTTGAATTCCACATTCCCATCTTGCCTGATAACCTTTGATTCCTTTGCGTAACAAGAGCTTGCTTACCTCCATTAAAATTATTCAGTGATCCTGTTTCCACTGCTTGAAAGCAGAGCACCAAAGTGTTTCGACCCTCAAAAGAAAATTCTCCTTATCTGCCCTGAAAAAGGCTGTACCTAACTTTAAAATTGTGTCCTCTAGTTTTGGAATCACCCAAAAGCGGAAATGTCCTTTCTCCATCACCTTGTCAAGACTGTTGAATCTTTTACATTTCAATCTTATGAAATCAAACTCAGCCTGTACATTTTTTTCCTGATAAAAATAGCCCACTCAATCCTGATATGTAGTAAAATATCTGAACCACCTCCAATAAATTTACATCCATGCTAAAATAAGGATACCAAAACTACAAATAGCATCTGAGATTTGGTCGTCCTGTTTTATGTTTAATTTCTCTTGTAAAAACGAATAGCATTCCATTAGCCCTGTTAATCACTTGCTATATCTGCATACTGATTTTGTACTCCTGCACTAGAACACCTGTGTTCCTCTGCACCTTTAGAATCATTTTCCGTTTAAACAAAGCTCTGTTCTTCCTGCCAATGTGAAGAGCTTCACATTTTCCCACATCATCATCCCATCTGCCATATTTTTGACCATTCAGTTAAGAGGGATGCGGACTGATGGAAATAGGTTGTCATCCACACAGCATACTTTCCTATTTTGTGTCATCTTTAATTTTAACTGCTGAGGGCCCAAAACTTCCCTCAGGGATTTCACTCCTCACATCCTACCAATCTAGAAAGACCTAATTATGCATGCTATTTTCTGCAGCTAGTCAATCTTCTATCTGTACCAGTATTTTACCCCCTACACCACAAGCTCCTACTTTGTGGAGTAACTTTTTATGTCAAGTGTGTTCTGGAAATCTGAGTACAACATGTCAATGTGCCCCCTTCTATGTAGACAACGTGTTACTTATTTAAGGAACTCCAGTTTGTTGGTTAAACACTGTTGTCCCTTCACAAAACCATGCTGATACCTCAATGGTCTTGAATTTTTCCAAGTACCCAATCATAATTACTTGAATAACTAATTCTAGCACAGTCCCAAAGATGTTAAGGTAACTAGCCTATAATTTCCTGTGTTCTGCCTCCCTTCTTTCTTGAATAGATTCATTATATTTGCTGCTTTTCCAGTTTGATGGAATCTTTGCCGTATAGAGGGAATTTTAGAAAATTAGCAGCAATGCATCTACCACTTCATTAACAACTGCTTTTAAGATCTTAGGAGGAAATTCATCAGGACACAGAGTTAGCAGTTTGCAGCTCACAGCTCCACCAGTTTGCTGTAATGTATACACTGGTATTTTCAGAATTACTTTCTTCGACTATTGTTTAATGTTCTGTAGTTCTGAAAATGTAGAATATTTGAGACCGAATTAGTTGCCTTGCACTTTCTTATAGTATGAAATGTTGTGATAGCATGGAAAAATAGTGTGCAGTTAGTGTCTCAGGATATAGATTTATTTCAATATTGCGTAAAATTCATAAACTGAAAATGAAAGGCTGTTTTTTCTGATGGACAAACTGAATGTTTCTTTGTGAAAGCAACGGTGTTGGATAATGTTGCATCAAAATTCTCTACATCCCTTTTAATTCCAGCCCTGCATGGGGCTTTTTTTCTGTGAATGTGTGACGTGTTTTGATTATTGTTTTTTCTAGGTGTGGACTCTTCCTCTTCTACATCATCATCGACTAATGCTTCACTTCCTAACAATTATGATGCTTTGGAAGGTGGAAACTACCAAGGTAACTGCTTGTTTTGGGTCACACGAATCTGTACTCAGTCAAGACTGGATTTCTGTGCGGTTTTCTAGACTGGAGAGGTTACTCTGAATGCCACATAACTACCAGCACTGATGTAGATGGAGCCAAGGGCAGGCTTCAGGATGCAGCTGCACATGTGTTGCTGATGTCACCACATTCTGTGCATTGTGGCAGCAATGCAACCTATTAGCACAGAATTTCCAATCTTTGTTTTTTTTTTGGGAAAGCGACCATTTCCTCTGCCAAACTGACCGTCCCAATCTACAGGATGATTAAAATCATTCATGATTAATGTCCTGCCTTTGCACACCTTCATCAACTCCTGACCTATTCCCTATCCACTGTACAGTTACTGTTAGGGAGCCAATACTTTACTCCTACTGGTGTCACCTCGCCTTCTCTTTATTTCTGACCTCCATCCAGATGGATTCTGTGTCATCCGATTTAAGATCATTTCTTGCGATTGTGCTTATTCCTTTCTGTACCATCAATGCACCCATCACCCTGTCCTTTCAAAAAGTGGCATACTCTTCAATATTTAGTTCTTAGCTTTGACCTCCTTCTAACCATGTCTCAGTAATGTCTGTATGATCATAACCATTAACCTGTATTTGTGCTAATCATTCATTTATTTTGTTCTCAATTCAGTGCACTGTCAAGTAAAGAGCCATTAGTTTTCCTTTTTAACCAGTATTTTCTCATTTGACACTGTTTACACGTTTGTTTCCTCTGAATCTTTGTGTTCCACTTTGGTTATTGTTATTCAAATAACTGCCAACAATGCTGCCACATTGTCTTAGTTTGTAAATCTACATTTTCCCCTCTCAGTAATTCCCCCCCCTCCCCCAATAAATTTGTTTAAAGCTCTCCTTGCACCCCAGTTTTTCGATTCTCCAGGACCCTTTTCCCAGCACTGGTTCAAGTAATGCTCATTCTGTCAGAACAGTTTCCTTTTACTGTTGCCAGTGTCCCATGAACTGAAAACCACTGCAGTCAAGATTAGAGTGGTGCTGGAAAAGCACAGCAGGTCAGGCAGCATCCAAGCAGCAAGAAAATCGTTGTTTCAGGGAAAAGCCCTTCATCAAGAGTGAGGCTGGGAGCCTCTGGGATGGAAAGATAAAGAGGAGGGGGGTGGATCTTGGGGGAAGGTAGCTGAGAGTGCAATATGGGAATGGAGGTGGGGGTGAAGGTGATTGGTCAGAGAGGAGGGTAGAGCAGGTAGGTGGGAAGGAAGATGGACAGATGGAACAGGTCATGAGGACGGTGCTGAGCTAGAAGTTTGAAACTGGGGTAAGGTGGGTGGAGAAAAAAGGAGGAAACTGGTGAAATCCACATTGATGCCATGGAGTTGGAGGGTCCCGAGGCGGCAAATGAGGTGTTCTTCCTCCAGGCATTGGGTGGTAAGGGATTGGCAATGGAGAAGGCTGAGGAGCTGCATGTCCTTGGCAGCGCGGGAGACGGAGTTGAAATGTTCAGCCAGGGGGCAGTTGGGTTGATTGGTGTGGGTGGCACAGAGATGTTCCCTGAAGCGCTCTGTGAGAAGGCGTCAGATCTCCCCAGTGTAAAGGAAACTGCATCGGGAACACCAGATACAATAAATGACATTTGTGGAAGTGCAGGTGAAACTTTGATGGATGTGGAAGGCTCCTTTGGGGCCTTTGATTGAGGTGAGGGGGTTTTGCAATTCCTGCGATCTCAGGGATGGTGCCGGGAGGGGAGGGTGGGCTGTTAAGGAGCATGGACCTGACCAGGTAGTTGTGGAGAGAACGGTCTTTACAGAAAGCGGATAGGGTTGGGGAGGGAAACATATCTCTGGACCCCATCACCCTCTCCCATTTATCTCTCCACCCCCGAGGCTCCCAGCCTTATGCCTGATGAAGGGCTTTTGCTGGAAACATTGATTTTCCTGCTCCTCGGATGCTGCCTGACCTGCTGTGCTTTTCCAGCACCATTCTAATCTTGACTCTAATCTCCAGCATCTGCAGTACCCACTTTGACCTGAAAGCCATTGCACCTGGATCATCATTAAGACGTGCGTTTAACCCCTTGACCATAGCTCAGACAATAATCCAGAGATGGTTACCTCGGAAGGTCAGCTTTTTAGTTTCACTCCTAACTATTCAAAATCTTTCAGCAAAACTTCCTTTCTGTAGTCCTACCAATCTTGTGGGTGCTAGTGTGGATGACTACCGGATTCCTCTCCTCCCTGTCCAGGTTCCACTGCAGCCCTGAAGGGATATCCTCAACCGGGAAGGCAACACAACCTTCCCACTCAGAACAGTATCCATACCCGTAATTATATTACTACCTTCCTATTCCCCGTTTCCCCCCCCCCAACTTGAATGACTCCTGGTACCAAGATGCCATGGTCAGTTTGCTTATCCTCCCTGCATTGCCCACTTTCGTCCGCACAACTTGCCAAGAAACTTGTAATTGAAGCCACATTAGATTTCGTATTGTGTAACGAGCCCTGCCAGGTGTTAGATTTGGAAGTAGGTGAGCACTTTGGTGATAGCGATCCCGATTTTGTTTTGCTTACTTTTGTGATAGAAAGGGATAGGTGTATACCATTGGGCAAGAGTTATAGCTGGGGGAAATGCAATTGCGATGCGATTAGGCAAGATTTAGGAAGCATAGGATGGGGAAGGAAACTGCAGGGGATGGGCACATTAGAAATGTGGAGCTTATTCAAGGAAAAGCTCCTGAGTGTCCGAGATAAGTATGTACCTGTCAGGCAGGGAGGAAGCTGTAGAGCGCGGGAGTTGTGGTTTACGAAGGAAGTGGAATCTCTGGTCAAGAGGAAGAAGAAGGTTTATGTTAGGATGAGATGTGAAGGCTCAGTTAGGGCGCTTGAGGGTTACAAGGTAGCCAGGAAAGGCCTAAAGAGAGAGGTCAGAAGAGCCAGGAGGAGACATGAGAAGTTGTTGGCGGATAGGATCAGGGTAAACCCTAAGGCTTTCTATAGGTATTTAAGGAATAAAAAAATGACGAGAGTAAGATTACGGCCAATCAAGGATAGTGGAAAGTTGTGTGTGGAGTCAGAGGAGATGGGGGAAGCACTAAATGAATATTTTTCGACATCAGCATTGATCTAATATTCAAGTAGTTGTGCGAAGAAAGGAGGAAGAAAACACTGGAGACCTCAACAAACTGAAGACCTGACTTATTTTAAAGTAGAGTCCCAGTTGACAGGATAGTGAATAAGGATTTAGTCGGCTTTCCTTTTTTGGTCAGAGTATTGAATACAGGCAGTGGGACGTCATGTTGCGGCTGTACAGGACATTGGTTAGGCCACTGTTGGAATATTGCGTGCAATTCTGGTCTCCTTTCTATCGGAAAGATGTTGTGAAACTTGAAAGGGTTGAGGAAAGATTTACAAGGATGTTGCCAGGGTTAGAGGATTTGAGTTATAGGGAGGGGCTGAGTGGGGCTGTTTTCCCTGGAACGTCAGAGGCTGAGGGGTGACCGTATATTGTAGAGATTTATAAAATTATGAGGGGCATGGAGAGGGTAAATGAACAAGGTCTTTTTCCCTGGGGTGGGGGAGTCTGGAATTAGAGGGCTTAAGTTTAGGGTCAGAGGGGAAAAATTTAAAAGGAACTTGCAGGGCACCTGTTTTTCACGCCGAGGTTGGTGTGTGTATGGAATGAGCTGCCAGAAGAAGTGGTGGAGACTGGTGCAATTATAACATTTAAAAGGTATCTAGATGGGTATATGAATAGGAAGGGTTTCGAGGGATATGGGCCAAGTGCTGGCAAGTGGGACTAGGTTAGTTAGGATATCTGGTTGACATGGGCGAGTTGGACCGAAGGGCGTGTTTCCATGCTATCCATCTCTGAGACAATGACTAGAATACTTCTCACCAATCACTACTTTCCTTTCACTTGAGACCTGCCCGCGGTTCCTGATATCACTCTGCCACTGGTCTGACTGCAGATCAGTCTCTCGATCTACACCTTTTGTTGTGTCCCATTCACCTCATGCTCTAGAATATTTACTTCTGACAGTAAACCATAGTTAAAGCACCTCTTCCATACTTAACACCAAATTTCCACTGTGAATCAAATTTCCAATAATAATGAATCAGTTGAGTGTCACATGCAGAGATTAGCTTATAAAGTTATGCTGAGATAACCTGTTCAGCCACGAATCAACCACCTTATTTGGATAAAGGAACTCTGATGCTTGAACTTGATGGTCAGAATCAGGCAGTCAGTTCCTTTTAAGCAAGGTTTAATATTAAATGGGCAATGATGTTATAATGAGGTCCATTAATTAATAATAAATTATTATATTAATTAATAATAGTTTGATCTGGTATGGTACTGGGACAGCAAAGTCAGGTTTGATTCCCATTCGGTGATGAATTTGTCTTGAATAGGTTGCTGCAACTTTTTTAGTCTAGAGAAGCTGAAAACAACTCAATCTCTGCTGATCAATATTTAGCATTTTCTGTTGATAAGAACATGTACATGCGACTCGGTGGAGCCAGATAAGGGCTAAGCTGTGATGGCAGCGCCTGCTTTCAAATTAAAGATGCTGTTTGGTCAAAAGGCAGCCAAGGAACCTTCCCTCAGAATTAATCAATACCTTCGTGAGAGGAGATGGAAAACCTCTCATGTGAAAATGTTGTGTAGCTGACAAACCAGTTCCCTCGCACTTCTTTCAAAGTGTAATAGAAAGGGAAATATGTATTTACAGTAGAATGGAAGCAGGTATCATGCAGATTTTCAACTCAACACATCTGTATGCACACAAAGCACTGTGGATTTGGGTAATCGCAAACAAAACTAGAAATTGCTAGAAAAACTCAGCAGGTCTGAAGAATTGTCAGACTTGAAGTATTATCTCTGTTTTCTCCCACAGATGCTGCCAGACCTCCTTCTGTACATGATTCTGATTAGTTCTTTAGACATTTGGCTTGCCTGAGTTAGTCTACTGAGAAATTTATCTTTAGGCATTTGTTCTGCACATTTGTTATATTTTTCCTGTATTCAGTAATTTTGACTGAAAAAGTAAACCTTTTTAATGCAAATGAACAGTTTAAATTGAGGTCCAGTTACTGTTAAGAGTGTCCATAATTAGGCAAAGGTAATGTTATATGATTGTGTGTGTGTATACGTATAAGTTATATTACATATACACATGCACACACTCTATGGTGCACCGAACTATTTGAGAGCTGTTTATATTTTGCACACGGGGCACATTAATTTGCAAGACAAAATTTTTCTTGTAGGTCTATACACTTTGCCGATCTGATATTTTTAAAGCGACTGATGGCCAATAACAAGATAATAAAATTAAACTCCCTTGCTAAATTTTCTCACTTCATTGTCTATCGCACAACAAAGAAAAAAAGTTTTGATTTGGTTCTACATTTCGATTAGATTAGATTCCCTACAGTATGGAAACAGGCCATTTGGCCCAACAAGACCACACTGACCCTCCGAAGAGGAACTCTTCCAGACCCATTCCCCTACCCTATAAGGTGCAGTCTTGTGTGCACTCATCCTCCTTCCTGTTAACAGTTCTTGCCTCTACCTCTCTGTGTACTTTTAAATTCCAACCAATCCACCAAAAACTCCTATTCTTGCTGTGACAAGACCAGTCTGGAGCCTGTTCATTTAAGTTGCTCACTTGTGTATATTTTTGTGTCATCTGAAATTTTTAAATGGTTCTATTTATGATCTTTTCTAAATAGTTCATAATAGAACTGTTGATGTTTAACATTTTATGAGCTACATTTTCTCAAAAGTGGCATCATGCTGGATACAGGCAAGAATATGGGCCCTGATGACATTTGCAAAAGTAACATTCAAGACTTGTGTTCTGACCAAACTCTTTCAGTCGAGCTGCAACACTTCCATCAACAGTATGGAAAATTGGTCAGGTATATCCTGTTCATAGCAGGACAAACCTAAACCTCACCTTCAATCTTCAGTCTACTCTCAATTATCAGTTATTAGATTACTTTACTTTAGGTTAGATTACTTACAGTGTGGAAACAGGCCCTTTGGCCCAACAAGTCCACACCGACCCGCAACCCACCCATACCCCTACCTTTACCCCTTCACCTAACACCACGGGCAATTTAGCATGGCCAATTCACCTAACCTGCACACTTTTGGACTGTGGGAGGAAACCGGAGCACCCGGAAGAAACCCACACAGACACGGGGAGAATGTGCAAACTCCACACAGTCAGTCGCCTGAGTCGGGAATTGAATCCGGGTCCCTGGCACTGTGAGGCAGCTGTGCTAACCACTGTGCCACCGTGCTGCCCACATCTTCAGATGTGTTGTTGATTGGTCAGCTTTCAGTTACATTCCAACAAGATCACTCTGTTCCAGATCTCATTACAGCCTTGGACCAAACATGGGCAATAGAGCTGACTCACAGAATTGTTACAGTGCAAAAGGAAGCTGTTCATCTCATGTTTGCATTGGCTTGTTGAATGAGTGTCACAATTCACAGTTGTTATCTTTACTTTTTCCATGACTCTAAATATTGTTTCTATTTTAATAGTCATCTAATACCTTCATTAATGCTTCTTCCACATTTCCAGTACATTCCAGACCCTAACTACTCCATGTGTGAAGAGGTATTTTCTCGTATAACATTGGATTTTTTTTGCAAGTTACCTTACATCTGTGCCACCTCCGTATTGATCCTTTTTTTGAGAGAGCGCAGTTACCCCATTTCTACTCTGTCCACTTGGCTCCCTCACAGTTTTGAAAACTCCTTAATCAGCACCCACTATGTCATTTTTTAAACATTTCACTTCCTCCACTGGTGCACACTGCAGCTGTACCATCCAGGGCTACCCTGACAGCCCCTTCTAAACGAGCAGATATGTGGGAGCAGTACTATCACTGCAAATCTCTCTCTCCCTCCCTCTTCCACCCCCCCCATCTCTCCCACTCCCTGTCCCTCTCTCTTCCCCGCCCTGTCTCTCTCTCTCTCTCTCTGTCTCTTCCCCACCCCCGTCTCTCCCTCTGTCTCCCTGTCTCGCCCTCTCTCTGCCTCTCTCTCCGTGTCTCCCTCCCCCTCCATCCCCTCTCTCTCTCTTTCTCTCTCCAACCCCCCTTCTCCCCCACCATCTCCCACTTCACTCCCTGTCTCTCTCTCTCTCCTCTCTCTCTTCCCCATCCTGTCTGTCTGTCTCTCTCTCCCCCCCCGTGTGTGTCTCTCTCTCTCTTTCCCCCGTCTCTCTCTCTCTCCCCCAAACTCTCCCACTCTTTCCCCACCCACTCCATTCTCCTGTCTGTCCCTCTCTCTCTCTCACAGTCTCTCACTCTCTCTTTCAGTCTCTCTCTCCGTCTCTGTCTCACTCTCTGACTTCCTCTTCCACCCCTTTCTCGCTGTCTCTCTGTTTGTCTGTCTGCCTGTCTCTCTCTGTCTCCCCCTCTCTCTGTCCGTCTCCCTGTGTGTATCCGTCTCCCTCTCTGTCGGTCCCTCTCTGTCGGTCCCTCTCTGTCGGTCCCTCTCTGTCGGTCCCTCTCTGTCGGTCCCTCTCTGTCGGTCCCTCTCTGTCGGTCCCTCTCTGTCGGTCCCTCTGCTTCTCTCTCGCTGGCCCGCGCTCTCTGCCGGGCCCCGCGCTCTCTGCCGGGCCCCGCGCTCTCGCTCCTCTGTCCCCCTCGCCCTCGCTGTCCCCCTCCCCCTCCCCCTCGCCCTCGCTGTCCCCCTCGCCGTTCCCCACGCCCTTGCCGTCCCCCTCTTTCAGTCTCCGTCTCTGTCCATCTCTCTCCCTGTCTCTCGCTCGCGCTCTCCCTGTCTCTCGCTCGCTCTCTCTCCCTCTTTCAGTCTCGCTCTCTGTCCGTCTCTCTCCCTCTCTCGCGCTGTGTCTCTGTCTCCCTGTCTGTCCTCCTCTCTGTCTGCCTGTCTCTCTCTCTCTCACTGTCTCCCCCTCCTTTCTCTCTCTCAGTCTCTGTGTGTGTCTCTCTCCCCCCCTCTTCATCTCTCTCCCTCTCTTGCACTGTGTCTCTCTCTCTCTCTCTCTCTCTCTCTCTGTCTCTCTCTCTCTCTGTCTGTCTCTCTCTCTCTCTCTGTCTGTCTCTCTCTCTCTCTCTGTCTGTCTCTCTCTCTCTCTGTCTGTCTCCGTCTCTCCCTGTCTGTCCGTCTCTCTCCCTGTCTGTCCGTCTCTCTCCCTGTCTGTCCGTCTCTCTCTCTCTCCCCCCCCGCTGTCTCTCTCTCTCTCTCCCTGTCTCTCTGTCTCTCTCTCTCCCCCTGTCTCTCTGTCTCCCTCTCCCCTTCTGCCTGTCTCCCTCTCGCTGTCTCTCTCTCTTCGCTGTCTGTCTGTCTCTGTCTCTCTCTCTCTCTCTCTCCCCGTCTCTCTCGCTGGCTGTCTGTCTGTCTCTCCCTCCCCCCCTTGGTGTCTCTCTCTCTCTCCCTCGCTGTCTCTCTCTGTCTCCCTCTTCCCCTCGCTGTCTCTTTCTCTCTTCCGCTGTCTCACCCTCTCTCTCTCTCTCTTCCGCGGTGTCTCTCTCTCTCTCTTCCGCTGTGTGTCTCTCTCTTTCCCGCTGTCTGTCTCTCTCTCTCGCTCTCCCACTGTCTCTCTCTCGCTCTCTTCCGCTGTATCTCTCTGTCTCTCTTCCACTATCTCTATCTTTCTCTTCCGCTGTCTCTCAGTCTGTCTCTCTCCCCTCTCCCTCTTTCTCTCCTACCTGTGTGTGTGTCTCTCTCCCCCTCCCCCGTCGCTCTCTCTCTCCCCCGTCGCGCTCTCTCTCTCCCCCGTCGCGCTCTCTCTCTCCCCCGTCGCGCTCTCTCTCTCCCCCGTCGCGCTCTCTCTCTCCCCCGTCGCGCTCTCTCTCTCTCCCCCGTCGCGCTCTCTCTCTGCCCCGTCGCCCGCCCTCTCTGCCCCGTCGCCCGCCCCCTCTGCCCCGTCGCCCGCCCCCTCTGCCCCGTCGCCCGCCCTCTCTGCCCCGTCGCCCGCCCCCTCTGCCCCGTCGCCCGCCCCCTCTGCCCCGTCGCCCGCCCCCTCTGCCCCGTCGCCCGCCCCCTCTGCCCCGTCGCCCGCCCCCTCTGCCCCGTCGCCCGCCCCCTCTGCCCCGTCGCCCGCCCCCTCTGCCCCGTCGCCCGCCCCCTCTGCCCCGTCGCCCGCCCCCTCTGCCCCGTCGCCCGCCCCCTCTGCCCCGTCGCCCGCCCCCTCTGCCCCGTCGCCCGCCCCCTCTGCCCCGTCGCCC